>NC_087110.1:4785000-6035000 GCF_963855985.1 Ostrinia nubilalis | reverse complement strand
CCTTTTCAACCCCTTACAATCCCTTTTTTATGCAAAAATCTACTGCAGAAAAATGGCAATTTATTTTTAAAAAATGTCCCAAAGTATTTGATTGTTTATAGCTGTTCCCTCCCGCCACTTCCGCATTTACTGAAAGAGTATTTTCGGTCATGAATGTGAAGTGGCGAGAAGAGAGAAACAGAGCTTCATTGAATTTGATCAAAAATGAGCTCTTTATATATAAATTTAGAGTTGGAATGTTTGGACTCATAAAATTCCTTTAAAAACAATGATAAATTGTTATGTGCTGCAAAAAGTACAAAATAATACCTTTTTAAAAGTACAACATAAATGATACTCTTTTTTGTAAGTCCGTACTCTTTATTTACCTCCTTTAAAATCAGATAATACTTTATTTCTTCTAAAAAAAGTTGGCAACCCTAGTACGGCCGTGCCGCTTTTTTGCAGACGGACTGGAGGAATACAAATAGGAGCGGACAGGTTCCGCCATTATCTTGCGGCCACGCAGCAGGCGCTGGCCGCTTTCAAATACAGTGACGTGGGGTTCAATCCCAAAGTTGAGTTCACCAACCTTCATCCACCAATATTTAAGTGCGACGAGTGGTGAAAACAACCGACCGAGCGTGTATACAGCTCGAGGACTAATGTCCGATTTACCAATACTTCCATCTCCTATTTATATAAAGTCACATCAAAAATGTTGTCACCGCGATTTAGGTTTGCATGGCTGTGAGACGTGTGCGTGGTATTGAACTAAGTTTACAGCGCCATCTCTTGATATTTCCATTGAACCATAAAAATAATATTGTAGTAAGTTATAATAAAAATACATAGGTAGGAAATCCAAAATATTTACCCTACCTAACTGTTAATTTGAAAAATGTGTTTAGTCATAATTTTAACCCATTAACATAAATACCTACCTACTTTCTTTTTAACTAAATATTTATTGGGTTAAATGTGACAATAGTAAGTTTTCATATCAATGTTTCTTTAAGATTCCTTCTCAAAGTAACACACAAATATAGTAGGTACCTACCCGTACTCATATTGTGCTTTTTTTAGTTACGTATAATAAAAAAAATACTTACAACCTGTGGGATCCGAATCCGCGTTCCTCGGATCTCGAGTCGGCCAGTCCGATTACTTCTACTAACTACTAAACTATAATTTTTTACTTTTATTATTCTTACTTTTCCCACTATTACTATTATTAGTTTTGTTGCTGCACCTCAGCAGGCCAGCAACCTCTATCGCCTGCCGGGTCGCGTTGGTGATATGGCGGAACCGATCCGGCCCAAGGTGGATCCCGCCATACCTGGAACAATGTAAACAAGAGTTGTAGTTACTTACGTCATGAAAAATGTTAATATTGAAGCTATTTCATCAATTTGAAAGGACAGAATTCTACACATCAATGTCGATTGATTGTTTGTTGATTATTCGTGAGTGATAAGTTCCGCGCGTCAGCAAGAGATGGCGCTGTCTGTATCCTAGTTCGCGATTGCATTTCGTTTTACCGATACTATAAAGACCCCCGCCCGACTTGTTCAAAAATCAATCATGGCTTGACTTACCACCGGGTGACTTATCACGACTGGGCCACCTCGCTTTCCACGGTTAAATCGTCTCAGTAGATGGAGCTGAGGGCCTGTACCTCCTCATCCTCAAAACGATTTAAAACCAAAATATACCCGGTTGATGATAATTCACTTACTTGCAAGGTGATGTTTCCGTTGAAACTCATGTTTCGATGAAGTAAGTAAAATAGACTGAAGAAATTCTCAAGACGAAAGGCGAGCGAAGAGCGAATGATGGCTGCGCTGCGCTCTGTAGGGCGGTGTGTTTGTACCCGGGGAAGGGGCTGCGCTCCCCACCACTGCGAGCCCTAACGGGCCCTAAAAACAACACACTATAGACATTGAGAAAATACCATTCGAATGGTATTTTTTAAATTTATTAGTTTCTGTCTTCGTGATTTTGTCTCTGTGTGAAAGAATATTAGGAAACTATAGTTTATTTCGATCTATTAATAAATAACGTATTTATTTTTTAGTTTTAAAAGCGTTACTTTATTCGGAGTCGGTTTTAATTTTGTTAATAAATATTTATTTCTTGATTTTTAGTGGGCAGTTCATGTGGACTCTTATGTCACAGAAAAGAATGATCCTTGACTTCTAATTAATTATTTTTTCTAACTTTGATTTTAAAACTAAAAAAACGACCCGATTATCATAAAAAATATAATTTTCAATTTATCACATTAACCGTAACAGATACACTCCTACTTGAAAATACCACAATCAAGAAACTAACTGAAAATAATATTAAGTCCTACCACGTCAACGACACCAATCCTTTCCTAGCATTTAATTTTTAGATATCAAGATTTTTTTTTAATGTTATTGGTTTTGTGCCCTGTCTGCTACATAAATCTTAAAATTTTTATCAATATGCATGAAGTTACCAAAAATATTATATAAGCAAATAAGTGTCTATTGGGCTGACTAGGTACCTAATGTCTTTGCATGTATTATTGTGTAAAAAATAAATACCTAAAAAATAAGTACTCAATTATTATCAAAATAATGCCGAAATAAAAGAAAGCAAGTAAAGTCATAGATTGAAACAAAATATATTTATTTTAAAAGTCACTTAAATCTAACATTTACTAACTTATACAATACAAAAAGCTTACTACCCTATAATATAAATTAAAAATAAACACTAACCTAAAGTAAAAATAATAACGGTAAAAAACTTTCATTTTTTACTTTTATTATTTTTACTTTTCCCACTATTGTTATTATTTTTGCTGCTGCACCTCAATAACCCGGCTACCTCTATCGCCTGCCGGGTCGCGTTGGTGATATGGCGGAACCGATCCGGTCCAAGGTGGATCCCGCCATACCTGGAACAATGTAAACAAGAGTTGTAGTTACATACGTCATGAATAATGTCAAATTATTGACGCCATTTCATCAATTCGAATCGACAGAATTTTACATAATATCAATATCATGTTGATTAATCGTGAGTGATTGGTTCCGCGCGTCATCAAGAGATGGCGCTGTCTGTATTCTAGTTCGCGATTGCATTTCGTTTCACCGAGACTATAAAGACCCCCGCCCGACTTTGTTCAAAATCAATCATGGCTTGACTTACCACCGGGTGACGACGACCAGCGTGTTCCGCTGGTCCATCACCTCCATGAGGTGCAGCATGCGGCCCCCCGCGTGCGCCTCGCCGTCGTCGCTGCATTCCTGCAGGACCGTGCCGCTGCCCTGGCCAGACGAACAGGTGATCCGATACGCAAACATATTATGTTTTGCGTTCGCGATCTTCCTGTTCGCTTTAAGGCTTGCCAAGACGGCGCTGAAAAGAAACATGACGGTTAGACACTGCAAATACATTTTTGTAGTGTTGTATTTAATATCCGTGGTAAATGAGAAGGCGCTTACTATTCTCAAAAGTCTTCTAACAAACTAGGAAACTTATTCCTTGTTTTCTTTCTGAACAAGCTTAGAATATCACTAAAGAAGTAAAAATAAATGCACTTACTGCACTTCCTCGACGCAGGTGACCTGAGCAGCGTGCCCCTGGAATGAGCTCTTCCTGTCCGTGACGACCTCCCCGTGGGTGATGGGAGGGCAGGGGCGGGCTGCTGGCTGTCGGACGAAAATGTGCTTTATTAGCAATGGAACTGAGTCCAGAATCCAGATACAGAGCAAGGCCTGTATAAGTGTGATGAAGAATGACTTTGTCTAAGCAATAGTGAAATGGGTGAATCTAACGTACCAGCGACGACGACGACACTTGTTTAGCTCCTTGTTTCTTGGCAGGCTTCATCGCTCGCAAGAAACTCCGGATTTTCTCCACCCAGTTGTAGATGGTGGGCTGGCCAATATGCTCTCTGCAAGGTATACATTTTATGTTACTTTTTTGATGCAAGTAAGTATCTTCAACTATATTATGGTTAGGAATGGAAATACTATGATGAGCCAGCACTCAAAAACACGAACTAAGATACAAAATGAAAATAAAATCATACAGTTTAGAACAAAATGAAGATAAGTCAATATTTGTAACACTGGCTTAAAATGAATAAAGAAAACAACCAAGAAAAAGAAAAATAGGATAACTTACAAATAAACTGCGTCCATACTCTGGTGGAGCTTACTTTTGGCCGCCCGGTCCATCCACGGGGCGGAGAGCTCATACTCCGGAGGCGCCTGGCCCGGGTACCCGGGAGACATGGTGACAACGAGGAGCACGACGTGAGCCAGCTCCCGGATGCGCACCCGGTACGTCCGGGCTACCTCGCTCTCCACAGACCAATCATCTCCGTATATGGAGCTGAGGGCCTGTACCTCCTCATCCTAAAACAATTTAAAATCAAATTATGAATTAAAGCGTTTTAAACGCCAAAAAACACTCGTTTAGTTCACTCCACAGTCAATAGATAAAACTTATTTTAAACACACTCGACACAATGTTTCACGCACGACTGAGAGAAGTTCTCCGCACTGCTAAGAGATGACGCTGATGGTAAAATAAATCGCGGTTTTAAATCGAAAAATAAAATCCCTGATTGGCGATAATTCACTTACTTGCAGGGTGATGTTTCCGTTGAAACTCATGTTGAAACCAGTAGATATATAATAGTAGTCTTTGGTTGAAACGAAAAGTTAAATGTAGACAGTAGAAATTCTCAAGACTGAGCGCGACGGCGAGTGGCGAGCGAATGATGGCTGCGCTCTGTGGGGCGGTGTATTTGTACCCGGGGGAGGGGCTAACTGCGAGCCCTAACGAGCCCTAAAAACAACACACTACAAAGAGAAAATACCATTCGAATGTTTTTTTTTTATTTATTAGTTTTTGTCTACGTGATTTTGTCTATGTGTGAAAGACACTATATACATAATTTGATTTAATAAAATAATAATGCGATTTTTATTCAGAGTTGGTTTTAATTTTGTTGATAAAATTTTTTTTATTCTGAATTTCAGTGGCCAGATCATAATATTATAATAATATTTTAAAGATTAACAGCCTCTGAAAAATCACAAAAAGCATTACTTATCTGAATTTTCTTTTAACATAATATTATTATTATGTATTTTTGTAGTTATTTTGATTTTTAAACGGAGGAAACTAATGCTTCTCTGCAACTTTACTAACTTGGGTTAACTTTTATTTAGACTTGTGTTATCCTTCATTTTATTTTATTATACTGTATTTATTTTATTTATTTATAGGTACAACAACAGAATACAATCTCAAACATTTTTATAGAATTGCATTCCTATTATATTTTTTTATTTTAGAATTTCATTGTGATTTTCGTTATGTAATTAATTTTGTAACTTTAATTATATTAACTGTTTGGCTAGTGTGCAAAGAAAGGGGGTGCAAGACAAGAATTATCGCACGCATTTTATATGGAGTTAGGAGTTTTTTGAAAACATTTAGTATTGAGTTTTTTTCTCATTTCGCAATTTTACCAATATACCATGAATCACTTAACTTCGTTAATTGAATAAAATAACTTATTACTAATTGAGAAAATAAGTGATACCTACCTACATACTTTAATTGCAGTAAGTTTTTGCATATTAATAATGATAAAATGATTCATTTCAAAAGTTTCTAATTTTTTAATTATTTCTTGAATTATTTACACAGATAACTTATATTTTTAATTATTTTAGACGTAAGTATATTCTGATATCCTAGGTACCTTCAATTATTGTATACTGAATTGCAAAAATTATTGCCAATTTTATAAGAAATGTAAATTCAAGTGAACCGAAGTCAACCATGCAAAATAGGTGGCTGGCTCCAAACACTGAAGATCTGTTTAGCAAATTAATAATTAATATTCTATTCCACTAATTTTATCAAGATAACTTAAAAGACCATACTTTACCTGAAAATACCACGATGCCAAACTTACTGAAAATAAGTAACGTACCACGTCTATGACACCGACAATTGCTTTTCTTGAACTTAATTTTAATTACATTATTTAGAACTTACAAAACTTATTTAAATTACTTAGAAACTAAACTTTAAAAATTACTTACTTTTCAAGATTGATTTTCTTAAGAAATATTTTCAAGCTCTGAAATTTTCATCCTGGTGAAATTCAAAATTTTAATGCAGCAGCATGGTTTTTTCGATAACTTTGTTCGGCGTGTTTCTTTCCGATTATTTATCGTGTGTATGAATTATTATTTTGATTAACGGGTAAATAGATATTTCTGTGTAACGCTTGGTACTTTAATTTATAAATCTTTGTGGGTAGATTTCACCCACAATTTTACTCAACGTTAAGCGGAAAACACACTTGTAAGGTATAACCCGCTTATAGGCACAATTAATTCTCATCTTCTATTGAAGGATGAATTTAATTTGAAAAGTTAAAAATTTTACATGAGCACGCTTAAACCAATAATTTCAATGAGTAAACCGGGCCTAAGTAATATCTACGATGTCTAATATGGGTTTTTAGTTTAGACTATGACAAAATACCTTACTTTAAGACAGAAGTTTAAATGTAGTTTGACCGTTGTTTTATAACTAAGTAGTTATGAAGTAGAAGAATACCTAATAAGTACTTAGATACTTAGGTAAATAAAAGAAACGCCACAGCCACACTGAAAAAATGCAAAACTTAAACAGCACAATTCAGGCGGTCTTATCCCTTGGAAGCGGTCTCTTCCAGACAATTCAGAGAGATGGCAGATAAATTGTTATTAGATTATGATGTCAACTGTCGACGTCAGTTTTAACTATACGTTATCTAATTTGTGTTTATTCTGCAAATTATTTGATTTGTCTGATTGATTGCTCTTCGATGCGATCTACAAGCAAGTGTATGGTCATCTTTAAATTAACCTAGAACTGACGAGAAATATGTGCATCTACCATTTGCGACGCTGCCCTTGCTGAAGATTGACGAATTTTAATATAATTAGTGATATTTTATTTCATTTTAACCAACAACCACGTGTGAAATGTAAGTTTCTGTTTTAATATCGTTATTTTTGTTTAAGTAACGTAGCTGTAAATAAACCATTTAAGTTTTTTCGGGGTTTTTTTATGCTGATTGCTGACGTATTACTTAAGTTTTTTTTCCGAAAACGCGATTGAGGCAGATTTCTTGAGTCTTTTATCTAAATCAATTTTGTTAAATTTAAAGAGTAAATGGCATTAATTTCATTTTTTGACCATATTTCAAGAAACACGTGGTCGGACAAAGTCCTTACATCGGAACGTTGTGCAGTCAAAATCGCTCCTAAAGTTTAAAATTCATACTTTCCCATAATAAACATTAGGTATTTACACATACAGATAATATATTGATTTATAAAATTATAGGTAGGTATGATGACTAGCGTGGGGAGTTTCGGCTAAATCCTCTATTTGCCTTTGGTAAATCAGTGTAATCACTACTTAAATGACCATGATGATGATAATGAAAGTCTACAACTTCGATTTTTTTCTTTCAGCGTTCTTGTATCTAAGTAGTCTGCACAAAACCAGTTTTGCATACAAGATCGCCCAGTTTCAACACGAAGAATAACTAACTATGTGTGATGGTGACATGCTCTTTAAACTCGATCAACTTTAAATGTAAGTAATTTTCTTCTTTATTTCTTCAATAGGTGGTTCAGATTTAACTTTTTACGTGGCACCCTGAAAAATGTGCATTTTGAATTTGAATTTATTTAAAAACTTTCTGTGGTTTTTAATGTGAGTAAAAATCACAAACAGGTGTCCACGGAAGACCAGGGTCGTGGCATTATCTCATAAAAATCAAAGATGGCGTGGTCGAAGTTGGAGTCTGCACGCATAGCAGACGGTCTGCGCATAGGTGGAACATGTCGGGAAAGGCCTCGCTACACCGGCTCCCACCTGTGCTCAGCGAGACGGAGATGGTGGATTTTTAGTGGGTAGGCCCCTCCCTTCTGGAGGGGAGAGCCCCACATAACCCGCCGCCTGACCACAGTGGCGGGTATGCAACTCAATGCATTTTTACCACCGAAAAAAAAAAAAAAAAAAGGGTCGTGGCATTATCTACTGACATGCTATGACACCATGCTGAGTGGATACCTTTTCAGTATCATTGTCTTTTTCAGTATCACACTCATTAATTATTGTCGATGATACTGAATAAACATTTTTTCTTTCTTTCTTTCTTTCATACATGTCCTAGAAACTAAGTGACATTCCTTTAGTTCAATCAAGTTGAATGTTGCTGCTTTAAATTCGTAGGTAACATGCATTTGTAAACTAACATTCAACTTTGTCTCCTACGGGACTCGAACCCACACCGCTGCTGCTGTAGTTCGGTACGCAAACCATAATAGGTAAAGGTGACCAGAAGTTGTGGTAATAATTTAACCGTAGCAACAACTGTACAAATTATAAAATTACCACAACTCCTTATAGGTAGTCCGTGTTTTTTTTACTATATTGCAAATAAAATGTAAAGAATCCTTTAAATAGTTTTCATTTGTGTTTTATTCTATTCATTATAATATAACAATAGGGGCAGGGAGTATTTGTTGACCCGTGTTACTTTTTAGTTCAAAGGATGATGTTCTTAATTATAACTTTTTCTGATAATTCTATGGTAGATTAAGGTATAGGTAGGTCCTACTTTTCATTTCATCTTTTATCCCTTAGTATTATCGAAAACTTACCTTCCTAACCTAGCTCTCGAAAAGCTGACTTTCCAAAAACCAATATTGAAACTCAACTCGAAAACCGAATGCACTAAAAACTATTTCTCTCTAAAACTTGTAAAGAATTTATAAACCCAACTCTCAAAACTCAAGTTAGGTTTGATAAATCTCCTAAACTAAGCAAAATCGTAGAACATACATTGGGGTGATTTAGATACACCTTGATGTAAGAAATCTTCTTTTAGTTCACTGTTTGGACCATCCTGTATTGTGGTAACGACGGACAACTACGGAACCCTACACTGCGCGTTACACGACACGCACTTGGCCAATGTAGTGCTGCAGTGTCGCAAATATTAACTTATTTTTTCTCTATTTCTAACTTTATTTTCAATGGTAAGCACTAGCAGTGATTTTGAGTTTGTTTTTTTCGTATGTGTTGCAGAAAGCGTATTGTCCAGCTCACCTACAATTGGGTAGAGAAAATTAGAAGTATAGGAGCCCTCCAAGAAACAAGGAGCTAAGGAGTCGTCGTCGTCGCTGGTATGTTATATGGCAAAATGTTATCTTCTGTGACATCTTTACCGATATTCTAAGTTTGTTCAGAAATAACAGAAGGAATGATTTTCCAAGTTTGATAGAAGACTTTCGAGAAGAGCATGCGCCTTCTCATTTACAACGCTGATATAAATATAACACCACAAAAATGTATTTGCAGTGTCTAACCACCATGCTTATTTTCAGTGCCGTCTTGGCAACTTTAGCGAACAGAAAATCGTGAACGCAAAACATAACATGTTTGCGTATCACATCAACTGTTCGGCTGGCCAGGGCAGCTCCTTGCACCTGCAAATGTACTGACAACGGCGAGGCGCACGCGGGGGCCGCATGCTGCACCTCATGGAGGTGATGGACCAGCGGAACACGCTGGTCGTCGTCACCCGGTGGTAAGTCAAGCCATGATTGATTTTGAACAAAGTCGGGCGGGGGTCTATATAGTCTCGGTAAAACGAAATGCTATCGCGAACTAGGACACAGACAGCGCCATCTCTTGATGACGCGGAGAACTAATCACTCACGATGATTCAATACTAGCGGCAGTCCGCGACTACGTACGCGTGGAACCCGTTTTACCCCCCTTCCTAGGGGAGTTGAATTTGCAAAATCCCGTCATAATGAGCACCTACGTTCTAAAAGGAACCCCGATGCAAATTTTGAGACTCCTAGCCCTTGTAGTAGTTTCTGAGATTTCATGATGAGTGAGTCAGTCAGCGCTGGACGCAGGCCGCTACCAATCGATCAACATAGAAACGACGTCCTATGACTGAAATGATGATGATAAGTCAGATAATCAGTAAACTTTCGCTTTTATTGATGACATTGATGCGTGAATTATCGCCTATTGGAGATTTTATGTTTCGATTTAAAACCGCGATTTATTTTGCAATTAGCGTCATCTCAGCAGTGCGGAGAACTTCTCTCATTATTAACTGTGGAGTGAACTGAACAAGAAGTGTTTTTTGGCGTTTAAAACGCTTTAATTCATAATTTGGTTTTAAATCGTTTCAGGATGAGGAGGTACAGGCCCTCAGCTCCATATACGGAGATGATTGGTCCGTGGAGAGCGAGGTAGCCCGGACGTACCGGGTGCGCATCCGGGAGCTGGCTCACGTCGTGCTCCTCATTGTGACCATGTCTCCCGGGTACCCGGGCCAGGCGCCTCCGGAGTACGAGCTCTCCGCCCCGTGGATGGACCGGGCGGCCAAAACTAAGCTCCACCAGAGTATGGACGCAGTTTATATGTAAGTTATTCTTTTTTTCTTTTTCTTGGTTGTTTTCTTTATTCATTTTAAGCCAGTGTTACAAATACTAACTTATTTTAATTTTAATTTATATCTGTTCTTGTTTTTGATCAAAAACAAGAACAGATATAAATTAAACACATCATCGTATTTCCATTCCTAACCGTATGGTTGAAGATACCGACTTACGAGTAGTTTATGGGAGTACAAACTTGTATCAAAAAAGTGACATAAAATGTATATCTTGCAGAGAGCATATTGGCCAGCCCACCATCTACAACTGGGTGGAGAAAATTCGGAGTTTCTTGCGAGCGATGAAGCCTGCCAAGAAACAAGGAGCTAAACAAGAGTCGTCGTCGTCGCTGGTACGTTAGATTCACCCATTTCACTATTGTCTAGACTCTAGACTGTCATTTTTCATCACACTAATACAAGCCTTGCTCTGTATCTGGATTCTGGATTCAGTTCCATTGTTATTTAAGTATATTCTCGTCCGACAGCCAGCAGCCCGCCCCTGCCCTCCCATCACCCACGGGGAGGTCGTCACGGACAGGAAGAGCTCATTCCAGGGGCACGCTGCTCAGGTCACCTGCGTCGAGGAAGTGCAGTAAGTGCATTTATTTTTACTTCTATAGTGATATTCTAAGCTTGTTCAGAAAGAAAACAAGGAATAAGTTTCCTAGTTTGTTAGAAGACTTTTGAGAATAGTAAGCGCCTTCTCATTTACCACGGATATTAAATACAACACTACAAAAATGTATTTGCAGTGTCTTACCGTCATGTTTCTTTTCAGCGCCGTCTTGGCAAGCCTTAAAGCGAACAGGAAGATCGCGAACGCAAAACACAATATGTTTGCGTATCGGATCACCTGTTCGTCTGGCCAGGGCAGCGGCACGGTCCTGCAGGAATGCAGCGACGACGGCGAGGCGCACGCGGGGGGCCGCATGCTGCACCTCATGGAGGTGATGGACCAGCGGAACACGCTGGTCGTCGTCACCCGGTGGTAAGTCAAGCCATGATTGATTTTGAACAAGTCGGGCGGGGGTCTTATAGTCTCGGTAAAACGAAATGTTATCGCGAACTAGGATACAGACAGCGCCATCTCTTGATGACGCGGAGAACTAATCACTCACGTTTATTCAATACGACTACGTACGCGTGGACCCCGTTTTACCCCCTTAGGAGTTGAATTTTGCAAAATCCCGTCATAATGAGCACCTACGTTCTAAATGGAACCCCCATGCAAAATTTGAGACTCCTAGCACTTGTAGTTTCTGAGATTTCATGATGAGTGGGACGCAGGCCGCTACCAATCGATCAACATGGAAAGCATTGGGGGAGGTCTATGTTCAGCAGTGGACGTCCTATGGCTGAAATGATGATGATGATGATGAGTCAGTCAATCAGTAAACTTACGCTTTTATTGATGACATTGATGCAGTATTTGCAGTGTCTAACCGACATGTTTCTTTCCAGGGGCATTTTGGCAAGGCTTAAGTCGAACAGGAAGATCGCGAACGTAATATTCAATATATTTGCGTATCGGATCAACTGTTCGGCTGGCCATGGCGTAGCACTATCCTGCAGAAATGCAGTGACGAGAGCGAAGCTCCCTATGGAAGTAACCAGAGGACCGCATACGTTGGTGGGCGTCACTCGGTGGTAACTCATGCCATGAATTTAAAGTAAGTTCGGCGAGAGGGTTAGTTTTTGAAAATACCATCGTGAATTAAAGAATAGACAGCGCCATCTATTGATGGAGAACTAATTAAATTATTCTTGATTATTCGATACAATCTTGCTGCGATAAGACTACCTTTGCATGCATTGAACTTGTCTAAGGACTTGTCCAAAATTAATTAAATGTAATTTCAATTTAATATTGTATTCACACTTACATAATAATGTTATCTGTGATAAATTCATTTTTGAACATAAAATCAAATTTCACGAGTACATTCAATAAAACTTCTTCCAAGCTCTTTTTCTGATGTAACATGATATTTTGTTTTTATTGTTTCAGATATCTTGGGATCTAACTACTATAAATATTTCATACATTTTCATTTTCTATGTTTTATTAATTTTACTATAAGTCTTTTTGTATTAGGTTTTTTTGTTTTATTATTGTGTGTACCTATTAGATTAATAATTTCAACTTTTTTAATTAGTTAGAGTTAAGTGATTTATTTTATTATTTTTACTTTTCTTTTTATTTAGTTAACATTTTAGTTTTATTTTTTTTTCTACTTTTTAAGCTTCATTTCGAGTTCTATTTCAATATCAAAGACAAAAGATAAGAAACAAATAAATGATTTTAATCAATTTACTTCTTTTTATTACAACTAATCATTTGGTAGCGCATTTTCTTACATAACTTTTCAATTCCTATCATTGGAGGTCCGAAAATATTTCTCATACAATTTGATACCATAATGATCATTCTTCATAAAAAATGTAAAACCTACATATTTAAAAACATAATCATTGATATTCATAATATCACTAATCATACACTTAGTTTTTACTAATATTTGTTGTCATATATTTTTCTATACTAATGATCGAAACTCATAATCATTCGAATAAATAACTATAACATTCATAAATGTGAAAGCAAACCGGCTTCCTGATCCTCCGATCCCTCACAACTCACGTTACACAGCAGGCACTGAGCAAGTAATCACTTGACAGCAGGTATTCTCACATTCGGGCAAGTAGGTAACCGTTATCATTCCAAACAAAAGAATACTTATTCTCCAAATTTAATCGGCAATAACAAACACAGTCGATAACAAACATTAACAAGTTCACAACAAGTTTCCCCACCATCAACGCGCGGAAAAAGGTAATGTCATCTGTCAAAACGTTATGTCAAAAAAGAAAATAAATATTGCCAATGATAATATTCTCCATAGACTATGTAACATTATCTTATATTCGGCCTATTCTGACACATGCCGCGTCCTCGCGCATCTTACCAGGCAATTATTTGTACATAATACAAAACAATCAATTAAATATATTAATAATCTTTGAATTCCACCAATTCAATAGACTAGCTCTTATCGGCTATAAATTAATATGAGTATTATAACCTCTTATTTATTGAACTTAATAGTCACACAGGACCTTGAGACCTTGTATTAACATTCACATGACCTTAGTGACACAGAACATAGGAACCTCCGCGGCCTTATAAGGCATCCTTATAATATTCGTTATCCTCTGTCACACAGGACTACGGGACCTCCTCTGCCACACAGGGCATCCCGCCAAATACCTATTCATTATCTCCGTCTCACAGGACTACGGGATCTCCACAGCCACATAGGGCATCCCGCCAAGCATAGATTCATTATCTCCTGTCACACAGGACTGAGGGATCTCCGCGGCCACACAGGGCGTCCCACCAAATGCAAGTTCATTATCCCTTGTCTGTCACAAGACTACGGGACCTCCGCGGCCATACAAGGCGTCCCGCCAACTGCCTCCAACCACAACAACAACAAAACAAACTATAAATTGGTCCACCAAAAGCAGTCTCACACATTTACTTGAACTGGCAGCAATCAATAAATATCATCAACTTTTATAAAATTTTCCAGACGATAATTATAACAACTATTACCATCATTCTTTATAACCTCTATTACAAAGATAGAGTACTTAGTAATTAGTAGGATATTTAATTAATCAGGGGAATTCACGTTAAAACATTAAATACAAAGAGGACTAGTCAGCGACTTGATATTCTTCTAGAATATACACATAATATCACAAGAATTATATTTTTTTTTCTTTTTAATGTATCAGCTAAAGTTACATTATCTCAAAACAATTTGTAGGTATATTTACCAGGAGTAACTTAACGATAATATTCTCACAAAATAATTATTCTAACGACTTACAATTTTGTTATTACTATTTATTTTCACTTTCATTCCTTTCCAAATTGTCACTATCATTTTCAGAATCTGTTGCCAGGGGATCACTTGCATAAACTAACCAAGGATGTATTTTATCCACAGAAAATACATTTTTATAAGTAGCCTTTCCGTCCTTCCTTGATATGGGGGTATCTATGACTTCATAACGATCATTTTCTAATACCTTAGATACTCTATAGGGTCCACTACATTTCACCAAAAGCTTTTTACTTTGACCAGGTTGTCCTGGTAACTCCCGTTCTACTCTGACTAAATCCCCTACCTTATATTTCCGCGCTTCTTTTCTATGCTTATCGAAGCGCTCTTTGTTTATGTGCTGGCCTTTTTCTATTGTCCTACTAGCTTCATTTCTAATCAATTCTCTGTCTACAGGTTCCTGGGATTCAGATACTGTTGCATTCATTATTCCATCACATTTTCCGGTAAGGTTAACACCAAACAAAATTTCCGAAGCAGTTTTTCCAGTACCTTTATTTAGGGTGTTATTCAACCCCCACTGAACTTTTGGTATAACAGTATCCCATTCCTTATCTGGGAGTTCGTGATTGCTAGCGGTAACAGCATCCACTATCGTCCTGTTGTACCTTTCTATCTGACCATTTGCACGAGGTGTGGCTACAGCGTTAAGTATGTGTGTAACTCCGTTTTCTTTGATGAAAGTTTCAAACGAATGGCTTGTGAAGCTTGTCCCTCTATCCGTGATTAAACGTCTCGGTACTCCAAACAAAGCGAAATACTCTTCAAACACGGTGATAGTTGTTTTTGTCTTACAATTTTTAACCGGTTTAATGAAAATAAACTTCGAAAACGAGTCTATAATAGCTAAAATATAGCAGTTGCCTCTTTTGCTCTGAGGAAATGGGCCGCAATGATCAGCATGAAGCGTATCAAAGGGTTTATTAGGTTTAGGTATTGGGTGTAACATCCCTTCTTTAGGCCCTGATGGAACTTTATTGTGCGAGCAATGGAGACAAGCTCTACAATACTTTTTTATAAAACGCCGCATTTTGCTAAACCAATATACCCTTCGAACACGTTCGTACGTCTTCTCGAAACCAAAGTGGCCAATGTCATCGTGGTTCATCTTTACCACTTGCCATCTGACGGATTTTGGTACTACCCACAGCAATTGAGTCGCATTCTCCTTTTTCACTACTCTGTACAGTATATTGTTTTTCACAGTATAATTATTTTGAATCTCAACAGCTTCTTTCATTTTGGGGTCATTTAATATTTCCGTAATTCGTTGCAGTTCCGAATCACACTGCTGAACAGTCTTTAACCAGTCTGTTTCAACTCCAATGTTCATTACACACACATCATCAAAGGTTAGCGGGGCTTCGGGACCAGCCGGCATACGACTGAGGGCATCTACATGGGCCATCTTCGTACCAGCCCGATATTCAATATTAAAATCATATTCTTGCATAGCTATAAACCACCTAGCTACGCGCGGTATAAGGTCTTTCTTCGTCATCGTGCTACGGACAGCATTGCAGTCAGTAACTAGCTTAAAGGGACTTCCGAGAAGATATACTCGGAAACGATTAAGTGCCGTCACCACAGCAAGAGTCTCTAACTCATACGAGTGGAATTTCTGCTCATATAATGTAGTCTGTCGACTATAGTACGAAATAGGGCGAAGACCTTTGCCGTCATTCTGCAAGAGTATCGCGCCAATTCCCATCTTACTCGCATCGGTGTGTACCTCGAGCTCTGCATGCGGATCATACAACGTCAATACCGGTCGACTGGTAAGTTTCTCTTTTAGAGTATTAAACGCGTGTAATTGTTCATCCTCAAATCTCCACGGTTCGTTTTTCTTTGTTAAAGTCGTCAGAGGTCTAGCTATAATTGAGAAGTCTTTCACAAAACGCCTGAAATAGCTTGCCAGGCCAACGAATTGTCTGACCTCGTGAACGTTCTTAGGAATCGGAAATTTAACGACTGCATTAATTTTATGAGCGCCAGGTCTGATGCCATGCTCTGATATCTGGTATCCCAAATAGTCCACTTCTTTCTGAAAAAATGAACATTTCTCTAAGTTCAAGGTTAATTTGGCATCGCGCAACATGACAAAAACTTCTTCCAATCTTTCTAAGCCTTCATTTATCGTTTTTGATGGCACCAGCAGATCATCCATGTAGGCTAGGACATGTCTGTTATTTTGAATCATCGCGTTAACCACTCTTTGAAAAACACTAGGCGCATTAGCGAGACCAAACGGCATACGGTTATATTCGTAAAGGCCGTCTGGTGTAACGAATGCCGTCAGGTGCTTGCTCTCTTCGGCTACTGGCACCTGGTAATACCCAGATGCCAAGTCTAGACTCGAAAAATATCTGTTGCCTCCCAAACAATCTAATTTGTCCTCTATACGAGGCAAGGGGTATTTGTCTTTCAAAGTTTTTCGGTTAAGCGCGCGGTAGTCCACGCATAACCTTTTCTCGCCATTTTTCTTGTTGACTAGGATGACGGGACTAGCGTAAGACGATGAACTTGGCCTAATGATTCCGTTTCTTAGTAAGTCATCTATTATTTTTGAAAGTTGTTCTCTTTCTTTAAATGACATGCGGTAAGGATTATACACGACCGGGATATCATCAATCAACTTAATTTTCATTTCGGCAATATCAGTTTTTCCTAATTCCGACAAAGTCAATGCGAAACAATCCCTATATTTGAGCAACAACTCCTGGAATTTCAATAATTGTTCTTGATTCAGTTCCGTTCCAACGTGTAATTTCTCTACAGGCAGAGGCAAGTGCAAATTGTCCGTACTGGTCTCCACCTTACCAATGTATGGTTCGTCAACTTCCGTAAATCCAAACCCTCTAGCTACAATATTGTTTTGTTTAAAGTTTATATTTTCTTTAGAAATATTGGTAACCATAACAAACCCCGATCCATTAGTAAAAGTATAAAGACCCGGCAATACTATATATTGATAGTTAGGTTTAATACAATAATTCCCAGGTACGTATAGTGAACCAGTATATTTATTGTCTACAACGACCTCTAATGGAGTCGTCACCTCACTACATAGTACGACATCTTCAGAAGTTTTAATATTACTTTTTAAATTGTCTTCTGAAGAGAGAGATGGCGCTTCATAAAATACCAGATTATCACATGTCTTATGGACAACTATATTGGGTAATTCGGTAAAAGTTTGTCCAACTATAATGGAATTGTGCATAAAGTGATCTGGCACAATAACAATATCTACTTCAGCATCTATACCGTCCAATGTTATAATTCCTCTAGAAACGCCTAATGGTTTTACAAACGAGTTTCCGAAGCCTCGCAGATGCGGTAAGTTCTCTGTTTCATTCCAAGTGTCAAAAATTTGCCTTGCATCAGTTTCCCGCATTATAGTACAACTACTTCCAAGGTCAATAAAAGCAACTTTTTCAACGCCGTTAATTTTAATGTTTTTAAAGTACTTCTCACTGTCCTTTTTATCTGATTGAATAGTTGTAATTTTGTTCACAGAATAAGCAGGTTGCTGTGTCTGGCTATCTTGGGGTGAAACACGCTCATCCTTTTCTGTTGTCGTCGGAAGTGCCAAGAATCGACTTCTACAGTCCCTAGCTAAATGACCTTCCTTTTTACATATATTGCATCTCTTAGTAATTTTATTACACTTTGATTTAATATGTCCTGGTGCACCACATCCATAACATATAATAGTAGGTTTGTTCAATTCTGGTTGTGAAGGGCGGGGTGCATTTAATACAGGTTCTCTATTTGAAAATAATCTTCTCCTGGCCATTCCGTCGGTTTGAGCCAACGTACTAAGGTAAGAAAGAAGTTGGTCAGGTTCTTCAAAACGGCATGCATTAACACTCATGCGTACGAACTTGTCATCAATTCCATGGACAAGACAGCCTACCGCCTTTCGTCCCGATATTTCACATTTATTGATCAGAGTCATCTTTTCATAATAATAAACATCAAGGGGTTGACCTATCTTACAGCGTAGCTGCAACATTTTCGAAAGTAAATCTCCATAATTTTCATTAGATGGGAAAGCTGACCTAATTTTTATCATCCATTCATCCCATGTAAACAGTAATGATGGTAATCCTTGATACCAACGCTTTGCAAGTCCGGCAAGTTTTGGTAATGCATAGTGGCAGGTCTGGTTCTCATTCCACCCATAGATCTTGGCACATTCATTAACTTTATGTAACCAAGTCTCTACATTCTGACTACTATCACTGGGGTCAAACTCAGGCACCACATTCAAATTAGCCGTGAAGCCATGAGTCCACACATTATTCATCAATTGAGAAAATGTTTTGTCATAGTTTTGTTCATGTTGTTTACCATCATGGGGTAGCTCAGATAGTACATTACTAGGATTCATTGACATTGGCTTTGTAAAATGTTCGTTAGGTAGTGGCGGTGTTTCTGAACACCGACTTCGAGGTTGACTCGCAGAGGTTCTATATCTTTTATTTTTACAACTTTGAGATTTTCGGCTTTCAGATCTATGGTGGCGTTGTTTGGTCTTTTCTGTATGATGCCTAGATTTTGATTTACGTCTAGATTTACTGACCCTTTTTGGTGAAGGTGAGCGAGAAGATTCTGATGTAGATGTACACCGACAATGTTTATGTGGTCCCATGGCAACAAATAATTAAACAACAATCAAATTATAACTGTATAACCAAGCACACTAGTTGAGCATCATTGAAAAGTAAACACATAAGGTTACAAGAAACTAAAATCCCATTTATACCAATATTTAGACACAGTTAATCAAATCAAATATTATAAATGCTTTTTGAACTTAATTTTTGTGCTAAACCCAAAAAAAGAAAAACCAATAGTCTCCACAATAAGAATAGGTACTTAAATCTAATCAATTACTATATAGTGTTGTGTTAGTTATATTTTTAAACTAGAAATTAATCAAATAAATAACTTTTTAATGTTCATAGTACTGTAGCTTGACACTATTCACGTTTGTCGCCTCCAGGGGGTGATTATCACGTTAAAAGTAACACCATTTAGTTGTACTTCGTCACATTTTGCACACCAACAAAAAAAAACATCACCAGCAAATATTTTATGAAAGTTCCACTGACCTCAGTAGCAATGTCTCACCGCTACCATACTTCTGTTCATTCACCTTTACTCGTGCATCAGATGTTCTGGACGTACAGCAAGCATGATTGTGGCCGGTGGGGTAGATCATCCCACTTCTGATTGAAAGCAAACCGGCTTCCTGATCCTCCGATCCCTCACAACTCACGTTACACAGCAGGCACTGAGCAAGTAATCACTTGACAGCAGGTATTCTCACATTCGGGCAAGTAGGTAACCGTTATCATTCCAAACAAAAGAATACTTATTCTCCAAATTTAATCGGCAATAACAAACACAGTCGATAACAAACATTAACAAGTTCACAACAAGTTCTTCTTCTTCTTCTTCTTCTTATTAATGGCGATGAACTTGTGTTTTTCGCCACAGGGCACACTGTTCCGCCAATATCACGTGCGCAGCTTTTACACGGTATAGGTATTTTGATAAATTTAAATTTTCAAAGGTATGCTAAGCAAAATACCTAAAACAAAGAGACATCACAAATAAGACAACACAATACATAAACATAACACATGAAAATAAACACAAATGTGGAGGTTTAGTTTTCTGCTAGCTCTTGCCTGTTACAAATTAATTTTGTTAATGTTAATAAATTTAACTAGAGATTTCAAAGTATGGGGATTAGTAAAGTTAAGGACACATTTAAGGTTAGTCGGAAAAGGGAATTTTTTAGGAAGGAAGTCGTATAATGAATGGTCAATTTTGGGGCAGTTGAAAAATATGTGGTTAGCTGTTCCTTCATCCAAGCCGCATTCGCATATGGAGCTATCCTTAATCCGCATTTTGGCAAGATGAACAGGGGTACATGCGTGACCTATACGCAGGCGAGAGATAATGGACACTGTCCTTTTTGGCAAGTGGGGGTGTTTGAAGAACCAAGGTCTAGAGGGAATATCCTGTTGGATATCAGCATAATATTTGCCTACGTATCTCTTGGAGTTAGCCCAGTGAGTATTCCATGACTTGAATAGGTGTTTACGTGGGAGCGAAGAGACATCATGTGCAAATAATTTATAATGATCAAGTGAACCTGTGGATATAGCATTTTTAGCACATGTGTCTACAGTTTCATTGCCAGGGATACCTCGGTGGCTTGGGATCCAGGCTAAAACGATATTTAAGCCACGCTGTTTACTCTCAAAAAGGGCTTCTCTAATTTTGAAGATGATAGGAAATTTGGATTTGGATTTAAATGGGTTAGCTACGATAGACTGGAGGCAGCTCAAAGAGTCGGTAAAGATTAAGGTGTTATTAAGGTGGTGAGAGATAGAATAACGAATAGCCTCTAATATAGCGACTGATTCTCCGGTGAAGACTGATGTAACTGGTGGACACTTAAAACTTAGTGCTATTCTGTATGAAGGTATCCAGACTGCAGCGCCAGTACATCCACCCTCATCTAGCTTGGAGGCATCAGTGTAAATTTTTAGCCAGCCTTGCCAGTGCTCAGAGACAATATTGATAAATTCCTGACCAGCTGAGCAGGAGTCCTTAGAAATGCCAAAGTTAAGGATTATTGAAGGATGGAAAAGAAGGGAATCATAGCTATTGCTGAAAAGAGGATTCAATGGAATTTTTTCAATTGGAGTAGGGAGGCGGTTAAATTTTTGGTAACTCAACAAAACACAAGGTGAACTCTGAGAGGAGTCAGCAGAGCTACTTAGTGAAGAGAGGAGAGCCAGTTTTTCATTCAAAGGGTGATTGGAATTTTGAGTGATTTTAACGTAAAACCGGTCACTTAGGTATTGTCTACGCAAATATAGGGGAGGTTCCACACATTCAATTTGGAGAGCATTAATAGGTGAGGATTTCATAGCTCCCAGTATTATACGTAGACATTTGGATTGGGTTTTATTAAGTTTTTCAAGAGCAGATTTATTACAGGGGTCTAAAAGAAATGAAGCATAATCAAAGTGGCTGCGGACAATGGCGTTATAAAGTAATTTTTGTGAGTATGGATGTGCACCCCACCAGGTACCTGAAAGGGCACGGAGGATATTTAGCCCTTTTTCAGCCTTACCAAGAATGTAATTGAAATGGGGAATACCTGATAACCGAGAGTCTAAAATCATACCTAGGAACTTCACTTGGTTGTTACAAGGAACGCTATCACCGTTTAATGTTATATCAACCTCTGGTGCGTTACGTTTTCGAGTAAAAGTGACGCAACTACATTTTGGAACTGAAATAGATAGTCCATGATTTGTCATCCAGGCATTAAGATACTCCAGAGCAGAGTTTAGGCGCGAACTTGTTTCGGATATAAATTTGGATGAATGATAGAGGGCAATGTCATCTGCGTACTGAAGGATACTGCAAAAAGAGTCTACAGTTCTACTAAGATCGTATGTGTAAATGCTGTAAAGTAAAGGGCTGAGTACAGATCCTTGCGGGAGCCCTTTCCAGACTAAACGGGGAACTATAGAGTCTTGGTATCTCACTGCTATTGATCGTGACATCAACGTGTTGCAGATGAGACGTACCAGTTTCTCCGGGATACTCAGATAGAGCAATTTTTGCCTGAGTATTGGGAGCAACACGTTATCGTACGCAGACGCTATATCCAAGAAGACCCCAACGAGGTAATCCTTATTTTTAAAAGCTACGCGAATATCCGTCGTTAGAATACTTAGACTATCTAAAGTACTAAAGCCTTTACGGAAACCAAATTGGGATTTATCCAAAATGTTATTTGATTCCAAGAACCATTCGAGGCGATTTTTAAGTATGTGTTCCATTATTTTAAGGAGAACGGAAGAAAGGGCTATGGGACGATAAGAGTTATGATCCAAAGGTTCTTTTCCTGGTTTAGGAATAGGAATTATAATTTGTTGTTTCCAAGCTTCCGGTAGAGTACCTTGGTCAAAAAACGAATTTATTAAATTTAGGAAGAGAAGTTTGGCACTTTCCGGAGATTTAATTATAAAAGAGTAAGGAATTCCATCTGCTCCAGGAGATGAATCCTTTAAGCCGTCAAGAGCTGATAAAAGTTCTTCAAAGGAGAAGGGCCGATCTAGAATATTTGATTGGGGAAGAAAACAACTTATAGAAGGGAGGCTATCCATAAAAGGAACAAAGGGAGGGGCTAGTTTATCCGCAAAATCATTTAGCCAAGCTGTAGGGTTGTTAGACGGGGCATTTATAGGGATTAAGGATATACGGAATCTTTTAATTTGTTTCCAGACAATAGAGGAAGGGGTCCTTGGAGACATATTTTCACAAAAGTTTATCCATCCCTTCTTCTTTTTTTTGGCTAAAAACTTTCTTGTTTGTGCAGCAATTTTTTGGTAAAGGATGTAGTTCTCCATGGTCATTGAACGGTTGTACCTTTTTTCAGATTCCTTACGTTTTTGGACACTGGCTGTACATTCAGAATCCCACCAAGGAGGAGATATTTTCCGAGATGGATTTTTCAATGGTATGTGATCATCTGCTGATGTTTGTAAGGTGTTAACAAAATCAGAGTATACTGAGAGGGCATTATCATTATTGACTGAAGGTAAATTTTTCAATTTTTCGTTGACTGATGCATGATAGGCAAGCCAGTCAGCTTTATTTAAATTATATTTTAAAAGAGGAGGAGGGCGATTTATTGGGGAGTTATTATTAGGCAAAGATACTATAATGGGAAAATGATCACTACCAAATGTGCTGTTTAGGACTTTCCATGAGCAAAGTGAGGTCAAATTTGGAGAACAGAATGACACATCTACGGCCGATGCTGGGTTTTGGGTTGGAGCACATCTTCTTGTTGGACAACCATTATTCAAAATACAAAGGTCAAGCTCATCCAAAAGGTCTAGGAGCAATGAACCTGGAGAGTCGGAATGGTAGGAGCCCCATAAAACGTGGTGCGCATTTAAGTCACCCAAGATTATAACTGGAGGAGGGACAGATAGAATAGCAGAGCGCAGTTCATTGATGGAGGAAGCGTTAGGGCGGGGAATGTATACGGATAAAAGGGAGATATCAAATATTCGTATAGCCACGACATTGATGTCTTGACTATGCGAAGGAAGGGGGAGTTGATTATAGGGAAGGAAGCGTCTTACAAGTAAGGCACTTCCCGCGTAGCCATCATTCCTATCATCCCGGAGGCATGCGTATCCTGATACACGAAAATGTGAACCAGGAACCAGCCACGTCTCCGAGATAGCTAGGACTGATGGAGAGTATTTACTAATAAGAAAAGTTAATTCATGTTTTTTGCGCCTAATACTTTGGCAGTTCCACTGGACTACCTCCTTGTCCATTATTATTAGAAGTTATCTGCGAGATTTGGGAAAGCATTTGCGCAACGTTGGGCGGTAGGGCGGTATTACGACCAGAAACAATATGAATGATTAGAGAGAGAACCATCTGTAAAAGGTTATCCTCTCCCAGGGAAGGAGAAGAGTCACCGTTCAGGGCACAACCATTAGGTAGGGAGGAGGCACAGTTACCAATTATGGCTTGGTGCGCCTGCTTATCGTAACCCTTATCTAACGGAGTATGAGGGCGGGATGTTCGGGGAATGGTCTTTCGGTATGAGATCGTTTGGTTGGGGTGTGAGGAGTGACGTAAGGGAGGTTGAGAAGCAGGACTGGTGGTTTGAGAGGATGGAGATTTAGTAATGTCCGCATATGATTTGCGGGCAGGAGGAAACTGAGAGGAGGCCTGAGAGTAGGAAATGTTATCCTGAGACATTGTTACTTTGATAGCCTTTTGTCGAGAGTGCTCTGGGCAGGACTTGTTTGTTGCAAAGTGGTGACCTAAACAATTAATGCAAGTGGATTTGGCCTCTGTGACATTACATTCTTCTGCTGTGTGAGGTTGAGTGCAACGATAGCACCTAGGTTTAGACCTACATTGAGCCTTGATGTGACCAAACCGACAACAATTGAGGCATTGGATTGTCGGGAGTTGGTAAGTCTCGACTGGGATGGAATTGTGGCAGCAGAAGACTCTTTGTGGCAGTACTTGTCCCTTGAATGTTACTACAACTGATTGTGTGGGGACCCACGATATTTGGTTATCATCCCTAATCTGTTTTCTATTTAACCGACGAGCCTTCAGGAGGATACCACAGCCGTCGGGGGTTGTTAAAGATTCTGCAAGTTCCTCCATAGACCAGTCAGTAGGAATGTTCCTAATGAGGCCCATGCGGGTCACATTGTAAGTGGGGATTAATGCAACATACTTGTACATAGGCAAAATGTCATTGTTTAGAAAGTTATTTGCTGCACTGGCTGAAATGAATTCGACGGAGATCTTGTTTCTGCCGATTTTTGTAACGCCGTCTAAGATGATTCCCTGAATTTTATTGGTCACCAAGAATTTGCCAAACCTCATAGGTTGAATGAAGGCTGGAGAAGAAGGTTCCGATTCTATGTGAGACACATGAACCAAGAAGGGGCCTTTGTCTTCGTCTGTATATGTTTTTGGGGCTATTACAAGTGAGGGGTGTGTGTACATCAGTTGGTTGTTTTGGGTTAATGATCCATCTGTATTCGTCTTCTTAGCCGGCTCGGTATCACCTACCGTGTCAAGACGGCGTTTGGTAGCCGTTTGGGAAAATAAAGGCGGGGAAAGCTCCATATCGGCGGCCTGATCTGGGGGATCAGGCGGATCGGGAGGAATCACCTCCATTCTGCTAGGTACTTACCAAGGATAGAGCAAGTTAGTTACCACCACCGTTGTTTTATTGATAATTGAGCTTAGGATTGGTTTTCTCTAAAAATAAACAGTGAAATTACAAATTAAATACGCTCGAATTCCAGAAACACGTGTAGCCACTGACACTCGCGAAACGGAACTCCTCACAACAAGTTTCCCCACCATCAACGCGCGGAAAAAGGTAATGTCATCTGTCAAAACGTTATGTCAAAAAAGAAAATAAATATTGCCAATGATAATATTCTCCATAGACTATGTAACATTATCTTATAAATGTGATGTATCCTAATATTTGTTTTCATAAAATTATTACTTATAAGTGTATTTATCGGTATCCTTCCGTTTGGCCAAATTACTTTTCGCCAAATTTCACTTCGCAAACAACTTATCGCCAAAGTTTCATTTCCCAAATGAACTTTTAGCAACTGTACTTTTCGCAACTAATTCATTTGGTCAAATTATCATTTGGCAAAATTTTACTTGGCAAATGTTTATACAGGGTGTTTCTTGTAAGGTGTCAAGCCGAAGGCAGGTGATAGGTGAGGACTAGACCTATCGATTTCACCCCCATGTATGTTCTACGATTTTTCGTAGTTTAGAAGTTATCGTTAATTTTGTGATTTTTTCAAATTTCATGACCTAGTGGCTTAAATTTTTTTTATCTTTTTTTTGGGTTGACTTTTCTCAGATTTCTTTTTTTTGACAGATTCCCTATTAGTTGCAGATATTTGAAAAAAATAATCACCTTCCTATCTTTGATGCAAGATACAAAATTTTTGCTAGAAACATAAAAAATATGCTTTTAGCAGAACATTCTAAAATTTTCAACTGAAATGTATGAGAAAAAAAAAGAATTTCCATAGGTCCAAAATAATTTTAAAAACTGCGCAGTTTTCTGAACTTTCATAATAACACAAAAAAACATGTACTTAATAGGCCATTATTTTCTGTAATCGCTCTACTAAAGTAGTAAGTCGGAGATTCCGTTACATGTTTTTGACTTTCTTAGGACTAAGTAATATTTGCAATCCCCTAAGCTTACGTTATGTAGAACACATTTAGAGACAATAACTGAAAAGATTATTTTCATCCACAACGTGGAAGCTCTTGCTCTTCATGTGGTATACAAAAGGGAATATGAAAATTTTGATGATAAACCATATTAGAATGCAAGAAGCTTTTGTAAATTTACGAATAATTGTTTTGCGTCGTTGTCGAATGTGCATTCAGGTCAGCGACGGACATTTTGAACATTTACTTTAAATTAAATCATTACACCCTTTTTTGTTCTCTCTCTCTCTCACAGACACACACACACACGCACACACACACACACACGCGCACACACCCACACACACACACACACACACACACACACACACCCACACACACACACACACACACACCCACACACACACACACACACACACACACACACAAACTCTTTCTCTTTCCTTTCACACTCTAATAGGTAGGTATATCAAATTTAATCACCACTGTGATCTAGTGGTAAAACTACCTATTTAGGACAGCCAATTCCTCTGTGGTTTAGGATTCCGGGTGAAGCTCGCTGATCATCCAGCAGTTTCCAACTTTCCATCAGGTCAGATGAAGGGCAAGAGCTTCCTCGTTGTGGATAAAAAATGTTCTGTTCAGTTATTGTCTCTAAACGTGTTCTACGTAACGTACACTGAGTGGATTGCAAACATTAGTTAGTCCTAAGAAAGTCAAAAACATGTAACGGAATCTCCGACTTACTACTTTAGTAGAGCGATTACAGAAAATAATGGCCTATTAAGTACATGTTTTTTTGTGTTATTATGAAAGTTCAGAAAATTGCGCAGTTTTTGAAATTATTTTGGACCTATGGGAATTTTTTTTTGTCTCATACATTTCAGTTGAAAATTTTAGAATGTTCTGCTAAAAGCATATTTTTTATGTTTCTAGCAAAAATTTTGTATCTTGCATCAAAGATAGGAAGATGATTATTTTTTTCAAATATCTGCAACTAATAGGGAATCTGTCAAAAAAAAGAAATCTGAGAAAAGTCAACCCAAAAAAAAAGATAAAAAAAAATTAAGCCACTAGGTCATGAAATTTGAAAAAATCACAAAATTAACGATAACTTCTAAACTACGAAAAATCGTAGAACATACATGGGGGTGAAATCGATAGGTCTAGTCCTCACCTATCACCTGCCTTCGGCTTGACACCTTACAAGAAACACCCTGTATAGCAAATGTTTTATTTTGCCAAATATTATATCCCAAATAATTTGTTTGGTCAAATTGACACTTCACATACTTACCCACCGTTACCCACAAATCAAAGCATAAGGCAGATGATCATGGTTTTCACAAGAATTTTATGTAAAACAAAGAGATTGCAGAAAATAGTATTGTTGCAGAAAGTAGGTATCGCAGAAAATAGTAGGTTAGGTTAGGTTAGAACAGTGACCCTTACTTAACGCGCGAAGGCGAGCGAAGCGTGCCGCGGCAGCGGCCGCCGAGCGCTAGAATCACCTCTATTGTTTAATGAATCATTTGGAAATTTCGATAAAAAGAATGAAATATGAAAATTAATTTAGAACAAATTTTATATTATCTACCCACTAAACAAAATAATAACCACAAGCTAATTTGTAGTCCATTCTATGTGACAATCAAATTATTTTGTAAATAGTTTATCGTGAAATATTTTGCCAAATGAAACATTTGGCAAAACATACTTTGCCAAACAATAATTTGCTAAACAATAATATGCCAAAAACGACATTTGCATAGGCATAGGCAATATTTTGTGCCACAAAACTAACGGGACAGAAACGAATCGCTGCAAAACCGACTCCACATAGTCTTGTCTGCCCTACCCCTAGAGTGTAATTTAAAAGCCGGAGGCGCGGAGGTAGGGCAGCCCTCGCCCGCTGTAACGAGGCTCAGGCGCCCGGGTGAGCTGGAGCGGCTGAGGCTGGTCGCCGAGGCGCCGAAGGCGCCGATGGCGATCCAAAAAGCCGAAGCTGCGGAAGCAAGCGTAGGTGCCTGAGCCTCGTTACGCAAGGGCGGAAGGGCTGCACATCCCGCAGCGCCGGAGACGAGGAGATAGGTACCAATGCATGCTGCATGCTTGCTTTCATGCTGCATGCTCTGCATGCTTATTTACTTAATTAAATTATATATGATTTTTTTAAAGATACGAGTATGTCTGTTATAAAGTTAATTATTCTGAACAACAACATTATGAGTTGAAGTATGTTCTTAGTAACAACATTATTAATTAAAACAATATGATCAATGAATGTTATGAAGAAAAAAGATCTGAAAATAAAAATTATGTATTTTAAATGGTTCTTGGCAGTAACGGTATTGATAAAAAAATTATGATTACTAACTGTTATGAGCTCCGTTGGTAGTAATAAAAATGTATGAATAAAAAAAGTATGAAAAATAAAATTATGAAGAGAGATTATTATGAACACAAATCGGTAGTAAGACAAAGAATAGGATTTAGAATTTTATGTGAGCCAATATAGAACCAATCATTTCTTAGACACTGAAAAAACTGGATATTAATCTATCTATCCAGGAAATTTTATCACCTAATTTAGTAAATATTTCGGTGTTTTATCATAAAATAACAGCAAATAAAGTAGACAGTATAAAGTAAAAAATACATTTTTATTTACTAGTTTAATTTTAATATTTACATAAATATTATCATGATTTATGTTCAACTTAATTATCTTTTACTCCTTGCGTTGTTGTCAGCTGTTTTAACGGTTATGCATTTCTTGTCCAAGTACCTCAAAAGATCCTGAAACAAAGATTTTTTTATAATATTGACTTGTAGACTTGTTTTAATTTACCTATTAAAGACTAGCCTAGAGAGCGACAATATAAAGCATTATAGTGAACAGAATTGCAATATAGTATTAGTTTCTTACATGACTTTGAGTATTTAATATCTTAACAACAAAGTTTATTTAATTAAGGTTATTATTCCAAAAATAAAATAGTCAAATAGTTAAAAATTTATGATCGCACAGTTCATCAAATCAAATCAAGTTTTCACGCCATCTAGCGTTTTATAACTGAACCAAATTAGCAATAGCGAAATAAGAAAACGCGTAATGACAAAGTATGAACGACGTCTTTGTATTTTTTTGCAACGGACGTTTTTCTCTTTGGACTTTTCAATGTCCAAATTCAATTTTAAATTATTTATTGGTGCCCTTTTCTAGGCACACATACACGTCGCAATATAGCTTGCCCTACCACTACTTTGAGACAGCAATATATCCGTTGGTACTGAAAAGTCCTTACCTTTGGATCGTAGCGATGTCCGCTGGCCACCAACTCCTTATGTATAACGTCAATGTTAACGGGCTCGTAACGCAATATAGCCTCATATAGTTTTCGTCTACACGACACGTAGTTGTGAAGCGATATATGCAATGGAACACGGCAGGAGTGCACCTGGAATTATGAAAATCAGGTTTGAATATGACAGAATGGTTCAACAGGTTTCAATAACAATAAACTAGGCAACTAGGTAACAGAAGGTAACCGACGACATCATAAAGGTAGCAGGAAGGCGCTGGACGCAGGCCGCTACCAAATGGGCAACATGGGAGAGGCTTATGTTCAGCAGTGGACGTCCTATAGCTGAGATGATGATGATGATGATAAAACTAAAAAAAAAAAAAAAAACTAGGCAACACCATGTGGCGCGACTATGTTGGCTAGCCTTTGTTATGCAAATGACATTTTAAACTTTCCAACTCACATGAAGGCAAGTTTTGTTATTAGGGAAGTTAGTTTTCAATTTCATATTTTACTTAACAACCAACGCCATCTAATGGCAGTCAGGGATACGAAGCAATAAAGATGAATCGGTGCGTGCTATCGTAGTGCAACATTTCTCCGAGTGGTGGCGCTCTTGCTAAACTATTTCATACAATGACGAATTTATTGGTATAGTTCCAAAATACTGAACTGTCCTATCTATGACATTTACAACGGGGCGCCACCGTCAATACCGGATCGCTGGTTCCGATTTTTGCCATGTTGGAAACCATATAGTTGAACGATGGTAGCGCCCCCCTGTCATTGAGTTTGGGACAGTTCAGCGTGGGTCATCTAAGGTCACTCTTGGATTTCAATACTATTACTATTAGTCGAAACAAAATTCGTTAAAAAGTAATGTTATAAATATACTAGCTAGTACCTTAGCCTTTTCCCGTTTCTGAAAGACCCAGTCTTCTTCTGAACACAAGATTGCTTTTATTTCTGGAACTTCATTAGTCACTTCATACACATTACTGTCTTTACTGCAATCGTTTAAATTGTCTACTGCTTGAGATTTTTTTGTCGGCGATTTCAACATTTTTCTTGGTGATTTTCTTGGAGATTTGTGATTTTTAGGCGATTCTTGGCTGGTTTTCCGTCTTTTGGAAGGAGAAGGTAGCTCCTCTTGACAGGATTCTACAACGGGATGAGTTTGATTGTACAGGTGGGTCAGTAGTTGAATAGCTGGAAGGAAATAGAATCCAGTTTTAGGAATGCAGTAGTAAAGAATTTAATAAGAAATTGTAACGAAAATAATAATAACATTTCTTTATGGTCATCTTTAAAAACAAATTGGTTCAATAGTTTGGTGAAACTAACAAATTATAAGTTTATCTTCCCTTACATTTACAGTATTAAATAATCTTATAAGATTGTAAATTTGAATATATTTACCTCTTTTTCTCTTAAAAGGCTTAAGTCCATATTTGTCTAATTCTCTATTCCTGTCTGGTGTAGACATTGCTGCAAAATCTAGCATCGGAGTCACCTGGTCAGTCTTCAGAATATACTCACTACTAGTAGGTGTGTCTACTGTAAATGCATTATCATTTGTAAATGCCTTCAATGGAGTAGCTAGTTCATTTTTAGGTAACATATTTGGTGTCTTTAATATACATTCCTTCTTTGGTTTAATCATACTGCTTTTAATGTCAACTGCAGGCAAGAAGCTATCATTTGTAGATCTGTTTATAGATTCGCTAGTTCCCTTTTCAATATTCCCAGGATTATGTAAAGACAAATCATTGTCAATGACTGAAATACCACCAAAATCAACCCCCCAAGCTCCTTCATATCTTGATTTATTCATAGAATACTCAAGCTCTTTATCAGAAATGTCAAACACCTGAGAACTTCTGCTATATGTCTCTGATACATTGCCATCTTTCTCATCAGTAATTTGAGAAGCAACTGAGTTCTGGGATAGATCTCGTTTTGAAGTATCAGTTTCGTTTTTTGATATTGCATCAAACATTTCATCATAATCAATTGATACATCTTGGAAAATCTCAACATTTTTTGAACTTTGTATGCTACTATTGTTTCCACTAACTTCTCTACTTGCCACTGATGAATTAGATGATTGGGTCAAATCTACTTCATCATTATCATTTTCATCACCTAATAATTGATTCTGACTCTCTATCTCACAAGACTTTTCTAAAGTTTCTTTAGTACTAGCATCATCAGAGTGATTATGCACAAATTCGTCGAAAAAGCTATGATTCGATGGCCTAAGATAATTGTCTGATTTAACAGGACTTGAAGTATCTGATAGATCAAGTGTTTCTTCTAATTCAATAGGTTTCGAATCTGTATTATTTGCTATTTTTGGTTTTATGATATCAATTTCGTCATTATTTAATAAAATAGTGTCATCTAATGACTTGTTACTTTGGCTCATCTCAACAATAGGTAATTCATCTTCATTTGATGACTGAGACAGATCTACATTCTCTACTATGTTCTTAGCTGTTCCATCTACCACAGTTCTTTCATTTTCATCTGATTGTTGTGTGAGATCAATATCAGTTTCAACATTCTTTGGAACAGAATAAGAGGTGCTAGCTACGCATTCAGTCATTTCCATAAAATCGTTTGACTTTCTTTTGGTTTTGTCTGTAACTTGCGATGTTATGTGTGGATTTTCATTTGAACTAGCTTGTGAACAAGTTTTTGCAACACAAGCAATGACTTCCATAAATTCATCAGAATACCTTCTAACTTCATCATTTGAGTCTTGAGATGCTGTGATTTTTTCTTTGGCTGGACTGGGGTTAATTTTTGCAGAAATTCCAACACATTCAGTTATTTCCATAAAGTCATCTGAGTTTCTTCTGGTATAGTTCTGGGAACCCTGGGTCAGCTTTTCTGGGTTACTAGGTTTCTTTGTAAACAGATACTGTTCAGATTCTGTGTGATTGTTTAAATCTGTTTGTGTTAAATCTACAACACTTGTATTTTGTTTCTTTTCATGTATTAGTTGACAGTCATTTATTTTCACTGCATTTTCTGTATCCTGTTCATCTCCTGTTAAGTCCATTATAGTATCATCCTGTTTGATAGATTTCTCAGATTCTTTGTTTGTTTTATCATGACTATCAGTCAAAATTACGGACACTTCATCATCAAAGATATCTGGAGAACAACTCCTGACTCTATTTGAGATCAGTGAAGTTCCATTTTTACAATCAATGGTATCTGTATTGTTAGATTCTTTAGTGACCAGAGTTCTATCATTATTACTATGATTTATATCAGTATCAACATCAATAAAAATTGTAGGTGTGTTATTTGATAATGAATTAACTTTTTTCTTTACAATATCTTTAGCAGACTTCAATGTTCCACTAAGAACAATGTCAAGTTCGTCTTGCGAACATTCTATTTCACTAAAGTTCATATTGGTAGATTCTTGCTTGACTGGACTTTTTGGTCTGCCTGGTATATCAGCCCAGTCTCTAAGCAATCTTCCTTTACTAGTAGATTTTTCAACTAAATCTTCAACATACAAAATATTGTTGTTCTGTAAAGTTTCATAAGATATTCCTGTTGCAACATGATAACATTTTATAATCGAATAATCTATATCATTTTCATTTAGAGCCTTATTAGAGAGAGAACTTGTAAATAGCACCTGTGAATATCTATCACTTATAATTTGTTGCTTTTCCGTGTCACTTGATAGTAAAAGTTTGTATTGCTTTCTAGGCCTTTTCAACCTTCTCTTATTAGTTATTTTTATTTCTGGAATAGCAAATCCATACTCTTGCAAAGTGGTTCGAATTTTTTTTGTCCTTTCCTGAGAACTCAAAGGCTTTTGACTAGTACTACTTTTATTGTCCTCCGATGATTGTAAAGACTTTGATAATGCTATAGCTAATTGTAGCTGTTCAGAATCTATATCAACACCAGCTTGTTTGCAAACTTCATCAAACTCCTTGGCATAAGTCAATTGATCGTTCTTTTTAGATTTTAGAACAGTCCGAATGTCTTTTTGTCCTTTAATTCGTTTTGGAGGCTTTTTCTGCTTTGTCTTCTTTGGTTGCTGTTCAGTTGACTTTTGAGAGTTCTTGGGTCCTTTACAACTGCCTTTTTTCTCTTTAAATTCCGACAAACTCTCATCCATAACAGGACTGTTCTGGAAATATTTGCTCACCACTTTGCATGGACTGTGATTCTTGCTGTTGCAATAAAACAATGTTAATTATGTAAATAATTTATTCATTTAGCCCAGTAACTACATAAAAACAACATACCTATTACTATTACTCTCTATATTCATAACTTATGTATCAGGTCTGTCGATCCTTGATAATTCCTTTTCGATTCTTTTTATTGTAGCTGGAGACCGGTTAGGAAGACCACTAGCAATCATTATCTTTCGTTCTACTTCTTCTATAGGATCTTCATATAGCACCTCAAAAGCTTTTCGATACTTTTCTGTTGCACTGGAGAAACTGAAATGGAAATATTTCATTGTTTACAGTCTGAATCATAACCTCAAAGAAATTAAAAAGACAAAGTTAAACGACAGATATTTACTGTAGTATGCAACCACTGATAATTCCAAAAGTTAGAATGCCTAAACCAAGCGCATTTCTAAATCTAGCAGCAGGAGTTCCTTTAATTTTTCTTGGTTTCCACTTTGACGTATCTACTCCGATGGCCATTTTGCTAAAATTATGATGGATGGTCGGTCTGTCTATGGAATAGGGATGTATGATTAAGCTTCTAATTTTTTTACTAATCATAATTTTTACAGAAATTGAGTGGGGTTAGTCGATATTCATGTATGAATAAAATCATGCTATTTTACTTAAATTCACAACGTAATCTCTTTACTCCTTTTATTAAATAACGGAGGTTTATAATAACATTTAAAATAGACCTACGTATCTGAGATAATTTAAAGGCATGTTAAGGTTTTTAGAAAGGCAAATTGGCTATGAATTAACATCCAAAATATTATTATCCTAGTTCAGTCTACACAGCAATATTCAAATAATAATTCTTTTAAAACGATTAATTAATTCGAACAACTAAAAACTACAGTCGATTATACGAAAAATTATTATTTACAACCCTATTTCTTTTGACAGTCGGATGGCCACACTTAGCCAACAGCCGTTATTTTACAAAAAAAAAGTCTAATTAAAAAAGTTATTTTTGACACTAATGCAATGATATTATAAAAACAAAAGCAGATATGTTATAAGCGCTCGCGCTGTGAATACTCAAATACGTCCCAATTGGGACGTCTTGTGTTTAGTCTTCGTGTGGCCTGCGTCGTGCGCAATCGCGTGCGTACCACACCGTAAGTTCCTGTGTTCTTACCAAAATAAATAAAAAATGCCATCGTGTGTGTTTCGAAAGTGTACCAATTATGACTCTAAAGTAAACAAAATACAAGGGATCTCTTACCACATGTGATTATGCAAAATTATTTAGTATTTATATTTTCAATTATTTATGCAAACAATCAAGACGCCATGCGCCATGTTCAAGTTAAGAAAGAGAAAGCGATCTTGTTTTGACGTTAGAGCGATAAGGATGCGTGCGCTGCGGACATAGATTAGTTAGTGCAGAATCGTTAAAACTATAGCTATCTCTTTCATTTGCGTGCTATTTCGTATCTTTTGTTTCACTTATCAGTTACATTTGTCAATGTGTGCAATTTGGAATAGCTCGGCACGGATTAAAATCGTAATTTCTATGAACGTAACATATCTATAGTTCTAGAATATCATTGCACTAATGACATTGCTTTGTTTGTAAACTTACCAATTAATTTAAATTCGCACCATTGAAGCAGATTCTGCCGTTGATGTTGAAGTGAGCCACATCGCGCGAAATTTATTTTTCTTTTTTCACTTTTATAAATAACTTTTCTTTCCTTTTTCTAAGTGTTGTGATATTTGTGGGTGCTGGGTAAGTGTTTAACACTATTTGTTTTGTGATTGTCTATTTCCTTTGTCCCTAAATCCTATCTCTTCTGAGGGCATCAAATATGGATGTACCCCCAAAACCTCCGGATCCTCCGGACGATGCTACTATGATTTCTCAGCCGGTTTTCTCTGACGAGAGCCAACGAAATGTTGAGAAAAGAAAACGTACGCTTCCGTTGGAGCCGACTGGCAAGGAAACCTTAGACAAACGCACTCGGGACTCAGAGGAATCGTCGACCTCCATTCAATCTTTATATACCCACCCCAGTTTCACTGAGGCACGTATATACACAGCAAACGACAGCGGACCATTTATTGTTCATTGCTCTCGTACTGAACCTGACCCTGCCGCGGGTACCACTATCCGCCCTATTAAGTTTGGCCAATTTCTGCACCGAAACTACATTAAAGGCATCGCCAAAGATGGCGTTAGAAATGTTGGCAGAAATAAAATTGCAGTCGAATTCACCTCTGGAGAAGATGCCAACAATTTTGTTAATTCCCAGGTACTGACAGACAACAAATACAATGCCATGATTCCCACATACCATATTACTCGAATGGGTCTAGTCCGTGGTGTCCCGGTAGATTGGACCCTCGATGAGTTTATTAACTCTCTTGAAATCCCAGAGGGATTCGGATTTGTTTTAAAAGCCAGGCGTCTTAACAGAAAGGTGTCTAATAATGGGAATATTATTTGGACTCCTACACAAACTGTGGTCCTCACATTTTCTGGGCAAAAACTTCCAAATAGGATTTACTCGTTCCACACCTCTCTGGTGGTGGAAGTATACCAGCTTCCAACTATACAGTGCCATAATTGCTGTAGGTTCGGACACATAAAAAATCAATGCCGCTCTAAACCCCGTTGTTTCCGTTGCGCTCAAAGCCACTCTGGTGACGCTTGTAATGTCCCTGATGAGAGATCTTCTTGTCTACTTTGCACGGGGGCCCATCTGGCTACAGACAAAAACTGCCCAGAACACATCAGACAGAAAAGAATAAAGCAACTTATGTCTCAAGAAGGTCTTTCATATTTAGATGCTTCAGACTTAACTCCTAAAACAAGAAAACCATATAACGATGTTGCAAAAGAAGTTCGTAATTCACTTTTTGCTTCCTTCCCATCACCACAATCTCCCCCAAGATCAATCCCCTCCCAACAAACACCAAGTGTATCTAGAAGGATAAATCCACCTACTCCCCGCAGCAGATCCTCTCTGTCCAAAGGATATGATAGGCAGGCCCACCAGGCCTTAGTTGCTGATGTCCCTTCTCAGGTGCCTAATGGTTGCGCACTACAAGGTTGTTCCCACTCAGATATATCTGATAATGACCAATTAATAGAAAATTGCCTGTCAATGCTCACGGTAATTCTCTCAAAATTTAGTGACTCACTACCGAACAACGTTGCCTCAAAACTTAATATACTCTTCAATAAACTACCTAAATCTCTTCGATCCTCAGACGATAAAGATGACGACGGACACTTCTCAGTTTCTTCAATGGAACAGTAAAAGTGTCCGTCCGAAAAAATCTGATCTAATTTATTTATTTAACCAGCACTCAGTGGCAGTCGCTGCCATCTCTGAGACATGGCTGAGACCAGGTTCCCTATTCAGGGTTCCAGGATATGCCTGCCTTAGAGATGACAGAGATGATAGCTACGGAGGTTGTTGTCTTCTTATCAAGAAAAGCTATTCATACTCTCTTCTCTCCATCCCTTCCCACAGTCCAGCTTTTAACGCTGTGGCTGCTCGTGTTATGAATATTTCTATTATGTCCATTTATATTCCTCACCCTACCCCTTCTCTTATCCCAGAATTATTGACTATTTTTTCCTCACTTCCTCCACCTATCCTTTTGTTAGGAGATTTTAATGCCCATCATATCGCCTGGGGTGCTCACAGCTGTGATTCCTTCTCTGTCCAACTAATGGATATATTTGAGGATCTCAATTTATGTGTCCTGAACGATGGATCCCCGACAAGACGAGTATATCCTAGTCAAGATCCTAGATCAGCTGTTGACCTCTCAGTATGCTCCTCTTCCCTTGCATCTCTCTGCTCATGGTGGGTTCTTCCAGAGGCTTATGGTAGTGATCACTTCCCCATTATTATAAAAAAGCCCCAATCAGTATCACCTACTCCAGCTCCCCCTCCATTACTTAAATACAAATTACATAATGTAGACTGGTCCAATTATGCATCAGAGGTAGACAGACTCCTATCAAACCATATTAGCTCCCCTTCCACCGATGTAAACGAGAAGTGCTCCATATTTGTAGAGTCATTGTTATCTGCTGCGGATTCACAATTCCCTCGTAAAAAGTTCAATCATAAAAAGATCGCTCCCCCTCCATGGTGGGACTCGGAATGCTCGGAGATGATTAAACTTCGTAAATCGACAGAAAAAGATTATAATGCCTCTATGACCATGGAGAACTTCTTAAAATATAAACAAGTGGAGGCTCGTACTAAGCGTCTCTTATCAAAAAAAAAGAAATGTGGGTGGATTAAATTTTGCGAATCCCTCACTCCTAGGTCCCCTTCCGCAGCAGTTTGGAAAAATATCCGCCGCTTTCGTGGGTCATTTATAGAATCTCCTTCTTCAAACGACCCATCTGTTTGGCTAAATGACTTTGCAGATGGGCTGACTCCCCCGTTTGTCCCTGCTGAAAATTGTATACCTACCCCTTATCCTAACCTCCAGAGTTCGGATAAATTTGATCAACCCTTTTCTTTACCTGAACTAAGATGTGCTCTTTCGGGACTTCGAGATTCCTCTCCAGGAGAGGACGGAATCCCCTATTCATTTTTAACTCATCTTGGCCCAATTGGGGAGAAATTTTATTTAGATATAGCTAATTCTATTTTTATGTCTGGTATAATTCCGGAGTCCTGGAGAACCCAAATAGTTATTCCCATTCTAAAACCTGGAAAAGATGCCTCCGTGTCATCTTCATATAGACCAATTGCCCTATCCTCTACTTTATGCAAAGTTCTTGAACATTTATTGAAAAACCGCCTAGAATGGATAGTGGAAAATAGAGATATTCTCGCGAATAGTCAGTTCGGCTTCCGTAAATCTAGAGGTACCATGGACAGCCTGAGCATTTTAACGTCAGACATCCGTATCACCTTTTCGAAAGGGGAGTTCTTAGTTGGCGTCTTTTTGGACATAGCTTCTGCATATGACAATGTTCAACTTCCGGTGCTCAGACAGAAGATGCTTCGCGTGAGTCTCCCTGTGAGGTTAGTCCATTGTGCAACCAACTTGCTTATGGGCAGATTGCTCAAAATCCGTTCAAATGGCCAACTTTTACCCCCACGATATGTCTGGAAAGGTCTGCCTCAAGGTTCAGTTCTAAGCCCTATTTTATATAGTATTTATACCTACGATCTTGAGGAAAGCGTTTCATGTTTTTCTAATATCCTTCAATATGCTGATGACATTTGCCTTTATGCTTCTGGGAAATCAATTGAAGATATTTCATCGCGTTTAAATTCAGCTCTGTATTATTTAAGTATATGGTTGGACGACCATGGTCTAGCACTATCAATTCCCAAAAGTAACGTTGTACTATTTTCAAGGAAAAAATATCCCCCCTCTGTCGAAATTTCATGCAATAATCAGCTCATTCCTGTCGACGAAAAAGTTAAATTCCTTGGAGTTCTTCTTGACTCTAAAATGTCTGGCATACCTCATTTTAATCAAGTCATCCTAAAGTGCGAGAAGGGTATTAACATTCTTAAATCCCTTTCTGGAGTCTGGTGGGGATCCCATCCTTATTGCCAAAAACTATTATACAATGCAGTAGTTCGTAGCCATCTTGACTATGGGTCTTTTCTATTAGAACCCTGCAGTAAAGAAGCATTGTCGAAATTAGATAAAATTCAAGCTAAAGGTCTAAGAATTATCTTGGGAGCTATGCGGTCCTCTCCAAAAAATGCACTACAAGTTGAGAGTGTAGACCCTCCTCTAGATCTTAGACGTCAATATTTGTCTGATAGATTCACATTTAAAGTTAGCCAATTTGCCCGTCATCCTCTGATACCCCGACTCCAAGATCTATCTGATTTAATTTCTCTTCCCTCTTGCAAATACTGGTCCCATAAAGAGCCCCCTAGATTAATAACTAGTCTTAGAAAACTTTCTTCACTGTCCCACCCCGTAGTTACGTTTCATCAAAATCCTATATTCCAAACTGATTATGATGCTCTGATCTTTCCACCCCATGTTCTCTTAGATTTAGGTATCTCAAAAGGTGACCTTGCGGCTGATTCCAAACTTACTGAATGCTTAGCTAGAGATTGGCAACACTGGCTACCTATCTACACGGATGCCTCTAAGTCTTCAGAGGATGGAATTGTTGGTAGTGCGGTATGGATTCCTAAATTTTAAATTCTTTTAAGCTTTAAGTCTCCAAAAGAATCTTCTGTTTACACAGGTGAATCGCTGGCTATTCTAGAGGCTCTTTCTTATGTTTTCTCCCATAAATTAAATAAGTCTATCATTCTTTCAGACTCAAAGAGTTGCCTACAGGCCTTATCTAGTAATATCTTCAGAAGTAAGCTAATCTCACCTACCCTGCTGGCTATTAAAAACATTCTCTTTCGTTGTCACAGTGAAGACATTCAGGTTGCACTAGGGTGGATTCCAGGTCATAGTGGTATCCGCGGCAATGAACAGGTTGACCTATGGGCGGGAGAAGCTGCACATGCAGGGTCTCCTCTTAATACGATATATGCTTGTGACACTTTACCCTTAGCACTCAGAGACCTTGTTGACCAATGGCAGATCCGTTTCAACGAATCGTCTAAAACAAAAGGTCGACACTATGCCAACATCCAACCAATAATTCCCAGAAAACCGTGGTTTTTTAAACAGAAAGGGATAGATAAACGCATAGTGTCAACGATATGCCGTCTTCGCATTGGTCACGCATGCACTCCAGTTTTCCTCCATAAAATTAATGTGAGAAATAGCCCATTATGTGATTGTGGAGAAGACGAAGGTTCCCCTGAGCATATTTTCTTTAATTGTAAAAATTATTCTGTTTCTTTATATGATATTCTTCCCCTTAAAACTCCTCGTCCTTTCAACTTCCAATATATATTAACTCAACACTTTTGTATTAAATATCTAAGTAAATATTGTGCTGTCTTTGACATCAAACTATAAAATTATTCTAACTCCTCTTTCCCTATTAACATAATTGTTGTGTCGTTTGACTGTGATGTTTGTTGTTGTTTTAGGTGGTGGTTTTAAGGTTTAAAAAAAAAAAAAAAAAAAAAAAAAGGAAAAAACTGCTGCATTATCTAAAATATTACTGAAGCGGACTAAAGTATGTGTCTCCTTAAACACTTGACATTGGCAGAATCACCGCGGCAATAAATCCGCGGGATAGTCCAAAAAAAAAAAAAAAAAAAAAAAAAAAAACCATTGAAGCAGAATATTAATAACCCACTCAATTTTATTGTTTTTAAACTTTTATTAATTTTTACTGAATGGTAATTTTGTTGAATAATCTTCATCAAAATCGAGAATCAAGTATCTAGATTGTCGTACATTGTTTTTCAAAATGTCGCTGATCCAAAACTTGCCATACAAAGATTATCTTGCTGCCTTGGCATTACCGAAAGGAAAATGCGAAGTTATAGCTGATTTGGCGAATTTAACGTAAGTAAAACCGGCCACAGCCATATGTGCCTTATGTATTTGGTGTAGTAGTTACCTCACCCGAATTTGTTTTCAGGATATCATTTACCGATAACGAAAAGCCTGGCGAGGTGTTACTGAAAACTCTTGACAGGCGTGGATACTCATTAAGCCAGTACAAGAATTTCTTGGTATCTGCTTCTCAAGTCAAAACTATCATTACTTACTACCGGCCGCAGACGAAAGTGGCTATTCTGATCGCCAACGACAAATATCAGCGGCTCTCGAAGTTGGCCACCCCTTCTATGGACTGTGATTCTCTCGCTGCGAACTTGAAAAACTTGGGATTTATAGTGGTGACCATAAAAAATACCCACAGCAAGGAATTGAAAGAAATATTGAGCACCGTAATTCAAGAAATACCTGAAGACTCCTATTGTAAGTTGTTATTTTTCATGGTAAATTTTTATTACTTTCCTCAATGACTCATGAAATTATAGTGATTAACAATTAGCACAGTTCTAAACTGTATGGAAGTATTACATTGCTTTTGATAATATACCTTAATGCTTACTTAATTATTATAAGTACTCATTATAATTGACAACGTAAATAAAAAAATCTATAATAATGTTTTGGTCCATTAGACCATTTTTATTGAAAATTACGCCTAATATCTCTATCTCATTTCCAGGTTTCGTATTCCTAGCTGGGCACGGCATAGAACTTTGTAAAATGGCGTGTTTGCTCGGCATTGAATGCCCCACCGAAGACATTCAGATTGACCACTGCCTCACAGAGAACTTCATCATAAAAGAAGCGGCTAAAGTCAAACCAGAGCTCTGTGTGCTCATAATGGACGCGTGTCGGTTTAATTTAGACAGGTAATAAAATGGATTTTAGGCAATCATCATCATCATCATCATCATTTCAGCCATAGGACGTCCACTGCTGAACATAGGCCTCCCCTAATGCTTTCCACGTTGATCGATTGGTAGCGGCCTCCATTCCAGAACCTTGCTGCCCCATCGGCCGTCAGTTCTGCGTACTATGTGCCCTGCCCATTGCCACTTCAGCTTGCTAATCCGTCGGGCTATGTCAGCGACTTTAGTTTGTTTACGGATTTCCTCATTTCTGATTCGATCTTGCAAAGAAACACCTAGCATAGCCCTCTCCATAGCATTTACACTAAAAGGCTGGGTTGCACCTAGGGTTGCCAGGTCCAAAAACACAAAAGCCGGACTCTGTGCTTCATTTGGCCGGACATTTTACCCTAAAAGCCGGACATGTCTTAGTGTCATAGCTCAGGAGTGAGTACTATATAATATAATGCGTGCGCTTTATATTATTCTGTAACTCGACTTTCGCCTGGCATTGCAGCCACATAAAAAGCCTAACAAAAGCCGGACAAGACCGTAAAAAGCCAAACATGTCCGGCTAAAGCCGGACACCTGGCTACCCTAGTTGCGCCATCTTACTTAACTTTGACAAATGTCAAAAATCTGTAAAGCTCCATACAAAAAACACCAGTTATTGTTAAAGTTATGGTCAGTTAGGTGGTGCACTCAACCTTAGATATTTTACACTATGGCATAGTTGATGACTACAATAATTTTGTTACAGTATGATTGATAAAAAGTTGTCATGATTATGCTTTTTAAGCTATTTAACCTCTCAACCCGCAAGCGGTAGCCGACTACTGTGTAACAATTGATTATTTGTGTCTAGATTCGCGGAACTTGAAGGATTAAAAATCACATTAGATATGAATGTGTTTGTGTGTTTTGTTGTGGTTGTTCAACCTCACCTAGTGTTAAAAAAAGATATTATTTCATTGCAGGACATCAAACCCCAAGATCTTCACTTCTATACCAGATTCCGAAGACTACACGACATTCAACAATTTGCTTATTGCCTACTCCACGCAGTCGTCGCACGCAGCGTACGAAGTCTTGGAAATTGAATGTTCGACGACACTAGACGACAATGTGACGTACGAATTGAAGACCGGTGATTCTGCGAGGATTGTGCCTGGAAGTAGCCTGTACGTGAATGCGTTGTGTACGAGACTAGGCGATGATTTGGATGTTAACAGCTTGCTGGATAAAGTTCATGGTGGTACGTACATTTTAAAATAAAGCCCGGTCGCCGAACCCGTAGAATTTCGTCCAATGACCCCAAGCTACCCATCCTTATCGTTCGCGCGTAATTATGTTGCTGTCGCGCTCGCACACTCACTGCGGCCGCCCGTCGCACAGTCTCGACAGCAATACATTTACACGCGAGCGATAAGGATGGGTAGCTTGGGGTCATTGGACGAAATTCGAAGTGCTCGGCGACCGGACTATACCTATTCTCACTGTTTAACAGCATAAAGTCTGTAGTCTGCTGGGTGTCTTATAATATGCAAATGACGAATGATACTAATAAAACTCAGATAAGAACAGAAAATAGTTCTTGATATTAGCTCTTAGCACAGCTCACCATTACAGTATTTTGTCTTAAAGATTAGCATTTGCTTGGCTATAGTAGCCACTGTTTTTAACAGAAGAATATTATTTTTCAGATGTTGAGAATTCAATAAGGAAGCAAAAGCCATTGAAAGTTCAATGTGGGGTAGCAAAGAGGTCCCTGTATGACCCTGTCAAAGGTAATACATTTTTGGTTTTGAAATGCATGTTTCGAAAGATTGAAGTCACACGAAGGATGTTTTAGATCGTTTTAATTCTTAGTGAAAACATTAGTGTATTTTAATCGTTATTATGCTTTGGTTTCAGGTGATGCAGCTGCAACCTTAGCAAAAATGAAAGAAGTTACTGAAAAATTCGAAAAGTGTGTTGTGTTTTGAGGTTGTCCCTAAAGTAGATAGTTTTAAGCAATTATTGGTGCTATTACATGTAGGTACAAATATATTAATTAAATGTCATGATAGATGCTATGTCTTCAAAAATGTTGCTCCAAATGTATTATTATTTTTTTTTTTTTTCTTCTCTTATATCCGTGGTCCCAGCGGCAATCTGTAGGGAACTACAATAATCCACTCCTGTGTCCGTTTGCACTGTTCTTTGTCATGGGTAGGGTGGAGTCCAGTGACTCAGTTGCCCTCAGTGATCATGGTTTCTCAACTGTCATGGAATCTACTAAGGAGACCCCTGACACTAGCTCTTTGCAGTCTGCTGAATAGGAAGCCTTCAATGGTCATGAGTTGTTGTACTGAAGAGTTTGGATGATTTGAAAGTCTATCCTTGTAGCGGAGTGTGTGGCTCTTATTTCCTCTCTGACTGTGGGCAATGGCAAGTCCTGATAGATGAGCTTGTTGCTGATATACCATGGGATTTGGTAAATCAAACGTATGGCTTTTGTCTGAAAGCGCTCGATTATGTCGAGATTGGAGTTGGCAGCTGTTCCCCACAGCTGTATCCCGTAGGTCCAGATAGGTTTAAGGATGGTTTTGTAGACCATCATTTTGCTACTGGTGTTCAGCTGTGACTGGCCTCCGACAAGCCACATCATGTTTCTTAGTTTGGCATCTAGGTGCTTCCTCTTTGTCCATATATGCTTTCTCCAGGTTAGCCTGCGGTCCAGGTGCAAGCCCAGATACCTAACGTCCTCAGCCTGAGGTATTTGGATACCATTAAGTTTGACCGGTGGGCAGGAGTTTCTTCTGAGAGTGAAGGTTACATGCACAGATTTTTCTCCGTTCGCTTTAATACGCCATGAATGGTACCATTTCTCCATTTCCGTCAGGCTTTCCTGGAGATAGAGTGAGGCCGTGACTGGATCGTCGTGTGTTGCCATTGTTACCGTGTCGTCAGCAAAGGTGCCTGTGAATGTATTTGTAGTTGTTGGCAGGTCTGCGGTAAACAATAGGTACAGCACGGGCCCCAAAACACTACCCTGGGGTATACCGGACGCTATGTTGCATAGGGCAGAACAAGAGTCTCCTGATCTGACTTCGAAGCATCTGTCTCCCAAATACGACCCAAGTATTTCGTAGAACGGGCATGGGAGGTTCTGTTTCAGTTTGTACAAGAGCCCTTTATGCCAGACCTTGTCGAAGGCTTGACTTATGTCCAAGAACGCAGCTGAGCAGTATCGTTTCTTTTCCAGTGCTTCTGAGATGATGTTTATGGTTCTGTGGACCTGTTCAGTAGTGGAGTGTCTTTCCCGGAAACCAAATTGGTGTTCAGGTATCAGATCACCGATGTGGGGCTTCATTCGTTTCAACAGAATTTTTTCGAATACCTTCGACATCAGCGGTAGAAGACTAATAGGTCTGTAGGAAGATGTAGCGTTTGGGGGCTTACCGGGTTTGAGAATCATGATAATTTGAGCAATCTAATCAAATGTATTATGATTTTGTAGATTTTTTAGTTATAAAAGGTGTATGTTTATGCTTGTCAAGCAATCTCTATTCTTAATTTACTCTACTAACTACTACTTCTGAATTAATTTTGTACATTTTTATAATAAGTTTAACGATTTTAATGAATCTGTGATTGGTTCACTGAATGTATAACAGAACAGTAAACCTATTTTTATACAATAACTATTTTAATAAAAGAAATATTTAAATATAACTGAATTTTATTTAAAAATCTGGGCTAACTGACTGGTTTGGACTTATCGTTGGAAGTTGACGGATTATATTTTTTTCATTAGCGACTGAGGCTGGAAATGGTTAACTATGTTAACCCACCAGCTGTCTTCAACTCCTTTTGTGAACTCTCTAATAAATCTGTAGTTTAATATGAATATCTTGTCTTGAAATTCTGGTTGTGTTCTGTAACAAGAGAAAAATACTGTTTTTGAGAAATCTATAAATTAATATTGGGATAGTTAGTATCTATAAAGTCAAAGTCAACATTTCTTTATTTGTTTAGACTAATAAATAGTTCTTACAAATCGTCATTTTGCTCTTAAGGAGCCTCTACATGTCTCATAATCTTTTTACCCTACCAGTGCTTCGAGACCAACATTTGGCAAGTGTTGAGAAGAAGCGCCGCAACAAACTCAGTCACCACTGTGTATAAAATAATATTGGGAGGTTTTCTATAAGGTTGCCTATAAGGCACCACTGTCGAGTAAGGTCCTAGAACTCGCTAGTGGCGCCATCTTGTGAGCGCAATCAAGGACACCCTCTTTTTCAATATGTAAATAATAAAGTTGTTGCAATGGATCACACATTTCAGCTTTATTTAACCAGGATTTAGATAATAATAAACTTTGAAATTACCCTAAGGAGATGGGGGGAAGATCTCCAGAATCTTGCATATTTTTGAGTCCCTTCAAGACATGGTAACACATAGTGATCTCCACCCATCGCTTGTCTGATTCGTCAAAAATAACTCCAACCTGAAAATACAGAAAATGTCTTATGACATAAAGGAACTTTCAAAACATCTCCATCGTCTCTTTTTTATGTAAAAGCATGTTTTTCTATTTAATTAATTTGTTTTGCTGAAAAACTATTTTTTCAATAAGTCAATGAACAATTTTTATCCTGTACATACTTAGTTCTTTGACGATGATTTTAAATAATTTACTCACCTGATAAGGAAAAGCGTAGAATATGTCTTCCTTCTGAATACTCAGTAGCTGTCTCTGTGATACTGACAGCTTCGAGACGGCATTCTTTAATGAGGCAATGGCATCTTTGTCGACTAGACCTTCCAGTGATTTGAAGTCACTGTTTGTTAGGGCATCTGAAACAACCTGACGGAGTACATCAATGTTTTGGTTCTTGTTAAAACAATTTTGAAACAAATGGGATTTCAGAAAAGCAGCTAAGCATAGTTTTAGAAAAATAAAAACTACTTCTTCATGTGATATCAAAACCACTTCACTGCTTTTAATCATAAGGCAGCGGTAGGCTTGAAAATAGAATAAAAACTTAGGTAAGATGATCTATCTAAACTTAAGGTACAGATGGCTACTTAGCTCTTTATAGTATGGATATACTATCTCGTTATTAAAAAACATTGTAGGTAGTTACCAAAGTAAGTAAATAATCAAGAACGGGAACAATGTTCTCATTCTTATAGGTCCAATATTTAATTAGTTCTTATTGGAATTCTACATGAATTGTGATGGAAATGGGATGATAATGAATAAAAATCAGGTAGAATAACAAACCTGAACAGCGTGTTTTGATGCTTCAATAAACTCATGTAAGCTGAACTCTTGGTCAAAGTATGGTCGTATAATAAAATTTGAAAACATCCAATTCTTAACAAACTTGATAAACGACGGCCATACGATTGGCGGGAACTCCATGAGAGGCGGCAATTTCCTCGCTTCTACGCGGTCTTCGCAGTAATTCCTCAATTGTGTAACAGTACATGATGAGGTTATGTTTAGTTGTTTTGGTAAAGATTTATAAACAATTCTGTCGCAAAGCCTAAAAGACTGTCTTGTTAGCACTTGCCTTATAGCTAAATTCATATTTTATTGATGTTTTGACAAATATTAACGACTATATTAACATAAAATAGAAAGCAAAACATGAATTAAAACTTCTCACAAATATTTAAAAACATGTTGTTTTCTATTGTTCACAACTGTCAAAATTCTGCATTCTTATTGGTAAAAACATTTTCTAATAGATTCTGATTGGTCAATGAACTCGAAATTTTTAAATTTGTAACTGAGAACAATGTGTCTAGAGCTGCCAACAATATGTATCAGAATCGAAATAAATATCGATTCTCCAGGCACAAAATAAAAATCGATTTAGTTTTTATTTTAAATGAATACTTAAAAAAGTATTACTATTATTACTTAACCTACTTCCCCCTAGCCCAAGAGAGCGATTTGAATGTTTTTTTTTATTTATAAAGCTTGTACATACATAATTTTTATTTTTATTTTATTAATTTACAATAGGTATAGTTTAGTTAAGTTGTTAAAAGTTAATACTTAAATAAGTTACATCGCTAATATTTTTTAAAATACAATTTAAGTTTTCAAGTCCACAGAGAGTTTGATAAACGTGTACCTGAATGAAAAAAATTCTTCACTCCCTCCCTCCCTAATAAAATTATTTCTGAAGAAGGAAACTCTGTTGTCTGTTCTAGAAGATTTTCTGGCAAAATATTTATAAATAACACTGAGCCCCGATTACGGTAACTTTTAACGTCTACAATCCAGACACGCTTCATCGATTCTGCGATACGATTGGTCAAAACAGCTGACGTACGCTGTTGAATGACCAATCGTATCGCAGAATCGAGAAGCGTGTCTGGATTGTAGACGTTAAAAATTACCGTAATCGGGGCTCTGGGCAGCACCTACTATTGAACATAACATAGCAATAGGAAGAAACAAGTTTGTCTAGCATAAATCCTCGAGTTTGTGGCGACGCCACTACAAACTAGTGACCAACAGATGGCGCTGTCACTACTTCACTATGGCACACTCCGCCGCTCATACAAACCTGCATCGCGGTGACGGAGTTTTATATCCTGCCAAGTATATATAGGCAAACCAAGATGGTGTAATTGGACCTTGGTCCCCGAGCACAACACCCGCTCGGAAGGAAGCACTAACATCTAGCTTCCTTATTGTGGTTGAGCATCATATCCCACATTGGTGACCCCGACGTGATTGGAACGTGACCTTCCATCCACCACCATCTTCGGCATCAGCCTCCGCCATCCTCACCATCTCCGCCACTCCGTCATCAGCTCCAGTCTTCAACAAGCCAGCATCCAGCCTTCAGGGACCATCGCAGATCGCAACCGACCTTCCTGGTTCCTCGGCAGCAAGCAACCGTCACTTCACTGGTCACGGGTACAGCTCTGGCCCAGCTCCACGCCCGACCATCGAAGACGCCTCCGCTCACTATCCCGACTCACCGTGGATAGAGCACCGCAACCTGCTCGTCTCGACTCACCGCAGACTTGAGCACACTGGCACTTGTAAGCTCATCACGCACAGACTGCTGAGCTCATCCTGACGTCATCCACCTCCGGTTCTTCCGGGGGGAGTGGTGTGGCGACGCCACTACAAACTAGTGACCAACAGATGGCGCTGTCACTACTTCACTATGGCACACTCCGCCGCTCATACAAACCTGCATCGCGGTGACGGAGTTTTATATCCTGCCAAGTATATATAGGCAAACCAAGATGGTGTAATTGGACCTTGGTCCCCGAGCACAACACCCGCTCGGAAGGAAGCACTAACATCTAGCTTCCTTATTGTGGTTGAGCATCATATCCCACAAGTTTGGTATTAAATGATTTCCCACCAGATTGTTTAAATCGATTATGAAGATACGGTACCCCATCACTTTAACCGTCACTGTCAATCAGACAGCAAGCCAGCTGCAGCTGTCACTCTGTCAAACAAAGCATCTGAAAGCAACCTCGAAAATAAAATTGCATCGGATTGTTCGGTTTAGATCTGTGTTTTTAAGCTAATTGTAGCCACAAAGGTAACATTTGTGACTAAAGTAATCATTCCTCCATCAATATGGACGACCAAGCTTGTCCGCGTTGTAAGACAACGAAATACAGGAACCCGTCTCTGAAGCTGATGGTAAACGTGTGCGGTCATGCCTTGTGCGAGAGTTGTGTTGATTTATTGTTCTTAAAAGGTAGCTATTATTAATAAGCAGTCAATTGTTGTCTTCCTTGAGTTACCACATCCACAAAAATCCCCTGTGTCATAGGAGCATGGGCCTCAAATACAAAATGTTGGGAGTGCTGCTAATGATAAGTTCATATTATTTTCTATTTTGTCAATTGGTTGTACTTAAATATATTTTATGTTTTAGGATCTGGCTCATGCCCCGATTGCAATGTGCCACTACGCAGAAGCAATTTCAGAGTTCAACTGTTTGAAGACCCTATGGTTGAAAAAGAAATAGACATCAGGAAGAGAGTTCTCAAAGACTACAATAAAAAGGAAGAGGATTTTGCCACATTGCGGGAGTACAATGATTATTTAGAAGAAATTGAGACTATCGTCTACAATTTGACCAATAACATTGATATTGTGGGAACAAATAAGAGAATAGAACAGTATAAGAAGGATAATAAAGAACTGATCATGAAAAACAAAGCTAAAATAGGTATGAGTGTGAAAAAAATACATATACATATCTTGTAAAATTTCTAGTGGTTTCTAACTACTATTGCAAAATACATTTCTCACAGAACTCACAAATGAAGCTATGGCAAAAGTAAACTTATTTATTTATTTATTTATTTGAACACCAACAAGGTTACATTGAGGCTTCACAAAAGTAACTATAAAAAATGACACTTGTTAAATGCAAACTTAATTATAGGTGAAAACATCATGCGTTAGAGACTAAAGCACATAAACTTAAACATAAAACACATTCAAGGTTTTTTCTTAGACCTATTCTGGCTTACACTTATAATAGAATCATACCATGAATGTTTTGTATAAAGACCTTGAATGTGTTTAAGGTTAAGTTAGGTACCAATGTACTGCTCACTTTAAAGGACCTATGTATCATTTACAATGTCTTTACACATAAGCCACCATAGACAAAATTTTGGTACTTATGAAACCAAGCATGTCCGCGTTGCTGATTTAATCTTTGCTAAATGGTACACGTTCAGCAGTGGACGTCCTATGGCTGAAATGATGATGATGAAATGGTACTAAAACTAAGATTTGTCATTATTTCATTGGCAGGTAGAGAAGAAATAGAATTAGAGGAGATACTAGAAATTGAAAAGCAGATGGAGGAGCTTCGTAGAGCAGAACTAGTCAGGATGGAGCAAGAGGCCAAGAAACAGAAGATACGGGAGAAGGAAGCACTGATCGATGAGTTGATGTTCGCTGAAGGGGACGCTAAGGACATATTGAACACGTTTGCTCAGACGATTGCTAGTAATAAACAGGAGGAGGCTCTGCCTCCTATGCCCAAGGTAAGTTGAGTAGATTTCACTTACTATAGTAAGTAAGACTTCGTAAAATTCGTTAAATCTAAAATACTTTTAGTGCTGCATACTCACACACGGTCGCTTCTAAATGTGTTGTACTGTAATTAAATTAACTGTGATAAAATAAAAAAGTATATTTTTGATGGCATGTTTCCATAGGGTCCATCATAGACCACAAGAGTCACAGCATGCACCATTTAATATTCCATACATATCACACCTATTTGAATGAAATACATATAAAACTGCAAGCACTGTTCTTATCCACATAATGTTCAAATATGAGTCCATCTACCAGTTTTAACAGAAATACTACAATTTTATTTTCTTATTTCAGATAACCCAGTTCTCAACCGGAGTCAAGTTCACCCGTGGCTTAGATCAGAACCCGATGGTGACGATCGAAGAAGGTCCTCTGTACCGATACGAGGCGCCTCCGATCCCAGACCGATGCGGGCCCGACCCACCGTCTCTGCAGGAAATCAACACGCAAGGGTACCTGCGGCATGTCAAGTTAGTATACATTTATTTGGTACGGTTAAAAGTCCATTATAAGGATTAGCAGCTGATGATGCTCGAGAAACACTAGTTACCCGGGGTTTCTAAGTACCAATTTGTATCTACTATATCTATAAAAGCGAAAGGTCACTGGACTCACTCACTTATCATGAAATCTCAGAAACTACAAGTGATAGGAGTCTCCAATTTTACATGGGGGTTCCTTTTAGAACGTAGATGCTCACTAAGACGGGATTTTGCAAAATCCCTAAGGGGGTAAAACGGGATCCACCTAGTTATTCATAACAGCGACGCCTGGCGTGAGCTCAAAAAAGTCGTGTATTCGGTACTACGTAAATCGGTTGCAATTTTGAGAAATGAGTTCTTTGTATACTAAATAATCGACTGAAAATTTCCTTGTAAGATTTAGAATGTGCTGCAAAAGTTTTTCAAGAAAATGCTGTAATATTATTTTCCTTTAACACTTCGTTTTCTTACAGGCGGGAAACAGAAACAGAAATGGCGGGCGGCTACACATCGCAGCTGCCGTGCCTACGCGCGCTCCAAGACGCTTTGGCCGGACTATACCACGCCAGCTGACCCGACCCACTACCCACCATAGTACTGGACTAGTATCACTAAACGCGTAATTCACGCCCGTATTCACAAACATTACTATGAGGTCTCACAGTGCGCGTGGACGCACAGAACATACGAACCAGTCATAGAGCTCTATTCAACGCTGTGCGTTCGATTTGCTGTTTTACTTAAGCAAGCATCGTTTGTGAATACGGGCGTCAGTATAGGTCGCGCAGCGAGAGTTGAGGCGAATATGCACTCACACTGATGTAATATTAGAATACAGAACACATAACACATAACACATTACATTCAAGTACTAATATCGAATACAGTAATACACTATAAGGTCTAGGGGTTAACTTAGTCAGTGAGGTATGGGAGCGGCACGGGAGGGTAACGTCAAATGTCAGCGAGACTTCAGATTTGTATGCTCTGTCACATCGTAATATATCACCCCCCCCCCCCCCCCCCCCCCCCCCCGTGCCAGCAGCAGACAGCACTTGGCAGTCAGATAGACTACGCAAGTTGTCAGCGCGGCAAGCGTATACAGATAAAGCCTGGTCCGTGAGCACGTAGAATTTTGTCCAATGACCCCAAGCTACCCATCCTTATCGCCCGCAGTGAGTGTGCGAGCGCGACATCAACATAATTACGTGCTCACGGACCAGGCTTTACAAATCTTTGTGTTGATCGTCTCAACTCTCGCTGCGCGACCTTTATCACCATAAATAGTACTGCTGCATAATCGATTACATGAAATGTGGCTCATAATAACCAATAGGGTATTTGCCACCACCAATCAATTGACGTACTTTTTAAAACTCAAAACGAGACTCTCCCATAGATTTTGTATGGCAATACTAGCCAGTGACGTCACTATTTTGTCAACTAAATTAAGCTATTTTATTCAATGAGGGCTATCGTTTTTATACTTAACAGTTGGCACCCCTGGCGATTCACAGGACTTTACTCTACAGTGGCGCCATCTTGATGAGTGCAATTGCAATATCCCTACCACTTTAGCGCTCACCAGTTGGTGCCACTGTCTTCGCTACTAGCAAGTGACAGGACCTTACTCTACAGTGACGCTAACTGGTGAGCGCTAAAACGAAAGCCCTCATTACAATGCAACCAAAAACTTAATTAACAGGTAATTTAAAATTAATTAAGTTTTTAAGACCAGAATGAAGTGCCTTTTTATCTTTTTAGTTCATATTTACGCAGTTGGTTTTAAAGTTGTGCTTTGGAATTATTGGGGAGTGGTGGCAAATACCCAATTCCTGAAACACCTTGTCGCCAAAAGTGATCTTATATGCGGCAGTACTTTCATATACATAGCGCTAATGGGTTATGGGCCTTATTAGATTATTTTCGTTCGATAAAAGCAACAAAATAACAAATCCTTATAGCAATAAATTGATCCTACACTATGTATGAGTAAGATTTTCCTAAAGTCCCTAGTCTCATCATTACTTAAAAGGTATTTAGGTATAGTCTAGTCTGCGAGCACTTAGAATTAGGTCCAATGACTCCAAGCTACCCATCCTTATCGCTCGCGCGTAATTATGTTGCTGTCGCGCTCGCACACTCACTGCGGGCGCCCGTCGCACAGTCGCTACAGCAATATAATTACGCGCGAGCGATAAGGATGGGTAGCTTGGGATCATTGGACAAAATTCTACGTGCTCATAGACCTGGCTTTAGTTATTTCTTTGATCTATCGTTTATATCAAACTCAGTACAGTCAACGTCAAATAGTTCGTGACATCCAAAGTAGCCAAAAAGTTCGCAACGTTCTTTGTTACAATGAGGGTTTTCGCGTATGAAAGATCCGCTAGATGGCGAGACGTGGATGTGGGGTCTGACTGCTGCGTGATTGGTGGATTTTGACATATCTGTCAATGTCATGTCAAAAATAACCAGTCATGCAGCCTTTGGACCTCGCGTCTACGTATTGCCATCTGGCGGATTTTTCATTCGCGAAAACCCTCATTGGAATAAGGTTGAGTTATCGACTTTTTTGCCATTTTGGGTGTCACTAACTACTTTACGCTGGCTGTACAGCATTTATATCTAACTTTACTTTTCCATAATTTTCTTATGTTCAAAGCAATTAAAATATTAAGACACGGGTCTTAACACGACCACGGCTGCAGCATCGCAGCCGAAACGTCAAGCCGTGAGTACATAATGTAACTCATTAATAAACGTCGCGTTAAGACCCATGTCTTAGGCTGGGTTGCACCATCTTACTTTAACTTTGACAAACGTCAAAAATCTGTCAAACTCCATACAAAAAACGCCGGTTATCATTATAGTTACGGTCAAAGTTAGGTAGTGCAACTCAGCCTTACTATTTAAATTGAAATGGAACGCGAAAGTTCAAAGCAATTGTTTGTTTCTTTCTTGTACGAATAACTGATTGCATATCTGTGATATAGCAATACTTTTTAATATTCTGTACATATTAGAATAAAATAAGTACGCGAGTAAACATTTAAGCTCGCGGAAAACTGTATTTAATAAATTGTCAAGTCTGAGGTATCTTTAGCTGTATCTTTAAGCAATTGACAGAACTAGTTGTTGAATATGTATTGTTTTTAAAGTACAACCCGATTGAGCTAATTGCTTACCTCGCTGAATGCGACTCCCTCGCACTCATCCGAATACCTCCCCGCGTTTGCCCCATCCAAACCAGTGGCCTAATGCCCATTTACACCATCAATCCCTAATTTTTAATTGATCCCTATGGTAACACATAACAGGCATTTTGTTTTCATAAGGGTCACTTAAAATTAGGGATTGATGGTGAAAACGGGCATAATTCACGTAGGTATTTTGACAGTCAAGATCTCGCGACGTTCAGAAGTCGTCCCATTGAAAAACAGTTTTAAATCTTTATTTACAAGGGTCATTTTTATAGAACGATTACTCGATAGGATCGCAACTTAGTGATTTGTTGTCATTGACGTTTTGTTACGTCGTCCCATTGAAAAACAGTTCTAAATCCGTATTCATAAGGTCATTTCGATAGAATGGTTACTCGATAGGATCGCATTCAGCGATTTGTTGTCGTTGAAGTTTTGTTACGTGAATGAGGCTACTGAGTGTCAACGTGACGTCACGGCTGCAAGGTGCGCAGTTAACTGGACCGGGTTGTAAAATGTATGTTTCCCTTAAAATATTGCAATTTCCACAATCGAAATGTGCCCTTATGCGGATGAAGCTAAAGCCGTTTTTGTTTTAATTTATTCCATTTTACCTTGTTATTTTAAAATCAAGGCACCGAAAATCTGTGCCAATTTAGTACCTACTTCTTAGATGTAAAAAGTTTTGTTTATAAATAGGCTCTCGAGTTGTTTTTAAGGTTTTTTTGTTGTAACGTGAAGTGTTGGTTGGTTGTTGAATTAATAAAGTAAGAATTGAGTCAGATTTGGTATTTTATTTTATAATCCAATTATTTAACTAACTGGCCACTGATGGAAATGTAACGCAGCTTTAGTGCTTTGCCGTTATAAGTATTAAGGCTGGGTTGCACCATCTTACTTTAACTTTAAAAAACGTCAAAATCTGTCAAACTTCATACAAAAACCACCCGTTAAACTTATAGTTACGGTTAAAGTAAGATGGTGTAACTCAGCCTTAGGGTTTCAATATCGCTAACATAAGGCATTATTAATTCCCAAGGGGTTGAAAAACAATAATAAAATCGTACAGTACCTAATTATATTCCATAAACAACAGTAGTGGCGCCATTTTGTTCTTCTTACAAAAAAATAAAAGAAAAACGATTAATCTACCATACTATAACGTGAACGATATTAATTTTATTCGTGCTCTGTACAAATCCTTATAAAACAGTTGAGATTGAACTCCGGTACAGTCACGAGCAAAATTAAAAGTATAAGCCACCACACTATCCTACAATAACAAGTACATTTCATTGCTCGTGACTGTACCAATGCGACTGCGGACTACTCAGCAAATATTGACTTGCCGACAAGTTAGACCGACGCGCGCGGGGCGGCCAGCTATGACGGTCAATTTAGTGGCTTACAGGTTTTAGTGGTCTTGGTAAGCGGCCTAAGCTTAATAGTCTTAAGTAACCCTTAGTTAGGCAGTTCGATTTTTTCAAGTTGTTTATTTAAAACCCTATCAACAGTAGGTACCTACATTTCATTGATCGTGACTGTACGTACCTCTATGTGACTTCGGAATCCGGTCGATTGGCAAATATTGTCTCGCCGACAAGTTAGACCGACGCGCTCGGGGCAATCATCTATGACGGTCAATTTAGTGGCTTACAGGTTTTAGTGCTTTCGGTAAACTGCCCTTATGCTACAGTACAGACAGAAGTACATTAACATTCGTGGCAGATTCAATTCCTTATTCGTTTAGCTGCGTAGGTACCTAGTCAAAATTTATTTTTGAAAGTAACTAATTTTCACCTAATAAAAGCAAGCTGCTTCAAACTGGACAATCCGGAAATAATTCCGGCAAGCCTATCTATGTTTAGCGGTCTTGTAGCCTTTTTACTAATGACAGCAGCCTATATCGATGATTTGCTTACTTGCAAACTGAAATAAAGCTTTGATAGACCTTAAGTATACGATTGTATTCAATAGCTTATCTAATAAAAAATTGGCCAAGTGCGTGTCGCGTCCCGCGCAGTGTTCCGTAGTTGTCCGTCGTTAACACAATATATTTCAGAAGCAAGCAATTACTTCATTTAACGTCACTTTTAATATTTTTTTCTAAGGAATTTTTACTAGTTAAGAAATTTTATAATACTTACGTGAGTTAAATGAGTTACTCTTAAACTAGGTAAGTAATGTATCTTTACCGTTAGAGATTTCCTTGAAAGTTCATGAAAAGAAGAGCAGTATTATTACGAATTTTCCCAGATTTTTCAAGCCAACAGTAGTTTTTCGAGGGAGGGGGAGGACTAAGGATAAACAAACTTACCTACTTTAACACCAATGGCAATATTTAGAGGACAATTTTAAAGTCCCTTTGTCCAAACAGGTGGGTTAAGTACCTACCTGCCTACATCTGTAAACAATTTTGAAAGTCGCATTTCCAACTTGTTTGTCTGTTTGCACTGCCGATAATGTCATCCGTTACGGTCAAAGCGCCGCCCTTCGAGGGTTTAACCAAAGTTCAAACTCGGACAGGAAAGAAAACAATGTACGGAAAAAGTTAAGCGACTTTAACTTTCTTAAAAAATACTTCTAGCTAGATGAACAAAATAATGATGAACATGACTTAACCTGCAGACTACAATACAATATCAAAAAAGGTTTTTTCTTTTAAATAAAAATATTGCAATACTTACTCGTAAGTAGGTAAGTATACCTACTGACGAAATTACTCTATCCTTTGATAGGTGAAATGATCTCATCTTCATGAATTGTAATTTCAGTTTAACTCAATCATCTATTTTATGTATGTATTTATTTATTATATATTTTATATATTATTTATGTATGTAGCATATTTGTTTTTGTTTTTCTTTCCTGCACTAGAAGTACCGCCAAACAAATTTCTTTTCTGCTCAACCCAAAGGTAAACTGGTCGAGAATGCTTTAGTGCATTAAGTTCGCCTTATGTTCAAATTTATTTTGGCATAAAAGTTTAAATAAAATAAAATAAAATAAATAGGTATGTTACAGGTAGGATTCTGTTAGAGTTAGATATGTAGGTAGGTACTTATCATTTATTTTCAGAAAGTTCTTACAAAATAACATACTTATTTTGTGCTCCATTCATGTATTAAAGATGCTCAGCTGCAAGCAGCAGCTGCTATGTTAGCCTAATAAAGCAGATATCAAGCTCAGTAATAGGGTTTATTATTATAAAAATAAATTCAGCCATTTTTTCCTGCCAGTTCTTGACGTTCGCAATTATTACGAGTAAAGGATAATAACATTTTTCCCAATTCAAAACGGTTACCAACAGAAATAGGTCTAAGGAAAATGTAAACAAAAACTTCCTACATTTTTCTCGCTATTTCTAAAAATCCGCAACTAAAACACAATGTTGCCGTTATTTGCGGTACAAGGGGGGCACAATTAGCATGCGAAAACACTGCGATGTCCCGCCGGCGCCCGCGGCGCTGTCTAATTGGCTCTGTGTAAACTCGCCCTGTTATCGGGACGCCGAGGGCGCTGCTAGAATCTGGCTAGTATGGAGGCGGCTTCTGTATTACTTACATTGTGTACGCCTAGATTTCTTAAGCTACCGACAATATTGCTTCATTTCTCTAACATGTGATTTGTGATCTAGGAGATAGATTGATGATTACATTAAGTTTAAAACACTGCGATCCGCGGCGTTGTCTAATTGGTTCTGTGTAAACTCGCCCTGTTATCGGGACGCCGAGGGCGCTGCTAGGGCTCGGTTAGTATAGCGAAAGCTTCTGTAACGTGTAGGGCGGGACATTCGTGAAAGGCGTCTTGGTCGTTTCTAAAGACGCTAATCACTAAGCAGCGTAGGATAGAGCACTCTAGGTTTTTAGTGGGTTCGAGCCCCACATAGCCTGCTGCCTCAGTTTCTGAATACGAGTGGGTCGGGAATATTGAAGTTGCTGAGAATAATGGTTGCAGTCACATTATTTATCAGTATTGTGTCATATTTTATATAATTATCTTTGGAAAGCTTACATCTAATAATCAGTAATGTTCCTGAAGTTGAAGGTTTAGAAAAGCTCCCAAAATGGTACTTCAATAAAATGCAATAAATAAGACTTGCCAAACAAGAAAATGGCAACCGAATTTGTTTGTATACGACGTAGCAGACTTACCTATGTAAATAAAAGATTATTAAACTATACTAAAGCGTTCTCCACCCTGCCATAGCCAGCTCAAATCCGCCCGCCCAGCGCGCTAATATTGACTTCTTATTACCGTACGTTGAACGGATACCGTCAAGTTACGGATACCGTATCACACCGGTCCGGATATTTACGGATATTCTCCGGATATGCAGCTCTGTCGCCGCAGATAAGCGGTATTCGCAATATTGTATGAAGTTTAGAGGGTATTCCGAACGCATTTATTAGAGTAGATGTTATTAGTGAAATGCATGTTTTCTTAATAGAAGTCTTTATTGTTTGTTTGCCGATTCCAAAGATGTTACGAAAATTAAATTTAATAAACGGGTTTTAGAGTGAAGAGTTTGTGTTAGTACCCAGTCGTCCCTATTTGTAGAATAAAGATTTGCTTACCAATTAAGTTGTCCATAACATAGGTCAATTGAACCATTTTACGAGTAATATAATAGGCTGGTCTTTAAAAAAATCTATTGAATGTCATATTAAAACAAATAAATAAGTTAGGAATATTGTCGGGTGAGCAAGATTTTAGATTTTCATAACTCATACCACTCGATAGATGCTTGGAAGTTCCTTTACATCTTGATTCATTGATCGTCAAAATTATTAAGAATTATTGAATGCATTAATTTTTGAGAATAGTGGGGGATAAAACACCATCATGGCTTTTACTAAACTGCACTCATAAGCTCAAAAAATCTTTTGTTCCAACCTGCATGCCATCCCGCCCAAACGCATTGTATAGAAACTTGAAACCCTTTGTTTCCCGCCAGAATGCAATCCAATATGGCCGCCAAACGTCAACGGAACAAACATGGCGGCGTGTTATTGTCCGAATCGTCAATCCGCTCCATTATACTGTCTGGAGTTGGCAGATGCGCTGTCAAAACAAATATTCAGTTAATATTACTGTAATGCTCGTAGCTCGGATAATATGACAATGTTTTAGTACTTTAGTACTGATAGAGAAGTTGCAGGTTAAAGTTTCAGTTTCCGAATTTGAGGCTGCTCTTCTGTTATTTCAATAGCCGAGCTCTTGGTTTAAAGAGAGGTTTCGACTGAAAATTAGTAGGTAGAGAGACTAGTACTTTATATGGTATTTGGAGCCGACTCTACCTATTTAATCTCTCACGTACTTAAGTATGATATCATAAAAATAATGAAATAAACTGTTCAGAAACTAAGGCTGGGTTGCACCATCTTACTTCAGCTTTAACATACCTACGTAAAAATCTGTTAAACTCCATACAAAAAAGCACCCGTTATCGTTATAGTTACGGTTAAAGTTAGGTGGTGCAACTCAGCTTTAAGCTAGACTTAAGTATGATATCTATCAATTCGAGGACAAGTCTATAATATTAATATGATTCAAGTCATTCAAGATACTAACATTTGCCCCTAGCAGAACTCGAACCCGTAACCGCAAGAGTAGCAAGTGTACCGAGCCAGGCATCAGAAAACTTTTAGTTAGAAAGTTGATTTCCAAAAACTGCATCGAAAATATTTACATTATCAGCTTTCATACAAAAAAACGGGTTATCCATCACACATCGTCATAGCATAGACAAATCTCAATCCTAAAAATACTTCATTATCATCATCATTCATCTCAGCCATAGGACGTCCACTGCTGAACATAGGCCTCCCTCAATGCTTTCCATGTTGCCAGATTGGTAGCGGCCTGCGTAAAAATACTTGCCTGTACTAAACTTGCACCAATTTCGTCCGTCTATCAGAAATAGTTTCTGTCTCAAAAACATTCCCAGTTCTATTACCGCCGTAAATTCACCTTGTTTAATGGGATAAACAAATTAATACGCTGTAAAAACTCACAACATATCGGCAGGAGTTTACGTGGATTTTTATAAAGACGGATTGTTTCAATCAGGCGCTGATTGATAGGAAAACACCGCGATGATCGACTTCTGATACAAGCCAGTATTTTGATAAATAAATAAAAGGTTAGTGATGGGAACGGTGTGCAGGTGAGGTTGTCGATATCGATGATTGTGATTTAATTTATATTTCAAACTTGTTAAAATATGCTAATTTTTCATTGATCTTAAGGTTGAAAGTTGAAGAGACTGTGCAATGAGATAGACATAAATTTAAGTTATGATTTGGATATTTAGGATATATGTAACTAACTAACTAAGCTTTCCTTCACAGGTTTAGTTATATTTGACCTTTTTGATTCAAGATTCTGTATCTTTTTAAAAATGCTTCTTTTCTGATCCTAATCTAAAAATAAGGTCTCTTTGTTACTTTAGTTTTCACAAGAAATAAGATAAAAAGTCGCAAACATTATGTGTAACATAAGGGCAATTTTCTAATACAGCAGACGCATTTATCAAAGCTAACCTAAGCTCAGATTCAATTCGTAACGTTAGGGCTTTCTTTTCTTGGATAACAAATTGTTTTAATAACGCTCCGAAAGGTATGTTTGTTACAACGTGTGCTAAGAGTAGAATAGAAACATTGAATTTCTCAGGTGAATAGCGAATTATGTATCTGCCTTTAAGGGGTGAAATGAAAGCAGCCAGATTTGTTCAGGTAATTTTTACAATTGAACCGAAGGAAAACAATATGAACAATATGAAAATAACGCTGACACACCCTCAGGATCAGGACACACCACATCATGTTGTATGAAAATGTATTATTTAAACAACAAAATGTTTTACCTGGAACAATAGTTTCAGTAATAAGAAACACCTGTATAGAATTTCGTAATTTTTACGCAATTCAAATCTGTTCTAAGTCCGTCAAATAAATCTAATTTACAACACAGATTTGAACTCACAGTACAGGACTATCAATAAGTTTAATGGTACCTATAGTTGTTGCAGTGTTGTTCCTGACAAATTTAGGGTTGCCGTATTCTAATTCTAAAATTGCCGGATTTTTAAGGAAAAGTAAGAAAATTGCCGTATTGTATAAAATGTTTATTTGGAAGGTTTAAATTTTAAAAAATACAAGTGATGTATTATGTACTATGCGTATACTACTTTTAAACTTACTTATTTTATTCTTCACTTATTAAGGTTTTGAATAATTTAGTCCAAGAACCTACCCGAATAAAAGTGAAGAATCTACCAAAATGAGGAAATAACGATTTTAGACATTAAAATCTCGGAGATAAGGTTGCATTTTTGGCGTTTCTTTTCGTGGCGCTTCTACTTCATCTATGGTTTACAAGTTTTTGCGTTCCATTAGACGAAATATTTATTTTTTGTTTACTAAAACTCATGAAAAACTCATAAAACTCTACTTTACTCAATTGCCGTATATTTTGATACGGTAATCAAAGTGCTGCCGTATACCGTATTTATGGTGCCTAAGATGCCTGAATGCCGTATATTACGGCAATTGCCGTATTAAGAACAACACTGAGTTGTTGCTATTCACGAAGGCGAGTGAGCTTTACATGTATGTGGTGGCTCGCTACTGTTCGTTTTTCAAAAGTTTTGATAGACATTTTACTTTGTGTGTACGTGTACATGCACACTATCGTTATGTGCATGTACACGTACACACACAAGTAAAGCTCACTCGCCTTCGTGAGTTGCAAGAACTATAAAGTCAGTCATTTCTAAGACAAGGTGTCCATTTATCGATATCGATTAATTTAATCTGTATCAACGGCATCACTAAATATCGGTTTAGTGTAAACGCGATACGTTAACCGAAGTGTTTTCGGATAGGGGCAGAAGCCAGAACACAATTTAAAAAGTATAAAACTCTAATGGCTTCCGACCGCGTTTCTTGCTGCAACAGTTTTTTTAAGGAGTAGGCAAAGGCAAATAAGCAGACAGCCGAAAATGATTTATAGAGAAACTCACATTCAAACAAAGCTATAAAATAGGTGTAAATCTAATAAAAAATAACTTAAAACATCAACAACAAGAAAGATTCATAAGAATCTGACTTTCTAGTCTATTTACACCACCATGGCGCTAGTTCAATATTTTAAAGACTGTATATCTTTGGAAAAGAAGCTAAGAACAGTAACTGAGTTTCTTGCGTTACTTCTTCTCAGCGCTGGCCCATTTTTGTCCCGAAGCAGTGGCAGGTTTAATATTGGGACGTGTAAAAGTGCTTTTTTAAAAATCTACTTGCAAAAATAAAATGAGTTTTTATGACTTTTATGGGAGATTTCCTAATAAACTTTCTGATAGTATACATAACGGTATCTAACAAGTCAAGGTGCTATGTTACTTACCTTAAAAAAAAGATTTTCTTATAATGCCTCAGGTGTCAGGTGGGACAATATGAATTCGATCTTTTGGTTGGGGGTCGGTCGGATTCGATAAGCATTAAAGTAGCACGCAAAGTAATTCTTAAAAAAGCTTTATCTATGCAAACGAAAAATTTTGGTTTTTGGACATTTGTCCTTACAACTGGCCTTACCTCGTCTGGAAGAGATTGCTTTCTAGCGATGAGACTGCCGATTCAATTTTATATTTCTTTGATATTTTTACGTGTATTATTATAGAGCATCTATCTATCTATTTTAGCATTTTATAAGTAGTAGTAGTATGCAAAGATTTCGATATTCTACGATGTTATCTTTAATTAATTTCTGAATTGAGATTTTTAACTTGAGCTTGCCCATTTTCTGTTTAAGCCTATTAAATTTTTACCCGACTTAGGGGCCATCCATAAAGTACGTCACACAAATTTCATGATTTTTTGAGCCCCCCTCCGTCCTTGTCACAGGTGGTCACATTTCTGAGACCCCCTCCCTCCCGAGTGTAACGTCACATATTTGGCAATTTCACATCGAAAAATTATTAAATTAACAGCAGTTTTGAAATTAGTTTTATTTCCATTTAAATTAAGTACTTTTTTTATGAAATCAACATTATATCAAATATTTGAAACAATTGAAATGTGATGTCACGAAACTTAGACCCCTCCCACCCCTTGTTACACCATGTCACACTTTGTCGACCCCCTCCCCCCCTCTTTACGTGTGACGTACTTTATGGATGACCCCTTAGCCAGAAGGAGGGTTATTTTAATACTTAGGTTCTTAATTAAGTAGACGATGAGCATTCTCAATATACTTCTATAAATCTTAATTCAGAAACCGGGGGTAAGTATCATCTATGATACTTATGCAAGCTTCCACAAACTTCAACACAACTATAGCACACGACCTCTATGTAGTAAACAAAGGAATAAAGATTCTGTCTATGCATAAAATAAAAATAGTACAGATACCATCTTCGGGGTATGGGATATGCCGACTTATTATGGTCCTCTAACTGGATCGTATTAGCTGGGGCGTAGAGCGAGAGACGGGTAGAGCGGGCGGCAAAAAAGGTATTTTTGTCTCAATCAAAATTAAATAGAGTTATCAAAAAGTAGTTACGCAGGTAATATAAAAATTATCTAAAAAAAAGCATTTACGATGACCACCTTGAAAAATTTTGTCACTATTAAAATTTTGTCACTATTAAAATTTTCTACACTGTCACTGATGAAGTGATGAAAATAGGCTATATAATATAGATGTTTAAAGACAGTATGTGATAGATTGAAATTAACGTGGGCGAAGCTGCGGGCAACTGTTATTTCTTTTCAAATTAGTAAGTGAGACAAAGTCCTACATAGTCTCATTGCCTAGTTTCATCTAAATCTGTTTAGTGATGAAACATCGAAGCCGTACTAGTATGGCTTTAGCAAATAGCATAGATATTATTCTTAGGTACGACTTTTTACAAATTGTTAGTTTTTCTTACATACTTATTAACTACTAACATTTTCTCATAATTATGCAAAAATATTATTATTTTTTCCCGCTCTACCAATCTCAAACTCTACGCAATCAATGTCTTTAAGGCATTTATAGATTATTCATTTGTATTTCGTATTGACTCTTTTATGTTATTGTTTGGCTGTCGTTTCAGCTGCTTTTCTATACGAAACATAATTGGCAGTTATCGGATTAACAACATTTCTTTGCGGGTCTAGTCAACCTTATTTTTATGAGCCCAAAGCTGTATATTGGTTATTTTGGGTGAGATATAAGTTTGTATATTGTATGAACCCTCCAAATGACTGTTCAGCAAATTAAAGAAATACGCAGTTTCAGATCGGAAAAGTTTTCATTTCTAATATGAGGGGATGAAATTTAATCGTAAAGGGTTGGGTGATTGGGAGCAATACCCTTATTAGGCCCAATGTTAGAGCTAAACTTTCCTGATAATACAAGGGTTTGTGATCATATCGATAGATGAAACGTGGAATGTAAATGAAACTTTTTGATTTTCTTAAAATGAGAAAGAGGTTTGGATATATCGTGGGTTGGTATAGCATGTCATAGAATTTGTTGAAATCCTGGACCACGAAATCTGATACTCAAATTAATGATGATGATCATGATGACCTTTTTTAAGACGCAGGGCTTTTATTAGGTCGTCATCTATGTAATGGAATTTAAGAATCTTAATTACACCCACTTCTAATTCTTGTATCATAATGAAATATGTAGATTAGATGAAAATACAATATTATGGTACCATCGAGCTGGTCTGATGATGGGACTGGAAGGTGGCCATAAGAGCTTCTTTAACAAATGGCGAAATCGCATCGAATTTGGGTTCATTGGATTTGTCTTTTCGAGCACTTTAATACTAAATGATGTCTATTTTTGGCGTTTTTGTGCAGTAATTAAAAGGGTGTTTTTAGTTTTTTAAACTATTACAATTTTTTTTTATTTTTTTCCGTTCATGTCATCATAAAGGGAACTCTACATTTGACAAACAAAACTGCAGACAATCTAAATTGACGTGTTAACGTGTCCCTGGGGTAATCGTAGCAATTGAGCGAAATATGCCGCTGTCTGTCTATGTGTGACGAATTGTGGAATTCTGGAATGGAATGTGAATGTTTGACTCTATATTTATTCAATTTTGACCAGAATTGGACACTTATGAGATTAACATTGTTAAAGAGTTATTTAGGTAATACCACAGAATAATAATAAGTACTACGTTAAAGTATGGTAGTCTTAGATCATGCATATTAACATCATCTAGTAAGATTTAGGTTCCTCTGTAACAAAAGGTTAGTAGCGGCTGAGTTGTTGTAACGGCAAGCAAAAGTTTTGAGTGTTTGGAAAGGTTTCAGTTTTGGATATCGAACCAAAAGTACATAATCAGTGATTTTAACTAATAATAAACATAAATTACTGTTTTTTTCATAGTGTAATGTAACCAATTCCCAGTAGATAGACCAGGGTGTTCTTTGGATATATGCAGAACAACATCAGACTATTTTTGTTGCAAAACAGCACTTGACACAAGGACATAAGGTTCCAGTGCTTGTGAAGTCGTTCAAGAGCGTCATCTTAGTCTAAAGACTGATGTTTGTATACCTATTGCCCTAGAACCTTAAGCTAACTCGTCTCTCGCGACGTGGGCAGTCAATATCAGTTCTAGTTGTAGTTAGGGTTGCCTTCTAAAACAGTTACAGTTATACCTATTGTCCTTATAAATAATAGTGCGATAACGGGACTATTCCCTACCTCTTTCCATAGATGCCAGTAAAAACTCAAACAGTGAAGACCAAATGACAAACCGGGGAGAGTTAAACATTGGAGTCGCAACGAAATTAATCAGAAACGATAAGAAACAATTGGGTTACCGCTATATTAATTACCACCAATTTGAACAACTGTAAAGAAAAGCTTCTAAATGCATATTATTATGTTTGTCTTATAAACTAAGTTTTGTAGAGTCGCCAATAACAATTACCAACCCTGATTGCATTTATTAGTGGCTAAACAAACTTGATGCACCACAAGATTTGCATCCATTGCCGCCATATGATTCTTCATATTATATTGTATTACATTCATACTTTATTTTAGGCGTCGTTATGGGATATAGCAAGAAGCTGGTAAAAAAACTTTGTGAACGTTCGGTTAGGTATCTAAAGGCTGATTTTTCAATCGTACTTACATCTTCTAACTGAAGAAGTTAGACACATTGACAGTTTTAGTATGGAAAACATGTCAAAATGACAAAATTATTCTTCAGTTAAAAAATATCAGACGATTGAAAAATTTGCCCTAAAGAAGGTCAGTTAAATGTTTTCACTAACGCATATTTTTAAATAATTTTCTTATGTACAAACCTTGTTTGGTTTGACGATTATAAACACAAAAAAAAAGATTATCCAAAAAAGTGAATAGGCAATTGACTGGTATTTTCAAGAATTGCTATATTAAGTTGTGAGCCGACTTTAGATCTCTCCCATCTTTTTATAGATCAAATTGGAATCGAAGGGCTGCTAACACACTCCCATTAACAACAAATTACAAAAGGCAAAAAGTAGAAACCGACGCCGATAAAAAAATGGCACCGACAATGCTTCAAATTCGCTTGTAGATCTTCATTCTATTGTAGGGAATTCTGTTGCATGTTTTACAAACTTATTGTCTCTACCAACGTCATTGTCATCGTTCTTATTCCTATAGGCGTTTGGTTGATTTTTGAACTTTGACAGATGCAAATGCATTTCAGTAAGACCGTAGTCTCCCATCTGTCGGTCCGTTTGATGTGTTGCAATTACAGGTTTACTACTATCGTAAATAAGGGGAACGGGACGCAGGTAAGCCCCATTGTAGTGGTTTTTTACTTCCCGGGGTCGGGAACCGAAATTAGTTATTAAAGAAGGAAATGTATCGCTGACATTCGAAGGGAGTCTAACAAATCAACTCTGTGACAGGGATGAGTACTTCTTTATAAAGATTTGATGTATGGTTGATATACAAATATTGGTTTTGTAATTTTATATCCAATTAAAAACAGGACCCAAAATGCACCCTTGAATGATTCCCTTATTTACAGTCAATAAAAGGAATTGATTTAAATGATAATTGTGACTGAAATAAAAAACATCAAATGTGTAATAAAATGTGAACCAAATTTTAATCAGAACAAAGTGATTAGTAAAAGTTTAACGCGAATCTTATCTACGAACCCATATAAATCCTTTTAGCGCGTTCGTAATAACTGTAAGTACACAAATCAAGTGAGATTAATTATAATTTATGAGGTCGCTTAAACGCTCACTTACGTTTGGAATCTCAATCCTGATTTCCTCAATAAATAACGTTTTATATACATTTACGGCAACATCAATTTATTTAAACCCCGTCATTCGATCAAGCAAATCAATTTCAAAATAAGTGTTAATATTTTTGCGCATTAACATCATGAGACGACGACATAAGCTTACAATTGATGGTTCTCAGAAGAAAATGATTTTTAAAATGTGACCGTACCATGTGTTTTCGCAACTAGTCTGCCGATGATGGGTGCAGAGTAGTTTGATCGCGTTGTGGGCTCCGAGCGACGAAATCGGCGAAGTGGTCGCTACAGTGGTAAGGGCTTTGAAGGATGAATTCATGCAGCGCTGTGTTGCATTTACACGCCCTCCAAGAGACCCTTCCCCTTACGGCGAATCCTATGGAATACTTACCAGCGGCTTAAAGCAAGCCAGTCTGGTTTCGCTTCCCATGCGCGCAGGTCGTAAGTGCGCCGCTCGCCTAAACGCCGACTATCCCAAATATTTTTTTCGAATCGGAAAAAAGAGTACAACCTTTTTAAATAATTCCTCTATTGAAATTTCGCTGGCCGTCATCAGTTTTGTTTTTAATATTCCGTGATCCGACGTAGTGAACTCTACAGAAAGTTTGTTTTAAAAGTTTTGTTTTTTCGTATTTATTTCGATTTGCACTTTAGAAATGTTTTTGTGATTACATTGTTATGTTGTTCGGTTTTGTGGTTATTGTTTGGTGTTTGGTTTTTGTTGTAATTTGAGTTTCGGACGGAAAAGTTTGGAGTACAAGTTTTGCGGTGGTCTTGTGTTTTTGAGGTAACGCTAAAAAGTGCATCTTTTAGTGACTTGTATTGGTTTTGGAACAATATGATGCTATTTTGGAAAGTGTTGTGTTCTCTGCTGCTGCTAGTGCAAGCCGTCTTCGGAAACTGGTGGTGAGTTTTTAAGTTTAACTATCTTCTAAGTTATAAGCCGGTTTCCACTACCTGAAGAAAGTGTTTTTAGAGCTTTTGCTCTTCTCTTTACGAATAAACTTTTAGTTTATTTTATTATTTTGACTGTACTACTTTGACTCTATTAAGACATTTTGAAATAAAAAAAAAAACATTTTTATTACCAATACGAATTTATTTTTAAGTCGATAATCGAGTGTGATTAACTAACTTTTTTTTCTTATGTTTTATGGGTATTTAATTAATATAGAAATATATTTTAAAATTATAGAAAAACGATTTATCTGACCAGTTATTCGGTTTGATTGATCATAAATAAGTCTATAGGATTAACGTTTCTTGAGTTACAGAAAGAATTAACTTATCAGTTTGTAGTACGACAAAATCATTCTACCGGGTGATAAAAATACAAAGGAGGCCGTGTGTCATACATTTTAAGTAATTTATAAGTTCAAAGTCGGCAATAACTTTGAAAGAGATATTGAAATCTTAAACACTGATTTAAATAACAAAGAAAAAAATCTAAGTAATGCTAAAACGAATGACTCAGATGAGATAACATGATAATAATATTAAATCACCCAGCAAAATCTTGTTCCCAACAGACTAATCAAAACAAACGACTGTGTCAATACAAAAAACGCTGTTCCTTTTTTAATTAAAGCTAATAGAAGTAGGTACGGGCTGAGTTCGTTGACACTAGAACTAGATTACGTTAATGTCAAATACTTTTAGCGTCATCCACAGAAGCGTGCTCTTGCGCACGGTGACAGTAAAATGGCAGATATTGCAAAAGCGAATGCCAATAAAAACATAACTGACACCAATAAGTTTAACGGACAAAATAAATTTAATGCAAATGCTATTTCAAATACTGATTAAGTTAATAATTGCAGCTAAAATCCTTCTATACAATCAAATAGCTTAACTTTAAATTAAAATTGACATGAACGGTACAAGTTAGAATGTAGGTGACCATCAATAATGTAATGCAAACGATTAAAATACATAAATAAAATACGGCATCCGGAAGTACGGATCAATAATTTCTATTGAAAGGGGACTGGTCTAAAAGTTCCATAAAATGTGAAACGGAAACATAAACAACCAAATGAAATAGTAAAATTATGACTGAAGTAGGTAATACTACCGCAATAACGATAGTAGATGATAGACAACAAATTAAAACAGGTACATTTATTAGTGTTCTAAATTAAGTTAGCAAAGTGAAAGTTAAACTCGGTGATAATAAGTTGTAAACATAAATCAGTAAGCTTATTACATACATTGATTTTAGGGAGAAAACATATTAGGAGTATGATTGTGCTCATTTAATTTTGTCCAAGCAATCTTTAAAAAACCTTTTTGTTTGATGGAAAATCTACTAGAAAACCCTTCTTCAGGAAATAAAATTGATTTAAACAAGACTAGATAGAAAATACCTATTCTAAGAAAATTGTTCATAAGATTATGAATAAAATGATATTTGCAACTCTTATAAAATTACTATAAACTTAACAACAATTATATAGTTACCTACATAAAATATTCAGATTTAATAAGTTGAATCGCCATCAGAGAAAATATTATTTTTTGGTAATATTTTTACACGCTTTTTGTCCTTTCTGTAATATTGAGGATCCAATCTGTAAATCACAGTACATTATCTGTAACCAATCTTACTGCCCGATGATCTAAGATCTAACTTGATGACGCGACCCGTCACCACCACCACATAAACCCAAGCACCGTCATTCGTCACTACCAACTAAAACAATGCTACCCATATATAATGCACAACTAAAAATAGTGTGTAACATAAATATTCTTGTTTACATTCGAATTTTTTCAACATTGCTGTTTGACATGTGGTCTAAAGTTTGGAGCGCTAAAGAAAATCAGTTGAGAACATAAATCAAACGGGCACGGCGAGGTGTAGTGTAAAGATTCGTTGAAAGCGCGAAATGTTGCTGAAGCGACGAAAGTCGGATTGGAAAGCACAGTGATGATTAATGATAAGGTGATAACATCATGTTAATGATACAATTGAAATGAACTTCAGACCAGTTAAAGATCACTTACATTGATGTCTTTTGCCAGACTGTCAATACCAGACAAGTTAGTTATTGTAGATTTTAGAGATGTCAAATTGAGTGGAAACATACCATGGTGTTTATATTGACCTAACCAACCCCAGGGTCATTATAATGGCATTTTTTCAGGGCTAAATTTTATACTATAACCCTAATACCGCAAACAAAAAGGGTCGGTTAGAATCTTCTATTATCTTCAAAAGTACCTGACTAAGATAATGTCCAACAAAATAAACACATGTTAAATTGATCTAAATTCTCACCAATAACGTGTCAAGGTGTACATTTCTCTGATTCTTGTAAAATATCTATCCCAAGGATCTGTGCGATCAGGGCCGGATCTACCTATGGGCTGATTGGGCTGCAGCCCAGGGCCCCGGGGTTACAAGGGGCCCCCAGATCCCGCTAAAAAGTAGGCAATAATTTGAAAAAAAAAAAAAAAAAAAAAAAGATGTCTGTAATGTCGGTTTACGGACGATATTTTTACAACGTCATAAGAAAATATTGATTAAAAGTTACATAACTACATTTTTGAGATTTTTTTTAATTTTTTTTTCTTCCAATTACTTCTTGTAAAGAAAACGTAATAATTTTTAAACTAAGAGGTATATCCTGATAAAATAAAAACAGTAATAATGCTAAATAACAGGCGATACTAAAGAAATACATAAAATACTCAGAAAATGGCAACAAATAATAAAAAATGATACATTTTGAGAAAAATCTGCATTTTAATTCGTGTTTTTTTGGTTATTTCTCCAAATAATGCCCCCCTAACAGATTGTTTTTATTACTTTGTGTTATTCTTTATCATATTAGGTACCTTTGTAAAACTAAAAAATATCATGTCTCTATCCCTATCACAATGTTTGCAATGATCGTTTGAACTAAGCCTCTCCTGGCGCGCCATTCAACGCTTCGTTAACAACGAAACTGAAAGTGGCTCTAGTTTTGTATTTTGATAAAAACAAGTTACATTTCAAATAAAAACAAAAGATTTCGAAGTAAAATAAGCATTTTAGTTAAAATTAAAATTGTCTCTACCTGTAGCGGATAATAATGTGGTGGCAGGCCTTTCTTCAAATGATCATAGCAAATGAGGGACAGAGACTTCCGATTTTTGGTTTTACAAAATTAATACGATAGAGAATAATACAAAGTAATAAAAACCACCTGTTATGGGGGCATTTTTTGGAGAAATTTATCAAATAACCAAAAAAATACGAATTTAAAAGCAATTTATTATTTGTTGGCATTTTCTGGGCATTTTATGTATTTTTTTAGTATCGCCTTTTATTTAGCATTATTACTGTTTTTATTTTATCAGGATAATATACCTCTTAGTTTAAAAGTTATTAAGTTTTCTTTACAAGAAGTAATTGGCAGAAAAAAAATTAAAAAAAATCTCAAAAATTTAGTTATGCAATTTTTAATCAATATTTTCTTATGACGTTGTGACGTAAAAATATCGTCCGTAAACCCACTTTACAGACAACTATTTTTTTTTTTTTTTTTTTTTTTTTCAAATTATTGTCTACTTTTTAGCGGGATCTGGGAGCCCCTTGTAACCCCGGGGCCCTTACGTTACCTAACGTAAGTAATTGGCAGAAAAAAAATAAAAAAAATCTCAAAATTTTTTTGACCTCTTTTTTGTCGATAAAAATAGGTCAATATATGTGCACTTTATCGTGACTCACACTGTATGTATAAGAATAATAACATCATTATAGAAACAGTTTTTTGGCATGGCTATTAGTTGAGTACTAAGATAGGCCCCCAAGTAGTTTCAGCCCAGGGCCCCACAAACTCACGATCCGGCCCTGTGTGCGATTAATTTTAAGTGTAAGTTTTGTCTTGATCTTTTCACTTACAAACCGAGCGGTATTGTTACAGCAGTTTTATAGGGTTGCTAGTGTAGTGACCCTCTACATATTGTAGAGTTTACCGGGAATTTTAGGTAGGATATGCAGACTTGAGCGTTATTAATAGAAGTAATCCAACAGATTGGATTGAATTATGCATAAGGAATCTTAAGAAGCTGCCATTTAGACCGATATCTACTAGATAGAACTGTTTTTTGAAATTTGTAGGGCTGTTTTTGCAAATATTTAAGTAACAATATCATTGTGTAGCTGATAAACACAAAAGCTTAATTGTACTATAGATTCAAGCAGCAGAACGCTTTTAAACATGGTGTGCATCTTTTTCTTAAGTGGTTATTAATCGTTTGATTTTCATCTGTCATCCACTTTTCACTATAGAGAGTCGATGTTAAGCTTCGAACTCTACTAAAGTGTTTTAAATAATCTTGTTGCGGGTCCAATGTCAGTTTAAATTTTCTTGAGGCCAATCTTAACTAATTGGGTTTCATAGTATGGATGATTAAGCTATACAGTTTGGCTACAAGAGGTAGCAATGGTGAGAGTATTCTCTATACTTCTTCATTTTCCTGGTCATCAAGCTTGGCTCATCACATTGGCTACAGAAATAACAATGGTCTGAGTATTTCTATATGATGATAATGATTGCGACTACTTCAACTTCGATGGCGACTACTTCGACTCCTAATTTTTTATTTGACTCCTAATTTCCATATACTTCTTCCTTGACTTACCTAAGCTTGGTCAAACCTACCTGTGTGGTCCCCTCCAGCTATCCATTAGATATCTCTGGCACTATTTATTTTGGTATTGTCCAGTAAATTCCGTATGGTAGCCCTAATCCCGCTTTGATCTGCGGCCGATTTCCGCGGCGTCCGCGCATGGCAGTAAAATGTATTTATACCTCGGCTAGAACGCGCAAAATAACTTTCACCGCCTTTTGTTACCTTTTGTAAACAGTCGGTTAAACGGAGGTCGCTAACAAAGTTCAATTGCCAATAAAAATTGAAAAGCAATCGGCCACCTGGTTTACTTTGTTGATTGGTCTTAGGTTTATGGGTCCAGTCTCTATTCTATTTTATTCTCTACTAAAAGTCACTATGAACAGACTCTCTACTACAGATGACTGTGGCATCTTATATGGTTGTAATAGGAGCGATTTTGGAACAAAAATGTATAGCCTGATGTGTTGTCTGTACAAAAATATTGTTGGCGTAAAGAAATTCACTTTTAAAAAACATTTAATATTGCTATAAATAATACATTTTCCATCATCTGAAAGTTAAAACAATCACTAGATTTCATTATCAACTGCTTTCGCTGATAAATAAGTTTCCATCTGTAAAATCTAATTAATTACTAAACATGAAGTAAGCAGATAAAGAAAGATGTCATTCTTATTAGTTTAATACTAGCACATCTCTTTAAACTAACTGACCGTAAGAACCAATAAGCCCTTCTTATTGTTGTTGATGCCGTTTCAGTTTAAGCTAAAACTAGTACCTACACTTTAAATTCTCTATTATAATCACTTCAAATTGCGCTATACTATTTCAATAACCAAATGACTCCTATGAAAGGTTCATAATAATACTTTACGACTAGAAAGTCAGCAAAAACGATCCCATACAATTATAGTTCGGCTCTAACATAAACTGAAAATCTAAAGTTGTACGAGTATGAACGATCCACAGAACTTCAAACTATAATTTTTTGTTGCAAAATAGCACTTAAGATAACTACATAAGATGCACAGTGTCCATTGCACACTTGATGCGCCGTTGTTTGTGTTTTATACGGGTCGTTCTGTCACGGAAGACCAACGTAATACTCAACGAATAAACACACGGACTACTCGTATTCTGTCTACACAATTTTTCGCCTATCCAAGATAACTAACTTAAGAAATGATGGGTTGATGATATTCTTCTTTATTGTTTTGATTCAAAAAGTTTTCTGTCTTTTTTAAAGGTCAAATCTATCTTTCCTTCCTTATTAATAACTAGCTTTCCGATCGCGACTTCGCCTGCGTGGAATTTTTTCTGTCACAGAAAATCTTTATCGCGCGCGTCTCTGTTTCAAAACCGGGATAAAAATTATCCTATGTCCTTTTCCGGGACTCAAACTATCTCTATGCCAAATTTCATCAAAATCGGTTCAGTGGTTTAGGCGTGAAAGCGAGACAGACAGACAGACAGACAGAGTTACTTTCGCATTTATAATATTAGTATACAGGGTGTTAGGTAAATGGGTATATGAGCCGACACTAGCCCATGTTAACATATGCATATAAATGGTATGGTGAAGTCAGAAATTTGATATCATCATTTAATTTTTTTAAATTTTCATACAAAATAAATTTAATAAAATTCGATTTGTATGAAAATTAAAATAATTAAAATGAAGATATCAATTTTCTGACTTCACCATACCATTTATATGCCCATGTTAACATGGGCTAGTGTCGGCTCATATACCCATTTACCTAACACCCTGTAGATAGTATAGATTAGTATAGACTAGTATAGATTTTCAACAGAAGACATCCACCATTGGATAAGGCCTGGTTTCCAACAAAGCGGAATGGAGAGGAGTTTTGTTTGAGTAATTAACCAATCAGATTTCGTTATTTCCATATCTCCTTTATCCTCCCGGTTTCCACCAAAACAAAGAGGATCAAGGATTGCTATTATGACCAGTCCTGCACTATACGCATCTCATACAAAATAATTATTAGTAGGTACCTAAACAAAATAGAGTCTGACAGATCGCTACTTAAATTCGAAGGTCATTCGGTGTCTGATGTCTTTATGACATGTGTGTTGTTTGAAGACTTTCTCGAACAAAATGAAGTGTCAATGACATCTCTAAAACCTAATTACCAACATTTGCTCGTCCGAAATTATCGAGAGTACGGTTTTATGGGGCCATAATGTTGAATTGCATTTCGCCTTATTAAGATTTTACTGTTTAATAATGTTCGTTTTTATTGTCTGATCGGCTCTTTGGAATTGGTGTGTGACAATCTCCAATTTTATTTGATACGTTAACCTAAAGTATAAAAGGGCTAGAAGATGTTTGGTATAGACAGATAGAGTAGAGAGGTACAGCTTGTTAAAATGTAATTTCAAAAGTTACAGTTTCTTTCTCTCATTTATTTATTAATTCTTACATGTTACATTGTAGAGATATTATATTTGATAAAATTTCGATGATAAGTCCCTATGTGTTTTTATTCGATTCTTAGACAATTTCAGGATTGAGGGACGAAATTAGTTTAAAAATAAACAAAATTAGTAAGTTTGGGACATTTTGACAAAGTAGATTGAGAGTTTGGGACCTCTCCCACTCTTTCCGTGAATGTCGTAAAAGACGAATAGAGACAAATATAAACCATCAAGCCTCCCCAACCCATTTAGCCAAAAGGCCAAATCCTCCATTTGCCTCTGGTGAATTAGAGAGGGTTGTGATGCATGAAGATCAAATGACCCGATGATGAAGTTCATACCCTTTGCCCCATGTGGCGTTTTCCAAACAGAAACTGTGGCGCTGCCATGATGAAAAAATCTAGACTTCCCACATTGCAAATATCAAATTAACTAAAAGCAGGCACGTCTCATTAAAAATTCATGAATCGGCTCTTGTCAAGTACCAAAAATACCCCATATTTAACCATTCTGTTACAAGGCAAGTGAGCAGATGGGAATATTCGAGCCATTAACATCAAACGGAGCGAAACGGAATCATTTTACCGGGAAGTTTATTTTGTCCTGTTTGACAATTATACTCGGAACTTTGTACTTTTGCTTTTGGATGTGTGGGAGTTCTCCTTTAAGTACTAAGATTTATACTTTCCTGTGCAAAATATGTCCAATGTCTCCTTCTTCTGTAGGGTACTGGGGGTGGGACTTATTTTAAAGAGGGAAGGAGCTAAATAATGAAATAATCTCTTTATTGTACATTAGGTGTTAGTTTATTCCCACTATCATCATCATTTATTACAACTCTGTTTGTATTTGTTTTAATTTCCATTATAAATAAAACCTTTTGTCACCGACGGTACCGAACCTCCGACCGCGTCTAAAATATGGTGCTCTATCTAATAACATAGATAACGAATAGATACTTGTGTCCCATCTGTCGCCACCATATTATCAACTCCGAAATATGGAGGTAAATTCACTTTAATGAAACTTTATAAGAACTTAATTAATATTGAACAGCTGTCCTTTAGTTTGTTACAAGGTGGCTTTATTTGAAGGGTTAAATTAAGGGTATATAAAAAATATTAATGCACGAGTTTACTTACTTACAAGTACCTTTAAAAAGGTCAGATTTTAGCGTCAATTAAATACCTATGTAGTCAAAGGTAACAAGAAGGCGCTGGATGCAGGCCGCTACCAACCGGTCAGGAAATCAATGGGGGAGGCCTATGTTCAGCAGTGGACGTCCTATGGCTGAAATGATGATGATGATGAATTAACGATAAACTTATTTTTTTATGTGATTTTATTCTCACCATGTCGCACAACCCCTTGAAAGTACGATGACGATGATATTTTTTTTATGGTTATCCTCTCAAAATTACTATAGTAGGTATAAATTTATAGAGTTAGTTGTTAGTAGATGAAGTAGGTAGTTGGAAAATGTTTGCTTTACAAATTTTTTAACAAGCCCTACAAAAACTTGTAAAGCTCCCATTCAGAGCTTTCAGCTCTGGGATTTTTGCAAATTTTTAATTAATGTAGTCAAAATGTATGTCAAGATTCTAGAATGATTTTCATATTTGGGTGGATGAAATTTATTGTTGTTTTTTCACTAGTCACATCTCGGTGATTCTTTATAAAGTTTTGTACACAATTTTTGGATGTAGCAAAAAGATAACTTCTTCAATGTTATGTCCAGGGCTGTCACTGTCCCTTCTGATTAATTAAAATTACCATATACCTTCCAAATTAACAAAAAACCACTATCGTTTTCCCATTGTAATACTTTCTGTAAAACAATTAACACAGGAAGCTATCTATCAAAGCACCATGGTAATCAAATTAACGCGTGTGTTCTATTATCCTTCTAATGAATTTAAAGTGCTAATAGGTCATCGTAGATAAATATCAGCTGTTGTAGAGGTGAATACATTTGAATAACTCTGTTTATTCGGTTGTGTTTTGTTTTTGGGGTCCCGTGGGCAAATAAACTAGGCACTTTGAACTTTGAAGTATAGACGTTTTATAATATACAGATTCTGTTACTATTTGATATAAACTCTCGGTATTGGATTATTGAACCAACTTATGCCTATGAACACAGAAAGACGAAAGAGCAATATTGTCCCCGATTGAAATACTTTTTTTACCAAATGTATAATAATGACATGATACACTCACTCTCTAAGATTTATGTCTAATCCGCACTATTATAAAGAGCAAATAATTGATTGTTTGTTTGTATTGAATAAGCTCCGAAACTACTAGACCGATTTGAATAATTCTTTCACCATCAGAATCCCACATTATTTCTGATGAACATAGGTGGTAGGTACAGAATTCGCCGGGTTTAGCTAGTTTATTATAAAAGATAGCCTGGATCCTATCTTTTAATGACTTGAAATACCTCTTGCTTTTTTTGCAGGTTACAGAAAATAAGTAACGGTTTACAAATTATTCAAATTAAATTCGTTTCCTATCAATCGACTTCACACATGAGAAACTTTGCATAACAAATTAATGATAATACTAATTAGTCATTAGAACGATAGTATTTTTTCACTAAATAAACAAAGGAAGTTGCTTGTAGAGCAGTAGTAAAGTGAATTAATTATACTAAATTGTCGATTGACTATCACTATAACCGACTTTTAAGTTTTTCAATTAATTAATACTGTTTACCAACTACATACATAGGTACTCGCAATACAAAGTCATATTATTAAATTCTATTTGCGGGAAGCACCTGGATGCGGGTACCGCTAGCCTATCGACGTGGAATCCTGAGGGGCGGCCTATGTCCAGCAATGGACTTCGTTCAGCTGAAACCAACGAACTACAATTTTCATACAATTTATTGTTATAATGGTCACCCATCTAATCACCAACCGTGGTGACAGTCGCTTAACTTCTGTGATCGCCACAAAAACGCCAATAGCACTGCGCCACCGCGTCTCGTATGAACCTCGCTAAATTGTCTATCACATTCATTGCAAGACTCGCGTTACATGGCACCAGCAAACAACACCCCAGGCATAAAGCAGTGCAAACAATGTGGAGCCACGCCGCCCCTGTCGACAATTTAATGCCTAATTATTATGTATCTACTTTAATTAGATCGAGGGTTGCCACAAGTGATATTACGAATTTGTTCTGTGTAGTTTTTTTATAAAGTTTCAAAAATATAACGGAATTAGCTGCCTGCTTGAAAATCACCCTGGTTAAATTTTTGACACATTTTAACTTTTTAAAATTTACACTGATCATAAGGTAGCTATTATTCTATCAAAAATATACAAGGACAATTTATAGGACATACCTAATTAAGGGATTATTTATTTTGTGAAATAATTAAATTAGAAGAATATAGTAATTAGGTATCACAAAATTATGCAACATAAGCAAGTAAGGTAAAACATTATGAAACATAAGAAACTCAAATACTTAACACGTTGTAGTTAAAAATACCACGAAAGCATTTTAACTTTGATAGACTATATTAACAATATCGCGTTGTTTACAATAACATTTCACTCAACCAATAATAAAAAGTCAAATATAGCGCTGACCCATTAGGCCACTTACAATATCCGAACAGGCACCCCTTGTGCTTGCATTTGACATTATACATGCGCGAGCGCTGCCTTGGCGCCGACATTGTAACAAAACTCCCTATTGTATAAGCGAAACCACATTAGACTTACATTTTTGTCGAAAAATCACCCCTGTTACAACGAAGTAAGATGCCACAGTGTCAAGCTTGACGTGCTATCGTCTGTATAAGAAAGCATATCAGGCCGCCCGCGACTTCGTACGCGTGGTCCCGTTTTACCCCCTTAGAGGTTGAATTTTGCAAAATCCCGTCTTGGTGAGTACCTACGTTCTAAAAGGAACCCCCATGCAAAATTTGAGACTCCTAGCACTTGTAGTTTCTGAGATTTCGTGATGAGTGAGTCAGTCAATCAGTGACCTTTCGATTTTATAGATATGGATACATTTTTGTTGTTTGTCACTCTTATTACAAGTACATAACTTCCCAGAGTGTTAAACTTGATGTGCCGTTGCCAGTACATCAGACTATACAACCAATATTTTGGTGATAAGAATAAGTGCTACACGAGCTGTATAAGAAACTTTTAAGAACCTAAGATCCCAAAAAGGTGGTACATGAGCTTTATAATAATTTTAAGAACCGAAAAGTACTAGTGTCTTACCATTTTAAGGCTGAGTTGCACTATCTTACTTTAACTTTAACAAATATCAATAAATCTGTCAAACTCTAAACAAAATACACCGGTTATCGTTTTAGTTACGATTAAAGTTTGGTGTACACCACCACTGAGGCTAAGTGTAAGCTATTTACAGGTTACAACTTGTAGGAATAGCACGCTTAAGTTATTTATATTACAAACCGTAAGTGAAAAGTATTGAACTAGTCTTTAACGATTAAAACCAGTATCTTTAAGTATAACAGTCGATAGAACATCAGGCTTATACTTTTTGGTTGCAAAATAGCATCTATGACAACTGCATAGAGTTTAATACACTCAAAAAATACTATATTACGTCGTTTAACAAATATATTGCGGTTTTAAAACTCGCACGATCCTCAAAAGTTTGATCAAACGTTGGCCCCAACATCGCCCTCAGCGATTAGCACACATGCATGTCGAGATTGCGTCCAATTCAATTCCGCCAAGCAATATTTCACACAAAACACGTCAGATAAAATCATTTATAAAGGCGTCACAAAACATTTACATGTCGTTGCCGGGTTTAGGGTTGGCACAGTTTTTTTTAAATTATAAAAAAAAATATGCCGCATTTTATTTTTTTAAATCTGTGCATCTTAAAAATACGTTTTTTTTAAACCTGTGCAACTTAGGGGAGGCGTATTTCGAAGCATTATAATTCAAATTCGCTTACAATTATAGTTCATTCAACTTATGATGGTGATTTAGACAGATAAAACGTTTCGTTTTATGATTTAGTCGGCCGTTTGGTGTAGTGGTTCGGAACGGACTACTATTCCGGAGGTAGCGGGTTCGATTCCCGCACAGTACAAACATTTGTGTGCATGAACATATTTGTTTGTATTGGACTGGGTGTTTTCTATGTATAATAAGTATGTATTTACAAAAAAAAAGTATTTGTTTATATCCGTTGTCTAGTACCCATAGTACAAGCTTTGCTTAGTTTGGGACTAGAAGCGCAGTGTAAAATGTCTAAGGATATTTATTTATTTATTTATTTATTTATTCTAACTTTCTACGAATAAAACTATTGAGTTGTAAAAATCAATTACTTTTGTGTGTTTTCATCCTTCCAAAATATCAATCACTAATCTTTCTCAATTAACCTAAACAAGAATTTCTATTTATTTATTAATTTATTATTTAGAAAAAATTGTGAAAAAATATTAAATGAATTGCTTCTGCGTTAGTCGGAACTTTTGCTCTTAGGGATGGGACATAAACAATCGCAATAAATCAGTAATCGGCATGGTGGTCATCTTACCATCGAATCACGATTATTATCTCAGGCAGGTCAAAGCTAAGTCAGTACGTGTGCGTTTGCCTTTGATGACGGTTTTGTTTTATGCGATTTCTCCACGTATTGTTTGTTATTGTTATTTTGATGTTTTATTGAATAAAATGCATATATTTAATTCTTTGTGATTTATTTTGTACCACTAAGAATATTCACGTTTATTCCATTTCCAGATAGTTCAAATTCATAGATATAATTTTGATCAAGATTAAAAATGAACAAATAAAAGGCGATTAGATTTCTATAGAAAATATTCTCGATTCTAAAAAATATCGATTAGGTTTATAAGGAGCGCCTCACTAAATAGAACTGTCATAATCACCATCTTACGCTGAATGGACTATAGTTGGATTTCATAATATTAATTACGTTTGAAATTCAAATGATAGAGGCGTTGATTCGCGGAGAATAATATCCGCAGATGTCTGGTTGTAACAACGGAAGAGTATATAAAGAAATTGATAGTACTTACACAATTCATAAACAATAATTCATATCGTTAAAAACTTCTGAGTCCAAACCAATAAAATAGCAGAGCCTTCTTTACATTCTGCATTGTTATTTGTTACGTTGTTATTTCAATCCAAAAGTAAATCCAAATTTTTTGTACTACACATATTTATGAGAATTCTAATTCAGCTATCAACCATTTTAATAATTCTCCATAAAAGATTTCGGATCTTCAATAACAAAACGAAACAAAAGAACAACACTTTAAATAAAACCAGTTTTGGGCAGCCCTATAACCGCCTAAGGGCTAGTGCACATCGCTCGGCTAATTTGGTGATGTTATACAAGTCGCCTCACTCTTTAGCCTGCCTATTACGATATTGCATTGCTTTAGTGATGTCCATTTTGTTTATCGACATCGATAATAAATAAAAATCTAAGTGTACACAATACTTGAATAGCTACATTAATTATTTTTTAATCATTCATTAAGCAATCTTAAATCGGTTGATTACAAAGCAAAAACTATTCAATAACATCTGCAATATTTGGTCAGAAGTGAATTCTTCTAAACACTTCTACATCAGATTTTTGAAAATATTGCTGTGAGTGATATGCTATAACATTTTATGATTCTAGAGTGGACTCTGCTTAAAAAATATGCAAAGCTAAAGTGAATTTATATTCATATAACTTCATCATCATCATCATTATCTCAGCCATAGGACGTCCACTGAGTCTGCTGAACATGGCCTCTCCCAATGCTTTCCATATTGCCCGGTTGGTAGCGGCTAGCATCGTTTGACTGAAGTCGACAAAACATAAAACAAAAATACAACAAGTATTTTCTGCACAAACGTGATTTTTAAAACGAAGAAACTCGATATGTCTAAAGCTCCCCTCATCACTGCATATGAATATTTAATTTCACCCCTTTCGGCCCTTGTTTATTTATTGGTCGTATATTTCATAGCCCGGGGTGGCTGCATACGTTACTGTTCTGGCTAGGGCTCGATTATTGCATTGTATTCGTGTAAGCCGAATCGTATGAAAGAGATGGGCAATTTGGAAGATTCGAGACGTGGAATGGATGCATGTTTTTCTTGTGCGGTGAAGTTTGATGTTTTATTCAGGTTTTGTTTCATTATTAGCCCGCATGTTTTTTTAGTATTCTATAATTTTATCGACATCGATTAAGAGTAGGCGCACACCGTTGTTTTTAGTTGGCCGATAGTTGTGCCCGATTTCAAATTGTATGAAGAATCGGCCAAATCGAATCGGCGTAGTGTGCGCACTCCCATACATGCCCATACTGATCAACAGCCCGACTAAACTATCGACCGACGAAAAATCAACGGTGTGCGCCTACTCTTATAGACAGATTTTTGGGTTCGGTGACTAATTAAATTCCCATTTGGAATAATATAATTTGGTATTAAAAAAAAAAGTTAAATTATGTTAATGGCAATAAAAACACGCGTACGTAACGTAAATTTGGTAAAGAAATACATTATAGCTAATTTAAGTGCTAAGGTTTTCTAATATTATGATCAAAGCTTCTGTACGACTTAGAGCTATTAATATTTTTTTTCGTGCTACCTGCGGTATGATTAACGCAAGCAAAGTAAAACTGTTTATTCGCTGGGTGCGAAGTACTAGGTGGGGGTAACATAATCTATCGCAGCGCTCATGGTGGTCAAAAGTAGAAATAATGTAAGCTCTGTCATCAGATGTATCTGTCAATGGCAAAGCGATTCTACATAATACATTTTAATATCATTCATTAATCGCATGAAAAGGGTCCTACTGGGAACTTAAATAAAAGAGTGGACTGTATTTCGATAGGGCTGTTTTAATAGCCGTTTACAATTTGGAAATAACTAGACTATACAACGTGGTAGTACAAAAATGAGTCACAGTAGTTGTTGTGCACAGATGTTTGCCTAATGATGAGAGCGTGAATTATTGAACTCTGCCCTTGTTTTTTTCTTAATTCTTCTACATCTCGGACTTGTCCAGCCCAATACCAACAACTTTCCTTTAATTACGGTTTGTGGTTGGATTTTGGTATTGTAACACTCACAAACCCGGTCTTCAAAACAATACTCATTTCGATCTGAAAACGATATTTAATTTATTACTAGCGATACAGGAACATTTAAATATATTTACTGTTATATAATGAAACCGTTAAAGTAGCTTTTTCTTTTCGTTTTACTGTAAAACTACAACTATAAATGAAGTAAACAAACCCTGACACAATCAAAATTAAACACACTTTTTGGACTTACCACATTTGATTTGAATGACCAAAATGATTTCAAAACCTTTTTTCCACCCAAATCGTGGTATCACAACATTTTATTAGTTGAAAATATTTGTTATTTTTTCATTTCGATATTTTTTCACAAATATACGACCTAAATGTCAATGTGAAAGAGCCCACAAAGTTGTGGACGCTAGTTGGCGCTGTAATCGTGCACAGAGCCAATATTGGATCGGGTAAGACTGCTCAAATTCACTTGTATGTCAAAATGCAAGTGCTAGTAGAAATAGTGGAAGAATGCCAATAAAAATGAGTAGAATCGACAAACATCGACATTTAAAAACTGACTACATCTAAAAAGCTATACTTCAGTATTTGCACTTCTGCTTTCTCTACTTAAAACTCGGTAATTCGATAACATCGTAAACATCACTGCTCGATATCGACAACACGTTCACTAATAACGAGCGAATAACGAACACGGCCAAATAATGAAATAACAAAGATTGTTATAGGGTTACCATTTCATGTTTAATAAACAGCTTTCGTTAATAATGTTCCGAGTTGATTGGTTTGTGAACATTTTAATTATGAATAGCAATCGTAAAATGCGAGACTGTAGTAGTGAAGAAAATAACTATATTACAAGGTTGATTTCAAGTTAATTAGAACATTTAAAGAACTAAGTAGAAGAAAAACTTTTTAAGAATCTGAATCTAGTTAACAAGAGAATAAAAAGCAGGATATCTCTGAGATTAATTCTTACAGATTTAGCCCTGTGGTTGGTCAAAATATTGCATTTCTATAAAACAAAAGTCTCAATCCAATTGAAGTTGAATCGAGTTTTGAGATTCCTGCTCGGTTTCTGAATTGATATTTTTGGCTTGAGCTTGCTCATCTTCTAATCATGTGTGAACTTTTCATATTTCGTTCATTCTTGAGCGAATAAAATGATGAGCAGGATCAATGTATTATACGAATATCGAAGAATTGAATAGAATGTAGAGTTTTACGAGTACAAAATTAAATTTTAATTTATGACCTGTTTTCGTTCAATTGTACAACTTACTGAATTCCTTTTCCGCTGGAACGAGCATTATTTTTCCTTTTCAAACGTTTCCGATCTCAAAATATTAGTTTTCGGAAGTTTCCTAGCAAGATGTCAAACTTTTCATATAATTCCCAGTGTTTGTGGGAACTGTTTGAGTTGTAACCAAAGATTGGGGTAGAGACACCCCAGTGTCGATAGCTGAGGCACCGAAGGAATGGAAGACTCGATAGAGTCGATGAAATTGAATGCCTAATTTACGTTGTGTGAAAACAGGGTTCTTTTTCATAAATATTAGAATGACAGTAACTTTAACAGTAAACTTAAAATTGTCCTCGTTAGAACGTCTGTTTAGATACAGTTCATTTTAATACGAATTAGTTTCTAGTTTAATTAAATATTTGGTTAGTAGCTAAATCTTTTTCAGATAAGTACAAATCCAATTTGACAGATAAGTACAAAAAATAAGCTTTGTTGATTCATGCCGTGTATTCTTTTTTTACCAACTTCTCTCTTACATACTGTTTTAGGTGTTATTTAAAGTGTGAGAAACTATTTTTGAACACATACTTTAGTTACGTTTGAACTTCAATTTTCTTAGAGATTCGATATCGATATTTGCGTATCGCGTGACATCACTATCTTGAGGCAAATAGCTGACTTTTAGAATAATCAACGAGCTATTACTTTTCAACTTAAATACGTCGGGTAAAGCAAACTGAAGATTTTCATCTCTGAAGACTGTTGATTTTAAACGCAATTCATGGAAGTTATGCTAATCGTGATTTATATCGGGATTTCTAGTTCAGATGTTGTTTGAAATAACTTGTACCTATTTCCGTAAATATACAAACAAATAATAAGAATTTGAATTTCAATTGCGAACTTTTGAAGATTTTTTAAATGAAATGTCTGCTTCTCTATGTAATAGTACAATACTTCTTATTTGTGGCAGGAGCTCCTGTTACAACTACTTACCTATTACATTAATTTACAACATTGTTAAGCTTTAACTACGTCAAGTTATCAAAATACCTAGGTGAGGTAAAATAAATTCGCTCTGTTTGAGAATGAGACTTACTCATAAAACATAAAACTCATTTATTTTTGCAAAAAGGTTTTTAAAAAGCATTTCACATGCCCCAGTATTAACCCTACAACTGCTTCGGGACAATAAATGGGCCAGTGCTGAGAAGAAGCAGTGCTATTTAATGGCTAACTTATAATACTGGTTTTAATTCGAACATCTCCCATTGTTTCAAAGAGTTCATAATTTGCGTCGTCGCCATATTTCTACAGACAAAGCATTTTGACACATCACGTTCCTTTACTTTACGATGGGAGTGGCACAATATTGTATTTGTTGTATACAACGTCGTAGATGTTCACAAAATTTCAATGTTATTTAACATTGATCAATAAATCTTCTCAAATTATAAAATTCTTTTGTCACAGTGTTTGTGACAAAACTCCTTCGAAACGGCTTGATCGATTCTTAAGAAATTTTGTGTGTAATATTCTGTAAGTCTGAGAATAGGACATAAACTATTTTTCATATAGAATAGCTAGTAGGATGTACGTCACAAACTAGTAGCTGACCCATGGTCTAACTAATTGCTTAAGTCATTTTGATCATTATTATCAAGTAAGTAGAGCAAATTATGGTATGCTGTCGATAACACTTGAACCTTTTTACATAAAGCCTAAATGACAGGATTCCGGGTGAAGCTCGCTTCCACTGATCATCAGATCAGGACAGAAGCTAGTTTTATCGCTAAGAAAATGTAAAAGCCGTCTATTAAGTGAGATTCACGCCAAGAACTTTCCCATTGTGGGTAAAAAATAGAGCTTTTTCGTTGTGGGTAAAAAAAATCTCCTTAGAAGTTATTTGTTTTTTAACATCAATTCAGTTAATTCTCATGAATCGCTTTACTCAACATGCATAGGTGTTAGCCGCATATGGTCTCCCAAGTATTGCGGCAAGCCTTAAGTGTGAAAGGTCCCGTCAAACCCGGTTTGAATGCCTTGTCTTCGAGCCTTAGTAGACGTACTACCTTTAGCATTATGCTATTACTCAATGCGGCTAGGTCCATGATGTATTACTGTATCGTGCAATTTTTACTTATTTTCCATTTCGTTTTGAATAATGAAAAGTGTTGATTTCTTCGACAAGTGTTATTCGCTGTATTAATCATCATCATCATTTCAGTCATAGGACGTCCACTACTGAACAATGAACATAGGCGTGACATGGGCCTCCCCCAATAATTTCCACAAAGGCCGAAGCGGCAGCTGCTACCTTTATCTGTGTTCGTGTTCAGAAAATATCCAAAAATACCTGTCTGCCCAAGACCTTTAAAGACAGTGACGAAAGCGACAGTACGTGATGAGACACGACGCTACCACTTTGATATGAGGGTCTCTATGCTCTCATAAGCCTTGATCACACGTACCGAGTAAACGGGCGAGACAGTAAAATGTTTACTCGGTAGAGTCAGTTGGGTGAGCGAGTCACATACTCGAGCGCTCGGCCGAGCACTCGGCGTAATGTTCATACACACCGAGTACTCGGCCAAGAGCACTGTCTCGCCCGTTTGCTCGTTTGATCACACGTACCGAGTAAACGGGCGAGACAGTGCTCTCGGCCGAGTACTCGGTGCGTATGCTCATACATCTACTACTACGAGAGCACTGTCTCGCCCGTTTACTCGGTACGTGTGATCAAGGCTTTAAGGTGGAGCTGTCATAGGAGCCGACTAGAAAAAGTATTCGTGAGTCAATTATACGCGATCAGTTGACAGAGCGAATTAGTTACCTACAGAAAAGACGAATCAATTTCGAAATTAAAACTCAATAATGTTATCTGGTCTGGGCTCGTTAGTTAGTCTCTCGTCTAAGGTATCAATTACCCATAATGTCATTCGTGTATCCCAATAACCTTTGATATATCGAAGCTCGGTAAATTAGCGCCGTGTTGAAACTTCGTAGCATTTAGAACTGTCAAATAGAGATATTATACAGCTTTATACGACGGCTCTATGGCTGATTGCAATATAATGAATACGAATTGGCCATTGACAAGCGTTTAGTCGGTAGCTTATAACTTTTTGATAGAGATAAGGGTTTTAGGTCAGCTGTGGATTGGGTTAAGAGGTTTGGTACGAAATATTGTTGATCATTTGATTACTTTGAAAGTATTAAAGAGATAATCTGGTAATAATTAATTTATAATCCGAGTATATTTTTATAAGTAAATTATGTGATTTATTCTTCTTCCTATGTTTCTGTTCATTTACTGATTTTGTTTAAAGGAGTGTATCTTTAAAACTGACTTCCAAATTACATTTACCTACATATGGAAGTACTAGCTGTGCCCGCGACTTCGTACGCGAGAAAACCCGTTTTCTAATAATAAAAAATAGGAGCAGCCTATTGATCGTCGCGTGATGTTGTATGGCCTATATAGCCTTCCTCGATAAATGGGCTATCTAACACTGAAATAATTTTTCAAATCGGACCAGTAAACAAACTCTTCAGCTTTATAATATTAGTATAGATTACTATAGATTTAATTTCTTTTGGGGACATTTTGTTAAACAAGTAAACTTCAGTCTATTAACAATTTTATCTGGCGTGCTTTAGGGTTTTTACAGTTGCACCATCTTACTTTAACTTTGACAAACGTCAAAAATCTGTCAAACTACACAAAAAACACCGGTTATCGTCAAAGTTACGGTCAAAGTTAGGTGGTGCAACTCAGCCTAAAACGTTTATTTTCCCAAGAGATTACTTCTTGATATTGTGAGTTTATATCGAGCTTTTTAGCTACCTCAGCTTTTTCAAGATTTGGTTATAAAATCCCAGGATCGATTTCCGATCGTATCACGTTTAGTTACTGAAAAATATTTATTGAACGACAGGCATAAGTTTAGTTAGTGTAATCATCTTGTAGCGTCGAAACGTGATCCTCCACACGAGGCCACAAGCCGCCAAAAAGAGCGCGAAAGCAATGTCAGTGCCATCTGTCAAACTTAAACCACAGACCAACAATCAATTACAGCACAGATACACAATGAGCGAAACATAGAATTACACAGGCAAAGTAATAGCAATTTCCTAAATGATAAAGGACAGGTATTTTTATGGATAGAGTTGGAACTGTGACAGCTTTAGTCCATACCAAAGTTGCTATAACATCTAATGTCGTGGGGCCTCACGGAATTAGGTCAAAAGGTAATATAAATAATGTTAGTTTCTCAGGCGATTCGTTTTTATTCATATTATTATTATAGGTATTCATTGCAACTGGAGCGAGAAATTGGTATCGCTTTTGTCTATGGGAGTTATTGTAAGGGGATGTACACACAGTCGGGTTCCATGAAGGGCACAAATTAATGTAAGAAATTTCGCAATTTTTAGCAGCCTAGATTTAAAAAAATTAAAAGTTTTAGATGTAAGCAAGTGAGCGTTTGATTTAATATAAGCAAGGGCACTTACCTAGGACTTAATTACCTAAATATTTTGATTTGTGCAAGGCTGTTAGTACTTATGGTTTTTACGTGTAAAAGTTAATCCTTCCTCGCTAATTTCTACGTTAATGATATTAAAATTAAGAAATTTTATTTGACTCAAAATTTCTATTATGTTATAAAAGTTACATACGAGAAATAAAGAGAAAAAGGTATAAAAAAACTATATCTAATAGTAAAGAAAGTACCATATTACCAAGTAATAAACGTTTTGAATTTGAATTTGAATTAAGATTATATTACTTTTACAACAGACTGTGTGAACTCACCTTTACCTCAATGTCCTTGGACGAATATTAGTTATGGCATTCTCCCTGCTTAACTGTTCTGAAGCATCTTTTGTGACAAATAAAGGGGTTATCTTACCTTATTTTATGTACTACGGTACATCTAGGCAAACATTGTGTCACCTTATATTTTGCAACAAAGTTTTGAACGCGCTAATCTCAGGAACTACTGGTCCGATTTGAAAAAATATTTTTGTGTTGGATCGAAAGGCTCATCACCCCACAGCGAATAGTGGCGGAGCAGTAAAGAAAAATGTTGCAAAAACGGGAAATATTATTGAAACTATTTTCACGCGTACGAAGTCGCGGGTACTTTAGTATTATAAAATACATATTATGTAGCGCCGTTTTATGACGGTACATCGTATCTTACAATGTCCTTAAGTGTTAAATACCCGTATAGGCTTTATTACCAGTTTCAGTACCATAAACTACAATGTTAAGATAATAGTTATTACAACAAATTGGCACAGTTTACGTGAACTGCCGGTTACGCTTACTCATCCGTAAGGTCACGCGTTCGATTCCTGGTATGCTGGATTTGTTCTACGAATATGAATTTAAAGAAATCTGTACAGGTTAGTATGTTGAGTAGACCACAAATGCAACGTAGAATGGCCTCCTGTCATGGGTGAGGACATTATTGTAGAGTTCAATCAAAATCAATTTTGCAGTTGGTGCGTGAAGGATTAAATAATACCAAGTAAATATTTTTTCTTTTTTTCTTTCTAAATATAATGCCCTTCATACAAGATGAATATATCGCATAATGGCACTTATAGAGCTAGAATTCATGTTCTTTGTAACCCATAGTAAGTCTTCCTAGGGTTTAGCAAAATATAAGTCACAAAAAAGTGAACACCTGACTCCCAAAACCTTTGAAATTTTATTATCAGGGTCAGTAATTCCTCAGTGAACTTTCATGAGACCACAGAACTTGTTATAAGCACTTGTATGACAAATAGTATGTGCTTATTATAATAGTTGCATAGAGTATCACTCTACCAACGTATAAAATATAATATTGTTATTTTCTCATACATTACAAATAATCGGGCGAGCTCTTCCCACGGCATTCTCAGAAGTTCGGAGTCGATCGTACAGGGAAACAGTGCTCTACCGGGAATCGAACACGAGCGTTTGCTCTTTTATAAGCTATTCTGAAACACTAGGGTTATAAAATACCTAAGAAAGGCATAGGTTTTTGGTCCGCTATCGTAAAGGTAGCGGGAAAGCGCTGGACGCAGGCCGCTACCAACCGGGTAACATGGAAAGCATTGGGGGAGGCCTATGTTCAGCAGTGGACGTCCTATGTATGGCTTAGATAATGATGATGATGATGAATGGTGAAAGGTGATAGATTTCTACCGCCACTTCTTCTCAGCACCAGCCCATAATATTGTCCCGAAGTGGTGGTAGGGCAAGCTATAATAATATTTGGGACGTGTATAAGTGCCCTGGAAAGGGCCTATGTACTGAATAAACTATTTAATTTAATTTCATCAATCTAGTGCCGTCCACTGCTGGACTTCGTAGGTACTTTCTTAATTATACATAGATAGTTCTCGTTCTTTGCTTAAATATAGGCTTTGTTGTGGTTTTAATATCCATGTATTATTTCTGTTTGTTTTTGATTCGGGCTAGTTTTGAGATAGTTACTTAGTAGAGGGGATTACCCATAACTTATTAACAATTTACTGTTTGTGTTTTATTGAAATTTAACCCAATATTGATTGACCATAACATCCGAGGCAGGAAATAAACTTACCACGAAATGGGGACCAAGGAACATGATTAAGCCAATTTTAAAGGAAATATTATGATGTACGTACAACGTTTAAAAATATCCGTAATGTAAACTTATACTACCTAACAAAATGTATAAACCTTTGAACACACTGTCGTAACCGCAGTGTGGTTCTGTTGTAACCACAAACACACCATGAAGTAATTTTGAAACCTATACGAGTATACGTTGTAAATTCTAAATCTATATCAATAAACGCGAAAGGTCACTGACTGATTGACTCATTCACTCATCACGAAATCTCAGAAACTACAAGTGCTAGGCGTCTCGAATTTTGCATGGGTGTTCTTTTTAGAACGTAATTAACTATGTGCTCACTAAGACAGGATTTTGCAAAATTCAACCCCTAAGGGGATAAAATAGGGTCCACGCGTACGAAGTAGCACTTTTCATATTTTTTAATTTAACTAATTTTGGAGTCAAACTCAGTTTTTAGCTAACCAATTAATGTAGAGACAATCTACACTAAAAATATCATGGATAGAAAACATTTTTTCAACATAAATCATTTCCTTTCCCAAAACAAAATATGACTACTAGATAATGTTTGATTTATTTTTTTAAATTACAAAGAAATACTATAAAAGTAAATAATTAAATATAAATATTAGAATTTCTACTTCAGGCTCGAGTCATCACACTAATTTTGGCCAGCGGGGTTTGAATCCGCGACCTCAGCTTCATTTGTAGTCCGAGACGCGAGTCACTACGCAGTAAATAAATAAAAATATTGGCTAATAATAATTTACATTACTTACAAAACGATAAGGTTAACATTAGTGTAAAGGGTCGGCATATAAAGTTATCCAATAATGCTCTGGCATTTTTCGACGTTATAGAGAGTGATCGTTAAATGGAGTAACACGGTAAAGCGCATAGAAAACAAAGTGATCCAAGAAAGTCAAGAAATTTCGACGTTATCAGAAGTTTTTTTGAATAGTGTCGTTATAAAGAGTTTATGCTGTATTTAAATAAAATAAAACCATCATCGAACTACTTCAGATTAGGATACCAATAATAAAGTTAAATTATCCACATATTTCACACGTTCAAGTATTTCGTGAAGCACCTCAGGGGACATAGTTTTTTGTATTTTTTGAGAAACATTATAAAAGGGTGGACCACCAACTCTGGGAGCTCAATAACGCACGACCGTCATTATTTAAAGTGATGGCAGCGGTTGTCAACAGTTGGACCCGGATTTTTTTGTCGATAATTTCACGCGATTTATGTGTTTTGATTGTGAATTATAACGCTTTGTATAAATTATCATGTGTTAACGTTTAGTTTGTTGTGGTTTTATTGTTTTTGTTTTTAGTTCTCATATTACATTTTACCTTGCTTGATTTAATCAGTGGATATGGTTTTATCTGTGTTTTTATTACAATAAAAATAATATGTTGTGTACAATAAACACGAAGTTTTTACAAACGTATATTCTTTTATTTTTTAAGTTCATTTACATTTTACTAATATAAATTAGGTAAAGCGCTCGTTTTAATATTCAGCATAATTTTATTATATTTTTTTTAAGTTAACAAGAAAATCTCACAAGTCTTTGTAAGAGTTTTGGTTTAAAACAATGTTACTTCTTTAAGAACGTCTAAATTATTATTTTCAACTGTGCACCCCTTTTAAGGTTATAATCAGGCTGGGTCGTCGATTAATTTAAATTATATGTAAGACATAATACGTTGCCACAGTGTAAGCAGGATAAGTAGGAACCACCATTCTGTAAAAGCACAAAATTGTTATTCCCCAAAAGTATGACATAGCTTGATTTAATACATGCATTAACTACAAATTAATTATGTGATTAAGAATTAATCTATACTAATATTATAAATGCGAAAGTAATTCAGTCTGTCTGTGTCGCTTTCACGCCTAAACCACTGAACCGATTTAGAAGTTTGGCATAGAGATAGTTTGAGTCCCGGGAAAGGACATAAGGTAGTTTTTATCCCGATTTTTGTGACAGGGATGCGCGCGATAATGTTTTTCTGTCACAGACAAAATTCGACGCGGGCGAAGCCGCGGGCGGAAAGCTTAAACAAAATGATTAATCTTCATAGATGAGCATAGAGGCGACATAACTTCATAAATCCTGCCTCTATAGGCAGTAGGATGCTCATCTGTCAAACTTTGAAAACTTTATTTTTAACAGACCTTCTTCACGTAATCCTATTGCGTTAAAAGACTCATCTCATAAAACATTAAACTCCCGGAGTTTCCATCAAGTTTTTGTGTGGTTTTTGTCGTTTTTCGTTGGAGCTGCGACTACCAAAGAAGTTATTAGCCCGATAGCATCGGTCTAGGGCATGGAATACCGGAATAAATTTTATACCGGTATTGATACCGGTATTGAAATTTCAATTACCGGTATACCGAAATTTCGGTATTTTTTCGGTATTTCTTGAGATACTGCTATTTACTGTTTAAATGTTTCCAAGAACGATTAGTAAGTCTCGTTTGCGAAAAGTTATTAATAGGCCAGTAGAATAAGACGTGAAAATTAATTAAATCGGAAATAATTCCTAAAGGTTTTGTTTTAATAGCTTCATTTGCTGCTCATTAAGACTATCCTAAGTTTTTGACTTCGACGGAGGTGTGGTGCGGCCCCCCGAAAGGGGCATTTTTCCGGTTTTATGGTTATACCGTATAAATAAAGGACTTGCAGTATAGAAAATTGATCTTCATGGCAGGTGAAGGGCATTTAATCCTGCATTGAATAAGACGAAATTCATATATTTTAGACAAACCGTTTTCGTGCTTATCTTTGACAAAGTAAAAAATATGCGTATAATTAATGTCCCTCTCTAAGTTCAATGGCTCGTCACCCGCTGGCTCCCAAGCCTTGAAAAGGGCCACCTTAACCAGCGTATTCCTGTCAAGCCTCGCGAGTTGGATTCGCCTATCCTTATTCATCCCAGCCGTTCCTTTACTACGGTTGCTGCGCCTCTTCCTTGCTCTCTCTTGAACGACTTTCGTGTTATCTACTGTGGCTGCCCCTCTTCCTTGCACCCTCCTGTACGACTGCGTTGCCTATTCTTATGCCTGGTCCAAGGTTCGACTCCAATAATCAACAACAGTTTCATATTAAAACGCTGAAGAGTTTGTTTGTTTGAATGCACTAATCTCAGGAACTACTAGTTTGATTTAAATAATTATTTTTGTGTGGGATAGCTCGTAAATTGAGGAAGGCTATAGGATATTATACGATCACGCTACGTCTAATAGGGGCGAAGCAGTAAAGAAAAATGTTGCAAGCACGGGAAATAGTATTCAAACTATTTTCACGCGTACAAAGTTGATTTCGTGGCGTCGAACCTTGGACCAGGTATACGGCTAGGCAACGCAGTCAGTGCAAGGAAGAGGAGCAGCCATAGTAGATAACACAGAGTCGTTCAAGAGAGTGCTGGGAAGAGTTTCAGCAACCGTAGTTAAGGATCGGCTGGGAACAAGGATAGGCAAATCCAACTCGTGTGGCTTGACAGGGATACGCTGGTTAAGACGGCCCTTTTCAAGATTTCGGAGCCGTGTGGTGACGAGCCATTGGACGAAGAGAGGGTCATTAATTAATACGTAGGTATATTTTCGTGCTTATTAAGATGCTCGTGCTCGCTTCAATGATATCAGCAGAACTGACTTGACTCAATCGATTATTGGAATCGATATGATGATCATTATCTTCTGAATCAATATTAAAAATAAGTATAAAAATAAAAAGAGATGGTGTAAAACGACTATCAATGACTTTCCATTAGTTGAAAAACTGCTTATATTGCCAAATTAGATCACTTTTTTCGAAAAACCGAAATACCGGTATTTTCCCCTTAAATACCGGTATCAAAATACCGAAAATTTTGACCGGTATACCGGTATTTCGGTATACCGGTATACCGGTATCCATGCCCTACATCGGTCCCCACAATTTATTGTGCACTCGGTATTAATACAGCGTCTTGTGAATTTTAATACTTAATTTAGACGAAGCTGGACGAGTGCGGCCATCTCGTTTAGGAGATAAGTGATTTATGACAAAAATATGGCGTGTTTTTCCTAAATTGATTCACATACTTCAATAAAGTTTTACGTAAAATGTCTTGTTGTTTTGTCTTCACATACTCGTACATTTAATTCCTAGATAAAGTGACTAGCATTGGTCATTTACAAGCTCAGTGGGCCACAGTAATGTTGTTACATAAATCTATCTTTTTAGTATTGTTTTAAGCTGAGTTGTACCATCTAACCTTTGTTAAAGTTAAAGTAAGATGGTGCAACTCAACCTTAGATTGTATTCTGTTCTGTCTCAAGTATGAGTTTACTCTGGTTGACAAGTTACTTGGTATTTTTACAAACACGTCGAGAGAAGTGAGCTGGCTTATCAGTAAGATGCTGTGATTCAGCTACCTTTCGCTCCTCGATACTGACAATGTTGACCAGAAACGTTTTGTAACAAGCTTAGCTCACTTTACGTCAGTTTTAATTAAACGTCTAGTGAAATGTTGTACCTAAGCGACTAGAAAATAGTTACGAGTAATTCGCCGTATTTTTCCATCAGTAGTGGAAATTTCTGTTTTACTACTCTATGTAGAGAAAATGTTAAATAACATCATATTTTTAGTATAGGTACTAATCACTTGGATTTCGTAAGGGTCCATAGAGAATGGAAGAAAAGTAACATCTACGCTAATATTATAAAGAGGAAAGATTTGTTTCTTAGTTTGTTTCATTTGCATTGAATAGGAGGCTCCAAAACTATTGGACCGATTTGAAAAACTCTTTCACCATTAGAATCCACATTGTCCCTGATGAACTTAAGCGGTAGAACATATTCAAAAAAGTTTAGGAACTTTATGAAAACTCCGAAAATAATAGACTATAATATTGTAAGAATCTTTCAATTTAAATGTATAAAAACCATGAAAGGTATTTTACTGGTTATTTTACTGACAAGTATTTTAATTAAGATGTTTATTGGCATGCCTTTTAAGCCTATGTCGGCTAATCCTGTTAAAGCTTGGGCAATTAGCGGAGTATTAATAAAATGTTGCCGACCGCTGACCAGTCTATGAAGTTATGAAGATTATTGTGCATCTCGTGATCTCCGATACTGATAGAGCAAGATGCTATCGGTGACACAAATGAGGTGGGCCACGGTAGGCTTACTTCCACTAATATTTGCCATATAGTATTGCCCTGCATTGCGCACCCTTCTGAAGGATAGCGAACTCGAGTCGGTGTCTCCACGGGGGAATGCGCAATGCCAAAAGCAACGGCACCCGCGGAAGACCAGCTTCTTGACATGCTCTTAAGGGCTTGTCACAGACCACACAAGGTCTGTGGGGCTTGTCAAGATAAATGCTGAGCGGGAGCCTATTGACGCAGTGGCTTCGTAATTTATTGTTCCTTGATATTACTTATTTTTTTATTCTCGTTGTTGTGTCTATGTATTTATTATGTACTGTGTCAATAAAGTTTTTCTATTTCTATATCATTATAGTGTAGATTGTGAAGATACAATTATTTATGTCTTTTGGCCTATTCTATTAAATATTTTGACAGATAGGTATTCAATCTAGGTTTCTTATAATAATGAATTTGTGAAGTGATATCTTATAATTAATATTCTGGGTGCTGAAATAAAATAACTTTTTTACATGGAACTACGAACTAGAAAAGTGGAAAGAAAAATAGTACCAGAAACCTTTTAGGATCAGATCTGGTTTTTACATACTGTACTATTGTATACTGTATCTATACCTTTCATTCATCATTTTATACAAAATATACATAACCTACTTTCTTAATAAAGGTAGTTACGACAGGTTCTACTTTTTCATTCAATTTTACACTATGGCAAAACTATTATAGTACAAAATCGTACCAGCAGGCGATTTTCTTCAAGATATTCTCATAAAAGGCACCCTTAATTAAATGTAATTGACTATAACAAATTGGCTATATAACAAGTAATTACTGGACGATGGGGTTTTGCTAGATTAAGCTGTGAACTCTTATAAATTAATATTTATGTCGGATTTAAAAGTACATCAATATTCAGGTATTCACGACTTTTTAAAACCTTTTTGTGAACTTAAAGCATTCATCATCTCGTAAGGAGAGCCAAAGACCACGATCTCCATTTTTACCCAGTACCTTCTGGCAAAAAAAAAAGAAAAATGAATTTGAAAAGAAAATATTGACAAGGAAGTCTTTTTACTTACAATTGCAGGTTCTCGAAGAAACTCCTTTCGTCTGTCAAAAGTATGAATTTTCCGGACTTCTACAGCTAGTTTTTTTACCTATGTTTAAAAAAGGTTAAATATATTTTTTCTATATTATTACAACATTAACCATCCGAGTAGATATTAAACGACAAATCTCCCGGGCCTTTATGCATAAACGCGCCGTTTCAACAAACCCATAATCTCAGATCGCACTCATTGAATCCTGTTCTCACCAATCAAGAACGCAGATAAATTCTCCATAATTTGCCCGGACCCTGCATTCCTTAACGAAAATACCTTAAGAAATCCACAAGGTATAAAAATGTCAACACTGTCCTAACAGTGTGGTCTTCATATATGAATTTTTATTTTAAAACCTGAATGAGTTTTATTGCAAAGCATTAAAGTCCTAATTTGCGGATTGGGTTGGTCATTTGCGCCTACCGAGACCATAGGGTTGCCAGACATCTTATTTTAGTAGGATATTTGTATAATTTTGTCATCGGACGCAGTCATATTGAAAACTGTTTACTACTTAATGGTAATTGAACTGTGTGGTCCAGGAGCTATGTCAAGAAAATTAAATGTTTATTTAAAAGAGTACTACTTACTTGTTTGTTTTTGATGTGACATTACATTCTAGAAAAAGCTTTAAGCTTTTATAAATATCATTATGTAATGCAACATAAACTTCAGTGCCTTCAGCTTCCCACTGCATTACTTTGCTGAATAACATCTTTATTACATAAACGGCCTTCAGAAAGCTCAAGAGCGGCCTTCAAAGAGCTTTTCCACAGCATATTGATCTGTTGTCCAGTTTTTTTTAATAACAAGGAAAACTCGAGAATCTTAAACTTGAAAAACTTCGTTCTCCAATTATTCACAAGGAAGTTGGTGGCAAAAAATAGAATAAAAGTACATACTGAGTTTGAATCGTTGTAGCGTCGTAGTTCGTAGACGCATCGATTCATAATAATAAATGTTCATGAATAATGAACATTATCTCTTTGTAGTTTTCTGGATGTTACTTGTAACAAAAACGTTTACTATGTTTTTCCGCTGATATCAGTTTGCTTACCATGAGTTTATGTTAGGTTCGCTAACGAGTAGGTACGTCAGAAAAATCTATGAAGATTTTAGTTCTTGAAAACAGCCACTGGGGGCGCTGTATAATCTGTCAAACATTTAATCTAGGGGCAAGGCAGTGTGGTAATCACACTGGTGCCCTAAGTAGGTACAAGTTTTGTTTAGTTTGGGACTATAGAGCGTAAAATATCCAAAGTATTTTTTTATAGTTTTGTAAAATTACTAAAATTTTGGCCACCCTACCGCTGTGCGTTTGAGAAGCCCCGCTTGAAACCGAACACCGTTATGCTGAGCAAATATGTGCATTTAGAACTAAGTGTTCGGTCGTTATTTCGCCGATACCTTTAAAACTCGGCTTTACGATGCGCAACTGGTTTTGTAAAGGAGCCTTCAGATCTGAGGAGGAACGACAGCGCGTGACGTCTAACTTAAGGCTTCACTCACACTTGCCTAAAGGAATACTAAAGTACTAAGGTATTGTCTATGTTACAGTCCATCAAAATAGTACGAGGATCACAATCAGAATTGTTATAGAACCTTACGGGTTCACGTTTGCTAAGCATACTGTATTTACATATGCTGCACATTATTTCTAATAACTTATAGAATTGAAAAATTCTACTCGATAACTTGTAAAAACCCTGTAAAGTAGGTATCATTGTTTTCAAATTCTCACCTTAGGCAGTTCAAATTTTTCAAGTTTTTTTTAAATATTTAAATCAAGAGGCGACTCTTTACGCCAAAAAAAAAAAATTTATAACTATCATAAAATATAGTAATTACTGAAAAAAGGTAAATTGTAAATACACGAAGATCGACCAGTGCCTTTTGTTATATTTTTTCTTAAAAATATACACGATGTTCCATGTAAATGACCTCTGCATGCTGATGAAATGTAGTTTAAGCACTGACATTAAAAGTGAAAAGTATTAAGATGACAAAAAGATACAGAGAGTTGGCAATATTTTTAAAGTCTTACTTAGTTTTATGTCAAAAAGTATATTAAAATTCAAACTAAGGTAATCTGTATGCCTGTGATAATCCTAGTTATATCAGCGCGCAATTTGAATAAAAATACTTTAAATGTGACATGCTAAGTACGGTCGTGTGCGGCGGGCCTAAATTAGTAGTAAAAATAGTTGGCATTAACGCGTAAGTTCATAATACAAAACATAATCGCATTCAGAAACTATGTATATGTTTACTGAGATACAGACGACAGATCAAGCGAAACACTGGCACTTATGTATTTGTAATAAGATCGATATTGCAACAAAAATTTAGTCTTTACTTTCAAGTTTTTCAAATGGGTCTGTAATAGATACTCTTGGGAAGTATGTAAATATGCATAAATATGGATAACGAGTGGTTGAGAAAAAAATTAATGTCTTGCTTAAGTTTGTGATACTTGAGTGAGACTGCAGATTTTATATGATCATATGATTTTGAGCCGGGAATTTCTAATAAAGGACAGTGCCAATCCATGTATGGAAGTTGGACCAATTGCTGCCCAGAATGAAACTATAGTGCATTTTGTTCCTCAGGCCAATACTAATTTGTAAACCGGAGCGCACTGAAATCTATCCCTGGAGTTAAGAGAAAAAAAGAGTTTTGTTTTGAATTATTTACATACAAAATATCATCGATGTATACCTACTACGCATAAGATTTCGCGATTTTGGCATTAAATAACACTCGCTATGTTGAACTTAACCATACTGCATCCGTACACCTTACTTTAGTACGACTTCGACATTATTTATAAGCGATCAAGCGCTGTTTCAGTAGTTTAGTTAGTTGACCGAAATTAATTATTTCCAAAATGGAACATGAAGTTTTAGCTTACAATAACTTCAATAAATCGATTGTAATACACCAATAAATTGATTTTTCGCAAGGATAGAGAACTAAAACTTTTTGCTTCATTTTGGAAATAATGATTTCTGTCAACTAACCAAACTATTGCAACAGCGTTAGATCGCTTATAAAGAATGTCTAAGTCGCACTAAAGTAAGGTGTACGGATGCAGTATGGTTAAGTTTAACATAGCGAGTGTTATTTAATGCCAAAATCACGAAATCTTATGCGTAGTACGTATATATCGATGATATTTTGTATGTAAATAATTCAAAACAAAACTCTTTTTTTCTCTTAACTCCAGGTATAGATTTCAGTGCGCTTCGGTTTACACATTAGTATTGGCATGAGGAACAAAATGCACTATGGGTTGATTCTGGGCAGCACTTGGTCCAGACCCTGGCACTATCCTTTGAATAAAATAAAAGTGTTTTGGTTATTTCATTAAGGCTGAGTTGCACCATCTTTCTTTAACTTTTACAAACGTCGAAATCTGTCAAACTCCAAACAAAAGACGCCAGTATTGCCATAGTTACGGTTGAAGTAAGTTGGTGCAACTTTACCAGAAGCAACTGGAGGCTTTGAATACAATGTCCATCCATATCAATCTTACTCTGCAGAAAAAAAACATTTAGCAGTTGATTAAAATAAAATGTAGGTATTTGTCTGATTGACGTCTCGTCGTGTATGTAGCTTATGTATAAGTTCTCTTACGCTAATTCGCAAGAAAATATTTAATATTGCATTTTACATAAATACGTACCAATCACATTTTTATTACGCCCATTACCCACTCCCACGTGGTTTTAATTGCCTTATGAAGGCTCTAGAATGTTCTGTTCAGGGTAATTTTAAATATCAATTAGATAGGGTGTACCCACAGCCCAGACGTTAAGCAATTGTTGGGCCTTTAGGTATTCATAAATGTACTCAAGTGATACAACAAATTCACCGATTAGACTTGTTCGTATTACAAGCATAGATTTCTTGAAATTTTGAGTTTTTTTTATGAATCGGGTAATCAATATCATCCATCCTAAATCAAAAAGTGTCATCTATTGAAACATAGAGCAATCATTCCTTTTTTGTGTTTCAACACATGACACTTTGTTCAAAATCCATCAGATTAAGAATAAAACCAATTATTAGTCGCTTTAGCTTCAGGCCCGATTCGACCAAACTTTTATCCGAAAGTAACTCCTGGTATAACTGGCACATTGACAGTTTCAGTATGGGAAATATGTCAAAACTGACGATTTATTCTGAAATTAATATTTACTCTTATTTGGTCGAATCCACACTTAGCCTCATAGTTGCTTTCGCCCCGTGTGATCTAACGCGTTGGACAGTTTCCATTAAGTTTTTTCAAGTCAAGTAGATATACCTACTTCTACGTCCACCCACAAGGTGGACCGACGACATCATAAAGGTAGCAGAAAAGCGCTGGACGCAAGCCGCTACCAACCGGGCAACATGGAAAGCATTGGGGGAGGCCTAAGTTCAGCTGAGGACGTCCTATAGCTGAGTTGATGATATGACGATGAGATATACTTATTGTATGTACGAGTAGTTACTATGTAGTTATAGGTAATCGATGCTATTTGCAACAGAAATATAAGTAGTCTGCTGTGCTGGTGACTATAAAAATCATACATTTCTTACATACATACATTTCTACTAGTATTTAAGTATCTTAATCTGTAAGTCTAGATATTAGCACGTCACTACCTTGTTTAATATACCACGCAATTTTGTATTCTTATAAGATACACCATACAAGAATGCATGGTAAATTCAGTGAACTGCTCCTGAATCGAATGTACCTTACTACTGCTATTTCTATTTATTTATGTTAACCGGCAGACAATGGTGACTGAGTTTGTTGCGGCGCTTCTTCTCAGCACTTGCCAAATGTTGGTCTCGAAGCGCTTGTAGGGTAAAAAGATTATGAGACATGTAGAGGCTCCTTAAGAGCAAAATGACGATTTGTAAGAACTATTCATTTGTCTAAACAAATAAAGAAATTTTGACTTTGACTTTGACTACATTTTATTTTAAAATAACACCTACCACCTCGACTTAAGATGCAGCAGTGTACACCTTGACGTGCTGTCGTCTAGGTCCTCCCCCTTTAATCCGAGTCATACAATGGCATGTAAATTCTCATACAATGCAACTTATTAAGGCGCTTGCAGAGTGCTTAGGAATAGGGTTGGCACTTTGGCAACGTAGTTTATTGACGATTGTGTTAGGAATTTGTAGTTAGAGGTTGAGTGCTTTGAGATTTTAACTGGCAAGTGTGTAAGTCACATACAAATTGAAACTTCACAGCAAAATTGATTATCACATTCCTTTAGATGAGATACGGTCGAAGCTGAGAGCTTCCCTGTTGTGGGAAAAAAACATATTCATACGTAAGTACAAAAGCATAATAAAATATGGGCACTTTAAGCTAAATAATGTAGGTACCATTTATAAAGCAGCTTTTGACAGAAACTAACTTCACTTTTCATCCAGCTACTGCCACGTTTGGAGAATCGTTAATTCTACATTTTTTTTAAATTTCTTTAATCAATTTAAAACAGATGCTAAAATATGTTGAAGCAAACCATTTTCCTAACCCTAGCCTTTAAAAAAAACCAAGTTGTGTTGTCTGTGGCGTTAAAATGGCGTCTTTTGACACAAGTGCCAGCCCTACAGAGTGCAGCGTTATCAGACGACAGCAGCCGTCGCGTCTAGCAAATACTGAACAACATTAGGCTAATGTTCCAATCACATTTGTTGAATCATGCTGATCCAAATTGACATTTGCCTTCAAAAATCTAGATCTAGATTATAGGTAGTTTCATCGACGAAGACGCGCCCTACCATTCTTCTGCTTATGGTTGAGTGTTATCGGTAGGTACACGTCAAAAATCTATGAACACACACGCACACTACAATAATGACGCTCGGATTGCTCGAATCAAACTCCCGCACCCCGCACTTCCCTCGACCAAAAATTGGTGGGGCGCGTCTTCGTGGATGAAACGTTCTATATTATTATCTTTGGCGCCAAAATGGCGTCTTTTGACACAAGTGCCAGCCCTGCTGAGTGCAGCGTTATCAGACGACAGCAGCTGTCAGGTCTAGCAAAATATTCAACAACATTAGGCTAATGTTCCAATAACATTTGTTGAACCATTTCATGCATTTCCTGACGAAAAAAATACCATGCTGATCCAAATTGACATTTGCCGTCAAAAACCTAGTTTTGTGTTGTCTGTGGCGTTAAAATGGCGTCTTTTGACACAAGTGCCAGACCTACCGAGTGCAGCGTTATCAGACGACAGCAGCCGCCGCGTCTAGCAATACTCAACAACATTAGGCTAATGTTCCAATAACATTTGTTGAATCATTTCATGCATTTCCTGACGAAAAAAGAACCATGCTGATCCAAATTGACATTTGCCTTCAAAAACCTAGTTTTGTGTTGTCTGTGGCGTTAAAATGGCTTCTTTTGACACAAGTGCCAGCCCTGCAGAGTGCAGCGTTATCAGACGACAGCAGCCGTCGCGTCTAGCAAATACTGAACAACATTAGGCTAATGTTCCAATAACATTTGTTTGGTCGGATTAAACCCCCTCATACAAACGTGATTACGAGTCTAATCGGATATCTTATTAAAATACATAAAGAGGTGTAATTGATCATGAGATGAGATATCAGTTTTATACCTATAAAATAACTAGTTGGTCCGGCGAACTTTGTACCACCTACTTATATTCATTAGAAATAATGTACTAAAGGTAAAATTATTTTACAAATCGATCCAGTAGTTTCAGAGCCTTTTACAATTTTTATAAAATTAGAGGCTATTTTGTTGTTAATGAATAATTTTAGAAGGACGACTTTAAGCTACTTATTTTACGATAAAATCTAAGTGGTGTGTAAAAGCCTTGCTTTGCATTAAAATCCATGCTAACGGAGCTGCGTCTTTCCGTTCTATACATGGCCAGAACGCACCCATAGGAAACTGCTCGTGTATATTTTGGAGTGCTCCTTTGTAAATCTGTTCCTACAAACTATACACGAATTTTGCGTACTGGCTGTGTATAGTTCGCATTGTGGATGCTTGCGGTTTCGATCCAAACTATACTACACTACTTACACTTGACATAAATAATATTATGAATTTAGTTTGATTTTGATGTAGTACCTAAAATATGGAATTCTATTTAAAGTGAAATGTATTTCATGTAACACATTATTATTTTACTGAATCAATATGAAACTATTTTTTTAACACTTGTAAGTAGTTTTTAACCAACTTAAAAAAAAGGTTTTCAATTCGATTTTTCTGTATGTACGTTACCGCAGAACTCCGTCAATTATGAACCGACTTTCAAAAATTTTTTTTTGTTCGATAGGGTATACTCTTGAGGTGGTCCCATTGTCACCAAGTCAGGGTCTGATAATGGGATCCTAGGGAAATCGAGGGCAACCCTCAAATTTTATAGGCACGTATATCATTTTTCATGTTTTATCTTAAGTCCTGAAAATCATCATCTCATATTGATGAGCTTCACTTATATTTACCACTTTTTATAAAATTAATTATGCAGAAACCACAGCAGAGAAGAACACTTAGATTATTGTCTGTCATTCGTTGCACTGGTCTGGCCTTTCGAAAGAGCGCATGTCACAAATCAATTGAAATCCAACCTTATCAAAAGGCAATATGATTTAAAGCTAAAATCTCGTTTTACTTACATTATTGTACTGCTACTCATCACTAGGTGACACTAAACACATGATTCAGTGTATACAACATCTAATGCAAAGTAATAAGGACCATAGTTGAAAATCACTGGGCAAATTACAAATTCCGAAGTAATAATTCCGCTACTCTACAGTAGATGTCACTAAAAATTTAATAGATTAAATTGATTATCTATAACAAATGACTTAAGGTTCATAATTCAATGATCTCGGCGATAGAATGAATGTTGGGGTAATACACTTTATAAAAGGAGTATCGATATTTTACAAATACTATTTTGTTTGCTATTTTAGTTAAGTATTGAGCTCTGTCTAAAAAAGTTTTCCATTTCCTTTAAAATTATGTTAAATAATAGGCCTGAAATTATTACTGCAATTTAATTGTCTGGATCTACGTATGGTCGAAAAATCGTTTGCAAGTTTTGAAAATTTACATTTATACGTACAAACGAATAGTGAAAGTTAAATAAAAGCTTTTAATAAAAAACTTAACATAAAAAAGTTCAACGTAATATGAAATGATTTGAATATATTTATAAGACACAAAAATTGAACTAGGAAAATTTATCTTTTAAGTCTGTCGTTACATTCTGAATTCTTATTCCTCGCTCATTTTGCTACTGCACCATAATAATTAAAATACATCACTTTATCCACAATTTGACGGGATCTACTTTAGGACATCCCTGGCTGAGTAGCGTAGCGAACGAAGCAGAAGTAAAAAAAATTTACATACTTACTTATCACATTTTTTAAGATAGTCTATTTCTAGTGAGTTAAGAGAATATTATTTTTTAAACGTGTGTGTAACACACTATTTGTCGTGCTTCCTTTACTAATTTTAATAAAACAATAAATTTATTATGTTCATTTATTTTTTACATTTATTTTATTTTATTACTACCTACTTATATTTATTTTAAACTTGTATGCACATAAAACAGTGTACATAAGGCGGACTTAATGCCTTTCGGCATTTTTAACTAAAAACCCTCTATCAAAATAACGGCACGTGCCGAAAGATGATTCAGTGTTTAAAGAAGATACGCGGATATTAATTACCATGTACCTAATAGAAAGAGAGGTCAATAAATCAAAATGTCGAATAATACAACTACATACTCACATATTGTAATAGCGCACTCATTCCAACATTTTACGTCACGCATGATCAGTCCGTATGCGTACTGGCTATGTATATTACGGAATACGATCATTTACCTACGTCACTACAAACTATACACGGGTTTTTGCGTACTGGCAGTGTATAGTTTGGAGGAGCTTAGTAAAAAAAGTATATTCCAAACTATACTCGATTAGTTTCACACCCTTGCGTTCTGGCTATGTATAGATTGGAAAGACGCAACGGAGCTTCGGATACATTTTAATATATAAATTAAATCGAACCTTGTACAGCCAAATATACGTATCAGTTCAATATCCAGGTTATAAATGAGTCATCTCCCAACAACGCAAATAAACAATTATTAATTAAGAGCCAAAAGCGAGTTCGCGAAGGCGCGATAATCTCGGCCTAAGTTGGTTAATTTTAAACCGTAATTAAACTGGGCTAACCGATGGCGCAGCTCAAAAAGATCAGCCAGCATATCTCAACACGTCGCGTCATGATGAAGATGCAAACCAATAGCAGAGTAAATGGAAAATGTTGCGATAACGAATAAGTAGTTCTTCACGCCACTGGTGGTAAGGTAAACAGGCCATTTTATGCTGTTTTCGGTGTGTCCACATCCAGTTTCTGCCAGCGAACTTTCACACTTCATCGGTCTACTTAGGTAGAGCGCGTGTCCTATATTACGCTCTACGAGTTCGATCGTTCGTTTTAGCCAAATGACGTCCACTGCTGGACAAAGGCCTCCCTCAAGGATTTCCACAACGACCGGTCCTGCGCCGCCCGTATCCGCGGGAGTTGTCCCGCGATAAGTACAAACATAAAATATTTGATGATAACGAAAGGCATTTGAACAGAAATACCCTTTTTTTTTATTAGTGCTTGGACGTCATTTCCGGTGAATGTGCTGGCTGTTATGCTTGAGACACCCTGAGAAAAGATGCTCTGATACTCCTCCTTAGTGTTTTCAGTATCGAGGGCTTAATTGAATCCTTATTCTTACAAATTAAATACCATTTTGTTAAGTAACTTTTGTGCTTGCCTTTCATACTGTAGGCATAGCCACTATACTACTAAAATGTACATTAGTTTGTGGATGGTAGACGTTTTTGGCAGTACAGGCGACTGCATATTAAGCTAAACAACATGGTGTCCTAATGAGTTGTGGTTGAAGTTATTTTGATACAAAAATTTTAAGTCAGATTTGCGATTAACTGTAGGTACCTACATACAAAGCTTTTTAGAAATTATACGCACGTAATCACAAACATTACTATGAGGTCTCACAATGCGCGTAGACGCACAGGGCCACACACGAACCAATCATAAAGCTCTATTCAACGCAGTGCGTTCGATTTGCTGCTTCACTTGCAAGCATCGTTTGTGAATACGGGCGATAGGCAATACCTAAGTATATTGGGGCTAGAAATGGTGATACATATAGGTATGTCCTCTTACTTGTAGGTGCTTTTAGTGATGAACGACGGCCCATCAAGTTAGATACTGTATCATAAGCAGTTGGATTTATTTTTTTTATCCACAACGAGGAAGCTCTTGGCCTGTATATTACCTGATGGTAAGTGATGATCAGGCCGAAGGTGGAAGCAAGTTATCTTACCTCTAACTGCCGGAACACTAATGCTATTAACATTGTTGTTATGGCGACAGATTTAGGTAAGATGGCCAGGCCAGGCTAGCCAGGCGGACTTAGAACAAGCCCTACCACCAACCAAACCGAACAGAAAAATCTGCCCCCACTGGGAATTGAACCAGGGACCTCTGCGTCTGAAGCAGGTAGTCTTACCACTAGACCACAGAGGCGGTTAGAGCGAGAATAAGAGTGACATTGCAATAAAAATATAGTCTGATAATGCTAGCGACTGTAAATTAATTCTAATAAAACATTTCAATGGAATGCCTAAGATAGTCAAATGATCCCGGCAGAGAATTTTCGGCGCTATGCCATTGTTTTCGGCTTTCGGCCCAAAAGTTCGGCCTAAGAATGCAGAGACCGAATGCCGAACACGCGTGTTTTATGAACCCAATCTCTGGAGGAATTTGTCGTGGAAATGCATATCCTTTGTTTAGTTAATTAAACGAATATAATTATGAAATCGGGTTGGGTTTGGGTTCCTTGCCGCGATGTTTTTAGATGAATATTATTTTTTAATACAATCGTCAATCACTTTTAAACTTGCTTAAAAGCTTTACTTAAAACATTTTTACATTTAATTTATTTTCAAGATGTCTACAGACAGTGAACTTCTCCTCTATATCAAATTAGGTGGCTTATGATAAAAATGCATGCTAAAAATGTAAGCAGAATAGTAAGCACTGTGTAAATTATATTATAAGACCTCATAATATTATGTATAATACCTATTCTACGCAAATAAATGTTTGATTTTGAATTTGAATGAATATAGTAATTTAGCTTAACATTAGTATAGAATCTCTATATTTATTAAAAAAAACTCAATAAAGTAACTTTACTTACAATTTTTAAAATTTGTTTCCCATTTTAGCATTAACACTGGTCTTTATGTAAAGAAACTTAATGTAATGTTAAAGTTGTTAAATAAACATTTATTTATTTTATCTCACAAAGCAAGTTAACACAATGTAGTTAGTGCATAAAAATTAAAAGCGCATCTCGTTTTCATTTAACCTCTCGCACGGCTGCATCCATCAAAATTAACTTAACCGATTATCTGCATCCGAGTTAAGCGCGATCACCCATCTATCTCAAGGGTCAACTGGTCGTAATGTATGGTTTAATCGCAGGTGAGGGCCGTTAGCTAGGGCTGCCACAAGATTTTAAGTAACTAGAATGATGTTTTTAAAAAATAGTTTATAAAAAATTAAGTCTTCCACTCGGTGAATCGAAGATTTAGTGACGGTCGTAGGATGCATCTAGAGTCTAGACGGACAGCGCAGGAACGGTCATTGTGGAAATCCACGGGGAAGACCTTTATTTTTAATCCAACAGTGGACGACATTAAATAAGTGTTAGGTACTACTATTACCTACTAGTTATAAAAGATAAGCAATTAATAAATTAGGCGACAAATAGCCCAAAGTTGTCGGTGCTGAACGGTCAATTCGAAGGTCGCTCTCACTTATTTCGATCCCCGTCAGTAACTGCGCTTGACTTTTTAAATTGTGATGAACCCACAACAGCATATTCTAGCTAAGCTGGAGGGGTTAGCTTAAAATAAACTCTCTTTTAAGTAATACCTCCGTCTATACTAATATTTTATTTTTTTAAATTCTTTAGATACTGCTTAATCTTGCTCACGCATCAAATGACTTTTTCAATAATTTTATGCATGTGGCAACCCCGAAATCGGCCATTCTTTATCTGCAACCCACAATTAATACCTGGTTGTTGTGATTAAATGTTTACGAAGCCACGCCCCCGTGCGAGGGAGACGGAAGATCAGCTTCCCAAGCTTTTGTTGAGTGGTTAATGAAATGAAGCTTTTTTATTTTTATTAATAAAGTGAAAAAAGTTCTGATGAGAGAAGTATAGGGGTTTAACAAACATTCACTATGGCAAAGAGCGTACTTACATCAAGAAAATGTATTTTAAAAGATAAAAACATTATTTCTGACTGATCATCACTTTCCATAACGTCAAAAGCCTTCCCATTGAGCTTTAAAAAATAGATATTCTACATTATACTTGAGATTATAAGAACACCATAATTATTTAGGTTAGGTAAGACACCACCTTTAAATTGACATTCTTATGTACTTAGTTCTAAATTGGTCCTTTTATGTGCTTTCGATTGTTATTTATCACTGGTTATTTAAATAAAATCACCATGGCTTAGTCAATCCGATCTTGCTTAGCCAAAAGTTAAAACTGTTTACCACCGCCCTGGAAGATGTCTTCAAGCTTCTGGACTGGAACGGATTTGGCATAAATATCAACGGCGAGTACATCACCCACTTTCGATTCGCGGACGATATCGTAGTTAAGGTATCAGGTAGTATCAAAAATCATGTCTAATGTCCGTGTTGCACCCACTCCTCTGAAGGTTGGAGACTCTACACTCGAAAAATCATATCTCTACATAAATAGGTGCAGTCAGCGTCAAATAGTTCGTAACACTCAGGCTGGGTTGTACAATCTTACTTTAACTTTGACAAACGTCAAAAATCTGTCAAACTCCATACAAAAAACACCGGATATCGTCATAGTTACGGTCAAAGTTAGGTGGTGCAACTTAGCCTTAAAGTGGCCAAAAAATTGACATCGCAATCTTATTCCAATTGTAACAAAGATGTGTTCTTTTTGGCTACTTTGGGTGTCACAAACTATTTGATGCTGACTGTACTACATACATGTACTAGTTAAATACACGAGTATCCATTACGCTCCACTAATTACCAATTAGTCTACCTATGATTTTAACTAATAGCAGACATAATAGGGTGTCGTATTACCACACCTGCCGATAGCAAGACAGGCGAGTAAGCATTGACCATAATGGGTGTTCTTTTCTCATGGTAGAGCTATGATTGGCTGTAAAAATCTAAATATAATAACTCAAAGGTGACTGACTGACTGACTGACTGACATAGTGATCTATCAACGCACAGCCCAAACCACTGGACGGATCGGGCTGAAATTTGGCATGCAGGTAGATGTTATGACGTATGCATCCGCTAAGAAAGGATTTTACGGAACTCCACCCCTTAAGGGGGTAAGACGGGATCCACGCATACGAAGTCGCGGGCGGCCGCTAGTATGATGATAGATAACAATAATATTATTAGAAACAAAAACAAAAGAATATAAAGAAAACATTTTAGTTTGCCTAGGATTCAGCTTACTGGCCATATCATCAAGACTGGAGTGTAGGTACATAATGAAATAGTAATTTTACATTTGGCACTTAAAAGTAAGCAAGTTAAAGTTAAAAGTTAAATATTGTTTGTTTCAAGTCAAGAAAATAAGACTTTAAAAAGAAAAACGTACAACCTTGTAATATTTTTTCCCTACAACAATAATTTTGGCAAGTGCTGAGGATTAATTCTGTCTGCCGAGGAGAGCGACAGAAATTATCATCTAGAATAACGCTATTAAAGACAATCATAAAACAGGTCTAACTCCACAAATCATTGTCAAAGGACATTGATCTTAAAAAGAGTTACAAAACGATACAATTAAAATTCTATTTATCGCGCAGTGTCGTTTTGTGCGCACGTGCGCAGTCGCACGATTGTTTTGACTGCGGCTATTGCGATCCCGTTAGCGGCCATTTTGTTTTGTTTTGTTTCGTCGATAAATGATTGTCTTCGGCCAGTGCATCTGTGCAATCGAATTTTAGCTATTTTAAGATGTTGCTCGCTTTCATTTGTTTTTATTTGTATTTTTTCTGTTTTGTTCTGAATGAAAATTATTGTGTTTGTCGCCAGCACCTACTTACAAGTTCTATGCAACATTATTTTGTTTTGCACATAATGTATTCGTACAATTATTTGAAACTACACCGAGATTTTTTTTACATCAAAAAGTGACGATAAATTTCTAAAAATCCAAAAAACCTTTTGTTCATTTCAGAAAAATAAAAAAGTGTTGGAGTAAAACGCAAACCACAGAGCACTGACGCAAACAGCAGCGCCCCCTAGAAGTCTCTCCTCTCTCTGTGCTCTGACGTATCGTTTATCGGTCGAATGATTTGTAATATTAGTTAAAAATAAAAGTCTATTTATCTAAATCAGTGCTTTAATTTATAACAACAAAAAGGTACCTAATTTATTATACAGACCGAAAATAGAAAAAAAAAAAAAAAAAAAAAAACATACGGGTCGAATTGAGAACCTCCTCCTTTTTTGAAGTCGGTTGAAAAGGTTACAAAGTAGATTGAAATAAATAGATTACTCTATTTTATCATATCAAAATACAGTAAGTGGTGATACAAACACATTAGTAACAGGAAAATAAATCGTTTCACTTATAAAAGTAAGAGTGTCAGCCGTCTGTCCACTCGTCCCAATCTCGGAGATACCACTCATATCTCACCTTTCCTATAATGTAAGTAGGTACAGTATACGTCTTAGAAAGAAGCTCATAACTTGATTCAATTTCAAGCTTTGATTTAGCTTTTTGTATGGTTGAATTTCAATATTTTAAGGTCAATGACAGGAAATAATTTTAGGAGATTAATGCCTGTTTTCACCATCAATTCCTAATTTTTAAGTGATCTCTATGAAAACAAAATTCCTGTTGTGTGTTACCATAGGAGTCACTTAAAAATTAGGGATTGATGGTGAAAACGGGCGTAAATCGATTTTGGAGAGTTGAGTCATTTACACATTATACTCCAGAGAGTATTTAGTAAGAACTTTGTTCCATTCATAAATTGCATATTTCAACCTATTTCAACGTTGTACTAAAAAAATATTATGTAATCAACTCGACTCTACCTAAGTTAAGAACGATGAATTTCGACATTTTAAAGAATTGTATCTTAATTACCTTGTATTATGATCCAAAAATGATGAAAAATTTTAACTTGCCGACTCTAAAAAACGCTAGTACGGGGAACTCGTATAATATACTAAAGTGACACTACTATCTCTACTTTCGTTATACTGCAGTATGATTTAAATGCACTCGAGATGACCCTATCTGTTTACACATTAGTCTTCCATGGGACAGTGTAAACAATAGAAAGGACCAGTTTAACTTGATCTACTGTATCGAAAGATTTGCTCTAAAACCATCCCTGTAGTATGGACCCGTCAAGAGCGGCTATTTTACAAAGATCTGCGTGGCTTTACAAGTTTTAGTATTAGTAGGTTCTTCTTTAACTGGTTGTAAACTATAACCAGTATAAAAAGAACTCGAAAAGAAATATTTTTGTGCTGAGATAGAGCTCTTTCAAATTGGTTATCACAAAGACGACGTCCCGACACCTTTTACAAGCGCTTGTTTGATGTTTCTGGATAAATGTTAGCCCAAATCTCAAATACTGACGATGTTTTTGCATTTTGGATCTTATGTTTGGTATAATTACAACAGATATTCGATTGTAATTAAAGAGAGACATTGTGTAAATCAATTAATGTGGATTTACTTTTACTTTGTGACATTTACATGCTAAAGGTTGTTGAAACGCTCAAAAAGTAAATGTTATTTATTTCAAGATCTCAATGGAATGTTAATTAGCAATTACATAAGTGTAATTTATCTTTCCAAAATCTACTATCTTAAAAGTAATTAATCTTTTTAATTTTATGCGTGAATTTAAAAGTAACTAAGGGAAGATGTTTCAACATGTCAAAATGTTAATTTTATACTTCGGTTAAAAGATATTCAAAAATCAGCCCTTAAATGGAATAAAGCTTTTCGTATTTCAATCCTGAAACACAGATTTCAACTTAATTTTATCTTAAAAGTTATGAAACTCTTAAATCGCTAATATTTTTTGAATATATAATTTAAAATTAATTTTCACTGACTTTACGATATTAATAATTGTTTGTTTCTTTGTCCTATAAGTCCTATAAGTAAAGTTATGTTATAGTTCTCTAAAGTTGTGAAGCTTCTCAACTAAGACTCAATCATTATTTAAATTGTTATACTACCGTTATAGTAATTACAATGAGTAATGGACTTCCAGACCAGAGGTGATTATTGACTGCACTCATTTCACTCTTAATTACTTGTTTATTTACTTACATTAATGAGAATGAATAAAAAATGTATCTAAAGAAATCAATAATTAGTTTTTATTTATTATGCACCATGCAATTTAACAACATTTCTTTCATATTAATTTAAAATGGACCATAATAATTTATGTTTTTACCCGACTGCGCCAGAAGGAGGGTTATGTTTTTTTATAATTAACTATCTCCCGTACAGAGTCCCGTTAGAAAATCTAAAATAAAAATCCTTATTTTTCTGATGAAAAAAGAACGAAGTGAAAAACTTTAAACTACATTGCGAATCATAACCCAAAACTGTTCGGAAATTAGAAAATTATTAAGTTTCAGAAAATAATCGCGTTTCAAGTGATATGAACTTTCGTTTTCAGTTTTATCAGTGTCTAGAATGTCTTTGAGAGATCATCCCTTAACAGCTTCCTTGGCGTTAAACTTTAAACTCTCGTTTTTAACTTATCTCGGAAAACCTTTTTATTCGGATGCATAAGCTCAATCTGTAGAGTGGTTTAGGCTGTTGAGTAATACAGATTTTATATTTCTTGCTCCCTATATAAGGTTACAAGTAGTTACTTACAAGGCAAGTCATTACGGGCGCATTGGCAACGTCAGCCGACAGTGTTTTGAGTTTGAATTACGCACTTATGCTGGAGGTAGCGGTGCGCCGTGACGACGCATACGTCAGGGTGGACCAAGGCACAGGATCTAGCTTTTAACTGAAGGGTTAAAGAGCCAAAAGTTCCTTTAGAAGGAATATTACATTCCGATATAGGTGACGATTATTCGACGATAAATTAAGAGACCAAATCTATACTATAATATTATTAATGCGAAAGTAACTCTGTCTGTCTGTCTGTCACGCTTTCACGCCTAAACCACTGAAGCGATTTTGATGAAACTTGGCATAGAGATAGTTTGAGTCCCGGGAAAGGACATAGGATAGTTTTTATCCCAGTTGTTTAAACATGGAAAGTGGAATTTTGTCTGTCACAGAAAAACCTTATCGCGCGCATCCCGATAAGGTTTTTCTGTGACAGACAAAATTCCCACTCCATTCGTCAGGGCCAGAGTGCGTTCGTATTCGTAGTTGTTTTGGTTTTCAGGACAGATTTTGGAAGTTTTTTTAGGCTACGAGTAGGATCTATGTTATGTGCAAGGGTGATGTTGAATATTGAAGTAGGAAAACAAGACATATTTGTGTATTTTACACGATAGTATAAAATAAAGACAGTTAAGTTTGTGCTCTCTTCTATCGTACTTGTTTCGGATCTTTAGACCAAGTAATTTTCGGAAAAAATAATTTGGAGAGGACTTCGCTACGTCTGTAAACGGACTAATAGGCACTGGTTAAACAATTTGCTTTCAAAATCAGGGAGTTATACCCCTCCCGCTTCCTCCCATACCTTGCTTCCCTGTCTAGGGTAGCCCATGAAATTGTGCATTACCATCATCGCTAGCCGGGGCTATGACCCCGTGACGACCAACTGTGGGGTCACTTGATGGCCCATCTATACGATACGCCGTGTTCACTATAAGATACTTTAGATACGGTTTCTAAAGGTATAGGTAGGAGCAATATACATTAATGTTCAGTCTATAGCACGTCAGACTACGTTTAGTATATACAGGGTGAAATTGGAATAGCATCCTTTTAAAGTAAGACTCTACTAATGAGACTCATTGGATTTGTGTCATATTTTGGGAATGTACTAACTACGTATCATGAGTACTAGAGTCTAATTTTGAAAGGATGCCACCGATTTCAATTGCACCCTGTTGTTGTCGCAACATAATGGCACTTTTAAGAGCAATATGGTATGTGTAAGAGTATAGTCCAATGTGCCACGCCGTCCCTTGTGCTAAAAAACCGAATTCAATCGATCTTCAGGTAAGGAATGGCGGTGAAAGGGGCTACGATTCTACAACTTTGTAAAACGAAAAATAAATGAGAATCGTATCGTTTGGGCATTGACCACTATGAAAGTGTGTAGCATACTTTAGCACAAAATTACATCTTTAGCAATTATAAGTAATTGGTCTTATTTGAAAAAAAAAAAGCAACATGTGCGATTATACAAAATACTCGTATGTTAGGTATAGAAGAAGGTTCTTCTTTAAATATCTAAGCACATTCAAAGTTCGTCTTTTAAATTTCTGACTACTTGAGTGCTAAACAAAATAACTTTCCGTAACATTCTAAAGTAAGAAAAATAGCAAGCTGCATGTTCAGATACCAAACAAACCTTAGTATTCTATGGAAGAGATCATAAATATTGGATGGCGATGCAAACGGCCTCAAAACTCGCCACTTGCGTGATAGTGATGTGCCACTAACGATTGTTTATCGATTAGTATAATGAAATGGCATTAAATTCGCGTTTTGTATCTTAAATGTTAAGAAATAATGTTTTACAAAAAATGAATATAGGATGCTAAAGACTTGTTTCTTGCATAGACTTGAACTTGTGACCGATCCAAGTTAATATTCAACGAATCACAGGCTTGGTTAATTGCTTTGGTGTAAATCAAGTTATGTAGGTACCTACGTTGACTTGAGCTGCCAATATTAGTGTGCACAAGCACTTATGTATTCATGTATTTTTATACTAATTTAGACTAACTTAACTTAACTTAACATTGATGAAACAAACGCTGGCTGTAACAGCGTATTACACTTGAAAATTTCGACGGGTTCATCCAGCGTCTAAGTAGCTCAGTTGGAAGAGCAGTCGCCCGGCAAGCGGAAGGTCGTGGGTTCAATTCCCGCCTTAGGCAGTTCGATTTTTTCAAGTTATTTATAATTTTAAAATTAATTTAGACTATTTAAGAATGCACATTATACAGTTAAAGAATACATAATTAAGTAATCAATTTTGACCCTGAAGTTATTGTTTTTGTAGAAATCTGCGGAGGCTTTATCCAGCAGTGGACGGCATCAGATCCAAACAACAGGTTTTATCGATAGACCACATTAATGTTTGATTATATCATCGATAAACTATGAACCACTTGGCACTGGGCAGCACTAATCGCATGTTTTACGGTGTTAGCAATTAACATGCGGTTTAATGAGCGCCCATGCATAAAACCGATATTATTGCCCAAGCCTTACTTGTGGGTAAGATCTAAACCGTTAATCGGGACTTGTCAAAATAGACGGTGTAACTTGACAACGATGGTGTGAAATAGTTAAGCTTAGAAAGTTGGCAATTTTGTAAACAAAGTATTAAGCACCATAGGGCTTGTACCCAAAACTGTGATGCGACGTCGCATCTTAAAAAACTACTAACTCCCACCCAATAACAATTTGTGTCACAGTTTTTTGCATTGCGTTTGCTAATTTGCATCGCGCCAATTCGCAGTGTTGTGTACAAGCCCTTAGTGTTAATTAGACACATTTGAATATGGGCAAAAGGCTATCATGTATTGCAAAGATTTTCATGAACGCGAAAGTATTAGTGCGGTATTACTCGCTGTCTGTTCTGTTCTGTTAACTTTTTTAGCTTAAAGTAAACTTTGGTATGAAGATATGTAGTTCCCAACTCTGGAAACATCATCGGATAGTTTTCAACTCGAAAATCATACTATGAAAAAAGGTTGAAAGTTTGTGTGGAAAAACAATCATTCTCATATTGACCATATGAAACTCATCTACTTACTAATATTATAAAGAGGAGATATTTAATTGTTTGTTTGTATTGAATAGGCTCCGAAACCGATGTGAAAATATCTTACACCATTAGAATCCTACATTATTTCTGGAAAGAAAGCACAAAGTGGACCGACACCCTGATAAAGGTAGCAGGAAGACGCTGGATACAGGCCGCTACCAACCGTGCGATGTGGAAGTCATTGGGGGAGGCCTATGTTTAGCAGTGGACGTCCTATGGATGAAATGATGATGATGATGATAATTTCTGATGAACTTAGGTACGAATTTCGCCGGGTCACCTATTGTCTTATAAGCGCCACACGCACGCGATCCCCGTCAACCATTAGGCCTCAGCCTCGAACTTAGCGGGCAGCGGGGCGGGAGCGGCGGCGGCGCTGGAGCGGGGCGGGCAACGCAGACCCGTTCTCGAAACAAGCGGGCAGCTCGCGCGGCGCTTTAGCGGCGAAGTGTTGTGTTCGGGGTTGTGTTGTCGAGATATTTGTTTTTATTCGCAAACGAAATGTCTGAACAACGGCGACAATTTTATTTCGATTCAAATTTATTCCTAACGCTCGATTTATTGTGGGCAAAAGAAGGAGTGCGCTGCCCGCTCGTTGCCCGCTCCCTCGCCGCTGCCCGCTCGTTGCCCGCTCCGGCGCCGCTGCCGCGCCGCTGTTTTCGAGAACCGGTCTATTTGATTTTACGCATAAGATCCTGCCGCTCCCGCGCCGCCGCCGCGGCCGCCCCGCTGCCCGCTAAGTTCGAGGCTGAGGCCTTAAGGCGGGCGAAGCCGCGGGCAACACCTAGTCTTCAATAAAACCTGAATAGCCCAATAAACATCGCTATCCCATTGTTCCACTGCGCACACAGTTCATTGTGTAAACCGACGCCGGCGCATGTCAGTGTCAGACAACTTGAACGTGAGAGGTGTCGATGCTAGAAGATTGCAGGGTTAAGGTTTCATCAGGGAATTGCCTAGAAACAGTAAACAATTAATCAGAGGGCCTAATGTGAGCTTCACTAGTGAGCGCGTCAAAAAATGACATTAATGTATGACGGATTGTACAGCGCCCCTAGCAGGAAACGTTCAAAAACTAAAATTTTCATACGCGCATAAACGCGGTCACTAGTGAGCGCGTTTGAAGTAAACTCACACTCAGCCCACAGAAACAATAAGATTTGGGCTATGGCTAGAAGTACTGTTGTTCCAAAGTGGTGGTAGGGCAAGCTATACAGGGTGTGGCTTTGTAAACAACGCCCATCTCAGGGGTGGTAGTACACATGAAAGTAATTACAGGAAAAATATAAATAAAATTTTAACTACTACTTTATTATTAAAAAACCATTGTTACCGCCCCCACCAAGCGCGCAAGCTTTGCTTTACAAAACCACACCCTGTATTTGGGACGTGCACAAGTAGTCACACACAAGTGCCCTGGAAAGGACCTAAGTACTAAATTAATATTTTGATTTTGACTTGATTGTAATGAGTAAATAGAAGACCTTAGAAAAACCAGTCGGCCAATAAAGCTTCAGAAAATTTTCACAGGAGTAGGTAAACTTTTTAAATAGTTACTAGAGTGGTAGTTTGAGCACACAGTTCGTACAACTAATGACCATTATTTATTTATTTATTTATTAAGGTACAGCAACAGATTGCAAATCATGGCATCATACGAATACTCAAGTTCACGGACTGAAAAACGTGTAGGCAGGCTTCCCACTTGGTGGACTGATGATTTGATGAAGGTTACAGGATGCGGATGCGGGCAGCGCAAGACTAGTCGATGTGAAAATCCTTGGGGGCTGTCTTTGTTCAGCAGTGGACGGCAGGTTTTCAATTAAAACGAACTGAAGTGACGAAAAAGATTTGTGAAGAAAACTGACTCGTCATTTGTTTCAAATAAGCTTTTGGTGGAAGCTGTTTTCATCATAACAACATAATATACAGCTGCATTTTGGGACAAAAACTTTCTTTTAAAAATGGTGCAAATTAACATTTTTGACTTTGCATTCCAAATTCCCGCTAATTCCAAAGTCAAAGCCATAAAGTTCGTTGTGATATACTTATTGTGGCACGTGTGAATTGGACCACGAGATACCTTGCTAAGTGACCTTATGGTGGTCCATTGGCACCTTCGGTTTCTCGCTACCGTTGAAAGGGCAGGAATTTTGGGACATTATTCGTTGGTTTTATGGGCCATGGGTTGTGTTGGTGCAGAAGTATGAGATTTTGATCTTAATGACTGAAAAAGTTGAACGTTTATTGCTATGCTGACGTACTTACCTACTTATCGTAGAGACTTTAATCATTATAAGTCACTCGATTAGAATATAGATTACTAGCTTTCCGCCCGCGGCTTCGCCCGCGTGGAATTTTGTCTGTCACAGAAAAACTTTATCGCGCGCGTCCCTGTTTCAAAAACCGGGATAAAAACTATCCTATGTTCTTTCCCGGGACTCAAACTATCTCTATGCCAAATTTCATCAAAATCGGTTGCGAGGTTTAAGCGGGAAAGCGTAACAGACAGACAGACAGACAGACAGACAGAGTTACTTTCGCATTTATAATATTAGTTGGGATTATTTTGTATTATTGTGACTAAGTTTGCTCAAGATAGGTATTTTTAAAAGTTATGTAATTTCTCCTCCAACAATACTCACCGTTGTAAATCGGTCAGTACTTATAGCTACCGCTTTATATGGAGTAGTGGAACTATAAAGGAGTTATATTAGATATAATATACATAATGCGCTTACCAAGTCAGTATTTAGGTACTGGTTCTTTAGGTTTTGCTTTACCTACTTTCTTTTTGAGCCAGACAAATCGTGAACATGATCTAATTTATTTTAAATTGCACCGATTACTGTCAATGCCTCAAGAAATATTTATCCACGTAAACCCACAATTAGGTAAATGACTGGAAAGACATATTGCTTCCTCATATCCCAGGATAAGCAATTAAGCAGACATTTGCATTTATTGCACTTTCCTGTATTTGCATGGTAATGTTTGGACGGATGTATTTATCTTTGGAATTCCTGTCCAATCACTGTCAAGTCTTCGACAGAATACCTACTTATTGATCGTATCTAACAGCGATGGCGATTTCATAGTAAGTCATTAGCATTATGTAGGTACACTATTTTTGTAAAATTGAACCTTGTAGATAAGTAGGTAGGTACAACTGTCGCTGTCGGTCTACTTATCAGTATGTCAGACTTCTTTATTGGACTCCATGAGATGAAATAATTTTATTTTTTACCACCACTATCATCATCATCATCATCAGGTAAATTCATCTCGGGACGGGGCACATAGCTCGTAGAGACGATGGCCGTTGGGGCAGAAAAGTTCTCGAGTGGCGACCACGGGCTGGAAGACGTAGCGTGGGCAGGCCTCCTACTAGGTGGACCGACGATCTGGAAAAAGTCGCGGGAAGAGCCTGGATGCGGGCAGCGCAGGACCGTGCATTGTGGAAAACCTTGGAGGAGGCCTTTGACCAGCAGTGGACGTCATTTAGCTGAAACGAACGAAATTCATCTCGACTGCAGGAGCACGACCTTTTGCAATATTTGGCCTACATTGGGTAGAGGAGGCTTGATGTTCGTACATTTTTGTCCCGTTTTTTCAGAAATTGTGTGTAGCATAGGATTTTCCCATTCTTCCCGTGTATTGCCAAAATCATGACATTTTTCAGATCTCAATTTACATAAAACGATTGCTTCTCTAAACAATCTAATTCAAAAATGCTTTATTTTTTAACTACATAATTAATTATCGTAGGTCATAGTATAAGCTGAGTCCCATTGCAATGTGCATTGTTATTGCGACAAGGTGAATTTTCTTTCAAAATGTTTATACCTATGCTACTTACGTCTAACTTTTTGACTTTGTGTGATGTCCATTGTAATAAATGTTTCTTTTTTTCCTTAGTTAGCCATACGATTAATACTTAAAACATTACCTTTTCGTGCTGTGAGCACGCGTGGGTCTGAGTCGGGTTTGACTAAATAATACAAACTAATTTACATTTGTTAAATACACTTATTTGCATTGTAGAAGCAAGAATTGCTTAGAATTTTTATTGCTTATTAAAGCGAGCTTGAGTCCTTAGATTTTATTACAAGGTACATTAGAGTGAAAAGCTCTATGCAAACATATCTTCAGTGTTAAAAGAAAAATATTTTATTTTCATAACTTTGGTACTTAAAATGTACAAGCACTTAAGTATAATGCTTGGAAATAGGTACTTACAATGATGAACATTGTGTACCCCTTCCGAGATTCAAACCTGCATTTAAGTTGTTTTGTAATTTAAAGCACACATCATTAGACTACCCCGTCCTTATAATGACAACATTAAATATTACACATGAACCGTTCTCTATAATCAAATGACAAAATACTTCAATAAGCAGTTCTGTAAATCCATTAAAAAGATATTACACAATTGTTAACATTTAGTGCGGCGGTATTAAAATAAAAAGCACACAGTGGTGCGGCAACAGTGATATTTGCCCATAACTTTCTTCAAGCACAGTGGTACCGCGGATGTGGACAAAAAACGCCTTAAAACGCTTCCATTGTTGCCGCAAATGCCAGTTTTAGTTACGTCGAGTGATTTTGATATTATGTTGAAAGGGAATAAGAGAGTGGGCCAACTAGCGTGCTTTTAAGAATCAAAGAAGAAAGGTTTGGTGTATGGAACTTTTGTGTGAAACTTTAGGATTTTGTTATTGTAGGGAAAAATGATTGTTTTACAAAACTAGCTTGTACTTGCATCTTCACCGAAAGTTCTTTTGAATTCTATGTAGGTACAAACTTTCATAACTTCACAGCATTTTTTTGCGACAAGATCATTTCCTTTTCATTTTCAATTGTCCTTTTCATAAATCCAATCTATCTCTTGTAGAGTTAAATCTGAAATTTTCATGTGTTTACAGTAGAAAATAGTTATTATAATATTTCCAATAAGTACATTTTTTATTTTAAATTAATTTACAATAAAATGTAGAACGAAAGGATTCTCAAAAAACATTTTTATTTCTACGTCAAAATTGGTACGAAAGAATATACTACATAATAATTTCATTTCAACTATCAAAACCGTTCGCCACCACTATCCCTGGTCAACACACGATGACTACAAAAAACCGGGCGCCGACAAAGTGACGGTCGACCACTCGAACCCTCGCATTGTGGTCTTTGTGGCAGCGGCGATTAACAGTTAATAATGCGGTTTGTCAAACTCACCAGTGAAATTATTCAAGTTTTTGTGATAAGGATGTTTTTGTCCGGGCTCGAGGTGGTTCGGCGCACTGGGCGGTGTGACAGTGTAGGGTGTGTAATGTGAGAAAGATAAAAAAAAAATGATACTAGTGCAGACGGCATTTATTATAAAGCTTTACACTGTGGTGAGATGCCGCAGTGTATTTTGACCATGCATCGTCTTCGTATCTTAGTTGCACACAATATGACACAGGATCACTGAGATTTTGGCAATTTTACCTTTAAGCTCGACGTCACTAAATAGTAAAGTAAAGGCTGATTTAAAGCCAGAACTCCTCAATTTATCGAAGTTTGATTTCTCACGATTATCCGCCAGATTTAACTGATAACTTAAACATTCAACAGTCATTTTGTCAAAGGTCTGACTTGCGTCACTTGAACTTTGGCCTAATGCAAATTTAAGCCGAGTTTAATGGTGCTATTGTTTACTAAATTGAAAGTTATTTGGCCAATTGCCGAAAGTATGCATTTGATGGTAGTTTGACAAAAAAGTTCATTCATTTTAGCTCGTGGAATGATGATCATTGCACTTGGTCACATCATGAATGGAGGGTTTGAGCCTAGTGGATGGCCATTGGGCTGAAATCTCCCCCTCCCAAAGAGAACTACAACTCATAGACCCGATCCTAAACTACGAACTCCTCCTATGTGCTTGTAATGATTCGTTGCGGGTCCAATGACAGTTTAACCTTCCCCGGGACAAACTTGACCTTACCTGGTTGGTTTTTTATTGGCGGTCAAGCTATAGATTCTAGCTACACAGGAGTTGCAGCGGTGGGAACGAGAGGTGGTAAAAGCCAGAAGCTCCCGTCCTTTTCATCTAGCCATTAAACCTTTTCCCGGGACAAACTTGACCTTCTCTGATTGGGTTTTTATTGGAAGTCAAGATGTAGATTCTGGATACAAAGGAGTTGTAGCAGTGGGAACGAGACGTGATAAAAGCTCGATGTCCCGTTCTTTCCATCTAGCCACAGCTATCATCTTGAGGTCGTTTAATCTTGATATCATTATTAATCATTATTACACGACATTAAACATAAACAGCGTCCAGTTTTGACAGTCGTAATGTATCGAGCACTTTATAATTAGTGCATTTGTATCGCCTAATTGGACGTGAACCGGTTTGGTTTCACGCTTTAAATCGGACATGGGTAACTCAGGTTGTGTCCACTTAGTAACGGGTTACTTAAAAAGTTAAAAGTCATTTATTTTCTGTAAATAGGCATTTAAAAAGCGCTTTTGCACGTCCTGCATTACTTTACTTAATCCTACTTCTGCTTCGGGACAATAAAGGACGAAGCACACTTATCAACCCGGAAACGGATCGTTACCGTGTTAACTTGAGGAGGTCAGTATTCTTTGTATGAAATTCTCTACTGCAACGCACACTCATCCGAACCGTAACGTAAACGCCTCGCCTTGTGGTTGACAGCGCGTTAGGGCTGGTTCCCATAGCAGTCCAGTTTTGCAGGATCCAGTAATATAGTATCGAGAAAAACTGGACTGTAACTGACTTAAGTCTGCTCTTAAAACTGAAAGTTCGCGGATGCTATAGTAATATATATTCACTACTGCACTCGTACTTTTGTAACGGTACAACTAAATTAAAACTCGGCCATCATGCTGAATCAAAGGTGCTCACGCGCGGCTGTCCCCAAGGATCGGTCCTAGGGCCCTACCTTTGGAATTTGGGTTTCGATGATTTTCTAGCATTACCACTACCCGAAGGCTGTTCGTTAACCGGGTACGCTGATGACGGTCTCCTTTTAATAGAGGCTGACACTAGATCAAAGCTTGAAAATCTAGCGGATACATGCTTGAATTTAATATCTCAATGGGGAGACAGGAATCGTTTGCAGTTTGCCCCTCACAAAACTTATCAGCTTCTATTAAAAGGTAATCTTAAAGTTTTGCCTCGCATTAAATTCAATGAAATAACTGTTAAAAAACGGGAATCTGTTTGCTATCTCGGACTAATTTTAGAGAAAAACTTTAGCTTTGTCGAGCACATTAAACAGATCGGTGAAAAAGCTAAAAAGAACTTTTATGCCTTAAGTCACATTTCAACCTCGACGTGGGGTCTAACGTTTAAAATCCTCCGAGTAATATATTCGGACACTTATTTAAGCTCCATTTGCTATGGTGCACCAGTTTGGGCTGACAGAGCTACTATAGGAGCCGCTCGACGGAAACTACTCCAAAGTCAACGCCTTGCATTGATTTTTCTTTGCAAAGCTTACAGAACTGTGAGCACGGAGGCTCTGCCAGTCCTGGCTGGTGTACTGCCGGTCGACTTAGAGGTACAAAAGCGTGCGGCTATGTACTTCACATCAAGGGAAAATATAACCTCCGATTTCTTAAATAGCCGCGATCGTTCTAAAATAAGTCGATTATTTGATTCCCGAGAAGTCGTTGAAGAAGATCTACTTAATGAATGGCAAAAAAGATGGGATACGTCAGTCAAAGGACGTCACTTATATAAATTCTTCCCGAATGTACGCGAACGTCTAACTAGGCGATGGTTAGAAATCGACCATTGCTCGTCGCAGTTCCTCACGGGACATGGCAACTTTAAACATAAACTTCACGAATTCAAACTAGTTCCGTCTCCTTTTTGCGAGTGTTCCACTGATGATGTCTGTCATGAGCAGTCTGCCTATCATATCTTGTGGGAGTGTGATCTTTGGAAACATGAACGTGATATAATGCTTAATCACAGAATAAGTAATAGTACAGGTACAGAAGGATTACTCCGCAAGACGATTTAAATAAATGCGAGTCTTGCTACGACGCGATACAGTGGAATTCAGCTCGCACAGCACTACGTACCTACAATTTTATTCACCTACAAGTTTTGTCTCTTTCTATCGCGTGCCTCTGAACTCTTCTTACGCTGTTAGGGTTGCTGTCTAGTGAAAAAATAATTAATCTACTTATTAGTAATGAGGTACGTATGTAGGTAAGTATGCAGTCATTATGGAAAACCTTCATAGTAGGTTAGGTTCCTATACTATCCTAAGAATTATTGATTACCTACATGGCCAACATACCTTTCAGCATCTTTGGGAAGCGAAAAAAAAAGATAAATCCGGTAGATTACTTTTCGAATTTAAACACCCGAACGCCGCACAATATTTCTTTCTCTTTATGTCCATTTTTAAATAATACTTCGATCATAGAATTATAATCATACTACAACGCATGCCAGCGTCCTGACGAGCGCGCGCGTGACACTCGACTGATATAATACCCGCCGGCGGGGCGCTTCGCAGTAGGTAATTATCGGATGTACCGCGCGGAGTGAGCCAGGCCTGGCTTAATTCAATACAACATACATCTGTTTCCGCAATTTATTACACCGATCTTGTCGCGACAAGGAAAAATTTCCGTGCTTTTAAGCGATTTTGTGAAAAATATTATTGGCAGGTAGTTGCTAATTGCTCATAAGATAGGCCCCCTTAATTTAATTTATTGTCCGTGGTGCATAATCTTTTTCTTAAAGGTTTTTAAACCTTTGTTTGTCACCTGTCATCCGCTTTGCAATGGAGGGAAGTCGAACCTTAATTTCGAACTCCTCCTATGTTCTTCTGATTAATTTCGTTGCGGGTCCAATGACAGTTTAACTTTCCCCCGGGACAAACTTGACCTTCATTGGTTGGGTTTTTGTGGCGGTCAAGCTGTAGATCCTGGCTACACAGGAGTTGCAGTGGTGGGAACGAGAGGTGGGAATAGTCCCGTTGACTTAAGTGTGTTAGAATTTCGAATGGATCGGTTTTTTTAAGGGACACTGCAAACGGAATGTTCGTGTGAACGTTAATATTAAAACACGTAATTACTAAACGGGATCCTGCAAAAAACGGGATGTCTCCGTGGGAAGAAGCTCATAGTTGTTGCAATTCACGAAGGCGAGTGAGCTTTACATGTGTGGTGGCTCGCTACTGTTCGATTTTCAAAAGTTTTGATAAACATTACACTATCGTTATGTGCATGTACACGTACACACACAAGTAAAGCTCACTCGCCTTTTCGTGAGTTGCAAGAACAAGAACTATACCTGTCTCTACGTTAAACTACCATCGTGTGTCTGCCTCGCAGTCCGATGATGATGATGTGTCATTGATCTACAGACCTATGTTGTTGGCTCATTTGGGAATCGAACCTTATTACCTAATATCCTGCTCGCCTGAGTCCTCATCTTGGAGTTCAAATGCCCCAAACATTACTAAAGAACTACAACAACAACTACTACTGTTGTTACATTGCTAAAGAAGTAGTACTCGTATGTGTAGAGCACAGTTTTTTAAAAGGAAATCGATATTTTTTTTAAAACATCCTAAAATATTGCGTAAAAACAAGATTTTAATAAAAATATTTAAGTGGCTTATGTCTAGATATCATAATAGAAAGACTCCGGGTACAATCGGCTACAAAATAGTAATCACCTAAAGTTTAAATCTGATATTGATAACAAAATGTAGAATTATTGTTAACTTTTCAAGAGAAATAATGTAAAAACTCACAATGCCTCAAAAATTTTAACATACCTACTCGTTTTTAGATACTCTTTTAGTATTTAAGTTGGGGTGAATATTTCTGTTAATATTTAAAAACCTATTACTATAGTAATAATGATTACCCAATTCTGGTGCTCTAGAGCTATAATAAATCGTCACAGAACTCACAATCTATATGTATTCTATACTATTATAAATGCGAATGTAACTCTGTCTGTCTATCTTGCTTTCACGCCTAAACCACTGAACCGATTTTGATGAAATTTGGCATAGAGATAGTTTGAGTCCCGGGAAAGGACATAGGATAGTTTTTATCCCGGTTTTTGAAACAGGGACGCGCGCGATAAAGTTTTTCTGTGACAGACAAAATTCCACGCGGGCAAAGCCGCGGGCGGAAAGCTAGTATAGTATAATATATTTTTCTTTAATACTTTTCCAAGTGCCCGTACACCCGGCCCACTAAAAGGCCCGCCGGCCCGATCTCCTTCCAGGCCGGTTCACTGGGTCTTAGCGTCTGTCCGCATAACGTTGTTGTCTTCGTTGTTTAATGGAGGTCAGAAATGAAGAAGGGACTTCGCATTTTAACTGAGATTTGTTTTAAGGGTTGTAATCTTTTTAAAGTTAACACTTTGACTTACACGTGACTTTGTCCCTTCTTTTCATTATTGTTATTATTTTGGAATTGTGTAAAATGCATTATTATTTATTTATTAAACTCTTCTTTAACAGCATAAAAAACCATAATGACAAAAATATAAAATATAAATTGAATTTCCTTTTTTTTTCAGGTAAGTGGGAGTTGATAGTAGTCTTTCTGATGTGAACATACTGCTAGTTATGAGTAAGTTAAGTGCTTCCTTTAATTCTGGTTAAATGAACTATTTTATTTATATTTACAATTGAAATTAAACAAAGATACTGTAAAGTCTGTAGTCTAAGCAAATAGCAAAAAAAATAAAATATTTTGTTTATCTTACCACTGCAACTGAGAGCTTTTCAGACAATCATTTTGGTAAAAGTAAAATCATTTCGTCCGCTTTTTACTATGCAAAAGTTAGTGCATTATTATTTTATAGTTATTTTTGAAATTGTGTCACCGACTGTACTCGAACCCCGGACCCGCCTTAAGCTGAACTGATCAGGCTGAGCGCTGAATTAACATAAAGGTTAACGGTCTTATTCATAAAAATTTAAAATAGGTTTATTAGCTTGTTATAGTAAAAATCCCGAAAAGTATTATTCATAAACGTCATATACCGCTAAAAAGCTTTGTAAGTATTCAATACCCGCTTCATAACTTATAACAGGGTCGACCCTACTTTAAACCTCTAATAAAGAGAAATATGGCCGACAAATGTGCAACAGCTGATTTTTTTGCGTCCGGTCCGAACCACGATGAGTCCGAACCATTTTGACTTGAGGTTTGTTACAGTTGTCGTCCTCTTTTTCGTGTGGCTATTTTCAAGGTTTATAAAGTTAGTAATAAAGTAATAAGGGGATTTTACAATATACGGCGATTTCCTTCTGTCTTGGGGTGTATTGATTGCACCCATATAAAAATAAAGAAATACAGTGGTGACGCAGGTCAATATTATATTAACAGAAAAGGATATTACTCTATGAACGTACAAGTAACTTGTGATGCCGAACTAAAAATAAAATAGACATTGTTGCAAGGTGGCGACAGGTTCTTTTTATTTTTTTCGTTTTCCATGTTTATTTCTATTAAGCAATACAATTTTCTTAGCAAAAATACCACGAAGCACCTCTGCTGCACGAAACACAACACAAGCAATAATAACAAACAACAAACATTTAATGTCATTGTCATTATGTCGTAAGTGACGTTAAACTTTTTTTTTGGGCCGTGAGCCATTGGTTTTGGCATTTTTATCTATGGATTCATCAGAACGACAACATAACAACGCTAAAATGTCTTTTAGCGAGAAGATAGTTAAAATGGGTATATTGAATGTTTATGAATAGAGAATTTTATAAAAGGTTTATTAGCACTAATGAGCATTTTAACTAATGAGTGTTTTAAACCTATTTTAGAGGATTTTTATGAATAAGACTGTAAGTCGAATAAGTTAAGTTGTTCTTTATCATGATTTCCGCAACCTTTTGCTGAACAACATGTCGCAAGTACAGTCGCGGAGAAAAGTGTTAGATTGAAATAGTAATGAAACGAAAGTTTTTTAAAGTTTTTTGTGGACCATTTGAGATACTTTCAGTGATTTTAGCAAATTTGAAAATGTGTAAGTAATATTCAAAGTAAAATTTTGAATTCCTAGATATTAAAATGATATGAGGGTTATTAAATATATAAACTTTTTCATTATTGTTGTTATTAAGTATTTCAAGCAAATTATCTAATGTAGGTAACTTATATTGCCTTAATAGACTTGCAGAGATGCAATGCAAGCCTGTTTAAATGAAAGTTGACGGTACTTCTAACGCGATTAAAAGGCCACAAATAATGCAAATCTAGAAAAGATATAAATTTATTAGATGCAAAGAGTTTCAAAACTTTTTTCACCAACAAAAATAAAATAAAAAACAAGTAAGCATTCGGACTGTACCTTGTAATTACTTAAATCAGGCTAATTGGTGGAATCAAGAAATACATGGTCTTAACTTTAAACCGAGAATATAATCCTTAATTGCATACTTTAGCTCTCGCGAAACCCGGAATCTCTTCAAGTCATTATGTGTAATTAAGGTGGAAAAGGGAGATCTTCATTTGTCAGTGTAAAAACTGTAAACGATTTCCTCGCAAACTAGTTTAAAAACGTTTTAAACGTTCGAAATTCAACATTTTTATTTTATTTTTTTACTGTTTAAGTTTTTTAACGCGACTGTGAATTTACAAAATACTGGCTGATGCCACATGCCTCGAAAAAAAAAACAAACTTGAATTAATGTCATGTCAAAAATGTATCTAAGATTTAAAAACAAGTGAAGACTAGACTGTATAATTTTATGTCTTTGCCTTTATCCTACAAAAAAAAAAATACAGAAAAAATCACGACAAAAAGTTAGAAACGTCAAAAATCTGAAATGACTCACCGGCAGCTGCTTGTAACACCTCAACCAAAATTAAGATCGTCTTCCCCTACTAATAAACATTTGATGGGCAAAGTATTGAGTCGGACTGCCACTGCTGGGGTAAAGTTATGTTAGGGTTGTTTTACGATCAATTTCGTTTTACAGTTTCAACGCTGCATGCGAGGGGTGGACTTATGGTTTTTGAAGAATAAATTGCATAGGTAAACGAAAAAACAAACGGCAATTTTGACCCTTAAGCACACAGGCATAAAGATAACAATTCCGCTGTTGCAATAAAGACAACGTGTACTTTAAGAATGGAGTTAAAAAAATCCAAACACTTTTGCACTTGACTGTGCCCTAAGTACTACTTATAAAAGTTCTGCATTTTATTTTTACAGTTATTTTCTTTTATTGTAAGTACAAGCAAAGCTTATCTGTTTCTTATTTTAAATTCTAGATTACGACAAGCAAATATTATGATCTTTTTAGGGTTCCAAATGAGTTTTGGTTTTGCAAAATGTAAGTTCTAGTAAATCTCTATACTGTGCCGATACGTTAAACAGTTTTTTAAAAGCGATTACCTATTTAACTAAAAATACCAATTTTCCATTGATTTGAACAGAAAAAACTTTGAAAAAGTCGAATGAAAAAATAAGTACGTACCTACCTAAGTATAAATGGGAAATTATTTGGAAAAATAATATACGTACATACGAAAGTCAATCTTACCTCTTACTAATAAAAAATGCCAATATTCTTATGTAGAAATTTATAGACATCAGTAGCATTTGTAGATGATAACAGGTATAATAAGAACTTGAAGGTAATGTTAATTATTTGTACTCGTACATAAATCTTGCGACGTAAATCTACGGAACACTCCTCGCGACAGTTACTCGCACTTGACCGGTTTTTATTGTATAGGCCAGCCACGATGTAGGCAACTTGACGGTAAGTGCTCATCGTCACATTAATATTTACAAGCCTAAGCTGACAGGTAGGATCTGCCAATAATGTAGCGTAAGTTGAGATGTATGCGCAGTGATTTTGCTGCATTTCTCAATAGAAGAGTATTTCTTTCAAAGTTATTAAAAATGGTAGAAAATATTTTCTTCAATATTTTATTTTTATTTTGGGAAAATGGATACAACCAAAGGGAAAATGGAATACCAAAAGACTTTCTTAATGTGAATCTGCCTTTGATTGCAAAATTTTGAATTACGGTACGGGTTGGTGCAAATAAATGTAGAACCTAGCTACATTTCAAAATAGTAGACATTCTGCCTCTATCTAAAATGAAATAACACAGACGGAGACTTTTTTACCATTTCATTTATTTTTGCCTACGAGAGGTTAATTACTATTGCTGAATTGTTGAGGTATTAATAATTTCCAATATACTCGTACCTAATGTGCAATATTCCAATTAATTAAATATTTTTCATAGTTAGTCTTATTTACATAAAAATATCCTATAACAAGATTTGATATCAAAAGCAAACATTCCTCAAAGTATCAACTTTTTTACGATATCATTGAGGCCCGACATATTCCCAAGGTGTAATTTGTGAAGCAACCCCTCCCAGAATGCAGCAAAAAAACTCACCTACCCAACCAGCGTGTCCAATTTGAACTAGTGAAAAATGAACCTTTATTATTATCCTCACTAAATTATTGTATCGCCCTGTACCATGAGACGTGAGACTCAATTTGTCGCTTGAAAGTTTTGGGGTCTATCGCTTTCTTGGTATTGGGTTTTAAAATCAACTTTTTTAAACCAAAAAAGTATACCTTTTAAACTAAAAGAAAGGCTATAAAATATGAGAAATGTGATTTACTAAAAGATTTACAAAATAATTATTATTATGAATAATAAATAAATAAAATAAACATAAATGCATATTACCTAGCTTTATTATTTCTTGATTTAACTATCATCGGCATCAAAAATTTGATAGCGCAAAAACATTAATTTTGTCTTTTAATTGAGTCTGTAAATATTTTAAGTTTAGTTTATTCATAGTTTTTAAGTAATTATAAGTTTTGTTGTAAATGTAAGTATTATAAAATTACCTCATTAAGGTGCTAAGAGAAATAATGTCCCAAAAAAAATTTTACTAAATGCCTAAATGTTTTTTTTCATCACCATAATTATCAACATGAAAAAAAAATATTGCGCACAAAAATACATAAAAGTGTCAAAAAGACCGAATAATCGTAACATTTTTTTTATTTGTGACAAGACTTTTTGCTGCCAGTATTTTTCTTTAATTTTTTAAAACCCGTGCATTAAATTGACCGGCCAGATAACATAGTAAGGGGAGCAGGGGCCAGACAGCAAGTTTACGATTTGCTTTAGTGCATCCCTGTAGAGTGAGGGAAAAAATAAATTGGAAATGACGCCCTCTCCATAGCGAGGTTTTATGGGCCGACCACGATCGTATACTGGATGTAGAGTTCAAATTATGTGCAATAATGTGCGTTGTATGCTCACTACTTTTACATTTTAAGTTTGTTGTAGTTTTTTGTTATGTTTTGGAAGGCATTCGGGATTCATATGATACCTCATAATCATCATCATCATTTTAGCCACAGGACGTCCACTGCTGAACATATGCCTCCCCCAATGCTTTCCATGTTGCCCGGTTGGTAGCGGCCTGCATCCAGCGCCTTCCTGCTACCTTTATGATGTCGTCGGTCCACCTTGTGGGTGGACCTCCCACGCCGCGTTTTCCGGTATACGCGTCCTCCACTCCAGAACCTTGCTGCCCCATCGGCCGTCAGTTCTGCGTACTATGTGCCCTGCCCATTGCCACTTCGGCTTGCTAATCCGTCGGGCTATGTTAGCAACTGTAATAGTTGTAATAAATGGTTATTTGCAACAAAAATGTACCATGATGTTCTGGCTATACTATCCAAAGCTCTTAATAAAGCACAAACAAAATCTCCAATAAAACTGTTCACGAAAACCTGATAACTTTTATTGGTCAATATAAAAACGTTATGCGCGCGATATTACCAACCTAATGACTGTGACAGCGTCATAAGATATTATTACAGTTAATGACAGTTCTGTTTACAACCTGTCATAAACAACCTGAGGCTTATCGATTGTTAGCGGAGAGTTGATTGTAAGAAGCGGAGCGGTAGCGGTAGCGGAAAGTCTTTCTCTTGTTGCTTATTGACTTTGATTTAACTGATACAGTTAGGCGTTTTGAAAAGTAGAAATTGATTTTTTTTCGTCTTATCAAAATACTCGACAAGAAGTTGTTTCTTTTTTCCGTGCATGTGACGAAATATTGTATTTTTTTAATAAGTCCAGGAAAATCTCTATTTCCCATCTGAGACATATACAGACAATAGCCATAAGTGTAAATTCTGGACTTAGGCGCTGGTGATGTCAATTTGAGAAGCTCGAAAATATTAGCGACTTCCCTCCATTGCAAAGCCGGACACAGGTAACTGAAAATGTGTTAAACCTTTTTAAAAATGAGATGCACCTCTACATGAGAGAAAATAGTGGTTTAAATTAAGGGCATCTAATCTATCATGGGAGCTGCTATCTGTTTGCTACTTTGTTATCTCTGGCGAAACATTAACGCGTTGCTTATAATTCCGCTCTCGCTCCGCTCTTCACTATGCTACTATGTTGGACTTAGACAGCTTTGCAATTTTGTCGCTCCACTTGCATAGTGATCATTCAGATTATAATATCAACCAAACTGACTATCGTTGTATTAATTTGTAAACTATAATTATGTGAACTGCATAAAATTATACGTGTCCGGAATATTTTGTTATTTATGAGCTTTAAACGGTTAATATACGACTATTTGTTGATGGCGGAGATTAAAATTAAATATAAAATTGTGGTACATTATTTAAATTCAATACATTACTTATTTGTAGGTATCTCTTATAATTGAACTGCGATCTTCTCTGTTATAGTTGTTGCAATTCACGAAGACGAGTGAGCTTTACATGTGTGGTGGCTCGCTACTGTTCGTTTTTAAAAAGATTTGATAGATATTACAATATCGTTATGTACACGTGTACACTTATTTTACACAAATTTAGTAGAGACGATGGCCGTTGGGGCAAAAAAGTTCTGGAGTGGCTACCACGGGCTGGATGACGTAGCGTGGGCAGGCCTCTTACTAGGTGGATCGACGATCTGGTAAAGGAAGAACCTGGACTGTGCATTGAGGAAAACCTTGGAGGAGGCCTTTGTGCAGCAATGGACGTCATTTGGCTGAAACGAACGAACACTTATTTTATTAAGTTGGGTCGTCTCTGTATTTTCAACCGACTTCAAAAAAGGAGGAGGTTCTCAATTCGACCCGTATGTTTTTTTTTTCTATGTTTGTTACGCGATAACTCCGCCAATTATGAACCGATTTGAACAAATCTTTTTTCGGCGTATAGGTAATACCTCAAGGGTGGTCCCATTTAAATTTAATAATAGAAAAAACAACCCCCAAGGGTGGAAAATTGGGGATGAACTTTTTTATACGCAATATCTCCGCCGATTATAAATCAATTTGAACGATTATTTTTTTGTTGAATAGGTATTATCAAAAGGGTGGTTTCATGCGAATTTGAAGAAAATATTTCACCCCCAAGGGTGGAAAATTGGGGATGAACTTTTTTATACGCAATATTTTTAATTTTTAGTTTTTTTTTGTGTTCACGCATTTGAAGTCGGTTTTATTTTTTTAAAGTTAATTATTTGTTTTCTTGTTTTGTGTGTTGTACAATAAAGTGTTTTATCTGTCTATATTCTATGTTTAAAACAAGTCTGAAGTCAAGCATTTTTCAGATAGAAAGTTTTTCCTAAGTTACTACAGACATTTTGTCTACGTTTCTATCGCTGTAACGTAGTCCAGTTTGTTTATATTCAACTTGAACATTAAACTTTCCCACACACAACCGGTTTCTCTAATGCTTAAAGGATGATTTATTTATTTTCTTTTAGTTGCACATAAAGTACAAATGGTGGACTGTGTCATGGATATGCCAATAAGCAATCTCTACTTGTCAATAATTAACTTTTAGTAGGTACAGAAACGTCACCGTCGCACTGTGTTAGAGCTTGTTCCCACAGAGACATCCCGTTTTTTGCAGGATCCCGTTTAGCAGTATACGTGTTTTAATATTAACGATCACACGAACATCCTGTCCCGCAAGATACCGATCCGTTCGAATTTGTAGTTTGAATTCCAAACACGATGTGTGTCCACACGACAGGCCAGTTTTGTGTGATCCTACATTGACTGGATCCCTGAAACTGGATTGCCGTGGTAACGTGTCCTTATACAGCAAATACCTACCTGTGAACTTCCTAAAAAGCTTCATTCATTCGTTCGTACGTTTCAATCAAATGACGTCCACTGCCTCCCGTAAGGACTTCCATAACGACCGGTGTGCTGCCCGCATCCAGGCTCTTCCCGCGACCTTCACCAGATCGTCGGTCCACCTAGTAGGAGGCCTGCACATTAGTGCCCACGTTAGTGCTACGTCTTCCAGCCCGTGGTCGCCACTCGAAAACTTTTCTGCATCAACTGTGAGCTTTCTATAAAGCTTAAATTATCGAATCAAAATTATCTTGATAGCAATGTGAAAACGAAAGATAAGGTAAATAACTCGCCCGAGATTGCAAAGTTTTCGCAACATTACGTATTTATCTGTAAATCTACATTTCTTATTACCGGCAATGCAAGCATGTTATTATTAAAGCAATACCATAATTTTGAGGTACAGTCGTCATCAGAATATTGTATTTGTAGCAAAATAACATCTATGACAAACAAATAAGACTCTACAGTGTTTAGCTTGTGGTATAGTCTGTACATTATGTAAAGCAAACACTGAATACATTACATTATTATTGTAATATTTTTGTGAAATATTATTCTAGCTTTACCGGGCCTTATTGTGTAAATTGTAAATCCATTCCATATTTACTTAAATATTTCATGTTACGAAGGAATTTTTATTCAAAAAAGTTGGACTTTAAATACTGACTTTAAATGAAAAATTCTTAGCACTTTCAATGTTTCCTTTACAAAATGTCCCTTAAAACTGCATGCATATTTAGTTCAAATATTTTGACCAATCACATGATAGAATACTTAGTTAGGTACGTTTGATCGAGATTTTTTAAATAGTGGCTGATACTTAAGTTTGCCAAAACATAAACCAGTAAGCTCTAATATTAGTCTGTCTGTAGCCATCATAGTAATAGTTACCACTACTTACTTTACTGTTCAAAACAGTTGCTACACTTAGTACCAGTAGTCTCATTTATAAAACGACTGATGAGTCTATTACACCGTTTTAACTAAAGCGAACTTAAAAAAAGAATTAAAACTAAATTAAGGTAGACCCAGGGCTACATAATACAAGACGACCACCTGCTTTCAACGTCCCGGGTAAAATATTTGTACAAAAAGCAAATACTTTTAATGACACAAGGAGATTGATGACATTTGTGTGCTCGAGGTATCGTCGCGGAGAAAAGTTCAAAATCTTTTTTTAGGACAGGTACCTATCATTATTGTGAGCTCAAATCTTTTCTCTGACTATCCAATTATACAAAATAAATAAAATGGCTATCTAGGTATCAATAACGATATCATAGAAAATCGAAGCGTTCTAAATATAGGAAAAAAATAAATCGAACAACTGACTCAAGAGAAAGCAAATTCTGTGAGTGTTAACATATTCTCCAATGTTTATGATTACCAATATAGTTTTATGTACTTAATACTAGCGGCCGCCCGCGACTTCGTACGCGTGGATCCCGTTTTACTCCCTTAGGGATTGAATTTTGCAAAATCCCGTCTTAGTGAGCACCTACGTTCTAAAAGGAACCCCCATGCAAAATTTGAGACTCCTAGTTGTAGTTTCTGAGATTTCGTGATGAGTGAGTGAGTCAGTCAATCAGTCAGTGACGTTTCGCTTTTGTAGATAAAGATAAAAAAGGAATTTTAATAGATATCGTAGTTATTTGACTGTATGGACTTCTAAGCCAATATTTTTTGCTATTGAGCTCTTAGGATTTACCGATTTTATAAAGTTTTACTTTTGGGAAAGTTCGCTTTTCTGCACGACTGTACGAACATTCTTCGGTCACCGATATGATTGTTGACATTTGACATCTGAATACAAATACAAATAAAACCGCAGCTACCTTTCAAATTAAATGCTTTTAAATCTCATGATTGATCTTCCCTTTTATTGGTCATGATAGTCATCTTTATTATACCGACGTTTAAAAGTTACCCTTAATTAACATTGGTAAAGGTATAATGTTAACTATCACCAACACATTTCTGTGAATGAGTCAGAGAGGGCGCAAAGTAAAATAATTTATCTAAAAAATCCTTATTCATACGTCAATTAATTTACATCCATCCTAACCTAATAGTACTAATAATTGGTAACTCTGTCTGAAACCTTTTCATGCTTAATCCACTTAATCTATTTAAATAAATACAATTTTGGTATAATAATGTTTGACATCCAAGGCAAAATTTAGGATAGTTTCTATCCGGGGTTTTTGAAAGGGTGCAATAAACTGTTCCTGTCAACACTACTGATATTCACCCGGGCTATAGCTTTTTTTTTATGGCACAGGAGGCAAACGAAAAAAAAAAATATTATACTACAGTGATACTTATTGTCTTCAAAGTCAACTGTGAGGTTTTAAGATCAATCCCTAATCGATCAATCAGATTGTTTGAAATCAAATAAATAACTATGATTCATTCGTTTCGGAAAGTAGATATGCATTGTATCTTAGAAAGGGATCTTCTCTTTAAGGACCACTAATTAAAACCTTCAAATACTATTAAAGGATACTTAGAATGACACTTATTTTCTTTAAATAGGTCAACTTTGAAGCTTATCTTGAAATAACACGTAATCATAGCATCTTAGAGATTATGCCCCGACAACGGCATATTAAGGTAAACACTAGCACCTTATGTGGTTGGAATAGAAGTTATTTTGCAACGAAAATGTAAAGTCTGATGTGCTATCGTTACATTCCTCACAATAATGATGCAACGTCCTGGCGAGGATGTAATAAAACCCACCTTGGAGTTCTTAATAATGCGGCGTTTACACTAAACGATATTTCTTTAGATTAACCGATTGAGTCCCAGGCGGCATTAATTAATGTCATAACAATTGATTATCTATTGTGTCTAGATTCGCGGAGGTTGAAGGATTAATCGTGTCGAAATCGTAAACATAATTTTCCTGGTTTTTACATGAGAAGCTTGTTCAGTGTACTTACAATGGGTTTACGTTACGTATGCTCGCTATAGCGACTGCGTAAAAAAATTTCATTAAATGTATGACATATTGTGCAGCGCCCCTAGCGGCTACTTTCAAGAAATACAATCTTTATAGATTTTTTTGACGTATGTACTCGCTAGCGAGCACACCTAACGTAAACTCATGGTAAGCACACTGATCTTATTAAGCTATTCTTTTTACTAATATACTACTGCCTAGATTATAATGTAGCTTTATGAAAGAATAAAATTAGTGAAAGAATTTTGAAAATCAATCCAGTATTTCCAGAGATTACTTCATAAAGCAAACCTACAAACTTTACCTCTTTATAATTTACACATTAACACTAGTAGGCACGAGTCTAACGCATTCTCAGTTGCTTGACAATTTTAGGGGGAAAAAAACGTAACTTCGCCTCTATCAAGTAATATAACTTACGATCGTTTTGTGTAAACACATTTAAATAAGCTGTTACCTTTATGGTGGCCATATAACGAGTCCAGACACATTTAATTTGGCTGTAAAGTCATATAACATCAGGATTTGAAAATGCTAACTCAATCAGGATTTGCACAAATATTTAAGTTTAATTTATACTGAGTGGTCAATTGAGACCATAAAGCAATTTTGCGTAATTTTATAAATTGTTTCTACTGTCATATAAATGAAGTAAGTGGGCTAAAGTAAATGGAGAACGAATAAACATGCTTTATGTAATTGAAGCGTAATAAACTTAATAATGATACTTTAATTATCATTTTCAGGCCGCGAGGCGAGACGTTTACGTTACGATGTGGATAAGTGTGCGTAAGATAAGACGTAGCGTGGGCAGGCCTCCTACTAGGTGGACCGACGATCTGGTGAAGGTCGCGGGAAGAGCCTGGATGCGGGCAGCGCAGGACCGTTCATTGTGGAAAACCTTGGGGGAGGCCTTTGTCCAGCAGTGGACGTCATTTGGCTGAAAACGAACGAACGAACGAAGTGTGCGTAGCAGTACGGAGTTTCATAGAAATAATACTGACCGCCTCGAGTTGATACGGTTACGATCCGTTTCCGGGATGATTGTACTTCGTCCTTCAGTCTCTACTACTCTTTACTTTGCCAGAGGCAAATAGGGGATTTGACCTACACTCCTCAAGTCCTCACTCTGCACTGGCTAGATGGGTTGGTAAGGCATCAGGCATTCAGGCCTCATCAACCCTTTCGTTGAATAATTTTCTTCCTTGGTCGCTTTTTACGACATACGATAAGATTATATTCTACTCTGCTGGACCTATAACCAATACATACCTTAAAGGCAATGACTCTACATTTAAAAGCTCTACTTATCGCCCTAATATTTGACCCCAGGGGGTTCCAAACCCGCAATCCTATTGTGATCCAACGAACCACTATTTTAATCCAACTTTCTAAACTTCTTGACTAGATGCAAAGAATAAAATTTAACGCACCGATAGCTACCAAAGAAATGGAAGCCATAATAATAATTAAAACCCAAACTTAACAAAAAACCAATAAAAAGCATTTGAACTATTTAATCAGAGTATAATCATTGAATGGAGGCAAACAAATTATGAAACCCGATCTTTAGTCCCTTACATGATCCATCAAACTTTTGACAGATAGAAAAAGTTGGTATTGTGTTGTGCGCGCGAGTGTACTTTGAGCAAGATTAAAATATTCTTAGTAGTCTGTTAGTTCAATAATTCTCGTTAGTATAATTTCTTCTTTAATATTTTGTAAAAGTCGGAATTGCTTAATTTACAAAAGAACGCGTGTTTTCCATAAAAGAAAAAATAGAATTTGACTAATTTACCAGTTCCCTAGATCGTTTTGCTTGTATCCGCGTAAATCGGGCTAAGTCAGAAAGTTTTTATCATGCTTCGTTTTCACATTGTTAAAATCACTTTTTCACAAAAATATAATAATTATGATTTTCCAAGAGCTACCTTTATCTCTATCAAAATAGTTGATTCAATATTTTTTTATATTTTTTTCTAAATGTTTCATCAAATAGGCACGATAGATAAATGCATTAAAAATGGATTTTAATATCGCTGAAAGATTGCAACGATTTGCAACTACTTACAACACAAAAAATATAAGAAAGACACGGGTCTTACACTAAATATGTGTTTTTTAAACTCAATCGCATCACTCATCGATTGCACTAACTCAAACTTAAGATATGCTCGTAAATAATGTAAAAACATTCAATAAACCTGTCCATTTATCATCCGTGAATAAGTCTGAACAATCCTCATGTTTGCGATGACGAAAGAAACCGCCAATTTTCGGATTGCCTCATAAATATCAATTTCAGACGCTCAAATTGCAGGTTCGCCTCCATGATAAAATGATTTATGTAGTTCTGACCTAATATTTGGCGCCTGACGTTGACACTTATTATGGCGGGGACAGAGCGTTTTTAAAACTGATTTTATTACAAACGAAATGTAATAAAATTAAAAAAAAAATGTAATCAAAGATTGTGCTCAAGTTACGCCTTTCCAACTTTAATATTTCGTACTTACTTTAGAGTGATGACATGATTTTGAAACGTGGCCTCCTCTTCCTATTACCTATAGGCCTTATAAAGAAGCTCAAAGTTGCACAGCGTGCTATGGAGAGGGCTATGCTCAATGTTTCTTTACGAGATTGAATCAGAAATGAGGAGATTCGTAAACGAACTAAAGTCGCTGACATAGCCCGACGGATTAGCAAGCTGAAGTGGCAATGGGCAGGCAATCAGGCATAATAGTACGCAGAGCTGACGGCCGATGAGACAGTAAGGTTCTGGAGTGGAGATTATATGACCTGATGATGATGACTCACAGGGTTAAAGGTAGAGATGAAATCCTCCGTTTTACCCTTGTTTCAGTAAAGACTTTAAAGCGAGAGTGAATAGACACTTATAGGAAAGGATAATACCATCCTAGACTGCATCTCAATCACTTAACATCAGGTGCGATTGCGGTCAAATACCTGCCTTGTTCTGTATAAAAAACCTTGCGTAAACTTTTTGATGCAATTTGAAGTTATCTTTTGTTTCATTTGCTGACTCTCATGCAGACTACGCCTAAAGCCAAGACAAAAACTGATTTAATTTCAATAAACTTCATTGTCGATGTCACATAAACTTATTCGAATATTACAATACGCCAACAAGATAAAACCTATAAATTACGTAACACATGCGGCTTTGACTGTACCACTTACTTAGTTTTAGCGGTGGCGCTAGTGTCGCAAAAGCCGTTCGAAACTAACCTTTATGGCAATCTCATTAGAGATTATAAACATTTAATTATGACGTATTTCGATTACAGCCCACGTTAAGCAATAAAACTAAGTTATTGCTGTTAATGTTATGTTATTATTGTGATAATTATTAATAATTTCCTTGCGTGATGAAAATAGAGATGCTGTTTTGAATTTGGTGTTAGAATAAATGGGTTAATGTTTAGTAAATTACTACATATAAAAATATGGTTATAAAACATTGATGTGGTGATTTAGGAAAAGACAATGCCGGAAATTGGCGTCTTTTTTATCGCGCGGCCATCGACCAAACTTTGTTTTTTGATTACAAAATAGTGTAATAAATCAAACTTACTATGACATGTATACCTCTAAACTCAGTCTGAACTGAGTTACGAGCATTAGAAGTTTGATGATTTTCATACTAGATTTGCTTTTTGCGCGCAAAGTTTTGTAAGAAATTACAACAAACTAGTGAGATTGTATGTGTAAACAAACAATACCATCCATTAAAGGCTCCAGACATCAGTATGGAGCAGAATCAGCGCAATAAAAAAATAGCGCAATATTTTGTTGCAATTTCTTACAAAACTTGCGCACAAAAAGCAAATCTAGTATGAAAATCATCAAACTTCTAATGCTCGTAACTCAGTTCAGACTGAGTTTAGAGGTATACATGCCATAGTAAGTTTGGTTTATTACACTATTTTGTAATCAAAAAACAAAGTTTGATCGATGGCCGCGCGAAAAAAAAAAAGACGCCACTTTCCATACAAAATCTGGCATTGCCATTTACACGACTGAGTAGATTAAGCTATTTAAATAAAATTGCGTGCGTTTCAGTGACAAAACATTCTCGCGAGTGATCGCTGGCAAAAGCTAGTATTAAATAGTTAAAGAATCAAATTGACTGTCTGAAGAAACATTTGGAACCTTTTCAGTCATGGATGCCTTTACCAGGGTTATGATCAGTCTTTGTAAAGATATAAGATGTTTCATTTAAATAAATGATTTCTCACCCCTCACAAATTTTCATCAAAAATTTATGGAACTACAGTAGGCAATGAAATTCCTATGAATTTTAGAGGGTACCACCAGGCCTGGCTCACTCCGCGCGGTACATCCGATAATTACCTACAGCGAAGCGCCCCGCCGGCGGGTATTATATCAGTCGAGTGTCACGCGCGCGCCCGTCAGGACGCTGGCGTGCGTTGTAGTACCTAATTCTATGATCGAAGTATTATTACAAAATGGACATAAAGAGAAAGAAATATTATTGTGCGGCGTTCGGGTGTTTAAATTCGAAAAGAAATCTACCGGATTTATCTCTTTTTTCGCTTCCCAAAGATGCTGAAAGGTATGTTGGCCATGTAGGTAATCAATAATTCTTAGGATAGTATAGGAATCTAACCTACCATGACTACTGCTCAGAATGCGTTCGTTCGTTTAAGCAAATTAATGACGTCCACTGCTGGACAAAGGCCTCTCCCAAGGTTTTCCATAATGAATGCGTACTTACCTACCTACCTACCTCATTACAAATAAGTATATTAATTATTTTTTTACTAGACACTACTAGACAGCAACCCTAACAGCGTAAGAAGAGTTCAGAGCCACGCGATAGAAAGAGACAAAACTTGTAGGTGAATAAAATTGTAGGTACGTAGTGCTGTGCGAGCTGAATTCCACTGTATCGCGTCGTAGCAAGACTCGCATTTATTTAAATCGTCTTGCGGAGTAATCCTTCTGTACCTGTACTATTACTTATTCTGTGGTACCACCTGTGCGTCATGAGTCATTCGCGCCCTGACGAATGCTAAATTGAGTGGGGGATTTTTGATGCCACATTTATGTGCGTGACTGTACACGATTCGATTTTGTTTCATAAGCATTTTTCTTAAAATGAACCATTTCACTTATTACTTTTGTTTTTTGAGCCGGGCTCGGGAATGTTAGATAGTGATTAACAATTTTAGATTTTTAACTTATTTAGTAACAATATTAGGTTAAATTAGCACACACAAAGAGTTATATTTTAATTGGACTTCAAAATGAAACCTAAAAATGTTTATTGTTTTTCTGGTGAATGTACATTTTCTACTTTTTAGACTACCTTTTTCCTTGCTTCTTTTTGAATAACATAAGAACAACCGCATATCTACTAAACTTGGTAGTATCTTATGTATTGTTATAACAGATACCTCTATCACACTAATATTATAAAGGCGAAAGTTTGAAGTGTATGTTTATTACTTCTTCACGCAAAAAGTACTGAACGGATTTTAATTAAACTTTACAGTATTATGTTTATAACTCAGAGTAACATAATAAAGGCTATAATTTATGATGATCTGTGACAAACTGAATTTCACGCGGTTGAAGCTAGTTTGAATTATAACTTACCCTTTCGACTCCCTAAAATAGCTCAGACATATAGAGTAAGTACCACTTCTAGCTTTTACATTGCTTTATGTTGATGCGTCAACCCTTCGCTGTGTTTTTCCATAACTTATCCTTAACGACATAAGGTTCAAAGTTGTATTTCCTAAAATTTTCCTCTGCATTCGGTAATTAGCCCAAATTCGCTTATCAGCGGAAGGCGATTGTTGACATGCTCTGTCCGGTGATGAAATGACGTTTTGTCACGTCCTATGCACTTCAGACCATTATGCACTTTAAGTTTGAATCTATAAAGTGCATATTCCAGAAGCTGGGGACGGTGAATCCGTCTATATGGTATCTACTGAGTAAGAAGAAAAATGAAAAATAGTTGGAGTATGCAGTTACAAGTTTGGAGTTTATGGCATAGGGTTCATTTTGCGTTAATTAAACAAGGGAACAGCATGTATGGAGTTGGGCTTGAGTTCATAGGGGAAAACAAATGAAAAACGAAATAGACAAATGAAAGAAGACTACTTTACTTCTTATTTTTTGGTAATTTCTGTTTCGTTGGTATTAATTATATGTAACCAGACATGACTGTAATATTCGCGTAGACACATTTTTATAGATTATCCATTATTATCATCATCAGATAATTTAGTCTCCACTGTAAGAACTTTTTCAATTTACCATAATTTCTGTATAGTGAAGAGTCTTCTTCACTATACAGAAATTATGGGAAATTATGGTAACTCTTCACTATACAGAGTGATTTTGTTATCAGTACTTATCCAAATTTTTAGGGGCGACTCAGAATCAGTAACTTAATCGATTTACGTAAAGAAAACATTTTTTTTTTCATATTTAATTATTTTTACCCGCTGCGCACGGTTTCAAAATTGGCTCACGTGGGCAATTTGCTTTTTTCATAGAAAAATACGTGCAAACAGTTTTCTACAAAGCTAAATAGACATACGCGAAAATAAGCCTTAACATTTAAAAATTAAGACATGGGAATTAGAATTGGGAATAATATAAATAGAATTCAATAATTTTTATCGCGAAAAATACCGCGATTAAGAATGATTAAGATAAAGAAAGTTGTATTATCAAATTGTTCTATAGAGCTTTTTATAAAAAAATGGATACTGATAACAAAATCACCCTGTATGAACACAACCCTCTCCAATTTGCCAGAAAATTGAGGATTCGCCGCTCCCGCTGCTGGCCAGACGGGTTATTCTCATAGTTAAATCTGTAAAATATTAGTAATACTGCTAGACTTAACTCCTCATTGTGAAGTAAGGCGGCGCGCACACTAGCGTAGCAATCGCGAACGGCAGGTAAACGCGATTATGCACGCTAGCGCGCTCGCTGTAACAAAGATTGGTATGGCGCGTCTTAGTTGTAATAATACTATGCTGCGTGGAGAGATTTGGTCTAAGCTCAAAGCTAAATTACATTTGAAGCGTAAATTGAAGCGTGGATTGCTTGAATTTCATATGATTACATTACTAAATTAATCTTTCAGAAAATAAATTTCAAGAGGAAATCAATTTAGCAAAAATAGTATTAAAAAAATGTTTGAAAAAAAAAAAAAAAAACGTTTTGTGGTGAGGTAAATGATACATACAATAGGTTTTAATATTTTTTCTTTTGTGTAAATTGAGTAGGTAAATAAGTTAGGTATAGCCCGACCAGGAACATAAAAACCCTGGCATAGAGGCGCGTCAATTGCATTTGATAGTGCAACACTGAGTACAGTCGTACCTGTGTTAAATTAATAGGCTAACTTTATCAGGATTCAGGTTGCTCAGCAGTGGTCGTTTATTGGTTAAAAAATTTTTTTTAATAGAATCATTTTATAGACTCAATATACATATTGTACTCCACATACTTGATATTAGGATTAAGCTCAAGCCAATAACTAGCAAGGTTTGCAGTCTGTACCTATCCTTAACCCGTATAATAAGGAAGTGTGCCTGTGCACACTCGCGGACAATCGCGGCAGGTAGACGCGATTTCACGCAGCTCATCATAAAGGCCTCCCGTACGCTTGAGGCATTTAGTTACACTCTTACGTTGCTATGCACGGAATTTTGAACCCCATCATGTTGGCTTAAGGTTTACAGTGGAATGCACTTATACAGTTCAAGAATGACTAGCTACCTACGAATGGAGCAGCTGCCTACGTTTGTTTCGTAAGGAATTAGCGCTATTTGTAAAATAGGTAGTTGGAATATTTTGTGTCATAACTTAAAAGTTCCGTAAGTTCTATGCAATTATGTGCTTTAAGATCTGCTTAACTGTAAAATTATAACAAAATTTATTGGATTTTCTAGATCAGCTCTGATTTATTAGGATATAAAACAAAAAGGTGAAATATGACTGCATGAAAATAAGTTGTGGTGAACTAACATTCATAGCATTCAGAACTCGATTAAAATTCCAATATTCAGGCCGATAGTAATCCTGAATTCGTTTCTGAGTATCGATTTATTCTTGCGTGGCGTTTCACAATAGGTACGCGTTTACTTTATACAGTGTGCGTTTACCTTTATATTTTATAGCCCGTGAAATTCACCTTAGATTCGCATCCTCAGTCGGATTGACAATACATTTTTACATTCGATTCTCGATCTTAAAGCTATACACATAGAAGTTACACAAATATAAGAGGGTACCTAGATTCCGAGAAAATTGTAAAGGTCCCTGCGTCTTTTTGTAAAGGCTTAACGAATTGCGATGAATAAAAAGCAGTAAGTTTGAGATTTATGAGGAATGTAAATGTTATAGTAACGGTTTACATCCATGGTCATCCAGATGGTAGAGTAAGAAGTTTTTGTGAAACAAATGCCTAAATAGTTAAATACCTACAATCTATGAGGCGGTAATAGCCCAACGGTTTTGGCATCTGGCTGGGATTTGAGTGGTCACTAATTCGATCCCTGTTGATCACTTGAATATTGTGGTAAATTCTTCCTTAAAACAAGTTATTTAGCTTACGTTTAACGAAAACTGTAAGGAATTGTTTCAAGTAGAAGTTATGTATCTCGTGTTCTGAGTTTTCCTCAAATTTTACCGATTTAAAGTGATGTGCAATTAGTAGTTGTTTAAGCAGAAATTGGATAAAAATCACAGATTTTTAAGTCCAAATAGGCTGGCATTGATAAAGTGCATTTCAGGCGTGTAAAGCCGCGTGCAAACTATAAAAGTAGAGTAGTTGTTTAAGATTAAGAATAAGAAATTTATTTATAACATTCATACATATCAAATATTCTTAATTTTTCTGTCATATATTTTAGAGATTCTTTATTTTCGACTTTGTAAGTACTTCTTCCGTAGATTATGACCACGAATTGGGCAACTTTTACAAAGCAATTATCTTCATAATATTTACGTTAAAAGTATCGATTACCACTTTTTAAGTTCAAATATGGAGACGTATATGGGCACTAGTGATTCTCAGTCTTTTTATCGATGTTTGTGAGCTTGAACTATCGATATGGCCCTTTTTGACATGTCGATAAAAATGCTTGTCTGTAAGGAAGGCTGATATATTGGTCTAAATTGAATAAAATATTTTTGATTTTTTTTTTAATTTTGTGAAAATGATAGTCATATTCATAAGGCGCCTTTCGCGTGGCACATGACTCTTCAGTGGATTTATTGAGTTAACTATCACACAAGTCCGTATACAAGGGGATTTTCCGATTTTCACGTTCGTAGTTCCTATAAAAACGTTGGTTTCAATCTGATATTTATGTTTGGGCTGCTAAATAGGTACAAAGCCGTTTATAATAAAACATGCCCTTACCTGTTTCATTGACGACGACCACTCTGTCAAGAGTGTAGCGTCGAAGAAGATTTGCTCGATGGACCGACGACCTCAAGTCGGATGAATAGAACTTATGCCCATTACCCAGTAGTGAACTGCCATAGTCTGTAACAAAAACAAAACTGTCGATAACTTAAAACTATCGATACCTTCAAACACATCACTAGCCGTCAGATAAAGGCGGCACTTCACACGACAAAGTCAATATTGGCTGTTGAGATTTTTGAGCGATTGCCATGCCTTATTACTTGTTAGCCCGGCGTGCGTGAATGCGTTTGTGTTCGGTATGGAACGTGATATTCCGGTGCAACGAATGATATTTCTCATTTTTCATGTGTGGTATATAATTTAAAATATTTAAAACATTCGAATTATTTTACAATACTCGTACCAATGAATATTCGCACTAAATTCTTTAATGCACTTTTCATAGACAAATAGAGCAATTTTCTACGTACTTTCTGAAATCTATGCTCTTTATTCATAGTAGTTCAATGAGGGCTATCGTTTTTATACTTAACAGTTGGCACCCCTGGCGATTGACAGGACCTTACTCTACAGTGACGCCATCTTGATGAGTGCAAATGCGATAGTCCTCCTACCACTTTAGCGCTCACCAGTTGGTGCCACTGTCTTCGCTACTAGCAAGTGACAGGACCTTACTCTACAGTGGCGCTAACTGGTGAGCGCTAAAACGATAGCCCTCATTTTATGAGATCATCATCATCCAATGCTTTCCATGTTGCCCGGTTGGTATCGGTGTGAAATAAATTAACTTTAGGATAACTACACTAATGGAACAGAAATAAAACATACCATAATTAACTTTTAAAAAAAATAAAACCGACTTCAAATGCGTGAACACAAAAAAATACTAAAAATTAAAAATATTGCGTATAAAAAAGTTCATCCCCAATTTTCCACCCTTGGGGGTGAAATATTTTCTTCAAATTCGCATGAAACCACCCTTTTGATAATACCTATTCAACAAAAAAATATTCGTTCAAATTGATTTATAATCGGCGGAGATATTGCGTATAAAAAAGTTCATCCCCAATTTTCCACCCTTGGGGGTTGTTTTTTCTATTATTAAATTTAAATGGGACCACCCTTGAGGTATTACCTATACGCCGAAAAAAGATTTGTTCAAATCGGTTCATAATTGGCGGAGTTATCGCGTAACAAACATAGAAAAAAAAAAAAAAAAAAAACATACGGGTCGAATTGAGAACCTCCTCCTTTTTTGAAGTCGGTTGAAAAAGGAAGAAATGGAAAAAAAATTCACCGGAAACTGCTAAGTTGGTAGCGCGATTTGTCAGTGCTGCCAACCTGATGGCTGGAAACACGCAATAGTTAGGTTAAATTCATATTTAGAAACGTTCTAAACGTTGATTGATTCGCACTATTAGTTTTAATAGTATGTGTGAAGGGACATAAAAGAAAACTGCATTAGAAAATAAAGTTTCTTAGTAAAAAGTTCAACTTGCTTTTGCGCCCTTTGTGCCTTATTTTAGGAGCAATTAAGATTTGATAAGAAAAATAAGTTCTAGTGCAATTTTGTGGAAAAAACTCACCTTGTATGATGACTCTACACAATTAAAAATCTGACTGAATTCGCAATCTGGGACTTTACAAAAAAGTAGGAACATTTTGACTTGAAAAGAGCTCTTAGAAGTTCTTTCAGCACACAATTTGACTAAATGCTGCAAGATTTTCCTGAATATAAAAGTAAGGTTTCAAAAAGCATCATCATCTGTCATATTATTATGCTCAAGCTTATGTCAATAAGAATATACTACAGCTTTAAGGTTCTCAAGTTATAAAAAGACAAAACAGGATTTTCCTAGTCCCATCCCATATAACAACATATCAGAAGGTGTCAGACATTTTACAACTGACGTTATAAACTGAAAACGACGTCGTAAATCCAGAAAGATGACGCGAAATCTCTTTATTTGAAAGCAAACCTCTGTAATAAGTTGTTCCTAGCAAACACGGCGAAGCAGGACGATCCTTAAGTGGAAATAAACAACGCTAATTTGCTTGTACTGTAATCCCTACTTCGCTGAAGAGGCTGGAACAAGTTCCGCAATAAAATAACAATGTTAAACATCATTCGCAAATGAAATGCTTACACGCGAGTGCCCTCCAAGTAACAATACTAAGGCAATTATGCCTGAGACGTCCGCTCTCTGCGACCTCGGCCACTCGAATGAGGAACCACTCGAATAAAACAAAACTCGCTATTACCTACCCCCGCTATTGTTCCATTTTTGAAAAAATATTCTCTATTCAAACGGGCCAATGGAACGGGCGCGGCTTAGTTCGTTGATTGGCCGACGACCTCCCTTCGTTGCAAGTGGAAATAAAAAGTGCTCGGGTAAATGAGTCGCGCTGTCTCTTTCTGGCTGTTAGGTCGTTTGTATTTGTGTCCCGCTCGGTTTTTCGTGTTAATTGCAAGCATGAGAGGATGTGCAAGGGTAGTGGGACCTTGAGTGTTGCACGTGCATGGAGGCTGTGGCAACCATTCAGTCAGTATGGGGGAAGCTGTTTACAATATACTCATCGTTGAGGGCCTCGGATTGCGTTTGTTTTACCGTATTAGCGATCGACTGCAGCCATTGCTTTTTTACAGACTTTTTATAACGGGTTCATGTTTTTCAATATTTTTAAGTTTAGTCTAGCTCTAGACTATAAACGGATTGTTATAGCTATTGGAATTTCATTAAATATTTTCCTATTTATAATTGTTTTGCTACTCATAGTAGGAAGATTTACGAACAATTTGTTACTTTTTACACATTCTTAATTATTGATATCTTCTTTTTGCAAGCCAAAATCTATGATCTAATGCTATAATAATACTTCAGGTTTAGTAAGTACATTTTTTTAAATAGACTAGGTAGGTTACCTATTTAGATTGAATGCTGTCGTCTGTACATTTTGAAATTTCCAAGTTTCAGTTCTGAAATGATTGAATTTATTAAATAGCAATGCAATTGACCTATTACGTAGTAGTGTCATTTGGATGGCATGACGTCAGAAGGTGTCTGATGATGGTACCTACTCTTTCTTTCAAATTCAATTTTATTCGCCATCTTTGAATGGCTGGCTGGAAAAAAAGAAAACATTTCTTTACAGTATTTTTTTTTGTTTCCAGGAATTTGGCGGCACCTCGACCACCGAGCGAGGCCGGCAACTCCTCGCTGGAGACGTTCACAGCGCTACACAAAGAGAACTGCCACAGACTGGAGTACCTGGTGGAGCGGCAGAAGCAGCTGTGCCTGCTCTCTGATAAGATGATACAGGTAATGTTTAGACTGTGACAATGTCGTCATCATCATCAGGTTCTTTTGTCTCCATTGCAGGATAACGACTCTATCAGGCAAAAGCAGATATTTTGGCCTATTACACCCCCATGCTCGAAATCGGACAAATCGTATACGAGTCTATGACTGATGTATCTATGTGAAATTAGAATTACAATGCTTCAAGGCCCGCGAATCTAGACACAATAGATAATCAATTGTTATGACATTAATGAATGCCGTCTGGGACTCAAGCGGTTAATAATCACCTGCTCTTCTTGATAAAGTAAAACTCGTGTTACTCGTGTAAATCTAGAATCGTTGAGCCCCACTTTTTACGTAAGTACGTACTAAACTACATCGTTCCGTGAACAGCTAAAATTATATAGTCAGATATCAGATTCAATGACCATTAATTAAATTACTTACTTGATTAACTTTGACATTTATCTTTTTGGATAAAATAATAATCTAATAGAAAACATAAGATTCACAGCTTGGTATTTTTTAAGTATTCAATTTTCATAATGTAACAAATCATTATGCGAATTTCGTTAATCTATCGAAATTACGATTCGTTACGTATGCGAATTAAAATTCGAACGCTTCAAAAATACTTCCCCAGACAGTATTTAGGGTATTTCACCAGATAAAATCCCATTACTAGATCCACGATTGTGATCGTTAAACGAGAACTTTATTGAGGCATCAACTCGACGTAATTAAATGCATTTTATTAACTCGAGGAAATTGATTCCGAATGACGTCATTAAAATCATTGCGCTCGTAAAAGGTTTAAGTAAGTTGATTGGGTGGACTTGGTCATAAAGGACAATGTTGGAGGAATCCCAGTAATCCTATGGGATATGACGGTAGGATTATGCGTTCTGTTTTTGTAGGCATTGAAGAATATCTCGGCAAGTATTATGTTTTGTAAACATTAGGCAATAAGTTTTGGATCTATTATAAGTAGGTATATTGCTTATGATAACGAGAAAAATGATTTTTTTTGATTATTTTTTTGGTTATAAGACTGTACCATAGACTATACTCAGATTAATGTGTGTTATATCATTGCTCAATTATGTGAATGTAGAGTCATACATTGTAATAAATAAATGAATGAATTAAGTTACATTAATTTTACGAGTAATTAATTTACCTACTTTGTCAGATTTTTCCTTGTATTATCTTACCATCTCGTATCCCAGACTTACAGTAATTTAGGGACGTGTGGGTAATCAGGGTCCAGTTCGGTCATATTTTAAAAGTTTCATTGCTGGCTTTCGGATGTAAACCGTGGTCAGAATTTTTGTTAGGCAATTAACGTAATTTTTAGAATACAATACAATACAATAGAATAGAATAATTGTTTATTTGCATAAAACATGGTACACAGTTGTTACAGCTAAAAAATAAGTTCACATGTTTTGCTACATCAAGAAGCATGCAGGTTTGAATATTAATACACAAAAAGAAACAATTTACTTTTGATTATTAAGTTCCTGCAACTTACGAAGGCGAGTGAGCTTTACTTGTATGTGTACGTGTACACGCACAAAACGATAATTTATGGTTAAACAAACTTACCTTAAGTGAAGTTTGACCGTAATTATACGAGTCGCTGCATCCGAAGAGATTTTCATATTTACCTACCAGGTAGTCCACTTCTCATTGTACTAGGCATCGAACATTTTAGAGCATACAATACAAAAAAAGTACTTGTTATGACTCGATATCCGGCGGTAGTGGGGCACGTTTACGTCAGATCCCTCCAACCGTCGAGTCGTCATTCATTTCAGAGTATGATTTCGCTAAAGTTAAGTAAGGGTTAAGTGTAAACTTAGGGGTAGGGCGGGAATGAAAATCTCTTCGGATGCAGCGACTCGTATAATTACGGTCAAACTTCACTTAAGGTAAGTTTGTTTAACCATAAATTATACTTCGTCGCTGCATCCTCGAGATTTTCATATTTACCTACCAGGTAGATGTTTAGAGAGCTTTAGCGAAATCAAAACTATGATAAATACGTTATTTAAATAAATAAGACCTTTATAAGGAATAATATTTATACATAATATTATCGTTAAGTAAAGCATTATCAAAATGCGAAGCAGAAGGTCTTGCTTTAAATTTAAGAATAGAATTCAAGGTAATTTTCTAGATTAGCCTGCTGCTTTTCTTTTAATCGATTCTATGATAACTTTTCAACAATTAGCCGCTGAAATTGTTGCATGACGGACACTTTGTGCGGAATATAATTTTGGGTTATATCAATATAACTCACACGTAATGAAAAAATATTCAAATATGTTTAATCTATCCTAGAGGCTCTTGCATTATGGTAACATTTCTTCGTAGTTTGAGATTAGTTTTTAGTATAATAATAATAATTTAACTTGTTATTCATGTAAACTCGTAAGAAATAATTGTATTTGCTGGAATAATAACTCTGATATTGAAAACAATACTTTAAAGTGCAACTGGGACCACCCGGGTGCTAAAGTATTAGTGAAATCACCGGTAAATATAATAGGCCAGGTGTCCCATTCTTCTGCAAGTTAATATTTTTACTACTTCTTTTTTATGTAATAAATACTTAATAGTATTCTAATGGTAATTTTATGCTTCAAATAAAATGTAGCTGTTGTTTGAAATTTTGCCTTCGCTTTTAAGTTTACACATTAACTTTTTTCTATTATGGGGTCAGATTTTGTACATTGAGCTATGATAATTGAATTTATATGTATGTAGTTTAAGATTTTAATTTTCCCAAGAATTACAATAATTCACTAACGTGAGAGAAGCGCAATGTCTAGTAAAACTAGCTTTGGAAACATAATAACCAAACTGAGAACGATAACTTTATATTAACCTTTAGCTACTGAGGTGGATTTAATTTCACGTAAACACTGACGTGGGGGCCTGAGAGGCCCGCACATATGTGTGCTTATATTTAAAAATATAAAATCTTTTTAGGGTTTTATGTTTAATAATTATTAATAGTGGTTATATTTAAATACAATAAAACGATTTTTATGTAAATTATTTGTTAATAAGTACGTATTATTTCAATATTTAGAAAACATGTAGCATTTTTGGCAAAAATCTCATGAAATCATGATTCACAAAGTTATCATGAAAAATATTCATAAATTCAACAAATCAACTTAGAATCTTAATTTTCAATAGTCTTTTTAGCTAATGATAAATCAGTAATCCTAATATGAAATAGGGGGAAAAAAATTACACACATAAAATAGTGTGAATTAAACACAGTCTGGATAAACTTGCTTTGCTCAGAGAAGGAAGCCATACATGTTTTTAAAATGTAGATTTCATTTGAATCTTCAAAATACATGTATTCATGTTGTTTCATCGTTTAAATCTTGATAGACAGGTACAGGCTTATCATTTTCTAGCATACGTGCCAAAAACTACTGTTCTTCTATTTTTCGTTAAATGCTGGTTATTTTTACTTCCGAAATACCGCTTTCTCTCGGACGACGTACTGTGGGCTCCATATTATAGATTTATACAAATTATTTCAAGAAAAGACGACAACTAAATGAAAACTATAAACAAAAAAAGTTACGCCAATACTGAGGTGGGGGCCTGAGAGGCCCACAAGAAACTTTAAAATTAATTTACCTACTGAAATTGCGCGTGCAATCACGTGCACCGTTGTTGACAGCCTCGGCGCAATGAAACTCGAAGGTACTAAAAGATTCGGGTGTGTCGTGCACGTAGGAGAGGAGAAATTCAACAATTTGACTTTTGCAAGGCCTGAGAGGCCCCCACGTCAGTAGTTAAAGGTTAACAGAATATAAAATTAAGGATTAACTAAATAAGTGGGTACTTCGCAAAAATTTGCGCGCGATCCGTGAGTATCGCCAGTCAGCGTGCTCAGTCCGACAGAACGTCGGCACACAAAAGAGGTGGCTAATTCTAACTACGTTCAGGTAATGATATGTTTTATTTAACGTTTTGCAGATAAATGTGTGTGTATTTAAGATAGGATAACATTTATTTATTTATACTTTTGCACATAAAACTGTACAGTGGCGGACTTAATGCCAAGTGGCATTCTCTGCCAGTCAACCACAGGTCTAGCAGAGAGACTAAGGCGGTGTAATAAACATGAAAAATAAAATATATACATTTTGATATATTACCACCTTTCCTCTGTATATTCTTGAGTTTATCTGTTAGTAGCAACAATTGAATTATTTATTTACTTTTAAACGCATCTTAATAAAAAATTATAATAATAGTTAAAATAAGCAATTTTAATACATCATGACGTCAAGACCGATTTCATGTATCGTATAAGCATACGCTTAGAGTACTTTGATCTCATTTTTCTGAAATAAACACTTCATTGCATGCAGAGTTTACCTCTAATTGACTGTGTACGTTATAGATGTTATACTTTGTGTTTTAATAGAGCTTATGCTCCTACTTACTTACACTTACACAAGAACTTATGTTCTTGGTAAACCAATAGAATAAATTAATAAATTAATCAATTACTTTACTTTTACTAAGTAAGTAAATAGTACTTCAAAAAATAATCTATTTCATTGTTTTGTCTTATTGTTTGTCAAACCAATTGTGTTGTGTGAGACCCATAAAAAATAACACTCAAATCTTTTATTTCAGTAAGCTTGAAGAAGTTACCGAGGTAACCTTACGGTAGCAGAAATATTCATACATCGCACAGCTGTTTGTAGCCGATTAACTGTTTCGTAATTATGATGTTATAGGTAAATATATAAATTATATAAATAAATAATATTTGTATTTATTGCTTTTCATTTTATGCGATAGAAAGAAACCGAAGTCACGAGATAATGTACTAGCATGAAGTTGGGGCCATTTACCTACTACATATTTAGGAATAAATACTCGATTCATCATTCCTATAGAATGATAGTTTATTATGTATTGTTAACGTTTGGATTCGTTGTTATATTGATAATATAAGGAATTTTACCAGTTTTTTGTTAACTTTGTTAAAAGTAATATGAATATAAGTAATGGGTATCTTTAGTTCTTGCTTGTGGGATAAGACTCTTTACATAAAGTCACTAATTTAGGCGTCTGAACTAAATTCTTTACTCAAGTAAAAGAGATGAACGTAAGTGGTGTACGTTTATAGTAGAATTACTCTTCTCAGTTAAACTTGATTCTTGATAAAATATTTTTGTATAACATGTATAACTATGTATTGAAAAAACATTGCAGTTCTTAGGTAGACCAAAGTGAAAATGTTTATAAGTTGTTGGTATAAGCTTCTGTTTTGTAACTATGGAATGAAGCTAGTATACTGGTTTAAATTAAACCTTATCACGAAACCAGAATAAAGCGTAGAAAGCGGAAAAAATTCACTGTTGTTCGTTTTGGACGAAATTGCTGCAGCCATCGCTGGTCGTCGCTGCTGTTTATTGATAAGGATGACCGTAACTGAAACTGCTAATATGTTTTGGCACTCAAAACCTAAAGGTAGGATTACTGATATTAAACATCTGATGAAATCTTAATAATTTTGGTGTTTATCATGCCACCGTTCAATAAAGCTGCTGCTCAAAAAATTGCAACAGTTGCAGTACGCTACTGTTGCACAACAGGGTTATGTTTGCACACGCGCACCCATACAGTAACCGGATGGTGTTGAGGAAAAGAAGTGCGTGAACCGGTTACCCCACACCGAGGCAAATATTCTGAATTAATATTTGAACATTTAAATAACATTTTCTTGATTTAGATTAAAGTCTTTATTCCCATTGTAATTTTAATTTTAATTTATGGACTTGTATAAAATTTTCAAATAAAAAATACATCTTATCATTTTGTGTATTTTTCTTTTTTATTACTATTTCTGCGCTTCCTCGAGCAGTTACCTCGAGGGATAAGCCCCCGTTTTTTGGAGAATGAACTGAATAAAACACAAATAATTTATTTACGTAAGAGACACGTGACAACATGTGTAGGTATTTTTAGTCAACCTCTGGATTGACTCGTCCCTCAGTTAATTAGCCAAGATTCGCCCAAGCGTTCAGAATATTATCTCATCTCCAAATTGGAGTGCGTACACCTCAGTTTTACTTTTTAAGCTGACCTAAGCCTTCCAAAATATTATTGGCTAACGGGATCACTTTTCCGTGTCTGAAGTTGAAACAATTTACCTATGTAACCTCTATATCCGGTTTTGCAGGTTTATCAGACTGAAATTCCCCTTGTGTTGAATCATCCGATTCTTAGACTTCAGTGGTAATAAAGGCTCATTACAGTTTTGGTATTTCGGTTCGGTTCGGTTTGGTATTATAGGTAATAGTTATATGACCTCAATCGCATCGAGGTTCTTCATAACGATTATGGTATTTCGGTAGTAATCGCATTACTACTCAAGGAAATACATATTTGTAGTCTCGCTGGTGGTATTATTCGAAATCATTGTTTTAGTACAATTGAATATTATAGTTTCTTATTTTATTTAAATAGTTTAAACAAAAAATTTGATAGGTAGGTCCTGTATGTAAATACACCAGCGAAGTAAATTTAGTTACATTCAATAGTAATTATGATAGCAATGGACGCACTCACCTTACGACACCGTTTTTCGGACTGGGCGACACAGGTCGCGAAGGGCAGCTGCGGAGTAACTGAGCCACGGCGGGGTCCCACCTGGGCGCACGGGGAAGACGACGGGGCAGCGGGGCCAGTAGCCACGGCAGGCGCGCTGTGTGGAGGCACGCAGCGAGTTTTTGTTCTTGTGAACTGTATTTCGGTAGTAATCGCATCACTACTCTAAGAAACTCGTATTTGACCTCAATCGCATCGAGGTTCTTTCTCACGATTTTTGGTATTTTGGTAGTAATCGCATCACTACTCTAAGAGATTCGTATTTGACCTCAATCGCATCGAGGTTCTTTATTACGATTTTGGTATTTCGGTAGTAATCGCATCACTACTCTTAGGAAATACATAGACTACCTTAATAGCATTAAGGTAAGATTCCATGAAACACGGTATGAACTTCATCACAGCACAACTCACATCATAGCACAGCTCAGTGTTAAATTAGGATCCAATGTATTACGTACCTATGTACGAGCACAGATAGAATATAGTCGAAAACATTTTGCCATTCCTTTTACAGTTGGGTAAAAACAAAATAATTGTTTTAAATATTCCCCAAGCTCATCTTCCTCTCGGTCGGTACACTCTTGCCAGAGTGGTCGTAGTCATCATTGTGATTCACGATGAGTGATGTTTTTTGCATTACGGCGCGATTCGTCGCAGACTGCAGCTTTCCAGGCACTTTCGTTGGCGGAGCACTTACTTGCGGCCTTGATCCGGTCTCCTGATTCCCCAACAGGTAGCCATTATTATCCTCCAAATGTCGCGTCGCCCTAGACGACGTAATATAACTGTGTATTTTTTCGAAAGGTTTACTTTTATGGTTACTACACATTTAAACACACACGAAGCACACACTTTTTCCAATTTAATTTTATTTTTGCGGCACGAACGAGAAATTTCGATGTTACGATGCCCGCACTATCGAAGCGAATGACGACTCGACGGTTGGAGGGGTCTGACGTAAACGTGCCCCACTACCGCCGGATATCGAGTCATAACAAGTACTTTTTTTGTATTGTATGCTCTAAAATGTTCGATGCCTAGTACAATGAGAAGTGGACTACCTGGTAGGTAAATATGAAAATCTCGAGGATGCAGCGACGAAGTATAATGTAATGTCTTTACGTCTATCAAAACTTTTGAAAAAACGAACAGTAGCGAGCCACCACACATGTAAAGCTCACTCGCCTAAAAGACCCAAAGCGAGAGCTAAGTAACGGTTGCTCATAAGTTTTGGTACTAATTGCAGTCTAAAACCTTTCAGGTGCTCCAGACAGGGGCGGTCCAGGCCATCGAGGAGTGCCAGCACCAGTTCAGGCACAGCCGGTGGAACTGCAGCACCACCACCAACGCCAACTCCTCAGACATCTTTGGCGGCGTGCTGAAGTTCAGTAAGTGTTTACGGGACTAATCTTCGCGCACTATTTTCGTTCGTTCGGTCGTTTCAGCGGAAAGACGTCCACTGCTGGACAAAGGCCTTTCCCAAGGATTTCCACGAAGACCGATCTTGCGCCGCTCGCATCCAGGCACCTCCCGCATTAGTCGCGCTGATGGCCGCTGGGGCAGGAAAGTTCTTGAGTTGCGACCACGAGCCGGAAGACGTAGCGTGGGCAGGCCTCCCACTAGGTAGACCGACAGGTGGACCGACGATCTGAAGGTGAAGGTCGCGGGAGGCGCACTATTTTGTATGTACATTTTATGCAGTGCCGTGGTACACTAACCTAGTCCTATATAGTGTCCGTGATCCACACTCGGCACTCGGACTCACTGAAAACCAGGGTCGTGGCCTTCCTCACCGTGGGCCACGGCATATGCTCAGTGGGGTCCCAATGCGATGGGCATCGCTGTTGCTACAGGGTGACACTGCTCAGTCCACATTCTCTTCCATTGTTATGTTTTATGTGTTACCTCTGTCTTTATTTTATAATTTACCTTTTTTTGTCCATGTGTGATGTCCAAAGCAATAAATGTTTCTTTCATTCTTTCTCTAATCTTAGTAACTGCTAAAATAATAACCTTCCTATCTGTGCGACCTTATTACTTACCTCTCGTTATCTCCACTGCAATTGCCAGGATCTACAACTTAACCGTTTAAAATAGGTTAAGTGACTAGAACTGGGGAAAATTAAATGTCTTGGAACTCGAAGGCTTAAAAATATATTTCGAAGAATAGGTGGAGTTCGAACGAAAGAGTGCGAGTATAGCGTAGAATGTATATGAACCTCCGATGAAAAAGAGGGGTTAAGAACCTAATTATGAAGAAATTAAAAAGCCATAACATCCCAAACAAAATCAACGAAATTTTTAAAGTTGTAGAGACAGAGTTAAAGCAAGACAACATCTTGGAATAATAATTGTCACAAACGATGCTTGCTTAAGTGAAGCAGAAAATGAAACGCACAGCGTAGAATAGAGCTCTGTGATTGATTTGTATTTCACCCTGTGCGTCTACGTGCACTGTCAGACCTCATAGTAATGTTTGTGACTACAGGCGATAGGGTTCGTAAATATTGTTGTTAATAAAATAAATCTCATGTGATTTGACTTATCCTTAGGATAGGTGTTGCTGTTGTCTATGGTATCCTTCCGTTTGGCCAAATTACTTTTCGCCAAATTTCACTTCGCAAACAACTTATCGCCAAAGTTTCATTTCCCAAATGAACTTTTAGCAACTGTACTTTTCGCAACTAATTCATTTGGTCAAATTATCATTTGGCCAAATTTTACTTGGCAAATGTTTATATAGCAAATGTTTTATGTTGCCAAATATTATATCCCAAATAATTTGTTTGGTCAAATTGACACTTCACATACTTACCCACCGTTACCCACAAATCAAAGCATAAGGCACGATCATGGTTTTCACAAGAATTTTATGTAAAACATTGCAGATAATAGTATGGTTGCAAAAAGTAGGTATTGCAGAAAATAGTAGGTTAGGTTAGGTTAGGTTAGAACAGTGACCCTTAATGCGCGAAGGCGAGCGAAGCGTGCCGCGGCAGCGGCCGCCGAGCGCTAGAATCACATCTATTGTTAATGAATCATTTGGAAATTTCGATACAAAGAATGAAATAAGGAAATTAATGTAGAACAAATTTTATATTAACTCCCCACTAAACAAAATAATAACCACAAGCTAATTTGTATATCATTCTATGCACCAATCAAATTATTTTGTAAATAGTTTATCGTGAAATATTTTTGCCTAATGAAACATTTGGCAAACCATACTTTGCCAAACAATAATTTGCTAAACAATGATATGCCAAAAACAACATTTGCGAATTAAAAGTTTGCAAAAAGTTGTTTTGCCAAATGAGAATTTGCCAAATGAAAATTTGCGAAACGTTGTTTGCGATGTGATAATTTGGGAAACGTTTTTTGGCCAAACATTAGTAATCCGTTGTCTATGTAATTAGTTTGTGCTATTTACATAATCATAATTAGCACTGTTTGTTCTTAGACCGTGTAGCCCCACTTAGCGCTTTAGTGCTAGTGTTTGTAGATTTCAATGCATTTGTATGTCCTTTGTTACGCTGGAACTGACTGTGAAGTGCGAAATTTAATAAGCCAAGTAAAGTCTGCTATATTTTACTTATCTACTTTTTGTTTCTTCTTCTAGTGTGATTCTTATCAAATAGCCTCAACAACCTTTACTTTAACTGTAACTATAAACGGTATTTTTGTAGTTTGACAGACTTTTGACGTTTGTAATAGTTAAAGTAAGATGGTGCAATTCATGGTTAAACTATAAGCCTTGGGTTCTTTCAGGTGGTAATAGGAAATAACTATAAAATGATACTGAAATCATTATCCGATTTTGATGGACTTTCACTAGCTGATAGCATTATTGACAAGGATACATAGTTTACTTAATTTTGAAAAATATTTATCACAAAGTCGATGGATTGCGAGAAAAATCTGTAAAAAGACGTAAGTAGCCCTTGCTGACCACGCCACTCTTGTAGCGGAGATTTGGGCTGAAACTGTGTAGGTTTGTTGTCGACACGACAAGAAGAAGAAGAATAGCCCTCGAAAAAAGCTAGTGATTAAAAATACATGCGTCCAGAGAGTGTCTTGTGCACATTACTTGGATAAATATGAATAGGTATACCATAACACATCCGATGCGCATTCACATATTGAAACCGAACGAAATAACATTTGGTCAAAGGGCCGCCACCACGCCACAAACCTTTGAAGTTGATCGTAAAGCTTTGTACAAATAACTCGACTTTGCCATGCCATTCAGAACTCTAAACACAGGGAGATGTGGACAGGTGTTTACTGAATACTTGGGACTAGCTGTTTAACACGTTGACTGCCATGACAGTCACCGGTGACTGACAAACATGCAACCTATTCGGGCCATGTCAGTCACTGGAGCCTGACACTGAAGCATCTAAATCAAACGACCGCAGTAGGCCGCCTGGCACGTTTAATGCGTTACTTCCTATTTTAAATGACTGACGTGGCCCCCAACAAAGTATGTTCAGCATGGCCTGCAACTCTTGTACCTAAATAAAAATTAACACAGGTTTGAATGAAAATTTTAGTAAAAACACGACAAATATTTGAAAATCACAAGTTTACGATATATTTCAGAATAATTTATTAAGCATAATTATTAAAATTATTATTTGTGTACAAAATTGAAACATTACAGACAAAAATGAGGCTGATTAGGGCTTTGAAGAGAGTAAGTTATAACTTGCTGTCTTTCTCGACTTTACACGACACGAAATTTGACAGTTGACCGACAGCAGCCGGACAGAGCGATAGTATTCACGAGGGCTAAACGAGGAAAGCGATGCGACACGGTAGTTCCCGCCAAAACGCAGGAAGCGTGATTTTGTTGTGCCTGACAAAATGCTTGACATGGCGCTGTGACTGAAATTTATACCATTCGGGCCGCGTCAGCCACGGGTGGCTGACAGTTTTTTTTTATGGGTATAATATATCAATATAAATAGTAAAAAAATATTTTTTATCAATAACTATTCATTTCAAGCCATTACACATCGATTAGCAAGAAATTCAATTTTGGCGAATTAGTAAATTTACTTTGGCAGTCTAGGTGTTAAGTATCAATCAGCGAAATAAACTGTTTACGTTACATTTGGTAATGCATAAGTACTTACCATGTGTTCCTTAGCTTAATTGTTAGTTTGATCATTATTTATTAACTAAATAGGTTATAAGACTTGCAAAACCTCAAATCAAGTAAAAATATTAAATTAAGATCATTTTTTTTCTTTATGTGACAAAATAGTTAAGCTGTGATAGCTTGTAAAAGAAAACTTAAGAATATACTAATTTGCCTGTCTGTTGTACTAATTCTAACTTTGAAAGGATTCAGTAGGTACACACTTGTACCGAGAAAATCGGATTTTCTAACTTGGACTATTGGTATTTAAGAAGAGATTTTTTCAAATAAAGCAAGTGGGACAGTTGACAATTTAATAATTGTCGGACAAGTATCTAACATTTTCAACTTTAAATATCAAGTCTAAGTAGAGGAGATATTTTAAGAACACAGAACAGAGTGGCTGTTTTTCCATTTCAATTATGATAAATGCCATTGCTATTTTTCCAAACGATTCACCAATTTGTTATCCCAATACTTTTGCTTGCCAACGATTTTTAGAACCCCCGCATCCGTTTCACATGGCTCATCTCCACTTCAAGAATTATTCAAGGAATATCTTCATGTTTGTTTATTTTCTAATGTCGGCTGCTGGCATCACGCGTGTCAGTGTTGACTGATCAGCTCAGCGTGTAAGATAAACCAGGAACGGCTGACCAGTATAACCTGACCTTTAAAGTCTTGTACAATCGACAGTTTCCAAGGAATTTCAAAAGTAATTGGTTTGGGCAGAGCTCTTTGGGAATGGTCAACCGGCGCCAGGACATTGAACTAGTGTACCGATTTTTGAAACTATTTTAGGGAGACTGAAGTTGGAGTGGGAACAGTTGTATGACGCAGTAGGTACATACTCTTTACACAAAACAAGTTTTTAAAGCTATATAATTAGTATTTAGCCAAAGCCATATAGACCGCGGTTTTGAGCGAATTCGATCTATCGAAGAAAGTAAAGTCTAACTAAATCAATTGATATTTTATTTTATAATTTTTTATACTGCACATTTGCACCGCATTGCCTTTAGGGGAAACACCTGGATGCGACCAACTGTTATGGAAATCTTGTAAAGAACTTTATTCTTGACACAGTAGTTAAAATTATAAAAATAGTGTTTGCCTCGCCATCAATACGTATATTAATAACATATTCGTATTTTTTTTGTATGTTGAAGCTCTTATATTATGATGATAATTATTTCCAGAGTCCCGTGAATCAGCATTCGTGCACGCGCTGTCAGCCGCCGCGCTTGCGCACGCAGTAGCACGCGCGTGCAGTCGCGGCGAGCTCAACGAATGCTCGTGCGACGCTCGCGTTCGCAAGCGAACACCGCGCCATTGGCAGTGGGGAGGATGTTCGGAGGTAATACCAAATGCTTCTTTCTTTTGTTTCTTCATTGCTAACTCTTCTTCTGTCTATCTACCACAGAGTAACTGGAGTGTGTAATGTCATGAAGAGGTAGACAATAAATGTTTGTGTAGTGCGAGCATTCGTAAGCGAACAACACCACTGGCACAGTGAGGACATTATATTATTATTATTTATTATCCTATCCTACTTAATATTATAAATGCGAAAGTTTGTGTGCATGTCTGGATGTCTGGATGTTTGTTACTCTTTCACGAAAAAACTACTGAACGGATTTTGGTGAAACTTTACAGTATTATTGATTGTAACCCAGAATAATATATAGGCTATAATTCATGACGATATGTGACAAAGTAAATTTCACGCGGGTGAAGCTGCGGGCAAAAGCTAGTGTAAAATAATTCTTCTGCAGTAAGTAAAAACTGATTTGTTTGTGACTATGAAGAACTTATGAAGTTAAATCCTAGAATCATGAGTTTATACCTAGGCATTAAATTATAGCGTATTTAAGATGGGTATTTTATTCGTCAATAATAATATTACTTAATAAAATTAACGATTCTTTTTAACAAATTCCAGGATATAAGATACGGCGAGAAGTACAGTCGAGACTTCGTGGATTCGAAAGAAGATAAGAATTCAGACGAAGGCTTGATGAATCTGCACAACCACGAGGCTGGGCGAAGAGTAAGTTCCTACAGTATTTTTGTCCACGAAGCTGAATTTTATTATATGCGAGCAAGTGGAGACAAGCAATTTTTAAATAAATAGATTAGCCACATAATAGTAGTTCTGACAGTCTTGATTAGGGCTCTTCCCGTGGCGAGTCGTAAGAGGCGAGTGGCGTTTAAGATGATGATAGGGAGTTACGATCAATGAGGTTCATACTGAAGAGAGAAACCGTTTGCATACAGTGGCTTATCTCATCATCATCACTGGAAGCTGCCCCTGCTGGACAAAGGCCACCCTCAAGGATTTCCACAATGACCAGTCCTGCGCTGGCATTCAGATGCCTTTCGCGACCTTCACCAGATCGTTGCTCCATCACATTGCGTTTTTCAGCTTTGTTTTTGTAGCTTGCTAACGGGACTATTCCCAGCTCTTCGTTCTCACCGTTACAACTCCTGTGTAGCCAGGATCTACAGCTTGACCGCCAATAAAAACTCAACCAGCTAACGTCAAGTTTGTCCATGGGAAAAGTTAGACTGTCATTAGACCCTTCTTTCCTTGTCTCTTAAGTCTTTATTCCACCTCTCTGCAATTTTATTCTTCTGTTGTCCCCAGGCGGTCCGCAGCCGAATGCAGCGCGTATGCAAGTGCCACGGCATGTCGGGCTCGTGTTCAGTAAGAGTGTGCTGGCGCCGCCTGCCACAGCTACGGCTTGTAGGCGACGCGCTCGCCACCAGATATGAGGGCGCTTCGCATGTCAAGGTGGGTGACGTCATAGCATCATGATGGCGTGTGTAAGAGCACGGCATGACGGGTAATACTCCGCCACCAGATACGAGGGGGCTTCGCATGTTAAGCTAAGTGACGTCATAGCATCATGATGACCTGTGCAAGTGCCACGGCATGTGGGGCTTGTGTTCAGTAAGAGTGTGCTGGCGCCGCTTGCCGCAGCTATGACTGGTGGGCGACGCGCTCGCCACCAGATACGAGGGCGCCTCGCATGTCAAGTTGGGTGACATCATAGCATTATCATAACGTGTGCAAGTGCACGGCATGTCGGGCTCGTGTTCGCCACCAGAATCGAAGGGGCCTCGCATGTCAAGGTTGGTCATAGAATCATCATGAGCGCGTGCAAGAGCATCCCGTGTAAGGCTCGTGCTCGCCACCAGATACGAGAGGGCTTCGGATGTTAAGGTCGGTATTATGTAATCATACCCAACGCTGTCAGTGTTGGACTGCACATTCGAGAGCCAGAGAGGATAGAGAGAGAGAGACTTCCAGCCCTATCACCTCTGCTAACGTCAAGCTAAGCTGGGGGATATGTGCTCACCACTAGATATTAAAGCGCTTCACATTTTAAGGTTAGTTATGTATGCAAATGCAATTATTGCTCAGTTTCTTTCTAGTAACGTCTCAACTCAACTAGCCCGATGCAAGCTTCTATAACTGCGGGTCTTTTCTGCGCTCCCTCACTATCTGCATCCTATCTAGATACTTGCAGCATTTTCTCATGTAAAAAAAGGATTTTGCAATTGTATTTTTGAATTAACTTTTCAGATAGTCGAACGGAAGAGAGGCAAGAACATACGGAAACTGCGACCACTTCACGCAGACATGAAGAAGCCCAACAAAACGGATTTGGTGTATTTGGAAGATTCTCCTGACTACTGCGAACCTAATGATGAGTAAGTTTTCAGACATTATGCCCATTATGGCTATGTTTCCTTTTTCACAAGCGTAAGGGAACGAACTGCTGACTATGATGAAGATTAATCGTCATTTTGGTGTAGAATGTGCTGACGCTAAGGTAAAGACTAAAAAATGTGTGTATTAAACATTTTCAAGTATTAAATCGTACCCGATATCAAAGTGTACGTCATATTTATTTTGCCTCTTAAGAGAGGGGAAGAGACTTCTCTTAGAACTAAGAAAAGCATCCTTAGGGAAGAGACTCATGCCTGTTTTCACCATCAATCCCTAATTTTTAAGTGACCCCTATGGTAACAAATAACAGGAATTTTGTTTCACTTAAAAATTAGGGATTGATGGTGAAAACAGGCATCACATGCTCTTCTTCTTTCTAGTTCCTTCTCCTCATGTTTTCTTCCACACAATTTTATATGTGCTAGTCATCAACTCGTGTGTATTACCACAGAATAATAATAAGTACGTATTACGTAATTCATGACACGATCTTGACATTGTCAGGAGTGCTAAGCTAATTCCATTTAGCTAATGTGTCAGCATCTTCATCTATATCACCAATCTCGTGTATTACCTACATTACTTGTGACTATTCCAGACTCGGCATCCTCGGCACCCGCGGGCGTACATGCAACCGTACATCAGCAGGGCTTGACGGCTGCCGGCTGCTGTGCTGCGGACGCGGGTACCAGACGCGCGTGAGGGATCATGAGGAGAAGTGCCGCTGCAGGTGAGACCTTGTGGTGAAATGCCTTTTTATTTAAGCAAAAGGACGTCCACTGCTAGGAAAAGGCTTTCCTCTAGCTAGGATTTCTACAGCGACCGGTTCTGTGCTGTCCGGGTTCAGGTGGTTCACGCTATCTTCACGAGATCGTCGGTAAAACACATAACAGATGGCAGTGGATTAGTGATATCTGTGGCAGTACTAAGTACTTGAATGGAAACTGTGACTCGGTAAGCTGACATGCTGACAGTCGATCTCATATTGACTTTTTGAAGAAAAACAAATTCATTGATGGCTTACATTTTTATCCAAAAGTATAAGACGTTTGGGCAGCGTTGCGTTTACGATGTGAAAATTCCATACTAAGGCTTTGTTGGACCACATAACTTTGACCGTAACTATAACGATAATCGGTGTTTTTTGTATAGAGTTTGACAGATTTCTGACGTTTGTCAAAGTTAAAGTATGATGGTGCAACCCAGCCTAATTTTTAGTGTTACCTTAGGTACTTTTAACGAGGAGGTAACGATATGCGAGGAGGTCAATGACGATGGTCTTACAGGTGCTGCTGAAAGTGATCCTGTATCATGTATAAAGATAAAGCCTATTTTACAAGGTTTAAATCAAATCTCGTTGTCTTTTTAGGTTCGTCTGGTGTTGTCGGGTGCACTGTGAGCTTTGCCGCTCCAAGAGAGACCACCACGTCTGCAACTAGGAGGCTACATACAACGAGACCAAATGCTTTACCATCGTTGAGATATTGTTCGATAAATGGAGGAATTTCGATAATGTTGACTAAGATCGTTTCATCCACGAAGCCCCACCATTCTTCCGCTAATGTTTGAGTGTTATCGGTACACGCTAAATCATCCATGAGTGCACACGCACACTACAATAATGACGCTCGGATTGCTTGAATCAAACTTCCCTCGACCAAAAATTGGTGGGGCGCGTCTTCGTGGATGAAACGATCTATAGATACGACTACAGAATAGCAGTACGATAGGATCCAATAGTTTTATAATGTCTGACCTTTCTTTGACAGTGAGTATGATATTGTCTCAACTATGAATTTTTAAAAATTTTGTTCGCTACTTTTCATTGGTATCTTCTACTAAACTTCTGTAATGCTCTTGTTTATTAAATTCTGTTGTCGACTGTAGATGTTAGCGCTCCAATAATATTATTATGATCTTCGTATGAGACAATTTGTAAAATTAACCTTTAATTTTTGTTAAATTGACTATTCCAAGTCCAAGTCCCATAATATTAGGTAAACAACCTTAAATCTGGAATAGGAACTTTCGGAAACATATTTGGATTTATATTTGGAATTCTATTTTCAAATTGCAATCAACCTTCTTTTGTTAAATTCTTTGCATTTAAAAGTGTTTAAATTGATTTTTGTATCTTGCCAGTATTCTTTTAGCCTTGCTTTTGTTAATTTGTCAAATAAATTATTTCTTCTATGTTTTAAATGGACTGATTTAGTTTAAGTGATTATGTATTTTCTGATAATAAGCTTTAAAGTATTTACAGTATTACCTACTAACTTATTTGTGTTTTTGATGTAAAAATTGTAAATAGCGCTTTTGTTAATACAATTTATAAATATAATATTTAAGTCTTGATGAAAGATGTTATAGATTTAAGTCTCATTAGATGGTTATTTCATTTTAATCGAATTCTCTTGTAAATAATTTGGTACTTAAATATAGCGGTTTAATTTTATTTTCTACCTCATGGACATGAATTCGTTCAAGCCATATTGATATTGTTTTATGAAACAAATATTATTTCGATGCTTTTTATATTAATTTAGTTTTAAGAAGCGCTGTAAATATTTAAATGTTCTAGTAAGTTAACGTTAGTAATTTATTTAAATTAGATTGTGATAGATTTATTCCTCTTAGATGTTAGTTGATCGAAATTATGATGTAGTTTTTCATATTGGCGTAATTAAAATCTCAGAATGTAGTATAAATTCTATTGCCATTTTGTAAATATTTCATAATGTCGTAATTGTAATATTTGATACTTGTCTTTCCATTACTGACGATATAATAAACAGTCTTCACTACAAAATTAAATAAGCATTGATTGAAATTGTTGTGCAAGTGGTTATGACTGTCTTTAGAGATATCATAATTTGATAACAAAATCTATGATAATGATGACACAAAATTAAACGTAAATTAAATAATAAATTACAACCCGATCGCGTTAACTGCACACCTGATGGCCGTGACGTCACATCGGCGGTCTAGTATGGACGGGGCGAACGTGGAGAAGTGTGTGGTAACTTGGTGCGCAGTTAGCTCGATCGGATTATAGATAGAACCTTTCGTTTAATGTCGCATACGAAATTAAGGCGAAAATTTAAAATATTATTCTAATTAAGAAATCATGTTCTAGAATAATATAAGTTATCTGCTTGATAATAACCAAAAGATAAATTGTTACGTACAGAAGACAGCACATCAAGTTAAACACAGTGAATCTTATGTACTCGTAACAAGAGTTATTTTACAATAAAAATGTATAGCCTGATGTGCTGTTGACTCTACTTGGCTATGAAAGGACAGTCAGAGCGAAGACTTGTAGATTACCACTTTGAATATGAAATAGTTACTACTTGATGTAAATGGGATAAAATAAATGTATTAGAAACCATATTTTGTTTTCTTTAACAGACTTAAAAAAAAGAGGAGGTTCTTCGTTCGGCTGTATGTATTTTTTTGTGTAGTCCACCGCTTAATCCGGTCCATTTTTGACATTAGTTTTACCATTTGGTAAATTAGAAAACCGGAACACGTAATGTGGGCAGGCCTCCCACTAGGTGGACCTGGACCGACGGGCAGGCCTCCCACTAGGTGGATCGACGATCTGGTGAAGGTCGCGGGAGATGCCTGGATGCGGGCGGCGCAGGCCCGCTCTTTGTGGAAATCCTTGGGGAAGGCCTTTGTCCAGCAGTGGACGTCATTCGGCTGAAACGAACGAAATTAGAGAGGGTCATGCTTCCGCAGTGGAGACTAAAATACCGAATTATGGTGTAGTTAGGATTTAGGTTAGGTTAGAAAAGGATTTGACAGTTCTTCAGTGTTGCTAATCTAGAAAAAAATAACTAGCAAATTGAGTTTCGTTTTACGCAATTCGTGATTTTATACGAAATGGAAGTTTCGATGAAATTTATCCCGTGAAATAAAGTATCTTATTGGAAAAATCAATTAACATTAACCTTGAAAAGATAAAATCATGTCCTTTTTAGATTAAATCAAAACGTCACTTTCCACGTAAGAAAAACATTTGGTTTTTATCTTTTAATAAGTGCCGCTATTATCTTTTGTATTTATCGTTATCATTATTTAAAATTTAAAGTGATAGGTAATTAAAAAATCAATGCAAGTCAATCTTGAAGAAATAGACTCCACTTCAAGCACAACCTTTTTAGGGTTCCGTAGCCAAATGGTAAAAAACGGAACCCTTATAGATTCGTCATGTCTGTCTGTCCGTCCGTAAGTCACAGCCATTTTTTCCGAAACTAGAAGAGCTATCTAGTAAGTAGTTTTTTTCAATACCTCGTAAATCGTAAACCGCTTATTACCGCGTAATCTTTCATACAAATAACTTAAATTAAAACAAACATTATTTTAATAAACCAATGGTACGGAACCTTTTGTGCGTGAGTCCGACACGCGTTTGGCCGGTTTATAGTTTTCCAGAGGATTTTCCAAATGGAGGATTTGGTCTATATTCATGTTTATATAGACGGATAAAAGGTAAAATAAAATATTTTTTGCTGTGATAATAAATTCGATTTTAATGTGTTACTCTTAACTAGTTCCCAAGGGGATTTCCTATCCATGGGTAATTGGTCGGGCATTGGCTGCAAACGGCCATCCAGTATTGCATCTGCAAGTAAAAATAAAAATAGGTATAGCTGATCGTTTCATACACGAAGACGCGCCCCACCATTCTTCTGCTAGTGTTTGAGTATTATCGGTACACGCCAAATTATCTTTATCTATGAGTGCACACACACACTACAATAATGACGCTCGGATTGCTCGGATCAAACTCCCCGCACCCTGCGCTTCCCTCGACCAAAAATTGGTGGAGCGCGTCTTCGTGGATGAAACGATCTTAACCTTTATTCTTATGAAATGTTGAGTAATAAAAACTGTGCAAATATTTAAATTAATTATTCAGTTGTTTTTATTGACGCGAAGCAGTGGTAGGGTTAAAGTAATACTGGGACGTGTAAAACCGCTTTTAAAAAGGCTTTTTACAGAAAATAAATGACTTAAGACTTTTTTATGGCGATCATAGGCCAATGACAGATCGCACGGACTGTCATGGGTCGCGCAACCTGTCATTGGCTTATGATCGCGCCAGTGATGGCGATCTGCACGTGTTGGTGTGGTTGAAGCAATACAGTTATTGATGACCTAGATTATTTCCATAGAGTTAAATTATAGGTACTTATTTGGGACTTGTAAAAGCGCTTTTTAAAAGACACTTTTGAGTTTCAAGACACAAATTAAAAGTTATTTTCACTTTTGATTTTAATCATCAAGATTCTCAGAAACATCTAATTAGGTAAAGTCCGAACAAAATGTTTTGCTTAGTAGGTAACTTCTGATAGGTGCTATCAATAAATTGCACGTATTTGATTTTGGTATCAGGTTCGTGATAAGGAAAACAAAACACTGTCATTTGAACGTAATAGTTATCAAATCTAAATACGTCAAAATACCTAGTTCCAACTTCCCAGCAACTAAATTATCTACTTTTGATTAGTTTTCAAGGTAACAGGTTTATGGTTCCGATGCCATGATAATGTCATGCAGGTTGTCAGTCTGACATAAGGGCTTTTAACAGTACTTAATAATATTTACAAAACTCACTGACCTCTATACACACTGGACCGGCTGTCTCAGCTAATATTGTGCGCTACGTGCTACGACGTAAGTACGTCAAAATTAGTTCGTGTACCGAGAACTAATTTTTACGTACTTACATTATATGGAGTAACCGTAGGAGTAAGCGAGAAAGAAAATCACTAATTTTAGTTCCATGGACACACGTATCTGCCTACAGGCCATAGCCTACAACGCCAAAATGGCAAAAATCAAATGGGCACAAAAATATTATGACAGCAGCCAGTCCAGTGTGTATAGAGTTCAGTGACAAAACCACAATCCTTTTGGTTTTACGCCACGAAATACAAAAACAATAACCCAAAATAATTAATTACAAAAACCCAAATATTTTGACTGACGCTTTGTGTGTGCAATGCAGCGCCATTTAAAAGCGGCCATTTATAAACAGACAAAATGCTCAAATGTCGGGCCACATAGAAGCTACGCTGCACTGCACTGCATGTTACTGTGTCACCCAAATACGAAGCACGTCTTACAAAATAACCAAAATACGATTTTCACACGTGAATGTGACACGACGTGACTTGTAGTGTAGCACTACCTTTAGCAGCCCTTTATAAGTATAAATTAGTTAACTTACTTCAGTATGGTCAGCGGTCAGAGGCCCACAAACAGCTTGACGGCAGGTGGTGGGTTGGTTCAAGTTGCAAGCCTTCTGGCTGTACTCATTCACAGGAACGGGGTTCTTCACCCAGTCCACCACATCTTTGGTGTTCACCTGAGGAAATAATACCAGTAACTTTATTAATTAGTAAACGAACTAAAGTCGCTGACATCTCGACGGATTAGCACGCTGAAGTGGCAATGGGCAGGGCACATGTACGCAGAACTGACGGCCGATGGGGCAGCAAGGTTCTGGAATGGAGGCCGCGTACCGGAAAACGCAGCGTGGGACCGACGACATCGTAAAGGTAGCAGGGAAGCGCTGGACGCAGGCCGCTACCAATTGATCAACATGGAAAGCATTGGGGGAGGTCTATGTTCAGGAGTGAACGTCCTGTGGCTGAAATGATGATGATGATGATGATGGTCTGTACATTTTCACGTTAGTGAGGGTCTCTTCTGCAAAATATCAACGTTAATTCTAACTCAGACCTCAATAGTAGTTGCATACGGTATAAGATTCCCTAAGGGGTGGGGGGGGGGGGGCCCTCTCTAACGCCTGTATTCACAAAAGATGCTTGCTTAAGTGAAGCAGCAAATCGAACGTAAAGCGTTGAATAGAGCTCAGTGATTGGTTAATGTGTCACCCTGTGCGTCCATGCGCACTGTGAGACCTCATAGTAATGTTTGTGAATATGGGCGTGAAAGTCTAGAGCTTAGGGATCCAACTTACTATGTGGTAGTTTAACCCACGGATAAAGTGATAGATCACATATTATATCCACTGAAAATATTTTAATTTTGATTTTTAAATATAGTTAATTAGCTTTACGCCCGCGGCATCGCCCGCGTGGAATTTCGTCTGTCACAGAAAAACTATATCGTGCGCGTTTCTATTTCAAAAACCGAGATAAAAACTATCCTATATCCTTTCCCGGGACTCAAACTATCTCAATGCCAAAGAAGAACGGTCATCTGTGACCCAGGCCCGACAGAAACGAGACATACCTCAGTTTTTTTGTCATGTCTTAATTAGTTAAATTATATATTTTTTATTTTCGAAATCTATGTATAACACCAAAATATTACCCTTTGTTTTTGTTTAGGCGTAATACAAAAACTAATACAAAATGCCTATTTATCACCAAAATTGGTAAATGTATGTACCTAAATGTCTATTACAGCTGCTATGGAATGTATCTAGGTGACCTGGAGATACAACCGGATTATACAGGGTGGTTATACATTTGGAACGATAAGTGATCTCACTCGATTATTTCTAAACTATACAAGATATCGAAAAACTAGTTACTGATTCTGAAAGTGCTTCACGAGCTCTTTCAAATGGTACCATTAATAGGGTACAGATTATGGAAGCTGGTAACATTGAATTTTTGGATTTTGTAACTTATTATTTTTTCCACCCTGTATAATCCGGCTGTATCTCCAGGTCACCTAGATACATTCCATAGCAGCTGTAATAGACATTTAGGTACATACATTTACCAATTTTGGTGATAAATAGGCATTTTGTATTAGTTTTTGTATTACGCCTAAACAAAAACAAAGGGTAATATTTTGGTGTTATACATAGATTTCGAAAATAAAAAATTTAAGACATGACAAAAAAACTGAGGTATGTCTCGTTTCTGTCGGGTCTGGGTTTTTTTTGTATGGGGCGTGACCGTTCTTCTTTAATTAAAATCGGTTCAGTGTTTTTTTATTCACAATGAGGAAGCTCTTGACCTGCATCTCACCTGATGGTAAGTGACGATCAGGCAGAAAGTGTAAGCGAGCTTCACCCGAAGCCGAGATTTAGGCGTGAAAGAGACACAGACAGACAGAGTTAATGCGAAATATTAGGTATAGATAATTTCTTACCATAAACACATCAGGAATATTATTGATCACGTCCAGGAACCTGATCAAGGCGCGTTCGACCGCCGGGTTGGCTCGGACGTACCACTCGTGGACGAAAAAGCCGAAAGGCGAGCGGTTGCCGAAGTAGTGGCTCTCGAAGTTCCGTGTGATGAATTGGAACCAGGCGTCTTCGTCGTTCATTGGAGGACTAAAATATACGAAAATATGAGTCACAATTTTATTTAACTGGGAGTTGAGATGTATCAGTAGGTCAATAAAATATTCGTTGAATCTATACTTATCTATAAAAACGACAGGTCACTGACTTATTGACTGACTGACAAATGAGGATATCCGTAAACGAACTTAAGTCGCTGACATAGCCCGACGGATTAGCAAGCTGATGTGGCAATGGCCAGGGCACATAGTACGCAGAACTGACGGCCGATGGGGCAGCAAGGTTCTGGAGTGGAGGCCACGTACCGGAAAACGCAGCATGAGACATCCACCGACGACATTATAAACGTAGCAGGAAGGCGCTGGACACAGGCCGCTACCAATCGATCAACATGGAAATCATTAGGGGAGGTCTATGTTCAGCTGTGGACGTCCTATGGCTGAAATGATGATGATGATGATGGATGAAAAAGTATAAAAACTTACGTAAAGAAGCAAGAATCCGCCATCGCGCAAGGTATACCTTGCAGATCCCTCCAGGACACCATAGGTACAACCCACACACCAGGCAAAGCAGCAGTAGGGCAGGGGGGAATGACGCAGTCCTGGGTGCTTGCGTAGTCCAGGGTGTAAGGCCAGAGACCAGGGTCGAGGGAAGTGATCGTCGGCCACGAGCAGTCGTAGGTGAGACTAGTCTCTTTGATGACTTGGAAGGTGGCGTTCCCGCTCAGTTGCAGGAATGGGCTTCGGATACCTGAATAAATAAACAAAAAATGCAAAATCAACACACACACATTTATAAAGCAGACTCTATAGACCTGATTAGGATTACGATTTCAGAGAGTATATTTTTGTTGTATTCTCTTAAATGAACGTTGACGTAACTTAACAACTAACCCATCAAAATCTAAGCGGTCTAGCGACCCACCGCAGCTTCGCACAGATGCTGAGTATACATAATAACACTACCTATTAAAAAAACCGCATCAAAAACCGTTGCGTAAGAGTAGGCGCACACCGTTTTCGTCGGCCGATAGTTTAGGCGGGCTGTTGATCAGTATTAGTCCAGTCATTATAGTAAGTTCACCTCGGAATTCGAGATACCCAGCTGTAAGTCTGTAAATACTTGTATATTGACACCCTAAAAGTTGTCTCAAAACCTACATATGGTAGGGTGTAAGCAACTATTAAATTTCAAGGTCAACGGTCACAAAAATCGTTTTTTTGCGCTTTTTTTAGAAATATCTTGTTTCCTATGGGTTTTTTGCTATTTGTATTTATTAGCAATATTGTAAAATACAAAATTCTCTACAAATTTTGTTTAAAAAAAATTTGTATACGGTGAACCGTTTTCGAGATAGAGGCCGGAGAGCGTGCATCACTTCAGGTCAACTTAAGCGGTTTAGATTTTTTATAAAAAAGGATTTTCCCGCTAATTCCCGTGGGAATTTCGCGAATTCCTTGTTGTAACTAAGCTTTAAGTTTACTAAGGTACCTACATACCAAATTTCAAGCGTCTTACTTAAGCGGTTTAGATTTTTCATACAAAAGGATTTTCCCGTTAATTCCCGTTCCGGTGGGAATTTCGGGAATTACTTGTTGTAACTAAGCTTTAAGTTTACTAAGGTACCTATGTACATGCCAAATTTCAAGCGTCTAACTTAAGCGGTTTAGATTTTTCATACAAAAGGATTTTCCCGCTAATTCCTGTTCCCGTGGGAATTCCTAAGTATACTATAACCTGCCCAGGAGTATGAAGAATAATTGTACCAAGTTTCGTTAAAATCCGTCGAGTAGTTTTTGTTTCTATAAGGAACATACAGACGGACAGACAGACAGACAAAAATTTTACTGATTGCATTTTTGGCATCAGTATCAATCACTAATCACCCCCTGATAGTTATTTTAAAAATATATTTCATGTACAAAATTGACCTCTCTACAGATTTATTATAATAAGTACTAGCGGCCGCCCTCTATCTCGAAAATGGTTCACCGTATAAAAATTTTTTTGAGCAAAATTTTTAGAGAATTTTATATTCTACAATATTGATAATAAATACAAATAGCAAAAAACCCATAGGAAATGAGATATTTCCAAAAAAAGCGCAAAACACCGATTTTTGTGACCTTTAACCATAAAATTTAATAGTTGCTTACATCCTACCATATGTAGGTTTTGAGACAACTTTTAGGGTGTCAATATACAAGTATTTACAGACTTACAGCTGGGTATCTCGAATTCCGAGATTCTTACCTAATTTAAGCTTAAATGACTGGACTATATGGGCATGTATGGGAGTGCGCACACTACGCCGATTCGATTTGGCCGATTCTTCATACAATTTGAAATCGGGCACACAACTATCGGCCAACTAAAAATCAACGGTGTGCGCCTACTCTAAAGACCTAAGCATACATAGGAACAGACAGCAAAAAGCGACTTTGTTTCATACTCTGCAGTGATCAGGCTTACCATGGATAGCGTCTTGAGGAATATTGGCAAATTGCGCCATCTGCTCGATCTGGTCTCCGAATTCTTGCCTCATGTCTTCAAGGCCCGCTTCATGCCACCAGGTCTGGGGCGTCCTATGACTGATGGAGTGGAGAGCGATCTCAAAACCTTGGTTGTACAGTTCATTGACAATCTGGTAGTTTGTATACTCGTGGTTAACGTAGAATGTAGTGCCAACTGGGCAGCCGTTGCTGTTCTTACGGTCGTATAAAACTTCACGGTAGGTTTCAATGTTGATGACGTTGACTGCGTCGTCGAAGGTCACCATTACGAACTGAAATGCAGTTTTGATTTTAAGGGCATTCAAGAAAATAAAAGTGTAAAAGACATGATGGATAATTTTAGTAGGAAGTGAAGAAAACGTAGATTTATCATTCTAATAGGTACAGAAAACAGATCAGTTATTAACTACAGCCAACTTGGTGATTATTAAAATTGTATCTATAATAAATGGTAGGATCTGTATATCAAATAAAAAGAAGAATTATTAAATGATCAGATTGATTTCAAATTGCTTGATCAGATTATTGTGCCATTTAAGTTATAACTTGGATCAAAGATAGGTATAATATGAACATTTATTTTTAGGTCAAAGATAAATGAAAGATTTTCTACAAAGATTACATTCATGATTTACCTGTGGGGTATCCCTTGGAGCTAAGTTCCCAGGGATGTCTGTGGATGCACACCGACATTCTGGCAACTGGCAGGTCTGCGGATCACATGGTTCTGCCAAATCCAGTTCTTCTTCAGAATTCTGGGCGAGAGCCACTGCAGCCAAGAGTAAAATCCAACTCCAGCGCATTTTGGCTTGATCCTTGCAACACTGATCTAGAAATTCGTTCCTTGGCTGTATAAATATCGGAAGATTCTAATCTTTATTATCAATATTATAATCAATGTCCCTTACTAAGGTATCTGGTGCATTTATTGTTGTATGCGCTTTTTTGCATTTATCTTATCATTTTACAAAAAATGTGTAATTAGGGGGTTTTTGCAATTTAGACTTCAGAATTATTAGTGCTAAAACGACATGAGTGTGAGTTTTGAAATTACGAGTAGGTAATATGCCGTCAATTTCTGTACTTACAATTAAAAAATGATGCCATAAATTTTAAATTAGCAGTGAAAACTGCTTCTGCAAGACTTATTATTTGTATGCTAAGTACTTGTATTATAATACAAGCTGTATTATTCCTAATAAAGAAAAAAAAAAAGGAAAGTAGCATAAAATAACTGTTTAAGGTGTGCACTCGATTCATTTTCAAGTATACCTTTACCTACCTTCCTAAGACCAATCACAGCACAGCATAGAATCTGACTTATTAAGTGTGCTAAAAAAAATTGTGGAGATCGTTGGGGGAGACCTTAGTCCAGCTGGACGTCTTTTGGTTGATTGAGACGATGGCGTTTTGATTAGCTAATGATTTTCGTTTATGGTGTGGTTAATTTCTTCATCTACTGTTTCTAACAACATCAAGATGTAGCCAAAATTGGGTCACTTTTGACATTTCTACTACGTCCAGGAAATTTTCTATCTACTATTTATTTCGGGGCCGGGCATATTACGGGACCATTTCAACCTGTCGTTCCCACCGCTGCAACTCCTGTGTAGCCAGGATCTACAGCTTGACCGTCACAAAAACCCAACCAATGAAGATCAAGTTTGTCCTGGGAGAAAGTTAAAACTGTCATTGGACCCGCAACGAAATTAATCAGAAGAACATAGGAGGACTTCGAAGTTAAGGCACAGAACAATAATAAGTACGTTAAGGTTCGATTTCTCTCCATTGCAAAGCGCATGACAGGTGACAAATGTTTAATAAGGTTATTAAACCTTAAGATGTGCACCACGGACAATAAATTACTGGGTATTGCTGTGGTATTACCTACCAATAAGTATTCCTTGATTTTTATAAATGAATATTCGAAGTTTTATGTAAGTAGGTACCTCAACATGAAATCAATGTCCGTCTCAGTTCAGTTCAACTCTCACAAAATACTATTTTGATATGGTTATCTACGTTACAATGACAATTTCCTTTGAAGGTCCTACGCTGCCCACAGTCGTGCTTTCTGCCACCTGCATAGTAGGTAAGTCCACCGAGTAGGAGGCCTGCCTACTGCGTCTTCCAGTCAGTGGTTGCCACTTGAGAACTTTTCCACCAAGGTGACATAACACTTGAATTGGTTTACAGATTAGCAACATCACTAAACTTCAGAGTCTGAAGTTCAGATTAGTTATTTCTTTTTTGCTATGACTACGTTCGTACGTTCTTATGTAAGAACTAGCTTATGCTCCACCCACCTATATCTACGTAGGGCACATCATTCTTCAACCCGAGCGAAGTTAGCAGGAAGGCGCTGGACGCAGGCCGCTACCAACCGGGCAGCATGGAAAGCATTGGGGGAGCCCTATGTTCAGCAGTGGACGTCCTATGGCTGAGAAGATGATGATGATGAAAGGTCACTGTCCCTACTCTAAATAGCTGAAGTCACGACGATGCGTGTGACAAAGATAATTGGAGCTCATTGAGATGTTTCTAGCTTTGTAGATGGTGCTGTAATAATTCTGTCATAGTTTGTTAGATCTAATGTACCGTACCTAGAAAATAAACGATGTCATTTTCTTTTATTTTATTTCATTTCACTATAAAGTGTCAAATTTCCTATACAATATTATTGTAAGTACCTAAATTATAATAAGTTGTTGTAACCAGTCCACTTAAATTCGTACTGATACCTAATTTCTACATTTTATTCTTTAGAAATAATGATGATTGTCGAAGCACGAACTGATGGAAATATCGGTTTTATTTTCAAGATTAGAAAATTGTGAACTATCTACTTCTTATATTTTAAGGTTTTCATTTAAATCCGGGAAAAATAAAATCATTGTCAATTTGCAGTTTATTTCAAAATCGGGGTAATAAGTCTGAGGCCAAAAAGGAAAACAAAATAAGTACATTACATTATTATTTTGTAATAAATAGTTTACTTAATTATATACTAGATAGAATTACAGTCCAAGGGGGTTGCCCAACCATGGGTAGGTGTTTGGGCAACTGCTGCACACTGTCATCCAGTATTGCATCTGTAACAAAATGAAAGTGTTATTAATAAGAATGAAACCAAAGGAAGAAATTAAAATAACTATAGACTCATTTGTGTTAAAAATAAACCGCCACATCTCTTGGAACCCTAAAGGTTCGACCAAACCAACGCGTGCAGCCTGCGTGCGTGATGGCGATGGCGATCAGATGTGTATGAATTTGTAGAGATGAGTTCAGATCAATGCGTCCTGTCATTGGTCGCGGCGATCTATGCACACGCAGTGATCGCCATCGCCATCGCCGACACGAGCTGCACGCGTTGGTTTGGCCGAAGCTGTGGAGTCACTGATTCTTGAAGGGATATTTAAGTTCAAGTACCCAAGTTAATAAATTAAGAGATACCTTTAAGTTAACTGGATTAAAACAGTGCAAGTCTTAAAGCTTGTGGTATCAGCCGAGACAAACTTAAATGTTTTCCAAAGTACGGATAATTACTTGTGATAAGGAGTCATGGTCAAAATGACGTGTTTCCAATCTAGTTATTTATAGATAAAATTATTGTACCTAATTGTACGGATTATAATCAAATTTATTTTATCGATTAAAAAGAACCGTTATCTAAATAATAGTAATCTCGAAAAATCGACGATATTTTAATTCAATAACTTAATCTCCTTATTACTTAGTGCAATAGCTACCTCATCGCTAAATTGTTTAAGTATCGTAATTTTTCTTACGAATTCATTGTCGATTGCTGCTCTTTCAAGTATTGTAGTGATAAGCTTGAGTTTTATTCTGACTTCTTCTTCTTGTTGTGTCGACAACAAAAGTACACAGCGTCAGCCCAAAACTCCGCCACAAGAGTGGCGTTGTCAGTAGCCTAAATTAAATCTTCCTGCGTGCAGTTGTTTGGGCACGCAGGGCACGACATCATGTGCTTTCTTCGATTGGGGATTTATTTTGGGAGTTTACTGACTAATACTTCATTACTATTATGCAATAAAGGGGATATACAGATTTGACTTTATTATTCTATCTGAATATTAAATCTGAAGAATGATTCTATTCCGTAAGATGTGTGTGAGACCCACTTAATTTATGAATACGAAATTAACCTTGCTGTAACTATGCTAAAGAAAATGCGAACTCCCACTTAGACCAAAAACTTTTGTCACAACAAAACTTAACTATTAGAACTTTTGTAAATTAGATGTGCTATTGTTTGCAATAGTACTGGTACTTGTGGACACCATTTCCTTACCTCAGTGTGGTGAGAAGACAGGGGCCCGCACACAGAGACGGGGCAGGTGGTGGCGACTGGGGTCTTGCAGGCCTTGCTGGAGTACTCGTTTACGGGAATGGGGTTCTTCACCCATTCTACCACTTCATTGGTGTTGACCTGAAGAGAGAAGATTCAGTATTAGTGGTGCTCTACACGGTTTCAATAATTAACGCCCTTATTCACAAACATTACTATGAGGTCAGTGGACAGTGTGCGTGGACCCAGGGTGACACACGAACCAATCACAAAGCTCTATTCAACGCTGTACGTTCGATTTGCTGCTTCACTTAAACAATCATCGTCTGTGAATACGGGCGTTAGATAATTTCGTGAAAGTGGTACATATCATTTATTTTCAGCCACAGGACGTCCACTGCTGAACATAGGCTTCGCGCTATGATTTTCAAGATTGTCCGGTTAGTAGCGGCTTCATCTAGCGCCACTCTCTACTTTGTAATATTTAACAATAAAATTAAGCTGCTTTTAGGCAATGATGAGTACTTCCATAAGCTCACTATTCAAACTTTGATCTAAACAGCTATGAAATATAATAAAGAAAATACTAACCATGAACACATCAGGGATGTTGTTGATCATGTCAAGGAATCTAGCGACGGCGCGCTGGACAGCAGGGTAGGCCCTCAAGTACCACTCGTGGACGAAGTAGCCGAAAGGAGCGCGGTTGCCCAAGTAGTGCCTTTCGAAGTTGCCCACGATGAACTCGAACCAGGCTTGCTCGTCAGTAAGCGAAGGACTGCAAGTAAAGATACAGATATTGTACTAACCACAAATCACAGAAAGTAAAGGGAGATATTATGACAAGAGGGCGGTGGCCGGTGTCGCAGCAATATGCCCAAAAACAGAACAGATTGCTCGTTACAGCAGCGACGTCATAATGTAAACAGTTTACATTGCTTGCGTAGTATTGAATTAAATATTATTGGAACGTTGAGTACTGATACCGCAGTGGATAATGAGAACATATTTTGATTACTTTATGTGTGTGAATTTCTAATGCCACATTGAGTTTCGAACTCAGCGCATATTAGTTGGTCGATCAAGGAGAAGGTTTAAACCCTCAGTTTCATTTGACTAATTTGAAACGCAGTGTTTGGCTCTAACAGCTTTCAACTCTTTGCGCCGTATGGTATTTTTATAGGCTCTTCAATAAACTCATAACAATGAAACAAAAAAGCCTTCAGAGTGCAAAGCATAATATTTATGCACTAATACGAAGCGTGTAACCTAATCAATTAAAAAACAACTTGACAAAGATAAATATGGGCTATCTTTTCTGGGCATAGGATCTATGATTAGATTCGCCTTGCAGATACTTGGGTACCTGAATGTGTGTATTGTGTAGGTATGTAGCAAAAACTTACGTAAAGAAGCACGAGTCAGCCATCGAGCAAGCGACGCCCTGGAGATCATTCCAGCTGACCATGGGCACCACCCAGGCGCCAGGAATGGAAGCAGTCGGGCAAGGGGGCACCACGCAGTCTTGAGTGGAAGCGTAGTCCAGGGTGTAAGGCCACAGACCAGGGTTGACGAAGGAGATCGTTGGCCACGAGCAGTCGTAGGTGAGACCAGTCTCTTTGATCACTTGGAAGGTGGCGTTGCCACTCAGTTGCAGGAATGGGCTTCGGATACCTAGGATCGGAAGGAAATACAATTTGATCAGTTTGGTGTAGCTCTACATATCAATTTAATTTTATTTACTTTTCTTTACATTCAATTAATCTTTTAGATGTATAGTAAAGACATTAGTTTTAGAGGACACAACACTTTTTTCACCTCATTGCGAAAAATATTAATAATTAAAATAATCATTAGATTCAGTAGAGGCTGACAAAAGTGATTGAGTTTCAACATCAACCGATGTGTCCCAAAGTGGTGGAAAATGAAGCTAGTTTTATGACGTGAACTTTTCTGAACTGTTCATTATTTTACGAGTATGTCATATAATATCTTACCGTGAATCTCAGAAATAGGAATATTCGCCAGAAGTTCCATCTGCTTCCTCTGGTCTCCGAACTCCTTCATCATGTCCTCAGTGGTGGCAGTGCGCCAGTACTCCTGGTCGGTTTTGTGGGTGATGGAGTGAAGAGCGATCTCGTATCCTCGGTTGTACAGTTCATTGACCAACTGGTAGTTGGTGTACTCGTGACTGACGTAGAAGGTGCCTCCGGCTGAGCAGCCGTTGGCGTTGGTACGGCCGTAGAGCAGGTCACGGTAGGTCTCGATGTTGATGATGTTGACGGCGTCGTCGAAGGTGACCATGACGAACTAGAAGATAAAGTTGAAGTTGAAATGATCATAATTATTTTGTAACTATGGAATTAGTAAATGTTGTGTGAGTTGAGGAAATGAATTAAGGCGGTTATCACACTGCGCCGCGCTCCACCGCGGAGCGCGTGATTTTCATATAAAAAATCACGCGCGCAGACGCGTTGTCAGTGTGAAGTGCCGCGCGTGTTTTCTATACAAACTGAGGTATTTGCATACAATCATTAAATCTGTCGTCCCGCGCTCCGCGACGGAGCGCGGCGCAGTGTGATAACCGCCTAAATTAAAAAAACTCGGATTAAAAACAAAGTCACATTAATCCCATCGATCCATTTTTAATAATATTGACCTCTAAATGTTTAAAATTTCGTCATCAATTTTAGAGTTCTTTTGTAACCATTCTTACAAATTGAAGAACATCTTTGCACTACATTGTCACTATTAAACACACGAGTCTGCACTAGAAAAATAATCTTGTCAACTGTGTCACATTGAATTTCACAACTTCAGTAAATAAAATTTAATATTCTTTAAGTTTTGATTTGTTGTCGGTAGTACATTTTTACTTTCTTTATTTCAAAAGTTAACTTGTCTAATTAATTTAATACAGTCTGTCAAGTATGCCAGACACAACATTCACAAACCTGTGGAGTGTTCCTGGGCTCCAGGTTTCCAGGAATATTCGTGGAGGAGCACCGACATTCTGGCAACTGGCAAGCTTCTTGGTCACACGATTCTGCTAGAGACAATACATCTTCTGATGAATCATCAGCGACTGCTACTGCAGCTAGCACCGTTATTAACAACCAACTCCACTTCATTTTGCCTGACACTTCTCACAGAAACTGTGAATCAAACGCTTCCTTGCCATTATTTATATCAAACGATTTTAATCTCCGTAATATGATTTTAATCGGGGATTTTTGCGATAGCACATTTTTTTTCTTTATGCACTTCACTGCGTTTTATCTTATCAAATTTTAAAAAATCTGAACCAAATCAAATAATACTTGATTGGTTTAATGTTTGACCAATAATGAAAAATACAGCGAGAGTCACAGATTATGGGATTTTTATATTTGCCCAAAAGTTAGGACTATATTATGTGCTCGCGATCCTCATCAGTGAGGGACCGAGGAAGCAGAAGAAAAGTTAGGACCTGACATCTAGTAGGTACCAGAATTAATTTTACTACTAAGCTACAAACAAGTGAAACAAGAAGTTAATGTGTGTGAGGGCAGCATTACTCAGGTAATGATTATCATCAGGCAAATCAAATATGCATTTTCCTATGTTTTTCATCTTTGAATATGGAATCAATCTTCCTGTGAGTAGGTTACTAACTTGCTATTAAGTTTAACTATGGATACATTTTGTTCTATCTTTGACACCAAATAAATATTTTTTCTTTCTTTCTTTATTGTTCTATTTGCTCAGGTCATCTAGAATCTAGGATCATTTATTTAGGATATCTTTGTTTTCTTTTCTTTCATAGAATTCACTTGCCATATCCTATCTTATATTAACAACATCACTGTTTTTTCGAGTTCAGTTTGTCTTTAATTCAATAAATAGATAAATTATTGTGAATCATCTGTTATAATCTGTAGATAAGAATGTGGAAAATTTAAGTATTCTAGCACCTATTTATTTAGATGTAGTCTGATTAATAAAACGGAAATGTTTATAATTATATTAAATCGACAAAATCTTTGGCCTCAGGTGGGAATTGATAATTTATTTGCCTGGCGACTACACTGACCTTGGGCTATGCAGACTTGAGTTTGAAATACGAGTACACTTCTTAACGCAAAAATTATAAATCTACAGTAAAGTAACTTTAGTAACTACAACTACTCGTACAATTTAACCTCCACTTTAACTTTCAAACTTTTCTTAGTTTCTTTACTTATTACTTTCACACTATCTTTCCTTACTGTAGGGTACTAGTCATACTGTAGATCCTGGTTATACAGGAATTGTAATATTTGGAACGTAAGAACGGAAAGAACTAAAACAATTAATACTGCATTAGTAGCAAGTCTGGTCTTCATGACATTATAACTTTTTTCTTCTATCAAGGGACATCTATACTTACTAATGTTATAAAACTGAAGAGTTTGTTTGTTTGAACCCGCTAATCTCAGAAATTACTAGTCCGATTTGAAAAATTAATGTCACCCTATGCTCTACATCCAATAGGGGCGGAGCAGTAAACAAAATTGTTGCAAAAATGGGAAATATTATTCCAACTATTTTACACAATACATGCCTTAGCTGTGCCTATTTGATAACAGCTTAAAAAGGTCCTAAATTAGTAAGCACTTTGAATAAAACCATTACAGTGTGGAAAGGTAAACGTTTATTATGAACTGGTTGGCGATTAAATTAATTTACATTAGTCTTCTTTAGTGAAAATAAAAAGTGTTGAATAGTATTTAAAGTATGTTTATTTTATTGAGCTAGGTAATAAATTATTATAATTATTATGTACAATTATTATTATTATTGTTGTTGATGCATTAATTTTGTCCAAGAGGGTTGTCGATCCATGGGTACGATTGAGGGCATGAGGTACAGATCTGCATCCAATAATCCATCTGGAACAATAGAAAATGTGTTTAATAAGCGTAATATCTACCTAGATATTCCCAGACCCAGATCTCTGGGTCTCCATTTCTCCACGTTCAGATTTCTGAGGATTTCCATGGAAATGTATACAGGATCCTTAATCCAACTAAATGATAATTATCTTGGTCAACATTCGGAATGTTCAGGATTCCTAAATTCATTTCAAAAGAATCTTTTAAGTTTCTCTGACCTTGTAATTTCAAATCAAAGTCAACATATTAATTTACGAGTAAGTTTTCCAAAACTTTCAAAATTATACAATGTTTTGCACTTTTGTCATAACAAGACATTGTTTTTATTTTACCGCTTGAAGTCTGAATTCATCTTGTGAGTCATCATATACGTATAACATGGCTCAGTCAGGTTGATGTGGCTTTGTGTCATCATCATCATCATCAAAAGTCTGACGGATATCACCTCTAAAGGCTTATACGATGGAAATATTTAATTTCCTTACCGAGTTATGCACAGAATGCAAAGGTCCACAGCTGGTAGCCGAGCACTGGCTGGACTGAATGTTCTTGCATGGCTGCTTCACGTACTCATCCACTGGGATTGGGTTCTTCACCCAGTCGATGACGTCGGCGGAGTTCACCTGGAATGAAGAATGGTGAAGATGATGATTTTGGAACTTATCCTTGAAATGACGAAAATTTATTTAGTAGAGTATGATAAAGTTGTAATGTAAGAAAGAAATAAAGAAAAAGACGTAATTTACAGTTTTTAAAATATCCATAAGTCTAAAGATGTTGATTTTATAAGACTAGAAGAAATAGTATAGGTAAAATGCAACTTGCAAATATTTTTGATTATAATAGTTGAGGTTGGCTTCTTATAAAAATTTTAAGGAGAAAATAAAACAAGTAGTGTTGAGATTTTAATATTAAAATAATTTAAAAGATTTAAAAAATGCAACGTCTAATACGTTACACACGTCAACTTAAGTTAAATAAGTATTTGATTAAATTAAAATAACCTACCATAAAAACGTCATGTAGGTTGTTCAGCATGTCCATGAACCTGACAGTGGCTCTCAAGACAGCCTGGTTAGTGGCCAGGTACCACTCGTGGATGAAGAAGCCGAAGGGTGCTCGGTTGCCGAGGTAGTGCCTCTCGAAGTTGCTGACGATGAATTGGAACCAGGCGTCCTCGTCGTTCAGTGGAGGACTGGGAATAAAATACGGCTTAGTAAACACCAGTCCAATGCAATTTGAACCCCCTCTTTCCTTCCCATAATTCATATTCATATTCATTTAAAAATGTAAATTCATATAAAATTTGTAATACCCAACTACATATTTTCAGCTGTCTTTCTTTAATCGTAATGTATAAGACCTTGGATTTTGACCTACTTTCATGATTCTATCATCATCATGACCATTTCTTTCTTTATCTTAAAAAACTCTTTCTTAATATTGAAAAATTAAACTTCCTTCGTCAAATAAGGTGACTCACTCATAATAATGCTTCCGTGTTTTACAGCTATAATCGATATGGGATTAGGAATTATCGGCACATGTCAATGTATAATTGTAACGAATTATGAACGATTAAGCTAAGAAGTTCAAGGGTATTCCCTCGAAATATCACACTGAGTTTGTTTGATTTATTGCGCGAGTATTATACATTTCTAGATTATAACGACACCATGATTAATGATTGTAACTTCGCTTCATTCGCCCCACTTTTTGTTTTATCGAAATTTTTGAAACACAAAATCAAGGTGTCTACCCAACAGCGTTAATCATTTATCTTCAGGTGAAATACTTACACGGCAAAGCATCCATCAACCATAGCACAGGGAGATCCGTTCAAGTCACGCCATGTCACCATTGGTAGAACCCATTTCCCAGGAATGGAAGCAGAGGGACAAGGAGGCACTACACAGTCCTGGATCGACGCGTAGTCCAGGGTGTAAGGCCACAAACCAGGGTTGATGAATGTGACAGTCGGCCAAGAGCAGTCGTACTCAAGACCAAACTCAGCCATCATTTGGAATGTCGCGTTTCCAGTCATTTGGAGGAAAGGCATGCGGACACCTAAAGGAAAAAAGTTGTGAGAAATCAGTTATAGACATCTTAAGAATTTGATTGCATTACAGATTAATTATTGTGACGATTGATAAACTGTATTGTATTGTATTTTTAAAATAACTATAGGTAAAAAATCGATCAACGTGGAAAGCATTGGGGGAGGCCTATGTTCAGCAGTGGACGTCCTATGGCTGAAATGATGATGATAATGATAGGCAAAAAATGGACACTTTCTTCAAAATCTATTTTTATGTATTGTTCGTCATCATCATTATCATGTGTTTTAGTTTCTTTTGCAACAGGACCACCCTCTACAGACGGGAAATTAGAATTTACCAGAGGAAAATTGAGGATTTGTTTTACATTGTTGGCCAGACGAGTAGGGAAGACTTCATCAAAATTAACAGCAAAATTAAGATTAACAAACCTTTGACAGTGTCTATGGGAATATTAGCAAAGTGAGCGATCTGCTGCCTTTGGTCTCCAAATTCCCTTCTCATCACCTCAACATCAGCTTCTTGCCAGTAAGTCTGAGGGGTTCTGTGAGAGATGGAGTGAAGGGCGATCTCTTGACCCTTATTGTAGAGTTCATTAACCAACTGGTAGTTGGTGTATTCGTGGCTGACGTAGTACGTGGTTCCAACGGGACATTGGTTGACGTTCCTACGATTGTCGAGGAGGCTTCGGTAAGTTTCGATGTTGAGGACGTTGATGGCATCGTCGAAGGTGAAGAGGACGAACTGAAATTGAATAAATTTGTAGAAATAAAGTACATCACTAATGCATTTGTGATTCTTAGGTGTCATGTTGCATTCTGTATTGTAATTAAGAATATGTCGAGCACGCACATTTTTAACTGACTTGATGTTGACCACTTACATTCTAACATATTTATTTTGTGCAATCAGACATAACTGATCCCGATAGTAAATTATAAGTTAACGTATTTTTATTAGGGAAAGAGACAGTGAAGTGTTATTAATTTGTTTTCATTTGAGAATAATTAGGGATTATTCTGAATTTTAATAGTAAAATTCAAAATAGTAATGTTTGTTATTAGGTACAAGATAAGTTGTTTTGTGGCGTTGATGATGCCAATAATAATGTTTGTCTCATAATTATTATTTAGATTTGATTTATGGTTGGTTCATAAATAAGCAAATATGTGTCGTATTTCAAAATATCTGATTAGATAAGTTTCCGATTATTAGTAATCGATGATATTATGGACGTTAGTAACGATAATAAATGTAAAATCAAGATCTTGTTTGTTTCGTAGAAAAAAATCTATGTGCGACGTAATTTGCCAAGCTATTGAAAACAGAATTCTGTCGTAAATTGAGTTCCTGAATTTATGATGCATGACAAAATTGCTTTAAATCTAGTCTAATTTAGGATATCATGTTATTAATAGAGACAAAATGGTCTTAGAACTTAAGGTATTTAAAAGTATGTAACGTGTAGAATAGCAATAATTAAATTTGAAAGTTAAGCACTGGCTACTGCCTAGGTATGTAACCTTTTCTAATGGTGGTAAGAATGGGCTCAATGATGCACATAGGAGGAAGACACCAGCATTTTGTTCAGCACCACTACCACTACTCTTAAGTAGTTGATTATGTATAGCACATAAAAATAATAAGAGTTACAGTGACTAACTAACTCATGGATACATCAGCGTGATGTTTTTCACTTTAAAGACGTCACCGTTTCACAACCTACATGTTTTTTAACTGTTTTCTAGTAAACTGTTTGTTTGGAACACGATTGCAAAACCTTTTCACAATCACAAGGAAAGTGAAATAAAACTAAACAAACCTGTGGGGTGTCCCTAGCTTGGAGGTTCCCAGGGATATCCGTGCTTGAACATCTGCAGTTTGGAAGCTGGCATGCCTCTTGGTCACAATTCTCAGCTAAAGGCAACTCTTCCTCCACTGACTCATCCTGAGAAGCTGCTAGGGCCACTAAGAGCAACGGCAGTAACCAAGTCCACTTCATTTTGATGATTTATCACTAATAAATCAGAGCCTAACAAATCCGGCAATTTATACCTTTCAATCCTTTTATCGTCTAATTCTAATATCTTAGGTTAATAACACTAGTTATCTATAGCGACGTTGTCCGTTCATTTCTTAATATGTAATGTTATCTAGAAATCAATTGATTCCATCTATTTTATTGTGTTCAATGGAAAAAATAATTTTATTTAACGGATGCGCATTGATACAATGTTTTTTGTGTGAAAGTTCAACAATCATCACAGTTGCACCTATAGAGATTTGACTTACAGACATCTCACCACAACTTATTACAAAATTGCATTTACTCGTATATTTAACTGCATAAGTTGTACCAGTTTCCGCACAGATTTGGTGTCTTTGAATTCTGTTCAACGCACAGATTCCGTCCGAATCTGTAGTTCAACGAATAAACTTTGTCTCGTATTTTTTAGCTTAAGTATTTCTTTCTAATATAATTCGTGTAATTTCCTAAATCGTATTTATCTAATCAAACCAATACAACGGCTGAACCATTTAAGAACCTAGTAAGGGACACTTTTTCAGATTTTCGTTTTTTGTCATAAATCACCTTAGAATTAAGGTCTCCACAGGATGTGAAGACAGAAATCGCTCTATTACACTTAACACCGGAGAAACGCGTTGCTAAAAACCTAGTAAGTCCAATTCAAATCTGCAAAAACCATTATCAAAACCTAGCAAGTTACAATGACCATTTAAAACCTAGTAAGTGCATGGACTTACTAGGTTTCAAAATGGTCAATGTGACTTACTAGAGGTAAAATGCTACTGTAATTTAAATATTATTTCGAGTTCTGTTGGCTGACACTCGATAACCATATCAAAATCTGGGGACTACATGAGTACTGATTCTTATTCGATTTTGATTTTGATTTTTACGAGACACTTTTGTCAAAAAAATAATTTTTAGTGTTAGTAAAGAGCATAAAACTTGCAATTTTTAACTAAATATATTCTTTTATTCCATAAAGTATACTTTAGTAACTAATCTTTAATATAAACATCGGAAGTTATCCAAATCTTTAAGCATCTTAGCAGGGCAAATGAAAATGCGTTTTTTCGCTCTCCTGTAAAATTTGCTCCGCTGCACTTACTAGGTTCTTAAATGGTTCAGCCGACAAATAATGCCAAAGTTTTTGATGACGTGTTTTATCCCAACGACATACCTACTACGCCATATTATTTTATGATTTCTGAAAGCTGCTGCTGGATAGGTAATTAATTTATGGGTCCAAAACCGCATGTTGTTGCGTTCTATGGGTGATTTTTATACGAACGATAAGACTGATGAATGTTTTGAATGTTCTAAGAGCAGGAAACCCTATAAAGTTAGTAGGAAAGCGCTGGATAAAGGCCGGTACCAACTGGTCATTATGGAAATCATTGAGAGAGGCATGTGTTCAACAGTGGACGTCCTATGCCTGAATTGATGAGGAAATATGAAAGAAAACATCCTGTTTGGAATTGTTCTGCACGCAAATATTTGCATCATAATCTTGAAACAAACAATAATTTGATTAATTAAGTCATATTCGACTGATTAGATATTAAGCTCATTATCAAGCTTATTAATGACGGCTAAGCTATTATTGTAGGCATTATCACAGGAAATTACAGCTCTCAAATAGATAGTATCACTTAAATATTAAAGACTATCAATAATAAAGGCGAGTACATCTTACTCTTTTATTCATTTAAGCTTGTCAAGGGTGTAAGAGAGACAGATACAACTGACTACAATGAAAAGTTTTAGTTGGTAAAAGTCGTCATCGATTGCAATTTGATAAAGGTTTCTACTATTTTGTACTGATTTTTCTACTATTTTAATCGCTTCATCTTTATGTGTGTGTACTTGATTACCTATGCAGCTAGAGGTAACTTTTTCCGTAGTAATTTACCTACTCGTAGTAAGAAATATTATATTTGTTCGATTAAATCTTAATAATCTATTAGTCACTCTTGTTGCTTTTGTTTTCATATAGGTACCTATCTAAATCACGTGTACACGTGTGATAGAGAAATGATGAACTTATTACACACCTATGTGTCATTTGGTTATTTTTTTATTATTTATAGTCCATTAATGAATTTATATACTGATTTGAACATTTTGGTCTAGGATTTTGATTTTCCTTGTTATCATCATATTCCAAAACCCTTAAAACCCCTCTAACGACACTATTCACCACAAACATTAGTTAGTTGCATGTTATGTAATTTTGTACCTACTAATTGGGGTTTTTCCAAAAGATTTATATGACAATATTATGGATTTTTTTCTCAATAAATATAAAGAAATACTTACATACGAGTATAAATACGTTAGGAAGATTAAGATTTATATCTGTTTCCGTCCTAAGAGTTTCCATTTTAGACTATTGCCTAATAATTATTGTTGTAAAGGAATTTGTTTTCGGAAATTGTTGATAAAATCAGAGATTAGCATTTACGTAATTAATTAATTTGATTTGATTCCAAGACTTTCATTATCTTTAAAAGGTATTTCCCATTATCGTTTTAAGAATTCAAGACAGACGAAAATAGCCCAAATTTTAGGAAGAAAGAATTAGGCTGATAAAGTACATAAGCGTTCAAATTAGATTCTAGAAAATTATTGTTTTTAGGCTATCGATCGATGCTGGTCCAAGTAAACAAGTAAATAAATCACCTGAATGTCTCCAACTTCCTCATTGGCCCTAGAGCAATTCCAAGTATACCATCAATAAAAGCCTAATTAGAGTCATCAAACCTCTCAGTCATTCAATTAGAGCCATTAGAACTTCATAACTATGAGTTGTTTTCTATGTGTAAGCTGAGGACACGTGTCTCCAGCTGACACATCTGTATCTTCGTAAATATTTATGCTACGATAATGTATTATACCTCAAAAATTACAGTCGAATCCAAATAGTAGGCTTTCCACTTTTCAAGACTTTAGCTCAAATACTGTTAAAACCACGATCAAAAAACTATGTGCGAGCTGGAGTACCGTGTCTCCAGCTTACACATCTGTATCTTCGTAAATATTTAAGCTACATCAATGTTTTATATCTCATAAATTAAAGTCGAATAAAAAAACCCGACTTCAATTCTTTCAAAGCTTTATTTCGAACCGTTTTCGAACTACGAACCGATACGTATGTGTAAGCTGGTGACACGTAACACACGGTGGATTATTAAAACCGTATAAGTTAGAGTTGCGTTTTAAAGATCAAATAATTCGTTATAATTAAAGTACACACGAGACATAATTTCAAATCTCTAGGCCTCTTAGTTTCAGAATTAAAAGCCAAAAACTATTTTCCCGCCAAATAATTCAAATAATATGGGTCGACTGCGACGTTGCCGTTCCGTGCGTCCACTAGAGCAGTCGAATTTGAACCTAAAAACTAGTACTGTTTGAATCATTTTTATTTGTAGTTTAAATCATTTAATTTCGATTATAAGAATTTTAGACTAGGAGCCGGCTGATTTCTGTATTGAGTACCTAATAACCTATAAAATATTTTGATAATAAGTTTTTATTTTGATCACAATGTTTTATTTAATCGAGGCAAAAACATTGCATCTATACTAATATTATAAATGTGAAAGTAACTTTGTCTTGCTTTCACGCCTAAACCACTGAACCGATTTTGATGAAATTTGGCATAGAGATGGTTGAGTCCCGGGAAAGGACGTAGGATAGATTTTATCCCAGTTTTTGAAATATGATAAAGATTTTCATCATTATCATATTAATATCATCTGAAAATTATAAATAACTTGAAAAAATCGAGTATTCGGGTAGCCCTAGTGATACTCTACCTCTGGGCTTCGGCTTGACAGTACTTTTTGGGAAACCTTGTACAGGTGAACAATGGTGGCGCCCCCTATCAATGTGTTTGGTGGGACAGTTCAGTTTAGTGGGTCTTTTATAGCTGAGACGGTTCATTGTTCAATACAATCAATTCTTTCCTCTCTATTATTTTAGGTGCCTTATGTACGTATAGATTACGCACATTCTTTTTATATGAACGTAAGGGTGGGATTTAGGGGGTCACAAAACCGGTTTTACCGAAACCGAAAAAAAAACTGTATTCAGACATGGCAAAACCAGGTTATTCTTGGAAATATAATAGCTAGAATGAAATACTAAAATAATCAAAAACGTTTTTATTCAGCTTGATTATTATCACAGATCAATTAACATTTTAAATAATTAAGGTAGATACACTTTACTAGAAATCCGATGATCTACGTTCTTGTCGGGTATCACTAATGAAATAAAATTCCTACTTCATAAAACTAATTAATCAGGTAAATATTTATCACAGATCGATCAACTTTTAATAACCTAGGTAGGGTAAGGTGGGGTACAATGTTACACGGGGTACAATGTTACAATGCATATTTCTCCGTCCCTTTCTATTAGTTGTATGATGTTCAGCGGCTCAGTTCAGCAGCTCTTATGAGCTTGACAAACGTGTATACCAACATCATACAACTAATAGAAAGGGACGGAGAAATATGCATTGTGACATTGTACCCCGTGTAACATTGTGCCCCACCTTACCCTATACTTTACTGTGTAGTAGAATACTGGTGATCCACGGTCGGGTCGGGGAGTTTCCGGCTTTTTTTTTTTTTTTGAAGGGACGCGCGCTGGTAGCTGGAGGAGCTTTTCCATCTTCACCGGGCAGAGTGGCGAGTACAGAAGGTACTCTAGCCGTTTGGCGATCGTCGGTGCGCGTGCCGACGAGGCCGAGTGTGGGCTTCGCGAAGCGAAAGCGAAGACGTTCGCGATCGGGCCGTAGATTCCGGCTACTGGGACCGCAATTAACTGGGACAGTGGTCCCAGTCGCTGGATCGATAAAAATTAAATATTTTTCTTCCAGCGACTAGGTTCACTCATAGATAACTTAAAAAAATATATTATTCAAGCCAAAATCGGTATCGTACTAAAAGGACAATGACCAAAAGTGGTCCAAATGTCCACCACTAATGAGACCTATATTGGCTTATGGTCCATTAAATAGAGATTAACTTTCAGTATGGGACGAAAAATAAATAAACTGTCAGTAAAAAGTTATGACTGTATGAAAAATTGTAGTAGTTTACGCGCTAATCTCAGGAACTACTGGTCCGATTTGAAAAATTCTTTTTGTTATGGATAGCCCATTTATCAAGAATGGTTTTAGGTTATATAACATCACCCTACAACCAATAGGGGCGGAGCAGCGACCACCCGACCATAATTCCAATATTGTTGTCTTTCTTCTGAGTTTTCTTTTTCTTTTAGCGAGAATCTAACACGGCACACTAAGCGACATGACATAATATGCATAGATTAATCCGAAATGTGCGATGGATAGAATGATATCAAGAACATTAATTTTCAGATGAAAAGGTAAAAACATGACTTTTCATTCAGTCATAACTTTTTACTGACAGCATATTTTTGATTGCGGTTTGGTTACAATGAATCAGTATTTAGTAGACTATTTTACTACATAGGTGGTGGTTGACATTTGGACCACACTCCATACATTTTTGGTCATTGTCCTTTATGAATGGTCCCAGAAAAGTATTTAATTTTTACTGATCTGGCGATTGGGACCGCGGTCCTAGTTGATTGCGGTCCCAGTTGGCGGAAACCTCGGGTCGGGTATCACTCATCCATCAGAGATTCGTAAATCTAATTAATCTATTTAATTACCACAGATAAATCATATTTTACTAACTAAATCACCTAAAAGTAACCTTTTCATTAGTGTAACCTAAAAGTAAACCAAAGCAGTTCAAAAATCAGCTAAAAGGTTACAAAAGTAACCTTCTGGCAACACTGACTGTTTCTCAATATTGCAGTCAACTGTCATCTTTTTTTTTAATACAAGTTTTACGGCTATGGATATAGATCCTTACGGCCAATTCTGTGCAAATGCTGTGTTTCGTCTATTTTGTGATGTCTTAGTAGTGATTGTGATTTGTGATGTTAATGTTGTTAATTTTTTTTTTTCAACAAAAGAAGAAGAATTCAATGAGGGCTTTCGCGATTGGAAAATCCGCCAGATGGCAATACGTAGACGCGAGGTCCAAATGCTGCGTGATTGGTGGATTTTGACATATCTGTCAATGTCATGCAAAATCTGTTTGTAACCATAGAGCAAAATACAGGGTGGAAACGATAAGTGATCTCACTCGATTATTTCTAAACTATACAAGATATCAATAAACTAGTTATTGATCCTGAAAGTGCTTCATGAGCTCTATCAAACGGTATTAATAATAGGTTACAGAATAAACTGGATCTATCCGAAACTTCAATGTTTCCAGCTTCCATACATTTGGTAAAGTCACATTGTTTTAAAAACTACATATGATATCGTAAAACTGATTACTGATTCTAAAAGTGCTTCACAAGCTCTATCCAATGGTATCAATAATAGGTTACAGAATAAACTGGATCTAACCAAAAATTCAATGTTTCCTTCTTCCATACATTTAGTACTACTACCACAGTCATGACACTCATCTCTTGACAATATTATAGCAAGTAAAGCCTAAAACCAATGTTTTTCATTAATAATTTAAAATAAGAATACAATTTACGAGTTTATTTTAAGTATTTATTATTAAATTAAAAAAATTACACTTCTAATATTGTGTGTCTGGCATACATTTAGTATGGAAGCTGGAAACATTGAATTTTCAGATAGGTACCGTTTGAAAGAGCTCATTAAGCACTTTCAGGATCAGTAACCAGTTTTTTAATATCTTGTATAGTTAAGAAATAATCGAGTGAGATCACTTTCTTAACGTTTCCACCCTGTATAGTTGTTGCCCATTTTTGCCACTTGACGTGGCAGAATCGTGGGACTTCACGGTATTTAAATAAAAATTAAAGTGGTTGCGTTTAGAAACGCCACAAATATTTGAGTCTTTGGAAACAAGTTCGTTATTATACTTGTATATTAAAATATAATTTTGTTTTACCTAGCTTTTTCTTATTAATAAAATATAGGTTATTAAGTACTCAATACAGAAATCAGCCGGCTCCTAGTCTAAAATTCTTATAATCGAAATTAAATGATTTAAACTACAAATAAAAATGATTCAAACAGTACTAGTTTTTAGGTTCAAATTCGACTGCTCTAGTGGACGCACGGAACGGCAACGTCGCAGTCGACCCATATTATTTGAATTATTTGGCGGGAAAATAGTTTTTGGCTTTTAATTCTGAAACTAAGAGGCCTAGAGATTTGAAATTATGTCTCGTGTGTACTTTAATTATAACGAATTATTTGATCTTTAAAACGCAACTCTAACTTATACGGTTTTAATAATCCACCGTGTGTTACGTGTCACCAGCTTACACATACGTATCGGTTCGTAGTTCGAAAACGGTTCGAAATAAAGCTTTGAAAGAATTGAAGTCGGGTTTTTTTATTCGACTTTAATTTATGAGATATAAAACATTGATGTAGCTTAAATATTTACGAAGATACAGATGTGTAAGCTGGAGACACGGTACTCCAGCTCGCACATAGTTTTTTGATCGTGGTTTTAACAGTATTTGAGCTAAAGTCTTGAAAAGTGGAAAGCCTACTATTTGGATTCGACTGTAATTTTTGAGGTATAATACATTATCGTAGCATAAATATTTACGAAGATACAGATGTGTCAGCTGGAGACACGTGTCCTCAGCTTACACATAGAAAACAACTCATAGTTATGAAGTTCTAATGGCTCTAATTGAATGACTGAGAGGTTTGATGACTCTAATTAGGCTTTTATTGATGGTATACTTGGAATTGCTCTAGGGCCAATGAGGAAGTTGGAGACATTCAGGTAAATAAATCAAGAAATGAAAACAAATTACAATACAACGACATCTGTATGATATAACGGGAACCTCTACAATACGTGCCCGCTTGTACAGAATTCCAGACTCCAGTCCTGTTCATGAGGGAGTAGAAATTTAATTTCGTATAGAATGTATAGATGGCGCAAACATCAAACAATAAAATTTGTATCGGGAAGTAGATATTTATAATATTTGGTTGTAGTCTTAAATCAGTTTTATTATAAAATCTATTATATAAATAGCTAAACCAACAAGTGTCAGTTATGTCCATCCCCTTGGAACAAAATTAACAATTCATTACCTAATAAGTAGGTAACCTAAGAGATTTTGGAAAACATAGTATTACCTACTAGGATTCCCAACTGTTGATGGACAGATGACCTCAAGAAGATCACTGGCAGTGGCTGGAAGATAAAGATGAAGTTCATAACTTTGTGGCATTCCATAGAGAGGTTTACATCTGAACAGTCAGCGTCAAATATACATATAGTTCGTGACACCCAAAGAAGCTAATATTTCGCAACACGTCATTGTTACAATTGGAATAAGGTTGTGTTATCTACTTTTTGGCAACTTTATCACGAACTGTTTGACGCTAACTAAACACCTGGACTGTTGCAGGCTGAAAAGTAATTTTCGCAAAGCATCGTAGAAAATATTACAAGAATCGGGCAGACATGGGTGCGTTGGCTTTTTTAATTAACTAAGAATGTCTCGGCTAAAGTTAATTACGCTGCGAGACTGGCGACAGGTGTCCAATAGGCAGCTGAACCAGCTGGACTATTAATCATCGGCGAATAGGCGTAATCCCTTAGCAGATGCGTAATGACATTCTGCTATCAGAACGGAGACAAAATGTGAGTGGAATGGAAGTGGCTTATGAGACCGTAGACATCAAGCCTGAGTTGGACAAACTGACTTTAACAAACGTCAAAAATCTGTCAAATTCCATACAAAAAACACCGGTTAACCTATAGTCACGGTTAATGTTAGGTGGGCAACTCAGCCTAAGTATGTATGTGGCATATTTCAAATGGTTATTACCTTTATTATTCAAAATGTTAAGAATTTTTAGGTGAAGGTCTCATACCGTAGGTACAATATAAAATTCAAAGTGTTAGTCAAATTGAATCAAAGTTTTAAGTGGAAAAAGAGACTTCTTAATTCTGGAAATCTGAACCCCAATCCACTCTACCCCGAACTAGCCCGAATGCTACTCTAATCACCGTAGACCTAATACCTGCTTAAAACCAGAATTATAATAACCTGAAAAAATGTCCTTTATCCAAATAAATCCAAGAGAGAAGTAGCTCCCTAACTTATAGTTCTTCTAGCCCGCTCATATGGCTCCTGAAGGCATCGTTAGATTTTTAGAAAAATAATTTTTAGGTTATCTAAACCCTATTCTTAGGGCCATACATAGCTCTACGTGCCCTTCAGCTGAAATTTTGAATACATTTTCCTGAAACGGAAAAACATTTCATCAGGTTTTCGATTACCAACCACTTCTAGTGGATCGTTGTAGCATCGAACATAATTCGGAATCTAATGTGCACTAATGAGTTGGTTAACCGTACATTAGTGGGCGGCTGGGTTTGGATTGTCATGATAAATTGCACATAATGAATTTGCTGAATCGTGATACTGGAGCGCAGTGATTTTTTCTGAGTTTTCCTGGTAATCCTAGGGCATTAAGTGGATGATTAGCTAGCCCCGTAGATTTGCTTGTCTAATGCCCTTTTTCACCATCAATCCCTAAGTTTTAAGTGACCCCTATGAAAACAAAATTCCTGGTATGTGTTCAGTGGCGGGGCAAGACCTAAATTTGATGTGGGCAAGACAGATTTCGCGAGGCCTTGTTCTGTGGCGACCTGAAGACGGATTTTATGAAATAAAAAAAAAAAAGGGTCAAAGGTCTATACATTGACAGTTTCTGATTTCTTGATTCAGTGATTATTTTTAAAGGAATATTGCGCCAAAGAATAATGTTCGTCACTTAAAACCGTGTTGTTGCTTAATTTTGTGTCTGATTATGGCTGAATTTGTTTGGAAAAAAATATATTTTTATTTTTAACTACATTGTTTAGCTATCAAGAATTTATATTTAATAGTCAATGTTCGTATTGTGATATTGTCATCTCCACCTTGTATACATTTTTTCAAAATTTTTGATGCGCGAGGCCCCTTGTACCGCGAGGCCGTAGGCGGTGGCCCACGTCGCCTACGCCTTACGCCGCCTCTGTGTGTTACCATAGGGGTCACTTAAAAATTAGAGACTGATGGTGACAACGGGCATAAGTCTGTCACAAAAGTGATATCACATATTATGCGTCAAGTTCATGGTCGAAAAATATTTGAAAACATTCTTCATCCTCAAATATTATTATGCGAAAGTAACTGATCTAGTTATCTGTTACTTTGTCATTACTATTCCAAACAAGACACCAAAGAACCAATTTTGATGAGGTAGATTAAACTTTGCAGAAAGATAGCGACTTTTTGCCAATAATAAAACTTTGACAGAGTGAAATCAGGTCATTATAATCTCCACTGCAGGAGAACGAACGTCTCTAATCTACCAAAAGCAATTAGAAGATATATGGCCTACACTCTTCACGCAGGTCTGTCTAGGAAAAGAATATTGTGAAATAGGCGATGAAAAGCACATAACCAACTTACATAATTATTAAAGGGGATGAAACGTTGCTGGATTTTCCGAACCACCTCTCTAAACTACCAGAGCAAAAGCGTGAGGAGTGAAGGTCATATCCTCCGACCTGAATCTTCACGCTGGGCTGACTAGAAAAAGAATAGGGTTAAATAGGGGACAAAGAGCACAGCCAATTTAATTCATTTTTTATGAAAAAGGGGATGAAACGTCGCTGGATTTCCTAGTGAACATACACCCTTATTGATGACGCTTCGCGACTCGCCAGGCATATTAATAACGCGTATTGTTTACTAAACCTACGCAGGTTTAAATGCTAATTAAATTTCACGCAACACAACATAAATCGCAAATTCATTTTGATGCAAATTTGTACTCGTAGTAGGCCAATTAAAATAACTGGGCCAGATACCAGATAAGCTGTATGCAGTAAATTGAGATTTTCTGAGAACCGTCCTAACACTTCAGTGCACTTCAGTAGGTATTGCATAAGGCATTTCTATTTATAATTAAAAAAAAAATAAAACAGAAACATCTATTATGAGAAATAGAAGAGGTTTCATCAAAGGGTAACCTGTTAGACCTTATTGTATGCTTGCTTCAACGTTTTAAGATTTTAATAGACATATTTTCAGTTTTAATATTTTGCTGTTCACTGCTGAAAATAGGCCTCCCTCAATGTTTTCCGTAAGGCGCTGGCTTCTTGCAAACTTTTTGAGGTCTGTCTACCTTAAATCATATCAAATAATAGATTAATCCAGATTAGAAGTGACCTTGTGGTTAAAATTGTTTAGGCTTACTGTCCACTTACACTGTGGCAGTCTGGCGTAGCTCAAGTGGCACAAAAATAATAAACAATTGCGGCTCACGAAGATGTTTTGGTTTCATTAAAGACATTTTCTCTGTAACCTAGCCTTAATTTTGGGCTGGATCTAGACTTCTTTGTGTAGGCTGCGAGAAATGTTTAATTTTGGCTTCAGGAATTTTTAAGGCTGGCAATTTAAGGCAAGCAGGAAAGAAAATATATTTTTGTATTTTCGAGTGTTGTCTTATAAGAAATTTTGTATTGTATTGTTTTAATTAAGGTTGCTTTAATACTTGATGGCAACGTCTGGGCTAAAATTAAAGATTTTCAATGAAATTGTGCTATGGGACCTTTGATTTATGTGTGTGATTCAGTGATTCTATTGAATCAATTACCTATTAATCACGGTTAATTATAAGTTTGACACTAAATTAATTGAATTTGCGGAATTTCATTGAAATATTATGTCAATTCGTAATAGCAGTCAATGAGATGGTGTAGTTGTAGGCACGAGTATAGTTGAGAGCAGGTTAACCTGAGGGCCTAGTGTGAGTTTAGTGTAAATGTATGACGGATTGTACAGCGCCCCTAGCGGGAAACGTTCAAAAACGAAAATTTTCATACATTTTTTAAACACACTCACTAGTGAGCGCGTTTGATGTAAATTCACACTCAGCCCACTGATCAATCATGTCAATTTGCCAAGTTGATTTTAAACGTTATGAGTTGACTTTCGAATAAGGCTCTAGTTAAAAGTTATTTTGTCTGGTGTTCTAGCAGCATTCGTATTGGCTTACGAAGTTCGCCAGATCAGCTAGTAATGCATAAAACGCCTGTGACGTGGTCAATAATTACCCACCCACGTGATTCGAAAACTGACGAGCAATTATGATCCCCAATGATTCGTGGGAAATAATTACCACCGATATATTGGACGTGAAATAACTCTGTTCCGAGTTAAATTGAATTGTGTTTGAATGCCGTTTATTTGGGCGAAGGATTATTAGATATCTGTCAATTATGAAAACATTACAATGTGATTTTGTATGATTTTAGATTGTACGAAGGTAAATCCAGCTAAAAACTGTGGTATCGTATTATACTTAATAAGTAGGTAACAAACTATTTAGTTTGATGTGCCGCCTTGGTAAACGTTCAGTGGTTTAGGCGTGAAAGCGTAACAGGCAGACAGAGTTACTTTCGCATTTTCATCATAGCTGGGCATTAACTCGTTAATCCGTTAATCGTTAATTAACGAAGTTAACATTTCTATTAACGGATTAACTTTTAAGTTAACTTTAAAAAATGTTAACGGACTCGTTAACTTCCGTTAAATTATCCTAAGTCCGTTAATCGTTAATCCAGTACCTACTATTTCCAAAAAAGATACAGCAGGCACGCTGAAAAACACTAGAAAAACGCGTTCTGACAAGTACGTTCGGGCTTCCAGAACTAAGCTTCCAGAAGCCAAAACAGTTTTTGTAACCAGAAAGAAACTATATAAAAATGCTATTTTTTTATTTAAAGCGTATCTTATGTATTAGTGTAATGTGTGGGACAAATCTTGCAACTAGTGATGTATAAGGCTCGAGGCTTCCGAGTCCTGCCGAGAGCTCAGAGTCGTTTACAGGGCCCGTTTGTATGAAGCTCGACGACTCGGAAGTCTTTTTTAGAGTTCGAGCCTTTTTCGGAGCTCGCCTCGTTTGTTGAAGCTTTTGTGTTAAGATCGTTATATTTAAAAAAAAACTGCAGAAATTCCATAAAGTTAATATTCCTCCTTCGGAATAGAGCAACAAAGAATGAGCGAGCGAGATGTCACTAGCTGAAACCCTGTGTGATAAAAAGAGATGTGTGATGCCGTCACCGTTACGTCAATAGAACCAATTTTGGAGCAAAAATGATTTTGAAGAAAAGTGCAATCCCAACAGAGCTAGTCTTTATCTAGGTGTGCGATGTCTACCCGCTAGAAGCCGTGAGGGTGTTTATAGGTACCTACTATGTTTGTGTAAATAAATAAGTTGAATAATTTGCATCAACTGAGTTTTTCTTAAATATTCTTTGACCACTCTCCCATATAAAATCCAATTCAAATTATCACTGTTAAGTGTGAATTAATATTATCGACATCGATGTTATTCATGTGAAAAATATCATAACATACATCACTGACATGCACACATATTTATTTTTACACACATAAAATAATGACATCCCAATTTTGGTTTCGTTCATGAAGCTACAGATAAAAATGGAGGCCAGACTCCCAATACCTACTTGAAGCACAAACTAAGTATCAGTATCTCGCTCTCTGTGGGCAGACTTGCTCTTTCTAAATAAACAAAAAATATAAAATTGCTCAAATTCAATGAAACCAATGTAAAATCTTTATTTCTTGACATAGGTATCATTAAAAATGATAAGTGTAATTACTGGTAAAACGTTTTAGGAAGAAATTACTGTAAAAAATGTGAAAAATGTTTACAATGATCCAATGTCGGAAATCACGAAATAAACACTTACGCGTGGAATCTTATGTCACTTCCAGGACAGCACGTACTACTGCAACCACGCACTACAAAATTTTGCACCAATTCTTGTGATAAAACAATGATTATTTCCTGTAAACAATCTCAAACGAAATTAACTGCTTAATAAACAAAATAGTAAACAACCGCCATGATGGGCCGGATTGGGCCGATGTTGCCACATGGTACCGATTACCCAGGAATTGGGATTGTAATTCCCTGATTCGCCAACACATTAAGCCTAAATGGCCGACAATTTTGTGATTTTTTATTTAACTAGGTAATCTTAGTTTCAAATATTAATTATTTATTTGTTTAACTTCTGTAGATAGCAATACTACAGTTCACACTAAAAAGAGAGGTAGGGCCGCAGAGAGCGAGATAGATATAAGTAGGTATTTGACTCAAGTTTTTGTTCCAAACTCTGCCCTCCATTTTTATCTGTAGCTTCATGGTTTCGTTTGACAGCTCGTGATTGTTGCTCTATTCCGAAGGAATATTATCTTTATGAGAAATTCTGATACCTACAATAAAATACATATTATTATTTGAAAAACGTTTTTCACAAAAGGAGACAAATCAAATAATGACTACATTTATGATTAGAATTATAACTTTTTCTAACAAAATAAAATATAAGTAAATTTTAAGAATCTTATAATAAAAATCAATGTAGCTAGGTGATGTTTTTTTATTTTTTTCGAAGGTTTGAGGTCTTTTGATGGTTCGAGTTCTTTAGAAGGCTCGAGCTCTTTTAAGGGGCACCGAGCCTACCGAGCTCACTGAGTCTTGCCATTCCGCTTTGAGGCTTCAAAAATAGGACTCGACGCCTCGATTCTTGTACATCACTACTTGCAACTGAATTTAAGACCAGTTCTCCAACCGATTGAGCTGCAATTTGGTATACTTATCAACTTATGTAAGTACGATGAAAATGGAAATGTTGTGGTATCATTGAGCTGGTCTAATGATGGAGTCAGGAGGCGGCCATAGGAACTCCTAAATGAAATGGCGGAATCGCATCGAATTTGGGTTCGTTGGATTTTTCTTTTCGAGCAATTTAGTACTAGATGATGTCCAGGATCCTGATGATGGAGTCAGGAGGTGGCCATAGAAATTCCTAAACGAAACGGTGGAAACTTATCGAGTTTGGGTTTGTTGGATTTGTCTTTTCGAGCACATTGGTGCTAAATTGTATTGTAATTGAACCAAGGCTCTGAGATTGAGATACTATAGACTAAGAGTGAACGCCAGACCAACGTCATTTTATAAAAGCTGAAAGCTTGTCAGCGTATGCTCCCAATATAGGTTAGAATGTTGGTGGATTATGAAGTTTGGGTCATCGTGGCTTTGGCAACTATCCTAAAAGAACTGTCTGGCAAGGAGTTGGAGCTGTCAAAACTGTCTGGGTAAAAAGAGGAATAAATTCCATGCGCGATACAAGCTTTCGAAATTATTTGAACCTTGCATACAATTATTTTTTTCGTTTTATTATAATGTGTTAACGGATTAACGATTAACGTTAACTTGCGTTAAATCTTGCTGAATGTAACGTTTTAACGTTTAACGAAGTTAATTTTTTTATTAACGGTTTAACGATTAACGAAGTTAACTATTTGATTAACGGTGCCCAGCTATGATTTTCATATTAGGGATATTCTCTTTAATCTGTGAAGTCTGTGATTTGTGAAGACATCGTGACACTTTTTTTTAAAGGGACATTCAGTAATTCTGATGATATTTTTTCAAATAATATAACTACCACAAAAGACTCTCGATTACATAAGCAAAAACAAAAGATTAGAAACAAATATTTACTTTAGTAAACCGTTTTCGTTCGCAAAGGAAAATGTGTAAGCATTGTGATACAGCGTCAACTCTTTTTATTGAGCACACAAACATGGTACCTTATTTCATTGTAATAAGTTTCTAATTTAAAAGAAACGTTTTCTTCTCCAATCAATTGTTATCTACCGGGAATATTAAACTGAATTATTCTTGTAAAATTTTAGCCAAACCCATAAACCTGGAAAATACCACCATAACGGTAGTCTCTTCGAAAAATTGAATATTTTCCCCGAATATACTAAAATAAAGGTCGAGCAATTTACCCTAAAAATGAATTATAACGGACAGTCGGGTTTGACAAAATTACAGGGCTATTGGTCGAACATTCAATGCCCCAACCATGGGTGTAGGTCAGTTTGGAAAAGTAATATTTTGTAAACATTGCATATGCGGCATTCATTATAATTGATGAATGACGATAAATACAGAGGTCCATCACTACTGATGTCTCTCTTTTGGTGTAAAAAATAGGAAAGTTTAAGGATTGACTTATGCCCGTTTTCACCATCAATCCCTAATTTTAAGTGACTCCCTATGAAAACAAAATTCCTGTTACGTGTTACAGTAGGGGTCACTTAATAATTAGGGATTGATAGTGAAAACGGGCATTAGAATTTGACGGAAACACTTTTCCCTTAAGTGTGAGTAAGTGAGCCCTAAATAACTCATCGGCTTCACCAAGCTGGTGAGTATGCAGTTCCATTTTCTTATCAAAAAGGCCCTCAACCTACTGTGTGAGAAGAACACATTCATGTCATGTTAGACAGCCACTGAACCATTTTAAATTTTTTCCAAATCATTTAAACAAAATAATATAAATTGATAAAGATCTCAGATTTGTAGTAACTTTTGATACTTATTAAACGAGTAACTTTTACACGAGTTCGCCAAAACTATCAAAGAAATTTCGTAAAACTCGTCACAAAGTCACTTGGTAAGACCCTCGGAACCCCATTACGTATTAACGGTGGCCAGTCCATCCCCGTCATAGCAGCCGAAGGGTTGACGACTGGGACGGAGTTATGAATTGTTTAAAGAACCTCTTTTAGTGCCTGGAAGACATTAACGAGGCTTGCTTCCGACATCGGACTAATTGTTATTTCTAACTACTTTATAATAAGTTTTATTTTCCTAGAAACATTTATTACTTTTTGATTGTTATTCTACTATAGTATGACCCGAACACATCTAGGTACACACATCACAAAACAGGAGTATTGTTTCTGGTTGATTTATGAAACGAAACCAGATGTCGGGTAAATAGAAAATGTTAAGTCTTTATTGGTCCTTCTTAATCATTGTGTGGTTGTAACAACCCTGATGACGCACTTAGTCCGAACCATTAGCAAATAACTCACTAACTCATCTTTGTTCAAAGAACTTTAATCTGAAAAGTGCAAAACATTAATATCGACGCTAAAACCCGCTCATCCATTTTAGTTACAACGCTGAATAGCTTAACCTTTTGCGCAGCAATCCAGACAGAAAACTAGACATTGTGGGTTTGCAAACTTAATTCAGCCTTTACTATTCTCAAAATGAACTTTCGATCGTTGCAATAAGGAGTATCAGACGGCTAAGATAACGTTGCCCATGGGTATTCACAGGTTTTCCAGGTCCTTTATGAGAGGAGTGTCCTTTCATACCACTCCTTTAACCCCGAGCTGCAATTATAGTTAGCGTGCCTCAGGGCTCCATTTTAGGGCCCCGCAGTTAAATCGGTCTTAAGGTTTTTGAGATCGTCTTGAAATGTAAAGAGAAATCTCAATTCAGATGAAAATTAAGTCTCGCTGCTAAATGCTCTGAATTAATTCGAATACAGATTGAGTGATATTCGACCTTATGGTGGTACGTGTAGGTGCTATAATAAGTAAAATATTCTGTTAATAAAGAGTATCTAACGCTGGCTCGATGCCGTGTTATTGAAGGAGGGAACATTTAAAGTGAACGACCGAAGAATATTAAAGATATTTTTGTACACAGAGAGGGTTATCTCAGTGTCGATGCACCTGATGAAAAACAGTTGTTTGTAGAACATTGGCTTTGCAACTTTTAATAATGGCGGGGCAGCAACTTTCTGAAACTAACATATTCAATGGGCATAACCCCATGTTGGGAAGCAGAGTTTTGTGTTAGTCGCAGAAAAAGTGACGATTTATTTATTTATTTATTTATTTATTTATTTATTATTCATTATTCGATTATTCGATGTCCGAATATTTTCGTGAAAAAATCTGTTTGTACACAGGTGAAAAAGTAACAGACATTGCTCCGACAATCGTGTAACTACATTGTGTTTATGATTATTTTATACTAATTAGGAGAGATTTATAACAATAGTTGTAGCTAAGTCAAGAAATCTACTTGTTAAACCCAGCCAAAACATAATAGCTTTCAGTTTTAAATGTAATGGAACGCGAATCTTATGTTTTATTTTTCATAGCTAGGATAATAATACAGCTCTGTGTGCGTGTGAAATATCTTCTGAAACCACTCAGACACCACTTTAAGCCTGTTTTCCGAGAAATTTTAGTAATAGAAAGTCTGCTTAGTAATTCATATTTGAATTTCGTACCCATGTGACACACAAATATCGACTTTCTTGTACGTCGCCATACTTTACGCTTTGAAACAAAGTGCTCTTATTACCAGTAATATGTAATGCGAAATGATAAATGAAAACCAATCCAATTTTAATGTATTAAGGTTCGAAATGGGAGCTCATTCATATCCCTAAGTATGATGTCATTTATTACAATAACTCGATGTGAAATCTAAGTTAAAATGCCATTCTGCTGCAGAACATGTACCTACTGACGACGGTATACCAAGGTAAACTGTAGCATCTTACACCATTGTTATAGATGCTATTTTGGAATAGAAATCTATAGTCTGATTCGGTTGACTGTATGTACGGAAATTGAATACGAGGTACACCATCGCATTATCTTCCTTAATATCAAATATTCATATGAAATCCTTTGTTCTCGGTTCTCCATTCCCATATATTTTCAGGGTGCCGCGGGCAAAAGTGAACGGCTGACTTAGAAACGGTTCAAGACATTTTTGCAGCACTTTTCAAGAAAAATGGTAATGAAATGTGCCTGTAGGTTTGTGTTATTTTTGAGTCTTATGTATAAACAGCTACGTAGGTACATTAGGAGGTGGAATACATTTTGAAATACATGTTGATACTTTTCCCGCAGTTATTAATGTATATGGATTACAATAAATCAGTCTTAACTGTGGGCTAAACAATGCGGGGACTTGTATCTTGTATAGTCAAACATAAAATATACATTTTTGGGAGCAAAATGGTACTTATCATTTTGCTACAAAAATGTATTATTTTATGTTTGACGTTCTGTCTATTATTAACTAATAAGATTCTGATCGCTTAAAACAACGATTTATAGCGAATCCTTGAGCTTGGTTTACGTCTACTTAGGAAATAAAAAGGTGATTTAATTTTTATATGATTGATGCAAACAAGTGTCAATATTCACTACGAGTAAATATCAGATTGTATCAGAACGTAATGGTTCCGAGCTGTATGCAAACTTAACCTACTTTAAGAACCTCGCGTAATATTCCCTGTTCACCCTTGACCGGTTTTTGAAAGATTTTTCACCTTTTGTGCTGCCGCGTCTAGCCCCCGTTTTTGTTGACAAAATACAGGCTTTTTGCACTTGTCCCTTGTACAAAGCGCCAAGTGCGAGCTTGTATTTCTGTAATTCGCCACTTGGCGTATTTTGCAGTACAAAAGTACTTTGTACTTTCGCAATAAGCCTTTGTTGCTACGGTCTTTGATTAATTAAGAAAACGTGCGGATTTTCCCAACAAAAATAAAATGCGAGAATTTGAATATTGCGCGCGGATTCTTTTCCAAAGGTACCAACATTTTCTGTGTATGAACATACCAACGGATTTAGAATAGCGACATTGCATTTTATAATTGGTTCATAGATATGAAAGAAAAAGAAAAGTAGATTTATTGATGTCACTAATATTTTAAATGGAAATCCTGGCTCCTAAACTAGTGTAAGCTGTATTTCAGAATACAGATAGCAAGATAAGATAAATGAATATTTTTAAAAGAAAATACATAAATTCTCATTCGACTGGGAACGGGAATGGTGACAACATTTTGAAGTAAGTCCACATTACGTTTTGGTTTCTAGCAAAATTATTATCATAATTATCAATAGGTAGGTACCTACACCTATTTAATTTGTCTCGAGTAATTCAAAATGACCAAATTGAATGAAATTCCTAGTATTTGTTATGAGTTGTTGATAACCACATCAGTTCCCTTTATAGAGGTCTTATCATTCTATTGCTATTACTAAATTTTGCGCAATAATTATTGACGTGCAATATTTGATATTGTAAACAAAACGCAATAAAAAGGCTAAGTAAATAACATAAACAATGATTCATTTCTCCAAAGTAGTTGAAATCTAAAATTAATCAGAATTAGTCAGACTTTAAAGTGGTAATAGGCAATGAGCTATGTCATAGCTCGTAGTCGATGGCCGCTGATGAAGAAAAGTTCTCGAATGGCGACCATGGACTGGAAGACCTTGTGTCCAACTCGATAGACTGACGATCGAGTGAAGGGTGCGGCAAATTTTTGGTAGAGACGATATCCTACATAAAATAAGCTTGTCATATAGGTAAATACTTTATTATAATAGGTATTAACCTAAATTGGAATTCAATATTTAGATTCTTTACCTTTCATGAGAATAAGAAAGAATATTAATAAATTGCTTAAACCATTAATCGTGTAGATCCTGCAATAGGTACATGAAGCTTGATACCTCTATTGTATGCTGCCCTATCATGATGACAGCTCTACGTTGACTGGACGTAAAGTTAAGGTCACAGCACACTTATCAACCCGGAAAGGGATCAACACCGCCTTTCGCCGCGCTCTCAATCGCGACGCGAGGCGTATACGTTACGGTGTGCGGATAAGTGTGCATTGCAGAATGGAGTTTAATACAAAGACGAGCTTTATATATTATAGATAGAAAAATACTGACCTCCTTGATTTAATTATGGTTACGATCCGTTTCTGGGTTGAAAAGTGTGCTTCATCCTTTATCGTGAAACCTGAAGCTCCGGAAAACAATTTTCGTACTCCCAATATTGAATACTCTTTACTTTTTACAACAAAGACGTTTCTCCAAAAATATCTATAGAAAAAACATTATCTTCATAAATGGTGTTTTCCACAAAAATGAGTTGCTGTATTTAATTAAGTTTGCGTCAAAAGCAAAATTCAAACTCATAAAATTTACGCTGCCCGTAATAATTACTTGACTGGTCGTAAACACTATAGCAGTTGGACACAGTAAGTCCACCTAACTCAAGTAAGTAACTAACTGAAAGCCCCTACATTAGTAAGTTTATTAATCGCCTTTGCAAACTATATCTCCATCGGCGTTTCATACCAAGTTCGTTCGTTTCCTAGTGTTGTCCACTGCTGGACAAACATAGGCCTCCCCTAAGGATTTCCATATCGAGTAAAATATTGGAAACCACGTGGTTATTGAATTAATTTAAACAGGTTTTAACCACGGACGGTGCAACTCGGTCGAAACGTCAGGCAAATACAGGTAATATTTCAATGTTACCTATCCGCGTATCGCGTTAAAACCTGTTTAAATTAATTCAATTATGCAACGCGAAAGTTTAAAATTAATAACCACGTGGTTAGATGATTTGATTACTCTCACGCTTAACGTGGATGTTTTAAAAAGCGATGACTACTGCTACTCTTCCCGTAGATGTCGTTAAAAGTAAATAGGATAAAAACAAATAATGCTAACGTCAAGCCTCACCAACTTGTCTAGCTGTAGCTAGCGTGAGGAGTTTAGGCCAAATCCTAGAGGATTTGGCCTAAACTCCTCACACCAATCAGAGGCAAATAGATTTGCCTCTGATAAATTAAAGAGGCCGTGCTCCTGCAGTGAAGACTTAAGTACGCCCATATATACAAACATTACTATGAGGTCTCCCAGTGCGCGTGGACGCACATGATATGATCCATCCGACCGATTTCGGCCATGGTGACCACTCCGACTCTTAGCTGTCTTGGTGGGGCGCTGGTGTGCCCGAAGATGGCTTACGTAGCCGATCTTTGCGGCAAACCCCCTTGCACATTGAGGGCATCTGAGCACGCCGCCAACATAGTTATAGTGAATGGCGGCAGATGGACGCACAGGGTAACACACGAACCACTCACAGAGCTCCGTTCAACGCTGTGCGTTCGATTTGCTGCTTCACATAAGCAAGAATCGTTTGTGAATACGGGCGTAAAAGAGTAATGTATGCAGTGATCCTCTTAAAATGTATACAAATGTAGTAAAGTTGCTAGACCTACTTATATTGTGACTACCGTAAACTGGGATGAAAATAAAATAGGTGCTTGGAAAACTTGTTTCTAGTTCAGGCTATTTTTAGTGGAGCTGCTAAAGTTATGGGGCTTCGGAGGCGGTAACGGTAAAAATATATGAATCTTGTAAATAAGTTATGTATGCGGTGAATAAGTGCTTGTTATTAAGGTACAGTTGACAGCACATCAAGTTACATTATTGTTGGAATATAGCACCTAGGACAAATAGATATAGGGTACCTTCTACCTTGATATGACGTCGATTATAATACCCTATCGTTTGTTCGTTTCAGCCGAATGACGTCCACTGCTGGACAAAGGCCTCCCCCAAGGATCTCTGCAAAGGCCAGTCTTGCGCCGTATATTGCTCTATGTCGTACAAAATCATGTAATTTAATTCATTTACTACATAGTTGCTCAACAATTACTTTGTGATAATTTATTTAATAATACAGTCTAGACGATAGCACAACCAGCTAAACAGTGGCACCTCATGTAAAAGTAAAGGCACTATTTTTCAACAGATAATGTAGGAGTTCGGTGTATTTTCGAGTGTGCGACTTTTTACATGCTCTACGATGCGTGTATCTGTGTAGAGAAGCTGTCATTTTGATGACTAAGCCTGCAAAAGGTGCTATTAAGATGTTGGTCCGTGTTACAAGGCGAAGTCCAAATCTCATTAATATTTTATAGTTTATTTTCTGTAATTAACTTAATCATTAAAGTTAAACTAATCAAAAGCCTCCTCTACTTGAGTAATCAAGTTTTGGACTTTATCCTGCAATACAGATTTATTTTCGTCTACCGCATTTTGACGTAGGTACTTATGTGGTTGATCCCGTACCAGCCAAACCAATGCCAATAACTATCCAGTACCCATTTAATTGTCCCGATTATTTACCACCGGATACGCTTGTCTGTAATCTTTGATGTGATTATCGTCCCGTTCAACCCGGGACGGGACGGGTCTTTATGTAAAACGGTCGGTGCGAACTCACGCGGAATATTTTGCGGGAGTGAAATTGGCTCGGTGGGTAGACCAGGGGATAGGGTGCTAGTTCGAAATGGTTTAAGTTCTTGATTTAGCATGAAAAAACGTATGTGGTGGCAATTACCTGTCCTAGCAGCATCTAAAATTAAAAATTAGGTAGGTAACCAAATCTATCTCAGACATATAATTTGTAAGAAAAGCAAATTAACATTTGAACTTCGTCTCATTTTACTCTTTTAGCATGAATAGTTACATTATTTTGTGTTAAACGCATAAAGTGAGAACTAAAATTAATGAAATCATCATTTTAGTTTATGGCAAACTATGCTGGACGTAAACCTCTAAGAAATGCCATTAAGCACGAGTAGATGAAGATTAGGGCATCTGGATCCAACCATTCAGGATCCAGATACCCTAATCTTCATCTTTTCAACACCGTATATTTTATGATCAGACCTAGATACAAGATTATCTAGACAATAAAAATCTCTATAATGTATACTCGAATCGAGAGTTTCACAAGCTTGCATTCAATTTCACTATTGTCATTTCGTTATTTGATCTACATTCTGTATCGACTCTAAGAATGTAAAGGTTGAACGATGGGTTGAAGTTTCTTCCTATTCGATGGTATTCTATTCGAATTATCTACTGTATTGCATTATCATAAAATAAAATCACCTTTTCTAATTAACTGTTTATTAAATTACATTATATTCATTCTTATACTTTATAAAATTACATACATTCATAAAAAAACATGTTAAAAAAATTAAAAAGGTTGAGACACAAAAATAGTTCCTATACTTTTGATAATATCTTTAACTCGAGCATAAATGTTATCATTGAACACGTTTTCCACAACGTGTTGAGCACAAATTTCTGCATTACACTGACACACAGATTTGGTAGAGTTTTCAAACTGTTCCGCATCGTAAATTTCTATTCGAATCACTTTTGCTCCATGCGATACCGTTCGAATACTCGAATACAATTTCTTCTGTTGGTTAATGATGATATCACCATATCGTTGATTTTCATTTTCCATATTGTTTATTATTCTTTGCACACTCGTAGGACTCATCCTTCCAGATTCTGGTGGTGAGAGCGGTGTATATGATGGTGAATAAGACCAATTTTCGTGCTGAAACAAATAAGTATGATTAGACATTTTTTTTACAAGTGTAAGAAAAAAACATTTGTAAATAAATATTTTATAACTTACCGCCATTATTGCTAGCAATTATTCGTTCGTTATGCTTTAGGTACTAAAAATACTAATTAATTCCACATCTCAGAACCCTTCCTTTATATTAAAAAGAGTGCTTACGAAATAGTTTAAACACCCGAGGTAATTGGTCTATATTACGTTATAAGCAGTTTTTAATAATAGACCTAACTTTACACTTTTCTATAAAGAATATTACGTTAGTAGTTTAGTGCTATGTAGAGCTTTTCTGTATTTGGTGCTGTCCAAATACGTACGCTGACGTCTGTTCAGTTGCTAGTCCATTAATGTTTGATCATGATACTAACTAATGTCTACGACTTTGCCCGGTATATTAAAAACTAATTTTTAGTTTACATGTTGAACATACTTCCGTATCCTACAATTATACGTAAATACGAAACTTTGTATGTATAAAAGTTTTGTTACTCTTTTATAAAAATAACTGAACGGGTTCTGATAAAACTTAACAGTTTTAGAATAACAATATAGGTTATTACCTAACGGTTTGTAGGTAAGTATAGATGTTTGTTAATTTCTCATACAAAAAAAATACTGAACAGATTATGATAAAACTTTACATTATTATTATTGTTTTATATATCAGAATAACCTAAAGGCTATAATTCAATACAATCAACAACATACGGTAACGATCTATGACAAACTGAATTTCATATGGGTAAAGCCGCGAGAAAAAAGCTAGTGCCTCTTAATCTTTTAGGATTAATCTATTTCCATACAAGTTTAATTTTGATCAGTAAATTTTTATAATGGTGTACAGACGTAAGAAACAAACAAACCCTTTGATATAATATTATAGACGACTAGCTTTTGCTTGCGACTTCATCCACATGCATCACACAAACTGTATGACTTACTCCAACCCCCTTCAAATGTTATTTTATTAAGATGAAAAGTAGAGTATGGAATAGAGCTTGGGTAAGAATCGAGTTCTTACCCAAGCTCTATTCCATCTATCTTTATACCAAGTTTGATTTTAAACGATTGTATATTCGAATACAAACCTTTGAGTAACATCGTTAAGAAAATATCATGAATAGCAATATAGTCGTCGATCTGCAAGGATTTAAAAATAATAGAAATGAATTTATAATAAAAGAATTTGCTATAGCTACTCAAGAGCATACCCATCTATTTTTAGTCAAGCCTCCATACCCATTCTGTTCATTAACTGTTGAAGAGAAAAGACAAGTTTGCTGGATTGAAAAGAACAGAGGCTATCGGTGGAACGAAGGACATATTGACTACAGAGAGTTTCAAAGAATTATCGTACCTTATTTAAAAGGTAAACATATTCTTGTGAAAGGAGATGAAAAGATTAAATGGGTGCATAATTTATGTGATCAAAATAGTGTAATGGACGTAACTTATCTAGGTGCTCCTAGTTTTAATACTCTTTACAATCTTTATTGTTTAGATAATCCTAAATTATTTAACTGTGTTAATCATGAAAAAATATGTGCATTAAAAAATGTAATATGTATAAAGAAATGGTGCGATGAAAAAAATGTAGCAATATGATTGTACTGTACTTATTATTAGTCTAATGTTACTTTAATTATTATGTAAATAATGAGACCTAATTACTGTTTTATGAATATTTTAAATGATAAATAAATGTGTTTAATCAATAATAAACTGTTTCATTTTAGCTAAATCTAAATTATTTAATTAAAAAAAGTTTAATGTATTCAATTTTATTAAGAACTTAACTAAACACAAACCTCTTATTTAAGCTGAATTGTATTACTATTAACAAATACCTAGATATTATATCTTATTAATCAGTTTCATATACGTAATAAAAGTCTGAAGGTTTAGATATGATTTTATGATTTTTTTTACACATTTACAGTTAAACGGATAGTTATATGGATGAAATTTCATAAATATAGAAAATAGTCTAAAACAACACATAGGGTACTTTAACAACATTTAGCTGACTCAATTACGTTAGAACGGGTGAACGGATATGAATAAAAATTGAATGAATTGAATTGAATTGAATTGTTGTACATATGAAACTTTGAATGTTTAGTTTTTTATTATTATAATTTTTTTTTACTTTAATCGTATCAGAATAGCTGAACACATAAAGATGAAATTTCACTAGCTCTCGCTTCGCTAGAGTTGCGTGCCATAGAGGCTCTCCTACTTATCGTAGATGAATTCTTTTAGCAAGTGATCAAGTCTCACAAATGAATGCAAGCTAGTCAAAACTCATGATTCAAGTATACATTTAAAGAGATTTTAATTTTCTAATCTAGTCTGATCATAAAATATATGCTATTGTAGTCTGATCATAAAATAAGTATATGCTGTTGAAAAGATGAGGATTAGGGTATCTGGATCCTGATATGAAATTTCACTAGCTCTCGCTTCGCTAGAGTTGCGTGCCATAGAAGCTCTCCTACTTATCGTAGATGAATTCTGTAGCAAGTGATCAAGTCTCACAATGAATGCAAGCTCGTCAAACTCATGATTCAAGTATACATTAAAGAGATTTTAATTTTCTGATCTAGTCTGATCATAAAATATATGCTGTTGTAGTCTGATCATAAAATAAGTAAATGCTGTTGAAAAGATGAAGATTAGGGTATCTGGATCCTGAATGGTTGGATCCAGATACCCTAATCTTCATCTACTAGCACGAGTTTACACTTCTTTTATCCTTTATCTAATAAATTACTTAACGCCAATTAGGTTCTCACCATACTAAAACATGGCGACTTTTTTTTAGCAAAAACATAAAACAAGGAAACAGAAAAAGATAACTTGAAAAAAAACGATAAGAAAAATAAAAAAACAACCCTGTCCCCTGGCCCACCTCATTCCAATGCACGCACGTGGATTAATAAAGTTGGAAAATAATGTGTGCTTTTTACAGTAAGCACACAGACCTCTAGCGTAAAACTCTAGAGTAATTGTGGGCCAAATGAGCAGGATTCTTTCTGCTTAATAAATAAGCAATGTGGAAATGGAAAAACACGGTTTGAGGCCAACTTTTCCTTTGATTTTTTAGTCCTTTTAGCTTTGAGAACGTGCTCAAACGTGTGGATTGGAGTGTTCTTTGCTACGATGTTTTGTTACTAGAATGATTTTGCTTGGTTTTGGTCTAAGAATAGTAGTATTGCTGTTTTATAAAGCCAAATATTTTTTTTTTGTCTTCGGCACTTTTTCGATTTTGGTTAAAGTACCTAATAATGTGCTCACAGTTTTTATTGAACTTCGAAAGTTCTGAGCTCCAAGGGCGTTTAGTTGCAGTCTGCTAATGGATACAGTCTGCTACCAAACGTGAAAAGAGAGAGAGAGATCCAACAATACGTAGCTTACAAGTTATGTTTTGTTGATCCCCTTGAGTTGATGGACTATTGAGTTAATGAGGTCTATGAACGTGACGATTGGTTGGGATTTTATAGAACCTAGCTAGATAAGTATGCAGATTGCAGACTTGTGCAAGTCGTAAGCAATATTTTGTATGGTTCTTGCAAATCACAAGTGAGCTTTACTTGTGCGTGTACATGTACGTAACATGAACACCCACCACGCCTCGCTGCTCACTCGCTCAACAGCTAAACTATCTCGCAACTAACGAAGGCGAGTCCCGCCCAAGCGACAAAGAGTCCAAGGAGACATCCCGTTTTTTGCAGGATCCCGTTTAGTCCTACGTGTTTTAATATTGGGGGAGATTGTATCGAGACACTACCAATCAAATTCATAATGAAGGGATAGACGCTACAGCAATCTGAACCTTATTCTATGTTAAAATAAGTGTGATTATTTGATGATAACTCAGATAACTGTACAACTGTACATAGCAAATATCCCATTTAATCCAATTTCTAGTAATTGCGTGCGTAATATCGTTTCCGTGAATATATTGCAAACGTTAACCCTTTGAAATCCCAATCTGAGCTAATTGAATAGGTGCCAAACACAGTTGCAGTGTTTACCTGTATGTAAATTACACACCTTTGTAATTAATCACACTTGAAATCCCTTTAATAATATTATAAACTAGCGGCCGCCTACGACTTCGTGCGCGTGGCCCCCGTTTTACCGCCTTAGGGGTTGAATATTACAAAATCCCGTCTTAGTGAGCACCTACGTTCTAAAAGGAACGCCATGCAAAATTTGAGACTCCTAGCACTTGTAGTTTTTGAGATTTCTGTCTGTCTATTTGTCCGTTACGCTTTCACGACTAAGCCACTGAACCGATTTTGATTAAAAGTACAAAGATGTTATAAGTCCGCTTGGCTAGCTACCACCATCTTACCTAAGTCTGTCGCCATAACAACAATGTTAACAGCATTGTTGTGTTCCGGCAGTTAGAGGTAAGATAGCCAGTTCCTCCGTGGTTGAGGATTCCGGGTGAAACTCGCTTCCACCTTCGGCCTGATCATCACTTACCATCAGGTGAGATACAGGCCAAGAGCTTCCTCGTTGTGGATAAAAAAAAACAAAAAACACTACTATGAGGTCTCACAGTTTATCATGTGGATAACGTGGACGAACCAATCACAGAGCCCTATTCAACGCTGTGCGTTTGATTTGCTCACTTAAGCAAGTATCGTTTGTGAATACGGGCGTTAAAAACACTCCGACACCGAACTCATTACTTTGGCCCATACAAAAATTACTCCAATATCAAAGAACTCCCTCAAAGAGCGTATTAAAACGCATTAAAGCAAAATTAAATATGGCGCCAATCCTGAAAAGCTTTTAGCGTTTTAATTACATTACACACGGTTCAGAAAACTGGGTTAGCATTAGAAAGGCAATAAATTGCAATGGATTTTCATGAAATAGATTCAAATAATCCAATATCCAATTACTTAAGAGCAGATGGTTACATTTGTCTTAGAATCGGTCGAAAAGATTTGATCATATCTCTGATCGATTTGCCACCTGCGACCGCGTTTTAAATTAAGCCACTTGCCTTATCATGGCCTTTGGTACAGCGAAGATAGGACAGTAAACCAATTTCGAAGCATCTTGCTAGAATTATAGAATTAGAAAGCATTTTGCTACTAGAGATTTGCCAAACGATAGTCTTAGATAGTTTAGTCAGGATCGGTTTCCACTAAGCGGAGCAGAGCGGAGCGCGTCGAGCGGAGCGACAATTAGACTTAAATTAACATTCGTGTTGCAAAAATGCTGCCTATTACAACCAAATAAGGTACTGTAGTCTTAAGATTGACATGTCGTCTGTACAATCCATAAAGCTAGTCACACACTGAAAAAAATGTTTGGTTACTGCTTACACAACAGAAGTGACCACCGAACTAAGTGTTAACTATTACCAAACTAAGTCTAGCTCACTAGGTACAGAATTATAATTTACACAACATTTTGTTCCTCATAACCAAAGTGTTCGGTGGTCATTTTTTTGTGTAAGCAGTAACCAAACATTTTTTTCAGTGCAAGTCTCGTCATCGCTGCATGATCCATGCATGGTTTTACTGTTCTATTGAGAGATAAATAAATGTCATTCAAGTAAGTTATGTTGTGGCTGTTTTGGTTAAGCTACGTGATCATGTCTGTCGAAAGGTGAAGCGAAGAAATAACATTGTTATTCGTTACGCCTTTGCTTTTCGCCAAAATAATTTCCAAGTACCTACCTAAACGAATTACAAGAAAAGACTGAAGAAAAAAAAACACAAAAAAACTCTTAGGCTGAGTTGCACCACCTAACTTTGACCGTAACTTTAACAATAACCGGTGTTTTTTGTATGGAGTTTGACAGATTTTTAACGTTTGTCAAAGTTAAAGTAAGATGGTGCAACCCAGCCTTAAATTACTTGGTGAAAGATGTTAAAGTTTTCAATGGTTAAATATTATCTTAATTCTTTACTGCAACTGAAATATTTACATTATTTTAGGTTCTTTAATTAAAAAAAAAATATATTAAAAATCATTTTTAAGAAATCTACAACTTACTATTCGTATTTGTGTTTGATAACCCATATATCGGCTAGATAGGTTATCTATAGGCTATATTAAGGCTATATTACCATTATGCTATGACCAAAAGAAATTCAATCATCAACACGCACCTACTTTTTAGACCGAAACACACATTACCTAGGCCTACCTACCAAAACTAGGGCAGTAAATAGTAGTTTTCGCAGAACAGTCAAATAAATACCTCAACATCAAATAAACCGCACATCCCGCGACAAGCACTTTCAAACGTATGCATCCCGACTTTCCACCAATATTGGCACCATTTAAAAGCTTAGTTCTAAACTTCGTTTCATTAAAGGAAAGGTTTTTACCCCAAAAATGTGTCTGTAGAAGAGTCACTTCTTCAAAAAATTAGTAGTATTACGATTGAGGCAATTTTTATGGCTATAAAACTGTTAAATTGGGATTAATCGCTATCCATCTGTTATAGAGGACACGTGAGATAATTATTTGGTTTTATAACCATAAAAATGGGTCTAATTGATCCCAGAGGTGAGCCCCAAGTGAGGTCGTTTTCAAGTCACATTTATGGTAATAAATGTTACCATGATTGTGTCAGAGGAAAATCTTTAAAGTTCGCGTCGCGGAACGTGCGATTTATTTGATGTTGAGTATAGTTTCTGAACTATCTAATTAATCAAACCTATAGTAACTTTCTATACTGACCTCATTACGTGGTCGAGTGATCAGTCCGAGGTCCGGGGATCAGTCTTGTCACGGAATAGAGGCTGTATTGATTGAGGACTATAATTGATTGAGGGCCATTGATGAGGCTCTAGGTGTTAAGGTCTTGAATGTATTGGTAGATATTGAGACCGATTTGTCAGGTGTCTCGTGTGCCAATAGATTATATTTTTGTGGCGTAACTTAGAGGTTTTATCGTAGCGTATTCACAAATGATACTGCAGCAAATCGAACGCACAGCGTTGAATAAAGCTGTAATTGGTTCGTGTGTCACCCTGTGCGTCCACGCGCACTGTAAGACCTCATAGTAATGTTTGTGAATATGTGCGTAAGTTCGTTCGTTCGTTCGTTTCAGCCAAATGACGTCCACTGCTGGACAAAGGCCTCCCCCAAGGTTTTCTACAATGAACGGTCCCGCGCTGCCCGCATCCAGGCTCTTCCCGCGTTGGGGCAGGAAAGTTCTCGAGTGGCGACCACGGGCTGGAAGACGTAGCGTGGGCAGGCCTCCTACTAGGTGGACCGACGATCTGGTAAAGGTGCGTAAGTATTTATTTGAAAAAATCTTACAGTCAAAACTGCAAGGTATCAATGATTCTTTAGCTTTTATGACTAAAACGCTGTTAATTTTTTTGATACCATAAGCTATTTATTGGTACTGTAAGTATTTATATGACTGCTATAAAAACGATTTGGTTTGATTTAATATACTCACATAGTAGGTACGTATGAGTAAAGTTTCAAACATACTTCCGCTAAAATCACATAGGTACCTACTTGACTGTAAACATCTGCAATATTTAAAGCAGTATTGCTCCGATCGAATTCGCTCCCTAATCCCCAAACTACCGATTTATTTACTATACCACCGAAATGCGAGTCAATTTGTCTTCATACCACAAGTTTAGATGGTGTTCGAGTTGGGTACGTATTCATTATTCTACCAAAGATCTGGGCCAAATTCTGGTCTTTAATCAGTAGGTAAACTTCGCGGAGTTTGGCGGACTAGTTGAATCGGTATTGATGGGGCGCCTACAGCGGATTGACTCGTTAGACTCACTACGACTAGTTAGAGTTAGGGGAAGAACACATAGGATACATTTTTGTTTCGAAATAGCAGCTAAGTATTCGAATTAGATTGCTTTATGTGCTTTATTTTCTGCAAAAAGCGCTTTTACGCTGAAATTTATAATTAGGGGAAGTTTAATGCACTAGTAACACTACATAGTTCAATCGGTATTGATGGGGCGCCTAAAGCCGATTGAATCGTTAAGGTTCGGCTAAACCAATGCGTGCAGCCTGCGTGCGCGATGGCGATGGCGATCAGACCTAAACGCGAGACAAACCTTTAAAGTTTAAACTCATTACTGCTTCAAACTCATTAATGAGTTTATCATTACTGGTTAGGGTTAGGGGCTAAACACATTAAACATTTTTGTTGAAAACTAGCACTTTATTAGTTGTCAATTTAAATGGATCTGCTTACGTTCAGTTGTGTTAAGATTCTGTTCCAACTAAAGTCATGAAATCTTTTTAATTTTATGGCTTTTATACAACGCTTTTAAGAGTATATTGATATTTTTACCTAGCTCTACTAAGCTAAAGTGAAAAAGGCTGTAACTATTTTATCTTTATACTGAAACGTAAAATGACTGGACACGTCTGGTGGTCACACCTATTTGTAGTTTCGTAAATTGTAGAAAAAATACGGAAAACTGAAACTGCGCTGAAAATATTTTTTCAGTGACCAAAAATAAGAGAACACGTCAAGTCACAAGTCCGGTTGGCAACACTGAACTGTGAAATGTTAATATGAAATACTCTTTTGTTAAAAACAGTGTAATTTCTCCGGTAAACCAAAATTTTCACATTCTACAAGTATTAATTTTTGGCGTTATCACAAAATAAGTATGGCGTTATATCTAAATTCTATGAATAAAATCTATGAAATGTTGAAATCAATCTCGTGGAACCCTAACACTAGGTTCATCATCATCATCATCATCATTTCAGCCATAGGACGTCCACTGCTGAACATAGGCCTCCCCCAATGCTTTCCACGTTGATCGATTGGTAGCGGCCTGCGTTCAGCGCTTCCCTGCTATTTTTACGATGTCGTCGATCACACTAGGTTCAGAAAAAATTGGTAATTTTTAGTCGGCCGAAAGTTCGGTCCGATTCTAATTTATATGGAGAGTCAATGCGTAATGCGTGTACATTCCCATACTGATTAACTGCCCGACTAAACTATCAGCCGACAAAAAATCGGTGGTCTGCGTCTAGTCTAAGTGTTGATTTTTATTGTGTCTCGAATCACTTGTACTTTAAGTTAACCGAAAAACTGTAGAACCCTCCTTGCACCATTTAAAATCTTCAGGTATGTCATCTTGAAACAGTTCAAAAATGCAGCATCATACGCCTGATAGTTCTAAACTTCAACTCCCAAAGTATCAAAGTGACTTTTAAGACGTCACTTTGGTGGAAACTTGGAGCAAGCATGTAACCGGTGAAGTAAGTAATAAGATTCAAACTTCTAGTTAAGAATTTCTGAAAAAGCCACTTTGAGAGCACTCACTCTTAAGGCGTGAATGCATTATTATAATGACTCAATTAGTTACTGTCTTGGTGATGGAGAATACCTACTTATTAATTATTTAATAATTTTGACAAAACTACACAGTCGTAGAAAGCGAGAGAAGCTTTTTTATTTTATTTTAAATAATTCTAAAGTTGCCTTTTAAAATGTCACTTTTTGAAGTATTGTTGATGTTACGAAGGAAGAAGTCCTCAAATTAGATAGCTGATGTTTTTAAAGAGAAAACCACGGAATTCTGAGGTATCAAACATTAAAAATAAACGAATAAATCAAATTTAATTGAAAACCATCTTTGTATTTCGAAAACACTTTTACTCTGAAAAAAAAAATACATAAAATTATGTACTCTACAAAATAATAGCTCGTGTATCCTCACCTTAACCCGGCAACATTTCATAGAAGTGTTGCTTCTAACGCAGACAAATAGTTGAGGCAACTTCTTCCGACTACCCGACGGTTGATTCATCGCCGTTAAGTTTGTTTTTCTTGGTTAACTTTATTGCTAACTGTGAGACCGTTAATGAGTAGGTAATAAGCCGTATCGTTAGGCCCAGTTTCCACCGAAGCGGGGTGAAAGACTAAAGGTTCGGTCAAACCAACGCGATCACACGCGATCAGCCGGCGTGCAGCGATGACGATCAATGCATTTAAGTCTGGTCGCCATCGCCAGACATGTTTTCACCTCTCCGCTCACCTTGGTTTGTTCAAATCTTAATCTAAATAGAAGCTATTAAGCTTTTTAGCACCGCCTACTCAATATCTCTGTTTTGCTCAAGGTCAGCTGCCGGCTGAACCATTTAAGAACCTAGTAAGGGACACGTTTTCAGATTTTCGTTTTTTATCATAAAGCTACATAATATTAAGGTACCTACCGAATACAAAGACAGAAATTGTGATCAAACAACTAGAAGCCTAAAAGGCAAGGGACTCCAAACCTAGTAACTACACCACAAACCCAATTTGACCATTTTAAAAAACCAGTAAGTAACATAAACCATTTCGAAACCTAGTAAGTGCATGAACATACTAGGTTTTACAATGGTCAATGTGCCTTACTGGGAAATGAAAATTCGTGTCCACCCACCTCCCGACCATAAAAAACCTAGCATCACTGGCAACACACACTGATCAAAGACTTTTGTCTTGAGACACTGCGGTATTTCGGACGTGAGAATTTTGCGAAGCTTCCCGAACGCTACCCAGCCGAGTCGGATTCGACGATTGACCTCTTTCTCGAAGTTGGACCTACCTAACTGGACTGTTTGTGCCAGGTACCTATACATAATTGTCAACAACTTCGAGTGTAGTGTCTCCAACCTTCAGAGGAGTGGGTACAACACGGGTATTTGACATGATTTTTGTCTTGTCCATGTTCATTTTAAGACCCACTTGTTGAGAGGCTCTACTGAGGCCATCGAGCATTGTGCTTAGATCCTCCACAGTCTTAGCCATGACTACGATATCGTCCGCGAAACGAAGGTGGGTGATATACTCGCCGTTGATATTTATGCCGAATCCGCTCCAGTCCAGATGCTTGCATCTTCCAGGGCGGTGGTGAATAGTTTCGGACGTAGACATGGCTCAGAAGTGAGATTGGTCTATAGTATTTAACAACTCGATCCCTTGCGAACACTAGAGCCTTTGGTACGCTCAAATGCCTCTTTAATACGATCTGTATTAAATTGGCGTAGGTCGTGAGTCAAAGACTTGGAGATCTGTCTGTTAAGATGCCGATACTGAGCAGCATAAAATCTTCAGAGGACTGCAGAACCAAGTTCCGTCTCTCTTGCTTATTGGTGAGGTCAGAGATCTTTTTGGTTCCTTTTGAACGACGGTTTTAAAGAACTTAGACCCAGTCGTTTGGACAATTTCCACGAACCTGTCATTGTATTCGTCCACATATTCACAGTCTCCTGGGCATTCGAAACGATTTTGCAACTCGAGCTGAAAGGTTTCGGGGTTTTGGAGTTGGATGGGCGCTGGGTGGAGCGTAGACTTCATCAGTCGACGCCTCTCCAGCTTGGGTCTGATATTCAATGTGCCTCTTACCATTCGGTGATCACTTCCTGTTTTGACCGACCTATGGTAAGATTGAAATGGACCCTGACCCCAATAACCATTTTAAAACCTAGGAAGTGCGCTCATACTAGGTTTGGATTCTGGTTTTTACGAAGTAAAAAAAAAAAGAAAACCATTTGAGTGTTAGTAAGGGCCATAAAACTTGCTATTTAAAAGTTAATTAATTAATTTATTGTAAAATATATAGTTAAATTATTAAGCTTCAAAATAAACATCAAAAAGTTTTCAAAAGTTTGAGTATACCAGTATGGTAAACGAAAATGTGTTTTTTCGCGCTCCTGTAAAATTTACTCCGCTGCTCTTACTAGGTTCTTAAATGGTTCAGCCGACTGGTAGAGAATGACTTATGGCATTAAGCTCGCCTTTTTGTACGGAACATTGTTATGTGTGTGCAACAAAGTCTTTAAATAAATAAATATATAACTCAAAGTGACTGACTGACTGACAGTGATCTATCAACGCACAGCCCAAACCACTGGACGGATCGGGCTGAAATTTGGCATGCAGGTAGATGTTATGACGTGGGCATTCGCTAAGAAAGGATTTTACGAAACTCCACCCCTAAGGGGGTAAAACGGGATCCACGCGTATGAAGTCGCGGGCGGCCGCTAGTAATCTAATAAATTACCACAAACTGTTGTAGAACTGCCCATTCATAAATTCAAAACACATACATATTAAAAGTACCATGATAAAGGGCTACTATAAGGTCGCCTAGCTCGCATAAATATTTATAACTATGTATATTTTAAAGTCTGTAAACCCTTGAACAAGAGGCTGACAATAGTCCTGAAGCAGTGGTAGGGTTAATACTGGGACGTGTAAAAGTTCTTTATAAAAGCCTACTCGCATAAATAAATTACTTTTATGAGTTTTAAAAGACGTCTTCTCTTTATCTCCTCTTTCTCCCCTCATTGGTGAAAACCAGGCTTTAAAGCCACACGATGACACGACGCGTTGCGGCAACAGTACGACGCCGGAACGATGTCGCTGCGTTGTCTTACATGGAAATCTGTGGCGGACTCACTAGCAGTGCGACGCCGCGTCGCGCGATTCGACGAAATCTTTGCGATGCGGCGCCGCATCGTGTGCTTTGCCTCTTAGGCTGGGTTGCACTATCTTACTTTAACTTTAACAAACGTCAAAAATCTGTCAAACTCCATACAAAGAGCACCGATTATCGTTATAGTGGTGTGAAGTTAGGTGGTGCAACTCAGTCTTAGGTTTGTTTTCCTTACGGTCTAGTTTATTGCTGTGAGCTTGTTAATGAGTAATTAACTGAATCGTTAATGAGGGTTCGCGGTTCGTGAATGAGGTTTAAGAGAAACGATATCGTTAAGATACAATGCCTCAATGAAGACTGAATAAGTTTTCTCTCAAGCGAGCGGAGTTAGATCAAGCACATGCTTAAAATTGTTACATTATTATTTAGTTTGAAGTGTGTGTTTTTACGCTAAAAATAGTTCGTTCTAGGTTTTTTTAGATCAAATTAGTGGCAAATCCTAGTTCTAGTTTAGTTCCTTCTAGGCTTTTTTAGATCAAATTAGTGAAAAATCTGACTATGAAGTCAAATTATTGTTTTTTATAATTTTAGGCAGTTCCACGTTTGCTGACTTGTTAACTTGACATGTTAGCCAATAGAATATATATTTTTAACCGTATTTATTGTACACATCTTATACCTTAAGTAACTATTATAATATCTGTTTTCTAGTACCCATAGTACAAGCGTTGTTTTTTTTAATTCTCACCAATAGAAAGCCACATTATTACTGAGTGTCGTAGGTAATATACAGGGTGTTTCTTGTAAGGTGTCAAGCCGAAGGCAGGTGATAGGTGAGGACTAGACCTATCGATTTCACCCCCATGTATGTTCTACGATTTTTCATAGTTTAGAAGTTATCGTTAATTTTGAGATTTTTTCAAATTTTATGACCTAGTAGGCTTTAATTTTTTTTATCTTTTTTTTGGGTTGACTTTTCTCAGATTTCTTTTTGTTGACAGATTCCCTATTAGTTGCAGATATTTGAAAAAAATAATCACCTTCCTATCTTTGATGCAAAATACAAAATGTTTGCTAGAAACATAAAAAATATGCTTTTAGCAGAACATTCTAAAATTTTCAATTGAAATGTATGAGAAAAAAAAAGAATTTCCATAGGTCCAAAATAATTTTAAAAACTGCGCAGTTTTCTAAACTTTCATAATAACACAAAAAAACATTTACTTAATAGGCCATTATTTTCTGTAATCGCTCTACTAAAGTGGTAAGTCGGAGATTCCGTTACATGTTTTTGACTTTCTTAGGACTTAGTAATATTTGCAATCCCCTAAGTTTACGTTATGTAAAACACATTTAGAGACAATAACTGAAAAGTTTTTTTTATCCACAACGTGGAAGCTCTTGCTCTTCATGTGGTATACAAAAGGGAATATGAAAATTTTGATGATAAACCATATTAGAATGCAAGAAGCTTTTGTAAATATACGAATAATTGTTTTGCGTCGTTGTCGAATGTGCATTCAGGTCAGCGACGGACATTTACTTTAAATTAAATCATTACACCCTTTTTTGCTCTCTCTCTCTCTCTCTCTCTCTCACACACAGACACACACACACGCGCACACACACACACACACACGCGCACACACACACACACACACGCGCGCACACACACACACACGCGCGCACACACACACACACACACATACACACACACACACTCACATACACACTCACACACAAACTCTTTCTCTTTCCATTCACACTCTAATAGGTAGGTATATCAAATTTAATCGTAAAGTAAAAATCACCACTGTGGTCTAGTGGTAAGACTACCTATTTAGGACAGCCAATTCCTCTGTGGTTTAGGATTCCGGGTGAAGCTCGCTGATCATCCAGCAGTTTCCAATTTTCCATCAGGTCAGATGAAGGGCAAGAGCTTCCTCGTTGTGGATAAAAAATGTTCTGTTCAGTTATTGTCTCTAAACGTGTTCTACGTAACGTACACTTAGTGGATTGCAAACATTAGTTAGTCCTAAGAAAGTCAAAAACATGTAACGGAATCTCCGACTTACTACTTTAGTAGAGCGATTACAGAAAATAATGGCCTATTAAGTACATGTTTTTTTGTGTTATTATGAAAGTTCAGAAAACTGCGCAGTTTTTAAAATTATTTTGGACCTATGGAAATTCTTTTTTTTTTCTCATACATTTCAGTTGAAAATTTTAGAATGTTCTGCTGAAAGCATATTTTTTATGTTTCTAGCAAAAATTTTGTATCTTGCATCAAAGATAGGAAGGTGATTATTTTTTTCAAATATCTGCAACTAATAGGGAATCTGTCAAAAAATAGAAATCTGAGAAACGTCAACCCAAAAAAAAGATTTAAAAAAAATTAAGCCACTAGGTCATGAATTTTGAAAAAATCACAAAATTAACGATAACTTCTAAACTACGAAAAATCGTAGAACATACATGGGGGTGAAATCGATAGGTCTAGTCCTCACCTATCACCTGCCTTCGGCTTGACACCTTACAAGAAACACCCTGTATACATATAAAACCGAAAAATTCCACGCGGGCGAAGCCGCGGGCGGAAAGCTAGTTATCTTATAAAATGGCCTGGAATATAATCAAGCTGGCCTAATCTTGAATCCACTCGTAAACATCATTCGATAAAATATCACGTCCTCCGAAAGCCAGAACGTTCGATCAATAACGAATAAGCTGTCACCAAAATCTGCAGTTAAGAGTTATTGGGCCCGTGAGGGAAAACGGATTAATTAATTAAGTAGCTAACTTCGCTCGCGTGGGAGGGAACTTACAAACAGTCACAGCTAGGCAAGAACAGCTAGTACAACAAGATTATATTTAAAACTATTTTGTATCACCATCATTTAATTTTCAACCAGAGGACGTCTAGGCTTCTGGACATGGGCACAAACATAGGCCTCCCCCAATGATTTTCAGATTGGCGGATTTTACGCAGAACTGTGTGCTTACCATGAGTTTACGTTAGGTGTGCTTTATAACAAAAAATATATTAAGCTGTCGCCTGTACCTACTGTGTGTGTCAAAGATTCATCGAACTAGTATAAATAATCCATCAACGTTGTAAGCCATCGCGATACTGCCATAAAAAAATCATTCATTATTTGCACTTACTTAAGTAAAAAAGTCGTGGCTTACTCATTACAAGTGTCTTCTGTAATCGTCTGAATCGAGTAAGTACAAACTGATATGAAAGTGTTTGTAAAAGTTTAAAATGAACTGGCTTATTTATTTGTGCTGTAATACCTACTCTCATCGTTAAATTAGACGCGACGTGATGAATATTATTAATAAATGAGGCTTTTGTTGCACTAGCATATTGATAGTCTAAGTTCAGACTCACTTGGTAAGGAGTTTAGAAATAACATAAATAACACAAATTACGGCAAAAACTAGTCTTAGCTAAAGAAGCTAAAGCTAAACAAATTGCAGGATATTTATTTACTGACTTGCCCGCGGTACGTTATAAATTAAAGCCTTTATTTTCTTACCCGACCGCGCAACGCAAAGGAGTGGTAATGTGTTTATTGTGATGTATAAACAGTAGGTACTAAAATTACATCAAAATCCGATCAGTAGTTTTTACGTGCTTACAAAAAACGTACCGGAAAACGCGGCGTGGGACAAGGTGGAACGACCATCAAATAAAGGTAGCAGGAAGGCGCTGGATGCAGGCCGCTAAACTAACCGGGCGATGTGGAAATCATTAGGGGAGGCAATGTTCAGCAGTGGACGTCCTGTGGCTGAAATGATGATGATGAGCAAGATTAATATCCATCCATTCTCACAAACTTTAATATTTCTATTATTACTAGCGGCAGCCCGCGACTTCGCACGCGTGGTTCCCGTTTTATCCTCTTAGGGGTGAAGTTTCGTAAAATCCGTTCTAAGTGAGCACCTACGTTCTAAAAGGAACCCCCATGCAAAATTTGAGACTCCTAGCACTTGTAGTTTCTGAGATTTCGTGATGAGTAAGTCAGTCAGTGACATTTCGCTTTTATAAGTATAGATAAAGATGGGACTATTTCGGCTTTTCAAAGATTTCATTTTATTTCTGTATCGAAAGTTTTAAACTTTGTAACTAATTAGAAGTTGACTACGCTATGTTCTTCAGTAAAAAAAGTTAATTAAGTTTGCGGCCGGCAACTTGACGCAGTACAACTTTGGACAGGCGTTTAACACTTTGTAATAGCTCTCAATTACACAGTGTTTTACTTTATTTATGGCTAAGTAAGTCTAGTAATTTCTAGGTTGTAAAATCAGCTGTCAGTTCTGCGTACTATGTGCCCTGCCCATTGCCACTTCAGCTTGCTAATCCGTCGGGCTATGTCAGCGACTTTAGTCATTTCTGACTCGATCTCGTAAAGAAACACGGAGCATAGCCCTCTCTATAGCAAGCAAGCAGCAAGGTTCTGGAATGGAGGCCGCGTAACTACCGGAAAACGTAGCGTGGGACGTCGCCGACCTGATAAAGGTAGCAGGAAGGCGCTGGACGCAGGCCGCTACCAACCGTGCGATGTGGAAGTCATTGGAGAGGCCTATATTCAGAATTGATCTTGTCTCATATTTGGAGAATGTAATTACTATGTATCATTAGTGGATAATTAATTAACCACGGCCAGTGTAACCCGGTCGAAACGTCAGGCAAATATAGGTAATATTTCAATGTTACCTATCCGCGTATCGCGTTAAAACCTGTATAAATTAATTATATCATTAGAAGAGTTTTATTTTAAACTAGCTTTTGCCCACGGCTTCACCCGCGTGAAATTTAGTTTGTCACAGATCGTCATAAATTTATAGCCTATATGTTAATCTGGGTTATAAACAATAATACTGTAAAGTTTCATCAAAATCCGTTCTGCAGTTTTTGCGTGAAAGAGTAACAAACATCCAGACATCCAAACTTTCGCAGTTATAATATTAGTAGGATTAGTAGGATATTAGTAGGATATATGCCAGCGATTTTAATTTCACCCTGTTTACTTACGGAGGCATGTCAATTAAAAGGATGATTGTAATAATAAACTGTATAGTAAAGTTAATGAAAGTGCTTTAAACGAAGCTTCAAACTGAGGCTGTTAAAATAAGATACAAAATTCGCACCAACAAAAACACAATACCTCTAACTAAGAATGCCGCTTTATTAACTACTCAAAATATTGCCGATGTATGGTTTAAGTTAAAAACTTTATTTTCAAAATTATTGAAACAGATTTTAGCACAAAAATCATCAAATTTTACTACGTAGTTTAACTTTCCCCCGGGACAAACTTGACCTTCACTGGCTGGGTTTTTATTGGCGGTTAAGCCAGTTAAGCTGTAGATCCTGGCTACACAGGAGTTGCAGCGGTGGGAACGAGAGGTGGGAATAGTCCCGTTACGTCCTAGGTCAAAGCCACATAACGTAAATTTGTAGCGTCGTAGCGTTGTGTCGCGTTACGTCGCGTTTGTCGCATGAAGGAACATTGTATGAAGCACAGCACAACACAACACAAATTACGTCAGAAGTTATTGACTCTTTGTACTCTACAAATTAATGCCGATAACACAAATCACTAGTTGCAATTACATAAATTGATGTGCTCCATATCAGGCCTGTTCATCTCCGCGAGTTTGCATCGAAAACAAAACACGCGCGACTACACCTCCTGAGATTTATCTAATCGACAGGACAATCACGAGCGAACATTGACGCACGCACGTGTATTGTTCACCCATTTGCAAAGACAATAAACTATGTATGTAAAAACGGTGGTGTAATTAATACTGTGCAGTATTTTAACTGCCTGAATAATAAATAGAAACACAAAATATAATTCATCCTTATTCATGTATTTCCTCCGCCATTTTCCGCAGTTTGGCACTTCACGTCTCACATAATTTAAGTCAGTCCTATGGCTTCGGCGCAGTACCGATCACTGACGTTTGTCAACAAAATGGTGCTCGACTCTTGAGACAAGCTAAATTACACCACATTGTTAACATTGAGCATACATTTTTTTAAATACCTTCGCGAAGAAAACCTTCTGTACGTAGTACTTATTATTCTGTGCCCATATTAAGACATTACTTGATGAGAATAACCCCTATTAATGAATTATGCACCTTAGAATTTTACTACTGCATCAATTAGAAGGAACAGTTAAATGAATATAAATAATTACAAACCAGCCCGTAACTTCCACCAACACCCAGACGCCTGGGGCAGTGATGAATACTTCATTAGTACGGAAATAGGGCGAAGGGCATGCCTTTGTTAACGTTTTTATTTGCTGTACAAAACATGCCCTTTTTGCAATATTTCACTTCATTGGCAGTATTGATGTTAAGTTTGAAAAGCCATTTTTTCGCCAAAGGTTAATTTTGAAAAGCATTGTAATGGATTGAAGCATTCTTTCGCAGTCAAGTGCTTTTAGCTGTCAATGAGCGATTTTTTCAATTGTGTTTAACTGTAGCAGGTTAAACGTTAAGTACTTTGAAACACAATTTAAGGCTGAGTTACACCACTTAATTTTGACGGTAACTATAACGATAACCGATGTTTTTTGTATGGAGTTTGACATATTTTCACGTTTGTTAAACTTAAAGTAAGATGATGCAACCCAGCCTAACACTGATGCAAACATCGCGTCGTACCTAGTATAATACACGTGACTTTGTTATTTCAAACAGAGTGTATTCTGTAGAATGAAACACAATTTTTGATACTCGAATGTTATTTAAAATTTAACAGGAAAATAGTAAGGAAATTTTGCATCAAGAGAACTTTAAGAGATCACAGGTTTAAATTTTTAAGCAAATTATAATGTTTAATGTACTAGTTGTTTACGTTGATATAGGTACCGCAAGACCAGTCCACCAGTCGCTGTGGAAGGCCTTTGTCCAGCTGTGGATGTCAATGGCTGAAACGAATGAACGAACGAACTTAAATTATGAATTGATTATTCAGTTTTACAATTTTGGTTTCAAATTCAAACTCAATATAATTTTCTGGCTCAGTGCACACCACAGTTCCATCACAAAACCTCATCCCGGAATATCATTCCCACGGGATTTTTCACATGCTAACTACGTCACAAAAGTTCCCAAATTGCCAAAAATGGAACAACTCCGAACAAAAAGTCCGTTAGAGAATTTCGACAAAGTTTCACTTTCCGTTTGGAACCATAGAATTTCGATATAGTTCCACAAAGCCTGTAGTGCGGGTTGGTAGTCGATGTTTTAGTCGATAAACTTAATGAAAATAAAGAAAAAGATTGTTTATTGTTGTGGTTTCCTTGTGTGATTAAGGTATTCTCTCCTTCCTGAGGTCCTGATCCTGGTTCCTCAATTCCCGGGTGAAAATACATTTTATCCCACACAAACAAAAATCACTTGAATCTGACTTGAACCTGTTCCTGTACTGTGAATAAATATTATGATTTACTATTTCGAGCCATCACACTGACAGAGTCATGCAATCTATCACCCACCACAGGGCTAATAATGTAAGCTTTTTTTCACGGGGCATTATTTTCCATTTGTTCGTTAAAACCAACAATTTCCGCAACAGCTCGGTCCTGTACCGCCCGTCAGGTGCTTCCCGCGACCTCCACCAGATCGTCTATTGTTGAATAGACTGTAACTTTGCAGCTATCTAGATGAAGTCATCTAAAGCCTGGTCTGTGAGCACGTAGAATTTTGTCGCACACTCACTGCGGGTGCCCGTCGCACAGTCGCGACAGCTAGCGATAAGCGCGAGCGATAAGGATGGGTAGCTTGGGGTCATTGGACAAAATTCTACGTGCTCGCAGACCAGACTATATTATCGATAAAATCACAGCACTATCGTAACACAATCGGTTTGGAAATCTTTTTTCGACCGTGCCGAATATAAAAGGTGTGCAAAAACGTGTGAAAATCTCTTAAAAACCTTTTTTCGGGACCACCGTGTGAATAATTTGATCTTTTGTGACATGAAATATAGTTTGGCTGCTAGGACTGCTATTGAATTATAGAATGTAAGTTTTTCCCGTGACTTCACACGAGGATATCGTAATCCAGTATTTAAGGTAACATGAATATTCCGAAAAAATACCGTTCATTTATTCAGGAGATTGCAATTTTGGTCAAACTTCAAATCAGAATAGCTTCCTAAATGTTTTAATAAATAACGTGATTTAAAAATTAATATCAAGTCTGATAATTTTATATTCCAGGTAACAAGCGTAGCTAAGGCTAAGGGGTTGTTGTACCACCAAACTTTGACAGTAACTTTAACGATAACCGGCGATTTTTGTATGGAGTTTGACAGGTACCTACTTAATACTTACTCGTATTACCACTTGTTAGTGTCATAGTGTTAAATTAATCTACCTATTAGTTAGGCCTGTGATGCCATCAACGGTTCATGTAGGTATGGTTTTTAAAAGAGACTACATACTTTCAAATTCAATAAATAAGGCTGTGATACATTTTCTTATTGAAGCAATGTACAGAATGACACATTCAAAGGTTTTGCTATATCTTGTATAACACGGATGAGTTGGTTCGCAATTTGGCAGATTTGATCTAATTTATCATGTGCCTTTGTTGTTCTGGGCTTAATATACGATTGTTTAGGTATTTCGTATTCTAGTAACGTAATATCAAAAGCAATTGGGCAATTTGGGACGATAGTTTGATCTTGAATTCTCAACAAACATTGTAGAAAATGATTAAATTTATCAAAAGATTTTCTCAGTATTTCTAAGAACAATTAACTGATTGTAATCTAGGTAGATTCCCAGAAAACGAGGTCGGTTTTAAACGAGGACGCATCCCTTTAAATTTTTTTGGAAAACTACCAAAAATAATGTTGTCAAGGTTGAAATTTCGCAAGTGAGAAATATTACGCAAAGTGATTTTTCAACTTGTGTGTCACACCTAGGAATGAAACCCCAGACTTTCCAGCTTGAGCTAGTTAACAATTAGGTAAGGACTGTAAGGGTACCATCAACAAAGTCTTCGACTCAACTAGACCAAACCCCTCAGTGTCATTAAAATTTGTTTGTTTAACCCAAAAACAAAATAATTGTGGGTGGAACTGAGTAGGTACATGGTCATTAGATGCGAACGAAAAAATTGGAAAGTGATCATTATGCCGTCTTTGTTGATTGTACATCACAGTTTTACTTGAAACTAATATTTGGATTCTAAAAACTCTAAAATCTTTTAAGCTTAAAACAGCTTTTCTTGAAACCAGTATAAAGCTGGGAGAGCACACGTTTTGCAGGTGAAATGTTCAAATGTTTCCGAGAACGCTGCACACGGTTTTGTTTCTTGTGGAGCGAGAAATTCTCAGTTTGGCTACGCATTTCGGAGTTTCAGGCTAGCATTTTCAGACAAAATCTATTCACTTTACTCACAAATACATAATATGTCTTTATACCACTGATATGTGTTAGCTCGATATGACTCAACTGCAAAGATTTGTCAATTTTCTTGTAAAATTGTTTGATGATATAAGACTTTGGAGGCGTATTTCTTTATTTCTTCCTGTCACAGAAAAACCGCTGATCCTACTAATATTATAAATGCCAAAGTTTGGATGTCTGTATGTCTAGATGTTTGTTTACTCTTTCACGCAAAACCTACAGAACGGATTTTGATGAGAATTTGCAGTATCATTGTTTATAACCCAGAATATAGGCTATAATTTATGACGATCTGTGACAAACTAAATTTCACGTGGGTTAAGCCGCGGGCAAAAGCTAGTAGAGAATAAGATATCAATGTCTAGTAGTTCTGAGAGTCTCACAGGCTAGATAGGAGTCGACAAAATGGAAGCATCAAGTAGAATATTTCGGGAAAATCACAAAGCCCCGTAGAGGGAAATATTCACTATCATACTCGCTATTTACATACGAGTAAGTAGTATTTTCTGGAATTGCCCCCTAAACAACAGTAGCATTCCTGCGAATACCAAATTGAATCTGCCACGACTGTTGCTTCCTAGAAGGCCTCTGTTAAAGTCTATCTTGTAGGAGTATGTAAACGTGCCTCCGCAAACATCAGCCGTTGCCAAATGTGTGGAACATTCCGCACGCTTTGCTCGCAACTGTTCGTTTCATTTGTTTCTGTTAGTAGTTCGTTCAACGTAGAGTTGAGTAATTGTAGAGTATAGAGATATCTTTACCACGATGCCGATCTCATGTCATGAGATGAGATGTATTTTTTTAAAGCAAAGAATTGTCCTTGTCTAGATAAGTACTACTAATACATTTTCATTTTCTGACCAAAATCGTTCTTGTAACCTATTCATAAGTTGCAACAGTATAGTATTGATGCCTTGTAGTCTGCATTTACAATATCTATCTAATACCTATGATACTAACAATATTTACCATGATGTCCTGTAGTCTGCTTTACGTTTTTTCACTCAAAAATAACTCCAATCTCACTCATTACAAGATTCACCTGCAAAACTTGTAACTAAAGATACAGTCAGCAAAAAAGGCGTGCAGTTACCTAACGTAAGTACTATAACATTTTTGTTGCAATATCTATCTAATACCTATGATACTAAGAGTATTTTTTACCATGATGCCGTGTAGTCTACATTACATTTTTCCACTCAAAAATAACTCCAATCTCACTCATCACAAGATTCACCCCCCAAACTTGTAGCTAAAGATACAGCCAGCAAAAAAGGCGTGCCGTTACCTAACCTGTGTGCTTACTATGAGTTTACGTTAGGTGAGCTCGCTAGCGACTGCGTAACAAAATCACATTCAACGTACCTATGTCATATTGTGCAGCGCCCCAAAACTTGTAACTAAAGATACAGCCAGCAAAAAAGGCGTGCAGTTACCTAACCCTAAGCGCCCGATCCCCACAAAGGCGCAGCTTTTTGCCTGCGGGCGCAATTATTACGAACCCTTTGGTGGATTTGTTTGCAGACCGTCTCCAGTCGGTTTTGTTGCGCCCCACAATACTGGGTTTTGCAACTGTTTTGCAGAAACAGCAGACATAAGACTGTGTCTTGTCTAATTGTGATAGATGCGGTTTTGGAATAAAAAGTGTAGTATGATTTGTGTGGAAAACTGTGCGGTAATGCTGTCTTTGCTAAAGCTGGATTGCTGACTAAATTGTCTAATGTTGCCAGGTTCTCAAGGAATTCTATTTAAAAAATTACATTTACATCGGAAAGTATTTGTTTTTAAAATAGGTTTGGATTTTCATTTCGTGACACGAGAAATTTATATTTCACTCCTTTAAGATTTTTCTATACTTAGGTCTGCAAAATCACAGATTTTCAATTTCAGTGCAACTTTACCTTACCTTTACCTTCATTTTACCTTAGCTGCACAAATTAATGATTTTTTTTTCATTCTGATTGATAATTCCTTCTCATTGCTCTTATCTCAAAGGCTTAAGCTTCTAAATGACTGCTCAAGTTACTAAAGATGTTTTATATGTTTTCTTGTACACCCTGTATGACAGAGCTCGATAGCCCAAGATTAAACACGAAGTGATCACTCGGCCCTCACGCTCGACTTCGCACTCGGAACTCATTTCCGTCGATGCCATATCATGTACAGACGAGGCACTTAAAGCTTAACATCTGACATCTTATCCAGTTGTGTTAAGTTCCATTTTACAGCAGAACTTATAGGCATAGATGGTGAAGCTGTAAGCCGACGACATATTAGCATTTAGACGGAATGGCTGAACGCCTCGATGGATTCGTAATATTAGAGGTAGATGTTTTTATTTATAGAAATATCATACTACAACTACTTAATGTTTAGTATGGTATAAGGTTATTAAACCTTTGTTTGTCACCTGTCATCCGCTTTGCAATGGAGGGAAGTCGAACCTTAATTTCGAACTCTTCCTATGTTCTTCTGATTAATTTCGTTGCGGGTCCAATGACAGTTTAACTTTCCCCCGGGACAAACTTGACCTTCATTGGTTGAGTTTTTGTGGCAGTCAAGCTGTAGATCCTGGCTACACAGGAGTTACTGGAGCGCTGGTAGGGCAAAAAAAGAATGAGACATGTATAGGCTCCTTAAGAGCATTTGACGATTTGTGGTGGGAACGAGAGGTGGGAATAGTTCCGAAGTAGGTATGGTTTAAGTTCAGTCAGCAAAAAGTCCAATGAAAGAAAAGCGACTTATTTAACTCCAAAAATACCGAATATCAGGTCACCGTTTCAGTGTGAGGCAGTTCATTGCTGGAAGTAAGCCAAGTAGTGCCATATGGCACTATGTCTCGCTTTTTCATCTAGCCACTGTCAGTTTCCTTCTTGAAGTCGTTGGTTCACCGAAAAGGGTCCCCGAAAAGAATTGCTAATCCTAGTATCGGTTCTGTAATAGCCAGTACACTGCCACTTTAACATACCTACTACATGTTTGGACTACGTACTGTTACAGATAGCCCTCGCACCCTATATTGCTTACTTGACATTCCGCCTTTTGCCGACTCATCCTTTTCCATCCATAGCCTGCGATACCTCGCATCTCCAAGTCAGTCTCATTCCACCATCCGAACTAGACGGCTGTCTTATCCTTTTAATCTCGTGTTCTTTTTTAAAAACCCAAATCCCCAGAGGCTCATAACATTTGGTGGCAGCGCAAAGGGATTCAAAAAGAGTCCCCGGTCAACGTCTACAGTTCAGTTTTAAACCAAGTTAAATCTATAAATCCAGTCTCGACGCGTGTGTGTGCCGTGTTGTGTGTAAGCGCCGACTCCACTGTGTGAACTTCCAATAATCCAATACCACACCGAGTTCCGGCCCGGCCCAAGTCTTCCAACGTTCCTGAGTTCCTGAGAGGCCCACTGCTGCGTGAATCATCCACAGCCGGTCTCCACCGAGAACAGCCGTTTGCCCACTGTTGCGCACAATTTCGTGCTGCGACCGGCAAACGAGCATCCAGTGACGCAACGGAGCGAGGCTTATCAACAAGCATACATTTCGCCGAGAGCAGCGCGACTTCCAGCTTCCAGTTCCGAGAATGATCGTCCTTATCGCGCTATCCGCATTCCAGTGAGTAACTTGGTCATTGCTCGTCCGATTTTAGCTATCGTAATTTTTAATCTTTTTGTGTGTTATTCTAAATCCAATTGTTGTTCTATTTTTGTTGTTGAATTAATTCATAATATTGTACCAAAATGGCAGAGAGATCCAATAGTCCAAAATTCGAGAGACCCGAAGTGGTTCTAACAGACGTAGATGACGAAGGCCAGGACCAGCATTTACCCCCTCCTGGACCTTCTACTAGATCCCAGAGTAAGAGAAAAACAGCAGTAGTAGTCAAATCAGAAATCGAATTATCCACCTTACTCAAATTCATTAAACCCTACGACGGTTGCCGCGAGCAACTAAATTCATTCCTTGTAAATTGCAATAACGCATACGAACTAGCATCAGAATCCCAAAGGGACATACTTTTTAAATATATTCTATGCCAGCTGCAGGGCAAGGCCGAAACGGCTTGCTCTATCAAAGAGTTCGCCAACTGGCATCAACTAAAAGATTTCCTCAAAACCCAGTTCAGTGAGAGGAAACACTACGCTCACCTCCTCACTGACCTGCAAGATTGCAAACAAAACCCGACTGAACCTGTTAGCCAGTACGCTCTAAAAATTGAGACCTGTTTGTCCCAACTATTAACAGAAATTTCGATCTCACACGGACACAAAAGCCGAGAGATGATTGGGAGAACCGCGGCCATGGAGGAACTGGCCCTCCACCATTTTCAAATGGGCCTATTGCCCCGGTTGTCCACATTCGTTAGGTGCAAATCGCCTCGATCCCTAAACGAAGCGATCAACATTGCTATATCCGAAGAAAGAATCCAACAGGCGCTATCCAGGCCAAATCCAAATCAATTTAACCGTAACCGTAACCAAAGCTTTTCTAACCAATCGAATCAAAGATCAAATTTCGGCCCCAGCCGGCCTAACAACAATTCTAATTCCAACAACAATTCCAATTCCAACAACAATTCCAATTCCAACAACAATTCCAATTCCAACAATTATTCCAATTCCAACAACAATTCTTCCCGTCCGTTCTGCAGATATTGTAAAAACGCAGGACACACCCTGGAGCAATGTCGCAAAAGGGAATTTAATAATAACCGTTTCCGTAACTTTGATCGAAACCAGCCCGGACCATCCCATCGAGTTCACTTCGTGTCCGATGAATCATCGGAACCCATCGATGACGAATATCCGTCCGAATCAACCGACGGGTATGATACCGTCGACAATCACTCAAAAAACGAGTAACCGTCTCGTCCCGGTGTCGTGCGGGACCTCACAATTGTGAAATCGACACCCAAAAATGTACTAAATCCTCTGTATCCGTGCAGCAACCTATCGAGGTTGACCTGCCAAAACCTGCTAAATCCTCTGTATCCGTGCAGCGGCCTATCAAGGTTGACCTGCCAAAACCTGCTAAATCCTCTGTATCCGTGCAGCAGCCTATCAAGGTTGACCTGCCAAAACGTGCTAAATCCTCTGTATCCGTGCAGCAGCCTATCAAGGTTGACCTGCCAAAACGTGCTAAATCCTCTGTATCCGTGCAGCGGCCTATCAAGGTTGACCTGCCAAATCCTGCTAAATCGAATATATTCGAAATCATCAACAATCCTGCAAAGACATTACTACCTCATGTCCTAGTAAAATCCTCTGTATCCGACATCCCATTATCATTACTAGTCGACTCAGGATCCTCAGTAAGTCTGCTGAAACATTCATGTATCCAAAAACATCCTAAACTCACCAAAGAAACCATCCAATTGAAAGGAATTGACCCTGCTGAAGAAACGATCCACACCAGAGGTCACTTCCAATTGAAATTACAATTTCCCAAATTAAATGTATCACATTCATTCCATGTCATAGACGCAATACATTTACCCTACGATGGAATAATCGGTTCTGACATGCTCAATGCTCATAGTTGCAGCATAAATTATAACAAAAACCTTCTATACCTCAATAAAACGTCCATTAAATTACATTTCCATGATCCTGCCTACATTATACCTCCCAGAACCGAAACCATTATTGAATGTTCAGTATCGAATCCTGAAATAAAACAAGGATTAATCCTCGACCAAAAAGTTTCCGATAACCTATTAGTTGCAAATTGCCTAGTAGTTGTCAAAAATAATAACAGAATAAATCTATCCGTGATAAATACGTCAGAAAACCCTATTACCTTAAAATCCGATTTGAATCTCAAACTCAGTCCTTTAGATTGCGAATCCGAATTCACAAACCAACCTCCTGCCTTAATAAACCACGTAAATGTTGCGACAGATTGTCATAAACTTACCGAAGAAGTCCTCAAACAACTACGTGTTTCTCATCTCAACCATGAAGAAAGAGAGTCACTCTTTCAACTATGCTCCGAGTTTTCCGACATTTTCCACCTTCCCGGAGAAAATCTAACTTACACCAACGCCCTGAAACACGAAATCAAAACCACTACAGATATTCCTATACACGTCAAATCCTATCGATTTCCCGAAATCCACAAAGCCGAAGTACGTAAACAAATTGACAAAATGTTGGAACAAAACATCATAGAACCCTCTGATTCCCCATGGTCGTCACCCATTTGGGTCGTTCCCAAGAAGCTAGACGCTTCCAACACGCAAAAATGGCGCGTGGTAATTGACTACCGAAAGTTGAATGACATCACTATCGGAGACACTTACCCTATCCCTCAGATTACCGAGATATTGGATCAACTCGGTAGTAGTTCCTACTTCTCTACCTTGGACCTGGCATCTGGGTTCCATCAAATCCAGCTGAATGAAGCTGATAAACCCAAAACAGCCTTCACAGTCCCTGAAGGGCATTTCCAATTCACTCGCATGCCGTTTGGGCTCAAAAATGCTCCTTCAACGTTCCAGAGACTCATGAACTCTGCCTTGTCAGGCCTCCAGGGCATCCGATGCTTTGTCTACTTGGACGATGTCGTCTCATATGGACACGACCTAAATTCCTGTATCAGCAATTTAAGAACCATTTTCCAGAGAATCCGCGATTTTAACTTAAAACTACAACCCGACAAATGTGAGTTCCTAAGACGTGAAGTTTGTTACTTAGGCCACATCATCACCGAACAAGGTGTCAAGCCAAACCCTGAAAAGGTCAAAGCTGTAACTGCATTTCCAACTCCTGAAACCCCAAAAGACATCAAATCGTTCCTCGGTCTTGTATCATACTACCGACGTTTTATCCCCGACTTTTCTAAAACTGCCAAGGCCCTTACTAGTCTGCTGAAAAAAGATACACCCTTCATATGGGAGAATCAACAGCAACTAGCTTTCGATACCCTGAAACATAAACTAACAACTGCTCCACTCCTTGTATATCCAGATTTTTCAAAGCCATTCATACTTACCTGCGACGCGTCCAACCATGCTATTGGTGCCGTCCTATCCCAGGGTCCTGTTGGCAAAGACCAACCAGTCGCTTTTGCATCACGAACCCTCAACAAAAGCGAATGTAATTACAGCACCACTGAAAAAGAGTTGCTATCCATAATATACGGTTGCAAAACGTTTCGTCCCTACCTCTATGGACGCAAATTTCTCATCATCACCGACCATCGACCCTTAAAATGGCTATTTAACCACAAAGATCCTAGCAGCAAACTCCAAAGATGGAGATTAAAACTGGAAGAGTATGACTATGAGATTACTTACCGTAAAGGCAAATTAAACTCCGCCGCTGACGCGCTCTCCAGATATCCTGTAAATCCTGTAATTCCTACTAATCCTGTGGACCAAACGAACAACCCTGACTCTCCTAATCCGTCGCCAGGACAAAATCCAGTAAATCCTCCTGCTGCAGACGATGAACTCCCTTTCAGCCCATTAACCCTCGAAGACCTAAGTGTTCAACTCCCCGCTCTTTCCGAAGAAGGCGACAGCATGCCCTGTATCGACCTCTTGGAAGGAGACAGTGAAATCGACCTCCAATATAGCCCTATCAACGACTTACCTGCGATGCAGCCTTCTGCTCCAAGCCCTGAAAATAAAAATCACTTACAAAATCCAGCGCAACCCTCCAGTCCTATTCCTGAAACGCAATCGAATTTACCAGTTTCAAACTTACCCGATCTAGAAGATCCTCCAACACCTGGAAACCTACCTTCTCCCAGTTCCTCTTGCCACGATGCTCCTTCTCCATCAGCTGAAACCTTACCTGTGTCCGACGAAACCTATAGTAAATTCCTGAAGTCACCTGCGAAGTCACACGATACCCAAATCACCGAACATAATGAAACCCTCTTAAAGGGAACCCAAAAGTTGATCATTGTACCTACCTCAATAGACATGGATGACTCCATGCCCTATGTCCAAGAAATTATTGATAATTGTCCAGAACCCGAACGCAGTGAATTCCTGAAATTAGAAAGATCCTTAAACACACTCTTACCTCTTACAATCGAGAACAAAACTTACCTGTTCCTATTCACGAAAGTCCATCACTTTGATGATTACTCCTACTCCGATATTTTTAAATCTCTGCAATATGCACGTGACCAAATAATGATATCATACCCCACAATAAACGAAATAAGTACATCTGATTTTAAAAATCCGTTTGACAGGCATTCCTTTGTAAAAATATACAATATGTTCAGTTATTTATTCAATGGAACAAATATCCGAGTCCATATTTACCATGATTCCATTATATATCCATCGCTGAGTGAAATTCCCAAAATCCTTAAAGAAAACCACGACATTCCCATCGCCGGACATTTAGGTGCTATTAGAATGTTAAACCGAATAAAAGAAAGATTCTATTGGAAAAATATGCGTAGCGACATAGAAAACTACATTAAAAAGTGCACATCCTGCCAAACAAACAAAGCCCTACGAAAAACTAACAGAGCGCCCATGATAATAACATCCACTTCAACTTCCCCATTCGAGAGATTATCCATTGATATAGTAGGACCCCTACCAGAATCCGGCGCAGCCAAACTTAGATATATCCTGACTATGCAAGATGACCTTACCAAATTCTCAATAGCTTACCCAATTCGTAGTAATACTGCTGAGGAGTCATGTGAATGCCTCCTACATTTTATTTCATTATTTGGTATTCCAAAATATATACTTACCGATCAAGGCACCAACTTCACCGCCGAAGTATTCAAGAAAACTTGCGATTTCCTAAAAACAAAACAGCTGTGGTCCGCTCCCTATCATCCTCAAACGCAAGGTGCCTTAGAGAGATCGCATTCAACCTTAAAAGAATATCTAAAGTCGTATGTCAACGACAAACAAGATAATTGGCCCCGATATGTCTATACAGCAATGCTCGCATATAACACAGCCGTACATTCGACAACACATTATTCACCATTCGAATTATTGTTCGGATATAAATCTCGTATACCGGATTCAGTATACGATGACAGCTCTAACACCACGTATCCAGAATACGTTAAAATGCTTCAACATCGGTTAAAACACACCAGAGATAAAGCTATAGAGTTCATTAACAGATCAAAAAACATTTCGAAAACTTATTATGATTCCCGTACTCGCCCAGTACAATACAAAGTAGGCCAGTACGTCATGTTAAAAAATCATTTGAGAATGCGTAAGGCATTGTCCCCTGTATGGAAGGGCCCATACAAAGTTGTCAAGGTACATGGCAACCATACCTTATCGCTATCGATAAACAGACGCCACGTAAGACATCATTTCGACGAAGTCAAACCTGTCGAAAACCAAGACAACTAAATATTACTTAATTGTCTTTTTTTTATATATTGATTTTAATTTACATTATTTTAAACCTAGGTTATTTTATTTTACAGGTAAGATTAGGTATACACTCTATACATTATATACACACTATACATTATATACATTAGTAGCAATAGAAGTTTAAATAAAAATCAAACAGAATGTCTCTTTTTATTACAGCATATTGGCCCAAGGTCACCCGGAGTTCGTCCAAGAAATCGACTCCAGTTCTGGCATATACTTTGATCCAATTGGTGAACTCAAAATTCGCGTAAGCCATTTAGACGTAATAACGCCTATCGATATATCATATATCGAACCGCATATCAAAAATATTAACTCTATATTGGGTACACTTCGGCTTATTTGTACTCAAGTTAAATTAGAAACCAATCATAGTTTAGAATGTCATAATATTTTAGAACCATTAACAGTTAGATATCACGATTTAGTTTCTGAATACTCTGCTATTTCTCACCTAGTGGAAAAAAGGTTTAAGAGAGGGGCATGGATAGGTGGTATTGGCTCTCTCGCCAAAATTGTATTCGGTACTTTGAGCGAAGATGACGGTATCAAGTACGATAGCGCCATCCAAAATGTACACAATAACGAGAAAAGATTGGCATCGTTAATTAAAGAAAATATCTTAGTCACCTCTTCAGTTTTATCTCAATTTAATAAAACATTACATTCAATAAAACAGAACGAGGCCAACCTTAACCAAGCTATTGACAATTTCTCTTTAAAATTGAAAAATATTACTTTAATTTCTAACGAATTAACTATCAAAGCAAATATCAATTCAATCTTGAATAGTCTAGAAGCTTCATTGTTAACCTTATCGTTTCGACTGGAAGACATAACAAACGCGATCATGATTAGTAATCAAAACATTCTGCACCCGGCCATATTACCTCCCGCGCAGCTTTATGATGAAATTGTCAGTAACTACCGATACTTACCTGTAGATTATAAATTACCTGTAGATTTAGCATTAAATAACATTCACCTATTATTGAATGTCTCTAGTATAGTATGTTATAGTTTAAGCAACAAGATTGTGTTTGTATTAAGAATACCATTAGTTTCTCCGAGAGAATTTAACTTGTACCATAGTATAGCATTGCCTACACCACACGATAAGTTAAAACATAATTCTTTTACTTATATAATACCTAGCAACAGATACATAGCAATGACCAAGGACAGATCGGAATATTGTAACCTTGACTCACTGAAGGAATGCATAGCGATAAGCCCGAGCGACTACATCTGCGACGTCATGACTGTGTTCCCCGTTAGTGCGAATCCAAGTTGTGAAAGTGAATTAATGATCAGTGTAATAAAAACTATACCAGTGCAGTGTCAAACCGATTTCGTCCACGGAAACATAGATTTATGGACACCACTTTACAATAATAATTGGATATATGTACAATCCCAAATTACCAAATTATATATAGAATGCCCAAATCAGAAAATCCTAGAAATAAGTATCATTGGCACAGGAATACTTACAATACCAAACAATTGTATAGCCTACTGTAAAAGTACGAAATTAATACCTAAATTTAATAATGTAAAAATCAACACCACTGTAATTCAACCAGATTTTAATATTATAAATCAATCTTGTTGTACTCTAGATAAGTTTATAAATGTAATCAATAATGATGAAGTCCCCTTGAAATTACAAAATATTGATTTAGATGTTTTTACTTTGGAAACGAAATCAAAATTAAGGTCGATATCTGACCAAACTGATAAAATTTTAAATCAACACCCCCTGATTAAATACGAAACTCATTATTCGATTACACTCATAATTGTTATATGTATAATTTTAATATTTTGCATTTTAAAAATGTTTTTATGCATTAAATCGCGCAGCCGTCTAACTTACCTTTTCCCGAGATCCTCTCGCGCCAATCCTGAAAACTTACCTGTAGAACCAGCTCCAGCTCCTCCAACTCCCGAACCAGCCATTCCCTTGAAGATCATTAAACGTCATCCTGATGCAGAAGAAATCCCATCTCCTAGTATACGCAGAAATGTGTAAAACCTAAATACTTACCTTTTCCGTTTTTTCCTAAACATCGCTCATTTCACCCCGATGTTTAGTCTACCCCCGGGAGGTGTTACAGATAGCCCTCGCACCCTATATTGCTTACTTGACATTCCGCCTTTTGCCGACTCATCCTTTTCCATCCATAGCCTGCGATACCTCGCATCTCCAAGTCAGTCTCATTCCACCATCCGAACTAGACGGCTGTCTTATCCTTTTAATCTCGTGTTCTTTTTTAAAAACCCAAATCCCCAGAGGCTCATAACAGTACGTTCCGAATTTCATCAGGTAAAGAGAATCAAAATATAGATTGTTCAGTAACGCCAGGTTTACTGTCAGTTCCAAGGACCATCACTGATACGGTGCGTTTACTCTTGTGATGGCAAAAGATCTTTCCTTAAACGTTGCAACTTCAATTTGAAGCGGTCAAATAATGCAAAATGCTTTTTCTCACCTGATGTTTAAGTGCAGATGCAGTTTAGGATGGATGGTAAGTACAATATCTTTGGACAATTTCACACAGCGCTATCTAGCCCCAAAGTAAGCAATTAATTTATGCTTGTATTATGGGTATGTTATAGTCCAGTATATGCCAATTCACTCTCGCCTTGAAGTATCTTGAAACTGTATTCCGAGCAAAATATTTGTTGTTGAAATTCAAGATAAATTAACTCTGAATGAAGGATTTCCGCAAACTCATTGATCGGCAATTTAGTTCCGTATACGCTTCAGCTATTATTTTACCAATTATTTTGGGGTCCGCGATATTTCATCCACAAACCCAATCCTCAGGGTTTGGGCAGGTAAGAGCTACCAATCACTGTCTGACACAATATTGATGATGTAAATTGATTTATTTACTATTTTCTACGATGTCTAACTTTATTTTGAATATTATTGGAATTATGATTGTTATTTGTAATAAAAAGTAGGTGACTATTCTTTTAGAAAAATCTCTGCTTGAATTACAAGGAAACCATTTTTGTGGTCGTGAATCACCTTTGATCTCAATACAACTCAATTTACTTCTGGCCAATAAGTAACATTAAGTTGCCCTTGGAAAAGTATATTGCTTCAATAAGACTGAGTGTGACTCAAAAAAGAATCAAAAATATTTTTCTATAAACCGCATTGAAATCGATTAACCAAACGTGATATAATCATGGAAAAAATATACCTACCTATAGACACAAAAAAAAGTAATTAAGTATGTTTATATTCGTTGTCTAGTACTCATAGTACAAGCTATGCTTAGTTTGGGATTAGAAGCGCAGTGTTAAATGTCCAGGGATATTTATAAAAAAAACATACCTCCTTTTAAGTTGGTTAAAGTGAAAGAATCTGCTTGCACGAAATATGCTTTAATGATAACGAATTCCGATGAAATTAGTCCAGCAGTGGACTGTAAAGGGCTGTTGATGATGATAACGAATTCAGAACAATACCTTACATCTATACTAAAGCATCCTCGATCACAAACGTTATCACGACCTAATGAACTAATCACAATACCTAAATTAGTTCATTACCTACTAGACCACTATAACTTGGTCTCCGAAACTCTGATAGTCACATTGAAAATACATAACACTTCATTCTAACGAGGGTTCTTACTTGATGGTCGTACAGAAACAATCAAATTTTGCTTCAGACGTCTCGATTAAAGGAAAATTAGTTAGAATCAGACAATTTTGATTGATTTTATGCTCAAATTAATACTAACTGAGTGCAGTTAAGATCTGTTTTGTTCAAATGTTGGAACACTTCAATTTGGCGATGGTAATTATTGTATTGTCAAGAATTAATTTAGATATTCTTGAATACTATGAAGAAGCTTTTCTCCTAAGCTGTTCAGAAAAGGTACTTGGTATCTAATACTATTATTAATTATTGAAGTTGTAATTGGTTTCGTGATAAAATAATTTTATTAGGATTTTTGATTAATTTTGCGCGTGAACGCACAGGGTGACACGAAAAAATCACAGAGTTCTATTCAACGCTTTGCGTTCGATTTGCTGCTTCACTTAAGCAAGCATCGTTTGTGAATACGGGCGTTAAACTATCTTGTCACAACCATATTAACAAATGGAAGTCCTATGGCTTTGATATGACAATAATGTTTATAAGATAATTATAATGTGTGTTTATTAAATGCCATTGAAATAAAATGGTAAAAAGGTTTTATTATTGTCGGTGTCGGCATTGATCTGCTTTTTTAATTTTGTTCAATTTCGTGTCTAAGTTACCTTTTAAAACCTTAATAATGATACCAATGCTATCCAATCCAACACAGATTAGAAAGGGTATGGGGTCATACCACCGCCAAGCTCGAATTTAAACGGTATTTTCGATCCGGACACCAATCGATGTCCGGTCGTTCCGGACAGTCCGGGACACGTCCGGCTGTGCAGATTACAGCGCGTGATTTACACTGACGCTGTCCGAGATACACTTTGTGGTGGATTGCAGTGGACTGTATGCGTTTGTGTGTGTTCGAGAGCGCTGACCGGACGATGATGACTGCCGTTGAGAGCTTGCCCTTACTATGTCAGGCGTAGTAGGTGCTACTTGCAGGAATAAAACCACTATTTCACTTGCTGAGACTTCTCGCGTTTATTATTCGCTTCCTTTTCTCAGTTCTTGCTTCTTCAGATCACTTGTTGCTTGGAGCACTTGTTCTCTGAACTGAACATGCCAGCTGGAGCGGTTCATTCCGTATTTATGGGGAGCGGCTATCTCCATCCCGCTTTCACATGCTATTGCTATCCCTGTCTTCGGGAAATCCACAGTTTTTGCTAATTTTCTCCAACTGGCAGGTAGTTTTACAATGGTTTCTTATTTTCTACAGATGCGTAATTAAATTATCTACATTATACAAAAAGTTTCATCTCAAAATTCCCAAAATTGGCGAAGTTATTGACAAAAAACCTAAAACGGCTCTCTTTACGGTATTGCCTCGCGCAACGGACCATCCGTGCAAGACAAGGACAAAACATATTGCTATCTCACGCTCTAGAATGTTCGAAGCGAGAGGTCCGATATTTCTGTCTCGTTTCTTCTCTATTTTTTCCTGAACATTCCAGATTTTCCAGAAAAGTGTGAAAGAGAAGCTATTTTGTGGAAGTGAGAGATCAGATAATGCAAGAAAGAGGCCTACCGAGTGAGTAAGCGAGAGAGCCTGATGGTTTTCGCTACGGTATTGCCTTTTTGGCGAAAATTTCATGTTCATTTTCTTAATTACGAAACAGATTAATTAGCTAGTTTGACATGATGCTGCCAACATTAATCTTGACTATTATTGACGTCGCTAACATTCTCCCCCGCAGTGCGAAGCACTCCTTCCTCCGGATGCGACGTCTTGGCAGGAACCAGGACTACCACTCGTCGCGTCGGTCGCCGCAGCACTCCTCCGGGTGTTCGCACGTCGAGGATTCTTACTCTGCCGTCCGGTCCAGGATACACTCGCAGCACTTCCCCTCGTGGCCAAGTGTTTCTTGGTAGCGTCGCGTCGACTATTAATACGACGTCGCCGACTTGAGGGTCTTCGGTCTCCCGGCCGGCTATTTTCCTCGGCATCAAAGTTGGCAGGTATTCCTTCAGCCACCTTTGCCAGAAGTGGTCCGTCAAGCGCTGCGCTGTCCTCCAGTTCGCCTTCCCGATGAGATCGTGGTCTTCAAATACGCCCGGCGCCATTGCTCCGCAGGATCTTCCGATGAGGAAGTGGTTCGGCGTTAGGCTTTCTTCGTCTTCGGGATCCATACTGATGTGGGTAAGGGGACGTGAGTTTACGATATGCTCCACTTCGAGGAGGAGCGTGTGCAGGACCTCTTCTGGCGGGGATCTTTCTTTAAGAACGGTCATTAATGATGTCTTTACCGAGCGGACCATTCTTTCCCAGGCGCCTCCCATATTCGGACATCCAGGTGGGATGAATCGCCATGTGATTCCTTCCCTTGAGGCGGCCTCTTGCAATTCTCTATTGGCCCCCACGAAGTTAGTCCCGTTGTCGCTGAAGATTATCTTCGGCGTCCCTCTTCGTGCAGCCATTCTTCGCAGGGCCATGATCATGGAGCTGGTGCTTAATGAATTAGCCAGCTCCAGGTGTATCGCTCGGGTCGTTAAGCAGGTGAACAGGGCTCCCCATCTCTTCTCAGTTCTCCTCCCGATCGTGACTTGCATCGGGCCGAAGTAATCTACTGCTGTGCAGGTGAAGGGTGGTTGATGATGCTGCAATCGTTCGGCCGGCAAGTCTCCGGTGGGTGGTATTTGAGGCTCTCCCTTGTGGACTCTGCACCATTGACACCCATGTGTGATCCATCTTGTGGTGCTGCGCAAGCCGAGTACCCAGAACTTTTGCCTTATTTCGTTGATTATCGTTGCGGAGTTGCCATGGTAGAACCGTTTGTGATAGAACCCTATGATGAGCCGGCAGATTTGACTTTTCCCGTCCAGTATGATCGGGTTGGTTCGTCCTTCTCCCGAACCAATCTTCCTGGTGCGCGTCCTCAGTTTTAGGATTCCGCGGCCATCCAGGTATATGTCAATCTTCTTTAGTCGGCTCGAGTTCTCCAATGGCCTCCCTTTTTCGAGGCAGCAAAGTTCTTTGGAGAAGCTCTCCTGCTGGCTCCTCTTGATAAGCTCCTCTTCTGCCCTATGTATGAACTTATCTTCCAGCGTTAAGAAGACCTTTTCTTCTTTCTTCTCCCGGGGAACGTGACTCGGTGTTTTCTTCCATCTTCGGTTCCTGACGATGTGGACACTTCTTTTTTTCCGCTACTCTTCTTCTTAGCAGGTCGATGAACTGGAATATGCGCGCTGTACTGCGTAGCAGTCGAGTCCAGTCGGAGAATCTCTTCGGGTCCGGAGTGACTTGTGGTATGACCTTCAATGTGGCAACAACTTGGGGATTCTTCTCTTCTCCGGTGAGTTCTTCTTTGACTTCAAAGCGTCTCGCCGGCCAATCTTCTTTGTTTCCATATAAGAAGGCGGGACCTTTGAACCATCTTGCGTTTTCATCAAACTCGTTCGGAGTGCCTCTTGTGGCATCATCTGCGGGGTTTTCCTTTGTCGGCACCCATCTCCAATCTTGAATTCGCGTCAGCTCTTCAATTTCCGCGAGGCGATGGGCCACGAACGTCTTGAATTTCCTCGGGTCTGCTTTCAACCATTGAAGGACGGTGCTGGAGTCTGTCCAGAAGGTCCTTTCTTCAATCTCCAAATCGAGCTCCTTCTCCACCGATGAGGCAAGTCTGCTGCCCAATAATGCTGCTTGCAATTCCAACCGTGGGATAGACACTGGTTTGCTAGGAGCTACCCTTGCTTTCCCAGCAATCAATGCGACGCGTATCGTGCCGTCTGGGTCTTCCGTTCGCCAATAGACGGCTGCGGCGTACGCTTCTTCACTCGCGTCGCAGAACGTGTGGAGTTGCCCTCTTCTGGTTCTTGGCGACAGGCACCTTGGGATCTTCAGTTCCTTTAGTACGGCGACGTCTTCCAAGTATCTGATCCATGCGGCGACTTGTGGTTCGAGAATCTTCTCGTCCCAGTCGATCTTGGTACGCCAGATCTCCTGTATGAGTTTCTGGCCCTGTATTAGGATCGGCGTCGCGAAGCCCATGGGGTCGAACGTAGACATGACGGCGCTGGTGACTTCCCTCTTCGTTGGTACTTTTTGCCCAGCGAGTACTTCGGGCGGAGTGTTCCTGAAGCCCACGTTGAAGGCGAGTGCATCTTCTGTGATTAGCCATCTCAGCCCCAGGGTTTTCTCTTCCTTGCCCAGTTCGAGGACTTCCTCCTGTCGCTGATCTTCAATTCCTTCGAGAACGGTTGGTTGATTGCTCCCCCATCCTCTCAGGTGGAAGCTCGCCTTGTTGTGGATCGTCTGTACCTCTTTCGCGATCCGCTTGGCTTCTTCTACCGTTGTGAAACTTTGCAAGTAGTCATCCATATAATGGTTCCTCCGTATTGCTGCCACGGCTGCCGGGTGTTCCTCCTTGAAGTCTTCTGCGTTCTTGTTCATGACATAAATTGCCGTAGACGGTGATGACGTTGCCCCGAAGATCACTGAGGCCATGCGGTACTCTTCCGGTTTGCCGTTCCTCTTGCTGCCGCGCCATAAGAACCGCAGACTGTCCCGGTCTTCTTCCCTCATTTGGATGCGTAGGAACATTTCCTTGATGTCGGCGACGACGGCGACTGGACCTTCCCGGAACCTGAGAAGCACTCCGAAGAGAGACTGCAATAAGTCAGGCCCAGGCAGCAGCGCATCGTTGAGGCTCTTCCCGTTGAACTTGGCGGCGGCGTCGAGAACTATCCTTGGTTTCTTCTTTATCGGGTGCATCACCGCGAAGTGAGGTAAGTAGAATGTTCTCCCTGGCGTCGTGGTTTCTGGAGCTTTCTCTGCATATCCATTCTTCAGCAGATTTTCTATTTGTTCTTCATACGAAGTCTTCAGTGCTGGGTCCTTGTCTAATTTCTTCTCCATGTTGATGAGACGCTGGTGTGCCTGATGGTAGTTGTTCGGTAGAGTTTCCCTTTCATTTTTCCACAGCAGCCCAGACTCGAACCGTCCATTTGGTAGCCTCTTCGTGGTCTTCTCTAGGACGTCGAGTGCCCTTTTGTCGGCGTCATTACTTGGCCGACGTGCTTGCACCCCGAGCGACTCTATCTCGAAGTGCCGGCGGACCAGGGCTTCTGTTTCGTCTTCCATCAACCTGCTGTGGTGCACGAACTTGACAGGGACACTTCCTCCGGCGTCGCATCCGTGTAAGACCCATCCCAAGCTGGTCAAGGAGGCAACTGGTTCGGAGGCCTTCCCTTTGCGTAGTCTCCGTGTGACTATGAGCCCCCAGTTATCTTGCCCGATCAGTAGTTGTGGTTCTTCCTTGTCGTAGACCAGCTTGTCCTTGATCTTCTGTAAGTGTTTACACTTTTGAAGCATTCTTTCTTCGACCCCTTGTTTCGCCAGCTTCAAGTTGTCGATAGTTCTTGCTTCCATTTTGAGCTTATTTCTGCAATGGACCCCCTTGATCTTCATGTTGATTTTCTGGGAGTTGCTCTTCTGCATACCGTTCCCCCCGACCATCTCGATGGTGATGGCTTCCGGCTTTCCTTGCGCCCCAATCTTCTTTGCCACTGATGAGTCCAGCAGCGTGACGGTGGACCCTTCGTCCAGGAGCGCGAGCACTTTTGCTGTCCCTTTGGGCCCGTAGAGGTTCACCGGCGTCATCTTCAAGTAGGCCTTTCCGCAGCTCGTGGTGTGTACCGACGATACAACTCCTTCGGCGGGCTTCTCTTGAGTCTTCGCCGCTGCGGGCTTCTCTGAGTGAAGACTGATGTGATGCCATCTCATGCACTTCTTGCATGGTTGTGCCCGACACGTGTTCCTTGAGTGCTTGAAGCGCAGGCATTTGAAGCACATTCTTGCCTTCTTCACCATTTCCCATTTATCTTCAACACTGGCTTCCTTATATTTCTTACATTCGTACAACCAGTGGTCCTCACGGCACTCTGGGCACTTCTTCGCGTCAGTCTTCGGTTCTTCACGGCGTCCTTCTGTTTGTTGGACATGGTGAACCGGCCTCTTGAACATATTTCTCTTCTGGTCCCAGGACACTTCCGGGGGAGCGTAATCACTGTTAATATCTGCTTCAACTTCCATGAAGTCATACATGAGTTCGAGCGCTGGTTTTCCCTCTGCCCGGCGCTCGCGTTGGTACATCAGCCACCGAGACTTCATGGTCGGCGGCATCTTCTCTATTAGACACTCCACGGCCCCTGGTGCGCACAAATATTCTGTCTTGCCGAGTGCCCTGATGGTGGCCACGGCATTGCGGACTCGGCTGGCAAACATGCAGATCTCCCCTGATGACTCGTTGACCCTTGGCAGCCTTTCCATCTTCTTTAACTCCGCCAGGGCTATGGCTCCAGGTCTGCCGAACCGGACCTCCAGGCTCTTCATCAGCTCTTCTGGATCCTCGGCGGTGAACAGGAGGCTCTTGACTGCCTCCCTCGCGTGTCCCTGGAGACACCTTCGTAGTCGCGCCAAATTTTGTGCCGGCGTGAAGGAGCGCGCGGTGTCTTCATATGACCTTCTGAACGCGAGCCATTCTTCACATGCGCCATTGAAACTTGGGAGGTCGACCAGTTGTCTCGTGAGGCCACCCTCTGCCCTCTGTGACAGCTTGGTGATGGCCATGGCTAACTCTTGAATGTCTGTTCTCCCTTCCGTAGGTAGCGGCTGTGGCGGCGGCGGCGGCAACACTTGCGGCGGCGGTGGCGGCGGCAGTGGTAGAACTTGTGGCGGCGGCGGCAGCGGCGCGGCGGGCGGCGGCGGCGGTATCGGTTGTAGTTCTGGCGGGACCCTCTCGGCGATGGTGTTCGAGTGGTCCAACCAATTTTCGACCTGCATTTGCCTGTACTGCACTTCTTCTGGATCCTCTTCCATGTCGGAATCCAATTGGGCCAACTCCAATTCCGCTTTGGCAACTTCCAGTTCCTGGCGGGCCACTCTTAATTTGGCCTCTATTTCTGCCCTTCTTCTTGACGAGCGGACGGAGCGCGTGTCCTGATTCACTCGTGACAGTCGCGGCGTTTGTTCATGCACTTGCGGCGTGGGTGGCGCGTACTGTCCTTCAACAGTCGGCACGGTGGTCACCGTAGTCGCGGGAGTCGCGGCGGCGGCGTTGGCGGCGGCGACGGTGGCGGCGGCAACATTGGCCGCGGTGGGCGTGGAGGCGGCGGCGGCGGCTGCGGCGGCGGCGGCGGCGGCGGCGGCACGTCTCTTCTCTGCTTCCGCGATACGGGCCCTTAGTGCTTCGTGTGGCTTCGTGACGTCGGCGGTTATCTCCTCTGTGTAGGAGCGCGGTGCTGGTTCCCTTCTTCCCAAATGCACGCCGGGCTCTCCCATAACCCGGGTGCTAACAGCCGGCGCGGCGTGGTCCCTGGCGATGCGCGGTGAGGACGCGCCCCCGGCGGGATACGGGGTCAGCGTTGATGAAGTATCCGTGGTTTCCGTCGGAGTACTTCCTCCATGAACCGGCGGCGACGTAATTCTCCCTGCGGCGGCGGCGTTAGCCGCGGCGGCGGCACCTCGTAGCTTCTCCGACCTGGTGACAGGCATCTTCGCTATTCCCGTAATCCGGCTACTCGAAGGACCAGGAAAATGTGGTGGATTGCAGTGGACTGTATGCGTTTGTGTGTGTTCGAGAGCGCTGACCGGACGATGATGACTGCCGTTGAGAGCTTGCCCTTACTATGTCAGGCGTAGTAGGTGCTACTTGCAGGAATAAAACCACTATTTCACTTGCTGAGACTTCTCGCGTTTATTATTCGCTTCCTTTTCTCAGTTCTTGCTTCTTCAGATCACTTGTTGCTTGGAGCACTTGTTCTCTGAACTGAACATGCCAGCTGGAGCGGTTCATTCCGTATTTATGGGGAGCGGCTATCTCCATCCCGCTTTCACATGCTATTGCTATCCCTGTCTTCGGGAAATCCACAGTTTTTGCTAATTTTCTCCAACTGGCAGGTAGTTTTACAATGGTTTCTTATTTTCTACAGATGCGTAATTAAATTATCTACATTATACAAAAAGTTTCATCTCAAAATTCCCAAAATTGGCGAAGTTATTGACAAAAAACCTAAAACGGCTCTCTTTACGGTATTGCCTCGCGCAACGGACCATCCGTGCAAGACAAGGACAAAACATATTGCTATCTCACGCTCTAGAATGTTCGAAGCGAGAGGTCCGATATTTCTGTCTCGTTTCTTCTCTATTTTTTCCTGAACATTCCAGATTTTCCAGAAAAGTGTGAAAGAGAAGCTATTTTGTGGAAGTGAGAGATCAGATAATGCAAGAAAGAGGCCTACCGAGTGAGTAAGCGAGAGAGCCTGATGGTTTTCGCTACGGTATTGCCTTTTTGGCGAAAATTTCATGTTCATTTTCTTAATTACGAAACAGATTAATTAGCTAGTTTGACATGATGCTGCCAACATTAATCTTGACTATTATTGACGTCGCTAACACACTTGTTACAGTAAAACTAAGGTTTAAAGTTAAATTGTTTCTGGACGAAGATTAAGGATTCTTTGTCTGACTCTGGGATTAGGTTTCTAGTGAACGCTAGTTTGTATTGCAAGACAGAAAGAACAAAAAAATATTTATTTAGAACTGAGTAAAAAATGTTCATTCATCAGAAATGAGGAGATCCGTTCACGAGCTAAAGTAGCTGACATAGCCCGACGGATTAGCAAGCTGAAGTGTCAATGGACAGGGCACATAGTACGCAGAACTGAGGGCTGATGGGGCAGCAAGGTTTTGAGTGGATGCTACGTAGTGGGAAACGCAGCGTGGGATGTCCACCCACAAAGTTAACCAACAACTTCATTAAAGGCAGCAGGAAGGCGCTAACTAACCGGTCTATATGGAAATCATTGGGGGAGGAGGATTCAGCAGTTAACGTCCTGTGTGATATGATGATGATGAATACCTTAGTAAAAAAAATTGACGTTTGACTATCTTTTTGTTCTAATAAATTGTTTCCTTGACTTTCTATTTATCTAAAAATACTTCAACGAGTTACGCGGAAATCTAGACAAACATGTTTCTTTTTTTTTCTATTAACTTTTGTTTTCCAAATCAAAGATAGAAATAACATTTTTGCAAGTAGGTTAGCAAAAAATTGTTTCTATATTGTTTGACCTGTTTACTCGTATCAATATGTTTTCCATTGGCATGTACCTACTACTTATATCGTTGCTTTGACAATAAAATTCCAAGAATCTTGATGTACATAATGTAGCAGAAAGAAACTGTGGCATCTTAAGTGATAACAGAGTAAATACAAATGAGTAGGTCATCTTCATCAAATTTTTCTACAAACCGCGCTCGGTGCGTTTCTATGAAGATGACCTACTCATTTGTATTTACTCTGGTGATAATGTAGCACTTTCCAACAAAAATGTACTTAGTCTGATATTTTGTCGGATGTAGGTACTTGGTCATAAAGGAAAGTTGGTATTTTACGTTGGTTTCGTTCTTCAACACAAGTTTACTTTTCGATCAAGTAACAAAACTTGGGAGAAATTACTTCGTTTCCATCAATCTCCGAAAACTCCCCACCTATTCTATCACCTGAAAAACTTATTATAGAAATAGATAAGACGGAAGGTCGAGCGTCTGTCTGGGGCTTATCTACGTCAAGTTTTATCCAACCAAAACTGCAGCAGACATAAGAGCCAAAGCACACGATGAGTGCGGCGGCGGTGCGACGCCGGAGCGGTGTCGCTGCGTTGTCAAAGATACGATTTCGTAGCTGACTGCACACAGCAGTAAGTAGGTAGCAGATGACGTGTCGTCGTCGTGAAATACTCATAGCATCTATTGAAAGCGACATGTCGACATTTCATCGAAATACATAGAAAGTGATGTGTCGCGACGACACGTCGTCTGCTGCTGCTGCGTGCAGTCGGATTTTATTTTATTTTATTTTTTATTTTTTCTTTATTCAAAAAACCACAGCTCTTTATAATAATAATACAAACAGGTATTTTTGTTCTTACAGCCAATAATGGATTCTATATATTATTACAATCTCGTAAAAAACAGTCAAAGGGGCAAAAAAAAAGAAACATAGGCTTGCATGCAGGTTGTGTGTGTGTGTGTGTGTGTGAGTGTGCGTGAGTTTTCATTTACCTAATAAGTCGCAAATCTCCCTCTTGAAAGAGTGCCTGGACGTGCAAAACAAATCGACTTGACTAAACTTTTTGTTATAAATGCGGTGCATTCTGCATACCACAGAATTTTGGGAGTAATTACTGCGAGACAAACTTACACCTGTATACATTGCATAAAGTCAAGTAGCGGTCACGGTTTCGTCTCAGTCTTTTCTCTGGGTTGCTCGACACCTTTACATGGGAAATAATAGGAATATCTGTGGCGGGCATACGCGCCGCGTGATGCGGCGAAATTTTTACTCATAAAAAACTCATAAACCTCATTTATTTTTGCAAATAGGTTTTAAAAAAGCACTTTTACACGTCTAAGTATTACCTAACCCTACTACTGCTTCAGGACAATAAATGGGCCAGTGCTGAAAATAAGCAGCGCTAGAAACACAGTCAGTATTATTCACCGGTGCGGCGCCGCAACGCATCGTGTGCTTTGGCTCAAGTTTTACCCGACTCCAAAAATGCAGTCGACATAAAATGGGAATGAGAATCGTGCGCGGTAATGAACAGTTCTGACAGACAATGGAAACCACTGGGATATCAGCTCTGCTGAGATGAATACCTTTTTCATATTTATTTCCTTACTTTTTATTTTTTTTCCTATCATATTGTTTTAAGCTTTAATATTGCAATGATTTCATGGACAGGGAAACGTAAATGGAAAGTCAAAAAATTCTTCATTAAATTACAATGATATAATTATCTTAGTGAATAATGGTCTGGTTTTAAGTTATCTCCAAAAATATTTCGAATAATTTAATTTTACGGCGTTTTTTGTTATATTTTGATGAAATGACAACTAATTAGCAAGCCCAGAATAATATTGCTATTTTTGTGTTGGTCAAATGAATATAGAGAACAAAAGATTTGTAAAAGATTTTTTGGTTCTTTTATGAAGTTTTATTTTATTAAGTTTTAAATAAAATAAAAAAAAACATTCACTCGAATTGAGAACCTCCTCTTTTTTTTGAAGTCTGTTAAAAAGGGTTTGCTAAATTCATCCGTCAAAAATGCAATCAACATAAAATGTATTTCCAATCAGAGAAAACGTTTCACAAAGGGAGCGGAGTAATGAAGAGTTCAGACGGACAATGGAAATCCAGAGGTGCTCAAAGTGTACTATATTAACCTGTGTGATTGCTAAAAAGAAGAAAAATACACAGAAAACAGTGTGTGTCGCGGGAAGTAGGTACCTGGATGCGGGCAGCGCAGGACCGGTCGTTATAGAAATCCTTGGAGGAGGCCTTTGTCCAGCAGTGGACGTCATTTGGCTGAATCGAACGAACACAGAAAACTAAGGCCTATTGACTCAGTTATTTTCGTATCTTATAATGAATCAGATAGATTTTTGTTCTAAAATCGAATTAAGTCTAATAACTTACTATTATGTTAGCATTAAAGCTCTAATTGATTGACACTCGATATAAATTAAAAAAATAAGTTCTGTCACAGTTTTAGCACAGATTACTAATATAATAAGTAATATTAGTTGCAAGATTATCTTTTAAAAATATCCACCAAAATATGACAGACAGAAATGGAGAAAGGAAAAGTCCACAAAAATATAACATACCTACCTACAGAAAAGTGGGAAATGAAAATTATTGCTCTCTTTTTTCCCTTCAAACGGTAAAATGTTTGAGAAGTTCTGTTATAAAACTGTGACTGCTGTTTCAGCGTTTACTTTACACTATCTAGTCCAAAGTTGGAATTCTCAAGCTGACATGGATTTTCGCGACTTCTTTGTTTTTAGCATTGGAAAACAGTCAAACATTAAAGCCTCTGGCATGACGTGAACTGGCGTAACTACAGCGCAACGTGACAAATGTGTCACATGGTAAGTCAAAGTCAAAGTCAAAATTTCTTTATTTGTTTAGTCTAATAAATAGTTCTTACAAATTTTAATCGTCATTTTGCTCTTAAGGAGCCTCTACCTACATGTCTCATAATCTTTTTACCCTACTAGCGCTGTTGTGCTCTGCTATTGATATGATTGAAAGAAAGAAAGAAAGAAAAATTGATTGCAAGTGTTCTGCTCAGGTGCTCAGTTAGGTTGTATAGATTTGGCATTGGTGTGCCTACGTAATACCAGTAAAGACATTTCACATTATTGGCTTTGAATAATTAACTTTGACTAATTGACAAAAAATAGAGCTTCACAACGTGACGATTGTGTCATGATTAAAATAGTCTTAAAATATGTGAATTTTTATTACATTGTCTAAAATAGTTTCTATTGCGTTTATTTCATTAGTGTGCTTACCATGAGTTTTCGTTAGGTGAGCTCGCTAAAGAGTACGTCAAAAAATTCTATGAAGATTTTATTTCTTGAAAGTAGCCGCTAGGGGCGCTGCACAATATGTCATACATTTAATGTCATTTTTTTACGCAGTCGCTAGCGAGCACACCTAACGTAAACTCATGGTAAGCACACAGTTCATTTACGCCCGTATTCACAAACATTACTATGAGGTCACACAGTGCGCGTGGACGCACAGGGTTACACACGAACCAATCACAGAGCTCTATTTAACGCTGTGCGTTCTCTTATTCCTGCGAATGGAGGATTTGGCCCACGCCCCCTACACAGGCCAGACGGATTGCGGAGTGCTTTAGTATTATAGATCATGTCATAAATGAATCCCTATAAAATATACCTGCCCTAAAACATCCTCAGTCAAAATTCCGTTAGTGAGCGGATAAATTGAATTTCGTTCTAAATCAAATAAGATATCCTTTATCAAGATGGAAGCAATAAAAGAACGTGAATAAATATTGCTCGCCCCGGATAGAAATTTATTAAAATGAACAAGGACCTTTGACGTGGATATACTCGGCATTAATACTCAGGCCACAATAAAAGGATTTATTTACCATTTATCTACCTACATAAATATCGCTGCAGTTCTTAAGAGCGTTTACGTCTAGCGTGGCATGTCAAGTTTAGGTAATTTCGATGCTATTTTTATTCACACTAAAATAATTATGACTGTGTGCGTGTTCTCACGCTCTATAGTCAAACCAAAATATTTTGATCCACCATCGTAAAAGTGTGCCAGGCTGTCAAGTGACAGCTCAAGGAAACTATAAAATCTTCAAATCTTCCAACACCGACTCCATAATTATAAATAATGGTATACATTAGTCCTAATCAATAATAAATACGTAAATTCTTTATGAAATAGTAAATTATCAAAGGTTTTTTACTATTTTGAGAATATTTTATACAGCCTATGTTCAGCAGAAAAAAATTTGAATTTTAATGGTGAGAGATTTTTTCAAATGTGTTCTATTCAAAACAAACTTTTCCTGTTTACTATTCTTTTTTTATCCGGAAAATGCATAACATTTCATACCCACCAGCTGCGGGGGCAGCTATTGGGTTATGTGGGGTTCTTCCTACCAGAAGGTGGGTAGCCCCTGCACCCACTAAAAACCTGACTGTTTCTGCCATGATCCATATGAGTGATATGAGGGAACGCGGGACATCGCCATTGGCTGTTGCCTGTAGCATTCGTCCTTAGCCGCCACCAGACACCTCCATGTCTAGGGACCGAGGCCTGTTAGGAAGGGACAGTTGGAGACCATAAGCTGTCCTCTTGCGCCCAGGGTGTCGGCGGCGGATAACCAGAGTGTCGGCTGAGGCCTCTCGCTCCCCCTTTCCACTGCTTCTTTCTGTGAAAGAACACTTTCACAGAAAGTAAGCACACTATACCTACCATAAGATTATTTGTCTCATCATATATTTTATACTAATGTAGATATTGTTTCCGAAAGCGAGCGGGTTCATTCCATACCTGTACGCTTCATGCGTTCTCTAGCAAAAGCTGAAAATCAGTGTTCTGCCCTTTTGAGGGTAGTGTTTATACTGAGCTCTTTGCTTTTTGCATCGCTGCGGCACACATCACTCTGACGCAGGGAACTATTTGAAACGCTAGTCATCTTTATCTTATGTTGTTTTGTCACTTTTGTTATGTTGCAACTGTTGAAATTATTACTAACCTGTGTAACAAAATACCAGTGGTGTCACCTAGTGTGTTTCTTGACTAACTAACTTTATTTCGATATTGAATTGAATTTCAATAGCAACTATACATAATGTGTGTGTTAAAAGCATTAAAAAAAAGTGTGTTATTACAAATAAACAATTTATCTATCTATCTCACGCCTCTTCCCGATTGGTAGGGAGAGGTCATTTCCAACCGCCGCTCGTTCGCTTAGGCTGGGCACTGTTGGAGCGTGTCAGTCTGCTGCGGTGACTCACGTGCCAAGACTGCAGTGTTAACTGACAACCATCTACAGGCTCTCGGCCTATACGGTGAAGGAATGGCCCGAAGCACCCATGGCCCGGTAGAACCTGGGTCGCCCTTTGTGTGAGGCGATCATGCCGTCGCACCCACTCCTCTAATACAGGCAGAACTGCCTATGGTGCGACGTAAAATTTGGCTGACGGCCAGGCGTACCCTTCAGCACTCTAGTGCCTAGATCCTCAAGTCTCTACCTTTTGGTTTCCACCTCTCGTGGTGCACGTACACGTACATTTCCCCTTGGGACCTATGGTCACCTCGCATCTGGCGTCTATTCTCGGTTGTCGACACTAGCTTTGTCGCCACTGAGTTTAAATGGCATAAATAATATCGATTGTCACCAGTGGCGACACATACTTTCCCAGTTGTAGCTACAGGCTTTCTCACAACTTATGACAAATTAGAAAAATACATCCCAATTATGCCTAGTGGGGACGTACACAAATATTGACGCAAATGTCATCGTGCATGACATACGGAAAGTAAAAGTCAAGTAAGACCAGATGAATACAAATATTATTAATTTTATTTTGAACTAGCGGCCGCCCGCGACTTCGTACGCGTGGACTTCGTTTTACTCCTTAGTTCGTAAAATCTGTTGTTTGATATCATGTTGATAGATGGCGTTTCACGGCTTGCCCCGCATGAATATTTACGAACGTTAAAAACAATAGTTTGTCCAGCGCTGTAGATTTTAACCAATGACGATAGATTGCGCTTTTTAGACACGTCTTATTTATTTATTGAAATGTATTTGTCACATATCGTCATAAATTATAGCCTATAATTATGTTAATCTGGTTTATAAACAATAATACTGTAATGTTTCAACAAAATCCGTTCAGTAGTTTTTGAGTGAAAGAGTAACAAACATCCAGACATCCAAACTTTCGCATTTATAATATTAGTAGGATTGTTATACGCGCCACTAATGACAATATTTTTTTTTCCATTTATCCTCAGTAGGGACATAGTCAGTGTCCACAACCGGGAATAGACGGACTGCGGATACTATGCGGTATCCACAAATTACCTCAGCCTGTGCCTCAGTGATATCATGCATTGCGCTTTTTTTAACAGTAGGATGCTCCACGACTACACAGCACTGTGCCATACTCGAGCCCCATATAGGACCATATAACGCGCGACGCAAAAGTATAGTCAGCGACTCAGTGCAGCCGGGCCTCCGAGATTAGGCATCAACCGGCTTAGTGCGCCGGCGGTAGCCAAAAGCTTAGGGGTGAGACGATTCAAGTGGCCGTCAAATGACCACTGTCCAACTAACTACAATCCGAGGTACCTACCGCAAAGATTTTCCGACTGTAATATGTTGTGTATGTTCCCCCTACAACTAGGTGGGACCCTGCTGGCAGAGCATTCCTATTAACTATTCTGTAACCACCTATTTATGGCAAATAAATTATTAATATTATTCCTCTTTATAATATTAGTATACATACATAACTTGCTGTTCCAAATTTTCGTCATTCGTTTTCGTTTCATCGCTAAAAATAACTTAATTTTATTTTTCATTACGTCTGAAATAGAATTTGTAGTAAAAATAGACTGTAATGAAAAATAACAATAAAATATTTTAATTACCACGTGATCGCAAAATCTACCACCAAGATTTTGCGGATACACTATAAAAGTCCAGCTACCTGTCAAAGATCAACGTACGCGTGACACATGTCAGCAGAGCACCGAGCGACGTGACCTCACTCTGGAACGCCTCGAGGCGGACTGAATTTGAACGATTCGTGCGGGGCGTTTTATAGTACTTTTCAAATACTCATAGAAAAAATATTACAATGAATTATTTTAAATTTCAAAGTAAATATTTTAGATAAGATATTCTTCTATTATATTAAGCTATTTTTGTGTTGAATAAAGGAAGAATATTGGTAAAAAAATCACTTTGATTTTTGGGTATATCACGTTCTTTTAATTTGTGATTTCTTATTGTAAAATGCTTAAATCTAAAAATTTTCTCAGATAACTATTTGCCCAAGGATCTATGCTATAGGATATAAATGTTTGTTAAATCGTTTTCACAGTATTTTTATAAAAATTTCAGCTTGTAAACTGACGCTAAAGTGGAAATTTACAAAACCTGTGTGGACTTATCTTGATAGAATTCTTAAATACTAAACTAATCGCAATATTTTCTCAATTAACTATTTAGACGACGAAATTGCCTAACTATTTATGCCTATAACATATTTGTAGTATTACTGGTTAATGATTGTAACGAGTTGAAAAAGTACTGTTTTTGCGCCAAACGGCGTAAACGCTCTTAAATAATAGTCTTCACATAAGTATGAAGTTGCTTATTTAAAAGAAAATTTCATTTAGGAGTGACAACTCTAGATTTAAAAAAATTGTGTGGATTGAGACAAGATTATTAAGATTTTATAAGTCGTGAATATTTTTTTCAAATTACATTTTTGTAGATTAGATCAATTTTCTAATTAAAAGTAGGTAAATAATCGAGAATTTGCCATTGAATTACTGAAATTATAATATCATGAACAATTATTATTAAATTCGGCTAAGATTTTACTTTTAATTATGTTGGACCGGCGAACTCATAAAGGTAGCAGGATGCAAGCCGCTACCAACCGGTCAGTATGAAATTCATTGGGGAAGGCTTTTATGATCAGCAGTGGACGTATCTTTAAAATCGATTAATAGGTATTATCTTGCTAAAAAAACATAGCATCGTTAACGCTAGCACCTGGAAAAATCATCTTCCACAAAATGCAATCACCTTAATTTTTCCAACCATTGTCTAATGTTATCAATCATCAAATCAGCGCTAACATTAATTATATTTAATTATGATTTCGTGAGTCAAACGGAATCCATTCTGGTTTTATCAAAGCATTGTTCGTTGCAGGCTCATTGTTGGTTGAATGTACGTACGTACCTTTACAGCGATTTGAGTTTGAACACCGCTTTGGATGAAAGGTAGCAATCTTTTATCTAACTTGCATTAAGTTGGAACAGTTTATGACTTCGTGAATTGATGGTGATGATAGTTTAGTTGATGGAATACTATTTTTTCACCAAAAAAAAAACATTTTGTGTAAAATGTTGCCAAGACGGGGGCCATTGGACTGTCAAAAAGTTATCAGAACTCATGTAGATACGCCCTAACTCTACAAGGCCGTAACTTCACATACTATGTATTCTACGCCTTAGTGAAAATATGTAAGTTGGCCGTTTCATTACTACAAGAACTATTTTATAACAGAAAAGTCATAAAACAAAGTACTTTAGTTATTTTTTTCACACTTAAGTGACGGTTACAATTTTATTAGTTCATGTGAAATTAGGAATTTGGCTCTTAATTAGCACATTTTTAGTTTTAAGTGCTCACTCTATCCATAGTATAGCATTAATTGCCAATAAAGAAAATGAAAAATCCTTTAAAACCGGACACCTAAGAGCGCTTTCACATTAGGGCGTTGTTATTATAATGTGAAGGCATGCATCCGCTGTCAGTATGAAATTTTCGGCAGCGCGTCTGTCGCGCGTTTGTCGCGCTGCTAAATCGCCTAAGAGTAGGCGCACACCGTCGATTTTTCGTCGGCCGATAGTTTAGTCGGGCAGTTGATCAGTATGGGCATGTATGGGAGTGCGCACACTACGCCGATTCGATTTGGCCGATTCTTCATACAATTTGAAATCGGGCACAACTATCGGCCAACTAAAAATCAACGGTGTGCGCCTACTCTAAATAGTAAGTAAGTAAGTAAGTAAGCATTTATTTGCTGCACACAAAGTCACATACATAGTTTAACAAGATTACACAATTCAATATTTAACATGCACATTCAAAATAAGAAACAAAATAAATAACAATGAAAAATGAAATAATGTGAGCAGAGTTGCGGCAGCAAAAGGTCTCCGTCTCAGGATGTGTCACAAGCTAAATGTGAAAGCGCTCCAATTCTTTACGTAACTAATACTGAATTGAAATTAATTAAAGCTTTATTACTTCCATTTTGCAGCACACGACTCTTTGATAATACCTAGTCACGGATTAAATTGAAATCAGAAGTGAATATTAAAAAATCCATGGCGTCAAAAGGTTCTCGCCGTTTGCGATGACGCTAGTGAGATCCAAATTTAGTATCGATAGATTAAGTTATTAATCCTAGAGTTATTTTAAGTTTCACGTAAGATAATTTGGTCAGTATTCAAAAACTAGGTGTGAAATTGTAACCAAGGAACCAATATAAGTACTTTCCTATATTGATATTTATAGATTTACCCCCTTACCAATAAAATGTTACACGCTCATTGAAGATAGATAGATAAAACGTATATTTGCATAACAGAAACACACATTACAAACAGAAAGAAGAAGAGTGTTTTAAAGTGACGTTTGGTATGGAAATGTCAGTTAAAAACAGTGTTCAACAAGAGTGTGTAACTTTTTATTGGTAAGGGGGTAAGTATTTGCACTACGTCCATTCTGAATCCGTGAAAGTCCGGCCCAGTCTAGTACCTAGATCCGTAATTTGACAGATTCGGATCGGATGTAGCGCAAAACCATTCTTTATGACTATCGATAGGTAATAAGTAGTCAATGATCCACACAACACTAGTCGTCTCACTTTAAATAACACTACGATCGCGCGAACTAATATTTTTTTGAAAGCACAGATTTCAAATTACTCTGACTATCGACTATCGATATGTAGTCGACGATCAGCACAACACTAGTCGTCTCACTTTAATTAACACGACACGGTCGCGCGAACTAATATTTTTATGAATGCGTTAATAAACCGACCTTTTTAAGCTGTTTTGATATAAGCAATAAGCAAAGCTTGTTAGGAACATGGAATTACTAGCAATCAGTTTTACTTTACACGGTTTTAATTTTGTAGTCAGTTTTTAGGTGGTTTAGTTTTAGTGTGAGTAATTCAAATTATTGTGAAACCGTAGTTTTTGATTCGTACTTTCAACTACATATTATGTTCAAATCAGCACTAACTTCGTCTGTCTGTCTGGTTCATATAAATGTTTTCAATTCATCATCCTTTCAGCCATAGGACGACCACTGCTGAACATAGGCCTTCCCCCAATGCTTTCCATGTTGATCGATTGGTCTGCGTCCAGCGCTTCCCTGCTACCTTTATGATGTCGTCGGTCCACCTTCCGATACGTGGCCTCCACATCAAAACCTTGCTGCCCCATCGGCCGTCAGTTCTGCGTACTATGTCTCTCATTGCTCATTGCCACTTCAGCTTGCTAATCCGTCGGGCAACGTCAGCGATTTTAGTTCGTTTACGGATCTCCTCATTTCTGATTCGATCTCGTAAAGTAATACCATTGCATATCCCTTTTATGGATTTTTCTGATGATGATTTCGTATGTTTATAAAATCCACTAAACCATAAAGATAATTTTCCCGGAAAATGATAAGATAGTTTTTATCCGGGATTTTTGAAACAGGGACGAGCGCAAAATGTTTTGCTGTGACGGACAAAATTTTCAGTCAAACGCTAGTTCTTGTATAAAAAACAAAAGGTATTTCTCTCCTTTGGATGTTTTATTCCCATTTTAAAAACCTGTCATAGGATAACGAAGAATTCTTTCATCTTAAAGTGTGAGCTTGCAGAAAACCAGTCCATTGAAACTGGTGACTGGAAAGCTCATGAAAAGGAGCGGTATTACCCTACCCTCAAAACCTTCAAGTCCTTTTGTAGTAATTAGCGGTTTGAAGTAGAATGTTTTCTACAATGTCCCATTCAGTTGTCCGACTGAGCCGTCCGGGCCGTCCGGGCCCGTCCGAGGCTCGGACGAGCGCAATTACTATGCCTTTTGTTATCTTTAAGGATTGAAGGCGCTTTTTAGGGGTCCGTGCAACGGTGAAATTATTTTTATAAATCTAACAAATTGAACCGAAAAAGTTTATTTAGTACGTGTACCTACTGTCAATTGTAGAGAAGGTTGGAAGAGATCTTTTGTATATTTCTTTCTTTTTATTGTCTTTCAAATTCAAATTCAAATTTTTTATTGTCTTGTGTGCAATAGAGAAAGTAATTGTTCTAAGTATCTGTCTATTCATCAAACACCACATTTATTTATATCATTAATTGACTACTGGTAAAATAGGTATAGATACGTATTTTACTAGAACCATATTAAGATTACGCTTTTACCATACATTTCGCCTTCGAAGCGGCCATTTTGTGGTAAAATTCTATGTTGTGGAGAAGCAGATGTGCACTAACGTTTAGTGACGCCGGTGTCGCCCCCATTGCGGTGCCAAAAGCTAAATTATTGTCTAGTCGTGGCAGAATAGTTTTAAACCTTATTAAAATATTTAAAAGACCCTAGTTTCGGTATTTGTATAACGTATTTTCTCCACTTTCAAGCTTTCTGCAAGAGTTTTCTTTCTCTGTGGAAGGTTATACTTAATTTATAAGTGTAATTGTTTGTTGTTCCAAAATAAACTAAAAAAAAGATTAATTTGTCTCTTAAAATAACAAAAAGTGGATTGTGCTTACTTTGGACCTACATACGAGTATTAACAATGTAACGTACTTATTTCTTTATATTTGTGTTTTACCTTTCGTTTGACACAATTTTACTAATATGGAACAATGGGAAGTCCCCAAAGATTTTATTGACACCATAGCTCACCAATTATTGACACCATAGCTCCTCACCTTGCATTCATTTTTAATACATGTATTGATCAAGGTTGCTTTCCTAGCTTAATGAAGTTAAGTAAAATAATTCCATTGTTCAAGGCTGGTGACAAATGTGACCCCTCTAATTTTCGACCGATTTCTATTCTACCAGTACTTAGCAAAATTTTCGAGAAAATTATTTTCCACCAACTTCTATCTCACTTCATTTTTAACAAATTATTACACAATAAGCAATTTGGTTTTACGAAAGGTAGAAGTACTACTGACGCTGGGGTAGCACTATTGCAACACGTCTTTGATGCTTGGGAGAGTAAAAAGGACGCTGTTGGTATTTTCTGTGATCTTTCAAAAGCGTTTGATTGTGTAGACCACCAAACCTTACTAAACAAATTGCGACATTATGGTGTTTCGAATAAGTCACTTGATCTGCTGAACTCGTATCTCACAGGCAGAAAACAAAAAGTTTGTATTAACGGAACTGAGTCTTCTGGAGCACCTCTTACTATGGGTGTGCCGCAGGGATCAATATTGGGACCTTTGCTATTTCTTATTTACATTAATGACCTTCCTTACTTTGTAAAAGATCTGTGTGATATTGTGTTATTTGCTGATGACACATCTCTCATTTTCAAAGTTGATAGAGGTAAAGTAAATTTTGACGATATTAATAACACACTCTCACAGGTTCTACATTGGTTCACTGTTAACAACTTATTGTTAAATGCAAACAAAACTAAGTGCATTAAATTTACCTTACCTAATGTGAGGCAGGTTTCCACGCAATTAATGGTGAAGAATGAACCATTAAATAGCATAAATTCCACAACATTCCTGGGAATCACTTTAGATGCTAAACTTCAATGGGGTCCTCATATTGAAACTTTGTCAAAAAGGCTCAGTTCGGCTGCTTTTGCAGTGAGAAAGATAAGGCAATTAACTGACATTGAAACGGCAAGGCTAGTATATTTTAGCTATTTTCATAGTATAATGTCATACGGCATATTGTTGTGGGGCTCAGCCGCGGACATTGAAACTGTGTTTGTTCTCTGCAGAAGAGAGCAGTGCGGGCCATTTATAACCTTGGACCCCGATTTTCCTTGAAAGATTTTTTTAAGGAAATAAACATAACTGACAGTAGCTTCACAGTTCATTTATGAAAACCTTTTATATGTCCGCAAAAATATAGAGCAATTCACGAAAAAGAGCGATTTGCATAACTTTAATACAAGAAACAAAAATAAACTTGCCGTTCCAAATTTCAGATTGCATAAGATTGGTAATTCATTTATGGGAAAATGTATTAAATTCTTTAATAAATTACCACAAACTGTTGTAGAACTACCCATTCATAAATTCAAAGCACATATTAAAAGTACCTTAATGAAAAAGGGCTACTATAAAGTCGATGACTATCTAAAAGATAAAAATGTTTGGGATACGTTACTGCCCAGCTCGCATAAATATTTATAACTTTGTACATTTTAAAGCATGTAAACCTTTGAAAAAGAGGCTGACAATAGTGACTGAGTTTCTTGCGCTGCTTCTTCTCAGCAATGGCCCATTTATTGTCCTGAAGCAGTGGTAGGGTTAATACTGGGACGTGTAAAAGTGCTTTTTTTAAGCCTATTTACAGAAATAAATGAGTTTTAAAGAGAGAGTTTTTTAATGAGTTTTGCTTTACTTACAAATGACAAAAAGTAATGACTAAGAAACATTATATTTTGACATCATCAATAACTAAAAAATATAAGTAACTATTTGATATTACTTTCAACTTGATATCTCTACGTGTTTTCGACTAAAAAAGAAAGAAAAAAAAAAACATTTATTTGGTACCAAAAATAAAAAACCAGTACCTACAATAAAACAAAAAGGTCTTATTGATGCAAAAAAGGACAGAAAATTGACGATAAAAGTCCTTTTAATGTACGGAACACAGAAACTGATTCTATTTCGCATCAACTCATCCTCCACGAACCAGTTCGCTCTTGACAAGATCTCAGGAACAGTGCTCCTCACTGGACCGCTTTATTCACTTGAAAAATTATTCAATTGTACTCGCCGTCTTCAGGCTTTTGTCTTCATTCTAGACCGAATTAGTCTTCATTGGATCTAGGACAGTCCAGTCTAGGTAATAAATCAGATCCAAAATAATTCATTATCATTACGTTTCTGACCATATTATGTAAATTACTTACATCCTGGTATGCGAACGAATAGTCGCACTGAATGCAATGTGTGCATGACACACACTGTTCGCGAAGTATTGTTTTTATTTTATATTGATTACTTATGCCCGTATACACAAATGATGAAATGATGTGAATTTGCTGCTTCACATCAGACAAGTGATGTGAAGCAGCAAATCGAACGCACAGCGTTGAATAGAGCTCTGTGATTGGTTCGTATGTCACCCTGTACGTCCACGCGCACTGTGAGACCTCATAGTAATGTTTGTGAATACGGGCGTTGTGTGTGTGAATTTCTAACGCGACACTGATTTTTGAACTCAGCGCATTGGTTGGCATCTCTTTAAATCTTATGTTTTTAACTGTTGGTAGGTAATTTAATTTCATTCAAGATAGTCTGAGATTAAGTCGTCGTTCGTCGTCGTCGTTTCAGCTAAAGACGTCCACTGTTGAACAAAGACCTCCCCCAAGGTTTTCCATAATGCACGGTCCTGCACTACCCGCATCTAGATTCTTCCCGCGACCTTTACCAGATCGTCGGTCCACCTAGTAGTCTTTTGTCTTCATCCTAGAGTAAATTAGTCTGCAGTGGATCTAGGACAGTCCAGTCTAGGTAATAAATCAGTTGCCAGAGTCCCAAATATAGAATTATCATTTTACGCATACGTTTTTGACTGACTGCCTTACAGATTCATTTCATTCATTATTGTTAATTGACATTTTATTTTTCGCCGTAATTTCAGGGACCAAACAGATCATTATTGATCATGATTAAATATTTATTACCAACTTTCATAATGTTTTGTTTAATGTATTTTTATGTTCACTCCTATCTTTAGCCGTAACATATATAAATTCTGTATTATATTAACAAATTAATACAGGATGAAAGGAAAAACTTAACATGATCAGTTATTTTCGTGGAAACGAATTTAACGGTTTTGGTCATTTAATTTTAACCCTTAATCCAACACAACTGTTTTCGGAGTTCAATAGAACTGATTTTTAGTTTTTAAATTATATCTGGATTTTTAATCTGAGGTAATTTTCCAAAAGCTGACGCCAACAAACTAAAATATTAAGGTAGGAAAATATAGAATTGGCAGATTTTAAGAATCTATTGACTTTTAAGTTAGAAAATGGTTTGAATTCATTTCATATAGGAAGCTTATATCAAGCAAGATTTAGCAAGCCATAAACAAAATTACAAGTATAGTATACATCTAATATTACATACGAAACCATAATTGCAGGTAAGTAAAATTTTCCCCGTATTTTCTTTAAAAATTATAACGACACCTTCAGGTTCAATTGTCGTATAAACCATTTTGGCCAAATTGAGTTATATATACCATTTTAATCAGAATTTTTTTCTCTATCGAGCTGTATATTCGATATATTGAAATTCGCTAAAAAAATGTTTATACGCCCCAAAAAACTATAGCCTAAAAGATAAATAAATACCTTATAAACGATGTAAAAACCGAATGGTTGTATTTGGTATTTTTGCTAAGATGTATCAACCATACATTTTTTTAAGCCAGGATGTAAAACTCTCTCGTAATTAAAAAAAGGTTTTTACGCCCAAAGACATATGGCCAGATATTTGGATCCAACGTCGTAAGTCCACGTATTCAATATGGTAATTATCTGTTTCATATTCATATTCATTTGTTTATTGCATCACATATGTATGTATGGACAGTAAGTAAGTTTTTCTTAATTAAAAAGTTAAATAAAGTTGATTGTTTCTACTTTTAAAGATAATAACTAGATAGGTAGGTATATAAGGTTGCTTTCCAGGTCCAGTACATTCATGAATTGATCTCGACTAAATGTGATGAATTCAAGACTTTTAAACAAAGAAAACAAGCCATAGTGTGCTCATGAAGGCTATTTATACCCTTTTGATATGCTCTGTAATAATTTATTACTTTACAAGTACTATTAGGGATGATGACTAGGTAATGAAATCGAAATTCTATTTAGTCCGTCAGACAGATAATTAGAAAATATTACTCATATTTTTTTTCCATAATCGAATAATTACAGTGTTATATTGAGTTGAAATGTCGCGTGACGTCACTTTTGAGTAAAAATTCTACTCTAGCGTGACGTATCGCGCCATTTCAACTCGATGTAGCACTGTTATTATTTAATTATGAAAGAAAATAAAAAATATGAGTCTAATATTTTCTAATTATCTGTCTGACGGACATATAATTGAAATTTTGTCATCTAGCCTTTACTTTTAGCTGTAATTTAAATTTGGGTTTCTTGTAAAGATATAAATTCCTTAAAGAAATTCTCAAAAAATTACAAATCCTTCTCCTGAGCATACTGGGGCTCTTCTCTTTATGCAAAATTTATCATAACCAAACGAATTCAATATGCGTCAGCAGAGAACCAGGAAAGCTGTCTTAATGTTTTGCTGTAATTGTATTTTTTTTGTTCAAAATTTATGGTGATTAGTTTTGTTTAAAATTATTAGTTTTTCCATAATTTTCCTGCAAAATTATAAAAAAAAAACAATAAACTTGTTATTTTTCGTATGCAAGCAAATTTATTATTTCTACCTCAACCAAATATAGTTTTTACACTGTTAAATATCTTTGTGCAAATTCTCTAAACAACAAAAGCCTGGACATGTATAGTTTTAATAATACATTTGAATAAATCACTTTATCAATGGGTATATAAACCAAAAAAATTACATCTAATGGTCTTTAAGCCATCAATTTCAGTCTCGTGTTTACTAAAAAATCAAATACGACGTAAAGAGTTATTTTTAGGTCCAATATAATGGGTCGTATAAACCACCGAGTGCCTATTTTAAGGACGTAACTCCAAGCTAACTTTAAAACTACTGAAGATACCCATTTTTTAAATATCTAGACTTTTTCATCGCAAGAATTGAAAAATGTTTTCTCTTGGTCATTTTTTTATAACTTCTCAAATAAAAAAGTTACGATTTTTTTATTAAAAAATAAAACGTTTTTTGGCTCTCCTGAAAAGTAGGGTTTTGGTTTATACGACAATTGAACCTGAAGGTATCGATAAGATTAGGGTTTTACCCTTCCAAAGAAACTTTGCCCAAATAAAAAACAAAGAATCACCAAAGAAAAAATTAGAAACAAGTTCGTTCGGAGTTGAACAAGCGAATCTATTAAACGTGTAGTTGGTAGAGCAGATAAATTCCTTTCAGACAACTTTTGGGAGGTGCTGAAAGCGAAAATAGTGATGGCAACTTCATGAGAGTTGCTAGTGGGAAAAAACTAAAAAGGTTTAACCCTTAAAGTTGATAATTATGCAATCTGTAAGTAAGTATTGTTACTCGTAATTTAAATGTACTCATAAGTTAAAGAAACGGATTTTAAAGTTTTGTCCTGTTGTTTTGGTAATGTTATTTGTAGATTAGTGACAAAGTAAACATAATGTGCCTGTATGTGCTGTAATGTGTTTTTATACAAAGTGTTATGATTTGCACTCTGCAAGGGAAATGTTTCATGTAAAACCATAACACTCTTTCTACTTAAAAGTGGTTAAAGATAGGCAAGTATAAAATCCTTCAAACGATATTAAAAGCCTTATAGCCAAAATGGCCTCGACAGCCCTGAGTGTAGACGTCAACGTTTTGTCCTTAGACATTATTTGTAACGACACACAACTTTCCCACATATTTTCCCCACCCAAAGTTCAATATCTGCTTTATTTACCCCAAAAACTGGGTCACACCTAAGCTGTCCACACAAACTACAGGAAAACAAATACGTAAATCTTTTAGACGAAACTCATCAAAGCGGAGAGGGCCCCGTAATTTGTACTCCATAAACATTGTCAAATAAAATCCGGACAAGTGTGAGTCGGACTCGCGAATGATGGGTTCCGTACGACGCTTTACATGGTAGCAATCCCGTTTATAATTATTCTATTCTATGGATCGTTTTTCATCCACCAATTTTTGGTCTAGGGAAGCGCGGGGTGCGGGGAGTTTGATCCGAGCAATCCGAGCGTTATTATTGTATTGTGCGTGTGCACTATGTACCGATAACACTCAAACATTAGTGGAAGAATGGTGGGGCGCGTCTTCGTGGATGAAACGATCTATAATGTTGGTGTCTATGAAAGCTTAAAACAATATTGCTCCTCATAAATATTCATTTCATTTAATTATTTATTTCTAAAGTGAATATACAGCTAAATATTCTGTGAATATTCCCAGCGTCTACCTGTCGCCGTAATTAATATGTGAGCAAAAAACGGCAAAGAAATCACGTTTGTTGTATTCCCATAAATATTTAATTAATTTGTTTTTAGTATTTTTTGTTAAAGTGGCAACACGGTTGTTCTATCACGGTTCATGAGATACAGCCTGGTGACAGGCAGAAGTCTTGGTAATAGGGTCCCGTTTTTACCCTTTGGGTACGGAACCCTAAAAAAGCAAGCGCCATTCGCTCCTGGGACATCAATCCAAGTTTTTAAATTAAAGCGAGCAAAGAAACTTTGGATCCCAAATGAAAGACAGAGTTTTCCGGACAATCCTCAATTTATGAATCTGCGTGTTTTGCTGGACTTTCCTTTTGATTGGCGTGAGCTGGCAATATCTTTTTTGCGAAGTCTGTCTGAATTTTTGTTGTGCCAATTTTGTAGTAAAAGCGAATTTTTTTTGACAAGGCATATTTGACCGTAATCGCACCTGGTGTTAAGGGAGATGCAGTCTAGGATGGTACACATCTGCCCTGTAAATGCTTATTCACTCTGGCCTTGAAAATGCCTGGATTATAGTGTTCAGGAAAGACAGCAGCAGGCAGCAAATTCCAGTCCCTAGCTGTATCCCTAGCCTAGTGTTTTTTAAGCGAAAGACGTCTATAATTATTGCTAAACAAAGTCCTGCTTGCGTCTATCTAGGTGCTTCCAGCGATCTTTTCCAGCCTGGCTAGGATGCGCTTGCACGCCGTGAAAAAATCTTATCGATGATTTTGGATGACAAATGTATGGTCTTGTCGCGTAAAATAGATAAAATGGTGCAACATAGCTTATCGCGGTGAACAGCCTTGGCCCACAGATCGGTCGGTTCACAGAATGACTCGATAACACCATTCAAAATGATGATTATGAATGAATACGATGTACAATGTAAACGTACAAACGTGGTCGCCCCAAGCAAACTTGGCGGCGCACTGTGGCAGACGAGGTGAAGAAGATCGGCAAGACTTGGAGCACGATCAAACTCAAAGCTCAAGACCGAACGCGATGGAGGACTGTTGTGGACGCCCTCTGCCCCATCTAGGGGACATATAGGATCTTAAGTAAAGTCAAGTCACGATGTACCATAGTTTACACTGTTAATTCCAAATAATATTAAGGGTATTTTGTAAAGCAGAATAGAAATTTTTCAAAACTTACCTAGATCCGTTTATCAAACTACCTTTTTGGAATCTGCGAGCATTTCATACATGGACGGAACACAACTTCGATACAATTGAAATTCGTATAATGGAACTTACTATAAGTGACCCGGCGCTGCCCAACGAATTAATGCGGTCAACATCACAGCGCACAAAGGGGCAGGATATGAGTTCGAAGCAAACATAGTAACAGCACGTCAGACTACAGATTTCTGTTGCAAAATCACCCCTATTACCATCACAAAGATCCCAGGGTTAAGCTTGATGTGCCGTCATCTGTACCTACATAAGAATAGAAGTACGAATGCTGAACGTTTCTTATTGACACAGGAAATGGAAATACGCATCAGTAAATGTGTGTTAAATGAATTGAAATAATTTATCAATTAGACGCCATATTATTTGCTTGTATGATGAAATTAGTTCCTCAAGAGATTAAGCATGAGCATATTTTTTTCTTCTTCTTCCTCGGATCCCTCGCTGATGAGGATCGCGACCACAGATAGTGTTCCTCCACAGACTGCGGTCATAAGCTGTGTGGACCGCACGATGCAAACTTCCGCCCACCGTCTTCCTCACCGCATATTTTTTTAAGTCTCGTTAAACCCTCGTGGTAATCTAAATATGCTATAGTGTTACGAGTTAGGTCACTCGGGGTTCGAACCCGTGTTCCTCAGATTTAACTTGATACCGACACTATTTGGCTAATTTCGCTTCAATTCTAAGATATTTACTACAGATATTTTATCTCTCCATTTAATTACCTACTCAATGTTTTGAAAACATAGTAAGCTGAGTTTTCTCAAAATCTTCAGTGAGCAAACAATTCAATAATATTATAATAACTGTAAGGCTAATATTTGTTCAATCCAAATATTTCTCTAAAAGGCAAATAATATTTAGAGCTGTTATGATAAAAGCAACAACAAACAATTAAAATGCAATAACTGCGAGTAAATTGAGACGGATTCCAGCGATCTACCCAGCCTAAATAGAACAGCCATTCACCATAATTATTATCCACAGATTGTAAAGGAAACAATTGCCTTTTGGTCACTATGAACTATTCCAGTTCTATGTCGTAAGACAACCGTGCAGATTTAAATAAAACAACTAGACCTCTTCCGTCTCTATGAAAAGATCCCCCACTCTTCCCGTGGATGTCGTAAGAGGTGACTAAGGGAAAGTTAAGAGATTGGGCACTTCAGGCATCAATAACGTCTGGCCACCGTGAGGAGTGTAGGTCAAATTCTCAAAATTGAGAGTGTCGTGTTCATGCGTTGATCCTCTGGTAAATTAAGGAGTCAACACGACTCCGGTGCATGGATAAGAAGATGAAATAAAGTGATCTTTATTTCAAACTTGGTAGACTGACAATATAAAATAAATATTATTCAAAGAATAATGGGATTATAGTTAGAATCTCCGACCGCTTAGCATGAAATTATCTGTACTTAGTCAAGATGAGTTGTCTGTAATCCTTAGACTGTGGCTGAAAGCTTTTGCGACTGTAGGCATGAACACGCAAATCTAGGCTTTTCGCTATTTGGATTATGACTAAACGAAACCTCAATCTTTGTTTATTTAGTGGGAGGTTTAGTGGATTATTCTAGATTATTCGAATTTACACAGTTAATTTGATGAAACAAACATTCGTCATGCTTTTCGTGCCAGCGTTGATGTTAGCAAAACTATGTTGGTATTTCTTCTGCTATTCATATTTGCAAAAGTATACTATAAGTGTCTGCTCGTGGGTTTACTTGCTTGAAAGTAATTATAGTAAGCAGTTAAGCACATCCCACGAGCTCTACAGCAGAATTATTTCAAGAACTTGGCTTTCTCGAAGCTGTCTGTATTGGGGGAAAATTTTATCTACTCCATTCTAAGTTCCGAACTCTGTATCAAAATTAACCCTCGCTGTACGAGGTGGGGTGTGACACACCCCAGTCCTTTAAAAATAGCCACAATTTTAAAAATTTGCAAGTGCTGAATTTGAAATTCTCAGTAGCTGGAATTATGACACTGCTGCTTCGATCAGCGTTGCAAAATCAGTCCAGCGGTGACTACCAACTGAGTTACATGCCTTTAAAGTGCGTGTGGGTGTCACACACCCCACCTGGTACGGGACGTTGTTAAAAAGTTAAAAAAAAAATCTAACAGTTTTGGTGTAATTTATTTATTTTTAGCTTTGTCAATTGAATAAAATTCAATACAAATATTATTTTTCGTGATTTTTACGGTATCTGAAATTTTCAAGCACTTTTAGTCAAATGAGATGACTTTTAGTGCGAATCTGGAAGTTTAGTACTGAGATCCGAAGATGTATGTGAACATACACTTATGGGCTACAATTTATACTTGGTGATACAATTTATGGGCTACTGAAATGGAATAACATATTTTATAAATAAATAAAATTGTTACGCTCCCATTTTATGCATTGAGCATACTCATTTTCTTTCATCAGAATTGTGGTAAATTGAAAACCGATGATCAAAACAAATTTATACCCTTCGAGTTTTTAATTTACTTTTAAATTATAAGTAAATACTTGTACTTTGTTAACCCTTAAATGCATAGTGTTGCCATATGTCTACGAAGTACTTTTTTAATTATAAAAAGTAACACATTTTATAAGCGTTTCTGAACGTACGCTAATATCATAGAAAACATCATAATAAAAATAATAAAAACGCAAATAAAGGTAGATTTGAAAAAAAAAAACAACCGATATTTGACGTAGCGATTGCGAAAGAGAAAAAATTGGAAGTGTTAAAATTTGTGGTATTTGAATTTTGGATTCAGTGAGAATTAATTGCTAAAACGATTGGAAAAAAATACATACGTGTTAGAAATAATGTAAGAATTCATTATTATAACTTATTTTTTTGGTAATCTATACCGAATGTGCCTTCGACTTGATTTTTGTGTATGTAGCCAAATGTCTACACCATGCGTTTATGCCATAAAATTGTTCTATGGTTTGCTTATTTGGCTTTTCTTTTCAGCATGTTTGGCTCGCTAACTGAAAAGGAAATTGAGGCAGCTCTTGCTGCTTTAAATGATGGTGCAGTCTCAGAAGATGATGAAAATTTAGATTATGATAATATCGATTTTTACCCAAACGTACGGGATTTATTGCATGATCTGGATGAGGAGTCCATAGATCATAATCTACCCTTGGAACATAACGAAGATCTGATCTAATATATGCTCCTCTTCATAGACTATGGGAGGGTTATGTTCCAGGGTCTTCGTTGTGTCCAAGGGTAGATTATGATCTATGGACTCTTCATCCCGATCATGCAACAAATCCCGTACGTTTGGGTAATAATCGATGTCATCATCATCTAAATTTTCATCATCTTCTGAGACTGCACCATCATTTAAAGCAGCAAGAGCTGCCTCAATTTCCTTTTCAGATAGCGAGCCAAACATGCTGAAAAGAAAAGCCAAATATACAAACCATAGAACAATTTTACGGCATACAAACGCATGGTGTAGACATTTGGCTACATACTGTTAATTTTCAAAAATATACTTTTTTTTTCGTACTAAGATTTTTTTTATTATTTTTCCCCCTATCTGTGACTAAATATATAATTGAAATATTTTTTTCATAACTAAATAAAAAATCATGCATTTAAGGGTTAAATAAAAACGGTTGTCATAATTAAAGGCACTAATTTAAAATTATACATAGGAAACTGATTCCTAAATTACAAGAACAACGGAAATTGTGGCTTTTTGTTTTTTTATGATAAAAATGTTATAATACATATTTTCAGCTCAGAGCATTTCTTAAACCTAATTAGCATACGTAAATAATCAATATTAAATATTAAATTCCACCTAAAAAAATGTTGAATGAAAATTTTATCACTTTGTATATTGGGGTGTGTCATACCCCACCTGGTACGGGACGTAACTTTTAGTCACCTCGTACACGGAGGGTTAATCAAAATCAGTTCATTCATGTATTACTTTCTTATTTAGATACATACAAAAAACGTAATGTAAGTTACTCAACACATCTTTCAACAGTTTTTCGTACCTATACACTCTAACAGTCAATTTTCAATACCGAGAATTCTGATACATATTTTCCATTTGATAGGAAAAAGTACATTGGAGCCTTTCAAATCCATAGATTTTACAAAAGCTTGGTGCATGAAACCCAATAGTTTGTTTTAGCTGTATGTGCATTTATAGGAGTTCTACAAAAATCATTTTTTCATTTTCAAAACCAATTCTGACTGGAACTAGACGCAGTTCCAAATAAAACAAGGAAGCCCCAAAGTTTTCGGTTTATTAACTTTTGAACACATAAATCTGCCACTGGACACCCTATATTTTGTGTACCTCTTCATAAAAAGGGTCTGGATACCCTTGAATTTACGAGGGTTGCAACATATTTGATATTGCATTTTGTAACACGTGTATTGATATTTTGGACGTGCACCTGCAGGACCTTTTTTGCTTAGTTTTAATATCTTTATGGCTGATTTTAAATTGCCAGTAATATTTTAGGAAAAAATACGTCTTCCACTATTTTAAAAGATAAACTGTAGATAAACTGGGAACAGTTATTGGGTATCTTGGACTTTTTATTTTCTAAATCTGTTAAAATTTAAAGAAATAATCAATTAATGCCTTCGATGGGACTTATGACCGCAGTCTGTGGAGGAACACTATCTGTGGTCGCGATCCTCATCAGTGAGGGACCGAGGAAGAAGAAGAAGAATGGGACTTCAACCAACGATATTTTGTTTTTCAAACAACTGCAGTCACTATGCTGTTATAAGTGAAGTAGGTTATCTAGCGAATCTATCGGGAGTCCATTCTCAACACGATTGGGCTTCCCCTTGAAATTATAATTGACACGGTAGAAACCCCGCAAACTACGTAAATTTTAGTTGATAGACAGTTTCGCCGGCTTATAGTTTTTATGAGGCATCGGTCGATACCAAATCGGTGCGCACTTTCATACCTTGAACAGGTATTAATCATTAACAGCCTAACTAAACTATCGGCCGGCAAAAAGTCTGTGGTCTGCGGCATCGGCCGGCAAAAAGTCTGCGGCTAAGTCAGTAAAATCTTATTTCCAAGGACATCAGAAAATATTAGACCACGAACTAAAACAAAAACAACGCACTCTCGCAATCATGTGCTATAGCGGTTGTGTATTCGCTTCTATATTCTATGGCGGAGTGTCTATGGTGAGCTGATTTATGGCCACCTCGCTGAAATAAAGGCCGATACATCGGTGGACGGTATTAGAGTGACCATGTGATTAAAAGATATGGAAATACCTCTAATTAGTACCATTTTCTAAACGAAAATGAGGAAAAATATGTGCACAATATTAGACAACCTCAAAAATCTTCTTGCTGGATGGAAAAAGTGGGAGAACATTGATATTTGCTGTTCTTTGTGATGTCTGCAATTAACAGTGGACTGTCATAGACTGAAATTTTGATAATGAAGAAGATAGTTACTTAGGCCGGGTTGCACCATCTTACTTTAACTTTGACAAACGTCAAAAATTTGTCAAACTCCATACAAAAAAAAAACCGACTCCAAAAAACCTACACTAAAAAAAAGTAGAAAAATAATTACTAATTACCTACTTATTTATTAGGACGAATTATTAATATTTATGTAGGTATACCATGATTGATACTTCTGGAGTCGGTGCCAAGATTATGAAACATGTAAAGTTTGCCTGCATTATTTTCTACTTTTCAACCGACTTCAAAAAAGGAGGAGGTTCTCAATTCGACCCGTATGTTTTTTTTTTCTATGTTTGTTACGCGATAACTACGCCAATTATAAACCGATTTGAACAAATCTTTTTTCTGCATATAGGTAATACCTCAAGGGTGGTCCCATTTAAATTTAATAATAGAAAAAACAACCCCCAAGGGTGGAAAATTGGGGATGAACTTTTTTATACGCAATATCTCCGCCGATTATAAATAAATTTGAACTACAAAAAAGTTAAAAAATAGGGTATGGGTATAAAAAAGTTCATCCCCAATTTTCCACCCTTGGGGGTGAAATATTTTCTTCAAATTCGCATGAAACCACCCTTTTGATAATACCTATTCAACAAAAAAATAATCGTTCAAATTGGTTTATAATCGGCGGAGATATTGCGTATAAAAAAGTTCATCCCCAATTTTCCACCCTTGGGGGTTGTTTTTTTATTATTAAATTTAAATAGGACCACCCTTGAGGTATTACCTATACGGTGAAAAAAGATTTGTTCAAATCGGTTCATAATTGGCGGAGTTATCGCGTAACAAACATAGAAAAAAAAACATACGGATCGAATTAAGAACCTTCCTCCTTAAAATTATCACTTCACGGGATTTATTGCAACAATATCTATTAGTGTAGTGTGGACACTGTTAGTGTAGTTTGTCGGACTGACTGTACCACTGACGAAAATATTGTGCAAATGCGGGTGGGTGAAGAAAACTCATCGCGCCGGAGCAGACGACGCCGCATCTCTTCAGTCTGCCCGCGACCATGACTCGTGCAACCGAGCCGAAACGTCGGGAGGGTAAATATTATTTACCGTTAAAATAGATATTGTTGCAATAAATCCCGTGAAGTGATAATTTTATAGTAAAAAATGCAACATAATAGTTTAAAATATAACCTTCCTCCTTTTTTTGAAGTCGGTTGAAAACACCGGTTATCGTTATAGTTTCAGTCAAAGTTAGGTGGTGCAACTCAGCCTTAGTCGTACTCTTTTATGCAAAAATACTGAATGGATTTTAATATTACTTTACGGTTTTATTGTTTACACGTCATCACCATATAGGATATAATTTATAAAGATCTGAGACAAACTGAATTTCGTACGGACTAAGCCGCAGTAAAAAGGTACTTCATAATTTTCGCCTCACTGTATTAAAATAATCATATTGCTTTCTTACCAATTAGTAGGCACATTACTAAAACCAAACACAGAACAGTGTGCTTACCATGAGTTTACGTTAGGTGAGCTCGCTAGCGAATACGTCAAAAAATTCTATGAAGATTTTATTTCTTGAAAGTAGCCGCTAGGGGCGCTGCACAATATGTCATACATTTAAATGTCATTTTTTTACGCAGTCGCTAGCGAGCACACCTAACGTAAACTCATGGTAAGCACACAGAACAAAAGAGTGCAAAAAGGACAACGTTTCTCAAATCATTCGTATTCTAAAACGTTCTCCTGAAGCTATCTCTAAACAATTCCCTTAATCTACTCATGTAAAAACAAAAAGATAAATGATCCCAGAGGGAACCCAAATCGTGGCCATTCGACGCAAGTGGTTAGGGTTGTATGCATATGCGGTTAGGAAGATACGGATTTTTGGGTTACGGATATTTTTTTGTATCCGTCAAGTTTTTGCATGCATTGATTGCACCTTTGCAGTCTAGTAGTGAAAAAGCTGTAGGTATTTAGCTCGATTATCAGGTAGATAAGAAATTAGTTTATACGCATAGTACTAATATAAGGTTTGCTTAGTCTAGACCAGAAAGTCACCCAGCGATATATTCAATTCTTTAAGGTATTCTAATTATGCCTGCTTTGGAAAATAGGTTATAACATTTAGGTAGGTATATTAACATAAAATACGTTTATGCCCGAATAATATTACGGACTATAGGCACGTAATTACAATACTAATTTTGACGTGCGTGTGATAGTGTTTGTTTTATTGTTAGGGGTAATTTTACCTCGGCAAGTAATTCAGAACCATTATGGGTGATCGAACAAAATTAATTTCATGTTATTCTCATACATTATTGAGTAGCATTATCGTATACCCGTAAACGTTTACTGTAATCGATACAATATCCGTTACCGAATCACACGTTCTACACATCCCTAGTGTATTCGTAAAATGAAAACCTCGCGTCACGGTGATCAGGCCCAATCCGAATGCTTAATCGATCGTCCTCTCTCTTTCGTATGATGCCTGTTTGCAGATTTCGCAATTTCAAAAATGGAATGGCTTTGGAACATCTTTTTGTTTTCTTTTTTTCCTTTATGGCTTCGTGCAGTTTGCAAACGGCCAGTGTCAAGAAAAAACATGAACATGACGCTTGGTTTTCCCGCCAAGTCCGCTTTTTATTTTAAAAACTAGCGGCCGCCCGCGACTTCGTACGCGTGGACCTCGTTTTACTACATTAGGGGTGGAGTTTCGTAAAATCCGCGCTTAGCATCTATAGCGCATACATTTTAAATTTCAACTCTCTTACTTTAAACACATAGGACTTTCATAATATAAAGTTCCAACCCTCCTTTTATCTCCTTAGCCCCCGTAGTTGATTTCTAATGATACATTTTCAGTATATGTACCATCACCACCACCACCATTTCAGCCATAGGACGTCCACTGCTGAACATAGGCCTCCCCCAATGCTTTCCATGTTGATCGATTGGAAGCGGCCTGCGTCCAGCGCTTCCCTGCTACCTTTACGATGTCGTCGGTCCACCTTGTAGGTGGACGTCCCACTCTGCGTTTTCCGGTACGCGGTCTCCATTCCAGAACCTTTCTGCCCCATCGGCCGTCAGTTCTGCGTACTATGTGCCCTGCCCATTGCTTGCTAATCCGTCGGGCTATGTCAGCGACTTTGGTTCGTTTCTGGATCTCCTCATTTCTGATTCGATCTCGCAAAGAAACACCAAGCAGCAAGCTTCTGTATAAGACCTATAGTGAGAGGCCAGGTTTCCGAGCCATAGTTATCACTGCTAACACACATTGGTTATTCACTCTAGTCTTCCTTCAGGCATTGAGGTATTTTGGACGAAAAGATGTTGCATAGTTTCCCGAACGCTGCCCAGCCGAGTTGGATTCGACGACTGACCTCCTTCTCGAAATTGGACCTAGCTTGATCGATTGTCCGAGGTAGACAATTAGACATACTTGTCGACAATCTCGAGAATTGAGCTTCCAACTGAAACTGGGTAGGGCGCAACATGGACATTCGACATAAGCTTCGTTTTGTCCATGTTCATATTCAGGCCTACCTGTTGGGAAAATCGATTAAGGTCTTCGAGCACTGTGCCAAGATCTTCCAACGATTCTGCCATATATCGTCGGCAAACCGATGTGTACACAGTACCACAGTGTACCGAACAGTATATGTACACCTCCACAATATCTAGAGATCAAAGTGAGCATACATTTTAACTTTCAAGTCTCTTACTTTAAAAACCGAGGACTACAATACAAACTTCCAACCCCCTTTTTAACTCCCATAAGGGTTGAATTTTGCAAAATTTCGTCTTAGTGACTACCTACGTTCTAAAAGGAGGTGTATTCCACTTTGATCACCTGACTTTGATCAGCTAGGTGATCAAAGTGGACTTACAGCGACAATTTAGTGTCCTTTGAATTTATTCTGTGCCTTTTGATCACCCACGGATACGATGTTCTGGGTGAGCCAAGTGGACTCTAGTTAAATTATTATTTTAGTGTCCTTTGATCATCTACAAACAAATCACACCTCCTCTGAATAGTCACATGTCCAATTGTTGTACTACATTTTTTGTTTTGTAACATTTTTGATATTTTCTAAAAACCGCAATAAACAGATTGGACATGTATGTGACAATTCAGAGGTATGATTTATTTATAGGTGATTAAAGGACACTAAAAAAATAATTTAACTGGAGTCCACTTTGATCATCTTGGTGATCAAAGCCAGGTGATCAAAGTGGAATAGACCATTAACTCCTATGAGAACCCTTTTGAGACTTGTAGTTTCTGAGACTTCGTGATGACTGAGTGAGTCACTTAGTCATTCAATGACCTTTCTTTCTACTAAAATTATACGTACCTATAGTAATTATCATTAAAATCAAATAAGTAAGTACCTACCAACCTAAGTAATTAAAATAAAGACCCTACCAAAAACCGGCCAAGTGCGAGTCGGGCTCGCACACCGAGGGTTCCGCCGTACAAACGTAGCGGTTTACAATTTATGACGTATTAAATCAAATTACTTACTTGATTCCGTTGCGAGTAGTGGCGAATTTCAAAATATGCGGTATGATTATTTTTTATTTATTTATTTTTCCTATATTTGCATTATAGGTAGGTACCTACCTCAGCGTTTTGAATTTTTGCGTTGATTTAGAATTTCTCACAGTTTAGAGGCAATTAGATTTAAGAAGTGTTTGATATGAATTTCAACTTTATTATCTCTACGCGTTCATGTGAAAAAGGGTAGGTAGTAAGTTTATAATTATTAAAAAAATATTTTATGTCATATAAGCAAAAATAATATTTTAAATTTTATATAACTTCAAATTCATCATTTTCGCAATTTTTCCTTTATCTGTACTATATAACGTTGCTTCGTGCCGAATTTCAAGATTCTGAGTTCCTTGGTAGTACCTTGTAGGTTTTGATTCCCTAGCGTGTGACGGAAATTCGTCTAAGGTGTCGGTATAAACTGCTGTATCTTTTGATCGCGTTAACTTAGAAGTTTGATTTTTTTATTTCTTAAAGGGACAATAGATCTAGGTATTTGGTATAAGTTTCAATTTGATACCTTTATTCGGTCGTGAGAAATAAGGTAGTAAGTTTCATTTTATTAAAATATTTTTATTATATTATATAACTAAAAAAATGTAATTTTCGCAATTTTTCCTATATTTGCATTATATGACAATGCTTTATGCCAAATTTCAAGATTCTGAGTTTACGGGAAGTATCCTGTAGGTTTTGATTCCTTTGCGAGTGTCGAAAATTTGTTGAAAATATCGACATAATCGGCTGTATCTTTTGATTGGCTTGGCTTAGAAGTTTGATATTTTCACAGCTTAAAGGGACAATAGACCTGAGTATTTCATGTGAATTTCAGCTTGATACGTTCACGCGTTCTTGAGATAAAGGGTCTTGACAGAAGGACGGACGGACAACAAAGTGATCCTATAAGGGTTCCGTTTTTTCCTTTTGAGGTACGGAACCCTAAAAATTAACAAATTACATAATTACATAAAATAAAAACGACGTAATTTATATCATATTTAACTACAATCGCCCACGCGCCCATCCCATTCGTCCGCCGCTGAACCGTTCCCTAATATTCATCTCGGTAGATGGCGGCACATAGTAAGAATCTGCAAGGAAGTTTGTAAAAGTTACTAATTAACACTTTGATTTGATTAAACACAGTGAATGATTCAAATAGGTACATACAGTGAATGGTTCAATTACATAAAATATCTTTATAATTACTAAATTTTCAATATTATTTACGAATAGCGCTATTCATAGTACACAGTACAGACATGTAATATTTAGTTACTAATTTACTAATGATGTCGATAGATGGCGTTTGACAGCTTTGCCTTCATGAATATTTATGAACCTCAAAAATTTTTGTCAGGCGCGAGAAGATTTTAACCAATGACGATAGATGGCGCTTTTCCACGTCTTATGAAAATCCCAAATATTTTACGGGACCCTATGTTTTTCCAAAATAAAATTTAGCCTATGTTACTCGTGAGTAATGTAGCTTTCGAATGGTGAAAGAATTTTTAAAATCGGTCCAGTAGTTTTTGAGCCTATCCATTACAACTAAACAAACAAACAAACAAACAAAGTTTTCCTCTTTATAATATTAGTGTAGATAATCTAGTTTCGAAGAGAATTTTGGGTACCTATCGAATGTCAATATTGATATTGACTTATTTAGGCGAGTAGTCAGATATAATATTAATAAATCTATTCATTTCATATTTTCATTAATTAGCCTTACAATTATTTCATCCTTAATGCTGAAATTCGTAGAACTTGTCTTTAATTAAAAGAAATGTATTTCGTACAATAAGATTTCTCCGAATTAAGTATAGGTATTATAATGCAAATATAATAAATGAATGAAAATATTTGGCTTAGATTATTCTGTTTTAATTATAATTAAACGTTATTTTACTTCTTAGAATCGCGCAGATGACATAAAAGTTTAATGAATTATAATTACGAGAAGTAGAAACGCGCTGTATAGTCGAATATTAATCAATGTTAAGTAACGCTCATATTCTCAAACGATACTTGCTTAAGTGAAGCAACAAATCGAACGCACAGCGCAGCGTTAAATAGAGCTCTGTGATTGGTTCGTGTGTCACCCTGTGCGTCCACGCGCACTGTAAGATCTCATAGTAATGTTTGTGAATACGGGCGTAAGATTAAACACCATAATTTCAACTACATTCATTCGTCCATTGAAACACAGGCCGCTCCCAATGATTCCCAGATTGGCCGGATAGTAGCGGCTTGCATCCAGCGCCTTCCTGCTACCGTTATAAGGTCGTCTGTCCACCTTGTGGATGGATCCATAACTTCTAACTTTCCAAAACTTTGCTGTCTAAACGGCCATCAGTTCTGCGTGCCCCATTGCTACTTCAGATTGCTTATCCATCGGGCTATGTCAGCGACTTCAGTTCGTTTACAGAGATCTAATTTATTTTGTAACCTATTATTGATACCGTTTGATAGAGCTCGTAAAGCACTTTCAGGATCAATAACAAGTTTTTCGATGTCTTGTATAGTTTAAAAATAATCGAGTGAGTGGAGGCCGCGTACTGGAAAACGCGGCGTGGGACCGACGACATCATAAAGGTAGCAGGAAGGCGCTGGACGCAGGCCGCTACCAACCGGGCAGCATGGAAAGCATTGGGCGAGGCCTATGTTCAGCAGTGGACGTCCTATGGCTGAGATGATGATATTGAATCGAGTGAGATCTCTTGTCGTTTCTACCCTTTAGAAAAAAATACTCTCAATCACCTAAATATAGATCGAGGTGTTGTAATGAGTTTCGTAATAAATCTTTTAGGCTCTCATTAAGTTCCCCAATTTAGGCCGAATTCTTTAGGCCCGCCGCCCACGGGAGATCCACTAAACTGATCTGTGATTCGTGGAATTCATTTGTTTTGTCGCATCACGGGCTTAATACTCAGATTAGCGACAGCTATCTGACATTATCCGATTTTTGCAGACAGAATAGTTGGAAAAGCGCGTTTTTTAATCAATAAAGTACTAAGCTTTTATTTTGTTTTGAACTAATAACCCTCGTTTTTTCGTACATGACCTAATTCTTCTATTTTTTGATGTTGCAGGATTCCAGTTTATAGACTGAAAGTCAAAGAAGTATTTTAAAAGTCATCACACATCATAATATCCATCACGTCAATTTTTTTTAAGTGAATAGTTAAATGACATAGATTCTGTTGACGGTACCACGGTACTCAAATTGAGCCAAAAAAGCATGCTCGAATCATACATTCATAAATGCCAAATACTTATAAAATTGACATTGTATTTATTTGACATTTAGAAATTAATGTATAATTTATTACTATTTAATTAATTTTTAGTCTGCACTCTGTATTAATTTTAACTGTGGAAACTTTGCTGATTTATGTCCTATTTTTTGTGTGATTATTTGTCTGTATATCAAAATTGTTTGTTTCCCTAATATAAATAAATAAATAAAATAAAAAATAAAATTATTGGTCTAAAAATAAAGATATTTAATTTCAATCGTCCTTTAAACGATATCTCCGCTAGTGTATCGCGGCCCTAATACCAAAATTCCGTAATAGCTACCATTAGAGAGGGACCGCTCGATGACGTCTTGATACATTTTAAATGTCTCCAAAAAGGGACAGATAAGACCGCTTGCCCCTTTCAGAGGCGAATTTTCTATTTTCAGTAGCTATATTTACACAGTTCGGTTCGATTCCGTGTAAGAAAGTTAGGAGTAGTTTTTTGATCCGTACTTAAAATAGCCATTTGTCAATATGTCAAATTGAATGAGAAGTGGATGAAAATCAGAAAAATGCGTTTTTTGAATAAAGCTTATAGCAGACTTATTAAATCGGAAAGGGATCAACACCGTATCGCCTTTCGCGAGCTGTCAATGAGGGCTATCGTTTTTATACTTAACAGTTGGCACCCCTGGCGATTGACAGCACCTTACCACAAAATATAACAGAAGACAAACTCCATACTAAACGCGCTCGAGCCACGCACACATAGACACCGCTCTAGCAAGACTGTCTTGGACGAATGCGAGCGCGACGTGGCGCGAGCGCGACAGACGTTCGCCACACGTTTGCTGTGGTTCGCTTGAGTCACGCGCCGGTCAACCGCCTGTGATATTATTTTGTTTTGCGAAATTGACGAAAATGAGTGAACAGAAAAAGTCATATTATAATTGTTCGGTATTTGGTTGCTTAAACTCATCATTAAATACCGAATTTTCATTTTTTAAATTACCAGTTGATTCGGGGAGGTAAGTAAGTTATTTATTTGAATTTCAATTGAAATTGAAAGCCAGCTCAATTATTAGGAATATCGAATTGTTTTAGAGAGGTTTTATGAATTATTGGATAACTAGCTTTTGCCCGCGTGAAATTCAGTTTGTCACAGATCGTCATAAATTATAGCCTATAATATGTTATTCTGGGTTATAAACAATAATACTGTAAAGTTACATCAAAATCCGTTCAGTAGTTTTTGCGTGAAAGAGCAACAAACATCCAGACATCCAAACTTTCGCATTTATAATATTAGTTGGATAATAGTGTCAACCACTCAACTAAATACTACTTCCTTCTCGTGTATTTGTTTGCAAACTATTACTATAATAACGTACTAAATATAAATAAGTATACGTGGATATCTGTTATTGTCTTTCTTGCATAGTATTAAGAGTAACATTTTTCTATCATAACGAAATAAACGCAACACATGACAAGACAACCCTAGCGCGACGGCCGAGCGTGCGAGCGAGAGAGGTATGCAAAGCGAGGTACATACATGAGTTTACCTTCTGTTATATTTTGTGACCTTACTCTACAGTGGCGCCATCTTGATGAGTGCAAATGCGATAGTCCTCCTACCACTTTAGCGCTCACCAATTGGTGGCACTGTCTTCGCTACTAGCAAGTGACAGGACCTTACTCTACAGTGGCGCTAACTGGTGAGCGCTAAAACGATAGCCCTCATTGCGAGGCGAGGCGCTTATGTCATATGTTACGGTGCGGATTAGTGTGCGTTGCAGTATGGAGTTTCATACAAAGAATACTGACCGCCTCGAGTTGAAACGGTTACGATCCCTTTCCGGGTTGATAAATGTGCGACGTCCTTAATGTTTAGCGTGATTTCTAGTACAATTTTTAACTAAAACAAACTGACAATATTGGTTACTTTAGCTACGGATAAAAAACTGCGCCTTAGTAGTTATTAGTTGTTTCAAGCTTCAGGGAAAGTTATGGCAACAGTTTTCACGATGTTGAACTCTGGCAATAATTGGCAGTATTCAGGAAAATCATTGCTTATTGAAGATCTGCTTAGTTTAGGGATTTTTCCGTCAGAAACTTCAGGCGGATTTCACCATTAAACGAGTTCTATTGAACTTATTTAAGAGCTGTCATGGTTATGACAACATACCATATTTTGCTCTAACCGGCTGTCAAAATAGAAACATATTATTTTTTAATTGATTTGCGCCAACAATTAATGGTTAACGCCTTCTGATTAATTTTGCCCAATGACAGTTAAACTTTCACCCGGGACAAATTTTACCTTTACTGGTTTGGTCTTTATTGGCGGTCAAGCTGTAGATCCTGACTACACAGAAGTTGCAGCGGTGGGAACGAGAGGTGGGAATAGTCCCGTTTCCCGTTAACGCTATTTTAACAGCAAATTGACATCAAATGATCCGTTATCATGACGATGATAGCTCTATAACTAGGTTCGATACACCTCATTTAATGGTGAAATCCTTAGGCTGAGTTGCACCACCCTCTTTTAACCACATACCATACCATACCAACCATAACCAGTGTTTTTGTATGGCATTTTACATTAGATAGACTTTTGTCATTTTTTAAAGTTAATGTAAAATGGTGCAACTAAGCCTTTGTGGTACGGAACCCTAAGTACGCCAACCGACTCGCACCTGCAATAGTTCGCTAATGGACTGGCCAATTTCTCCAACTTGCGCTGAAGATTGGATAGTGTTTTGTTTCAAAAAATTCTAGAACTTCAATTGTTTCAACTTGACTATTAAATCAAAATCAGTTTAAATTAAGAAGAGTTAACAGTTAGATTGTTATCAATAAAAGCTTTTGAATTATAAATTAGAGTTTGATATTTATCAAAGGGAAATCAATATTAAGAGTTGCAATTAAAAAAAGAATGATTTTGTAAAGTAGGCAGTAGGTACTTAGGTACAAAACTTCGTACTTTCTTACAGCAAATTACAAAGATTTGATAACATTTTGACACCCACGCATTCATGTTTAAAGAAACTTTTAAATACCAACTAAATTCACTAAATTGTTTTTAAAGTTGTCAAGGTAAAAATAATGTAAGTTATCTTTTGAAGCAGTAAATCTTTAATCAAAAAATTTTATCGTAGGCTTTTTATATGAGAGTACAACAACTAATTTAGAATTAAAAACAGTTTTTTACTGTTCTAAAAATAATCTCCAAATGACATACCTGTTAGATTTAATATAATATCCATTAGATGGTCTGTGTAACTAAGGTCCGTTAAAATTTTTAGGAATTGTAAAAAAAGTCCTTGACATTATATTCTTTTGAATAAATATACGGCTCATTATCTTTTTACTTGAACGAATTACCTACCTAAGTGGTGTTCCACTTAGGTAGGTTAATAATGTATGTCCAATAAAAAAGGTACTTAGGTATGTCCAAAAAAAAACTTCAAAGTAAGTACTATGACTAGATTCTGTGGAAAAATAAATAATAATAACTTACATTTTTTATTTATGAAGCCGTATGTGATATCATGTCGTATGAAATGCTTACTAATATTATAAATGCGAAAGTAACTCTGTCTGTCTTGCTTTCACGCCTAAACCGCTGAACCCCTAGTTTGAGTCCCGGTTTTTGGAACATAGACGCGCGCGATTAGGTTTTCTGTGACAGACAAAATTAAACGCGGGCGAAGCCGCGGGCTGAAAGCTAATTAAAAAATAGGCATAAAATAAAAAAAAAGATTTTTTATATTTGGAACTAGCTTTCGTCTGCGTCTTCGCCGGCATATTATTATGTAGAACAAGAATGTTGTTCACAATTTCATATTATTTTGCTCGAAATACTTTTTAATAAAAAAATGTAAGTAAACTTTTATAACATCAAATAACTGCCAGTGAAACAGGGCTTTCACAAAATAGATCCAGCAGTTTCAAAGACTATCAGACAACATACCTATAATTTTTGATAATAAGCTTCATATAAAGGTACCTTCATACCTATATTAAAGCTGTTTATTTGATATACACACTGACTCTTCAATTTTATTATAATTCGCCTAGATTCTGTAGAAAAGTGACGGTTCTCCTTGACTATGATGTGATATTAATTTTATTTGTTTTATGGCAGCAATTTCCCAACTGTGAAAACGCCAACGAAATTCCGTATCAAAGCGGATAAAGTTTCGCGTACAGACAAATTGGTGGCTGGCTGAGTGTCACACCGTTGTTACTCGTGTAACACCGAAACTAATCAAAATCTAAATCAAAATCAAAAAATTTTATTCAGTTTAGACCACAAGTGGCACTTATGAACGTCAAAATGTAGTAAAAATAAAAAAGAAAAGGTAGCCCTTATGGGGCACTTTACATGTCTCCTTATCTTTTGGGCCCTACCAGCGCTTCGAGACAAATATTATATGGCAAGTGCTGAGAAGAAACGCCGGAACAAACTCAGTCACCAGCCGGAATAAACTAATTCCACTAGCCCCCTTCCATCATCGGGGAACCAGACGCAGGTTAGCGTACCATCCCTATATTGTTGACATTCCACCAGCTCGCGCTAAGCGAAATCGATGACTCTTTTATAATGCGAACAGCTAGGGACTGGAATTCGCTGCCTGCTGCTGTCTTTCCCGAAGACTATTATCTGGGCCTTTTCAAGGCGAGAGTGAATAGGGCATCCTAGACTGCATCCCACTTAACATCAGGTGCGATTGTGGTCAAATACCTGCTTTTTTATGCATAAAAAAAACTAGGTGTACTGAATTATTTTTTTCTCTCCTTAAATTACTCATCGTCATTTGTAGTCGACGGCAAAGTTAATAGCTGTATATCTTTTCTTAAAGGTTACTACTACCTTTGTTTGTCACCTGTCATCGACTTTGCAATGGAGGGAAGTCGAACCTTAACTTCGAATTCTCTATGTTCTTCTGATTAATTTCGTTGCGGGTCCAATGACAGTTTAACTTTCCCCCGGAACATTGACCTTCGCTGGTTGGGTTTTTATTGGCGGTCAAGCTGTAGACCCTGGCTACACAGGAGTTGCAGCGGTGGGAATGAGAGGTGGGAATAGTCCTACTAGATTAACGGTGTGACACACATCCACAGCAAAATTAGATAACCACAGATAAACAAAAAAAAAAGAGTTTTCGTGTATCATAAGGAATTATTTTCACGGTTATTATTTTCGTTTTCATTACGCCAACACAAACACGGTTCACAAACGTAGTATCAGTATAATAATATAAAGAGTTATTATTGTTATGAAGCAGGAAAATTGTGTACTTAATACTTTTTCTTATTATCCTGCTTATATGAGGCACTAGTGAAAACTGCCGACTTTGTTTGCTTGGAAAGTATATAACAATTAGCTTGGAAAAGTATTTATAAGAATACTTGTGTAGATTATACATACCTACTTCCTGCATTATCGATGAAACAAACGCTGGTCGTAACAGCGTACATATTAGTATTAGTACTTATTATTATTCTGTGGTTACATTAAACATTTCGACGGGTTCTCCCAATGTCTAAGTAGCTCAGATGGTAAGAGCAGTCGCGCGGCAAGTGAAAGGTCATGGGTTCGATTCCCACCTTAGGTGGTGAGATTTTTTCTAGTCATTTAAAACTTATTTACCTTACTATTCCGATGTCCCAACGACCCCATAGTATGATGTCTTGGCCTCCGATAAATATCGCCATTTGCTTGGGTCTTGTGTGGTTTCACATTCACGCCCGTATTCACAAACATTACTATGAGGTCTCACAGTGCGCGTGGACGCACAGGGTGACACACGAACCAATCACAGAGCTCTATTCAACGCTGTGCGTTCGATTTTCTGCTTCACTGAAGCAAGCATCGTTTGTGAATACGGCCGTCAGTCTCCTGCTTCAAACTTGAGAAGATCACCCCAGCGATATAATCTGTACACACAAACATTCATATTATTAATGGGTATGAATAAGGAGAATATTATTTTGTATCGTCTAAGTAAATATTCATTGGTGTGCTGATCCCACAAAAATATAAAGACAGGCTGTTTTGATTGATCTAGTTATGTTCACAAGAATAGTTTTTCAGGTATATTTCTTGTAAAGACGAAAAGGGCTAATATTCTATAGTACATTATGTACTAATTTATGTATAATTTATATCATTTGTAATTTTATTTATGGGACAGGAGGCAAACCAGCCGACGGATCACCTGATGGTAAATGATTTATGTATATCAAAATAATTATTGGCTATTTATTGGCGATCTATGTAGATTGTTAATTTTATTATTGTATTTCATCATCATCATTTTAGATGACATTTATACCTCTACTGTACTGTAAGCCTTTCTAGAACATAGAATGATCGTTAATATACTTAGGCTCAGTTGCACCACCTAACTTTGACTGTAATTATGACGATAACCGGTGTTTTTTGTATGGAGTTTGACAGAGTCTTGACGTTTGTCAAAGTTAAAGTAAGATGGTGCAACTGACATTGGCGGAACAGTGTGCCCTGTGGCGAAAAACACAAGTTCATCGCCATTAATAAGAAGAAGAAGAAGAAGATGGTGTAACCCAGCCTTAGTGTAGTAAGTTTGTTTTTCTATTACCTAAGCTATTCACTACATTTATCTATGTAAAATATCCGTTTATAAGCCTGACTGCAAAAAATAAATGCCTTAACGTCGGCCTAGTTCTGGAACTAAGTATCTTATTAATCAACCGGGAGAACCTAACTAGAAAGCTTTTTATAACACCATTCTACCATTACATCAGACTATGGATTTTTGTTGCAAAATTGCCTGTATTACAACCAGATAAGATAGTAGGTAGTGGTGGGCTAAGTCTGTCGCCATAACAACAATGTTAACAGCACTGTTGTGTTCCAGCAGTTAAGCGGTAAGATAGCCAGTTCCTCCATGGTCGAGGATTCCGGGTGAAGCTCGCTTCCACATTCGGCCTGATCATCACTTACCATCAGGTGAGATACAGGCCAAGAGCTTCCTCGTTGTGGATAAAAAAATATACCATTGTATTTAGGTTGATATGCTGTCGTCCGTACCGAATTTTCAAACCGTTCTCACATATCTTTTCAGTACAAGTACGTTTCAGTAGCAATCTCAAGTCAAGTAAATAACTTGGGGATAGGTACTCATGAACTACTAAACCTCGGAAGGTCCATATTGATAGAATGCCGAGAGGGATAACACTTCACACTAGTGTGTCTCACACACTCACGCTAGGACCAGAGGACGTATTTGTGAAGCGTTGGAATTGAATATTGAATTAAAATACAGACAGAACGTCCAATTTTTTTTAAGGCAGGTATTTGACCGCAATCCTGGTGTTAAGTGAGATGCTCTTTAGGATGGGACATATCTGTGGCCTAAGGGAATTCGGTTGAAACGTTGGAGACCAATATTCTGCTATCCGAATTATTTAAACGAAATTTTTCAAAAGAATGCATGAAATGAAATTTAAAAATAGCGTTTTAATAATTTTATGTGAGATTTGGAATTCGAATGATTCAAAGATTGGATACGTTTCATCGTATTGGATCATAAAGGTGGGTACTTACTGTCGTCTTATTGCCCACGAAGATTTCTTAGGGTTCCATAAGAGAGCAGGAAATATTTCGTGAATAAAATCAATATTTCTGAAAAAATACAAAGGAACCACAGTAACCTAAGGTATTTAAGAATGTGGCAGGCACAATTAAATACTTCAATACTTTTTTGTAAATACATTACATTTTTGTAAAAACATCCAATAAATGTTTGCATTGCGCGGGGATCGAACCCGTGACCTCTGGCATAGTAGATAGGATTAGGTATCCAATACGTAATATTCTAGACCAGACGGCCGTCAATGTTTTTTTGCCATCAGAATAGTTACGGTACGTGTCTGTTTCGAGGCCCAAATATGGAACAAAATGTACCCAGAGTTATTTTCATACAAAAACAAGCACTACGGGACACGCACACAGAATCCACATCTTTTTTGTTATAAGAAAACAAACATTAGGACTATCCATCAAAATATCGGACTGTTTGCTGTACTAACAAAACGGCCATCGCAAAATGAAGCAAAACTCCACTTAGAGTGGGTTGCTCCCACATCTAAATAAAGCCGCCATTTTTTCCTTATTTTTTCAGTCAGGAAGAAAGTTTATAAAACAAGTATGTGTTTTAAAAGAATCTAATCTTATTCGGTCTAGTGGTAGTAGTAGTGCATTATATTTAGAAGAGGAAGGTATTGGGTTCGCTTCTAGGTGCCTCTTTTCAAAATTATGATGATGATTATGATAGGTCCCACCAGAGATAGAGTAAAGTTTAAATCGTTAGTAAAACTAAACAATTAACAACTGCTAGTCTTATAGAAATTGAGCGCATAACTACTAGTTTCAAGCTTTTATCGCCAGTCTAAATAGTACAGAACACTGAATAATATCTGTAATACAGAACACTGAATAATATCTGCTTCAGTGAATTAATCGTCTCCTATAACTACAAAATTGCAAAATCATAGACGCGGACTAATATCAGTGTAAGAAAAGAAACATTAATTATTATGAGACATCATACTAATAGAATCAGAGAACTACATAACACAAAAGAAGCACAAGAAAATACAATTATGGAAGAGTGCAGTGCCAAATGATTTCAGCTACCTTTCGGTTTCCAAAAAAAAAACCTGAAAAATTGCGCCATTTTGTACAAACGGGTAGATACCGGAATATTTGCCAGACTATCAAAAATAGATCGGGCAAAAAAAGTAAAAATTCCCGTTGTTTTCACATTCATATCGGCGTTGCCGTTTTAGTTTTATCGCTCCATCCATTTCGTGGGAAAGTGGTTTTCAAAATTGTTTGGTCATGAGTGCCATTCTAATATCGGACTTTTGTAAAGTTTCTTTGTTGGATATAATGTTGTAATAAAAGATACAAGTACTATTGTTAGAATGTGTAGCAAGCAGGGTAGTATAGTTATTTTTAAGACTTCCTTTCCTTGACAAAGACGTCTTCCAAGATTTTCCACAACGACCGCTGTTCACACCCAAGCGCTTCCCGAAACTCTCGTAAGTAACTGTTAGGTTTTTATTATATTCTTCGTTTAAGATAATATTAGGGTATGTATAAATTCTAAGAGCCCGAATTTGCCACTCGATTGCTTTTATCGTCGTTCGTTGAAATCTTGAGCCAGTAGCAACTGCGTTCACAACTCTGATTATTTTGTCTCTATTGGGAACTTGCTTTATGAAGCTCATATCTTTACTAGACCAAATACTAATAAAGCTGTTTTAAACTATGAGTGTGTTATGAATTGAAAGTCTTTTAAAACAAACTATCTTATCTTCTTCTTCTTCTTCTTATCGTGTCGACAACAAACCTACACAGTGTCAGCCCAAAACTCCCCTACAAGAGTAGCGTTGTCAGCAGCATTCATTAAATCCTCCTGCGTGCAGTTGCTCGGGCACTCATTGCACGACATCACGTGCTTCATCGACTGGGGAAGAAAACCGCACCTGCACTCCATGTTTGAGCCATGCAAGAATCCCCTGACCAGACCACTATCTTATAAAGACCCTACTTAAGGAAAACCTCTCTTTAATAGTACTATCTTTTGCTGAAGTCTTTCCTAAATACCAACAGTGGTATTGCGAGAACTTAGAAATAACACACCATCAATATGCTTTATGGGGCTCTTTGCGGCGCTATCAAACCGTTGTAACCACCCACAATCTGCGTCTGACTCACTGTCTAAGTCTAAATAACTAACCCTTGCAATGCTGAAGGGTAGTTTTGTACCGCCTCTGGCAACACAACCCTAACTGGCTTTGATTGGACTGATAGTTTAATGAGCCTTCCAAAGCATGCAATATTCTTTTCACTTTAAGAAGTCTTTAAAATAACCCTACCATGTCCAACCATACCATATGCATTCGCGTAAGAACACTGGGGGCGTAGTGTGAGTTTACATCAAACGTCGTCACTAGTGACCGCGTAAAAAATGGTATTAGATGTATGACGGATTTTAAAGCGCCCCTAGCGGAAACATTCAAGAACTAAAATTTTCCTTTTTTTTTAACGCGTTCACTAATGAGGACGTTTGATGTAAACTCATACTAAGCCCTCTGTCTTTCTCGACACTGCAAACATTTATGTGTCTAATTGATTCGCTTTTGTAACTAACCCTTGCAACGCTGAAGGGTAACTTCGAACCGGTTTCTTAATTATTGCCTTTGGGTACGCCAAGTTCGACATTGTAGCGTTTTATGCAGCGGAATTTTTTTAGTGACCTTTTTTAGTAATTGGTTTTTATATATTTTTATATTTAATTTTTTTGCTAAAGTATGTTAGTCGAATGTCCTGTTGACTGTACTAAGGATATTACACTTTTATTAAAACTACAAGAAAATTATTTCCTTAAGGAGTTCTTTGTTTCCCTATCTCACATTTACTAATTATTTTCTAATGAACAAGAATGCTTAAAAATATTTTATTAATCTCCCAGTAATTAAAATGAAATATACTTACCTTATGACTTATCCCGAAATGTGAAATCATTCGTTATTATCTAAACGCGTTTAAATTATGTACTGAATTATGAAAAGCCATGTTTCAACTGCAGAATTAATGTGAACCTCGTCGCAAATTCGTTGTAAATGGGTACTAATTACTGCACTAGGAGCACAGTGTGAATAGAACAGCCAGAACAGTCAAGACAAAAAATCAGAGTTCACTCTAAGGTGTGTAAGAGGTAAATTATAACAAATAATAGCGACTTACCTTGGTTTTGTCTTGGTACTCCTGAATTTGTTAAACTTAACTATGATCCAATTATTTTGTATTGGGAAAATTAAACCTTAATAAGTTTTTTCTGTCAATAATAACGGTTATAAACAGACTATTTACGTAAGGTGAACCTTTAAGGGTCGCAAGTTAATATTGTCATTACTATTTATGCAGTACAAAGCAGGTATTTGAATGCTATCTCACCTGATGTTAATAATCATGCAGTCTATAGGCCTAGGATGCGCGACGTGTTAACTGGCTATCACGCTATTTTATCGATTTTGCCCATACATTTTAACGTCGATAAAAGTTATCACGGCGCGCATCTTAGGCCTATAGGATGGTACATGTCAGTCCCTATTGTAACGTTTGAGAAAGACAGCAGCAGGCAGTGAATTCCAGTATCTAGCTGTTCGTATTATAAGAGCGAAACGCTTAGTGCGAGCTGGTGAAGAGTAGATAATTATACGGAAAGTCTGTTCTATCCGGGCTGTGACTCAGAGTTGGCATTCCAAGGCTTTGCGGCGTTGTGGCCGATCATTATTTATGCACCGTTTTGACAATGTAAATTACATCGTTTAGCATAGACAAATGCATGCAAAATATGAATGTTCTAATGCCAAAGGTTTTGCTACCACTTACTAATAACTGGCTGTTATGTTTTGGGAGTTGGTTTAAATGTCTGTGAAATATTGCGTTTGGATAAATTTCAATAAATTATTGTGCATTTTCGTTACAATACATAATTATTGTAAAGCAATAAAATCTAATTATCAATATAGTATCCCCAACCAGTCTGGCCAACGTGGGAGTGTAGGCCAAATCCTTGCCTCTGGTAAATCTACTATATAAAAATAAGTCGGGTTTTCCTCCCTGACGCTATAACTCCAGAACGCACGAACCGATTTCCACGGTTTTGCATTCGTTGGAAAGGTCTCGGGCTCCGTGAGGTTTATAGCAAAGAAAATTCGGGAAAAGGGGGTAAAACGGGATCCACGCGTACGAAGTCGCGGGCGGCCGCTAGTTAGATATAACAAAATGATAAATCCACAAAGCAGAGCTATGGGCATAATGCAAGTAGAATTTGAATAATAAATATTATTCACTAACAAAGAATAACATTAATAAACAAACCATTTTGTATTTTTAATAACCTTGTCAGTGTTTTTAATGAAAGCCATAAAATAAACAGAACGAATACGCGTTGTTAATTTTTACCAAATAATTACATTTTAGCGAAGCATCTCATTAAAATTATAATAACAGCAAAAGCACAGTTTTTGCACATCATTGGGTTTACCTTTAATTAAAGCTTTCATTTAAGGCACTCCCCAGAGCGAAAATGCTGCTGTCGTGTTTCTTTTTAACACATTTTTATTACATGGCAACAATTTTATTAAGTTAACTATACATTGTAAGTACAAGACTATACATTTTTCTCGTAAAATAACTCGTAATACAACTACATAAGTAAGATGTGAATGTCAGTTTCTATTTTCATTTGAAAATTTTTGCTGAGAATCAATTTTTAATGATAAATGAACTTTATTGTGAATGTGAATTTAGGTAAACATAGCAGATACACGACTCAATAATAGTAACGCTGCAAATTCTAGCATTTTCCTGGATGGAGAAAGCACCTGGATGTGGGCAGCACAGGACCGGTCGCTATGGAAATATGGAAATCCTTGGGGCAGGCCTTTGTCCAGCAGTGGACGTCATTTGACTGAGGAACGAAAGATTTTTTCCTATCAATGATTTACCTTAGCCTTTTTGGGGCATGACAGCGACATCTTTTAGAGAAATCATTAACAAAAATACCATTCAAAATTTTATTTGGTTTATTGTACCCACGAGCATTTACAGGTTAAACGGTAGCGTTTGCGGTATCAGGAACTGTGTCGTTGGCGTCTTCGTGGCTCTTATTGTTGGGGGTTAAAGTCGAAAATCGGTTTAACCCTACGCGTGCTCACAGAACCCTGGTGCGAATGCGGTCACGGTGGGTAGCATGCTTTGCCTCGTTCGTAGAAGATTTATGAGCTACGCTCAGAAGAGGAGGTAGGGGTAATAACTTCCCATACATTATAAGATAGTCTTTATTGTGTACTATAGTCTGGTTTGCGAGCACGTAGAATTTTGTCCAATGACCCCAAGCTACCCATCCTTATCGCTCGCGCGTAATTATGTTGCTGTTACGCTCGCACACTCACTGCGGGCGCCCGTTGCACAGTCGCGACAGCAATATAATTACGCGCGAGCGATAAGGATGAGTAGCTTGGGGTTATTGGATAAAATTCGATGTGCTCACAGACCGGGCTTTACACAAAACTGTGAATCCTAGAGTGAGATTCGTTACGATTCAGGTGGTCTTATCAATAACAAGGGACCACTTCAATAAAAACTCGGGTAAATCCTATATCCTTTTTACTACAATCATGTCAACAAATAAGAACTAAAAGTCTTAGGACTTTAATACTTTGGTCTTGGTAAACAGATATTATGTACATAAAACAAAACTTACAATTTACTAGCTTTCCGCCCGCGGCTTCGCCCGAGGTTTTCCCGGAAATTATTAGATTTTTTCTCGCCGTAAAAACCATCATTGGACTTCAACGAACAATTTTCGCTTATGCGCTTACCAACGTATTTCCGATTAATTTTTATATTATAGATTAGATGGAAATTCGATGAAGACTAAAAAAAGTAACATTTAATTGTAATAAATTCAACTTTTCCTTAATAAGTACAGTTTACATGTTTCAATGGAATAGATAACATAAATACCTATTTACTACTGTAGCTACGTGTAAAAACTGAAATCGATGCAACTTTACTGGTCTATTTTTCACGTTACCCCGCTCTCCCCTTGTAAGGTGTACGTTCTTTAATTAACTACCGTTTGTTTTCTTGTTTATTTTATGAAGGAATTAGAACGCAATGCTATAAATTGTGTTTTGTTCTATTGTCTTTTTCTTTTTTGTGATCTCTTACAAAGTTTACTTAGTTCATTCGAAAATAGTTTTTATTCTGGGTCTGATAGAAAACAGAAATAAGTACTAAAGCTGAATGGATGATATAAAATAAGAAAAGTACTAATAATATGAACTAAATTGAGTTATGAATACAGGGTGTTAGGTAAATGGGTATATGAGCCGACACTAACCCATGTTAACATGGGCATATAAATGGTATGGTGAAGTCAGAAAATTGATGTCTTCATTTTAATTATTTTAATTTTCATACAAATCGGATTTTATAAAATTTATTTTGTATGAAAATTTAAAAAAATTAAATGATGATATCAAATTTCTGACTTCACCGTACCATTTATATGCCCATGTTAACATGGGCTAGTGTCGGCTCATATACCCATTTACCTAACACCCTGTATATCTCTAGCGCTTAACTCAGTCTGTGGGCAGGTATGAGAGCGGCACGTCAAACGTCAGAGAGACTTCAGATAATAATATGCTTCAGATTTGTATGCTCTGTCACGTCATAATATGTCAATGTCACCCCTCCCGTGCCGCTCCCATATCCCAGGCACTGACTAAGTTTAGCATTAAACCTATAATAGTGTATTAAAAAGACTTGAAACAAACTCCTTAAGTCAATCTTTCCATAGTCAAAAAAAAAAGTCAAAATTTCTTTATTTGTTTAGACTAATAAATAGTTCTTACAAATCGTCATTTTGCTCTTAAGGAGCCTCTACATGTCTCATAATCTTTTTACCCTACCAGCGCTTCGAGACCAACATTTGGCAAGTGCTGAGAAGAAGCGCCGCAACAAACTCAGTCACCACTGTCTGCCGGTTAATATAGATACTAAACATACGGATAGGTTAAGATACATAAACTTTATAAGCAGAGATTCCATTACAACACCAACCTTATGGCACTGCGGTCCACCTCTATAAATTGCTTTAGTTTAATTTTGAAATTTCAATTACTTACCCGTAATCAAGCATATTATCTTAATTAATAAACCCAAAGTAGGCCTTTAGGCAAAACGTGAGCGTGTAACGGAAACTTGAACAGTGAGCTCACGGAAATTTCTTATACGTTTCTTAAAATGAAAAAAAAAAAAAAAATACTGGACTTGATTAAAATGAAATTTTGAATCGAATAAGCTATATTGTCAAACGTGCCTAATCCATTTGAATTGCGTGATAGACTTGGGTAATTTTATCGCAGAAACTTGAGCAGTGAGTTCACGCAAATTTTTATAGAACTTTTCTTAAAGAAATGAAAACCTTGATAAAAATTAACATTAAGTATCGAATGATCTACATTGTCAACCTACCTACTCCATTAGAATTAATCCAAAACTGTGTGATAGATTTATTTGCTTAGATTAATTTTCTCGTAATAACTAAAATAAATTAACGTATGATAAAAGAATGTCGTTCGACACTCCAGTGCATAAAAATGAGCTTTGTTACAACTCACCTCGGTCTCCCCTAAAGTTCAGTAAGCAAAAAATTACCAACTTGTCTAAAGTGTGACAGAAGACTTATGTCAATAATAGTGTCAACTTCATAAAGGTTATAGCACACTTATCAACCCGGAAAGGGATCAACAACGCCTCTCGCCTTTCGAGGCGTTAACGTTACGGTGCGGATAAGTGTGCGTTGTATGAAGTTTCATACAAAGAATATTGACCGCCTCAAGTTGATACGGTTTCGATCCGATTCCGTGTGCTTCATCATTAATATTCATTTATATTGTCACGTTTATGTAGAGAGTTTACTATCTCTATCTCCACTGTACTAATTCTAAGTAAAGGTAAGGTCTGTCGGACCATCTTATTGATACAAGTTTAAGTTAGGCCTGCAAGATAAGATGCTGATAATATCGGGTCTAGACGTTTCTATTCTACTTTGTCAATTTGTGGCTAATTGATTCTGTGAAACAATTAGTCGCAAACGATGCTTGCTTAAGTGAAGCAGCAAATCGAACGCACAGCTTTGAATCGTACTCTGTGATTGGTTCGTGTGTGAAGTGTGACCCTGTGCGTCCACGTTCACTGTGAGACCTCATAGTAAGGTTTGTGAATACGGGCGTAAGTTTGGTTGATTACACTCTGACTTTGTACGGAGTACTTTTGTCAACTCATAAATGTTATTCGAATTGTTTCCAGGAACTAATTAGTCGCAAACTAAACTTCTAACCAAATATGAAGGAAATGTGGGGAGTGGAGGTTTAAACTTGAAGGAATAATGAATGAACGAGGATAATTCAAGATGGCAATTTTACAGCTAAAGTAAACAATATATAAGGCTGAGTTGCACCACCTAACTTTGACCGTAACTACTCGTATAAATTTTTGTATGGAGTTTGACAGATTTTTGACGTTTGTGAAAGTTAAAGTAAGATGGGGCAACCCCGCCAAAGTATGGCAGACTATCCCCTTGTTTTTGAATTGAGATCTTTAGTTTGAGTTACTAAATTAAGTTATAACTTTGCCTATGAAGTCCATACTTAAATAGATAATGAGCTGACAATCTAATTCAGAAACCTGGAATATGGAATATCAACGCAAGTAGAAATTTCAATAACTACTACTTTAACCGTCTTGATTTATATAGGTGAATTTAGTTGTTGCAATTCAGGAAGGCGAGTGAGCTTTACATGTCTGGTGGCTCGCTACTGTTCGTTTTTTAAAAGTTTTGATGGACTACACTATCGTTATGTGCATGCACACGTACACACACAAGTAAAGCTCACTCGCCTTCGTGAGTTTCAAGAATTATTTTCATAACATTTGCCCTCAACGGGATCTAAACCTGCTATCACGGACTGACTGAAAAGGTGAAACTTTTTAAAAAAACCGTGCGCGATTTTATATAAATCTTATGATTTTTATAGCCGAATGCAAAATAACTAAATCTCACTTATCCATTTACGGGAAACTAATACTGTTTGCCAAAACTAGGTTAACCATAGCTCGGTTGTTTGGAGAGTAATTAAAACAGACTGCTATTTTTAAAATGCTGCCAAAATATGTAGATTGTAGGTATATTTTACAATTTATTTTTAGTGTCTCTGCACATTTTTACAAAAACACAGGATAGTTTCTTTATTCACAGCGAGCAAAGCTCTTGGCCTGCATCTTACATTATGAAAAGTGATGATCAGGCCTAAGTAGGAAGTGAGCTTCACTCGGAATCCTTAACCACAGAGGAACTGGCTATCTTATCTATCCCAGTTTGATCCCAGTACCTATTTGAAACGGGACTGTTCACGCAGAACTAGTTAATAAAATGCATTCTTGAGTTTGAGAATTTATTGTACTTTGGACAATATTACATTGAAATAAATTGCGAGTTAACGTGCCGGCCGGCACGTCAAGCCGGTTCGGTGGCTGATAGGCGAGAGAGGGATACAGTGAATGGAAGAGTGAACGCGCGCGCGGACCGAATGAGATTGAACGATAGGGATGTGAAGCTGTCTGTCATAGACAGGGACTATTCCCACCTCTCGTCTCCACCGCTGCAACTCCTGTGTAGCCAGGATCTACAGCTTGACCGCCAATAAAAACTCAACCAGTGAAGGTCAAGTTTGTCCCGGGGGAAAGTGAAACTGTCATTTGAAAGAATAAGGATAACGTCTTTCTGTCATAGCCCGAAATCGCATTCGAATCCGTGGGAAAAAGCTAGTAGTAGTCTTTACTTGAAGACCCTTGCTCTTATCTCTCATTTCCTGTATATTAACATCCGTATTACAAACATTACTATGAGGTCTCACAGTGTTTTTGGTCGCACAGGGTGACATAGTACGAACCAATCACAGAGCTCTATTCTATGCAATTCACGCAAGCATCTTTTGTGAATACGGGCGTAAAACTGCTTCATCCATCAACAAATAATGCATGTATGTTTCTAGCTAATAAAAGGGACCATTCGTCACATATTTGCTAGATTGCTGAACGCCTAGTGAGCAGTAAGACCCAGACTATTGTTAATAACAAACTTTGAACTCAAAGAGCATAGAGCGATAAATAACGCACGGAACGGTCACCGCAGCTATGGAAAGTTCAGCTGATGTTGTGTGTACGGTTGGCAGAAAAACTACAGAGAAGGGACAAAATCTCTGATTAAATTCGTGATATCATTATAAAAGTTAGGTTATGTCATATTTTTTACTAGTTCTACATTGCATTTGATTGATCAGATGAGCAATCGTTATCAAATTTTTGATCTTTTACTCATAAGAATTTATAGCTTGTAGAAAAAAAATATTATTGTAGTAGGATTAGTTTTCCAAGATCGCTACACCCGTAGAAATATCGTAAATCATATTCATGAAAATCGACTAGGTTCAGGCGTTAAGATAAAAAAAAAGAATGAAATAAACAGCATAGATCAAAATTCATACTAAAATTATGCCACAGTTTCAATCGCTGATCGTCAATATGTATTGGGCATTTCTACTGTACGGTGTATTTTTTCTCAATTCGGTGCTAAAATTTATATTTAGTTTTTTAAGTAGTTTCAATACAAAAAAATAAATGTTACTCCATTCTGAATGTAAAAATAGCATTGTCACTAAATATTGTGAAGTGGTTTATGAGAAATGTTAAGCATCGAATTGAGAGAGCACCGAATTGAGAATATGAATCACGGAATTGAGAAATGAATCTCCAAATATAAAAATCGCTCCGCAAACTTAGAATTGATGACATTATGAAGAAATGCCTAATGTATTTCAATAATTAATATAATAAATACTTAAAACGTTTTGATATCTGATTGCTGGTCTATTAGTTAGATGGTTCATCTTAGGTTTATGTGTCTGAAATACCAATGGAATATAACAAAAATCATAATCAATATGTTTAATTTTTTAATAAGGAACTATAATAAATTCTTAATTGTTATATATTATTTTAATTTTATTTAAATAAAACAAATAAATACACTGAAGGTTGGAGACTACACTCGAAGTTTTTGACAATTGTGTATACCTGGGACAAGAATCCAGATAGTTAGGTCCAACTTTGAGACAGAGGTCTATCGCTGAATTCAACTCAGCTAAGCATCGATCGGGAAGCTTCGCTATTACGTCTGAAATACCGCAGCGTCTTAAGACAAAAGTCTTCTACCAGTGTGTGTTGCCAGTGATGGTGTATGGATGTGAAACTTGATCGCTTACTATGAGCCTAATAAGAATCAGAAATGTGAATATCAGCAAAAGAACCAAAGTGACCGGCATAGCCCGTAAAATTGCATAAATCAAGTAGCAGTGGGCGGGGCACATAGCTCGTACAGATAATGTCTGTTGGGACTGAAAAGTTGTCGAGTGGAAACCACGGACCAGTGAGCAGGCCCCCACTAGGTAGACCGACGATCTGGTGAAGGTCAAGGGAAGAACCTGGAAGAATTATTTTAATAAGATAGCAATAGCAGTGTATTTTTTTTAATGAAACCTCAAAAAAATAAGTTTTATTGTCTTCTGTCCAATGACTGGTACGGTCCAATGATTGGTAGTTCACCCTATTATTATGCTCTATTGATTTCATTATTATTTTAAGTTACACAAACAATTTATAGCACAATAAAAGTATCTATTTTCATTTAATATCAATTCGGTGTACGTGTTTTCTCAATTCGATGCCCCATATTCCGCGGAATTGAGATCCACGGAATTGAGGAAAAATCACATTTCATCAAATTACTCGAAAATATTATAAATTACAACGATTTCTACCAAACGTAATGGCAGATATCAGTTAAATACTTAATTAATCCAGCAGTAATCTCAATAAATACTTCATGAACATTATTAATGTCGCACACCGGTTTGAGAAATGACCAGTGACCAAAAATTCTGAGTGATTTCAAACCTCTGAAAAATGCTCCTCAAAGCGACTGATCCCTCTTTTATACTGCTCGACCACTCGAATGCAACTGCTACTTTATGGGAATCAGGCGTGGGTGTTCGTATTGTTCGTTGTTAGTGATATAGGAGCACAAAAGTAAAAATCACGGAATTGAGGCACACACGTCGGACAAAATTTAAATGTTTTACTGTATTAAAACCCAAGGACTTGCAATAGAGAAACTCATTTATATAGCTTTATTAACTATCCCTTGTTCTGTGAATGTGGGTTTCATAATGGGGAAGTTATTATTTCAAAAGTCATGAAGCAAAAACGAGTAAATTCTGGAAACCGGACACTCCATTTTAGGCCAAATTTCGCCCGTTTTTGAACTTTCGGATTTTTTCAAGGCGAGATGTAAAACCTGGCGGTCTTCTAAATATGCTCTCCATCAAGTCAAGAGTCCTATAAATACGTGTGATTTTTTTCAAGTCCGTACTTCAATTTTAAAGGTACTTTTTTCGCCCCAGTAGGTCGATCGGTCGTCCCCGTAGAAATGCCCATTTAATAATAAATTAATGTAATGTTCTTTTTCTGCAGACTGTACATTTGTACATTTATGAATGAAGTTGCTATATTCCTGTAACACACAATGCTTGGTATTGAAATACCAAATCGTAGGTTTTCAATAAAATGCAGAATCATTGTATTTTCTATGAAACATTAAAAAACATGGTAAGTGATGTTATGAATGATAAAAACGTTCATGACTCCATGGAATATGTATGTTCGCATAAAATAGCCGACACGGATATTATTGATTATGTTAGGAAAGTGGCGCTTCGGCCAACACCATTGATCTATTGTAGGTTCTATAATTAATTATCATTAAAATCCTGAAAACATGATTTCATTTTCATACGACTGATTGATATTATACTGAGATTTCAATGTTGGTAACTGTAATAACTGAAGAAAGTGATTACTTTTTATCGTCATCATTCAGCCTCATATTTCAGCCTCAGGACGTCCACTGCTGAACATAGGCAACATACATAGAAACCCAATGAGTTCCACATCGCACGGTTGGTAGCGGCCTACATCCACCGCCTTCCTGCTGTGAGTACCTTTACTATTTATACCTACCACTAATTTTACAAAGTACCTACGCTCGCACATCTCCAAGATTTTTAATCCCGCTTCTTCGAATAGTTCTCTCGCATTGAAGTAAATCGTATAACTGAATTTCGCATCGCGTCCCGAGTTCCTTACAAGTTCCAATCGAGTTATTCGATTGGCATCCGATGCATAATAATCGGTATGCGATTATATGAATTCTTCGGTATATGCCGTTCGACTTGGTGCGACCTTTTTTCGCACGTGTTGTGAATGTTGAGTGGGCAAATTGAATTAGGTATATGTAGACGATATTGTTATTTGTAGAAATGGTTTTTATGTATTTTGGCTTGGTATTTATTATGTGGACGGTAGGGAAGTTATACATATAGAAGTTATGCTCGGATTTCCCTGCGTGATCAAATCAGAAATGAGGAGATCCGCAGGAGAAGTAAAGTGACTGACATAGCCCGCAGAATCGCTAAAATCAAGTGGCAGTGGGCGGGGCACACACATAGCTCGCAGAGCTGATGGCCTCTGGGGCAGAAAAGTTCTCGAGTGGCGATCACGAGCCGGAAGACGTGGTGTGGGGAAGGTGGACCGACGATCTGATGAAGGTCGCGGAATGTGCCTGGATGCGGGCGGCCCAGGACCGGTCTTTGTGGAAATCCTTGAGGGAGACCTTTGTCCAGCAGTGGACGTCATTTGGCTGAAGCAAACGAGGGAAGCTATTAGAAAAAACGCAAGTTTGGGTGTGGTATTTGCTTGGTAGTTTTCAAAGAATTTCAAATTTCGTATTTAGACTAATTTGTGCATTCTGAATTCAAAAATTAATCTCAGTATGAGTAAGTGTTCCTGCCTCAATATTTGTTGAGTGACCTACATCTATTGTTATGAATCGAATATCAATCCCATAACGACCAGTCATATTGCAACAGAAACAAAAGACAAGGGAAAAAACAAACGAATCCGAAAACTGGAAACAAGCCGTCAACAGCAGACGTGACGAGTGCTATATTGAGATCGGCCGGCTGCGCACTGACAGACAATCGGCCGATTGATCGGGCGACTAGTCGGTTGAAAGACATTACGCAACGTTTTTGTTAATACCTACCTATTTACCTATAAACCCCACGCTATAAAATAAACTAGGACTTTTGTGATCACTCGTATAATAATTACGACGCAGGCCTCCACAGGACACAGCTCTACTTTGTAGTTGTACGAAGTTCTCTATCAGTTTCAGTATCTATTTAATTTTAATTGAGAAAAAGCAGCATGGATCAACACTAAATTATGGTTTAATAGACCCTAAATTAAATAGTAATTCCATAATAATATGTAATGGGCAAAGTAATCACTAGTACGCTACATAAAATAATCTACAAGCATTTTAGGTTCTTTTTTCACAGTAAAACTTATTGTCAGTTATGTTGGTTTTTTAAGTTTTAGTCTGTGAGTTCACGTTAGGTGAGCTCGCTAGCGAGTACGTCAAAAAAATCTATGAAGATTTTATTTCTTGAAAGTTGCCACTAGGGGCGCTGCACAATATGTCATACGTTTAATGACATTTTTTTACGCAGTCGCTAGCGAGCACACCTAACGTAAACTCATGGTAAGCACACTGATCTGGTGAAGGTCGCTGGAGGTGCCTTAATGCGGGCGCAGGACCGATCTTTGTGCAAATCCTTGGGGGAGGCCTTTGTCCAGTAGTGGATGTCATTCGGTTGAAACGAACGAAGTTCTAACACCAAGTAGGTATTAGCAGCGAATAAAATATAAAATAAATAAATATCCTTGGACATTTTACACTGCGCTTCTAGTCCCAAACTAAGCAAAGCTTGTACTATGGGTACTAGACAACGGATATAAACATACTTCAATACTTTTTTTTTGTAAATACATACATATTATACATAGAAAACACCCAGTCCAATACAAACAAATATGTTCATGCACACAAATGTTTGTACTGTGCGGGAATCGAACCCGCTACCTCCGGAATAGTTGTCCGTTTCGAACCACTACACCAAACGGCCGACAATAATAAAGTGGAAAACTTTACCATACATTCGTTAATAATCATTTTAGTATGTTAAGGGCGGGAAAAGCCTGCATGCGGGCAGCGCTGGACCGGTCGTTGTGCAAATCCTTGGGGGAGGCCTTTGTCCAGCGAACGATTGTGTTAAGGACGAATCACACTTACCAACCCGGAAACGGATCGTAACCGTATCAACTCAAGGCGGTCAGTATTTTGAAACTCCGTACTGCCGCATACTATCCGCATTGTAACGTAAACGTCTCGCCATCGCGGCCAATGGTGATATGGTTGATCCCTTTCCGGGTTGATATGTGTGTTATGACCTTTAAAAAAAGTCTTATCCAATTTCTTAAGCAACACTATTTTTATCTTGCTTTATCTAATCTTAAAAGTACATTTTCTTACAGTTCTATTCACACATTTTTATTTCATTACATCTGAGTGTACCCAGACAAAGTTTCAGATATTTCAAGTGAAATAATCTGAAAATAAACATGTTATTATAATAAAACCATTGTTAATGAGTTGCCCAACTTAACTATAAGGTACAACTTAGTAAAGTTAGTTGTTCATAAGTTTGTTGAAATTATTATAGAAACACGACCCCGACAGTTCTGAGATTCCCTTAATGAAACAAATTAAGGAACAATAACAAGCAATTGTTAAATGTATCCTGAAAACAAAGTAGGAAACAATTAATTATTTGTGTAGAATTTTGTACATTATTAAAAATAACAGACTAAGGCTGGGTTGTACCATCTTGCTTTAACTTTGACAAACGTTAAAAATCCGTTAAACTCCATACAAAAAACACCGGTTATGGTTATAGTTTCCGTTAAAGTTAGGTGGTGCAACTCAGCCTAAGGCTAGGTTGTACCATCTTACTTTAACTTTGACAAACGTCAAAATTCTGTCAAACTTCATACAAAAAACACCGGTTATGGTTATAGTACGGTCAAAGTAAGATGGTGCAACTCAGCCTAATAAAAACTCAGGTAAAGTGTTACCATTTAATGGGCCTTATTTGTCTCATAGTCCCGTTAGCAGAGTAAATACAAATGAGTAGGTCATCTTCATAGAAACGCCCGAGCGCGGTTTGTATGTGAGGGCGCCAATACGTATCCGGCGCGCACGCACACACTGTCAAAATGGCAATGCCAGATTTTGTATGGAAGGTGGCGTCTTTTTTTTTTCGCGCGGCCATCAACCAAACTTTGTTTTTTTATTACAAAATAGTGTAATAAACCAAACTTACTACGGCATGTATACCTCTAAACTCAGTCTGAACTGAGTTACGAGCATTAGAAGTTTGATGATTTTCATACTAGATTTGCTTTTTGCGCGCAAATTTTGTAAGAAATTGCAACAAAATATTGCGCTATTTTTTATTGCGCTGATTCTGCTCCATACTGATGACTGGAGCCTTTAATAGATGGTATTGTTTATTTAAACATACAATGTCACTATTTTGTTGCAATTTCTTACAAAACGTGCGCGCAAAAAGCAAATCTAGTATGTAAAATCATCAAACTTCTGATGCTCGTAACTCAGTTCAGACTGAGTTTAGAGGTATACATGTCATAGTAAGCTTGGTTTATTACACTATTTTGTAATCAAAAAACAAGTTTGGTCGATGGCCGCGCGAAAAAAAAAAGACGCCAATTTCCGGCATTGTCTTTTATATCGGTGAGTTGCTCCGAATTTTGACAGTGTGTGCGTGCGCGCCCCATACGTATTGGCGCGCGCTCACATACAAACCGATCTCGGTGCGTTTTTATGAAGATGACCTACTCATTTGTATTTACTCTGCCGTTAGTACTTTTCCGTTGTCGGGTATGTACTTTTAATTTCCAAGAATAATAATTATTAATTTAATTAAAGCAGCAGAATCAGTCCTTTTCATATATTTTAGGATCTTGAGCGCTGAGGCGCGGAGGGTAAGGTAAGGAAACGATGCTTGCTTGCTTATGTGAAGCAGAAAATCGAACGCACAGCGATGAATAAGTAGAGCTCTGTGATTGGTTCGTGTGTCACGCTGTGCGTCCACGCGCACTGTGAGACCTCATAGTAATGTTTGTGAATTCGGTGTCAATTAGCAAAATCAAATCAAATCAATCAAAAACCTTTATTCAACGTTGACCAGTATTTTGGCACTTACTTATAGAAAAATATTTTTTTATAGCCTAGTACAACTGTAGTCAGTCACAATAAAAACATTATCTAGATAAGTTAAAAAAATATTTTTACTAGAAGCGCAAAGCAAATCCAACTCTTTACCGTGCTCTTAAAATCTCAAATCGAATTCTGAAGAGCCTTCGAAACTAATCAGAAGAAATCACGTGGGGCCACGAAACGAGCGTGCCCATGAGGCTTTGACGCGCAGCGAGGCCATAAAGTAGAATTGACGGCGCACATTATACGCAGCCATAAAACGCCGATTTCGTGAATGCACCTGGCCTTTTATATTGCAAAAATACGGGGCATTTTCAGTACTGAGAGTACGTGTGATTTTTCTTTAGAGTTAGGCGAATAAAACATCAGATTTCTTAAATTAATGATCACCTAGTATAGTGTAGTACTAGTAAAAGCGAATAAAAAATAAAATATAGAAATGGATTAGTCGCCTTTCCTTCAAATATTACTATACTCCTTGTGCAGTTCTGTCCCGATAATGTGGTATGTTAACTTGACTTGACTTGCTATTAGGCCGTGAATTTGTGTTTTAAAAAAAAGTTACCTACTGCTAATAACTCACCCGCGCCTGCGGCGGTTGTGGAATTGCGGTTTTATTTCAAAACTCACGGGAGCGGTTATTTGCGCGGTTATTCTAAGAACTCGCGTGCTAAGCCACCAGTACAAAATGGTCGCCCGCCGATCGTTTCGTGAGTTGTGCATTAGTTTTTACATAAGTACTGAATTCTACAGAAGCTGCGGGCCCGCAACCGCTGCGGGCGCGGGTGAAAATCGCGCCATGAGTTCTTTCTGAGCCTTGTATTCAAATTGTATGACTAGATAGTCATACAATTTGAATTTAAATGTGATTATAATTACTGCAAATAATTTGATCAATTATTATTACTGTTTTGCTGTACAAAGCGACGAAAACCTTGGCAGGAAGTAGCAGACCAAAGAAGAAGCCTCTTAAGTCAAGTGATGGAGAGCTTATTGTGTCGTCTGAAGGGCAACTGCAACGATGGCGTGAACACTTTCAGGAGGTCTTCCGCCCTACCTTGACTACAGCCACCACCAAGCCTGAGCCACCGCAGCACACCTCTACTCCACCTAGGCTGCTCGACATCAATGTGGAACCACCATCACACGACGAAGTGGCCAAAGCTATCCTATCCCTCAAGATTGGCAAGGCCCCAGGACTCGACCTTATCACCGCAGAAATGCTGAGAGTCGACGTAAACTCCGCCGCCGACGTTCTGACACCTCTCATCGAAAACATCTGGATGGAAGAGGAACTCCCAGACGACTGGAATAAGGGGCTTTTAATTACTGTGCCAAAGAAAGGGGATCTAAGCCAGTGTAGCAATTGGAGAGGTATCACTTTGCTCTTGATACCGTCAAAGGTTTTCTGCAAGATTATCTTGGATAGGTTATCGGGGGCCGTTGAACCTCTTTTGCGTAGGGAACAGGCTGGCTTCCGCCCGAACCGCTCGTGTACCGACCAGATCAATACTTTGCGTATCATTTTGGAGCAGGCATCAGAATGGCAAAGGGAAGTCTACCTAACCTTTGTAGACTTTGAAAAAGCCTTTGATACGCTGAAGTGGGCAAGTATATGGTCGCGACTCGCTGACATTGGTGTCCCGCCGAAAATCATCGACCTACTGAAGGCCATCTACAGGAAATATTCTTGTACGGTGTTGCACGCCATTACGGTTTGGTGCAGAGGATGTGGCACGAGTCCACAATTTCACCTACCTCGGGAGCGTCGTGTCAGAAACTGGAGGTACCGAAGAGGACATCACTTCGCGCATTGCCAAGGCCAGAGCTACCTTCGCACAACTTCGCCCCATATGGCAGTCACGGAAATTGACCCGAAGGGTCAAGATCAAAATATTCGGGTCCAACGTTAAATCCGTTCTGCTCTATGGGTGTGAAACGTGGAAGGTCACCAAGGTTATCTCGCACCAGCTGCAGGTCTTCATCAACCGCTGCCTTCGCCGAATTCTCGGCATATACTGGCCCGAGAAAATCTCCAACGTCGAGCTATTGGAACGCTGCCACGAAATTCCGATCGACCAGCAGATCAAGCGCCGCAAGTGGAACTGGATTGGCCACACTCTCCGAAGGGACCCCGATCACATCCCTAAGCAGGCTCTGGATTGGAATCCCCAAGGAAAACGCAAACGTGGTCGACCCAGGATTCCCAGGAAAACTTGGCGGCGCACTGTAGCGGACGAGGCGAAGAAGATCGGCAAGACCTGGAGCGAGATCAAGCGAGAAGCTCAAGACCGGACGAGATGGAGGACTGTTGTGGACGCCCTCTGCCCCATCTAGGGGACATAGGGCCATAAGTCAAGTAAGTCAAGCTACGTATCTGTTACCAATCTCTCAATAATAGCGAGCACATTATAATAATTGAATTTGGTGAGATAGATACAAATGTAGCTAGAATTATTCTGAAAGCCTTATCGTTAGGGCTTTGTAACTTGTCTTGATAAGTTTATTTGTGTGCACTGGTAACTCTGCTCCAGTGGTTATTGCTTAATTTGACGAATCTAATACACAAACTTGGAGTGCAATAATTTAAGTAATAAATCTCATGACTACAGTTTAGTACAGAGGCACGTCAGGCTAAATACTGGGGTATCTTATACAGGGTGGAATTTTGTAATGCCACCTGGTGGGAAAGTACTCTTAATACTGAAAGAAAACATTCCTTTATTTTTGGAAAGAAAGAGAACTGTATTCATAGATTTTCGAAAAATTTTCGAAAATTCACTATCATACCATAAAATTTTCTGTAAATAATTACAATAATTTAAGAATTCATGGTTTTCCTTTAATTTGATTTATCAAGTTTGTTTGAGAGATTTCATTCTACGATCGATGCAATAAAAATACAGGATGTAATTTTTTACATATTTTAGTTGGTTCGATTCCCGGTTGTAGCAAGAACATTTTTGGGAATATTTGAATTCAGTTCTATTTATTTTCAAAAATAAAGGAATGTTTTCTTTAAGTAAAATTTTCTATCTGCAGTATTAAGAGAGTACTCTCCCTTCAGGTGGCATTACAAAATTCCATCCTGTATAGAGGCAGGAGAGACTAAACACTGTGGCATCTTAATATGTTGTTGAATTATGAACTATTTTGCAACAAAAATATATGTATAGTCTAATGTGCCGTCTATTAACGAGGCTAATCCCACCGCTACAACCCCTGTGTAGCCAGGATCTACAGCTTGACCGCCAATAAAAACCCAACCAGTGAAGGTTAAGTTTGTTCTGGGGGAAAGTTAAACTGTCATTGGACCCACAACGAAATTAATCAGAAGAACATAGTTCAACTTCGAAGTCAACGTTCCACTTCCCTCCAGTGCAAAGTGGATGACAGGAGACTTCCCGCGACTTTCACAAGATTGTTTGTACATCGAGACTCGAGAGGCAGTTTGTTAGTTACAATAGTTACATGTTATCACTGTAGAACAATATCAACCCTGCACTACTAAACTTCTTCTTCTGAGTCGGGCACTCTTGTCAGAGTGGTCGTGGTTGCGCTGACAAGGTACATGGTGGGGTGATGTTATCTCCGAGGGTAGCTGTCCTGGCGATGTGCTTCCTTTTTTGACGGTTAGAGGCGTCGCGGTACACTGGACCATGGTGGACTCAGTGGCCTTTGTGATGGCGTTTATCCACGGGTTGGCGATCGACCGCGTGCTCTCCTGCCTTCAACCTGGCCCTGAACAACCAGTCTCTCCATCGAGTTCTCATTTTTAAAGACGTGACCAAAGAACTTCAGTGTTCGTAGTTACACAGTTGAAGATAGTCTGTCTTTAACACGAAGCTCTTAGAGGATGTATACATTGTAAACTACACTGTAGATTTCAACCCTACACGATACAGTTAGAAAAAAAAGGCCTGTCCAGTCCAATGACGTTTCAAATAGCTCTATTGGATTTTAAAAAGCTTTTTTCAATTCCCTGATAGGTTTTACACTGTCCATTTACACGCAAAAATCCGTCCACGTGATTTGACTAAACCTGTGATATTTAAATGCGTGATCCATTAAACATGAAAGCGTGTCAATCGTTCAAACAGATTTAGATATCCTGGCGAATGGAAAAAAGGATTTAAAGGTTTGGTTTTAAATTTACAGGTAACAGTGTGGGATATGTCATTGCGTGAAGATGCACTTCTATAAGGTCAGGTTCAGATGATGAGCGCTCAAGCGCTCCGAGAATAAAATTTAATACAAGTAGGTACCTACTTGTAAACGCGCGTTAGTAAAACGAGTCTTGAGCGCTCATCATCTGAACCTGCGCCCCGATTGCGCTAATTTGTGATGTCTCCAATTCAATCGCGTTTCATCTCTAGCCCACACTCCAGTCACGCTCCATTCTAATTCCAGCTGAACAGCAATTCAGTATCGCGATAAATTTCACGCGCAAACAAAGACGAAACAACGGATTTAAGCACTTTCCATTAAAAGTTCGAACACCTACCATACACATTCCACCTTTTATCACTAAAACACAGCAAATGTTCGCGAAGGGTTTGATTCCGTTTATAGAAATAATAGCTTTCTGTCAGCTTTTACACAAACACGCAGTTGCGTTTCGTTTACGTTACAGCTCATTTGAACTACATATCTGTTAAAGCGACAATCACAATGACTCTGAAATTGTAAGTTCGCGTTCGATTCCCAGTGGGGTCAAAAATGTTATCTTAAAATGCAATCGGTGTGCAAGTCAACCGCTAAACAGGATATTACTCGAAGTCACTCCGCTCCGTGCCCTAACGTAATCATTGGTGCAAATTGCGAGTGTCTGGTTAAAGGGGCGTTTTCGTCAAGAGAGCATTCGCAGAATATTTGTCACAGCAGAACACCAATTGAAATTGAAAATTGTCAGACCGGGGTCCGTAGTCACTGGTGGCGTGCAAGCTAAGCCAGTGCTTCAGAAGCAGTAAGCTTTAAACAGAACCGCAAGTTACTCCATAACCTCTCTACTGGGACGTGTATTATTGTTAAACACATATCATAAGATAAACAATTAATTCATTAAATTAAAGTTAGCAATTTATTAGAATTAGATTCCAATTGTTTTAACCAGTAAGTTATTAATTTCCCATTAAAATTAATTTCTTAAAATTATTAAAATATTATTTTTGATAATTTTCTACAACACTTAATTGTCTCGTTCAAAAGTCAAAATAAAAGAGTTCTTGATTTTATAAGCTACTAGCTTTCCGCCCGCGGCTTCGCCCGCGTGGAATTTTGTCTGTCACAGAAAAACTTTATCGCGCGCGTCCCTGTTTCAAAAACCGGGATAAAAACTATCCTATGTTCTTTCCCGGGACTCAAACTATCTCTATGCCAAATTTCATCAAAATCGGTTGCGAGGTTTAAGCGGGAAAGCGTAACAGACAGACAGACAGACAGACAGACAGACAGACAGACAGACAGACAGACAGAGTTACTTTCGCATTTATAATATTAGTTGGGATAATACTCTAACGCTCGCGAACGTTCAGCTCGACGTAACTACCCCTTTAGTTGTTAAGTTCCCAGTTCAACACCCGAGCAGGTCTTTGTTTATTTTTGTCTGTCTGTTTACACGTTTTGGTTTGTTACTGCCATTTTCAAGGTACTTAGGAGTATTGCAAGTTTTCTTGTAGAGTTTTCGATTTTAATCATGTCTGAGTGGTAATGGAGGGAATATTGGAGTTAAATGCTCGATTGAGATCTTAAGTGTAGTATTTTATTCTTTAGAGTTTTAGAGAAATGTTTTGTTTTTATGTGAACTTTTACAAATAAAGGTATTTTCAATGATACGCTTAGATAGATGGTATCTTTATGTCGAATACTCTAAAAGACTGTTTTAGGTAAATTAGAGAGGATATTGCAGCTGCAATGGAAGTTATAAAATGACATGATGATGTTACGCTTTTAATGTCATTGTTACGTAAGTAGGGTAAACCGTATAGCTATTGCCCACTTAAAGATTTCAAAACCAATGAGATGAAAAATTAAGAAAGTATTTTAATTATCAACCATTTATGACTTTTTTCTTATAACTCAATAAACTGTTAAACAGAATATTAACAGTTTTTAGTTAAAACTTACGTAACTTAGAAAATATTGAAATAAATTTAAAATCCTCCAAAAAGTACAGTCATTGCCCATTACTTACACTAATTGCCCACATCAAAGCACAGTAATTGCCCAGTATCTTAAAACAAAATAATCAATTTTAAAATGACAAAATAGGCTTTAAATAAACAAAACAAAACATTAAACTTAAATTCTAGTAGTACAGTCTTCAAAATTTAAAAATAAAATGCGTTTGGCCTTATTAACTATATTATCAAATATTTCTTGAGCTGAATGTTGAGGAGTCAGAATCGGTAGAGACAGAATCATCTACTTCAAAACATAGATGACGATGATGAATTTTATTTGTAAGTTTTATATGTATTTATTTTTTTATCTTGTTTGATATCAGTTCAAGTGGTTGCTCAGAATGTTCAATTAGCTGTTGGATATTCTTCCCTAAAGTTGTATCTATTTCCTTACAATTAACATTTTCACTAGTAGATTTAACGTAGGTTTTTCATTTTTTGTATTTGCGTTTGAATTTTTATCAATTTTTTGAAGCCAAGCCATACTTTTCAGCAATTTATCTTGTAGATAAATTGTTGGATACATCTTGTACAGCTTTGATCGCTTTTTGCAAATTTTCTATGCTATATTGAACTTTTGGAGTCTTTGGCATACTGAAAATGAAACATTAAAAGCCATTTCAATATTTATGCCTGTAAATTGCAAAACAAGTCTAGCAATGAGCAACTTAAACACTGCTACTGCATTGTGGCAACACTCTAATAATAATTGCCCTGGGCAATAACTATACATTAACATATGGCAATAACTGAAATGATGGTGGGCAATAACTAAAAATATACAGATTTACGTGCAGTGATTACCCACCGTTAAAATGACCGTTAGAAATCAAATTTTATCAGTTATTTTCATTGATAATGGAGAAAACACTTGTAATTTCATCATGACTATACACCATTTGTTGAATATTAAATAACTTGCAAAAAAAATTTAACCTCTAAGCAAGTAATTCCTTAGTAAAATTGTTAAAGTCTTTACCTGTTTGAGTAACATTTTCACCCGTCTTGACAAAATCCGCCATAACTGTTTTTTTTTAGTGTTTCCTATTGTAAATTATAAATCTACTGTACATTGATCTCGGAGCCATCTACTTAGTAAATTCAAATCTAACTAGAGTGATTCAAAGTCAGCACCTGACAATATTATTCTTAAAGCGGGCAATCACTACCAGTGGGCAATCACTCTCTGGTTTACCCTAATTTACTACAAGGTTTTTACTCTCGACGGAGTTTTTCTTTTGTGAGAGTTTTAAAAACTGTGTGTCAGGCTTTTTAAGCTTCGGAAATAACTTAATTAAGAACAAGGGCTTAATCTAAATATATAAAAGGAGAAACTGACTCACTGACATATCAACGCACAGCCTAAACGGCTAAACGTAGGCACTTGAAATTTGGAAGGGACGTAGCTTAGGGACCGTAGAGGTGCACTAAGAAAGGGATTCCCTAAATTCCCACGGAAACGGGAATTAGCGGGAAAAAACTTTTGTATGAAAAATCTAAACCGCTTAAGTTAGACGCTTGAAATTTGGCATGCAGGTACCTTAGTAAACTTAAAGATTAGTTACAACACGATATTGCAAAATTCCCACGGGAACGGAAGTTAGCAGGAAGAAACATTTGTATGAAAAATCTAAACTGCGTAAGATAGATGAAGGGGCTAAAACGGGATCCACGCGTACGAAGTCGCGGGCGGCCGCTAGTATGACTATAATAATCATCACCATAGGCATCATTAACTTATTTCTCGCCACACACCCGCCATCCAAATCAGGCCATTAATTTTTCGAGCCATACATTCTCCGAGCCATAACGTATCCATACCATAACGTTGGAGCCGCAAAGATAATTAAAGGCTCAGTACTCAGAGTGGAGTCATTAAATAATTTTATTATATCATAGCTATAATAAAGCTGTAATAATGAAACTGCCTTAATTTTAAAGGTAATGGGTTTATAAGAAGGTTCGTTGATTTCTGCGGATTTATGGTTTTAGACATTTATTTTTCTAAAGAATACAAATTCAGTTATTAGAAAAATATCTACTATGTGAATTTGTAAACATCTAGGTAGCTCAGATGGAATTTTCGAATTCCACCTTAGGCAGGTCTCCTTTTTTCAAGTTATTAAAAAATTAAGTCATCATCCGATCGCATAAATACGAAATGTAGGGAGATCGACAAAGTTGAATAACTTTGTTATTCATACATGATATGGTCTGCGTTCATTTTGACCTGATTGCAGACCGCAGAACGCATCCAGTGTAAAAAACGCCCGTATTCACAAACATTACTATGAGGTCTCACAGTGCGCGTGGACGCACAGAGTGACACACGAACCAATCACAGAGCTCTATTCAAAGCTGTGCGTTTTATTTGCTGCTTTACAAGTAAGAATCGTTTGTGAATACGGACGAAATCCTGAAAACATAAATTTTATTTATCTTCTAATGCTGTAGTTGTCCAACACTGAACTGTCCCAGTTATGACACTGTCAAGAGGGCGCTACTACCAATACTGATAATAATAGAGATAATATTACCGTGACTGGGTTAATAATTCCCATTTATTCCACTTGATGTTTCAGAATAGTTTAACTATGTTGTTTTCAGCCATTACAATAAAATAAAATCAAGTCAAACGAAATCTATATAAAGTGAAAGGTCTCTGACTGACTAAATCACTGACTCGTCACGAAATTTTAGAAACTACAAGTGCTAGCAGTTTGAAGTTCCTTTTATAATGTAGGTGCTCACTAAGAACGGATTTTACGAATGTTCACCCCTAAGGGGGTAAAACGGGATCAACGCGTACCAAGTCGCAAGGGGCCGCTAGCTAGTAAGAACAATAAAATCAAGTCTTGAAACGAAAATAATTAATACATTTTCATCTCATTACCAAAGCATAAACCAATATAAGCTAAGTTAGTAAGTCAAGAGTAATTATTTTTGATAAATAATAACTTGAGCACAATGGGCCTATTCAAATGCTTCCTGGCTTTTCGTCTCGATTAATGAAAGGGCCGAGTTCTCTCCGAACAGTAATCCGTTTAGCACCTCAACTTGGGACGAATTTATCGTGACTTCGGGCACAGTGCAATTGGATTCAGTAGGTACTTCAGTCGATGTATCCTACCTAAAGGTACCATCCGTGCGAATATTATGAATTCGAAAGTAACTTACTCTGCCAACAGGCATGTTAATCTGTGTACTATATGGGTGGAAACGATAAGTGATTTCAATTGATTATTTCTAAACTATACAAGATATCGAAAAACTGGGTACTGGTCCTGAAAGTGCTTCATGAACTCTATCAAACGGCATCAATAAATAGGGTACAGAATAAAATCTATCCGGAAATTCAATGTTTCTAGCTGCCATATGTACATTTAGTACAGCCACATCTGTGTCAGGCCGAAATTCAGTCAGAACAAACGTTGAACTAATGCATTCACAAGCAACCAACTTTAGGGCCAAACAGTAATGAAAATGTCTAGATACTACTTTCTCCTACTAATAGAAACAAAAGTAGATAAAAAGGCTTAATGAAAATTTTGGAAGAATGAAGTCGCCTGAAGGATTTCAATCCACAAACACAGTTGAAATTTATTGTCCAGTACGTGAACTACCATGTTCTTTTTTTTATGTGACAGGAGGCAAACGAGCAGACGGATCACCTGATGGTAAGTGATTTACCGTCACGTAGACACCCTCAGACCCAGGGGCGTTACTAGGTGCGTTGCCGGCCTATAAGGTGAAGATACGCTCTCCTCTTCATGTTATTTTGTTGTCAAACATTTTAGTGAATACTAACGGACCTACTAAACCTTTTTGTGCTATTTTGTTCTGACTGAACTCGGGACAAATTTATTGTAAGTTCAGACTTCCCTTCGAACAAATTTCCAACTGATTATGCCTATTTATTAAATGTGATAAGCAGCTTCGGCTTTGTGAGGGTATTATGCAAATAAAAGGTTTGTACAGGTCGCAGATTAGATTGTTATTTATTGGCGCCGATGGAATTTAGGGGTCTCTTATAAATAGGATTATAATATTGAGTTGCTTTACGCCCATATTCACAAACATTACTATGAGGTCTCACAGTGCGCGTGGCTCTATTCAGCGCTGTGCGTTCGATTTTCTGCTTCACTTAAGCAAGCATCGTTTGTGAATACGGGAGTTAGTTAAGTTACCTCAAAAAACTTAAGATTAATTTAAAGGAGTATCATTGTCATCTACTTAGGGCTTATTCCCATGGAGACATCCCGTTTTTTGCAGGAACTGTTCGATTAAAAAAAACTTGCAATTTCAAGTTCAAACATACATCATGATTGTTCAGGCACACATGCTTTCAATGAGCACGGTACGATTGCGCGGGACCTATTTAAATCTGCCGCCAACTCCGTCCCGCCAAAACTTACACGGTGAGCGCGCGCGACTACAGCAGCGCCGCGCTCCACGACGGCAAACGAACGAAAACTATGCAACGCGCTCTCTCGCGTTTGGGCCGGCATCGCGAGTGCCACGCTAATTGTGTGCTCCAACGGAAATGTGAAATTTGGTGACTTTTTGGAAATGTTTTGTGTGTGAGGCCTCCACCGTACTTTGCTTGAAGTTAGTGACTCAAGTGAACCACCGAAGACACCGGGCGAAGCCCTAACTACCGGCCGGCGGCGTCCTACAGAGTACCTACCAGCAGCGCGGCGGCAGACAAGGTACCTGTTCGATTGTTTCTGTGTTTTGTTGATTGTGTTGTGCCTGGACGACACTGGGGAACTCATATTCGGATAAGCTATCGAAGTAGTTAACAATGATAGTCCAGTTTTGGGGGGTCCTGCAATACTCAATCACGCAAAACTGGACAGTAATGATGTGTGCTACCATCCTTTTATTGATCATCATTTTATTCATAGTTATTTAATTTTTAGCGTTAAAAGTCGCATCTCAAACTAAACTTGAAAATTTCGACGGGTTCATTCAGTGTCTAAGTAGCTCAGTTGGAAGAGCAGTCGCCCGGCAAGTGGAAGGTCGTGGGTTCAATTCCCGCCTTAGGAAGTTAAATTTTTTCAAGTTATTTATAATTTTCAAATCATTTATTCAGTTAATGGCAGTTTACTACTAATAAGGAGCGTCACGAAACAAATCCGTTTTTTATTCGCCCTGCCGCTCATCTTGAATTCGTCATATTATTATTATCGTCCGTCCATCGAGAAGAAATTCTACGTTACTTCTCCTGAGAAGTAAGTAGAGAGTCCGTATACTCCAGTTACATTCTTAATAAATACCTACACTTTACGCTTTATTAAACTTTGTCGTACGTATGTTGATAGCACGTAATTAATTCTCATCATTAATTAAAGTACTTATTAGTAATGTAAATAGATATTTAACTTATCCAACCCTAAAATCAAAGCTTTCCGCCCGCGGCTCCGCCCGCGTGGAATTTTGTCTATCACAGAAAAACTTTATCACGCGCGTCCCTGTTTCAAAAACCGAAATAAAAACTATGTTCTTTCCCGGGACTCTATCTCTATGTCAAATTTCATCAAAATAGGTTCAGTGGCTTAGGCGTGAAAGCAAGACGGACAGACAGTTACTTTCGCAGTTATAATATTAGTAGGTATAGAAGTATACATTAGTATAAATGTTTTATTATTTAACTTCCCAAAGAAAATAGATAATAACCTGTCAAAATTATTCAGCTATAATATTGTTTTCAAGGTTGTTAACTCCTCTTCGGATTATACAAGTGTTGGCACGAGTAAGCAAATACTTTGTAAGTTCATAAGCGGGTTATGTATAAAGGGTTTTGTTGACTTCCTGATAGTGGAGTGGCGTAATGATTGTTTTGACTGGTGATGGATGGATTGGTTGGTTAGGTTAGGTAATTAACCCGGCGCCAATGACGTGAAAATAATTGCAAAGACGATGACCCCGGGTCATATTGACCCACATTTCATCGATCATTTTTCAGGAAATTGTACAAGTAAGCTTAATTTTAATTACTGTCTATGTATATAGGGTTCTTTACTGAGCTAATAAAACAAAAATAAAACGAATGCATGAAATAAATAATTTTTTATGAATTTTAAAACAAAACATGAAAAAATCATGTATAGAAACACATTTAAGTCTACATTTTTTGTTTTTGGTAAAGATTTTTAGTATTAATAGGAAACAACAATGTTATATAGTGAAAAAGAGATAAAATCAACTTTTTATATGCAGATACAATGAGATCAGTCTTCTACTTCATCATTCAGAGCCATGGAACTGCTGCAACTGGCGCAGTATGTAATCAAATGGTCTGGGCATGTAAATGTGGCATGACGCACTTGCCGGCGTCGTACTAATGCAAGTTCGAGATTATCCGAACACTGAGTCCCCATTATTTGCGTCTTTTTCACATTCGTTGCCATTTCTAAGTTCTGGCTATTACAGCCTGAAATTCTTCAATCTCGGAATCCGACTCTTCCAGCAACGCTACATTCTTGCTGGGTCATTTAACAAAGACATTTTGACTAAAACTTAAAAAAGAACAACATAAGCTAGCACTAAACACAAAATAAGCGAATAAAAGTAAGTCACAAAATCACCGCGCCACCGATGACGCCGGGTCATAATGACCCGTTTTAATTTGAAGCCTGTGTATCTCGCTACGCAAGCGGAGTCACAATACGTTAACTAACGGAATGGATTTAGGGAGGTTCTATCTCCAGCTATACGAACGCTCGAACCACAAAATGGACGCAAAAAAAAATTATGAACGTTTGAAAATGCCTCGGGTCAATATGACCCAGCGTCATTGACGCCGGGTTAAACGATTTTTTCCATAAGTAATAAACACCACGAATGATTTAGCTTCTTATTTAAGACTAGCGGCCGCCCGCGACTTCGTACTCGTGGATCCCGTTTTATCCCCTTAGGGGTGGAGTTTCGTAAAATCCTTTCTTAGCGGATGCCTACGTCATAACATCTAACTGGATGCCAAATTTCAGCCCGATCCGGCCAGTGCTGGTTTGGGCTGTATGTTGATAGATAGCGTCAGTCAGTCAGTCACCTTTGAGTTATATATGTTTATTTTTCCCATTTCTGGCTTGTTCCACGGGCCAAGTGGCGCGATTGAATTTAATTTTGATTGTCGCTGGAAGACTCTAAAGAGCTCGAATTAAAAATGCCCAGCGAGGAGGTACGTGTGGACCCCGTTTTACCCCATAAGGGTTTGAATTTTAGAAAATCTCTTCTTAGTGAGTACGTAAGTTCTAAAAGGAACCCTCATGAAAAATTTGAGACTCCTAGCACTTGTAGTTTCTGAGATGTCGTGATAAGTGAGTTAGTCAGTCAGTGACCTTTCGCTTTATGAAGTAAAACATTTGCCCAACAAAAATGGGCATTAAAATTAACCCGCAACCTCGTTTATCCGTACTAGGTCATCCACAGATAACCGCAATCCATCACTGTTCTGTCAAAACGTGTGCCGGAAGCAGCTTCGGCCATGATCTCGCTCCAACTTCCGGCGGCCATCTTGCAAGCAAGTTTGTTGCGAACACATTGTTTTCTAAGTTACAAGTGGCACTTGGCCAAGTTGCTTTTTGCTTTGCTTAATATTATTCTCGGATGTTTGTGGGTGGGATATTTGGCGGTGTGGAAATGTCTTTAAAGGTATTCAAAATTATTAGTTTTATGGATTTTTTATTAACTCGTAGAAAAAATAAAGGTGTTTTATATCAAAGACCTTAAAAAATTTTTATTCAGAAAGAAAAAATCTTGTGTCCTAGATTTTAGTAATCATAAAATAATTATGACTTGTAGTTGAGGTACTAATTTCTATCCTATAGGTGATGTATTTCTCATACAAAAATGAAAAGCTATTTGTATGAAAAAGATGATCTTAAAACTTTCCTAACGATAAAATAATATCAGTGCATGAAAACTAAAACTCTCTTAAAACTCATTTATTTATGCAAGTAGGCTTTTAAAAAGCACCTACACGTCCCAGAAACTCAGTCACTATTTACCACAAAACACCTGAAATTTGTTCAAGACAATCCTTACTGATTAACTCCAAATCAATTGATTTGACCGACTTTTAATCAAATCTGTAAATCTGAGACGTTCCAACTAACCTGCTAACCACTACAATGGAAGTTAAACGGGGTCGTGCTCTAACTTCGCCATAAGACCGCAGGGGTGTCGTAGAATACTTCGCAAAGCCACAAGCTCGTGCTTCTGTACGTACTGTCGACAGCATATCAAGCTACAAGAAGTATGAAAGTGGATTTAATAGTTCCAAGTCAAAGTCAAAACATTTCTTTATTTGTTTAGACTAATAAATAGTTCTTACAAATCGTCATTTTGCTCTTAAGGAGCCTCTACATGTCTCATAATCTTTTTACCCTACCAGCGCTTCGAGACCAACATTTGGCAAGTGCTGAGAAGAAGCGCCGCAACAAACTCAGTCACCACTGCTCTTCTATCTATTGAGACTTTAAAACGAATATTATTTGGATCCCGTTTTACCCCCTGAGGGGTGGAGTTTCGTAAAATCCTTTCTTAGCGGATGCCTATGTCATAACATCTACCTGCATGCAAAATTTCAGCCCGATCCGCCCGGTGGTTTGGGCTGTGCAATGATAGATCACTATGTCAGTCAGTCAGTCAGTCACCTTTGAGTTATTTATAGAAGATTTATTTACACAGATTTTAGGCCTTATTTTACTGACTAGATCTACTTTAAGCCTTGATGTTTAGGGGTTAATTTTCTGTCAAACACGCTGTATCCTCCATGCCCGCAAAATACACTAGCTCACAAATTACAGACCTACGCCAGGACAACAGTCCTTTATTAACTTTATTCGTATGTAGATGAACTTTTGTAAGGTAGGACGCCCAAAGGTCAGTAGATATTAAAACTGGGCTTTTAAAATTACATGAATATTGTGGTTAGACAAAATCCTTGTAGAGAAATTGAGTAATTTTACAACATCTTTGTTCAAACGTTACTGCAGGCCCATAAGCAGGCCACGGTCGTGTGCTTCCTACATCAATTTGAACATTATGCTGTGAAGATACGGTTGAAAACCAAATACTTTTTTGAGCCTGGTTAAGGGTTAACTACGTCTAACTGCGTCATACAAAATCTGTAGTTTACTCGTAGCTTGATCGCTACGACTGCCTACTGCTACGCCGTAGCAACTTCGTAGTCATAGACATCGTAGTATGATTATTTAGTTCAAGAATTGCTTATGAAAAAATGTTATGTCACTGTCACGCTCGCACACTCACTACGGGCGCCCGTCGCACAGTCGCGACAGCAATATACAGTGTGAGTCACGTTAAAGTGTACATATGAAAATAGATGAAACTAGACCTATTTTTATCGACAAAAAAGAGGTCAAAAATTTTTTGAGATTTTTTTTTAATTTTTTATAGATTTTTTTTTCTTCCAATTACTTATTGTAAAGAAAACGTAATAACTTTTAAACTAAGCGGTATATCCTGATAAAATAAAAACAGTAATAATGCTAAATAACAGGCGATACTAAAAAAATAGACAAAATACACAAAAAAGGCCAAAAAATAATAAAAAATGATAATTTTTGAAAAAAATCTGCTTTTAAATTCGTGTTTTTTTGGTTATTTTATAAATTTCTCCAAAAAATGCCCCTATAACTGGTAGTTTTTATTACTTTGTATTATTCTCTATCGTATTGTCTTTGTAAAACCAAAAATTGCATGTCTCTATTCCTATCACAACATTTGCTATGATCGTTTGAACTAAGCCTCTCCGGGCGTGCCATTCAACGCTTCGTTAACAACGAAACTGAAAATGGCTCTAGATTTGTAATTTTGATAAAGACAAGTTAGATTTCAAATAAAAACAAAAGATTTCGAAGTAAAATAAGCATTTTAGTTAAAATTAAAATTGTCTCTACCTGTAGCGGAGAATAATGTTGTGGCAGGCCTTTGTTCAAACGATCATTGCAAACGTTGTGATAGGGATAGAGACATGCGATTTTTGGTTTTACGAAGGTAATACGATAGAGAATAATACAAAGTAATAAAAACCACCGGTTATAGGGGCATTTTTTGGAGAAATTTATCAAATAACCAAAAAAACACGAATTTAAAAGCAGATTTTTTTCAAAAAGTATCATTTTTTATTATTTGTTGGCCTTTTTTGTGTATTTTATGTATTTTTTTAGTATCGCCTGTTATTTAGCATTATTACTGTTTTTATTTTATCAGGATATACCGCTTAGTTTAAAAGTTATTACGTTTTCTTTACAACAAGTAATTGGAAGAAAAATAATTCTATAAAAAATTAAAAAAAAAACTCAAAAAATTTTTGACCTCTTTTTTGTCGATAAAAATAGGTCTAGTTTCATCTATTTTCATATGTACACTTTAACGTGACTCACACTGTATAGCAATATATCGTCGCACAGTCGCGGGAGCGATAAGGATGGGTAGCTTGGGGTCATTGGACAAAATTCTACGTGCTCCCGGACCAGACTATAGTACGTTTGCCCATTCGTAATGGTGTTTATCTATAGTAGGTAATATTATCTATACTAATATTATAAAGCTGAAGAGTTTGCTTCGTTGAATGCGTTAATAAAATACACAACCCTCCTTCTGGCGTAGTCGGGTACCTAATTAATAAATAAATGTGGAGAACATGCGGAGTCCATGAAACACCTACTGTGCGAATATGACGCGCTAGCTAGAACTAGAATGGGTCTCCTGGGGTCGGCTTATCCGACACCAGAAGAATATAGGTCCTTCTCACCCAAGCTCTTGATCCACTATATGGATAGGATCTTTGCGGATGAGGGGGGATAAAGGTATAGGGAAGCACAAAAGATCCCAATGGGTCGACGTGCACTGCGCTCATGCGCGGCCCTAAATATGATAAGATAATAAATAAATGTCAGGAACTACTGGTCCGATTTGAAAAAAAACAGTGTTAGATAGCTTCTTTATCGAAAAATGTTATAGGCTATCACGCTAAGACGAATAGGAGAGGTACACCAATGAAGAATAAGTTAGCGTAAGCCCAAAGTAACTATTCCACGCTGACGAAGTCGTAGGCAGAAGGTAGTTTAACAATAAACATTGTAAGTATGCATTCATTACAATATACTTTTTACAATAAAATTCAAGAAATAACTAACATTATAATTCAATGTATTTAAATAACAATAACAATAAAAATAAATGTACACTAACCTGGAAGAGCAGCTCGATCAGCATCTCTGCCCCTTTTAACACAACACTTCACTAACTTTGCCTCGACACGTCCTTTCACTGTGGAGGTTCAAGAGCGACTGACAGTTTGGTACTCGAATCGCCATAAAGTAAACGAGTGAATAAGTGAGTGAACCGATCGAATGATTGTAATAAGTGACTATAATGAGTGATAAGTGATGTTAATACAAGTTTTTTTTTTATAAAATCTATATTTATTTCTAGAAGTTGTATTTTATTATAAAATATTTTAGATTAAAATTAAGGTTTATCTAAAGAACAGCATCAATGTTTATTCAAGTAGCCAAACCAAAAGACAAACGTAACATTAAAGTTTTCAAAGTCCCCGTATATCGTAGGTAGTTGTAACTTTCCGTATTGTTTTAGGATGCCCCTATAGTATACTCTGTTTGCGCACAACTGTAATTGTGTTTTGATTTAGCCACCGTCAGCTGGGTAGTGATGTGCCACTATCGATAAAATTATTTAAATTAATTTATTTTATATTAAACACATTTTGTAATTGCATTTTTTAAATATTCTGAAGAAAGATTAAATCTGGGGGAGATTCTAGGTTGAGTGGTCCGCTACAGACAGACAAGTTTTGAGACTTACTTGGCCAACGCTGCCGGTCGACGCTTACTTGAGAAAGTCCTGGGTTTTGGGATTGCCCGACCGGGGCTTACATCTGTTTTAGTCGTTTTAGTAGGTCTTGCTTTACATCATCATCATTTTCAGCCATAGGACGTCCACTGCTGAACATAGGCCCCAATGACTTCCACATCGCACGGTTGGTAGCGGCCTGCATCCAGCGCCTTCCTGCTACCTTTATCAGGTCGTCGATACACCTTGTGGGTGGACGTCCAACGCTGCGTTTTCCGGTACGCGGCCTCCATTCCAGAACCTTGCTGCTCCATCGGCCGTCAGTTCTGCGTACTATGTGCCCTGCCCACTGCCACTTCAGCCTGCTAATCCGTCGGGCTATGTCAGCTACTTTAGTTCGTTTACGGATTGCTTCACATACAAGACACAATTCACAGCATTTATAATTTATTGAACACAGCAGGTCGCGGGTAGGTAATTCTCGCGTCTGCTAGTAGGTCGTTTCAAAATGATCAGCGTCCTCTTTGTAGTTATTTCATGCTTAGTAGATTAAAGAGGAAAAAATCTTGAACAGGGTCAAATAATGGAAATAAAGTTTGTGTGTACCTACTCGTACTTTCAATCAAATGAGACTTCATCAATTAAAAATAATAAATAGAATATCGATAAATTCAACGTGACTAATATTACAGACGTCAGCACATCAAGTTAATACAATGTGTTATCTTCTGTACTTGTAATTGGTTCCATTTTGCAATGAAATTATAAATTCTGTTTTGTTAATTGTACATCCACTGTTTTAGGTCAACAGCATGAGTTGCTAATTTCAATAAACAAAACACTGTCGGCTTTTGCTTTTATTTTGAAAACAATAAACGTTTTGGTCTGAATTTTCGAACAAAAGGTAAAATTGGAAACTTTAGTTTCAACAACGGTTCGTGAGTTGCAAAAATATATAAATGTAGGTCTTTTCTTTCGTTTCGTATTGGTACAATAAAATGGCTTAAAACCCACAAAAACATATTTTTTTTATTGCTTATTCACAATATTTTTTTAAGTCTGTAAACCCTTGAAAAAGAGACTGACAATATTGACTGAGTTTCTTGCGCTGCATCTTCTCAGCACTGGCCCATTTATTGTCCTGAAGCAGTGGTAGGGTTAATACTGGGACGTGTAAAAGTGCATTTTAAAAGCCTACTTGCATAAATAAATGAGTTTGAATTAAACTAAGGTATAGAATATTTTTATAAGGCTAGGGTCTATTGGAGTAGGTATAAAAATGCTTCTGACATTTAAGACTTAGATTTTAAATAATGTATGAAATGTAAATGCCACCAACTCGGGAACATATAGAAAAAAATCATAACTGACGGAGTGCTAAAGTAACATATTATCTACTATCCGTTCGCTATAAGTTTGCCGCTGGCGATATGACGTCACTCGAAGGGAAGCGTCTTTAACTTTATCAAACTAAATTTAAAATATTTTTTATTTATTATTATTGATAAAAATTTTGTATTTGCGTAAAATAAGACACATTAATTGCGTTTAATCACTAACTAATTGCGTTTAATCGCGGTTGGGGGAGGGGACGCGCATTCCACGGACCGGCAAACTTAGCGCGAACGGGTGGTACAAAAAAAACTGGAATGCGATTGAGTCATTATGAAAACCAATAAAATTAATAAACAGAACTGTATAAAAAAGCTTACAAGTCACACGTCCTTAGACCTGTATTCCAGTAAATGCAATAGTTACAAGTCAACCTTTTCCTTGATAAATCACAGTTGGTCTTGTTTTCGTAACTACAAACTGTTTGGTGGACGACATGCCTCACATTCCGGTTGGATGGGTTTATAGGCCAATCGATTAACTTGCCTTATTTCTTCCTTGAAGGCGCCATCTTTAGTTTGAATCGTAAATAAACTTACGCCCGCCACAAATATTACTATGAGGTCTCACAGTGCGCGTGGACGCACAGGGTGACACACGAACCAATCACAGAGCTCTATTCAACGCTGTGCGTTTGGTTTGCTGCTACCTTAAGCAAGTATCGTTTGTACAGGCGTTAGTTTTTAAACGTTTCGGTTCGGTTTTAGTTGCCTATTATTTTGTCTATCTGTTACGCTTTCACGCCTAAAATACTGAACTGATTTTGATGAAATTTAGTATAGAGATGGTTTAAATGCCGGAAAGGACATACGATAGTTTTTTCTTTATTTTTTATTATGGGACACGAGCGAGAAGTTTTTCTGGGACAGTCAATATTTAATGCAGGCGAAGCCGCGGTTTATACGTAATTTATTTTCTGCAAAAAGGCTTTAAAAGAGTGTTTATAATGCGAATATTACACCTTACCACTGTTTCAGGACTAAATCTTTTAAGTAAAATTGTTAAGTAAACCTCTTCCAATATTTAAAACACTTTTAAGCAAAAACACGGTTTAAAATGCAAATAACAATAATCTCTGTGCAGTGAAAAATAAAAGATAGCCGAAGTCGGAACTGTTGGATAAACTGACAAACACAAGACTTTTAAAACTCACAGTATAGACTAAGAGCTAGTGAACGCCAGACTTACGTCATTTTATAAAAATCGACAATTTGTCAGCGTATGCTCCCAGTATTATGTTAGAATGTTGGTGCATCATGAAGTTTGGGTCATCGTGGTTTTGGCAGCTACCCTCAAGAGATTGTCTGGCTAGGAGTTGGAACTGTCAAACCTGTCTGGCTGATGAGGAAACAACTTCTAATCATTGCCCAAATACCTACTATACATAAAAATCAGCTTTTATGGTACAACGTAAGTCGCCAGACAATCTTTTGAGGGTAGATGCCAAAGTCACGATGACCCAGACAGACTTCATGATACACCAACATTCTAACCTTTATTGGGAGCATACGATGACAAACTTTTAGGTTTTATAAAATGACGTAGATCTGGCGTTCACTAGCTCTTAGTCTAGTATCTTACGACGCTTGAAGACTTAGTTACTGCGAGCATCAAGAAACAAAGTTTGGAATTTTAAATCTCTTAGCTGAACTGTACTGGCTGTCTGAGAGGTTATAAATAAAATATATAACAGATTTTTAACATCAGCTAATGCATTATCTCTTTAGCTAACAGGTGGTTTATTTTAAAAGTATTTAAATCAAATGTAACCACTGATTTTCATAACTATTTGCCTTTATGCAACGCTTTGGTTTTTTTATGCATAACAAGACAAGTATTTCACCGCATTCGCACCTGGTGTTAAGTGAGATGCAGTCTAGAATGGTACATATTATATCTGCCCTGTAACTCACTCTCTTGCTGGCCTGGAATAAAGTTTAGTGTTCTGGAAAGATAGCACCTAATATCAACTGACTACTTCATTGTCTTTGGGATACATTACTTAATTCAATTAAACTACGAGTAATAATAGAATAAATAAAATAATGTTTTTTTTTAATAATTTCTACATGCGTATAATAGATTAAAAAAGTCTAATGAAACAAGCAGGCTAATTCAAATGCATTTGTCGACAGTAGAAAACGTCTGTCAAATAATTTTTAGTAATCAATTTTGAACTGATTGTCTAGGTCAAAGCCAAAAGATTCCTACTGTCATTCTGCCGAAAGGATACTTTAAAGTGAAGGTAGGAATGTAAATGACAGGAGTTCGTGGATTTACTTGCCCAGCTCGCTTTTAAGTCTTTTTAAGCTGAAATTCCTGGCCATTCGAGCTTTTCTGTTTCTCGGAAAGCTTTCGAAAAGCTTTATTTGGGATATCCATACTTTACACTCGTAAGTGCCATGAGCAGAACTACAATGTATATTATGTATTTCCTGTAATATACAAGAAGCTGAAAATGGCCGACTACCTATTCATGCTCCACTGATTCTGAGAATCTGCTAAAGTGGTAAAATACTGTTACTTTTGGGACGCTTATGTATGAAAAAGTACTATATTTGGAATATTTTTCCTGAAATACAAGAGCCTGAAAAGGCAGGTCTTTGTAAATAAAGGACGTAGCATACTTATCAACTCGGAAAGGGATCGTAACCGAATTAAATCGAGGCGGTCAGTATTCTTTGTATGATACTCCATACTGCAACGCAAACGCCTCGCTTCGCGGTTGACAGCGCGCGAAAGGTAATGATAGCGCGCGAAAGGTAATGATAGCGCGCGAAAGGTAATGATAGCGCGCGAAAGGTAATGATAGCGCGCGAAAGGTAATGATAGCGCGCGAAAGGTAATGATAGCGCGCGAAAGGTAATGATAGCGCGCGTAAGGTAATGATAACGCGCGAAAGGTAATGATAGCGCGCGAAAGGCGATTCGGTGTTGATCCCTTTCGTTGTTAAGTCTGCTATGACCTTTAGGTTACTTCGGCCAAACGTCATTTAGGCCGTGTATAAGTGTTCCGAAAGAACTACATATAAATAAAAACCCTGGCATTTAATTTGGAAAATTTTTAAGTGTTTCTATTCGAGAGATGTTCTGACGGCGCCACCCATGAACGCGTTATCAAGTTTTTAATTTATTATCAAGTAGTAACATTCGGAGTCGCATAAATCTGAAAAACGTACCTATGAAATGTTACCAAATATGAAAGTCTTCTCTACAATTTTGAACTCTACCGCTTTGTGATAGAGTCTTATTTCGTGTTGGAGGCTAATCCAAACATGCTATAAGCTTCAAAAATAACAGCGGGCCCGAAACGGTGGCAAACTTTTAATAGCCCTGTTTAATACAAGTTCGATTATTGTTCGGTCCTAGGTCGGAATTGGTCATTATCCGAAAAGTCGGGACATCGATTATGGGACACACTGCTCGATAAAATATGGAAACCAAGTTGAAGTTTGGAATTGAATGTGATTCTGAACGGTATCTTGAGACATTATCACTTGGTGATGTGGAAATGTCTTTGTGCTTCTTCTTTTTATGTGGTTTGTGTCAGATTTACCCTCCTTTATAATGGAATTCAATTAGACCCATTAGACCAGCTTTGATAGGTTAAAGTGTCATAGTGTCAAAATGTCTCAGCCGAATGACGTTGACTGCTGAGAGCTCCTCCAAGGATTTTCATAACGACCGGTCTTGCGCTGCCCGCATCCAGGTTCTTCACGCGACATTACTTATTCACCAGACCGTTAGTTCACCTAATGGGGTACCTGTCGACACTACGTCTTCCAGCCCATGGTCACCACTCGAGAACTTTTCTGCCCCAGCGGCCATCAGCTCTACCCCGCCCACTGCCACTTGATTTTGGCAATTCGGAAAATTAATAGCAATAAAAATATTTATTTTACGACAAAATTAAGTGAACATTATTGTAAATTCATACTTATACGCACGTGCCCTAAATATGTCACAATCCCTTTCGTATGTCACAAACAAAAAGGACCCCGATTATCGGAGGCTTCTGCCCAAACTCCGTTCCATTTAACACCTCAACTGACCGATTCAATTAATAGCTTAACTTTTGACATGAAGAAATCCGTGAAGGGCTCAGACCACTTCATGTTGTAGAAGCCGCAAAACGGTATTTAATAATGAGGAGGTGATTTAATGCTTGCTTGCTTCTACTGTATCGTTTACGATACACCAATAACTTCTAAAAAGAAAAATGGTGTATTTGGCTGATAATTATATTATTACTTTTCTTCTTCTTTTGTTTAATAGCAATTGCACACCGCTTTAAAAGGAGGCTTTATTTTGCTTTATTGCCATGATTGTCATGACATGGTCATAAATATCAGAAATGAATTAAGGCATGGCTTTGTTAGTCAAGTGGGATATTTAAAAAAAATCAAATAAGGTAAAAAAAACATACAAAGCAACAATATTTAATTTCACACACACACAGTGTCTGAGTGCAGTTAGAGAAGTTACCATCCAGTGCTACAGTAACGTCGACTGAATTTCGATATCATCAGATTTCAGCAGATCAAAAATAAAGTGATAAAAAACTTAATAGCCGTACACCTGCAACAAGATAAATCTATTGTAGCAGCAGAACAATATACAGTCAATAGCAACACAACATTTTTATTGAAAAGTTGTAACTATTTTGCTAAAGGAGGCGTCTATTTTGCTAATCTCTCTATAATACAGATATTCCGACCCCTCGAAACAGAGTGGTAAGTTAATTTGGGAACAAATTGGGAAATTATCAATCAATTTCAGTATGGACGTGTTTAATTAACGAAAATATGATTTTCGATGAATTCGATTCCTAATTCTCTACGTTTAACATTATTACGTTCTCTCAAAATAATGGCAGATCATCTTTTCAATAATAGCTGCGAAACAATGAAATTATATTTTTCTTTCTTTGTATAAAAAAAAAGGTTATAAATAAAGCCCTACGCTTATATGTAGGATGAATGAGAATGAGAAATGAGGATTAAGAGTGAGAATAGTAGTTAAAAGTTTAAAAGAGGAGCCACTAAACTTGTAGGTTGTGAGTGGTTTAAGATGTGTAACACGTAAAGATTTTATTTAGAAAAGCTGTATAAGACGTGTCAACTTTAAGATTTTTTTAAGACGACGTTGATTTTAACCGAGTTTAATTAATTCTAGAACCAGCTCTCGCATATGTATGTGTATGTCTCCATATATCTATAGATTTCTTAAGGTATTGGATAATAGGTGTAAGCTGGCACGTGCCGTAAGTAAATATGTACTAAATATATTTACCTTGTGGCAGTTAAATAGGTGCTTATTCCCAAGAATCTTACAGTGAGTGATATTACAGGAACTCTTTGATTTATCAGAGATTCTTTTGTTCATAGTACTCTGAAAACTTTTGTGACCCAAATACAGGGTGAATTAGCAATTAAAATCCAAAGTTTTGAAATAAACTTTATAGAATAATTTAACAATAAAACTTTATCTTAATTATTTTAATCATAGTGTTTTTCGCGAAAACAATTATTGAAAATCTAATTTGATTGAAAAATTAAAAAATGAACGTGAAAATAAGCCTTAACCTTTAAAAACTTAATTAACCCATCTTAATTTTTAAAGGTTTAGGCTTATTTTCACGTACCATTATGTCTATTAAGTTTTGTAGTTAACTGTGTGTACGTATTTTACTATGAACGAAGCAAATTATCCACGTGTGCCAATTTCGAAACAGCGCACTGTGGATAAAAATAATTAAATAGAAAAAAAAATGTTTTCTTTACGTAAATCGATTAAGTTAATACTGATTCTTGACAATTACTTGGATACTGTTTACAAAGTCACCCTGTATTCCGCCCCAGATATTTGTGCTAAATCTGAACTATTTATCACATAGGCCTTCAACCGATAAGTGAACAAAAACTCCAAGATAATGAGAGCCAAACAACGGCCCGTTCATCACTTCGAGGGTTCAGAAGTTTCTCGTGAAAGGATGCGACGACAAAAAGCCGAAGGCACAGTGTAAACAGAACAAACAGGATAGGCTCAAATCTGGAGGATTGACGTTCCTTTACGATAATAAATTAATATTCTTGCATGTTTTAAGCTAACCAAGAAGAAAAGCAGTAGGTATTCTTACTAAAAAATAATAATAATATTCTTATTAAAAACAGTGATAGGTAGGGATATCGCACGATAACTTCGAACTCCTCCTATGTTCTTCTGATTAATTTCGTTGTGGGTTCAATGACAGTTTAACTTTCCCCCGGGACATACTTGACCTTCACTGGTTGGGTTTTTATTGGCGGTCAAGTTGTAGATTCTGGCTACATAGGAGTTGCAGCGGTGGGAACGAGAGGTTGGAATAGGCCTGTGGTGATATCAGAAAACGTAAAAAAGGCAACAAATATAAGGTTGGTAAAACTGAAAACTTGGGTTGGTGAAGCTTGACGTTTTGGCTCTGTTGTTAAGGACTTCCTCACAAATATGAGAAGACTGGTCGTCTTCTCTAGCAGGACTGAAGAACTCCGGCTATTTTATTGCCAGTCATGTTTCAAAAATACACAACAATCATAGTATCGGGTTTTTTTTTTTATGTGATAGGAGGCAAACGAGCAGACGGATCACCTGATGGTAAGTGATAATAGGTTTGAACTTAACGGTAAAACTCACGGTTTACTTAAACACACAATCACAAGCACACTTGCAAAAGTTGAAAATCATTTGAAATTTCATAAAAACCTCATAAAACTCATTTATTTCTGCTTTTAAAAAGCTCTTTTACACGTACCAGTATTAACCGTACCCCTGCTTCGGGACAATAAATGAGCCAGTGCTGAGAAGAAGCAGCGCAAGAAACTCAGTCACTATTGTTGGACATTAATCTTAACTTTTGATGTCTTACCAATATGCAGTAAGCTCACGATATTTCCTACCTCACATTACCTCCTTGGTTTGTGCCCTATTATGTCCTGGCCAAAATGCAAACTGATTTTACGTAAAAACCTATAATACGAGTCCAAAGAGCACAATAAAAGTGAAAAGCTATCCAACTGCCAAAATAGGTGTGATCATTAAAAAAGCAGTTTCTCATTACCAAAAGCTTGAAAGCTCCATTTATATCACTCATAAACTTTGATAGCGTGTTAGTGAACCAGTTGTTTTAACTTCGTTTCAGGCATTTAATAATGTTTTCAGGCGATGTTTGAAATTTCAGATTTCCGTTCCTATTTCATGATTTATGCTTTCACTCGGTTTCAGTTTTCGCTGAAATATTTTGATTTCTTTTCAAACTGGGATTAAATTAATTTTGTATCTTTTCAGACTTAGTTTTTGAGGACATTTTTCGAAGAAAATTACACGAAATTAATAATGTTAATCGGGATTTTTAAAGAGGAGTTACATTTTCCAATACGATAATTTTCTTTATTTTAAATTCTGAATTAACCGGGTTTCATGAAATATCTTCAATCACAAAAATCATCAGAACTAAAGCTATTGTATTTGCGTGCTGAAATACTGAAGTTTCAAACAATATGCTTTCGACGAAAAAATCCAATCGACACCAACCGCAGAATGTAAAAGAGAAAATTAAAAATTCTCCACTTTTTCACTCTCAATAGAGCCTATTGACCGAAATTTAATTACGTGACCGGTTGAGCTTCCGGAAACGGAAGTCTTTGTTGCCACGCATCCGGTATAAACAATGGAGGCTTTGGAAATATTGTTTATTAGTGTGCTAGTTCACTTATTTACACCCTGTGAAAGAACATCGCTTATGAAATGGAGCGAGCTTTGAAAGCTTTTGTTATTGTTTTGTATGATTTTAATGCAGCGTCATAACTATTCGCTTTTCAAATTTCATATGTTAATTAATTAGGTTTTAATTGAATATTTCAGTAGGCTGTTAACTTTCCTAATTGAATTTGCTGTTGTGTATATTAGAATCTGACTACACGGTATGTTAAACTTAATTAGTTGTTCACTCTCATGTAAAATAATTTCAATACTCTATATCTACAAGCATTACCTGTTACCTACTCTTATGAAAGTACATAAATTAATTTTGAATATTTTAAGACATTATAAAAACTTCCTTTTTTATTTCAATCCAGCTTCTTTATTTTGAATTCTTGAAATGTCTGCTCCTAATCAACGTTTAAAATCAGATTTTTGTTTCAATCAGCCTCAATAAATTAATTTCAGTAAAGGCCTATTATCTATTATTATTACCTAGTAATTATTTTAATAAGTTTTGCCTAAAATACAGGTAAGTAGTATCATTCAAACACCTCTCAACCTAATATAAAAGCAATTAACTAAAAGTAAATGTTAATTAATATTTGCTTATCCCCAATTTACGGTCTGGCTAGCCTCGTATCAGGTAGATCTAGTGATTAAACAGGCTAAATGTTGGTTTAGTAGATTTGTAGAGAGTCAAAATTTAATTCGTGTACACATAGCTCTGGGTTTTGTACAACAATACCAATCTAAATATACATAACTCAAAGGTGACTGACTGACTCACATAGTGATCTATCAACGCACAGCCCAAACCACTGGACGGATTGGGCTGAAATTTAGCATGCAGGTAGATGTTATGACGTAGGCATCCGCTAAGAAAAATTTTTACGAAACTCCAAGGGGGTGAAACGGGATCCACGCGTACGAAGTCGCGGGTGGCCGCTAGTTATTTAATAAATAAAGTATACTGACATCCACAACATTGTAAAACAAGCGAATAAACATAATCTAATTAATGCTTTGACACAAATAGGGATTTGTGAATTAGAAGCCAAACAAAGTGTTGAACAATGTCGTTCGATTAGGTAAATGAACACGGATTTATTGCTATTGGAGATAGCGAACATACCTCTCTTTCTCTCATCCAATTATTTAAAAACCCACACTCACAATTGCGTGTTATTTTTGTAGCAGAAAAGTTACATTTATTACAATAATAGAGTAGATAAAGGAATTGAATTACTCTAGCAGTCTGGTTTATTGCTTGATGTGATTGTAAAATTTATTTAAGTACCTATTTATCTAATTGTGAGCTTATGATAATTAAAATTAAATTTTAATGAAATAATTTAGCTCCCATGATAGATGATACTAAAATTGAAAAAATACTTAACTTCTAAGGTTGAGTTGCACCACCAAACTTTGACCGTCTATAACGGTAACCGGTGATTTTTGTATGGAGTTTGAGAGATTTTTGACGTTTGTTACATTCAAGGTAAGATGGTGCAACCCAGCCAAAGTATGCTTTAAACGTTGCTTGAATTAAACAGACTTAAAAAAAGGTTTTTGTAAAATTGGTACCATTATTTGGATGGTACGGACGGCATATCAAGGTGAACACTGCGTCTTTTGCAATTCTAACAAAGTGATATACTGAAAATTATAAATAACTTGAAAAAGTCGAACTTCCTATGGCGGGAATTGAACCCACGATTGAAGTGCTATTAAGTAGTGTATAATATGTTACGGTAAATGTGATAAATTGAAAATTATAAATAATCTGCGGTTATTATGAATAATTACCGACAGTCTAGGTAAAAGCAATAATACATATCAGTGATTACTTAATAATGTAACCTTAATAATAACAAATATCGTAAAAGAGAACAACGGCTCGTGTATTAATTAGTGCTAGTGTACAGCCACACATTTTGAACGTTTTGATATCATTTATTAATATAATTTGGCATAATGAGTTTAGAATGTTTCTTGCATAATATTACTTTTACATGATGCAGTGTGCAGCTGCTGTGTTAAATTTTACCATGTCAATAGCCTATGATGCAAGAACAAAAGTAGTAAGTACTTAAGTAAGTATTGTCTAAAACTAATAAAAACCATATCGTCTCTCTCATAATCACCCCACTTAGTGGCGCTACAAAAGTGCGAAATCAGCGCGAAACCACCCCTTTTTGCCCTGTACTATCTGACCGCGGCGATCTCACAAGCGTCGTAATTAATGTTTGGCCGCCATTGTTGTGTGTGTCATTGTCCAACGTCAGAGGGGCGAACGATCTCTAGATAGCTTCCTGTCTCTAAAAAACCGGTGTAAACCAGTTTCGGACAGGATGAAACTGGTTTTAATCAGAAAAAGAGCGGAAATACACTACTTATAATATAGTATTTTACTAATTTACGAACATTAGTCTCGTATTAAAACGTTCAGTGTGAAATAATATGATCTCTAGCTTTCGGCCTCTAAAAACTGGTATAAACCAGTTTTGGACAGACTAAAACTGGTTTTATTGAACAAAAGAGCGGAAATTTAACTACTAATTTCTAGTAATTAAGAAATTTACGAATTGGTCCCGAATACGGTCAGGGCGAATATCTCTAGATATCTTTCTGTTTCTGAAAAAACCGGTGAAAACCAGTTTCGGTCAAAAAACCGGTTTTAATCAACAAAAGAGTGAAAAACTGATTAGTTCGAAAGGATTGGCCCCAATTACGGTTAGGATAAATGATTTTGAGATAGCTTCCACCTGCTCAAAATCTGGTGTGAACTAGTTTTGTACAGGATAAAACTGGTTTTAATCATCAAAAGAGTGGAAAATTTAATAGTTCTGACGGATTAGTTCCAATTAATATTAAGGCAAACAATCTCTAGGCTTCCTCCTGCCTCGTGCCAGCTCAAAATCTGGTGTAAACTAGTTTTGTACAGGATAAAACTGGTTTTCATCAGAAAATAATTAACAAAAGAGTGATTACTTCTAACGGATTGGTCACAATTACGTTTCTTTGATTTCTTGGAAACTTAATAGAGAAAAATGTTTGAAAGACATGGAAAATTTTTCTTTAAATGTTAATTTGAATAACAAAATAAATACTTTTCTAGGCGAGAGTGAATAGGCACTTACAGAGCAGATAAGTATGTACCATCCTAGAGTGTATCTCACTTAACACCAGTGCGATTGCGGTTAAATACCTGCCTTGTCTTGCATAAAAAAATAGTCATGTATACTCCAGTGAGTTTTTCAATATAAGATATCGAATTGTAATTATGTCCTGATCCACGAAGAAATCATTAGAAACCCAATTCATAAATTAATAAAAAAAATATAGTACAATTTGAAAGATACCTAGGTATTACATCTCTTTGAGATTTAAGAAAATCGAGAAAATCGGTTAGTTCTGTTGACCGTACTTTGTCGAACCTACAAGTACTAGGGCATACAAAAAGATGATCCATGGACACAAACAGAATCATAATGATACTTTATCATAGTTCTTGCTAATACCACAGTATCTAATACTGTTTTTGTTCATTCAGATTTTACTACTGACATTAATTAGTAGGTATAATACAATAATATAAAAATATTTTTAGTATATTACTAAAAGACGGAGTTTCTTCTGCCACTTCTTCTCAACATCAGCCAATATGTTATCCGGAAGTGGTGGTATGGCAAGCTAATTTGGGACGTGTACTTATTATGTGCTATGAAAAGAGCCTACATACTAATAAAAAAATTAAAAATGTATTTTCTCATGTTAAATTAACTGATACCATTGAAAATATAACGTTTTTTTTAAGTTTTGCCTGAATGAGTTACTCACATTTTGATGAATAGAAGTTCTTATGGCTTCCACAGGGCGTACTAAAATAATATGTTTTCAGAAAAATCTCATTTACTAAAGTCTTTTCTAAGATTATCACCATTAAACCATAGGTATCGGTTAACCGGTTTTATTTTTTACACTCAGAAATAGTATTCCAAACAAACTTTTTTGCCTACATCTCCGTTGTGGGCTGTGGTACTTTCTTGGCCTGCATTTCACCTGATGAAAAGTGCTGTTAATATTGTTGTTATGGCGAAAAACTAAATTTCATTTAAACTTGTACTGCCCATAATGGTGGTATTTACGTCGATTGTTTCTTAATGTTATTTACGCATTAAAAAAACTGTAAAACCTCAACATAACGGCGCAAAACCAAAATTTCGGACCTCATTGTGGTTCAGCTGACCGTGGCCTGACAACATCCCTCTTTTTGTAACACATTAACATGTCGGGCAAAGACCTTTTAAAAGTAGGGAGCAATGACCTTATAGCCAAACGTTGGACCTAATGTAAAGTTGGGGTGAGTTGGGCCAACATTTGCCGTCATTAGTACGCACGTGTCAAGTCTTTGTTGGGTTTATTTTACTTTTATGCTTATCCTAGAAAAATATGTATTTTAGGGTGTTATAATTGTGATGATCATTAATGACTCAGTTCACTGCGCTAGGTATTTCTTCTCTATAATCACACATTACTGTCCAAAAGCAGTTGTAGAGTTTGGTTAGATTGCACCATCTCACTTTGATTATTTAATTAATGATTTAATGAGTGCTACTGACAACGCCCCTCTTGTAACGGAGTTTTGGGCTGGCACTGTAAAGGTTTGAACGTCAAAAATGCCAAACTCCATACGAAAACACTGGTTATGGATAACCATAACCAAAACTTTATAGTTATGGTTAAACTCTGCCTTAATGAGATGAGACTCATGAGATGGCACTTGTATAGTAAAGGTATTTTTTTAAATAAAAAATAAACATCTAAAAGTTATGTACCTACCATGACGTAGCAAATTGTGGCAAACTTTGTTGATTTGTTTCAAAATCCTATAATTTTTAGCTTAGAGCAACTTTGTACAAGGAAATTAAAAATACAATTATCACCAATCGACTATAAAACCAAAACCAGACCATTATAAAACTCTTAACACGTTACCAAAGTAGAAAATTGTATTAAAATTAAACGCATAAACCGCTGTTTTGTTGAAACAACCAACAACTTTGGCTATAAAGGGGGTTTGTAATGATAGCTTAATATGCGTGTGGATACGTCATAAAATGTAACCAAAGCAGCATTAATACGGTTAAAACCCACCGCCTATTGAAGGAATGGTGATAAATAGTCACGTAATAGAATGGACGAAGCTACTCAATCGATAAAAAGTCCCCCAATATGACTCAGTCACCAAAAAAACCAGCGACTGACTGCCAATAATAAAGTATGACAGTCTTACTAATGTTAAAAATGCGATTTAATTATTAGTAAGACTTAGAGAAGAGATTAGTAAGAGTTTGTGTGGATTTCTGGATGTTTGTGTTACTCTTTCAAGCAAAATACCTGCCTTGTCTAGCATAAAAAAAAACTACTGAACGGATTTTGATGAAACTTAATAGTATTATTGTTTATTATAACCCAGAATGAGATATAGGCTATAATTTATGTGGATATCTGTGACAACCATATTTCACGCGGGGGTGAAGCTGCGGGCAAATGCTAATAAAGAAATAATTTTAATCAGAAAACGTTTATTTTTTATTTTTTTTCTTCTTATAGGTACTCCACTTTGCAAAGTAATCACAAAACACGAAATTCAAGTACAGTAAAAAAAAAGAAACACGACGGTACACCATTACTAAATATGTGTTCAAATTCAACACAAACTCATTTCAGTTAGTACCTATGCGAGTAAATATTGTACAGAACTTGCATGCAAAATATTTATTTTATTAAACTCTGAAGCTAAAAAGTAACTGAGCTGTTCTAGTTTATTTTCTGCATTTTAAGTAATTTAACTGTTTGAAAAACTAAACCAACAGCTTCAACGAATAATGTTACCACAATATTAAATGGCATAAATTCTGAATAGAAATAAAGTAATAAGCTAGGTCCAAACGTTAGTTTCCATCTTCGCCCCAATAAACTGTTGCAAAGTCCTGCACAAAGCTCCGCTCTACCAAAAGCTCAAAGAAACCTTTTGAGTCCTATAACCAAAGGAGCAAGGTTCGAATTCCAGTAACACTCGATCCCAGGTCGACTGTTCCTAACAATTGGACACGGATGGACAATACAAGTTTCCGAATCACGGAATAAGGCTATTCGTAAATAATCAACGCATTTGTATGCGGCTTGTAGGCGGCCCGGGGGACTGAGGTACGAAAAACTATTAGATGAATGCGGCACCTGTAGTTTATTTATTGGGGATCTTGGGATAGGAACAAAAAAGTAAATGAGATAGAAAATTGCAACGAAAGTTCTAGAGGAAATAAATATTTTTTGTAGGTGACAACTCATTTCAGTAATCGGTGATTAGAGCTTTTGGGGTGAATCCCAATTAGCACACAAAACGTAAATAAATGCGAAGTTATATTGACATGTTTTTATTTAAATGCTAGTTTAGCATATCAGTAATTCTACATTCGCTAAATGATATTTAGCTGGGGCTGCAGGTTTCACCCAGGTCATGTACCTACATTCATTCAATCATTCTATTTTATCCTTTGACAATCACTCCATGCTTTCAGACAGCAGTGTTGATAAATACACAGGTAGGTGCGTGGTCATTCATTCAGTTTTTTTTAAATTACTTGTTCACGAATTCCACAGTTCGTCTCCCTCATCCTTTAAAAACTCCGGTCACCCACTAGAAACAATAAACAGTCAAGTGCCTTGTCATTCATTCTTCACTCATTATTCGTTTGTTAATCCCATCATTCATTCATTCAACCTTTTCGCATCGTACTCCTCATCCATCTCTTCCTGGCTAGATAGCTGGGCTAGATAGCGCTGTGTGAAATTGTCTAAAGATATTTATTTATTTATTAAGGTGGATGAGGCACATTCACTTCTTCATGGCTCCAGCCAGCAGTGTCAATACGCAGCCAGGTGCGTGGTAACTGCTAGTTCCGCACCCAATTAATGCGCGGCTTTACGTGCGTACCTAATGAGTAAGCTTTTGCCTTCACTACCCCCGGATTTGTATTTGTAATAAGTATTGAATTTACTGGAAAAGTCGGCAAACAGAACGATATTGACTTTACTGGGGAGTATTAAATTGATTGCTAACTTGTCGGAGATGAAAGTTTTTGGCCGATCAAGTTTTGAAAAATAATTTAATGCTAATAATACTAGTCTTGATTCAGCGACGGTTAACAACACTCAATTCAAATCAAATCAAACTTTCTTAAGCTGATTAATTTTAGGCATAAATGGTCGTATAGTCGTTAGGTTATAGGTTACACTGAAACTTGCTCAAACGAAGAATTCATCATTCATATTTTATGGTTATTATGATTGTGCTTAAAATTCATTAGTCTGGAAACGTAATCAAAATAGTTCACTAACACAAATTCACATATTAACAAAACTTATGTAAAGCTAATAATTTGAAACGGTGACTGCGACTGTTTAGATTCTCTAGTGTTATAATGCAATCACTCATCATCATCATCATCATCATCATCATCATCATCATCATCATCATCATTTCAGCCACAGGACGTCCACTGCTGAACATATACCTCCCCCAATGACTTCCAAATCGCACGGTTAGTAGCGGCCTGCATCCAGCGCCTTCCTGCTACCTTTATCAGGTCGTCGGTCCACCTTGTGAATGACGTCCCACGCTGCGTTTACCGGTATATGGCGTCCACTCTAGAACGTTGCTGCCCCATCGGCCGTCAGTTCTGGGTACTATGTGCCCTGCCCATTGCCACTTCAGCTTGCTAATCCGTCGTGCTATGTCAGTGACTTTAGTTCGTTTACGGATATCCTCATTTCTGATTTGATGAACTTAATGCAATCATTAACAGTTACAATATAACTAACCGCCGTAACTAAGAGCTGTAGCATCTTCTATAGCATCACGAAGACAAGTAATCGTTAGGTTTTAATTAGGTCAGATAACTTAGATGTTGTGTCGAAGATTTTGGGGCGTTATTTTAAATTGGGGTGCTCATGTTAAACAATAGCTATCGGAGATTGTTGAGTGCCTCTTGTTAACATGAAGAGTTCAGATTGCCTCCATTGTGGGCTGGGTTAAGTTATAAGATGGAGTGGGTATTTAAGAGTAAATGAAAATGCCTTGTTTCTTAGACTTTTGTTTGTCTATTCTGATAGTTACTGGCGAAATAGTGCTTTTCGAAGTCTAAGGCATTGTCATGGAACAAAAGAAAAAAGGAGAATTTAAAATGAACACTGGCAATTGTTTTCGTTTTACTTGATTTATTAATTTACTTTCCCGTTAGTCACGTCTTAAGTTAAAATAAATATAGGTATCAATACTTATCTTAGGACTGGATTCATTAAAGAATTATAGCGGTCGAAAAAAATACTAACTCACGTCCTCTTTGGCAGTTCTATACTTAAACCGTTAATTATGTTATTTCTTGATGTATTAACCAGTTGTAAAAACGAATTGTTGTAATTGATCGCCTAGTCACAAACAGCTTTTACTATTAAAATATTCACAAATTGATTCAAACACACATCTGTAATATAATAATGTCCATAATTAATACTAATAATAATAAAATCATATTTATTTCTCTCACATACAAACAATTTACATTCTTACAATAAGTATTACATATTTGAGGCATCTTGTGTGTGAGAGACTGGTGCCTGATATAGTTTCAGAGAAACCCGTATTTCAGGTCACCAGTGTAATTCCAGGTATGACGTTTATATTCCGGGAATATTCACAATCAAAACACATCATTTACTCGCACCCGAAATTTCAGCCGGCTTAAAAACTTAGTAGCCAGCAAGCCAACTAAAAATTAGAAGGTTTATCATTATCATCATCATCGTAATTTCAGTCACAGGACGTCCACTGCTGAACATAGGCCTCCCCCAATGATATCCACGCGCCCGGTTGGTAACGGCCTGTATCCAGCGCCTTCACTGAAAAAAATGTTTGGTTACTGCTTACACAACAAAAGTGACCACCGAACACTTTGGTTATGAGGAACAAAATGTTATGTAAATTAAACAAATAATTCTGTAGTGAGCTAGACTTAGTTTGGTTTATAGTTAGTTAACACTTAGTTCGGTGGTCACTTTTGTTGTGTAAGCAGTAACCAAACATTTTTTTCAGTGTTCCTGCTACCTTTATGAGGTCAACGGTCCACCTCGGACGTCCCACGCTGCGTTTTCCGGTACGTACGCCGGCTCTACCCCAGAAAATGTCAGGTTTATTGTACCCGAATTTAGGTTGTAAGTCAGCACTTTACAACCTAGTAGTGGCCACCAAGCCACTCGTAATTAGAAGGTAATTCAATAGCAAATATACTTTAGCTTGGACCACCCGATATCGCCAAGTTTCAAGAGGTTTTTGTCTTCGAATACCACTTGAGGTTTGGCAACGGTACGGATCAACCTGTATTATACAGCCATTGAAAGTTAAATGGGCTTTTTAAGGTTCAAGTATTGATTTTTCTGGATAACGTTTTGTCCTGATTGAAAAAGTTTTATATTGAGTGTGATGCGAGAATAATAAATTTAACGAAACAAAAAACTGTTATTAAGAATGGATAGATAACGTTGGAATTCTTGGAACAGTTTTGTTGTGCAGTTACTTTAAAATATAGTTCTTAAGGCTACATAATATCAACTTCTTAAAGGCACTTATTATTTGACCAGAAAACCAAACAAAGAAGTGTAAGTAAAATTGTTTTAGTAACTTTGCAAAGAACAGCTATAGGTGACTGGTTGATTCAGCCTGCAATATTATGTTTAGCAAGTTAAAAAACACATATAATGTGTTTATAATGAACAATTGTGTTCTAAGCCTCTAATAGATCATCACAAAAATATTGTATTCGTATCAAATACAATATTTTCATCAAGATTTCAGAAATTTCTAGAAAATTTTCATTGACGTTGTTCAGATTGTAGCCAGCAAATAAATTTTTCAACGAATTCAGGTTCTTCACTCACATAAAGACGCACCTTTATGAGTACCTACCTATATTTTCTTTTCTCGAGAAGATAACCCCAAAACGTCTTGATTATCTAAGATGAAAACATTATGTTCAGTGATTCCAAAACACGTGGTAAAATATCACAATCTTCCGAGCAAGGCCTTACAATAAGGCATTCCTTGAAGGGAGGATCACATAGGATTTAATGAAAACCCCATTCCGAAAATTACCTCTTTTGTCGACGACACAGTGGATTTATAATCTGTCCTCTCACATCAGTATTTAAATATCGCCAAACACGATTTTATTTTTCAGAGGTTGCGCGCATGCGTTGTACGTTCCGAGTTTTCCCCGGGTGCGCACACAGACGCAATTGTAGGTGATACAGTATCACACTCGCGCAAATCTTATATCACAACGGCGCAAAATCGTCCGAATCACGCACACACAGGCATCTCCCCGTGAGAACACCGTTCACGGATAGGGGTGTCTCACGCATACTAAAACAGAATCAACCCTGGCTCTAGACCACACGTCAGTTTAGCGGCAACCGTCGTCTCGGATGGACGTCGCGCGATTTTAATTCGTTCGAAAGACGATCGCGGCAAATTCAATTCGGAATACAAAAGTGATAACGGCTTTACGAAGACATAATAAGCAATAAAAGAGTTTATTGGATCGTGAAACGGATTGTGTAGTCACTCGGATTGAGTTTTGGAGTGAAGTGGAAAAAGTGAGGTTGATACTTTGAAGTGTTGAAGGAAGTTTTGAGAAGACCTTAATGTTTGTTGGATAATTTTCAGGTAATTTAGAACTAACTTATTTACAACTTTAGCGATAATGTTGACCAGCGTACTTGATAAGTTAGAAGCTCATTAGAGAGTTAATTAATTTTTCAAACACTTCATCGTGAACGTTAATGAATTAGGATGATTAATAACGTCCGTATACTTTGTCAGTTGCGTTTCCTAGAAAAGTTACGGGAACAGGAAAAACGTATTAGTAATCAGCGAATATATCGAAAAGTTAGATTCCAGCTATTGATTTATTAGGAGCACTTGTTCCAGAAATAATAAGATGTATTTTTTACGTGAAAGCTCATCTTGACAAAAAATAATATAATAGGCAAAGAAATACTTGCTTTAGGATTTTCTTAGTGAAGACTTTTTGTTATAATTTAAACGTAGTGATAGGTAAATACGAGTATAAAATATGCGCATAACTACTCTCAGAACCGAAATTCTTGTGCAACGAGTACAACTGAAGATATCGGAACTTTTCCAAATTTTCCCATCTTATTAGGATAATAGTGATTCTTTTATTAAGGTTGAGATATCACGCTGCTGGACAGGTTTTATCCAAATCTAGAAGTGTCATTGACAATGTCAAATCAATAAAATAAATATAACACTATCTCTAAGCATGGTATGCGACAAAAAATTAAGTACTTTTTGTAAAAAATATATTTTATGGGCTACTCATTTTATGGAAGTATGTAGGTACGAGTATATATGGGGGCATGGCAGTGCCGCCACCAAGTCGAGTACCATCCTTTTCTCGAAGCAATTCAGGCCATTTTCGATTAGTTTTTCAAAGACATAGAAGATATTCGCATTAATCTTTAAAGATGAGATATTCTCTAGCTACTTTTGGACAAATCAAGACTATCAAATCAATCAAGTGAAAATGGCAAAAAAAATCACAAAATTGATTTGATTTATCTGGCCGTCTGGCCACTGTGGAGAATATAGGCCTAATTCTCCATTTGTCTCTGGTGAATTAGAGAGGGTCGTGCTCCTGCAGTGGAGACTAAGGCTCAGTTGCACCAACTTACTTTCACCGTAATTTTAACAATAACCGGTGCTTTTTGTATGGAGTTTGACAGATTTTTCCTTTTGTCATAAAGTAAGATGGTGCAACCCACCCTAATAATAATTACTGATTAAAATAGTAAGACACGGGTCTTAACGCGACGTTTATTAATGAGTTTCATTATGTACTCACGGCTTACCTACTATTTAAATGGAACGCGAAATTTTAAAATCATAAATAATTACTGATGATTTGATTTTGATTTGGAGAACATCCAAAATTCCCAAGATACTTATTCGGAAAAATTTGAAGCACCAGAAATTCCCAAGATCATAGATGTTCGGAAAATTGCATTTCCCCACGTAGCTAGGAGATCACTACGCCTCACAAACGACGTTACGCAGTCTAACTGCGTCTGGCTAGGAGTTTAGGACAGTGCCGTTAATTGTGGCTAGAGCTAGACTTAGGCTGGGTTGTACCATCTTACTTTAACTTTGACAAACGTCAAATCTGTCAAACTCCATACAAAAAGCACCGGTTATTGTTATTGTTACGGTTAATATAAAGTGGTGTAACTCAGCCTTAGGGTGTTGCCTGCCTTGAAGGTAAATGTTGATATTTGTCTCAATCTAGTTTCGACAAGATTGAAAAAATATTGTTGCATTTGAGCAGTACAATCAATCATTTTTGTTTCATCTATACCTAAAGCAACATACTTACTTAAAATACAGAATACACAGTTAAAATGAATTGGCTACTTCTTATTATATCTTTTAAGCTACATGAAGGATTTTTAATGCACTTTCAGCAATAGATAGTGATTCAAGAGAGGGGTTTATACACAGATAGCACCTGCGCGAAGATAGGGCGGGTCGCTAGTAAAATATGAAACAAAATCATGTTAGTTATGTTACGGTCAAAGTGATAAATGTGAAAATTATGAATAATCGCCGGTTATTATGAGTAATCACCGCATGATTTGGTAAATGTGATTAATATGAGGTCATTTATGTGTGTATAAAACTAAATAGGCGGCTTAGGGGTGGCCCAAGGGCCACCCCAGCCGCACCTTAACCTATTTTTCACTTTAAATCAAAACATTATGTTATAGGCATCATGGAAAAGTAATATTATGCAAGAAACATTACAAACTCATTATGCCAAATTATATTAATATATGATATCAAAACGTTCAAAAGTTTGGCTGTACACGAGCACGTACACAAATGTTGTTCTCTTTTATGAAATTTGTTAGTACTAAGGTTGAATTATTAAATAATCACTGTTAAATGTGATTAATTTATCACTTTTACCGCGACTGTCGGTAATTATTCATAATAACCGGTTATTATTAATAATTTTCAATTTATCACATTAACCGTAACAGTTATAATATACAACTGCTTGACCGATTTTAATGATCTCCGATGGTCGGAGCGTCTTGTTGGATTTCTTTCCGCTTCGAATAGCAGAATATCTTTAAAATATCGGAAGAAAATGTTATTTTTCATGTTTACCAGCTGGTATTAGAATAAATCAATACGTCATTAGACAAATTGACTTGGGAAAGCAATATCCCGTTATTTGTCAATTCGAATGAAATACAATAAATCTATATCTATAGAAGCGAAAGGTCACTGACTGACTGACTTACTCACTCATCACGAAATCTCAGAAACTACAAGTGGTAGGAGTCTCAAATTTTGCATGGGAGTTTCTTTTCGAACGTAGGTGCTCACTAAGACAGGATTTTGCAAAATTCAACACCTAAGGGGTAAAACGGGATCCACGCGTACGAAGTCGCGGGCGGCTGCTAGTAGAAACATAAAATACAAAGGAATAAGTCTTGACATAATATTGTTTTATTTCTTACTTTATCGTGACTTGGAATCCGTCTATAGTAGATCATACGCCGCATTATCCTTGGAAAGCCGAAAGCTTTTACAAGCTCAGCTAAGCTTATTCGCTTCATATTAAAGACTTTGACCATATTTTCATAACACGAACTTTATTTACTAAGGCTGGGTTACACCATCTTACTTAAACTTTGACAAACGTCAAATATCTGTCAAACTCCATACAAATAATACCGGTTATCGTTTTAGTTACAGTTAAAGTCAGGTAGTGCAACTGAGCCTAAATCCTTATTGCACGTAAAGTTTACAAATAGTGGACTAATCCCAGGAGGCATTGTCTACTAGTTAACTATAGGTCAAGGAAGATAGGCAGATCTCTAAAATGTTTGCATAAACTGGCTTCCAATCAACGAGTCAGATATTGGAAACCGAACTGCAATTGTTTGTATTCGCTATCAATATTTTGCGACAAAATGCTAGTTCGAATTATAGTGACTGAAATTATGGTGAATCAGAAAATCAGCAGCTAACAGAATCTGTACTAATATTATAAATGCGAAAGTAACTCTGTCTGTCTGCTTTGCTATCACGCCTAAACCACTTAACCGTTTTTGATGAAATTTGGCATAGAAATAGTTTGAGTCCCGAGAAAGGACATAGGATAGTTTTTATCCCGGTTTTTGAAACAGGGACGCGCGCGATAAAGTTTTTCTGTGACAGACAAAACTCCACGGGGGCGAAGCCGCGGGCGGAAAGCTAGTAGTGTAATAAAACGTAGTTTAATATGCGAAATACTTTGAAAATTTATCTGTTAACAACATAAAGGCTGAGTTACACCAACTTACTTTAACCGTAACTATGACCGGTGTTTTTATGGAGTTTGACAAATTTTTGACGTTTATTATAAATTAAGATGGTGCAACTCGGTCTTCGGTGTGCTTGAAATGACAAATTCGTACGTCTAGACTGTATTTTTTGGGACACTGAAAACGGAATATTCGTGTGAACGTTATTATTAAAACACGACGTATACTACTTAGCAGTTCATATAATTTCAATCGACTGGCAATAGACCCTATTACAAACTTGGACAGTACTATTACCGTCCAAATGATAAAAAAAACCGGCCAAGTGCGAGTCGGGCTCGCACAGCGAGGGTTCCGCCGTACAAACGTAGCGGTTTACAATTTATGACGTATTAAATCAAATTACTTACTTGATTCCGTTGCGAGTAGTGGCGAATTTCAAAATATGCGGTATGATTATTTTTTATTTATTTATTTTTCCTATATTTGCATTATAGGTAGGTACCTACCTCAGCGTTTTGAATTTTTGCGTTGATTTAGAATTTCTCACAGTTTAGAGGCAATTAGATTAAAGAAGTGTTTGATATGAATTTCAACTTTAATATCTCTACGCGTTCATGTGAAAAAGGGTAGGTAGTAAGTTTATAATTATTAAAAAAATATTTTATGTCATGTAAGCAAAAATAATATTTTAAATTTTATATAACTTCAAATTTATCATTTTCGCAATTTTTCCTTTATATGTACTATATAACGTTGCTTCGTGCCGAATTTCAAGATTCTGAGTTCACAGGAAGTACCTTGTAGGTTTTGATTCCCTAGCGTGTGACGGAAATTCGTCTAAGGTGTCGGTATAAACTGCTGTATCTTTTGATCGCGTTAACTTAGAAGTTTGATTTTTTTACTTCTTAAAGGGACAATAGATCTAGGTATTTGGTGTAAATTTCAATTTGATACCTTTATTCGTTCGTGAGAAATAAGGTAGTAAGTTTCATTTTATTAAAATATTTTTATTATATTATATAAGGTGTTATTTTTTATACTGATCATACTTTACCAACGCATCTAATAAAATCATACAAATACAACCCAAGTGTTTTTAAAAAAAAATTCAGGCTAGTTTTCGAGTAAAACGACAAAGAATGTTTCGAAAAAAATAAAAAATAAATCATCCTTTGAGCGCGGTGAGTATTCGTTTACGCACTATCGTAGTAGCCGGCCGAGGGCAACGACCGCTGCCACGTGCCGCGCCGCGTGAGTCGGCCATATTGATATCGCTGCCAGTCGCTCCGCGCCCACAGCCCGCGCCGAGCCGCCGATCGGCATGCGGGAGCGCAACAACATAAATAATCGTCCCAGTCCGTCCAATGCGCCCAAACGTATTGCAGTGTATGTGCGAGTTATTACAATGCCGCGCTTGATCAATAACAAAACGCAGCAGGTGAAATTATGTTTCGGGCACACTAACTGGCCGACGAGAAACATTGACGAGTCGAAAACCTTCACACCTTGCTTGTTTGGAGCCGCGCAACGCTTCAGGGAGCGCAGCCGTATCCTGACTTGACGAGATCCCGTGCGCTTCGAGGACGAAGTTCTGGATTTCAATTTCAATCACCGGCACAGTGCTGGCGGTACCCAGATGCGAGCGCCGCAGACGGCGGCTTTTGCGTAAAAATACGGAATGCCTTATCAAGGAGTTGTTGCCAGAGGGCCACGACCGCGACCGAGTTCTATCGATGGTTATTGCGGAAGTCTACCTAGGTACATACCTACAGTGTGATTTGGACAGATGAGTGCTTGTTTACGCGAAAGGGACTTTTTCCGTAAAAAAGTTAGTGCGCGAATTGTGAATACAACATCCGACGTGGTGTCTAGTGAACAGCAAGCAAGTGTGCAGCCCGAAAGCATTACCTCAATTCGATCGTGGCTAGATTAGACAGTGCAAGACAGTGTTTACGTGAACATTCAACAAAGGCTTGACGTTCAAAATGTATTGTGATTAGTGTAATAATAACCTAGGAACTTTAAATAACAACATTCAAAATAGGTAAATGTGTGAATAAGTAAAATCAATGAATCTAAAGTGTGATGGCAAATCATAATTTAGGAATTAAAACCAGGAAAATTGATCAGTGAGTTTTATTTACAACACCTATTCATATTCAATATTAGGGTGCATTTCCACTGAAGCGAAGCGAAGTAGTCATAGGTATGTACCTATCAATTTTTTATTACGTCTCTAAATAAATTGCGTAGGCATTACGAAACCGTAGATATTGAATTCCAATTTCTATCCTTTTTTAAATTTCTAGTTTAACGCGGATGATTCGCCTCGGTTCGTTGGAAAAGTCCCCCGCTTTTACACTAATGAAAATACACTTATTTACCTACTTATGTGGCTAGATTTTGTTTCTCCCAGCGCGTAGTACCTATTAACATGACGTAACATCGTACATACTCACGAGTGATAATTTTTGGTAACGTAGGTTTAGTGTAATCTAACCTTTATGTGTGTGAACGTTGAATGAACGCGCTCGGCCATTGTTCGTACGCGTATGAATGAAATGAGTAAAGAAAGAGAGAGAGGCAGTGAGTGAAGACAGGATGGTTGTAAAAATAATATCTTTTTTTTGTTAGGAAAAGTAAAAACAAAAACTAGCCTGAATTTTTTTTTAAAAACACTTGGGTTGTATTTGTATGATTTTATTAGATGCGTTGGTAAAGTATGATCAGTATAAAAAATAACACCTTATATAACAAAAAAAATGAAATTTTCGCAATTTTTCCTATATTTGCATTATATGACAATGCTTTATGCCAAATTTCAAGATTCTGAGTTTACGGGAAGTATCTTGTAGGTTTTGATTCCTTTGCGAGTGTCGAAAATTTGTTGAAAATATCGACATAATCGGCTGTATCTTTTGATTGGCTTGGCTTAGAAGTTTGATATTTTCACAGCTTAAAGGGACAATAGACCTGAGTGTTTCATGTGAATTTCAGCTTGATACGTTCACGCGTTCTTGAGATAAAGGGTCTTGACAGACGGACGGACGGACAACAAAGTGATCCTATAAGGGTTCCGTTTTTTCCTTATGAGGTACGGAACCCTAAAAACAAAATGAAACCTCTTCCATTTGTTGGCAGAATCGCACTTTGCCAACTTCAAAGTTGTTGAAACCAGATTATCATAATAATATCTTGGGAATGATATGGCTTAGAAGCCTGCCCACGCTACGTCTTCCAGCCCGTGGTCGCCACTCGAGAACTTTCCTGCCCCAACGGCCATCGTCTCTACGAGCTATGTGCCCCGCCCACTGCCACTTGATTTTAGCAATTCTGCGAGCTATGTCGGTTACTTTGGTTCTCCTGCGGATCTCCTCATTTCTGATTCGATCACGCAGGGAAACTCCGAGCATAGCCCGCTCCATCGCCCTTTGGGTGACCTTGAGCCTTCTTATGAGGCCCATAGTAAGCGACCACGTCTCAGATCCGTATACCATCACTGGCAACACGCATTGGTCAAATACTTTCGACTTAAGACACTGCGGTATTTCGGACGTGAGTATATGGCGAAGCTTCCCGAACGCTGCCCATCCGAGTTGGATTCGACGATTGACCTCTTTCTCGAAGTTGGACCTACCTAACTGGACTGTTTGTCCCAGGTATACATAATTGTCAACAACTTCGAGTGTAGAGTCTCCAACCTTCAGAGGAGTGGGTGCAACACGGACATTAGACATGATTTTTGTCTTGTCCATGTTCATTCTGAGGCCCACTTGTTGAGAGGCTCTACTGAGGCCATCGAGCATTGTGCCTAGATCCTCCAAGGTCTCAGCCATGACTACGATATCGTCCGCGAATCGAAGGTGGGTGATGTACTCGCCGTTGATATTTATGCCAAATCCGTTCCAGTCCAGAAGCTTGAAGACATCTTCCAGGGCGGTGGTAAACAGTTTTGGAGATATGACGTCTCCCTGTCTTACCCCTCGCTGCAACTGGATAGGTTTCGAGTCCCGATCCTGGAGGCGGACCGACATTGTGGCGTTTTTGTACAAACCCCTTAACACTTCGATATATCGATAGTCAATTTGGCACCTTTGGAGAGACTGTAGCACTGCCCAGGTCTCGACCGAATCGAAGGCTTTTTCATAATCCACAAACGCCAGGCAAAGTGGTTGATTATACTCCTCGGTCTTCTGTATAATCTGCCTTAGCGTATGTATGTGGTCTATGGTACTAAAGCCTTTTCGGAAACCGGCTTGTTCGGGAGGCTGGAAGTCGTCGAGCCTGCGAGCGAGACGATTCGTAATGACTCTCGAAAACAGCTTGTAGACATGGCTCAGAAGTGAGATGGGTCTATAATTCTTCAACAAGGTTTTGTCACCTTTTTTGAAGAAGAGTACCACCACACTTCTGTGCCATGTCGTAGGCGTTTTTCCTTCGAGGATGACGGAATTGAACAGCTTCTGAAGAGCCCTTAGTACCGGCGTTCCGCCTGCCTTCAAAAGCTCAGCCGTGATTCCATCATCACCCGGTGCCTTGTTGTTCTTCAGCTGTTTGAGAGCCATTCTAATCTCGTACAGACTGACGTCCGGGATATCTTCGGTATAGTGTCGGGTCAGTCTAGCTCTTGGGTCTTCGGCTAGATTTGTGACAGGTGCGCGTACAGTCGTGTATAATTGTCCGTAGAACTTCTCAACCTCTTCCAATATCTCCGGCCCCGACGAAATGGCTCTGCCATCCTCTGTCTTCAGCTTGGTCAGTTGACTTTGGCCAACAGACAGATCTCTTGCGAACACTTTAGAGCCTTTGTTTCGCTCAATCGCCTCTTTAATACGGTCTGTATTAAATTGGCGTAGGTCGCGAGTCAAAGACTTGGAGATCTGTCTGTTAAGGCGCCGATACTGAGCAGCATCTTCAGAGGACTGCAAAACCAAGTTCCGTCTCTCTTCCATGAGTTGATTGGTGAGGTCAGAGATCTTTTTGGTTCCTTTTGAACGACGGGTTTTAAAGAACTTAGACCCAGTCGTTTGGACAATTTCCACGAACCTGTCATTGTATTCGTCCACATTTTCGCAGTCTCCTAGGCATTCGAAACGATTTTGCAACTCGAGCTGAAAGCTTTCGGGGTTTTGGAGTTGGATGGGCGCTGGGCGGAGCGTAGACTTCATCAGTCGACATCTCTCGAGCTTGGGTCTGATATTCAATGTGCCTCTTACCATTCGGTGATCGCTTCCTGTTTTGACCGAATTGATCACAGAGACATCATTGAATATATGCTTCTTCGTCGACAAGATGAAGTCTATCTCATTTTTTGTAGCGCCATTGGGATGCAGCCATGTCCACTTTCGCTGTTTTGGCTTTCTGAAGAAGGAGTTCATCATAAAGAGGCCCTCCTTCTCCATAAAGCCAGCCAGCAGTTGGCCACGTGCGTTCCTCTCTCCATACCCAAATTGCCCCACTTTCGGCTCATTATCGCTTCGTTTACCTAGCCTCGCGTTGAAGTCCCCCATCACAACGGTAAAATGGGACCGGGAGCTATGTATGGCTCTGGAAATATCCTCATACATAGTCTCCACTTCGTCGTCGGGGTGTTCCGTGGTCGGTGCGTATACCTGTATGACCTTCAGCGAATACCGTTTGGTGATTCTGAGTATCAGGTACGCTACCCTCGCCGAAACACTCTCGATCTGGACCACGTTGTTGACAAGGGACTTGTGGACGATAAACCCGACACCACCCTGGGACTGCTGGTCGCCCTCCCGGTTATAGAGCAGGTTTCCGGATTTGAGAATTATGGTGTCCTCTCCCTCTCTTCTCTGGAAGACGTAGCGTGGGCAGGCCTCCTACTAGGTGGACCGACGATCTGGTAAAGGTCGCGGGAAGAGCCTGGATGCGGGCAGCGCAGGACCGTTCATTGTGGAAAACCTTGGGGGAGGCCTTTGTCCAGCAGTGGACGTCATTTGGCTGAAAAGAAAGAAAGAAAGAAGAAAGATCTTGGGAATGTAAACCCCACTCGATAGTTGTCGGTGAATTATGCAAGTTCTGGATCTGAAGGACTGTAAAAGGTACAATCGTGGTTTTGACTAAAGGAGTCGCATTTGGGACTTTAATAAGTTTAGGTAAACTAAGGCTTGACTAAGTTGCACCATCTTACTTTAACTTTGACAAACGTCAAAAATCTATCAAACTGCTTACAAAAAACATTTTTTTTTATCCACAACGAGGAAGTTATGTTTTATGTATTGGTTATCGTTAAAGTTCCCGTCAAAGTAATACGTAATTTTGAATTCGATGAATTTTTTATTTTAACCATTGTTTGACCTGGAAATATTATTTTCAGTCTGTTCCACTTTGTAAAAATCTTTCGGTCTTGAAATACTCATAAATCGGTATAAATAAACAGAAAGAAATACTTTTGCGCTAATTGGAGTAAGCTCTTTCTATCTGTTTTAACTTTTGACTTCGATCGGACGGTTGATGTCATATTTACGTCTTTAAAATCTTTTTGACTAGTAGGACTTCACTCTGATTTGAGAGAGAGAGAAAAAGAGAGAGAGAGAGGGAAAGACAGAAGATTTAGTTCTTACAAACTTTTGCCCGCGTGAGTTTTTGGTCAGTCACAAAAACTCTTAGGCTGGGTTGCACCAGCTTACTTTGACTTTGATCATATTATACCTTTACTTTCTAAATGTCATCTAAATCGGTTCAGTGATTGGAGCGTGAAAGAGTAATGAGTATGTTTTCTAAATAAAGAATTTATAAATAAATAAATATCCATCCATCTATCTTGGCTATGCTTGGCGTTCGTGGACTATGAGAAGGCCTTCGATTCGATTGAGACTTGGGCAGTGTTACAATCTCTCCAGCGGTGCCGTATTGACTATCGGTATATCGAGGTGCTGAAGTGCTTGTACAAAAACGCCACCATGTCGGTCCGAGTACAGGAGCAGAGCACGAGGGCGATTCCACTGCAGCGAGGCGTTAGGCAGGGAGATGTTATATCTCCGAAACTGTTCACCGCTGCATTGGAAGACGCTTTCAAACTCCTGGAATGGAAAGGATTCGGCATAAACATCACTCACCTTCGGTTTGCCGACGATATTGTGGTCATGGCAGAATCGTTGGAAGATCTTGGCACAATGCTCGAAGACCTTAATCGAGTTTCCCAACAGGTAGGCCTGAGGATGAACATGGACAAAACGAAGCTTATGTCGAATGTCCATGTTACGCCCTACCCAGTTTCAGTTGGGAGCTCAATTCTCGAGATTGTCGACAAGTATGTCTACCTCGGACAAACGATCCAGCTAGGTAGGTCCAATTTCGAGAAGGAGGTCAATCGTCGAATCCAACTCGGCTGGGCAGCGTTCGGGAAACTACGCAATATCTTTTCGTCCAAATTACCTCAATGCCTGAAGACTAGAGTATAACCAATGTGTGTTACCAGTGATAACTTATGGCTCGGAAACGTGGCCTCTCACTATAGGCCTTATACAGAAGCTCAAAGTTGCACAGCGTGCTATGGAGAGGGCTATGCTTGGTGTTTCTTTGCGAGATCGAATCAGAAATGAGGAGATCCGTAAACGAACCAAAGTCGCTGACATAGCCCGACGGATTAGCAAGCTGAAGTGGCAATGGGCAGGGCACATAGTACGCAGAACTGACGGCCGATGGGGCAGAAAGGTTCTGGAATGGAGGCCGCGTACCGGAAAACGCAGCGTGGGACGTCCACCTACAAGGTGGACCGACGACATCGTAAAGGTAGCAGGGAAGCGCTGGACGCAGGCCGCTACCAATCGATCAACATGGAAAGCATTGGGGGAGGCCTATGTTCAGCAGTGGACGTCCTGTGGCTGAAATGATGATGATGATGATGATCCATCTATCCATCCAAATAATTTTCTAAGGATTTATTTATTTGATAATATTCCAATGAAATGTTATCTTCGATTTAGTGATTAATTGTAAACACAAAAAAAATTGTTCAACAATGAATTAATACTTAGGGTGAGTTGCACCACCTAATTTTAACTACAACGGTAACCGGTGCTTTTAGTATGGAGTTTGACAGATTTTTGACATTAATTGTTAAAGTTAAAGTAAGATGGTGCAACCCAGCCTAACTCTCAAACACCCAACATTAGCTTATTCAAACATTTCAGCGCATTAACGTTGACACTTCAAGCGCTGTCAAGCTAACAGACATCGTGCATGCATGTTAATAATGGAGGACGATAGCAAGATGAACGAAGCTATTCTGCCGGCTGAATGGATCGGGAACACGTTGACACCGATAAGTCAATCCGTGTTACAATTTTAGCGCGGCTGCCTCATGCTTATCAATAACTGTTGCATAATACATTGGGAATCTATACTACTCTATACTAATAATAGCTTTCCGCCCGCGGCTTCGCCCGCGTGGAATTTTGTCTGTCACAGAAAAACTTTATCGCGTGCGTCCCTGTTTCAAAAACCGGGATAAAAACTATCCTATGTCCTTTCCCGGGACGGACACGCCGAGTCCCATACAAGTTACTTTGGGCGGGTGACATTTGACGTCATGCTTAGCTTTTTCCCATACCTACAAAGATTAAACACTTGTAACCGTTTTGTTTCCAGTTCGATTTCAATAAAAGTTTTTAAAAAATTCTATGTTTTTACAAAATTCTATGTGTTTATTTATTACTCATTAGCTTTCCACCCGCGGCTTAAATTTTGTTTGTCACAGATCGTCATAAATTATAGCCTATAATGTTATTCTGGATTATGAAAAATAATACTGTAAAGTTTCATCAAAATCCGTTCAGTGGTTTTTGAGCCTATTCATTACAAACATACAAAAATAGGTACAAATCTTTCCTCTTTATAATATTAGTATAGATAACTTTATTAACGTTTAAAGTCGATGCATATTTCCTACTAAGTTGCAATTCGTGGAATGTTGGACGTTGGTGTACCTAGCGCTTGGAATTTAGTTCGGAGAATTCTTTTTTGATGTTATTATTAAAAATATGTTGATGAAAAATATCTCGTCTGGCTAACCTAATGACTGTCATTTTTGGACGACCTTACAGTTAAAACAGTTGAGTTTTATTTGTAACGAAATCATCTATCATTAAAATAATCCTTAAGATTTTCAAAAGAAATCATCATCATCAGATTATTTGGTCTCCACTACAGGAGGGCGACCCTCTCTAATCATCATCAGGTCATTAAAGGACGAAGTACACTTCGTTCGTTCGTTCGTTCGTTTCAGCCGAAAGACGTCCACTGCTGGACAAAGGCAAAAGAAGTACACTTATCAACCTGGAAAGGGATCAATACCGTATTGCCTTTCGCGAGCTGTTATGAAGTAGTAGAGTATGAAGTTTCATACAAAGACGTCCTTTAGTCTCCACTACCCTCGACCCTCTATCTCTTTATTTGCCAGAATAATATTATATCACATGTCATTATCCTTATGTGTTTAAGGTCACCAAACAATACATTGTGTTCTTCAAAATCCATCAATTGGTTTTAACACCACAATATCCCGTAATTTTACAATTGCCGTTGATTCAAGACTAAAATTGACGTCTTGACAGACGGTTTTATGACCAAACAAGCAACACTTGATATGCAAATTGAATGCAAGGGCTTACCGAGCTCGAGTTTGATTGTCGCTAACTGTGACCTAGAACTACCGTTGTAAAGTCTCAAAGATGCCTACCAATATTTTCAAAACTACACAAAACTAAAAATACTGGGATACGAGTTCGTACATACCATTAACTCTGTTTGCACGTCACTGTTTGGCAGTATTTTTTTAAATAGCAGATTATGAGATTGAATATACTAATCTTCGATTGCAAACTGAAGACATGTCAGGAGTACTGAGGCCTCGGCCATCAGATACGGGGGTGTCTGGTGGCGTCTAAAGAGGCCGCGACGGTGCAGCACGTATCTTGCGTGCCGCTCGCTGGTGGCCGAAGGCGTAACGACGCCTTCCTTGGTTTGGGGCTTCGCCTTGCCGAGCAGGGAATGCGGACGAATGCTTGAAGCAAAACGCCGATAGTGATGTCCCTATAGTGATGTCCCTTACTTACCGAGGGCAGTGTTAGGTTTTTAGCGGTTAGGCCCTGCCCTTCTGGAAGGGAGAACCCCACATAACCCACTAGCTAAGTCATTTAAAAAGACCTATCCAATGATACCCCACACGATGGGGTAGAAGATGAAAAAAAAAAATCATTCCCACTTTACATGTAGGGGAGTTACCCTAAAAATTTTTTTTTCTCAAAATTTTATTCTACCGTTTTGTTGGCATGATTAATATACATACCTCCACAAAATTACAGCTCTTTAGTGCCAATAGTTTCCAAGCAAAACCTCGGACAGACAGACAGACAGACATATCGAAACTATAAGGGTTCCTTGTTAGGACTACGGAACCCTAAAAAAATATCAGGAATACTGAGAAAATAAACATCTCTGAGATTTTAAGCAGATTATATTTACAAAATTTTCTGTTTCTATTGGCACACAATGTGTACCTATGTACTTTCTATGACATATACAATAACAGTACATCTCAGGAAGTCTTAATTAATAATGCTACGGCTTTGCTCAAAATTGGTTTCCCCGAAAACATCTGGGTTATTTCAAAACGAGGTTCTCAGCGAGATTATGAATTTTATCTTAGAATATACGCTTTGAAAAGCAAATATTCGGATCTAAACCGACTTTTACGTTCTAGGAACGACTGGACTAGCGTTTCTAGTGAATATTTTGAATTTGAAATTCAGCTAGTAGTAAATTATCTAAGATTTATTTCCTTGGCCTTTATCATCCGTATTATAAAAAAATTATAAGTGTCTAACGCTATCCGTTAGTCGAATGAGCATAAAAAACATTATTTTTTGGAAATAGGCTTTTAAAAAGCACTCTTACACGTCCCATTATTAACCCTACCACTGCTTTGGGACAATAAATGGGCCAGTGCTGAGAAGAAGCAGCGCAAGAAACTCAGTCACTATTATCAGCCTCCTTTTCAAGGGTTGACAGTCTTTAAAAATACATAGTCACAATAGTTATGCATTGAAGCAGTACTTATTTTCCTTCTTCTTTTTTTATGACTGTGTGATTACCACGTCGCCATAGCGTCATCTACACTCAACATCAAATAAACCGCACCTTCCGCGACGCGAACTTTAAAGATTTTCTTCTGACACAATCATGGTACCCCAACAATATTGGTGTTATTTGAAAGCCCAATAAATATCCTTAAAGAAAAATACATTTCATTTCTAAATAAATGATTAACATATACCATAAATGTGACTTGAAAATAGACCTCACTTTGGGCTTACCTCTGGGATCAATTAGACCAATTTTTATGGTTATAAAACCAAATAAAGATCTCACGTGTCCTCTTTAACAGATAGATAGCGATTAATCCCAACTTAACAGTTTTATAGTCATAAAAAATGGCTATAGCGTAACTACCTATTTTTTGAAGAAGTGACTCTGGATCCTTGTAAAGACACATTTTTGGGGTAAAAACCTTTCCTTTAATGAAATGAAGTTTAGAACTAGGCTTTCAAATGGTACCAATGTTGGTGGGAAGTGGGGATGCATACGTTTGATAAGTGCTTGTCGCGGGAGGTGCGATTTATTTGATGCCGAGTGTATTTTGGTTGCAACAAAAATTAAAGCCAACTCTCGAACTACACAATAGACTTATTAATTTTTGAATCTGATGAAAAATTACCATAGTTATTGCATCAGAATGTTGGCTGCTTCGTCCAAAAATTAAGTCAGCCGCCCACCATTTTGGCCCAGGCAAAGTCCGTGGGCTGGCCTAGGCAAAAGGCCAGTTAATTGGTGCCAGGGATACAAGGACTCATAAATTGTATCAGAATAAGTTAAAATGTGTAGTGGCATTAATTTAAACAGGGGATGGTATTGCCAGATAGTTCCATTTTGTTTTGGATTGTAATAAATCATGAAAAAGAAGAAACAAGCAGAATTAAAATAGTTGCGTTATTTATCTTGCCAGTTAACGTTGACACCAAAATTTAATATTTAAAATAATTCCAAATTCATCAACATTTTTATTTCAATCAAAACTGGGCTAGATTTTCATTGATTAGCTTTGAAATCAATGAATTGCCATACAAAATCTTTAAGAAAGTTGAGTTGGTAGTCGAAAGGTAGACAGGTTTTTTTTTATGATCAACTTTTAAAAATACTACAAACGGATTTTGACTAAAAATAATATAAATCCCACGTGAGAGTGTAAGCGTCTTCCTCGTAGGTAAATGAAATAAAAAATAACCCATATTGTGAATAGCGACGTAAATAAAAATCCCCAGATATTTTTTGCCCATTTCAAAAAACATTTTTGATTCGTTCACATGTAAATAGTACAAATAAAACTGATAAAACACAGTTTTGAGCCTTCGTGCAAATACTGCTTTGACACTGCTAAAAGTGTTATTTCAAAATAGTGTCCGTGTAACGGGACTGGAAAAATACAAGTCAAAAAGAAACGTAAACCAACAAATATCGCAAAGTTCGTTATTTGGTGGGTCCAGTGTTGCAGGCTGTTTGTATATCGATAGTCGATAGTTTATTTTATCGAAACATATTTTATGTGGGCATTAATCTCTTGTAAAACTTGGTTAAAATGTGTGGCTTGGTTGTTTCGTTACTCAAGTAACTATTGGCATAAAATTAACATCTAGTTAGTGGACTAATGACTTTCAGTTCATAAGCTCATACGTCACTCGAAATGGCCAAGCATTTGAAAGAAAGAAAGAAAGAAAAAATATTTATTTCGTATCAAAAAGTAATTTGACATTTGACTAAAGTATAGGATTTGTAGAGATCTTATGACTAGGATTCACTTAGAACGTTATCATGGCAGTTAGGAGCTAAGCTCTCCTTAGGATTTGATAAGAATAGGTAGGTACTCGTCTTGGTGTTAATTTACATGAAAATGTATTTGGTAGGGTTATTTTGAACAGATAGGTAATTATTGATATCTTTCGACCTTGAAGTTAATGTATTTATCTTTTATGTATAAAGATTTCACTTACGCAATAAAAGCAAAATATCTTTCTAGACTCTTTTCAGTAGCATCTCTAACCTGTTTTTCGAGCAATTATCGATTAATCGAAAGTATTCCCACAACACTAGCTCGGTTCCAAACAAAAACGAAGATACGCATATATGGGGCGAGTTTGGCAGCTACGGACCCGTTCAACGAAGTGCAAAGGGCCCTAAACGGCGTTATTTATTCATATAAGCCATGGCGTTTGGCCAAACGGATTGTGGTAACTCTAAGCCCGGCTCCCGTTGATGTATGACAGAATCTAGCTTTTGGGGTTATTGGTGATCGATAGGGTTGGATTTTGGAATAGCTTAAGGACTATATTAGACAATATGACGCAGTAAACTATATTGACTATTTGGTATTGACTATCTAGCTTCTATAAGTATGCATCGTGCGGTCCACACAGCTTAAGACCGCAGTCTGTGGAGGAACACTAGTGATCGCGATCCTCAACAGTGAGGGACTAAGGAAGAACAAGCTTTGGCATGTAGCTTCGCCCTCGTGGATAAAAGGTTTTGATAAAAAAATATATAAGCTATTCTGCTGATACACGTAACTATAATAAACTGAATTTTGGGTATAAATTCTCATCGCACTTAGTTTTGATCCCAGCGAGAATTTAACTGTGTTATTTATTCCACGTGTTACATGTCACATAATTTTAAGCTCTGTTTCTTTATGGTAGGTAGACGAGTTTAAACTCGTACTCTTTAATGTGAGTCAATACAATTTTAATTACATAATGTATTTCGATTGACCTTTATGGAATCAAAAACGTGACTCTACCTTCAAATTTTCCATCTGACCTCATTTCTTGGCTACCTTTTAATTTGATTGCTTCTTAAGAAATTCGAAACGGGTAATCAAATAGTTGATTTCGCTAAACATTACAACGGAGTGTTTACTGTTGTTCACTGTTTGAGCTCAGTCGCTAATCGTCTGGAAATCGATACCACAATCTAAGCCAGCGGTTCTCAATCTGTAGTTCTAATCCACAGAGTTGGCAAGTGGCTCTGTGGCTCACCTGGTAGAAAAGTTAATGATTTCAAACTTTTTTTATCCACAACGAGGAAGCTCTTGGCCTGTATCTCACCTGATGGTAAGTGATGATTTGCTATGGCGGATCTAAGATCATAGTAGACTTATAAACTCGGAAAGGGATCAACGCCGTATCGCCTTTCGCAAGCTGTCATCGCCTTTTGCGTGCTGTCAACCCCGAGGCGAGGCGTTTACGTTACGGTGTGATGCGAATAAGCGTGCGTTGCAGTATGGAGTTTTATACAAAGAATACTGACCGCCTCGACTTGATAAGGTTACGATCGCTTTCCGGGTTGATAACTTTTAATGTGCTACGTCCTTTAATAGCCGCCTGAAGGCAAAACTGTAAATAAAATTCGCAACTGTTGTTTTGCTTCTTTGTAAGTGTAGCTCATGAATAGTTTATACTTACTAACAATATTAAATCAATTTAGGCATGCTGCGGCCCAACACACTTTCCTCAGAGATTTAGTATTGTATTCTGTATTTGCATTGAAGAAAAATCTATGGATATAATTTATTGAAATCAATTTACAAATGTACAAAATCAAAGAAAATTGCATCTGTCTTTTTTTTCATTTGGCAAAAATAACGATACAAAATATTGACTGTGTCATGGAAATGCCCTGGACCTTTACGCTAAAAATCTAAGGATTAACTAAAATCTATGACTTAAATAACACAAGTTTGAGTACCGCTGATCGAAATCTATTCCCCCAAGACTGTGGCTTCGAAATGAACTGAGGTTTATTATTACTGTAGCGTTTAGGTTTACGTAGTACCGTTTGTAAAATAGCTGAAATACAGAGCTATGAACTGCTAGTGTAAATCGAGCTTTACGGGTTTGAGTTACGGTACAAAACTACTTCAAAGTAACCACGTAAAGGGTTAAGAATAGGAACATCAACACTGATGAGTGTTGAAGCTATCAAACTTTGAACTTTACTCAAATGTCTTAAGATTGAAATCCAATTAAGGATAAAGTACTATGATAAAGGATTGAAACAAGAACACTCAAATTACTGGTTCCCTTCAATGAAATTCCTGTAAAGCGAGGGTTTGACGCATGACTGTTAATAAAACTTAACACTGTAGGTACATAAGTGTAGTTAGAGTATTCCAGGAAGATATAGTATCTTAGTTACCAGAATTAGTTTCGGTTCTTAGTAATAAACTACACATCCGAAACTAATAAAATCTTGGAATTACAAAGGATAATATATTGTAATCTTATTACAAATCTTGGAACTAATAATTACCTAGTAACTAATTAATTATAAATTATTAGTAAGAAATATCTTTGTCAACTGTACTTGGAATTGTTTATTACGAGTAGAACCACAGAATAATAATAAGTACTACCACAGAATAATAATAAGTACTACGTACAGAAGTTTTACTTCGCGAAGGTATTTAAAAAAATGTATGCTCAATGTCATTAACAATATGGTGTAATTTAGCCTGTCTCAAGAGTCAAGCACCATTTTGTTGACAAACGTCAGTGATCGGCACTGCGCCGAAGCTATAGGGCTGACTTCGGTAAAATGTTGTGACGTGAGGTGCCAAACTGCGGAAAATGGCGAAGGAAATACATGATTAATTTAGCATGAATTATCATGAATAATATTAACTACTTACTTACCTCTCAGTGTCTTGAGGCAACATAGAAAAGTATATTCTGTGTTTTTGTTATTATTTAGGCAGTTAAATACTGCACAGTATTTAGTACACCATTTTCTTTATTATCTTCCGTCATACACAAAGAATACGCGTGCGTGAGTCAATGTTCGCTCGTATGTGAGGCCTTGTCGAATAGTATCCTGTAGGTGGGCCATCGTGCGTGTTTTGTTTTCGATGTAAACTCGCGGAGATGAACAGGCCTGGTACTACGTACAGAAGAATTTCTTCGCGAAGGTATTTAAAAAAAAAGTATGCTCAATGTCGTCAACAATATGGTGTAATTTAGCTTGTCTCAAGAGTCGAGTACCGTTTTCTGGACATACGTCAGTGATCGGTACAGCGCCGATTCCATAGGGTTGACTTCGGTAAAATAATGTGTGACGTAAATGCCAAAGTGCGGAGAATGGCGGGGGAAATACATGATTAAGCATGAATTATATTTTGTGTTTCTATTATTCAGGCAGTTAAAATACTGAACAGCATTAATTACACCACCGTTTTTTTTTCTACTTTCCATCATACATAGTTTATTGTCTTTACAATGCAAATGGGTGAAGAACACACGTGCGTGCGTCAATGCTCGCTCGTGAGTGTCCTGTCGATTAAATATCCCAGTAGGTGCCGTCGCGCGTGTTTTGTTTTCCATGCAAACTCGCGGAGATGAACAGGCCTGGTAGAACCAAGAATCCCTTTAACCTGCTTCATGGATCTTCCTAGATTTAATAGGAAACTTAATAATTTTATAAAATCTGAGGTTTGTTTGTGGATGTATGGATTGTAACTTGTATGCTAAAATTATTTAACGGATTTAAATGAAACTTAACAGTATTATTGTGTAGACATCAAAATAACAATTTATAGGGAAAACCCTAGTTAAGATTAAATACAGCTATGTTTATTTATCCACTAGCTATCGCAAAAATAACCTAACCTAAATAAATTTGTATTATTTGTCCTCAAATAAAGCTTAAAAATTCCACATTCCGTTTCAAACAGCCATGTTTGTTTTTGTCGTGGAAAAATAAAATATCTCACATTTTCAATTTTCCTGTTAACCCAACGAGCGAGCCCTTCACTTAAATTTTTAATTCAAGATCAGTGCGGGGCGATGGAGCATTCACACTTGGTGTTTGCGTTCCGTATTGTTGCGTCATTTCAATATTGACTTTTATGGAATTCTTTCTCGGAAATATTGTTAGTGACATTTATTTTAACCCTTAAGTAACACCGTGGGGTAATTTTTTACCCCAGACGTACAAAAATTGGCATATCTTTTTTTCCGGTGAAGCTAGAGCAATATCGTTTTGTGTATTCTCAATGCAGAGCGTGCGCTTTAAGCTCGTAGACGCGGGATGTGAAAAAAATAATTCGTTTGGCTTTTACAGGTAGGTGGGGTAGAAATTTACCCCAGGGTGTTAGTTGCGCATGCTTTAATTTATCATCACCTAACATGTAATTAATAGATTTTTATGATATTTAAACAAAATGAATAAATATTTATATACCGATCAAGTAGCACGTTGTTTCGAGAATGCAGAGAGATAAAAAGACCTTGATTTACATGATACTTTTCGAACTTTGAAGACATCCCCTCAGAACAGAGCGTTCATAAATTCGACACAGAATAAAATTATAGAACTCTAAAGTTATAATTACGTAATAATTCAGTGTGTTTGATGTGTTTTGAAAATAATAATTAGGAATAAAATAATATAAAAATGAATTTCTCATAATTTTATAAAAAAACTTTTTTTTTATTTTGCTTTGTTATAAGTCCAGAAATTTTCGTTTTATTCACGTTTGAGTTTAAAATGTCTATAAATCAGCTATTCGATGTCCGATTAGTGTAAGTTTTTGGTTCCCACAATAACTTTCTAAGATTTTTCTAGAAGACCATTGTAGACACTAGTTAGTTGCAAATGAAAAATTCTTTGTTTTTTGTTATGATTGATTTAAGATATTTCTTTACGCTAGATAGACGATGTTTTAAGGCAATCGTATAATTTAGTGAGCCCGCTAATACATATAAATCACAAATTGAATTTATTTTCAATATTTACCTAAAAATTTTCAATTTCCGTTTGGGGTATTTTTTTTACCCCAGGGTGTTCAATGTGTAACCAAAAATAAGGATGTTACTTAAGGGTTAAAAGTGAGTTTAATACAGGGTGGAAACGTTAAGTGATCTCACGCGATTATTTCTAAACTATACAAGATATCGAAAAACTGATTAATGATTCTGAAAGTGCTTCACAAGCTCTTTCAAACGGTACCAATAATAGGTTAAATGATAAACTGGATATATCCGAAAATTTAATGTTTCCAGCTTCCATACATTTAGTAAAACCACAAAATATTAAAAACTATACAAGATATTCAAAAACTGGTTACTGATCCTGAAAGTGCTTCACGAGCTCTATCCAACGATACCAATAATAGGTTACAAAATAAACTGGATTCATCCGAAAATTCAATGTTTCCAGCTTCCATACATTTAGTACAGCCACAGTCATGGCACTCAAGTCTTGATAAATTATAGCAAGTAAAGCCTAAAACCAATGTTTTCCATGAATAATTTTAAATAGGAATGCAATTTACGAGTTCATTTTAAGTATTTATTATTGAATAAAAAAAAATACTTTTAATATTGTTTGGCTGGCATACATTTAGTATGGAGGCTGAAAACATTTAATTTTCGGATAGATCCAGTAAATTCTGTAACCTATTATTGGTACCGTTGGATAGAGCTCGTGAAGCACTTTCAAGATCAGTAACCAGTTTTCCGATATCTTGTATAGTTTAGAAATAATCGAATGAGATCACTTAACGTTTCCACCCTGTATATTGTTTTATTTGGAGTTTGTGATATGGAAATCGGTATGCTATAGCTGAATTTTTCTTAGGATTATTCACGTAATAATTAAAAAAAAATAGCTTCCTTTCCTTCTTTACTTGCTCAATACAGCTATTTTTGGAATGGAAAAATGAAGCATTATTAATTACACCGGTCAACAAAAAAAAAAATTTTTTTTGCGCATGGATTTTATTTATTATATTCTGATTATATAAGCAAATTTATATAAAAAAGTGCGATTACAAATCGAAAATATTTGCTTTTTAAGAAGTAATAGCGATTTGAATTTTCCATCTTCATAGTAGAATGTCTCTAAAGATGCACGTCCCGTTCTCATTGGGATATATTTATAAATAATTATGGGGGCTTATTCGCAAGAACAAGGGGCACGCTTTCATCAAAATATAGTGAGATTTGAGAGACGACGTTACCAAGGCCAGTATACTGAAAGCATGATAGGGTTAGATTTTTATGCGAAAAATCTTCTATGGAACATGACAGGAAATTAGAACTTTTCATTTTTAATAAATATTTGGACTATTTTAAATTTTCTCTTGTGAGAATTAATCTTAAATGGATGTTTGGTATGTTTTAATAATTAGAAAGAATGAAAGAAAGAAAGAAAAAAATATATTTGGCAACCAATTGAATCATCTCTATGTTCACGTTTCATACATTCATTGATATGAATTTTTCTATTTTTTACACATAAAAGCAAATTCAGAACAATTTTTTGTTGTTATTCTTATTTCTAGGTCATAAAGCAATAAAAATAAGCTATGCATAACCCGTGCGCAAAAATGCTGTAGACAGTTGTTATCTGTACATGACATGTACGACAGTTGGTACAGCAAACTTAATACCTACTGTAGTATTTTACGTTGTAATAAATAAATACCATTTTGGAGGAAAAAATACAGTCTGATGTACATGCAACAAGGACGTTGTCAATTTATGGTCTTATTTTGCGTATTTTTTAAATTCTTTATTCACAAAGAGCCTTAATTAAATTTTCTTGGTAAAGAAAGCAGATCGCTTTTAATTTTAATTTGCTTTATTTTCTTCGACTAACTTAAAAGATGTTTTGTCCTTAGTTCTCAATAGTACGTTGACTTTGACGCTAGACAAGAAATTGCTTTGAATAATTCGCTATTGATTTTAAAATCAATACATAGAATTTTCGTAGTCTATGAACACGTCAAGTCATAAGTCACATTCTTTAATAACGCGATCATTCATAATAATTTAATCAAAGTTATTCAATTTCTCAAGTCTCAAAAGTTGGCCAAAGTGCCTTTATCAAAGCGCAAATGTCTCAAATTCCAAATATTTCTTACTTCATAATGAAGACGAATTAGGCACAAATCTAAGAAATCCTTTCAAAATTGAATTCTAGTATTTGAAATTCAAAAATTCCAGATATCGGATTATAGCTTAAATTTATTCCATTAAATTTAATTAAAGTTGTCAGGAAAAGAGAACTCAAGTATTACTTTGAAAGAAGATTACCATTGCGATAGAATAAATTAGGTAAATTAATATTAAAATCGTGCCAACCCAATTCTCAGGGAAAAGACAAAATATGTACAAAATTAATCAAATCTTCAGTTGGAGTGATATTAACGCTCTGAGTTTTGTATTTAAAGCTGTTTTCTTAGGAAGTAATATTACAGTTTTAATTAAAGTATCTTTTTTTAAATAGCTCGTAAAAATCTAACAGTTCGGCAAGCGAGACGTCGATTTGATTCCCATCTTAGGTAGTTCGATTTTAAAAAAATAAAATTAATGTAGATCGAGAGGCGTCTCTTAACGCCAGAAAATTTTAACGATATCTCTTTACTTAAAAGTGGTTGGGCAGTTTGACGCTTGATCTTAGGATCCAGGGTACGATTCCCATGTAGGACAAGTGAAGTGTTTGTACGGCGAAAGACACTGAGGTAATTTTATATTTTGAACTTCATACGATAGATAACATTAATGAGAATAAACACCTTCGTTTTTACTGATTTATTCCTTCATTCATAACAACGTTAAAAGATAAATTAAAGACTTTTTATTTTACGCACGTCTAAGCAATTTGATTAATATTGAAAAGAAAACATTTTAGTTAAGTAGACACTCACTCTTCTATCTATAACAAAATAAAAAAATGATTTCGTGAAAGATTGAAGAAGTGTTTACAAAAACCCATATTTTTAGAAAAATATAGACGATGTTTTCTATGCCAAGAAGGCTGTTATTGTTAGAGATCATAAAACTCCATATAACTGTGGAAACGAGTCACAAAATACTGAAGTTACGTTATAATTTCCAAACGAAGTGTTTTTCCAGGAAAAACTGATATTCATGGTAGAAAATGTCGCCGCGGGGCCTTTTCTTATGCAAAGTGAGGGTAATCTTTAAGTACATTATCAAATAATACTGATATTTCATAATTTTATGACTTAAAGAATTTTAGGGGCGCTTATTTGTGGCTGTCGAATTCTAACCATGACAAGTACAATTTTGCAATTTTTGTTCCAGAAATATAAAATTAGCTGGGTTTTTAGGTTACAATTATGTAGAAGAGTTATTCCTTGAAATTATTAGTTAACTAACAGACTCAAAGGCTAAGGCTGAGTTGCACCACCTAACTTTGACTGTAACTATGACGATAACCGATCTTTTTTAATGGAGTTTGTCAGATTTTTGACGTTTGTCAAAGTTAAAGTTGGATGGTGCAACCCAGCCTTAATGATTTTATTAATTTGTACAGAAAAGAAATTCCCGGTTAAGCCGCCTCCAGCTAATCTAAATATTATTCTAGAGTTATGAATAGGTTCCCCACAATATAGTCCGAAGTGGTCACAATAGTTCGAAGTGGTCACAATAGTCCAAAGTGGTCCCAATAGTTCGGTATTATAATAGTATAGTATTCGGTAGTTCGACACTGAACCGTCAGATTAGTAAATATTTACGTAATTATTGAAGTACCCAACATTATTAATTACATATCAAACACTAATTACAGGATGTAAGGAAATAACTTCGGCACGTGATCTAGGAAACTTTCAACCAAATGTGAAATGTTAAATTAAATTTGTAATTGAGATTAAATTCCTTGATTAGGGTGAAATATAGGTACCTACTAGTTACGTATAATTAATTCTGAAAAGGTTTCATATAAAATTAGGCAACGATTATCCCAACTCTTGCTAATTACCTATATTTCTTTGATGTTTAGATTAAAATTTTCATTAATATCTTTAAAATGGCGCAACAATAACGGCTTTTTAATAATTTTCATCTATTCAGTGCCAATTTTGTAATAGATTTGAATTTAACAATGTTTCTATCGAGCCGTTTAAGCTTACCAGAAATATACATGCAAAATTCGCAAAACATAACCCTCCTTCTGGCGTAGTCGAGTAAAAAGCAGCACCTAATAAAGTTACCATATTAGGACGGACTAAAATTCCAGAGGTGTGGCCATTTAAACACACACGAAATGGCATTCAAATCTATTACTTACTACCTAGCTGACTCCGCGAACTCTGTTCCGCCTTAAAGGCAATAAATAAGCCATCGCAATTTTTCCTTATTTGCTCACCGTTTAGACATACCCTGGACTACGACAAACATTTTAAAACCAAAATCAGCTCAATCGGCCCAGCCGTTCTCGAGTTTTAATCAGACTAACGAACAACAATTCATTTTTATTTATATAGATAGATAATAAATCTGTAGAGAGGTCAATTCTGTACGTAAAATATATTTTCAAAATAACTATCAGGGGGTGATTAGTGATCGATACTGATGCCAAAAATGCAATCAGTAAAATTTTTGTCTGTCTGTCTGTCTGTCTGTATGTTCCTTATAGAAACAAAAACTACTCGACGGATTTTAACGAAACTTGGTACAATTATTCTTCATACTCCAGGGCAGGTTATAGTATACTTAGGAATTCCCACGGGAACGGGAATTAGCGGGAAAATCCTTTTGTATGAAAAATCTAAACCGCTTAAGTTAGACGCTTGAAATTTGGCATGCAGACCTTAGTAAACTTAAAGCTTAGTTACAGCAGGATATTGCAAAATTCCCACTGGAACGGGAGTTAGCGGGAAAAAACATTTGTATGAATAAATCTAAACTGCGTAAGATAGATGAAGGGGGTAAAACGGGATCCACGCGTACGAAGTCTCGGGCGGCCGCTAGTTGTCAAATAATTGTATTCACCTCGGTTACTGGCAACACAGATATTTAAATATCTTTTCGAACATGATTGTGACAGTTAAATTATCGGCGAATAAAACGAACCCGAATGGTCGGGATGACGCAATACAAGTGTCAAGAACATAACTTGTCACAACAATTCGGGGTCGTACGAGCGAAAGAATTATTCCATAAAAGGGAAATAATTCCATGTCCTCCATCCTCGACAATAGGATTATGAACCCATGAAGCCGATCGTAAAATAAGAAACGAGATATTTTTAGGAAGAGATCTACTTAATTTTTCAGATGACAGAATCTATGCTATTTAATTTCCTTATCATTAAAGAGGGAAGACAATTTTATTGAAGTTTTTTTTGGGGGTTTTCTCAGCACTTTCCAAATGTTCGTCTCGAAAGATTGGTAGAGCAAAAAAGTGATAGGACATAAAAACGCTCCTTAGAAACTTTTATAAAATAGTTAAGGATTTGAAGTACTACATAATTATTATTACTACAAAAAATAAGAGCAGCAAATTCTGATAAAAGTTGAATAGGTACTCGTATATGACAAAATAATATTCGTACTAGAATAGGTACTAACAAACAAAAGTAAATTATTTATCAATTTATGGATATTGCTCCGCATGATAAATTACCACTCTCAGCACTTAAATCACCTTAATGGAGCTTAATTAAAAATAATTAATCACAGAGATGGCGACAGAGGACAATGGGAATCGACGAAAGTGCAATCGAAAATTTGGCTCATGCGAATTCAATTTCTGAAACCAATCAGCTACGTTAGGTGTTTTAATGGGTCATAATACAAAAAGGCAATTTTATGGTTCTTGTAAAGCAGAAAAGGCTTCCCACCGAACACTGATGGTATCATTTACAACATTGGAGTCAATAGAACGTGCGAGTCTTTAAAAAATAAAACTCACAAGCATTTTCATTTATTGCGATGTCAATATACGAAAATGAACCCTTAAAAGATAGAGCATACCTATCAAAATTTCAATAAAGATAAAATGAAAAGCAATCACGTGCAACTTAACATTATTTGCGTAGCTCATCATTTCAATAGACATTTAAATCTAAGGCCGCTGACTTTGTTATAAATAACTTACTAAACTTTTGTTCATGAATTTCCACTGAAGAATGAAATTCACTTACTCGCAGTTAAAAATAAAACAAGTCCCATTTACCAAGTGCATTTTTCAAGTTAAGACAAAAGCGAAATGTATTTTAAGATAGTTTATTACTTATTTACGCTTCACTTGTAGCAAAAGTGTATTTTAGTTAATAAGAGTAGATACCTGACTTGAAACTTAAGCTTTTACTAAGACTATTCTTAATACTCTTGCAAATCAAGATTAAACTTCATAATGACAGTTTAACTTTCCCTCGGGACAAACTTACCTTCACTGGTTGGGTTTTTATTGGCGGTCAAACTGTAGATCCTGGCTACATAGGAGTTGCAATGGTATGAACAAGAAGTGGGCTAGAAATAGTCTCATTCAAAAGCTTTTATGAAGTCATCTATCCACCTTGTGGGTGGACATCCCACTCTGCGCTTTGTGAGAGGCCTGACTTACTGAAATGATGATGATGAAACTTCATAAAGTGAGCTTGAACAAAATATTTCAAGAAAGATGAGGAAACTTCGTAAAGTAAGTTTGACAAAACAATATCACGAAAGATTTTAATTCTACACTGCTTTTTATGTGCTAAAAGTTTATTTTATTTAAATTATTAGACACTTTTCTTTCAAACGAACCGTGAATTAGGTCACTAAGCCGAAGTATTTTTCTAAAACACCTCCCATCACAATGATTAACTCGAACCCCCAACTTTTCGGAGCAAATAAAAAATGGGCGCGAATTAAAAAACAAAAGGGAGCCCCGCATACCTTTACATAAATACATAAATAAATAGCCTTATAATATTCAAGCAATCTCATTTGAGGAAAGAATAAAGTCTCGGAATAAAACACAGTCTTACCTACGGTTTTATGGTGAATATTTGCTTCAGTTTTATTTAGTAGGGTGCTTGGACTTGGAGATCGCATAGTATGGCCAGATCAGTTCCACCACAGTATAAGGGAATAGTAAAAACATCTTTGTACGAGCGCCTCATTCATAAAACCGTTATGCTGTTGCCATCTTTACTTGCTGCTGCTTAGGATTCGGTGTATCTATTGCAATACATCTAGAACATAAAAAAAGAGAAACTGAACATTTTGATAAGTCAGAACTGAGTTTTTGTAAAATACTAGAATGAGTTTGAGTCACTGAATTCACAAGAATCGAAATACACTGCTGAGTTATCCATCTCTATCTTAACACATATAAGTACGCACATCACAGAGCCCGTCCTGCTTACACGACAACAACGATAAAAATTGCAGTAAGCCACTGGATGTAGGTCGCTTCCAACCGGCCAGTCTGGAACTCATTGAGGGAGGCCTATGTTCAGCAGTGGACGTCTTGTAGCTGAAATTATGATAATGATGAATTTTCAATTTCCATTCTCTTCACTTGCACTGTGGTTAAACGACCAAAATTAGTGCAGTTGATGTAATAAGGTCAAGAGTGCTACTAGTGTGACTACTAGCTACTTCTTGGGCAATGTATGGAATTGATTACCGTAATATCACTTGAAGATCTAAATTCAACGACGCGACGATAAAGTAAGAGAATACCTAGATGTAATAAAGAGCCATATTGACTTGATGCTTAGTAAACGGTAGGGCTGAGTTGCACCACCTAACTTTGACCGCAACTATAACGATAACCGGTGTTTTATGTACCTAGGGAGCTTGACAGATTTTTGGAGTTTTTCAAAGTTAAAGTAAGATGGTGTAACTCAGCCTTAATTTAAATCAATTTTGATGTAAATCATCAAAGTCTCCACTGCAAGGATGGAGAGCCCTGATGCATAATTTGTGTCTCAAAACTATAAGAAATTCAATGTCTACACTGTTGTTTTTGCAAGAAAAAATTGCTGATATATTTTAACTGTGTTTTTACGTAATCGGGTCAATGTTTGCCGGATGAGCCGGATTATATCGACTGGAGTTAATAAAACACGGTTTAATTTAGTGCCAACTACGAATAAAGGAACTTACAGTTAAATTGTTTTAACTGTCCGCTGCGCATTTTAACGGGTTTTAAAGACCCGATAGTGAGAAAGACTTATTTGGCAGTAATTATGTCGAAAATAACGCTTTAAGCTGAATTATATCCGCTTTTTGTTATTTTCCGTGATGTTTTTGGCTGAATGTTTTCGTGAATACGAAAATAGTGATTAATAGTGATACGTTGAAAAGGTGTCATTAATAGTTTCATCATCATCATCATCATTTCAGCCATAGGCCTCCACTGCTTAACATAGGCCTTAATTTGTAGGTACTATTATTTCTCAGAATTTATAACAGTAATAAAGTCCCAATTCTAGAATATTTAATATTCAGACACAATCTCGCTCGACTGCAATCCATTAAACAAATACAATGGATATTTCAACGCCATTTTTTTGTATCTCCAAAAGCTCTTCTTTAAATGGTCGGATAAATATCAATTTTCATTTTTCACGGTGACTTTCAATGAAAGTCGGAAGTCTGATTCTGAAGAGTAATATTTATTTTATCGACGCAGCCTGTCCGAACCGGTTCGAACCGGTTTGAACCGGTTCAAACCGGTATTTCCAGTTCGTACCGGTAATGCTGCGACTTCAGCTAGTGATGTTCCGCTAGAATAATCTTGCATAGTTTGAATGGACTCCAGACGGACGAAATGTTATGCTCATTTGAGCTTGAAGTTTATCTGTTCCAATGTTGCTAATATTCAATAGTAAGATTACCAACTACTGAAGGAAAAGAAGCATAATTTAATACCCTAAAACAGCGGTTCCCGAAAGGTGGTCCGCGGAACCCTGGGGTTCCGTGGAAAGGCCGCAAGGGTTCCGTAAAAAATATTATCCCACGTTTCGTGACCGACGTTGTTCGCTCGCACCGACTTGTTTACGCACAAGGGAGGGGCAGGGCGTGCGGGCGGAGTAGTACGGGGGTTCCGCTAGGAAACGTATAATCAATTAGGGTTCCTTGACAAAATAAAATTGGGAAACCCTGCCCTAAAACATACTTATGCCAAGAATTCAGCTTGATAGAGTGATTTGGAAATATACTGATGTAAAGGGATACTTGGCTCACATGGATTCATAGCCTAAATCCGTACTTATTCCATAAATAAAATCAAAAGCTACTGTCTGTCTGTTACCTTTTAAGGCTTAAACCACTGATTAAATTTAAATGAAAAATTGGTAGACATTGAGATATATTAGTTTAAGCCCATAGAAAAACATGCTATAGTTATCATCTCAGTTATAATTATTATACGGAAAACACGGGTGTGACAAAAAAAAACTCTTAAACCAGATCAATTATCATGCAGGTGAAGCCGCGGACTAAAACTAGTTACAGTTAAAGTAATTTATTATAGAATATCTATCACACAATACCCGTGATCTGTGTAGGCATTTCTAAGAAATTCAATAGCGTAGAAATAAGATACAATAGAAAGGTCTTCGGTGACACCGTGACACCTATGACATCAACATGTAAATTGATAGCCGATGTCATCCATTTTATTCAAGAATAATAAACAAAATCAGATTAAAATACATAAAATCGTTCAATAAACCTTAACCTTCATCTTAAAAGATTTATTACGACAGCTTTTCATAAATATTGAAATAAGTTTCTTATTTTTTCACAAAGCTCTTTAGGGAGCATATTATTACGGATTATTTTATACATTTTTTAAATAAAAATCTAGGTTGTTCAAATTATTATCAGTAGTTACATAATCATAATCAGCGTGAGTCGTCCATCTACAGGGTGGACAGATGACCTCATAAAGGTAGCAGGATGGTACTGGATGCAGGCCGCTACCAAGTGGTCAATCTGGAAACCATTAGGGAGGCCCATGTTCAGCAGTGGACGTCCTGTAGCTGAAATAATGATGACGAACTATGTCAGTATTGACTAAGTTTATCGACATTTTCTTTGCTTCGTCAGCCACATCACTAAATCACGATTATAGCTCCATTTAATCATACTAAAAAGATTTGGAGAGCGACGATTTTATTGATCGAGTGTTTTTAAACATAAATGTGTACATCATTATTGGGTTTCTCACTCTCAATAGAGTCAAACTTATACCTACAACATTTTCGTTGCAGAATAGCCCTTAATACAACTAGGTATGTAAGATTCCGTAGTGTTTAACCTTGATGTGCCACCGTCTATAGATCATCATCATTTCAGCCAGAGGACGTCCACTGCTGATTTCCATATTGGCCGGTTGGAGCGGCCTGCATCCATCGCCTTCCTGCTATAGACTAAGAGCTGGTGAACGCCAGACCTACGTCATTTTATAAAAGCTGAAAGTTTGTCAACGTATGCTCCCAATATAGGATAGAATGTTGATGAATCATGAAGTTTGGGTCATCGTGGCTTTGGCAGCTATCCTAAAAAAACTGTCTGGCAAGGAGGTGGAACTGTCAAAACTGTCTGACTGATGAGTCATTTTATAAAACGACGTAGGTCTGACGTTCACTAGCTCTTAGTCTACTAATGATGTCGTTACATAGTCAAAATTTCTGGTTATTATGGTATGAGTGTTTTGTATTAACAAAAAATATAATGCTTTTTGTTTTGTATGTTACTCGCAGCATAAGTACCTAAGCCTTGTTTATTTTGAGACTAGTCCCTAAAGCGCTAAAGCTACAGGAAGGCGCTGGATGCAGGCCGCTTCCAACCGGCCAGTCTGGAATAATTGGGCCTATGTTCAGCAGTGGACGTCCTGTGGCTGAAATGATGATGATGATAAAGTCACATAACATACTATTTTTATGTCCTGAACATTGTTTTATTCTTCTAACTAGCGGCCGCCCGCGACTTCGTACGTGTGGATCCCGGAGTTTCGTAAAATCCTTTCTTAGCGGATGCCTACCTACGTCATAACATTCTGCATGCCAAATTACAGCCCGATCCATCCAGTGGTTTGGGCTCTGCGTTGATACTATGTCAGTCAGTCACCTTTGAGTTATACATATTATATTTAGATAGATTAGTAAAAGAAGTTCTAATGCCAGAATTTAAAGAACCTTCTGGTTTTCGTCTACTCGTAGATGACCTAAATTATTAAGAAGTTGAAGCTATTAAAGAGAAGTGATCCCCAAATGTTATTGGCAGTTAAATATTTAAAACTCCATCTCAACATTACGAAATTGATAACTACTTTTTTACAACGTCGGTTTATGTCGTCATAAATTTTATCGGAAAATTCAATCGGGACAATTGGAAATTTTAATGTTTCCCATTTTCACGACTTATGGAAATTACTTTTTTCAATAAATGAATTTATTTTAAGAGGAAACTTTAACACATGGCAAGTTTACGGAAAATATAAAAAACATTTTTAATTTCAAAGCGAACACTATTAACTTATTCTTGTTGAGTCGTAGAACTAAAAGAAGTTTTTAGTATGAACTCATTTTAGGGTCATGTCACCTGTTCGCGTCCAACTCATCCAAATTAAGACATTTAGAGAAGTAACACTTTAGCCATAGGACGTCCAATGCTGAACATAGGCCTCCCCCAATGATTTCCACAATGGCCGGTTGGTAGCGGCCTGCAACCAGCGCTTTCCTGCTACCTTTATTAGGTCGTCGGTCCACCTTGTAGGTGGACGTCCACGTAACACTTATCAACCTATAATAGTAGCCTTTTTCTAGTACCCACGACATAAGCCTTAATTGCTTAGTTTGGGACTAGATGGCGCAGTGTATAATTTAAATAATATTTTTATTTATGAGGTAAATAAAGAAGGTATTGCTGATCTTCCTAAACAAATAAATAAATATAGTCGTAATACCCCTTTTTTAGCATTTTACCACTCACTTGAAATCGTATAAGATACATTACGTGAATACACAGAATGTACCGTAGGCGTTAATATCTTTCATAAACGGCACGTTCGGAAAAGTTCGTAGCCATGTACCGACTTGTATAGTCAAAAGCAAATTTTTGTTGCAAAATCAGCTCTGTTACAACTGTACAAGGTGCCAGTTTTTACGTCGACTGTAACTGTACATTTTCAAACGTGATAATACCACCGCCTACTTCGAAATCCTACGCAAAATTCTACGTGTACCTGTTAGTGATCCAGGACAATATTCAAAGGAATTTTGTATCAAGTTGTTTTCATTTTGCCACAGAAAAAGCACGTGTAAATTCGTCGCACTTCATGTATGAATACATACATACCTTATTAAAAATGTGCGAACTTATTCACGTAACAATTATGTCACGATTCGTCCCACATTTCTCGCTAAAATTGATGTGAAATTTTCACGTATGACGAGTTTACTTTTAATTTACGAAGATTAAAAAAGTGTGACGAATCGACGAATGGTGAAATAACCATATCTAACCCTTTTTATCTTATAAACATTTTTCTTATTTACATGCACAAAATTAGAATACATATTACAATTACAAGAATTCAAGTTAATTATGTATTTTTGACAGTCATCATCTTTTAAATTTGCTTCAAATCAAATCAAAGCAATTCAAAAACAGGTCTAGTTGTTTACATTCAATCAACTGGAAACATTGTTGGAAACTTCTGACTTATCACGACCTGCTATTAATTTATGCCCGAATTAATAGGTATTTGAATTGTTTGTAGTAATTAGCACCTAGAGGTCTTAGGTAAGAGTTCGTTATTAAAGTTAAAGCTAACAATAACCTGACTTGGTTTAATCAAATTTAGTTTCAAGTGTTTTGACGGAGCGTCAGCGTACCATTTAGTACCTAATTTGTACTCTGTAAGTTGTTTTAGTCTGTGACTTTGCTTGCTTTGTTTCTATCATTGAATTGTACATTCTAAGAGACGGTGTTTTGGGTTAAAAGTGCATTGAATAGAAACATAATTAAAAATTGTAAAAAAATATCAATAATTAGCTGTCCGCTACTTCGTACGCCTAAAAATAGGTTTCAACTAAATGAAATATAATAAAAAAAATCCAGTTATCATAGACCTCTTGTTTATATGGAATTACGTTGAGGAGAGAGGTCAAGCTACATCTTAGGATCTACATTACTAATTTTAATTAAACCTAAATTAAGTTAGCCCTGGTCCTTTTTTGGGTACCTAATGTTCTATTAAACAATGTAAAGTAAATGAAATATAATAAAAATAACTGCTACATAATCTAAAAGTGACATCGATACACACGAAAATAATGTATTTAGGATTCCATTGGGTCATAAATAACAATACTAAATAAGAAAAACTGTTTTTTAAATAAATAGAAGATTATAGATAAAAAGATTTATGTACAGTCATAAAAAGTGGTTGTAGTCTATAAATAAAAAGGTTTATTGGCTAAGACGATATGTAGTTCCAAAAATAAATTGGGGTTAGCCAATTACTCCATATAAAGGTTTGCCCAAAGTTTTTGTTTGCCGTAATAAAATGAGTTGTTTGCAAAGTTAATTACATCTAAACAACTGGTTACCCTTCATATCCGTCACCCATAGCCAAAACAACATACCGGCAAAAATTAAAGCCGAATCTACATAATTATTATAATAATATTAAAAAGCTGAAGAATTTGTTTGAACGCGCTAATCTCAGGAACTACTGGTCCGATTTAAAAAATCTTTCTGTGTTGTTTAGCCAATTTATCGAGGAAGTATATATTCGTAACACCACCCTACAGCCAATGGGGGCGGAGCAGTAAAGGAAAATATTGCAAAAATGGTAAATATTATCCAAATGCGTACGAAGTCGCGAGTACAGCTACTATACCAATATTTCACCGAATCATTGTATTGAAGTTTAACCCCTGCACCCGAATATTGCTGATGAAATAACAATATTTTTCTTATTTTCACTCTCACACGCCTGTAACGCCTGTCAGAACTGTCAAACAAAATGAGATATAAGGCGTGGTAAGCGTCCGATATAATTTGACCTCCGGTGATTCTAACACCCCTCGATATTGGCTGCTGTTCTGCCTCCACAAAAGACAGGAAGGGATCAATCAGGACTGGTCTCTTGTATCGGTGACACACGTCCCGATATTCTATAGAGTGGTTATAGCTAGCTCATGCCACTTATTATTGTAGGGCGGTAGGATAATATTTACAGAGCTGCGTAGATTCTTTTTTCATTTTCCGACGTTTTCTTTCCCTTACCGAGAAGTTGGCGGCTTTTCTTTATAGACTTGGATTAAGATGTTCATGTCGCCAATGTTTATGCGGTAAATAAAAGTATTTGTTTAGTGTTCAATAAAATATAATAATAAATTATAAGTAAGTGACGCAGTAACAGACTTTCTCCCTATTTCATTTTTCAGCGACAAAAAAAGTAAGTTATTTGACACATTAATCTACTCAACTTCTTTTTATTTTAATCTACAGCAATTATTGTTAAGTATTTACTTCACTAATTCATCAAACGAACTTTTCAATTAAAATCAAATTAACAATTAAACTTACACGCCAAAGCTTTAATTATCTCAAAATACGTAACGTCATCCACTTTAGACATAAGTCAGTATTTAACTCTTGAGATTAGTTTAATACAAATATTTGAAAAGGGTACAACTAATTTTGAGTGAAGATTCACACACTGAGTCTCGTTTCAAAGAAAAGGTCTAGGAATTATTTATTATAGCTATCTAGAATCTCATTAAACTTTGAGGTAAACTTTCAATCATTGGACGCTACCAGTCATTGGACAAAAAATCCCTTGAAGGTTCTTAATGAATACTATTTAAATCCAAATAACTTTACTTTTATTTTCTGTAAATATTACTTTTGTATACTTAGAGTTTTAATTTTTTTGTTCATTGTAAATTAATTTGTAAATAACTGTAAATAAATTACCTACTTTGAAATAAAAAAAAAATTAAAATCCCAACTTATCACCCTTTTAGGTCAATCAATCGGCATCTCATAAGTGTTAACAGAAATGCAATTTTTAATTCAATAAAAACTGTCAAATAACTCGCCTACATGGCTTTTAAGTGTCCAATGACTGGAAGTTTACCCTATATGGGACTTGGATTAATGTTAAGTGAGCCATATTTTCGCAACGAGTAAACTTTCGAAGAAATGCTTCAGAAACGTGACTTCAAAGTTCGTTATAATGCTGACTTTCTCCAAATATTAATCTTATTTTATTGCGTATCGTTTGCCCATCAAACGGGCAGATTAAATTGGTTATGTGATGAACAGTTTTATTGGGTAATAAATTTGCCCTATCCTGAGCGATATTTTATTAACCGGGCAAATAAAAAGCATCATGGGCCAAGCTACTCGTAGTTCCCGTATGAAAACTGTAGTACCTTGAGTTGGCGTATTTTTATGATTGTGTTTAGGGATGTTATGGATATCCGTAACCGAAACTATAGAATATCCGAAATAAACAAATATCTGTAACCGTAAACGAAACCGATTCAAAGGTTTCGGATCATCATCATCATCATCATTTCAGCCATAGGACGTCCACTGCTGAACATAGGCATCCCGCAATGCTTTCCACGTTGATCGATTGGTAACGGTCTGCGTCCAGCGCTTCCCTGCTACCTTTACGATGTCTCGGATGTTTTGGATAGTCTCGGATAAAGGCAGAGTCTAAATCTTAATATTTTTTAATACTTGTTACTTGTCTGACATTACCGGGCACCATCTAATATCCCCGCCTGTTTTACCTTTTTCATACGTGTCTTTATAGTACATAAAGTGGCTATTTGGGACACGCAGCTTGCTATTTGAATTTAACATTTTTAAAATACTAATATCCGTAACTGAAATTATCCGAAACTTTCGGATAATCCGAAATGATTTCATATCCGTTACCGTAACCGAAACCGAAACCGGTATAGTATTATTCTGATATCCGTAACCGTGTCCATAACCGAAACTTCATGTCCTTAACATCCCTGTTGTGTATGAAGGGATATTGGTCTCTGAGGATAGACTGTGGATAACGTTGAATGTGCGAAATCAGGATTAGGTTTTCGTGAGCCTTTATCCTTTACGGTGGATTGTTTTTGGGGAAATAAATATTGTGCGTTCGCTTTAAGAATTGTGGTGGTCTTGAAATAAAGATGTTTTCGTGATTTTTACTGAGTTAAGTTCCCTGAAATAAAGGTAAAAATTGTAATCCCAACTACTGTTTGTTTCCATATAAAATCTTCATGGAAGTCATAAAATTTAAGAAAAAAAGTTATTTAGAAAAGTAACAATGGTTGGTTCCATTGTTACTTTTGTAACTAACTTTTCTCACGAGGTTAACAAGGGTTAAAGGACACTATGAATAGTTGAAGATTTCTTCAAATTGATAAATCTGCAATACTTCTAGTTCTCGTAAATGGCTTTAAGAGCTGGGGCAAGCTATAAGTATTTGGGACGTGTATAAATGCCCCGAAAAGAGCCTGAATACTCATAAATATTTTAATTTGATTTGAGGTTTGGATAGTCCACTTCTGATCGTGCTATATTTATTGTATCATCTAAAATTTATACATAATTAATTTTAGAAGACATTTTTAGAAGGTCTTGTTACTGTAGCGAAAATTAAATGATGATGATGATGAAGACATCCACTAGTGAGGCTGCCCATACCAGCTTCTGAAAGAGATGTTACATTTCTTTTAATACAGACTCAGATTCATCCCCAGAATTTAGCCAAAATACCTTGTTTACCGTCCTGCTCCCATAAATAATTCCGTTCCCCTACTTTGCCGTTGTTTTCGCACCGACCTACATCTTCGGCCATCATTCATCGGTGCTTTGTTGTATGATGTATGGGGCACGGATCACTGCACTGATCGTTTAGCCGGATTGCCTTGGTGATTGGCCAAATTAATGTGGTTCGTATGATAACCAATTTTGGGAGGGACATAACGAGGTTTTGGTATAAACAGAGCCTAGTACTTACTATTATAATTATAATATATTTATGTAAGTACGATAAAGATAGGCCCCCTTAATTTAATTTATTGTCCGTGGTGCATAATCTTTTCTTAAAGGTTTTAAACCTTTGTTTGTCACCTGTCATCCGCTTTGCAATGGAGGGAAGTCGAACCTTAATTTCGAACTCCTCCTATGTTCTTCTGATTAATTTCGTTGCGGGTCCAGTGACAGTTTAACTTTCCCCCGGGACAAACTTGACCTTCATTGGTTGGGTTTTTGTGGTGGTCAAGCTGTAGATCCTGGCTACACAGGAGTTGCAGTGGTAGGACCGAGAGGTGGGAATAGTCCCGTTATGTAAGTACTACGCTCCCAAAGAGCACTTTTACACGTCCCAACCCTACCACTGTTTTGGGACAGTATGGCCGGGGCAGCGCTGAGAAAAGCAGCGCTAGTGACCCACGCCCGTATTCACAAACGATGCTTGTTTAAGTGAAGCAGAAAATCGAACTAACAGCGTTGAACAATAATAATAATAAATAATAAAATATCTTTATTCTCACCATAATCTTACAAATAAGGTACATAAGACTGATTAAAAGGAACATTTTACCGATTATGGCGGGTTGACACCTGAACTAGGAAAGATCCTGTATCTCAGGTTGCCAACCCTCCACCTCTAATACTACTATGGGCTCTGCATAAAATCTTAAAATTATATTACATACCTACTGATTACTTGTAACTATTAGCTAAATATAAGAATTTTTGAGGTGAGTAGTTATGTTGGTGATTATGTGTGTGAGTGTGTTTGTGTGTGTGGGTGCTATATGTAAGCGGTCTAGCAAGCGATGTCACTGCTCAAAGTTATTATTTTCGGATTATTAGCAGTTGTTCCGTTGCGGTATGATCAAGCCCCAGCAGGGCTGTGGTCATAAATGATTTCAACTGCTTGCGATTCATGTTAAAATTAAAATAGAGCTCTGTGATTGGTTCATCTGTCACCCTGTGCGTTCCGCGCAGTGTGAGATTAGTAATGATTGTGAATACAGGCGTCACCACTATTCTGTCTCTAGATAACAAAATTAATCAATATAGATCAGTTGTTTAGAAACACGGTAACGCAGTGTTTGCTGCTCCCGGCGTACCTAAGCATCATTTCCACCTCGTGCTCGTCACAAAATGTCATCTTGTGACGGAGTTTTGGGCTGACACTGTGTAGGTTTGTTGTCGACACGAAAAGAAGAAGAAGTTGTTTAGAAGTGTTATCGAAATAGACAGATCCTGACGCATTCATTTTTATGGAATGAAAATAATAGACACAAGTTTGTATGGAATTAGAAGCAATGCAGTCAGTTTTGACAGTTTGTTCCAAAATAACAAATGTTTCAAATAGGGTAACCACACGTCCCGTAAGTTCCGAGAGCTACGTCCGTCCGAACCGGATATTGGATGTGTATTGCAGCTGCTGTAGTCACAATATGTATGTTTTGGATTTGCATGGGATTTGGCAATTGTCTCTGACACATATTTAGTCTTTACTGAAAGCACATTTTCAATTAGTCTTTAAATGTGCAAACAGCAAAACACTCATAAAACTCATTTTACTTTTGCAAGTAGGGTTATAAAAAGCACTTTTACATGTTCAAGTATTAACCCTACCACTGCGACAGGACAATAAATGGGCCAGTGCATGCTGAGAAGAAGCAGCGTAAAAAACTGAGTCACTAACACATTAATGTATAGAAGCCATTATTATTAGAGAAAATTAGTTTTTTGTAACATGACATGACATCACACCGGTCTTTTGGGAACTTGTCATCATGTGGTTTGACGGTGGGCGGAACTTTGCATCGTACGGTCCACACAGCTTATGAACGCAGTCTGTGAGGGAACACTAACTGTGGTCGCGATCCTCATCAGTCGATCCTCATCGAGGAAGAAGAAGAATGGTTACGTTGTTGATACCATCAAACTTTGTACCGTGCAATAAAAAATGCATGAATGAACGACATACCTCTTTATACTGATTACTGGGATTACCACAACTAAAACAAACGACATAAAAAGAACCAATATACTGATAAATTCAATTAACCGTTACAATTTCCTTCAACATTACCGTAACCGTAACCTGTTACAGTTAAGGGCGATTAGGGCCGTGTAAATGTTACGTTCTCGCTCTCTTATACTGCACTCTACTTTAGATAAGCCCAACACATGCAAGTTAACGCGTTTCTTACTACGGACATAGAGAAAGGAGATCAGCCAGATTTTTTTGGTTACAAATAATGTATTTCACTTTTTTTTCACAGTTTTTTATTTCACATTTTTTTATCCACAACTAGGAAGGTCTTGTAGTTTTATTTGTATTTAATTTCTTGAAAATTGTAATTGGCCCATTAGTAGTCAAGAGTAGAAAGAAAGAAAGAAGAAAGAAATAGATTTTATTAACACAGTAAGCACAAATATATACAATAATCACACAATAGTTAAATAGTGGGCCACTGTGTCAATAGGCTCCCGCTCAGCATTTATCCTGATATGCTCGTAAGGGCATGTCAAGAAACTTGTCTTCCGCGAGAGTACCTGGTACCTGCTTAATACATATGTACTGCTCGTATGTGCCGTATCTCGGCTTGAAAATACCAATTTGCTTTTTTTTTAAATATGCACCGTAGATATTAAAGGACTTCTAAGAAAAAGCGTCAGTTTCATTTGAATGTACGTTAATGTACCTACATAGCATGTTGTTAGCGTCGTACCTACGTTCCTTGGTGTTTCGATATGTTAAAACAGTTTCATTGTGATTTCGGCAACAATAATTTTATTTATCAAATTTTTATCATTACAAAATCAAGTAAGTCCTACATAATGTTTATTACCTGGTGCCAAATAAAACTATTTCCCCTGCCCCCTCACTAGGTGGACCGACGATCTGGTTAAAAGGTAGCGGGAGGTGCCTGGATGCGGGCGACGCAGGACCGGTCGTTGTGGAAATCCTTAGGGGAGGCTTTCGTCCAGCGTCATTTGGCTGAAACGAACAAAATAAAACTCTTTTAAGTGTATGCTAGTTGTTGCAATAAACTAGGCACTTATGCTTTTACAGCGCAGTTAACAGGCTCTTCTCCCTTATCTGTGTACGCTTCTCGCTTAAGCATTTCCTAATTGCCTAATCGCCTAATAACGACGGCGAATGGTTTTCAGCGGATATTTTCATAACGTCTAATGTATTGTTGCAAATTGTATGGCCGTAATACATTATTAGGGTGGTTATAAAGTGGGTAGAAGAGGAGATTCTTTAGAAGGTTGTCTGTTTTGTACCGAATTTTGATGCCTCTACGTTTCAGTGGTAAGAATATGAAATTCCGAACTCGAAGATTCTGGATTCCATTCCCTGGAGAGGTAATGCATCAATAGCAAGGGTCAAATTTCATTTGGTTGGTGCTTGATAGACAATCCTGTGTGTGATTATAGATGTTTACGAACTTTACGACAGACAGGTGAACAAACAGCATGTTGAACATAGTCATAGAAATTGTGTAAATAATCATTAACGTCAATTCATTATCATTACTTATATACCTATTTATTTACCTACTACAAGTTCTAAAAATGCGATAACTAGAAGTCTTTGTTGATCTGTATTGAGTGCGAACACTGTCTCATCAAGATTTTGTTTCTTTGAAAACCTTTTAGCGACACATTTAAACTACGATGCCTTGTTAAATTGATGTCTCGTTATAAAATATGCTCAAGCATCACAATATGAATCTACTATAAGACACAACAGGACGCAAGTCATGAAAAAAAACAACAATTACCTAATGAACCCAATTATGAATCATACTCATAATATTTCAAATACCACAAGATTCAACCCATACCATCAATTATGTTTCAATATTCAAATCGTTGCAGACCTTCCAAAGGATAAAAGGTCAGTGAAAACGTAGCGTAATTTGATCTGTAGACCAAATAACTCTCGGTTATTTCTTGGAAACAGAAATTTGAGGATTCATATCAAATTTTCCACTTATTTTGACGGTCTCCCACGGATTAGGGAATAGTATCGAATATCTGGACAAATCACAATTTTATCAGTTTGATGGTCTGATAGGAAGGATGAACAATCGGCTGGATTGAACGGATCGGCTCACGTCTCTCGATAAGAAAATACTGCTTTTGAAAAAATAAGTCAGGAAAATTAAATTGGCCTCATCAATAGGTGTACCTACTTGATAAATCAATCGGTTTGTTTTGCAAATAAAAAGTGAACAAATATAAGTTACCCATATTCTGACTCAAAACCCAAGACAACTGTCGCGTCCTATAACAATATCCATAAAGCCAACCACGGCAACACTGTAATACCTTAAACTGGAAGTGCTGAAGTTCGTGATCCAAACACGGGTCGTGATCCGCCGTTGTGGCGCCACGTTGGCGGAACATTGTTGGGATGGCGTTTTGTTGCTTTTACACTTGACGATTCAAAGCTGAAGGGAATACGAAAGAGATGTGAGGACAATTGATACTATATTAGATGGTGATGCATGTATAGATTATAGAAAAATGCGAAATAGTGACGACGAGGAATGAAAAACTGATAATGGAATGAACTCTGGAAGAAAACATACAACTGAATGTGAAAAAGAAGCAAAGGTACGAGGAGATCCAATCGCAAATCTACTAACATGAAAACTTTTCTTTAATTTTCTGATGGATGCTGGTACATACAAGCAGGACTTAAAATAAAGTCTGCCTAATATTGCCCAAACACTTCTATGTTGTGGTGTAAAATTTTAAGTTTGGGATAATGCACATTTTTGTATTTATACTTAGTCTTGCAACTTAGTGATGTTAAGTGTTTTGGAGACTTACTTATATAGTCCGAAATTTACATTGAAAAAGCTACGAGCAAAAGGTAGTGCAATTTAAGTAGTTAGTCGTCAGTTCTAAAAGTCATTTGCGTAGCATCCGCGACCCAAATATACAGGTTTGATCTCACACAATACATACTATTCCGTCAATATTCGTCCGTCTATCACGAGCTGACCCGATAGTCTGCCCTACTTTTTCATATTAGCAGAATCTTTATGTAACCTCATCTGAATAAATAGCCTATGTTTTATATGTCAACGTTTACTGAGTCACCCTATATTTGCCGAGAAGATTAGTCTGGTATAAGTAAAGTATTTTTTGTCGCCATTCTGGTTTTTTTTTTGTTGGTTGACTAAGTGTTTTGGTGATATTTTTTTATACTTACTTTATTGGGTTCATCATCATTTTCAAATACAACGTGTCACTTGATAATCTGGAAACTGGTTAAACATTGACTAGTTTTAAAGATATCAAACAAAAATTCCCATGAATAATTTCCATGAAAGTCGATCATTGATTTGTTGATACAACCTTTATCAATAAATAAATAAAGGAAACACAGTCACAGACGCATTAGAGTTTCAAATGGTTTGATTAAATCTTAAAAGTCATTAGTTAGTAATTACTTCTATTTCAGTTAGCTTTAAATTCTAATACTTTTATGTAAGTAGAACTGTTTGGCTCGTGTTTGGAAATGCAAGAGGAGCTGCGAGCTATTTGAATTGTAAAGGTATTAGTTTATTCAACCTTTGAAATCTTGAAATGTAAGCGTAAAAATCTCGTTGGGAAAAACTAAACAGTGAGATTTCCTTTGAAACATCTGATTTACGAATGTTTTACCAAACGCATGAGCTTTTTGAAACGTCATGAAAATAAACTACATAAAACAACTGTTAAAGTTTCAAATTTAGTTGTGCAATTTTTTGTATTATCCAAACCTGAATCTGACTATAAGCGTTCACAATAAAAAAACATAACTAATATTTAGGAGGATTGTTGATTGAAAAATTTTACGGATCATATTTTTCATAGATCAAACTGCCAATTTTGCTTTTCTGTCTGCATGGTCTCAATTATTTTTCAGTCTAGTCCAGTCTCGTACTTCCAGTATCGTTAAATATTTATCAGCGTGCTGAAATAACGGTATGTGGATATTCCATCTAGCCTTTATACGAAGAATATGCACGTGTCGCGTAATCGGATATCCTTTTAGTGCAAGCCTTTGTTTGAGCTCTTTGGACTAAAATTGTGGCTTTTGTATGGACAAAGTATAGATTTCTAAAGAAGAATAGTTTTCATCCGTGTCACAATTTTGAGTAGGTACTACTCGTAGTTTAATCGACTGCAACAACAACAAACAAAAATTGTTTGCTGTTGTGAATCAAAATTTCTTGTACAATTTTTTTCTTAGGTTCACTTCACACAACGCCATTAGATACAGTAATTCATTCAATGCAATTTGTATAGTGGTTTTGAAGATTACATTTTGAATTTAGTCAAATATTGTTTTCGAAAATCCGGTAGCGGTATTAAAGATTAATCCAACCGCAGCGCTGCTAACAAGCAACTTTGCTCCACGCTGCGTGCACACGCGAAAATTATCACTATCGCATATTGAACCAGAAATTTGAATTTCAATGAGCCCTACACCAACAAAAGGACCCGCGTTAATGCCAATCGATAGACCAAAACAATCACTATAGCTCGTATAGGCATCTAAAACCGATATTATCCACACTGACAAGGAATCCACACTGCATACTAAACCCTTCTAATAGCCGTATGTCCTTTTCAAACATATGGTTAACGACAAAGAAGGGTAGCACGGATTTATCGCTTCATCTACTTTTAATTTATCACTGTAAAAAGGTCTCCCCAGGGCACTACGTTCAGTCCTCCGCTATTTAATAAAGAATTATACATCGTTGTATCACTACAACAATCGAATTCCGTTACAGTTTATGGTTTCAAACTTCTTATTTGTATCTACATTGAGGCTATTGTTGTGTAAATGAAAATTGTTAAGGTTTATTTTAACATCAACTGCCAAAACATTCGGAAAGCTAATTAAAGTTTCAGATTTTAAGACGCTTCTGCTGGGAATCAAGTTAAGACGGGGCTTGGAAAAAGAGTGATTCATAAGCGGAAGAAAGAGTTTTAATTTGATGTATTTTTGTGTAATAAATTCAGTACTTTATCAATATCACCTACACCAAAATTAGGATGCTTGTCACGGAGGGACCCTCAGCGGTTTATTTGATTTATATATTTGGCACGTAGAATAACTATGACTTAGATTATTACAGTCTAGTCTCTCTGTGATAAATCTAATCTCAAATAAGCATTATAATATTCTTATTTCTTACCTACATTCAATTTAATCTAGATGATAAGGAATAGAAAAACAAAACTGATATCAAAGAACAAACCACTTTACTGAAATAATCTCATTAAGTATCCAATTTGTTTTCTCAAGTTTTCTTTGAACTAGAATCCATTTGTTGTGAATAATTAATTTGTTTATTCAATAACAAAATCTCAGAGTTATCGGGCAAAAATTTAATCTTGAGTTGGTTAAAATTTCCGTATTACCCAAATATTTTTTTCACTTGTTTATCAGTCATGAATTTAGGGCAGTGTTTTTTTACTTTCCTCAGTAACCTTTTCATTTGGACCACTACTTAAGGAGGCTTTCTGAGTTGTGGTTGCGATTTGGCATTGGCCCAACAGCCTGTCATGTCCCTGCAATCCCTGACTTAATATGTTATTGTGGGTGGCAAGTCTGTAAGCTACATTATTTCTCCCTGTTCAATGGGATTTGAATTAATTACTATCATTTGTATGCTTACGTGCTACGGTTGTTAGACTGACTTTGAGCTAAAGGTTCTGGGTTCGATTATCAGTTTTTGATATACTATTGATTGATATACTATGTATATTGTGTGTTTTAGTCCTTATTTTGTTTAGGACATTGCAGGTTGGTAATTTTGCGTAACATAAAATATAATTCGTTGCTTCAAAAAGTGCTAAAATCGAATCCACGACTTTCCCTTGCCGGGTGACTGCTCTTCCATCTGAGCTACTTAGACATTGGATGAACCCGTCGTGGGTTCGATGCCCGCCTTAGGCAGTTTTTCCAAGTTATTTATAATTTAGGTTGCGACTCTAATCGGTAAGTTTTAATAACTTCTGAAAGGGAGATACGAGTATAAGCTGAACGTAGGTATATCGTTATAAGGATCATTATTTTTTTTCATTACGTAGCGAGAATTTTATTATAACTTGTGAATACTTACAGCCTTAATCAAGATTCTAAAAATAAGATACCTATCTAACTAAGTATACAAGTAATACCATTATTTTCGGCAACTTAACCAAATCCGAACAGATTTTGCATCTTAATAAAACGTTTTTACGACTTTGCGGCTGTTTTCATTTAGTAATTAAAATTTTAAACGCTAACTTTAAGAGGATTATGACGCTGTTTGTCGTAAACCAAGTTTTTATAATAAAGCTTAGAAAGAGTTTTTAATTATGCTATCAAAACAGGGAAATTATTTTTACTGAGACAATGAGATCAAAATCAGTTTAACCTTTAAACTTTTAGCCTACACAGTATTTCCACAGGCTTGAGTACAGCGCCAGTTTGTCAGAAGCTTTAGCTGTTGATATAAATAATACGTAATAAATGTAAAATAGGAATTGGTCCACTAATTCTATACTTTACTAACTTTTGCCCTCGGCTTCGCCCGCGTTAATTTTGGTCTTTCGAGAATTTATAGCACGCATGTCCTTTAAAAAAACGGGATAAATTCTCTCTAGCAATCACTATACCAATACAGATAAGCTATTTCAACGTTTGTATTACAAAAGTGTATGTAGGATACCTATTGGTTGGATTTTTTGTATGGATATTAGTAAAGATTTAATTGAAGATTGATTCATAATCATAAGTAGTGTATGTATGGCCACCAACTAATAATATATCAGAAAGTTACCGTTGAAACCCTTACTTCAATACCATCTCAGTAATAATTATACACAGCACCCCAAACTGCCACAATACCAATTTGGCGAGTATGATAAATTGCTTGTGATAATACTAAGGTATAAAGGAAACACGTATCTGTCTTAACGTATCATGTTAACAAGTGACGTCATTAACGAATAGCTTATAGCGATGTACATTGTACACGTGTATTGAAAGACTAAAGGAAAATGGCAGCAATACTTATTACATTACATCAATATCTTTCACGAATAACAGTTAATTTCCATGAAATAGTTTTGTTAGCTTTATGATTCAATACACTTGATAACTAGCTGTTGCTTGCGGGTTTGCCCTCACGGATTTTCAAGCATAAATGAGTCAGGAAAAATTTAGCTTTCTAAATTGTGTAAGATTTTTCAGCAGTTCCATTGATCACTTCTTACAAAAAACACTCTCAGATTTACGAACTAGCTCTTTCTAATTCTTAAGGGCTCATTGTTTTGCTGGAGTTTTCCTACATGCTTTTAGAAAAGGCACGACAAATAACTTGTGAATATACATAGACAAAAAGAAAGAAAGAAGGAAAGAAAGAAAAAATATTTATTTGGTACTAAATGATACACATACTAAACTTTAAGCTATATAACAAAAATACACAGACTGGAATCTAAGTTTGAAAATCCGAAAATCATATAAACCGGGTTACCTCAAAAACCTACTAGGTACCTACCTATGCTAATACGAAATAAGAGCAGAAACATTCCATTTATCACTGACAAATTAAAACCACAGCAATCTGACAATGGTTGTAAAATCCCTTACAAATCACCACTCAAATTCAACAAAGCTTGAGGTTCCCACGTTTGTGATTATCACAGACAGCTTAGTGATATAGACGTTGCACAAGGGTGGTTGGTCAACGCCATGTCAAGAGCCACTTGGATTTTAATGGAGGAAAACATTTTATTTTAATTACCTCATTCTGTCAAACACATAGCTAGCTTCTTGAAACATTACCTCATTTAGCATATAATATTATCTTTTTATACAACTGCATAACTGAACTATGCCAAAAAATATTAGGAAGAACTAAATAAGATGTAGGTATAGAAGTCGTTTAAGGTATTGGGTTGGTCATGTCAAAGGTCACGTTGACTTTACTGGAGCAAAATTTTTATTTAAATACCTCATTCTGTCAAACACCATAGTTTTTTTCTTTAGATGAATGAATATACATTTAATTACCTACCTCACTTGGCAAATCTGCCTACCTCTATTATACATCTGAAATAAATGGCTAAAATAAAACATTTGACAATTTAAGTGATGACGTCACGTTTCAACGTTTATGTGTCTAGTTACAGCCTCAAAAACCTCATAATATAAATTTACAAACAAAATCCACCTAAAACGTTTCGCTTACTCTATTTTATCGCGATTCGCGAACAATTGGCTACTAGAACCGTCACTGCTGCCGGTTTCCTCAAACAATTGGTATCTTTAGAGGCAATGTCTACAAATAGATACCTCGGTACAATAAATATCCCCAATGGATTCCAATCCATGATTATAAGATAAATCCATACGCGGAGTCTTCTATACTAAGTAGTCTTTGCGGATACACACATATAAATTACAATAATTAATACAAAACGAGATCTTACCTATATCAGGGACCCGCATCAATTGTGGGCTTATGGAAAATATACGTTATAAATCGGTTTTGTTGTCTGCGGATCCAGTTTTAATAAGTTTGGTTTCCTGGTGTCTGATTACTAAAAAGGAATCATTAATTTCAAACCCGAAAGGCTCTGAGAATTGAAATTAAATGATGATTAAATGGTTGCTTACTGCTTTCCCGAATTTGAGTTTATTTTGTGGGTATTTAATTGTGTATTGGGTTTTGTATTTTCATTATACAGCATTGACGGGAAGATTGGATGGCATAATGACTTAGACGGTGAATCCAAGTTGTTATTATCGAGCCTAAAAAGATTTTTTTGTCCTAATTTGCTTCTAAGGACAGTAGGACACTTACATTCCCATTACCTGAAGTAATAATTTGGTTATTTTCTCTCAACGACTTTCCGATCGGCCTGGACATAATGAAAGATGCTTATCAATTTTGGTTTTCGACGACACTTTTAAAATCGATTACAACGAAAAACGAAAAGATTAATACTATGACGTCATTAAACTAGTTGAATTGGTATCTAATAGATATTAAACGTAAAAACTTAATACCTAAAACAAAATTTAAAAAAATGTTTTACCAACGACTCACAAAGAATGTAATAAGAAATGTTTTGAGCAAATAGCAACAAACTACAATAAAACAAGCTGTTGTATAGCTCAAATCAATTACCGAAACAAAGCATCGGTAAGTCCCTTTTGACTTCAAGAAATCGCAAAGGGCAAAGCAATTTTGTGGACCCCCATTTATAATACCACAGGGTGTTGAAGTACTTCCAAATGTTAATAGGAGCCTTTATTGTCTGATATTTGGAATGATTGCTGCTGTTTCTTTTATCGCGATGTCCTCAAATGATTTTTTCAAAAGATTTGGAAGTGTTGAAAGCGTATAAATTGAGTTTTGTTATTTATTTATTTTTGTTGTGTTTTGAGAGTTGGAGGTAAGATAGTTAGTTCCTTTGTGGTTGAGGATTCCGGGTGAAACTTTTTTGCATCTTTGACTTGATCATCATTAGGTAATTATGCTAGCCAAGAACCTCTTTCCCCGGGACAAACTTGACTTTCATTGGTTGGGATTTTGTGGCGGTGAAGCTGTAGATCCTGGCTACACAGGAGTTGCAGTGGTGGAAACGAGAGGTGGGAATAGTCCCGTTAGCCAAGAACCTCGTCGTGGATAATAAATGAAAAGCTCGGTCTTACTTTTATCCTCAACAATACTGATTACTATGGTACCAATTTTACTGTAATTGACGAAACTTGGATTTAATGCAGTTTATCAATCTCTACCATTCGGACACTAAACTAAATAGTAATACCGCAGTTGGCTATGTGACTAATGGATAAAGCTGAAAAATTTGTAGGATCAAGTCTTATCTACAACATAAATTTAAAATATTATTACGAGTACAATGTGAGCGTGAAAACTAATTTACTAGACAATCTGTTGTTGACACAAAACAAAATTACTTCACGTTAAATCACGAAACACGACTTTTATTACTAGCCGAGATAACTCGACCATGATTCAAAGTGACGGAGTACACTGCAAGAAGTTTGCTTCATTTAAAACCTACCACTCGTTGTCTTAATCGTACTCACTTGTTTAAATCAAAAGTATAATTGGAGACACAACATTGCTTTAATACGGCCCGCTGCCAAGACTTGGCCATATAGTCGCTCTACTTGGCAACTCTCACGACACTGAGACACAGTATGAAGATAAAAGCCAGTTAATTGTGATAACATTTCGGCACTTGCAACAAATGTACTAATATTGTGCTTGAGGTCAACTTATTTGGGATCCAGAAAATGTTGACGAAATGAGACTTGTTATGAAGTTTCGTTTCTTCTATTCTTAGTTGTGAACATCCTCATTATCATCCGAGTTTTGTTGTGTGGATGCATCTCAGGTTATAAACATACATTTGTTTTTAAAATATCGGCATTTTTCATCGTTAGTATTTGAGAAAGCGCTATAGAGCCTATAGACGTAATTGCATAGTTCCATTGAACTTCATCATCATCATCATCATCATCTCAGCCATAGGACGTCCACTGCTGAACATAGACCTCCTCCAATGCTTTCCATGTTACCCGGTTGGTAGCGGCCTGCGGCCATTGAAGTTATTCGTTTGATTTGGTAGACTCTTACTTACATTTAGTTATTTTCAATAGTCTTGATAATTTATCCCAAACACTCAAAAATATTTTTTTCTAAAATTTATAAGGTGACGCATTTTCTTCTACCACTTCTTCTAGGCAATAAATGATAATTCATATCCCAAAGTCGTGTAGAGTAGCTGGCCCAATACTCGTAAAGCTAATATTTTGGACCGTAAATAAACAGTCACTACATAATTAGTACTTAGTAGGTAGCTCCTATTAAACCTTCCTTATCTTTTCAAATGCACTGGCGTATCTCTTCGCTCTGTGCCCCTGTTTCCCTTTTAATACGTACTTGCTATCTAAAAGCTATTGAGTTGGCTCGAAGTTTTTATGGCGAATATTTTACGCGTCTGTTTCGGGATTTACAGGCACTTAGTCAAAAGATGATCTGTTTGAGTTATATGAAAGTTTGCGGTTTGCGCCACTTTGCGCCTTATCGTGGGTGAGGGTGGGTAATGCGCCGTCAAATTATGTCATTAAATCTTTTTTTGGGACCACGAATGTTTTTGTTCATATGGAATTGCGTAGTCAATTCGTTGAGAATGTTTCTGAGTCTAATTAGATGTAATTTGTCCAGGAACTTTTTGTAATGGGTCAATTCGGACCATAATAGGTAACAAAACAGTTCTCTTTTCTTTGTATTCCTTCTTCATAAAGTATTATTATTTTTGGTATAATTAAGGTACATACTTAAAACTAAATTAATCACACAAGATAAATTTTAATTATCATGTGTGTTTAATGGTTCACGAAAACAAACTTAAACATGCACTGAAGAAAGTTTGTACACCACACCCTTGCATTAAATATGTATACCATGATACTTGCTTGTTGTTAGGTAGGTACTTGTATGCCAAGTTTTATCTTATCACGTATGTACTTGTATACCTGGGACTTTTAGAGGGATTAAATTATAAACTGAGGTAGACCTAGCTTTGCAAGTTGGTTGTTTTAGGCTAGTAACCCTATCAGTTAGGCATACCCTAATAACTCACTTTTACGGTAAATTACGGTTAGGGCTGAACACATGAAAACTAAAAAAAGGCTTAAAATAAAATAGGAATTATAAAATTGGCTTTTAAAAATCACTTACACGTCCCAGAATTAGCCCTAACTGTAATTGGATAGTTAATTAGCGCTAAACAATTGAGAATGAAGCACTAGCTAGGTCTGGATCTGGTGAAGGTCACGGAAAGTACCTGGATGCGGGCAGCGCAGGACCGGTCTTTATGGAAATCTTTAGGGGAGGCCTTTGTCAAGCAGAGGACGTCATTTATTTGACTGAAACGAACGAATGAGTTGTCAAATAACAATAATAATGGGGATGTTGCCTGGGTCAAAAAGCAAGAGTTTTAATTAGTCCGTCAGTTAACTTATCAAAAAATACTCTACATGTATTTTTCACTTTTTCAAACTAATGAAAATTTAAAGAGATAAAGCGCCCCAAAGTTCATAAGAAGAGGCCCGTGACGTCAACGCTTGCTTAAAAATGCCGCACGTTGTGACGTCGTGCGCAACTTCAACGCACCATAACTATGTAATTATTTGTTAGATTGACAAATAAAAATATGTGTCCAATATTTTTTGATATTAAACATTACGGACTAAAAAAATTTTTTTAGGCAACTAGCCTGATCCGTTGCGTAGGTAGCATAAAAGATTTAAGCATGCATAGGTACAGAGAGATGTAGTGACGTTGTTTTAAATACTTCGTTGAACAATACATTAGAGGACGATGGAGATTTTGAATAAACATCACCTTTAAGTGAATCATCAGAAAGGACAATGTTGAAGAATTCTTGAAATTTCAAATTAGGCTGGGTTCACCCAATTTATTTCCGGGACACCGTCAAACATTCCATTATATTTCCTTGTCAAGCCAAAATTCGGAATTCTTCGGGCAGGTTCTGTTAATACAGCTGTTGGGTAGTTAAAACAACTACCAATATTTTGGCAAGCATTTAATCCCAAAATAACTGCCCAACTATTGGGCCTAGAAGGGCTTGGGCAAACATTTAGCCGCAATTTAAACAGCCCTTACAAATGTACATCAAACGATGACCACGAGTTAGGTGGTAGGGTTACCACTCCTATATAAATAGGAATATCATTTATATTGTTTTAATGTTTCAATTACCCACCGTCCACCGTTGAATCGTCCACCCGCCAGGTGGACCGGCGACATCATAAAGGTAGCAGGAAGGCGCTGGACGCAGGCCGCTATCAACCGGGCAACATGGATAGCATTGGGGGAGGCCTATGTTCAGCAGTGGACGTCCTATGGCTGAGATGATGATGATGATGATGAATGTTTCAATTTCACTGTAGTAACGCTTGAATTGTTAATAGCATTTACTTCAGTTCATGGTACGGGAACTGTGCTAAAATATCGTATACATATTTATTTCAATTTATTTTGTGTAGATATGGTGCAAGCAGTAAACTTAAGGTTACCATTCACACTAAAGGACTATACACTAAGCCAGCTTTAATTTCAAAAGAATCACGTCGACGACTTGACTGTCTTTGACTTTTGACCAAAAGTCAACTCATGTTAACGGTTTTGTTGTGCAGTTTACTTTTTTATTTTCTTGGAATGTACAAAAAATTGCGTCACTGAAAAAGTTTGCGATAAGTTGTTATTTCTAAAATAAAATAACAGTTGGCAACCCTATTTAAGTACACATGGGCAGGCGATAAATTTAACGATTTATACACGTCTAAGATGGGGTAATTTAATAAACTTCGAATACGGACACGGGGGTCCAATTTACTCGACTGCGATGTTTTGTCTTGTTAAAAAAATAGAACAATTTGTTCTTGAATTTTATAGAGGACAAAAGGTTCCTTTTGGCTCCACCCGTAGAAGGGTAAAAAAATTACAACAAAATTGAGTAATTTCAGTGCATAATACCTAGTTAGATTGCGTCTATTAAAATGTATTAAAACTCATGTATAACGATTTTATCAAGATTTAGCCTAAGTTGCACCACCTTAACCGTAACTATAACCGGTATTTTTGTATGGAGTTTGACGTTTGTTATAGTCAAAGTTAGATTTGCATCATCTTCATCACACCAACCAGGGTTAATGTTGTGGTTAATGTTTGTAAAGAGAAGAAAAACATTTATGAAAAAGGAATTTTATTGTATAGGACAAACGACAAACAAACGGCGGTATACTGGTAGCTGCTTAAATAGGTAGGTACTTAGTTGTACTTATAGTTTTTGCAACTCACGGAAGCGAGTGAGCTTTACTTGTATGTGTACGTGTATGTAGGTACATGCACATAAAAATAGTGTAATGTCTATTAAAACTTTTGAAAACGAACAGTAGCGAGCCACCACACATGTAAAGCTCACTCGCCTTCGTGAATTGCAGCAACTGTATAGATGGTACCTATTTTGCAACAAGAAACAGTGTTTTTGAATAATGTGTATACGAAAGACTAACTAAGCTTCATTCTACAACTTAAACCACACCAGCAGTAAGTTTATTTAGGCTAGGCCCTTGTGCGGGCCGAACTAAATTAAATTTTGTATGATTCCTCTAAAACTCGTATAAAGCACTCGTACTTCCAAAAAGGACTTTTAAATTGCATAATCTCACAAACGTTCTCGTAATTTTAACAGTGTAATCTTGTTATCCTTTTGTTGAGTCCGGTTTTACATTAGAAGTGCTTTTTTAATGTTAATTTATTATTAAAATGTTGGAACATTTCTGTTATGGGCCTTTCTATCCTAATATGCCATTAGCCGCTGCTGGAGGTATAATCTTTTTTATTTTATTATTCGTAGGGTTATTTCCCAGTTCTTCTTCTACCGTGTGTGTTGTGATATAGGTGTTTGTCAATTTGTCATATGACCGGATCAAAGACTTAAGGTCTCTACACACCAATCCCGGCGGCTTTATTTCAAGACAAAACATGTCGAAGACTTTTACTTTCTTTAACCCTAGAGTAGTCGCGCCTTTCCGTGAAACGTGAGTGCTCGCGTATGAGCATTTTGCCGCCCAAACTTAAAGTCCGGTTGTGTGTCAATTAACAGTTTAAAAATATGAAAATCAGTTAAAAATGATAGAATAAAGCATACACTATTAGAAAATAACGTTTATTAAAGATTTGTGGTTAAAATTTAAAGAAAAAAATATATTTTGGAAATGTTAGGAAATATTTATAGAAATCTTAGAAACACTATTGTTTTTACCTACATACATCATCAAATATTAAACTTATTAGCACACTTAAAGGTTTTCCTTACATATGACATGTGCTTCAACAAAACAGGCCTGTCACATGTGCATTTAATGTGCGTTGCACAGTAAACTTGCACAACTATTGCACCCTTGGCACATCATCTTCAGATTCTGCCGCTGATTGTTCTATAACAGTATTGTAATGACTATGTTTACTTTCTTTATAACTTTAGTATACATTTTCCACTAATTTTAGTGCACCAGCTTCTTCGAAATCCGACATGTTCCTTGTTTTTTCATTTTTTGTATTTTACGTGAATTTTACTGAAAACGACATGAAATAAATTAAGCACTAATAGTAATTATCAATGTTACGACGTCATTAATGTCAAAACAACATTATACGCAATAAAAACTAATAATCTTCCAACTACTCTAAAAACCAGACACACAAAGGACAATGGGCAAAATGGTACCCGGCTCCAATAGATATGAGTCTAGTATCGTTTGAAAGGTCTTACTAAGATGAACAACTTTTACTATGACCACCAGCCTCAGATCTGGTTGTGTACGAAGATATACATACATTTTTGCAGAATGGTACCCGGCTCCAATAGTAATGTTTGTAGTGTCATTTGAAAGGTCTTACCAAGACGAACAACATTTACTATGGCCACCAGCCTCAGATCTGGTTGCGTTCGAAGATAAAGATACTTTTTGTGTAACCTAAGTATCATACAGTATGAAGGGGGACGCGCTCGGGGCAGGGCACCGACGAGATGGTCGGACGCGGTGAGGAAGACGGTAGGCGGGAATTTGCATCGTGCGGTCCACACAGCTTATGACCGCAGTCTGTGGAGGAACACTATCTGTGGTCGCGATCCTCATCAGTGAGGGAGGAAGAGACCGAGGAAGAAAAAGAAGAAGTATCATACGTATCCATCGTATGGTACTTAGGTTATGCGAGTCAGGAAGGGTTTACTGTTCCAGCATCCTTCCTTAACTCTATAATTATTGATGGGGATTATTGTGAAATAAATATTTTTATTTAAAGAAGTACTACCCCCTTATTAATAAAAAGTTACACCTAGGAAGAACCTTGGATTAAAATGACATTTCCATACCAAATGACAATTTAAGCCAGAGTTCAACTAGGGTGTAACTTTTATTAATAAAGGGGTTAAAGTTTTATTACTTCTTAAGGGTTTTATTATGGGTTGCTAAAGCGAATAAACCCACAAGACCCAACAAGTCCACCCACAAGATGGACCGACGACCTCACAAAGGTAGCGGGAAGGCCCTGGATGCAGGCCGCCACCAACCGGCCATTGTGAAAATCATTGGGGGAGGCCTATGTTCAACTGGACGTCCTATGGCTAAAATGATCACGATGATGATGATGAAAGCGAATAAAGGTCTAATAGCTTGGGTAGTTCATCGTAGGTATAATCCTTTCCTTTTCAGTGCTTCTTTTAGTTATATTAATAGATTGTAGTCATAATACATACTCGTATACATGGATGATTGTGTTATACTTTCATTATAATACTTAGTGGAATTACTGCTTTCAAAACGTGAATTAGATCTGGCCCCATAGCAGACATTTTCCTACATCTAAAGGCCTTTTAAAATATATATTGGTTATGGCTATTGGAGCGGGTACCACTTTCCATACATTTGTGCCCATCATCCTTTTACTTACGTCAGTAGTCGCGCAGTGAGCAATTTGCCGCAAAACGTGACATACGCTCAACAATCGTTCTCTATTGCGGTCATCTGCGCACTAAATTTCTTCTAATTTCTAATACATGGAGGTGAAGTATGGGGAGGCAGCTACTGAAACGCTTGACTTTAACAAACGCATCGTGTAGAAAATAACTCGATTTTTTGGCCGAGGGCGGCAAAATGCTCATAGCGCGAGCACTCTAGGGTTAACTTTTGACAACATGTGGAAAGTCGACGACTCATGTCACGACGGGTTTGGTGTCTAAAGCTCTATAGGTTGCTGGTTCAAATCGGGCTCGTAGGACCAAAACATAGAAACATGAATGTTATGACTTTGCATTTAACCTAGACGACATTAACTTAACTTTAACTCGCACGTTCAATAACTTAAGTCATCAACCTCCATCTTTACTGTATCTCAAAACGTGTACACTATCTATTCAATTAAATTCTATCCCCAACTTAAAACAACGCTATCAAGCCTCAAGCAAACGCAAACATTCTTCCAAAACAATATTTCATCTGTATACATTCGACAGTCCTTGCTTACACGGTATCTCTGGCGGTATAATCCAATTCGAGTTACATTGTGCTTCATATCTCAAATGAACACACTGCAAACATATCTCGAACAAGTTGAATAATTGTACAAGTTTCTGCGTAGATGTTTTGACGTGTTAACTGCCGTTTGTATACAACGACTTATCTACAATTGATTGTTAGACAGTTTAATTCTCGTGTCAGCAGTTTGTAAGCAGTTAATGATGTTTGTATTCATTGTAAACTTTAAAGAATTCATTTAACTCAAGAGATGGATTGTATAACTAAAGTGTCTGAGTACGAGAGAAAGAAGTGGAAAAGATCTTTTCCTTTTATTGTGATCGAACGCGCAGGTTTAAAATCTTACCTTTTTCTAGAATGATGGTTTGGTAAAGACATTCTAAATATCTCTACATCAATAGCATTTTCGCAAGTTTAACCGTTAGTAAAATTGTAATAATTGTACGAGGTGACTAAAAGTTACGTCCCGTACCAGGTGGGGTATGACACACCCCAATATACAAAGTGATAATATTTTCATTCAACATTTTTTTAGGTGGAATTTAATATTTAATATTGATTATTTACGTATGCTAATTAGGTTTAAGAAATGCTCTGAGCTGAAAATATGTATTATAACATTTTTATCATAAAAAAAACAAAAAGACACAATTTCCGTTGTTCTTGTAATTTAGGAATCAGTTTCCTATGTATAATTTTTAATTAGTGCCTTTAATTATGACAACCGTTTTTATTTAACAAAGTACAAGTATTTACTTATAATTTAAAAGTAAATTAAAAACTGGAAGGGTATAAATTTGTTTTGATCATCGGTTTTCAATTTACCACAATTCTGATGAAAGAAAATGAGTATGCTCAATGCATAAAATGGGAGCGTAACAATTTTATTTATTTATAAAATATGTTATTCCATTTCAGTAGCCCATAAATTGTATCACCAAGTATAAATTGTAGCCCATAAGTGTATGTTCACATACATCTTCGGATCTCAGTACTAAACTACCAGATTCGCACTAAAAGTCATCTCATTTGACTAAAAGTGCTTGAAAATTTCAGATACCGTAAAAATCACGAAAAATAATATTTGTATTGAATTTTATTCAATTGACAAAGCTAAAAATATATAAATTACACCAAAACTGTTAGATTTTTTTTAAACTTTTTAACAACGTCCCGTACCAGGTGGGGTGTGTGACACCCACACGCACTTTAAAGGCATGTAACTCAGTTGGTAGTCACCGTTGGACTGATTTTGCAGCGCTGATCGAAGCAGCAGTGTCATAATTCCAGCTACTGAGAATTTCAAATTCAGCACTTGCAAATTTTTAAAATTGTGGCTATTTTTAAAGGACTGGGGTGTGTCACACCCCTGCTCGTACAGCGAGGGTTAAGGGTGCGGTATGTTTTGGACCAAATAAACATTTTTCTTTCTTTCTTTCTATTCCTTCATTCCAACCACCACTCTGTCAGTAGTGGTATTAATAATAGTGTCTAGTCTGCTTACCTATAGAGAATTATGAAAAGATTAATCAAGTTTAAAATTAGACCAAATGCTTACTCACATTAAAACCAATCCTTGTCATGAATCTATGCTCGAGTAAGAATGTAATTTTGCGCATGGTTTCTTAAAATCCGCCATTTTGTATGTCTCGGAAACTTATAACCTAAGTGATTTTCTTCATGGAATAGAGTTGGCGAAAGAACTTTCTTTCAATACTACATAATATTTGTGCCCATAAAATTCACCGACTCGGAAAAATTCCCAATAGTATTCCCATTTCATGGAAAAATTTCCAGGAATTCTACCGATATTGTCGAAATATAACGTGAAAAACATGTTAATCTACAAACACAAACAACTCTTACTTTTGGTGTAGCTATTACTTTTATTTATTGTGTATCATAATAAATGTCATAGTATATTGAAATGACGCATTGCTTTATCGTGTACCTTATAATAGTAGTAAAATATTTTCCCACTTCACCCCCATCGGGGGAAAACTGGAAAATCTGCACGTCTGCAGTTTCCCATGCAGGTGTGCGTAATAGCGAATGTAATGGTTGAACGTACCATAAATTCTGGTGAGGAAATCATTTCAGCCCTCATTCTGTGGAACGAAGAGGTCCTCAATAATGAGAATGCTAAAGATAGTGGTAGAAACGTGTACGGCGCACGTGGAATCGTGGTGGAATGTAGCTACGAAGTTGAATGCAAGAATATACCAAACGAAAACCCCATCTAGTTGTAAAATGCCAAAAGTGTCTATGTATAAATAAATATTTAAGGTTTTAGAACCTTTTTAAATAGAAAACCAGGGAAAAAACAAGATAGTTGTATTCCGGCTTCTGATAAGGGAACGCGCGCGGATAAAAGTCTTTGACAGACCAAAATGAAGTCACGGGCAAAAGCTAGTAAAATAAACATTGAAATCTCTTTGATTCAGAATATACTTAAACCCTGGAGCTCATGTGTAACTAACACTTTCTTTGAAATAAAGGCAAAAATGCCGTAGAAAAAAGACTATTCAATGCAACGAAATTGAGAGAGAAATGTTTCAACCGTCTCAAATTATTCCAATTCCCAAACACGGGTTTATTTGAGTCTAGAGTCAGTGTGAGATTACTAAGATTGAATTCCAATTTAAATTTATTCAGCCATCTGAATTCTATCAGGTCAAATAACGTCTGGAACTTGAAATAAAGTTAAGTAAAAATAATACCAAATAAAATCCCATTGCGCAATTCTGTGAATTTTTAGTTCTTGAGTTACTTAGTTATCGTATGATTAAAACCTTCGTCTCTCGTGGTAAAGTCTATTTTATTTATTTACACTAATATTAAAACACATTACCACTCCTTTGCGCCACGCAGTCGGGTAATAAAGACGAAGGATTGATTGTTTGTTAGTATTCAATAAGCCCCGAAACTACTGGATGTTGTTAGGCACTTTCTTTTTGAATTTTTCTCTCAAACTAGCAGCTGCTCGCGTCTTTCTATGCGTGGATCCCGTTTTACCCCCTTAGGGGTTGAATTTTGCAAAATACCATCTTAGTGAGCACCTACGTTCTAAAAGGAACCCCCTTGCAAAATTAGAGACTAGGAGTCTTCCTCACTTGTAGTTTCTGAGATTTCGTGATGAGTGAGTGAGTCAGTCAGAGACCTTTCGCTTTTATAGATGGAACCATAAGTGGTCGCCGCTGGTCCTAGAAGGGCCAAAAAATATATTCTCCTTCATAACGCTTCGCTTTTCACGTGATTTCAATCAAGTCACATCAAGATAAACACTGTAGCATCTTATTCAGTTATAATAGGGTCGATTTTGCAGCAAATAATGTATAGTCTGATGTGCTGTCGTCTACTTGAACATTATTGTCTCTTGACTTCCGCGTTCCGTATTTATTTGTGAAATGGAATCGTTTCCGAGAATTAAACTCCTAATGTATGTAGATTCAAGATTAATATTCCGTCTCATCTTTGGATAGTTTAAAACAATGTCGCTTCCGCCATCTGAGGGCTTAGTGTGAGTTTACATTAAACGTCTTCACTAGTGAGTGCGTTAAAAAAATGGTATGAAAAATTTAGTTCTTCAAAGTTTCCGCTAGGGGCGCTGTACACACGGCCACACTGTTAACTATCCATTTCCATTTTTGCTCTCGCTCTCATCAAAATAATGGTGATTCTTTGCGATAGAATGAGACGACATGACAGGCAATGGATGGTTAACACTGTTGCCGATGGTACAATCCGTTATACATTAGATGTAATTTTTTTACGCGCTCACTAGTGACGACGTTTGATGAAAAACTCACACTATGCCCATGCTTAGATTAAACTACCCAATAATTTTAATGCCGTTTTCAGAAAGATAGAGAGATTCGTAAGAAAGGTATACATTATACATATACATGCATAAATTATATTTAGTATCTACACTACATAGCACACGTGCAAAGTCGGGGTGGGTCGCTAGTTATACGAGTATTATAAAGACAATAGAGTTAAATTCAGTAGGGCAGAAGCTCATGCCCTTACATTTTTTGTTTCAATATTACTCTTCATGAGATGGCTAAGTAATGTTGTTATTTTTTGCAAAACAATATTAATTTGTCGGAATAAGAGTTGATGATGAAGAAGAAAATTTTGACGTGGTAGGTAATATAATGATATGATATTAATAATACTATTTTATTTTTCAGGTACTGCCCAAGGGTATTCAACTTTCTAGTAAGTTACACGATATTACTTATTTCGTTTAATAATTTTGACAAATTGCTCGTGCCATAACTTTTTGAAGCCTTTTAAAAGGTGTTTTAATTTATTATTTTCTGTATTATTATCAAAAGTTACTTTAGAAAATGAGTTCGTGCCTTGAAGGCCTTAGGGTTGTGCAATATAGAGAATACAAAAGCTGGCTGCGAATTCACTATCTCTGTGACCAAGTGGTAAGAACACTTGCTTCAGAACCAGACGTCCTGGGTTCGATTTCCAATGGGAGCAATATTTTCTGCTCGGTTTAGTTATTAGCGCTTATTTTAACTCCGCCTGGCTATCTACCACCCGCTAACCTAAGTCTGTCACCATAACAACAATGATAGCAGCATATCTTGTTGAGGATTATAGGTGAATCTCGCTTCCTTTGGCCTGATCATCACTTACCTACCATCAGGTGAGCAGGCAAAGAGTTTCCTCGTTGTGGATAAAAAATACCAACCGTGCGATGTGGAAGTCATTGGGGGAGGCCTATGTTCAGCAATGGACGTCCTGTGGCTGAAATGATGATGATGACGATTATGATGGATAAAAAATATACGAACCTTCTGATATCTCTTACGTTAGATATTGCGGAGCTATGTGTCTCAAACGATGATCATTATCTAGGCCTTACGACGGAATAAATAAAGGGTACCACAAAAACAAACTCATAGAAGCGAACAGCGTGGGAGCAAACAAGGGAATTTCTTCAGGAATAACACTTTATTTTGACAACCTATAGCCGCTTTGTGCGAGCTCGGGGATTAAAGTGAAAAAATAGTGGCGAAGGTCGAGCCTTTTTCGTTACGAGGTTCTGTTACAAGCTAGATGAGTTTACGTGAAAGTTTTGCTAAGATAAGTATTTTATCTATCCATAGTATAGCAGGTACAGATAGTAATATTACGAAGTTCTCACAGAGATAGTTTGAGACTCTAGAAAGAACGTAAGTGGATAGTTTTATTATGGGAAATATTTTTTTTCTGTACAATGATTAGCAGAAATTAGAGTGTCAAGAAAACAGCTAAGACTAAAACCTTAAAAGCTAGTCAGAATTTAAATGTTTGTTGCAATATATCGATGGCTCCTACGTATACTGGCGTAAGTGAAAAAAGTAAATTTTACAGGAGAGCCATTTTAGTGGCCAGAACCATATTTTTGGGTCATATCTTCTGACCTACTAAAACGAATTTAATGAAATTTCACATTTAGCCTTAACATGTATTGCTTTTGCTACTGCTGTTATCAATTTTTATATTTTTCTTATATATTTTGAGATTTTACGCATTGCCCTTTTACGTCGGCATATTTCTATAATTTCATGTATATTGTTCAACGTAAAGAGACTTAAATGACAACGTAAATATAATATTTTAAGCGATTACTCTCTTTATTTATGCATGTAATTATTTTAATTGTTAACATGTGCTATATCAATAATAAATCAGTTAGAAAAAGTCGTTTAATGTTCCGTTTTACGTTTTAACGCAAATACGCCCATATACTGTGCTCGAGATTTAGTTAGGTCTTTTAACATAATGTGTCATATTTTTAAAAAATATAAATAACTTGAAAAAATCGAATTGCCTAAGGCGGGAATTGAACCCACGATGCCTTAGGCAGTTCGATTTTTTCAAGTTATTTATAATTTTCAAATTAGTTTGAGATGCGACTCTTAACGCTAAAAATTAAATAACTATATAATGTGTCATAATTTATAAATAAAACAATTTGCTAAATATTTTCATGGCTTTATTTAAGATTTGGATTATAAAAAATATATGTTTATGTAAGCAACTACTCGTATAGATTGACGAATCGTATGATTGGGCTTTATACGTGGCGTAGTTTTGCACATACGCCTATTTGCCTAAAATTTTATTTTGTATCTAATGGAAAAAAAATTTTTTTTTCTTACTGATGTTATAGATTAGAGCAAAGTGAAATCATTGCTTAAATAATTGGAAAAAGGCGTAAGCGGCAGTTTCGCCCTTATACGTAGGAGCCATCGATATCAACTCTGACCACCACATAAGATACTATAGAACTAACATCCGTATTCACAAATGATGCTTGCTTAAGTGAAGCAGCAAATCAAATGCACAGCGTATATTAAAGCTCTTTTATTGGTTCGTGTGTCACCCTACTGCGTCCACGCGTACTGTGAGACCTCATACTCCTCATAGTAATGTTTGTGAATACGGGCATAAGCTTGATGTGCCTTTTTCTGTACCTCCTAGGAAAATTAAAATAACAAAATAATGTTTTTGATACATTATTACTTTCAGAAGGTCAAATTCAAAATGCCTTATTATGCAGATGTTAAAATTACACAACCTCATTCAAAGGTTAAAGGAAAATTACTCGATTTAGACAACTCCCACAATGTTAAACAACAAAGTGATTTTAAGCTTAGAAATACCAAACCACTTTAAACCCCTGTTAGTATTTTAGATTATTACAAGAAGGAACTGATAACTTTTGAGAATATTGCATTTGTAAACATAAATTATTCCCAATAATTTTACCTTTGTTTAGAATGGTTTATACCCATTTAGTACCAGAGCCGAGATCAAGCGTTGCTTAATTAATTTGGGACTGGACGGTCCAACGATGTCCCATTTATATTTGTTATTAGCTTTCCGCCCGCGGCTTCGCCCGCGTGTAATTTTGTCTGTCACAGAAAAACTGTATCGCGCGCGTCCCTGTTTCAAAAACCGGTATAAAAACTATCGTATGTCAAATTTTACACTTGTTTACTGTTTTTATTTTATCAGAATATACCTCTTAGTTTAAAAGTTATTACGTTTTCTTTACAATAAGTAACCGGAAGAAAAAAAGAATATATATTTTTTTTTAAATCTCAAAAAATTGTTGACCTCTTTTTTGTCGATAAAAATAGGTCTAGTTTAATCTATTTTCATATGTACACTTTAACGTGACTCACACTGTATTAGTATAGAAGAATAGATCTAGTGGTATGGATTCAATATCCAATGCAGAGTCTGACATTAAAAATTGCAAATATTTGCCCATTTCTTTGACAGTACGGCATTGGCTATCGATTCCCTGTAAATAACATTTGGCAAACAGCGTGGGACGCGCCCTCTATGTTACGAGTTGCGCAGATGTGTTGTGTGCTATGTGCTACTAAAATTACATACGGGGAAGTTTGTGAGAAAGTATATTTGTAACTTCACGCAAAAGCTGCTGCTTTCGTTTCAACAAAGACATCGGCTGCTGGAAAATAATTCGTTTCGATTTAAAGACTGCAGGAAAAAGTTTCCCCTAAGGACTGACTGGGAGGTCTTCTTAAACTACAACTTCAAGTTCTGCTAAAAACCGCTAAAACTCCTGACTTTGGGCCAACGATCTAAAAGCATCAGGATGGTGGCAGCGCCCGACCGGTCTTTATGGAAATCTTTTTTCTACTTTATAAGATAACTTATAGGAATATTAATAACATTTTTGAAGATTGGTCATCACAAAAACGAACAGTTATAATATGACGTGGCACAACAATAAAACAGCAAAAAAGAGGAATAAGCCAAGCAATACTAAAAATGTTGGTAAGATAATGAAGTTATGTATCTCAACAATGCTTCTACTTAAGGAATAGTATAGTCAATCAAATCAACCTCTTTGAATAGAGATTACCTAGAATCACTCTAAGCATCACTTAATCATAATAACGCTCTCAAATCAATAATATCAAGTACCTATGTCTATTAGTGGTAATATTGATAATACAATGACAATCATCTAGTCACCCGATATCAGTTCTCATTTGGATAGTAATGTGGGTCTGAAGATACCTCATTAGCCAATTATCGTGCCTGATGACGCAATTTAGGTGCAATCAAACGTACTGTTAGCTTTCTATTAGGTATGGATGTTAGTCATTACTGAGGTCAATTAATAATATTTAGGGACTTTGTCATTTTATCTCCAATAAAATATCAGATCATCAGGCCCCATCTGTCCAGCGTGCGGAGAGTAGGCTAAATTTTCAATTTTGCCTCTGGTAAATTATTAATCCTTCAGTGGTGGAGTCTAAATGACTGGTGATGATGATGGTATCTAGAAGTTATTAATTATACCTTTAATATGAAATGACCATGACTATTTTAACAGAACAACGTCCACACAGATTAAGTTGTAGCAAAAGTTATGATTTGAAACATAGTCATGTCATACCTACGTAATACATAAGGGAAGAATCAGACCTTAAGCTCGTTCAAGTGATAAAATTCTGTTGAAAAGCCAAGTCCTTTGAACTTTTCATACAACTCTCTATAACGACCGGTGTTATCGATAGTGGAAGTATCAATTAATGTAAGGGACATTTTGGCCAAAATGAGTTATATATACCAACGCATTCAGAATTTTCGGCTCTATCGATTGGTATACTTGAAATGTTGATATCTTTAAAAAAATGTCCCTTACCTTAAACATTTTTAGTCGTCTGAATACGACTTTTGGGGAAACAAATGATTTAAAGGACGTAAATTCCTTTTAATAATACAATTCAGCCCTTACCCTAAACTGTTGGTTTTAACTTTTGAACTCATTGAACCTTACTTCATTTAAAACTTTTTGATTTATTATAATTAGGCCCTTACGTTAATATGCATATAGGATATCAATTACTTTTTTTGGTGGTGATATGCATTTAATGCCTCCCACTCCTACTACACTTATGAACACTAAGTTGTCTTGTTTCTATCTTTTTTCTGTTTATTTTTACGCAGTTGGGTTTTTGACCGAGGGGCTGAAGGCTCTTCAGAAGCTGTTCAATTCCGTCATCCTCGAAGGAAAAACGCCTACGGTATGGCACAGAAGTGTGGTGACACTCTTCTTCAAAAAAGGCGACAAAACCTTGTTGAAGAATTATAGACCCATCTCACTTCCGAGCCATGTCTACAAGCTGTTTTCGAGAGTCATTACGAATCGTCTCGCTCGTAAGCTCGATGACTTCCAGCCTCTCAATCTCTCAATCGCTTTAGTACACCACATACATACGCCACGGCAGATTATACAGAAGACCGAGGAGTATAGTCAGTCACTTTGCCTGGCGTTTGTGGACTATGAGAAAGCTTCGATCGAGACCTGGGCAGTACCTACTACAGTTTCTCCAACGGTGTCAAATTGACTACCTATATCGATACATCGAAATGTTGAAAGGCTTGTACGAAAACGCCACAATGTCGTTCCGTCTCCAGGATCAAGACTCGAAACCAGTTGCAGCAGCAGACAGGGGGAACTGAAAACTCCGAAACTGTTTCTGGACTGGAACGGATTCGGCATAAATATCAACGGTGAGTAAATAACCCACCTTCGATTCGCAAACGATATCATAGCCATGGCTGAGACCGTGGAAGATCTAGGCACAATGCACAATGGCCTGAGTCGAGCCTCTCAACAAGGGGGTCTTAAAATGAAACATGGACAAGACAAAATCATGTCAAATGTCCGTGTTGCACCCACTCCTCTAAAGGTTGGATACTCTACACTCGGCAGTTGTTGACACTTATATGTACCTAGTACAAACAGTCCAGTTAGGCTGGTTATAGTGTCACGCGGACCGTCCAGTGCGGATCCGCTTCACACAGCCGATCTGTAAACTTCGAGGAAGCGTTTTAGAGTAATGCGGTCCGCAGGAATCGCTCGCTCCCTATCAGTTCATACAGATTGGCTGTGCGGAGCGATCCGCACTGACGGTCTGCGTGACACTAAAACCAGCCTTAGGTAAGTCTAACTTCGAGGAAGAGGTCAATCGTCGAATCCAACTCGGCTGGCAACGTTCAGGAAGCTTCGTGATATTCTCACGTCTGAAATATCGCACTGTCTCAAGTCAAAAGTCTTTGATAACTTATGGATCTGAGACGTGGTCGCTTACTGTGGGCCTCATAAGAAGACTCAAGGTCAAAGGCGATGGAGCGTGCTATGCTCGTAGTGATTGAACCAGAAATGACGTGATCCGCAGGAGAACCAAAGTGACTGACATAGTCCGCAGAATCGCTAAAATCAAGTGGCAGTGGATGGAGCTCGTAGCTTGCAAAGCTGATGGCCGCTGGGGCAGAAAAATTCTTGAGTGGCGACCACGAGCTGGAAGACGTAATGTGCTGCAGACCCCCACTAGGTCGACCGACGATCTGGTGAAGGTTGTAGAGGTGCCTGGATGCGGGCGGCGCAGGACCGGTTGTTGTGGAAATCCTTGGGGGAAGACCTTTGTCCAGCAGTGGACGTCATTCGGCTAAAACGAACGAACGATGATTGAAAAAAAAAACCTATCTGCGTAAAAATGAACAGAAAAAGATAGAAACAAGACAACTTGTTCACAAATGCAGATGTAGGCATCATCAGTGACTAAATGTTTTGTTGGTGATGTGTATTTGATGCCTCCAACTGCATTTGTGAACACTAAGTTGTCTTGTTTCTATCTCTTCTCTTCGTTTTGTTAATGAATACTCGAATGCAACCTCTACTTACATCAGGTTTCAATGTTAAAATTGTCAAGTTACAATAATATTACTGTCGTGTTTATTCTTAAATGTACCTTACAACATACATGACATTCCATACTGTGAAATTTCAACATTGTAAGGTACAGTCAAGCTCGTTTTTTTAATGTAAGGGACATGCTATCTTTTAAACTACCCATTTTTCGAAAATTTGGCGTTTATATTATGAAAGAACAGAAAATTCTAAGAAACTTTGCCATAGAAACTATTTAAATCGTAACATCACATAAAAAGATATTGAGGTATAAAGAAAAAAAAAAATCGTTTTTTGGCTCTCCTGAAAAGTCGTGTTTTGTCCCTTACAGTAATTGATATTTCCACTATCGATGCAATTCATAACGCAAAACTCGAGTCTCGCAGCGAAGAAACAATAATACTTCTAATATTCAAACTTTATACTGAAGACAAAAATATCTTTCCGACTTTCTCTCGAGTTTACGCACAAACTTACATCCCAGCTCATTTGGTATTCAACGAAAATTGTTACTGACCATAATAAATCAACTGGGAAAAACACTCAATACACAACGGAACCCTAGGAAAATTAGAGCCTTGAAACTTTTTCGCTGAATTTAAGTATTCTGCGGGAAGCTCTCAAGGTAAACAAACAAACAGGGCTATTTTCTATAATAATAAGGGTGATGCACACAACTGGAGATATGATGATAAAGGTCGTGAAAGGGAATGGTGTGAAAATGAAGAGGAGCCAACATAAATTTACAATATTAAGAGAATACACAAACTTGTCTCATAATATTTTAATAATGATTGAACAGAGACAGAAAAATGATTCTTTCATCATCGTAAGAATAGTCATCAATATCATTCTTGTAATTACTGCCAATAACTAACCAGAAAAAATAGTTTTGTTCCAAAATTGCTAAATTCATAAGATCACAGTCGTTGACTAATTAATGTGCCTTACTTATTCTTAAGGTTTTTCTTGGAAAAGTATTCGCTAAAGATTTTAACCACTTATAAATAGAATTGGTCGAAACAAATCGCCAATAAAATGTGCCTCAATTTGTTCCTCATAAATAAAATACCACTACAAATTCCAGCGGTAAGTCTAAAGGAAAAACTTAACAAAATTCCTAACGGGTCAAGCATTTGACCTTTGAGTTTGTGTACTACTCTTTACTTTACATTAGCATGATTTCCCGAAGATTGGGACCATTGTTGTTTTTCCGACGGAAGCTACTTGAGATTATTATCATTTTTTGCTGATTGCCCCATTGTGTTCTTTGCGTAATCGATTGTGGGGCAAGTTTCGTAAGTTTCATTCGGAATGTGATTTCAGATAAGAACTTTTGTTTTGTTATGATTGCTTCTGTCGTCGTGTTTTTTCATTTGTTGTTTGGCTAGTCTCTTTTTGTTTGCTATAACTTTTTTTGGTCTATTCTTATAACAATTTTCGGAGAAAGTCGTGACTTCTTCGCTTAGCAACACATTTGGTGAATCACTTTCATCCTTGTCAATTATGTTTTTAAAGTTATCTGTGTCATCTGTGTGTGACATATCTACTAATGTCTTTTTTTTCTTCTTCCTTTTTAGCAAAATCTTGGTTTTGGGGACCTACCTAAGGTTTAAGAAGACATAAAAACGAATTTCCACTAAAGATAAAGTTCACATTCGTCCGTATCTTCTGTAATTTACTCAGCTATGACTGTACTAGTTACCCACTTCAAGACCCAACATAAACGTAAAAAAGCAACAACCGTCCCACTTTGTTTGTATTCGTATGTTTAATTCATGGGAACAATAAAACGGTGTGAACGTGTTTTATGTTCGGGGTAACAAGTAATAAAATTAATGAATCGCCCAATCACCCGCCAGATGGCTCTGCGTAATGAATTAGTAATGTTTGGGTTTTTGGTCTGTGGATATTTTTAATGGCGGCAACAATTTATGGTGCAATGAATTGGGAAACATTTCAACACAATTGATGCGGCTACACCACTTTTAGGGGAATTGATCTGATTGTTATTATGTACTTAGTAAGGGAAGTCCTTGATGTAAGGTGTTGATCACCAATCAAAGAGTCCTATGTTCGTTCACATAAACCTTCTCTTCTATTGGCTGAATACAGTAAAATCTTACACAGAGGATTTACTTTTACTCTGTCATGCACTCCGCCGATCTTATTTACCATAACCCTATAAATCTCATCTCATAAAGTAAGGGAGAAAATGTAGAAAGAAGATTTCAGTTCATCCATTTGAATTCTCAGTGCAAAAAAATATGCTAAGACACATTTTTTTTGAGTGAATAGATCTTTATTTGTAAATAAATAAAACTGAATAATGTTGAAATGGACTATCCGTCTCTAATGTACTGAAATATTAATTTGATTGAAAAGTTCAATCCTTGTGTGAGTTTTTTAATCATTGGCCCTGCCCTGACTAAATATTTCAATTGAACATGTAAACGTAGTGTAGAAGTAGATTTTCAGCAAAGGATGCAAAATGTATCATTTTCCCAAAGCAAAATCAGCAAACTGAAAGCTGATGCTGAAAATTTGAAACAACAAGCAACCCCTAAACCCTTCAGTTTAGAACACAGCTATATCCTAAACCAGGGGTTCCCAATCTTTTTGATCCCGCAGTTACTTTAGTATTTTATCACGTCGCCCTACCCTCTGAAAAAGATACAGTAGAAAGACGGGCGGATAAAGACGTGAGAGTGGTAGGGTGTCAACGGTTTTTAAGCGTCAACGTGACGTAAAGGATAGACTCACTGTGCCCCTTTGTACTTTCTACGGGGCACCAGTGTGCTTACCATGAGACGTTAGGTGAGCTCGCTAGCGACTGCATCAAAAAATCTATGAAGATTAAAGTTCTTGAAAGTACCTAGTCGCTAGGGGCGCTGTACAATTTGTCATTAATTTATTGTCATTTTTTTACGTAGTCGCTAGCGAGCATGCACAGTGCACACCTAACGTAAACTCATGGTAAGCACACAGGGCGCCACAGCGCACACTTTGGGAACCCCTGTCCCAAACCGTCCAAATTATGATCGCAACCAAACTCATGGGAAAATCAAAGTTTCCTCGATAAGGTGAAGTTTCCAACTATTTTGGTAGATACAATGCAGAATTGTTAGAACACAGTTTTCTAACTTATTAAACTTGGGAGTTTATGCGTTTTATCTTGATCAAGTTATGAACTTTGGAATGAATTCGGTTCTTTATATTCGAAAGATTAAGACGTCCAATGTTGGACAAGGGTACCCTCCAAAGATTTTAAAAACGCCCGGTTGCTGCCCGCAAATAGGTGATTCCCGCGACTTTCACTAGATCGTCGGTCTACCAAGTGGGAGGTCTGTTAACTCTAGAGCTTGCGGTCTTATTATTTTTTCACCTAACTATTATTATTGCCATTGTAGTAATAGTACCTACATGGCATGAACTTAGTGTGATACTGTCGCCTCCCTCTATTAACATACAGGAATAAAAAAAACGAAAATTTCTCTATTTTAGATTATTTTACCCAATGTACCTACATCAAGCTAAAAACTATAGAACCCTATGTAGTTGTGATAGGTGCTATTTGGCAACAAAAACGTGACCATAGACAAACAACTCAGGACAAACAATAAGTTCGATTTACGTAACAAACAAACTCTTATTTTAAACCTTAACACGATCAATAGTTAAAGTGATTTGTGCCCAAAAGTGTCGACCCGCATCTGTCGAGGGTTCTCTACAAAGGGCTGTTATTAAGTCAATAATTAGACAAACAAACAATATTCCGAATGATGTAACACAGCCTGAGTAAAGCAGCCAGCTCATTTTAACCAAACTTGATGGAAATTTCATGTCACACAGTACAGAGAAAAATCTTTGACTGTTAAATATAACGGACCAAATAGAACATAATTAATTAAATGTTTTCTTTACAAGACGTAATGTTAATAAACTTTAATTGGTTATTAGATTTATCGTTGCTGGTTCGATTAGAATATTATTAGGAGATCCTTCGTTAGGCCCTCAACGCCCACTGCTAAACATAGGCCTTTTTTACGACGAAAAAATGTGTTGAATTGCATACCTACCCTGCGGGGACAGGGTAGGTTATGTGGGGCTCACCAAGTCAGTAGGACGAGGCATACCCACTAAAAATACCTCAGTGCTCATCACTCGCCATAAGTAGGAGGAAACTGTGGGTTTCCTTACACAGCCTTCTCTACCACAGCCCCTAAACATAGGGGAGGCCAACTGCTAGTGTTTTGTTTTTATTGTAGTGTCTTTTCCTGTTTAGCTATGGTGTAGATGAATCCTCTAGAGTGCTTTATACAAATGTCAATATTAATTTAGCAACAGTTGATTAATACGGGGTTCTATTTAGTGTCGATCGATACACTTGCGAGGAACAAGGTCGCAATCTTGATTTTTGGTGTAAATTTGACACTCTCGGTTCAAGGATTTCCATTTATATGACAGTGAGATAGGATCAACAAAGAATACTATAGTGTAAATTCCTAAAGGACATCATCCATTTTGGTCCAAAATCAAAAGTGCCGGCCAAAAAATTAAAGTGCTGTATTCTGATAGAATACGTCCGCCTTAGCATTTATTACTATGGCACCAAAGCTGTAGCACCACTGTGCATCGTAGTATTTGAGTTCTAAAAATATATGAAACGACTGACTTTGATCTCAAATACTACGACGCACAGTGGTGCTACAGCTTTGGTGTCATAGTAACAAATGCTAAGGCGGACGTATTCTGTCAGAATACAGCACTTTTTTTTTATTGGCCGACATTTTTGATTTTGAACAAAAAATGTATGAATCGTCGATGAATTTTAGATCTCAAATACTCGACGCACAGTGGTGCTACAGCTTTGGTGCCATAGTAACAAATGCTAAGGCGGACGTATTCTGTCAGAACACAGCACTTTTATTTTTATTGGCCGACACTTTTGATTTTGAATAAAAAATGTATGAATAGTCGATGACTTTTAGATCTCAAATACTCGTAGTCCAGTCATTATAGTAAGTTCACCTCGGAATTCGAGATACCCAGCTGTAAGTCTGTAAATACGTGTATATTGACACCCTAAAAGTTGTCTCAAAACCTACATATGGTAGGGTGTAAGCAACTATTAAATTTCAAGGTCAACGGTCACAAAAATCGGTTTTTTGCGCTTTTTTTAGAAATATCTCATTTCCTGTGGGTTTTTTGCTATTTGTATTTATTATCAATATTGTAGAATACTAAATTCTCTACAAATTTTGTTTAAAAACTTTTTTTATACGGTGAACCGTTTTCGAGATAGAGGGCGGAGAGCGCGCGGTCACTGCATCACTTCAGGTCTACTTAAGCGGTTTAGATTTTTCATACAAAAGGATTTTCCCGCTAATTCCTGTGGGAATTTCGGGAATTCCTTGTTGTAACTAAGCTTTGAGTTTACTAAGGTACCTACATGCCAAATTTCAAGCGTCTAACTTCCGTTAAGCGTTTAGATTTTTCATACAAAAGGATTTTCCCGCTAATTCCTGTTCCCGTGGGAATTCCTAAGTATACTATAACCTGCCCAGGTGTATGAAGAATAATTGTACCAAGTTTCGTTAAAATCCGTCGAGTAGTTTTTGTTTCTATAAGGAACATACAGACGGACAGAATTCTATACATGAAATATATTTTCAAAATAACTATCAGGGGGTGATTAGTGATCGATACTGATGCCAAAAATGCAATCAGTAAAATTTTTGTCTGTCTGTCTGTCCGTCTGTATGTTCCTTATAGAAACAAAAACTACTCGACGGATTTTAACGAAACTTGGTACAATTATTCTTCATACACCTGGGCAGGTTATAGTATACTTAGGAATTCCCACGGGAACAGGAATTAGCGGGAAAATCCTTTTGTATGAAAAATCTAAACGCTTAACGGAAGTTTTAGACGCTTGAAATTTGGCATGTAGGTACCTTAGTAAACTTAAAGCTTATTTACAACAAGTAATTACCGAAATTCCCACGGGAATTAGCGGGAAAATCCTTTTGTATGAAAAACCTAAACCGCTTAAGTTGACCTGAAGTGATGCAGTGACCGCGCGCTCTCCGCCCTCTATCTCGAAAACGGTTCACCGTATAAAAAAATTTTTTAAACAAAATTTGTAGAGAATTTAGTATTCTACAATATTGATAATAAATACAAATAGCAAAAAACCCATAGGAAATGAGATATTTCCAAAAAAAGCGCAAAAAACCGATTTTTGTGACCTTTGACCTTAAAATTTAATAGTTGCTTACACCCTACCATATGTAGGTTTTGAGACAACTTTTAGGGTGTCAATATACAAGTATTTACAGACTTACAGCTGGGTATCTCTAATTCCGAGATTCTTACCTAATTTAAGCTTAAATGACTGGACTATCGACGCACAGTGGAGCTACGGCTTTGGTGCCATAGTAACAAATGCTAAGCCAGACGTATTCTGTCAGAATACAGCACTTTTTTTTGTTGGCCGGCACTTTTGATTTTGGACCAAAAATATATGAAACGTGGATGATGTCCTTTACACTATAGTATTCTTTGTTGATCCCAGAAACTTATTTTAACTGCGAATGACAGGTACTTCTTCTTCATTATATTAAGTTTGACAGTTTTTATCTTTGTTTCTAAGATTACTATACCTAAATACATTTCTCTTTATGATATTTAGATAAGATTAGCTACCCTTTTTACCCGGAAATTAAAATTGAATAAAATAAGGAAAATTGACATCGTAAAGGTAGCAGGAAGCGCTGGACGCAGGCCGCAACCAATCGATCAACATGGAAAGCATTGGGGGAGGCCTATGTTCAGCAGTGGACGTCCTATGGCTGAAATGATGATGATGAAATTTTAGGGAATGAATCATTTTCGTATAGGTAAGAACAAAGTAAAATAGTTTAAATGCCTACTTACAAACAACACTTTTTAGTATCAAAACTTACATTAAAAAAACATACCAATCGAATTGAGAACCTCCTCCTTTTGTTGAAATCGGATAACAAAAGTAATGCTTTTTGACAGCCGTTGTCCAAAAGACTAAAAAACAATAAAAATGTAATACTAATCCCACAACACAAAAAGTTGTTACCAACTATAAGCAGGATGTGTTTATGTAATACCCCTTTCGGGACAACCCTTAGGTCAACTAAGAAAGGGTATGGAATGTCAAAGGTCTCAAAGGGCAGCAAAGCACATACAATTTTGTTGCAAATTCGCTTTTATCACGACTACATAAGAGCAACAGTGTTACGTTTGATGTGCATGTACAACTAAATAGTTGGGAATATTAAGTTTCAGTTGTTAGGCAGGGTGTTGTTTTGTATTACATGTGAAGTGCGGACTTTTTGTCATAAAACTTTTTACGTGAATATAGAGAAGGTATTTTATTGTACTATTTAGATTCTAACGGCCCTTTCCTATTGCAATCCAGTTGGTACTTAGTAGTGCAGGATCTCGCAAAACTGGACTTATTAAGAAACAACTTAAGACAATGAGAAGAGCGTAATCCTCCATTTCCTTTTGGTAACTTAGAGACACGGTTGTGCTCCTACTGACTTACTTGACTTAAGGTCCTAATGTCCCCTAGATGGGACAGAGGGCGTCCACAACAGTCCTCCATCGCATTCGGTCTTGAGCTTCGCGTTTGATCTCGCTCCAAGTCTTGCCGATCTTCTTCGCCCCGTCTGCCACAGTGCGCCAAGTTGTGCTCCTACAGTAGGGACGAAATGATTTGATAATGATGGTGAATTAAAATTTGATGATGATGATGATGAATTTGATCCCAGTTTGGTGAAAAAGATTTTTTCAGGAGCGTCGGCTTAGCTAAACCTTATGTGTGATACTGTTACAGCTCACATGATAAAAATACAAGACACCTTAAAACTTCAAAAGTAACAAGGACAAGGATAATCGAAAACAATAAAATATGAACACAAAAAGTTAATTTGATCAACAATGACTCATTTCTGTTTAACATCATCCCTCAGTAGAACATAAAAATTTGATAAGATTATCTTCCAGCTTTGACACGCACAAATTAAAATAAGGCCCTTTTCATATTAAAATTTTCTTTATATTAGCGTCACATAATTAATTTCGTACGTGTAAAAACAACAATATCTCTTTCTTTTAAACTTCTTGCCATTCTATATTGGACTTTAAGTAGTCTGAATAAGAACTAATGGTAACGTTATGTAACGGTTACATTGGGCATGGAGCGGTCAGATTTATCGTACAATGGGCATAAATCATAAGACGCTATGTTCTGAGCAGAGATGTTATGGATATCCGTAACCGTAACCGAAACTTTCGGATATCCGAAATAAAAAAATATCCGAAACCGTAACCGATTGAAAAGTGTAGAATAGTTTCGGATGTAGGCAGCTTAAATTGTTTTTTGTATAGCATTATGTAAAGGCACAACAGCCTAATTTACCTTTATAATGCCCTATAGTATATTTTTTTATTCTTTTATCACTTTTTATTAAGTGTGCGGCCATGAATGAACCGTGTTGGAAAACTATTACAAATTGCATTCTAAAGCAGATATCCGTAACCGTAACCGAAACTTTCGGATATCCGAAATAAAAAAATATCCGTAACCGTAACCAAAACCGGTATAATATTATTCCTATATCCGTAACCATATCCATAACCGAAACTACATATTCATAACATCCCTAGTTCTGAGGGTATGTTCAAGTGATTTGTTACTTTGTCACATGCAAATGTATCACACTTGAGCGTAGGATTGTATCGTTGAAGTCGAGTATGCGGTATTATCAAGATTGTAAATAAAATAGAAGATTCGATAAAATTATGAACTGACTTGATGACTCTACAAATACCATTTTTAAAATTTTGTGATGATAAACAACTGCTTAAAAATATTACCTCAATCTCAATACCGTTGGTTGGGCCTATGTCCAACTTTCTTCTCTTCCTTTTCTTCGGTGGCTCCAACTCTCAAATTATCTAGCTGCATGAGATGGTTTCCCACTAATCTGTTTATCGGATTCGGGGCCAGCACCTTCGCAGGAGCCAACCTTCGCGAAAAACCTCTATGGAAAATTAAGAAAAAACTCTATGTTGTCTTGGAACGTCTGTCAATGAAGTCAATGTGAAAAATCCGCTGAATATTTGCTGAATAAATTGAATTAATCAAAACCGCAAGAAATATCGACGGGTCGACCCTCGAAGCCTGGTCTCCGTCTTCTGATCCGCAGGTTGGTGGTTTCCGTTTTATGCAGCTGTATTTTTGAGTTGTTTGGAGTCACCAGCCGACCCCCGCATCATCTTTCTTCCCCGCAATTTTTATTCCTGGTGTGGCTATTTACACGCCACACCATTTGTTGGTCCTTCGAGCCGGATATTCCAGCTTATTTATTTTTCAAATATTTTACTTATTTATTTTCGTTTCAAATAACGTGACGTTCATACACCGCCGGCCATATTTTTCTGCAATTTGTTTATTTTCGCACTAATTTTTTCATAGTATTTTGCGGTTTTGACATCATGGCAAATACGAAATTAAATTCGAAATTAAAATTATTGCTTTCCAAAAAAGAATCAATATTCGAAAGAATAAATACTTTATTCAATTCATCGAAGAATATTTCCAATTTTGATTCAAGATTGAATCAGAAGTTTTTAGAGGAATCAGAAAGCATTTCTGAATTACATGAAAAGTTTGAACACATACTGGATGAAATAAATGAAATTCAACTTGAAATTAACCCCAATTTTACCGTAACTTATAGTTCGCTCAGCGCGTTTGAAGATTTATATTCAAGCGTTAAATACGCGCGCAATAAGTTGTTATTGAAATCGCCTTCTAGTAATACGCAAAATGGTTCCTTTCATATTAAACTGCCACCAATCGAACTGCCTTCGTTCGACGGCAAGGCTGAAAATTGGCCTATTTTCTATGAAATCTTCCGCACTAACGTACATTCTAATAAACAGCTGACGGATTCACAACGTGTGCAATATTTGATGAGCAAATTGACACACAGCGCCCTAAAAATGACCGCAGGTATCGTTCCTACCGGCGATACTTATAATATCTTGTGGGATAGTCTCGTCAAAAAGTACCAAGATAAGCGTAGTCTAGGTGTTCACTACGTCAATAACATCCTGGACATTAAAACATGTGTAGGTACCGCTGCGAGTCTTAATCCATTTGTTGAGAAGTTATCTTCATCTATTGCAGCTCTCAAACAATTAGATATTGAAAACTTAGCAGATTTTATTATTTTGCAATGTAGTTTGAGGAAAATTGATTCTCAAACGCTTCAGAGTTTCGAGATTTCTGTAGGTGATAAAGAAATACCTACGTGTGATCAGTTCATATCTTTTATTCAAGACCGCGTTAAAATATTAGAGAGAACTCGCAATAATAGTAGTTCCAACACTACCGCTGCCTCTGAGCCCCGTAAAAATAATTATTATAATAATAATCGGGACGCGCCGCAAAATAATAATACTTATAAATCTTTCGTTTCTAGTAACAATCCGCACCCGCGAACTCAAACGACCAGTCAGTGTATTCTATGCAAAGCTGACCATAGGTTGTATTCTTGTTCTCAATTTCGAGACAATTTTAACCCGCAAAAACGCTTCGAATTTATAAAATCTAAGGGCGGTTGCGTTAACTGTCTTAGTGTTTCTCATACTGCAAGTAAATGCAATTCACAACACACTTGCAATAACTGTGGCAAGCAACATCATTCGCTGCTTCATTTTGACGTGCCCGCACCGCGAAAATATTCGCCCGCTACCTCTGCCGCGTCACAAACAATGTCAGCCGTAAACACCGCGCCACAGTGCACAGAGAAGTGCAGTAGTACTACTCCAACTCAACGAAATATGAATGATGCTTCTATTACTCTCACTTCGGAGGTGAGACCGAGTTCTGCCATATTATTATCCACCGCTCAAGTATTTGCATCGCACCGCGCTAATAAAAATAAACAGATTGTACGCTGTTTGATAGACAATGGTTCACAAAATCATTTGATAACTTTAGATTGTTGTAATAAATTGAACTTGCCCGTTAACAAATTGCATGACTCTTACCTGCAAGGCGTTGGCAAGTCTTCGAGACCTTTTCATGGTTTTACTTATTTTGATATCGAATCTCGTACTGATCCGAATAATAAATATCATATTTACGCTCTTGTGATCGACTGCATCACAGATCGTCTTCCCGCGAATTATGTTGATATAACAGAGGATATGACTTACCTCAATAACTTACCGCTTGCTGATTTGGGCCTATGTCCAACTTTCTTCTCTTCCTTTTCTTCGGTGGCTCCAACTCTCAAATTATCTAGCTGCATGAGATGGTTTCCCACTAATCTGTTTATCGGATTCGGGGCCAGCACCTTCGCAGGAGCCAACCTTCGCGAAAAACCTCTATGGAAAATTAAGAAAAAACTCTATGTTATCTTGGAACATTCCTAGTGAAATTGATATAGTATTGGGTGTTCAATTATTCCCTTATATTTATTTGGGGAATAAGGTGGAATCAGGTTCACGCGCGCCTACTGCTATACTTACTAGTTTTGGCTATGTGCTTATGGGTGACGTACCGGCTCGCTCTAGTCAATTGCCGACGCACTCGACTGCATTTTTTACCGCACTTCCGCACACTGAAATAGAATCAAGTTTACATAAATTCTTTGAATTAGAAGAGGTTCCTTCTAAAAGCTTTCTTAGCCCAGATGAGGCAGAATGCGAAAATATTTTTACCTCCTCGGTGATTTACCAGGATAAACACTTTAGTGTCGACTTACCGTTCTGCAAAGACCCATCTGTATTGGGAGATTCCCGTTCCGTAGCTAATAGACGTTTTCAAATGCTTGAACGAAAGTTTGACAAAGTGGATGGCTTACGTCAAAACTATAATAAAACCATAAATGAATATATTCAACAAGGTTATTTATCTGAAGCCCCCGAGGCAGACTCAGATGAGGGTTACTACATTCCGCACCACGCTGTATTTAAAGCTGGAAAGGACAGCGCTCGCGCCGTGTTGGACGCCAGCTGTAAAACTCAATCTGGTTTGTCACTTAACGATATTCTTTACGTTGGGCCGAACTTACAGTCTGACCTATTCTTACTGCTAATAGACTTCAGAATATTTCCTGTTGCAGTCACTGCTGATGTAAAACAAATGTTTCTTCGCGTAAGTGTGAATGAACACCATCGCAAATATTTGAAAATTCTCTTCCGTTTCGATCCTCAAGAACCTATACGCACTTATCAATTTAGTAGTCTACCCTTTGGACTCAAACCAAGTCCTTATATAGCTATGCGTACGATACGCAAGTTAGCGCACGACCATAGCGACCGCTTCCCTGATGCTGCTAAAGTAGTAAATACTCAATTTTTCATGGACGACTTTGTCTATTCGTTACCCGATGTACCGACCGCAATTAATTTATCCCGCGATTTAATTGATTTGTTCAAGTTAGGGTCCTTTGATCTTATCAAATGGACAAGTAATTCTCCCGCACTGCTTGAGGCTCTTCCAGACTCACACCGCTCACCTGTCAGTTTCTCTGATACAGGTAATAATAATTTTAAAATACTGGGATTGTCCTGGGAACCTGCTGATGATAATTTTTCCTTCACTACTGTCGCAGTCGACAGTAAATGTACAAAACGCAGTATTCTTTCTCTGGTTGCTCGCTTATTTGACGTTCTCGGCTTAGTTGCTCCCGTCGTCCTGTTTGCCAAGATTTTGGTTAAGGAACTTTGGTTAAGCAAGATAGACTGGGATGAAGTGCCTCCGGAATCCATTCAAAATCGTTTTGCTGCTTTCCTATTGGATTTGCCCGCTCTTTCGACCATGAGTATTCCGCGTCATATAGGTGTTAACTTGGATTGCGCAGTAAACATTGTTGCTTTCTGCGATGCTAGTCTCAATGGCTATGGTTCCTGTATTTATTTACACATAACTGACCCTGCAGGTAATATTGTTGTCAGGCTTCTATGTGCTAAATCTAAAGTCTCACCAAGTAAAATCCAAACGCTAGCACGCTTGGAACTCGTCGCTGCTTTACTTCTTTCGAAACTTGTGCGAGTAGTCCGAGAGAGAATATCCGAGCGCATTCCAATTGTAGGAATCTATGCTTTTTCTGACTCCACGATAGCACTTTCTTGGATACATTCGTCTCCTCATAGATGGTCTATTTTCGTTAGTAACAGAGTAGCCAAAATCCAAGAAAATTTACCGCCTCATTGTTTTCATCACGTGTCGGGCAAAGAGAACCCCAGTGATTGTATATCTAAAGGGATGTTACCTTCTCAGCTGATTTCTCATTCATTATGGTGGGATGGTCGAGTCTGGCTTCAAAGACCTGTCAATGAATGGCCTATCGATATATTTACTCCATTAGAGAGTGAAACTCTGCCAGAGTTTAAAGATAAAAGCAATACGCTTATTGTTGCTGCTCCTTCTGAGCCTTCTTTAATTGATGAAATATCGAACCACGTTAATTCCTGGAATAAGCTTCTAAACACGTTTTATTATATTCTGAAATTCACAAAAAGGTTGCCGAGTAATGAGCTCGTAGCCAATAGAAATGAGTCGGAGATTTTTATACTCAAAAGCATTCAGAGCGTTCATTTCAACAAAGAAATTGAACTGTTAAAGGCTGGTGAGTTGCCTTCAAAGCATCTCCGTGGCTTATCACTTTTCTTAGACCCTCACGGTGTAATTCGCATTGGAGGAAGACTGTCTAAATCAGACCTTCCCTATGAAGCCAAACATCCTGCGCTTCTACCCAAACGTGACCGCGTCGTTGAACTTCTTATCGATCATTATCATACCGCTAATTGTCATACTGGACCTGGATTGCTCATGTCTATTCTTCGTCAACGCTATTGGATATTAAATGCCAGATCTATTATACGCGCCCGCTGTAGACAATGTAATGTTTGTTTCCGCTTGAACCCGCAGCATCCATCTCCCAAAATGGCAGATTTACCCGCATTTCGCATTCAAGATGCTAAAGCTTTCGTACATACTGGTACTGATTTTGCAGGTCCTATTAGCTTCATTCCCACTAGACGAAGGGGACAACATTCTCAAAAGGCATACATATGTCTTTTTATTTGTCTAGTTACGAAAGCTATTCATATAGAATTAGTTTCTAATCTTAGCACAGATGCGTTCCTTTCCGCCTTTAAAAGATTTATATCTCGCCGCGGTCCAGTATCTGTTATGTATTCAGATAATGGCACCAATTTCGTCGGTGCTAAAGCCCAGCTCGACGAAATATATAACGTATTAAATAATACTGAATTTCAAGATGAGATTAAGCGAATGCTAATTGATCATCACATAGAGTGGAAAATGATCCCTCCCCGCGCCCCACACTTTGGTGGTATATGGGAATCGAATATAAAAAGTATAAAAACGCATAATTATGTACCGTGTTGTAGGTAAACAACTTTTTACTTATGAAGAACTTCTAACAGTTCTTGTGCAAATTGAATGCATTTTAAATTCTCGACCGCTTGTAGCGATATCAGCTGATCCACATCCGGACGTCTTGACACCAGCACATTTTTTAATGTCCACTCCTTTGCGTTACTTGCCTTCAACAGAACTGAAAGATGAAAAATTAACTTTAACCAACCGCAAGAAACTTTTAGACCAGCTTGTTTTATCATATTGGAATAAATGGCGCCTCGAATATTTGCACACGCTGCAAGTTCGTCAGAAATGGTGCACACCTGAACGTTCAATCGAACTAGGTACGGTTGTAATAATAGGCAATGATAATGTACCGCCTTTGCATTGGGTACTTGGTGTAATTACCGAAGTTTTTCCCGGTTCCGATGGTGTGGTCAGAGTCGCTTCTGTTAGAACCAGTACTGGTGTCTATAAGCGCCCAGTAACTAAATTATATCCGTTACCTACACAATAACAACTTATAACGCATTTATTTATTACATTAACTATTATTTTATTTCTTGAATATTATTCGCATTATTATTATGCATTAATTTAAATACTTTAAAGCTCTTCGATGTGAGGACTTTATACATTTTGTTTTCTTTAGGGAATTGATTCTTATACGGTTTCCTGGATGTATTTTGAAGTTTTTGTTTATACTTAGCAAATTACAATAATACGTCATGTTCCCCCTTTTCTTTCTTTTCTTATTAAAATTTCTTTATTGAAGTCCTAATGAACTTCAAGGCGGGGAGCATGGTTGGGCCTATGTCCAACTTTCTTCTCTTCCTTTTCTTCGGTGGCTCCAACTCTCAAATTATCTAGCTGCATGAGATGGTTTCCCACTAATCTGTTTATCGGATTCGGGGCCAGCACCTTCGCAGGAGCCAACCTTCGCGAAAAACCTCTATGGAAAATTAAGAAAAAACTCTATGTTGTCTTGGAACGTCTGTCAATGAAGTCAATGTGAAAAATCCGCTGAATATTTGCTGAATAAATTGAATTAATCAAAACCGCAAGAAATATCGACGGGTCGACCCTCGAAGCCTGGTCTCCGTCTTCTGATCCGCAGGTTGGTGGTTTCCGTTTTATGCAGCTGTATTTTTGAGTTGTTTGGAGTCACCAGCCGACCCCCGCATCATCTTTCTTCCCCGCAATTTTTATTCCTGGTGTGGCTATTTACACGCCACACCAACCGTCATCATCTTTAATAATGTTTTCTAACTTATAAAGGTAGCAGGAAAACGCTGGATGCAGGCCGGTACCAACCAGTCATCTATGGAAATCATTGGGGGAGGCCTATGTTCAGAAGTGGACGTCCTATGGCTGAAATGATGATGATGAGGAACTTATAACCATTGTATGCATTAGGTACATAAGATACGACAACAAGGTTCATTCGTTCGTTCGTTTCAGCCAAATGACGTCCACTGCTGGACAAATTCCTCCTCCAAGGTATTCCACAATGAACGGTCCTGCGCTGCCCGCATCCAGCAGGCTCTTCCCGTGACCTTCACCGGATCGTCGGTTCACCTAGTAAGAGGCCTGCCCACGCTACGTCTTCCAGCCCGTGGTCGAGAACTTTTCTGCCCCAATGGCCGTCGTCTCTACGAGCTATGTGCCCCGCCCACGAGTTTCAAATAAGCTGAAATATTTTTTCAGTATCTAGCCTAAAATGTAATTCGCTGCATAATAGACCCATTTATCTGGATTCTGACTATGCTTAGTTCCAAATATGATATCTAGAACTCATAAATATCAACGCATTGGACCCAGCAACTTATAAATAATGTATGATCGTAGAATCTGTGTGATCTACACCACAACACATACACTGTTTTATCTCAGTGACATTCAATATTGGAATATTATACAATAAATTTAATGTACCTAAATGGTTCAAAAGTTTTTATAAAACGGTTATGTTAAGAATATGATTGCTTTGAAACCTTACATTAAATTATAACTAAATAATTTAAGTAGTGTAGTATCCATTGAGTAAGATATCACCCCCTTAATATTCCCGATGTCGAAAAGGCGATTAGGGGACAAATATGCGAATAACAGGCCTCCCCTACTCGTAAAATCCTACATTTGAATCTGGCAAATTGCAAGAGTGGTACCTACTCCTGCACTGATGATGATAATAACGGTGATGATGTTAATAATGATGACGTTAATGTTGTTAATGACGATGATTGTGACCAAAATAGACACAAACCCAGAACTTCGAACTGTGATAGTTTCACTCTAACCACTGGCCGTATGATCTCCGTAATACCAGAGTAAATACAAATGAGTATGTCATCTTCATAGAAACGCACCGAGCGCGGTTTGTATGTGAGCGCGCGCCAATACGTATGCGGCGCGCACGCACACACAGACAAAATTCGGGGCAACTCACCGCTAATAATCAACGCAAAATTTTGTCAGTGTGTGCGTAGGCGCCGCATACGTATTGGCGCGCTCACATACAAACCGCGCTCGGGCGTTTCTATGAAGATGACCTACTCATTTGTATTTACTCTGGTAATACACCCCATCATAAGCTAAATTACACATTGCTTGTCTTAGATTAAACTGGGATTGATATTGTAATAGATTCGGGACTTGGTACCATGCTGATCGTGTTGGCACAAGGTGATGAAGTTTGTTTGGGAATTTAATTACCATTGTTTGTTTGTTGATACCTTGAAAGTGAAGAGGTGGAGTGCTGAATATAAACTAATAGAATAATAGAGATTGATTGCTCAAGTTGTCTTTGAAACAAAAGTCTGACAATGATTTCTTTTTTCGTAGTTTCTATTTTTGGCTAAATAATCTGATTATTCTGATTAGGGCTTTTATCTGTACAAGGTCTTCTTGCTGCCGTAAGTTTTCTTTTTATAGCTAAGACTTTTGTAAGATTATTTTCACAATAGGCAAGAAAGATGCCTAGTGATAATATCTTTTGCTACTATTTTTCTTTTATCATTAATTTTTACGAGTATTTGACATTTTTGAAATAAAAAATTGTAATGCCCTAGGTTTATTAAGTCGGGAGGAGATTTTTAGGTATTTTATCACAATAAGTACGTAAAGAATGAAAAGATAGATATTATAAATAGTCAGTAGCTCCATTTACTGACAATTTCTAGTGATACAATTCTTTATATTAAAAAACAAGTCTTAAATATTAAAAAAAACTTTTTTCATTAGACACTACTTGTTCTTTAAGCCCAATTTACCCTAACATTTTTTTCCACCAAAAGATTATCCTCATCACGAACTAATCTTACCTCACTAAAACTAAAGATAAAAGGCTTTAGGAACTCAGAAAACCCTTCCTCAGTCTACAATGATTAATTTCAGTCTTCAGTGATTAAGTTTCCGAGGAACTGAATTTTTAATCAGCCGCCTGGACTGATTAGGGCAGATTATAAGATTTTGCTTTTTTAATAAAGGTGGCCCAGGCTTACCAGAATTAGCCCGGCCGTTGGTCCTTCTGGCTTAATAGTACAGAGAGAACAGCTGAAATGAAATGTATTTTAGGATGACGTTGGATGGAAATCTTCAAGAAAACAGCGATTGTTATTTTTAATTGCTATAAATAACAAAGAGAAAAGTCCAGACTAGCAGCCGCCCGGGACTACGTACGCGTGGATCCCGTTTTACCCCCTTAGGAGTTTAATTTTGAAAAATCCTGCCTTAGTCACGTTCTAAAAGGAACCCCCATGCAAAATTTAAGACTAGCACTTGTAGTTTCTGAGATTTCGTGATGAGTGAGTCAGTCAATCAGTGACCTTTCGCATTTATAGATATACATAGATGGTTTTGTACTATTACTCATTAATCGTCGCTACACTTTGGTCGTGGTCGTCACACCTGGTTTGGTTGCAAGCTTTACTATCCACCGCAATCCGTCCCGCGTTGCAGCCTTTCTTGTACACTCGTGGAGTGATTGATCTATGCAATGTCTTGAATTCCAATAATATTTAAATTAAATTGTAATCAATCAACGTTTAAGCTATCACAAATCATGTGCAGTAGCTATTCATTAGTTTATCCTTTTAAGCCATCATTAATTATTGCTCTAACTTAGAACAATATTCGCATTTGAGCTTCACTGTGCTGGCTGGTCTGAATCAGCTATGATCCAGTAACTAAACCCTGGGTTATCAGTCATAAAAGCTTAGACGGTATGAAGTTTTTCTGAAACTTTAGTGTGTAACAAAATTTAGTGACACAGCTCCTATCAGCACTTTGACAAATTACGTCTAGACTGTGGGATTTGTTGTTTGTTTTGTATTTTCTAAGTAAGGAAGGATATGTTTGAAAGTTTTGTCACATATTAACCAACAAAGTTTTAGTTCGAACTTTTGAAGTTGTGTCTTCATATCAATCTAGATTTCTTAGTTCTAGCTGTTACTTTGGTGTTTGTTGCCTGGAGTTAATTTCAGACTTGCGTAAGATAAAATCTAGGTAGATTTGTCTAAAATAATAAATATTCAACTGTATTATGTACGGATCTTTGCAGAGGCATATCTCACTGTAAGCTTGTTAAAACAAACAGAGCTGGTAACCAAACTCGAGACTTACAATGTTGAAAGCAATTCACTTAACATTCTGATAATAATGTTATAATATTCTAAATTAATTAATCTACATGTATATCCTTGGCCAGCACTACATATTCTCTTAACATCTGATTCTATTACAATGGTAAAAATGATTACAATTTGAAAAATACTAGTGGCGAACTCTACTTATAAATAATAATTCATCTTTGTGTTAGTAGTTTTGTTGAAGATAAACAGTAACATTGTTGAACTAAACGCGACAAGTCATAATTGTATCGTGCGTTATCTAACAAACAAAATCTTTTATCATATTCTTGTAACTATGAGAATAAAACAAAAAACGTTTTACCAATACATTGTTAGGAATATGAGATATGACGCGAACGAGAATCGAAAGAGAATACGTTCGTAAATTACTTCGACGAAACGTGAATTTTGATAATACAAAGATATCATCGAAATACTCTGTCACTTCTCTAAAGGTGAGTACCGAACGTTTATAGATAGAATATATTTATTGTAGATGTCAATTTCATCGAAACCATCCACGATCAAACAATAAAATAATCATCAAAGATAGTACAAAAGGATCCCGGTTCACTTTGTATCACGCTTCAAAGAAAACAAAGGAACATTGAATATTGCAGGCAAATCGTACACGAACCTAGAAAGGATTGTCAGAAACATTCGGGGATAATATTTCACGTGTTCACCTTTATCAAATATCTATGTTTTTATAGAACTGACGTTCCATTAGATGGAGTATCTATGGTTAGACGTATCAGTATACATTTTCTATCTCCAGCACTCGAAATAGTTCTGCGTGGGAAATGTCAGCGAGAAATGTTTATTTTTCTACCCCGCTGTTTTATTGTTCAAACACGGCGATGTTTTACGCATTTTCGTTACGAAAAAGCTCCGAATTTTATAACAAATTATTTATGATGTTTGCGGCTTACCGACTCCTGCTTAAATCGACATCGACCTGTTTTGTTCGTTTCACTTCTTACGCCGTTATTATTTTGATAAGTGCTTGTTGAACAGGCTCTCAGATTTTTTGTGCCAAATTGAGTGAATTCATCTGCTTGTAAATTTTTCACGTTGCCCTTTTTCAGGAGAGGCCCTCGTTCAAGTATTTTTTGTTGGGCCCGCGCTTACTTCCACATCATTTGATTTATCTTGGGCTTGTAATGGCTGATTAGATTTTTTTATTCAAAATGCCTTCCTTTTTTGCCTTGTAGGCAACTTTATTATTTTACCTGATCTACATGGCGATATATTTTATAGTTTAAACAAAAGAAAATCATCATACTACCAAATGAACAAATTCCGAATAAACTGTATAATGGTAAAACATAATTTACATACTACCAGATAGCCATACACATATGCTGCACCATAAATCTCGTTGTACTGAACACGCCATAAAACTATTAAGACAAATGCGCCTTATGGACCGTAATGTGTGCCACATAAATACTTAAGATGTTATCTCGACATTTTTGCAAACGACGACATTGCTGTACAAACATTTGTCATGGATATCTTGCGTGTACGTTACTAATGCAATAAACATGAACATTGGTATTCTGTTTCGGAGCTAATTTGAATTCATAAGGCCTTCTACACAGGCAAAGCACGTTAAATTGATGTACAAGTCCCAAGCCTTCCTAATGTATTCAGAGGCATGTGTAGATACTTTGCTAGCATTATTGCTAAAGCTGTTAATATTGATTCATAATTTCTGATTACGTACGCGTAAGTAAACATATTATAAAAATGAAATTGATAGGAATAGGTACTAGTAATACCAATTTTACCATTTTTAAACAGGCATGCAGTGGTGTAGTGACTGAGTTTGTTGCGGCACTTTTTTTTAACACTTGCCAAAAATTTGTCTGGAAGCGGGTAGGGCAAAAAGCGAATGAGACTTGTATTGTATAAGCTTTTTAAGAGTATTATTGACGATTTGTAACTACTAATTCAATAATTTTATTAGTCTATGCAAATAAAGATAGTTTTTGATTTTAAGAATTTGAGTTTTTAGTGATACAATTTTGTATTTACAGTGCAAATTATTTTAACTGTGCACGTGATTGTAATTGAACATAATTAAGTAATTGAGGTGCTCTAATAAGAATGATTGTCCTTAATTAATATGAGATGGCTGAAACAATGGCCTATTGTATTCGATAATGTTAATATCTTAATGTGTTGATGGGGTAAACCATTCTTAACCTATTACGGACTATTATTATAGCAATAAAGCTATTAGTATTAGTGTAATCATTTATTCAAATATCGATACATCAGTCAATCAGAGATATTACGAATTCTACGTCTAGGAAGTACATGATAATATTGAATTCTCCAATATCCTCGCATTAGTGTAATAGTCAGCATACAGTTTCCAGGATAACTGAAGGCTTGTATTATGAAACATAGCTCAGAGTTCTATTCGAATTTAAGCTTAGATTCAATACTGTAATTGGATGGATTGGCAGAATAGGAGTGTCACTTTATAATACGAGAGTCTAGTTTCATAGTTCAATATTATTGTGGCTTTGCACAGATTCTGGTTCGTTTTATAATTTTCATTATTAAATAAAAGAACATTTTAGATGAACCAAAAACGGTTATGTTTTCTAAGAATTGATGCTACTGATTTTCAGCTTAAAATGTAATCTAAATTCACTGTGTATGTTTTCACTATATCTTTATAATCTACTATCTATACTAATATTATAAATGCGAAAATAACTGCCTGCCTGTCTGTCTGTCTTGCTTTCACGCCTAAACCACTGAGCCGATTTTTATGAAAGGCATAGAGATAGTTTGAGTCCCGGGAAAGGACATAGGATAGTTTTTATCTCAGTTTTAGAAACAGGGACGCGCGCCGCGCGATTAACTTTTCCTGTGACAAAAAAAAATCTTCTTCGGGCGAAGCTGCGGGCGGAAAGCTAGTGACCAGATAAACGCACTATTTCTTTCTTGAAGATAAACATTTTATACTTACGCTGTACAACAATGGACCGAAAGCAAAACCTTGAGGCATACCTATCCCAACCCCACTATTGTCACCGCTGCTTTTGTGTCGAAGGCTTTAGTGAAAACGCATGAAAGGAACTGTGAGTATCGTTTAAAAACCGCAAAACGTGATTTGTCGCTTTTCAACAATAGCGAGTTTCAAATGGAATTGAAATTGGAAACGCTTTGCCACGTGTCATACAACAATGATACAACTATGTTTTAGCATAATTTGGGATCAGTCACATGGCAAAGTCAACGATCTCGCTAAAGCAATATAATTATTATGGAGGCTGGCTCTGTATAATTAAGTCAGTTTGCCTGAATGATTTTAATTATAAGCATTTTATTCCTTGATTAAAGGACTTTGTTTGAGTTGCCAGTATTTTGTTTGAACTAATCCGAAGGGATGTTCATTTCTTGTTTACTTTTAGCTTGAGCGGCTACTTTGATCCAATGAATTTATGACTCACTTAGGCTGAGTTGCACCACCAAACTTTGACCGTTACTGTAACCGGCGATTTTTGTATGAAGTTTGATAGATTTTTGACGTTCGTTACAGTCAAAGTAAGATGGTGCAACCTAGCCTTAGAATTGTTTAATACCTTAAGTGCTGACTTTCAAACTATTATCCAAGATTCAACCGAATTAAAATTGTATTTTATTTATAAAAATATCAAACAAAAAAGATTTTTAATCACATATTATTTTAGAAAATGGTTCTTTTTTTTGAGAAAACAATAAAAGCTTATGTTACTGTTCTTTGAAATGTTAATGATTGGCTGAAAAAATCATTAATTAAACTTCCAGTTGTATGTTTCTGATATAATTAATTGACACAATCTTTTGGCAGTCATGTTGCATTAAATGAGTATTAAAAATGGCGAGATGGCTAAATTAACAATAATGAAATGCTAAATGAACAGGAACTTGGATCGGCTTTATTTGTTGGAATGTTTCTATCAAAATAATAAGCCAAATTACCTTGACACTGGCTCATGTAAATATGAATTTGACGGTATCTAAAAGTAGGTATACATACATTTTATTGGAAAGTGAAATACATAATCTAGATAGAGAATAGAAAGATAGCTTAATAACAAAAAATAAATTGTTGCCGTATTTTGTCATACAATTTACAAAATGACAGTAGGTACGAATATCTGTTAGCACGGTCTATAAATCTACACTAATATTATAAATGCGAAAGTAACTCTGTCTGTCTTGCTTTCACGCCTAAACCACTGAACCGATTTTAATGAAATTTGGCACAGAGATAGTTTGATTCCCGGGAAAGGACATAGGATAGTTTTTATCCCGGTTTTTGAAACAGGGACGCGCGCGATGAAGTTTTTGTGACAGAAAAAATTCCACGCGGGCGAAGCCGCGGGCGGAAAGCTAGTAATAATTCTACACAATAAATAGTCTGGATTTTGCCTCAAACATTCACTTAAGCCATAATGTAACACAATATGTTACATATTGAAATGAAGCCAGAATTCATCTCTCTGACGTCATTGAGGTTAATAAAGCAGTACAAGTATCATTAGCCTGTGTATTATCGAATACCAAGTGAATATTATGTAACAACAGCATTATGATCATTAATGCAGCCAACATGTACGCGAGGCATGTTTCGCCAAATGTTTGTTATCAAATAGATCCAAATCAAACGCTTAAAATTTGCGGCCAACTAATTTGGACGGATGGTAGACGAACGGTTTAACCTTTAGCTACTGAGGTGGATTTAATTTCACGTAAACACTGACGTGGGGGCCTGAGAGACCCGTACATATGTGTGCTTATATTTAAAAATATATAATCTTTTTAGGGTTTTATGTTTAATAATTATTAATAGTGGTTATATTTAAATACAATAAAACGATTTCTATGTAAATTATTTGTTAATAAGTACGTATTATTTCAATATTTAGAAAACATGTAGCATTTTTTGGCAAAAATCTCATGAAATCATGATTCACAAAGTTATCATAAAAAATATTCATAAATTCAACAAATGAACTTAGAATCTTAATTTTCAATAGTCTTTTTAGCTAATGATTTAATCAGTTAATCCTTATATGAAAAAGGGGGAAAAAATTACACACATCAAATAGTGCGAATTAAACACAGTCTGGATAAACTTGCTTTGCTCAGTGAAGGAAGCCATACATGTTTTTAAAATGAAGATTTCATTTGAATCTTCAAAAGACATGTATGGGACTTGGTTTCATCGTTTAAATCTTGATAGACTGGTACAGGCATATCATTTCCTAACATACGTGCCAAAAAATACTGTTCTTCTATTTTTCGTTAAATGCTGGTTAATTTTACTTCCGAGATACCGCTTTCTCACGGACGACATACTATGGGCTCCATATTATAGAGTTTTTCAAATTATTTCAAGAAAAGACGACAACTAAATGAAAACTATAGACAAAAAAAGTTACGCCAATACTGAGGTGGGGGCCTGAGAGGCCCACAAGAAACTTTAAAATTAATTTACCTACTGAAATTGCGCGTGCAATCACGTGCACAGTTGTTGACAGCCTCGGCGCAATGAAACTCGAAGGTACTAAAAGATTCGCGTGTGTCGTGCACGTGGGAGAGGAGAAATTCAACAATTTGACTTTTTCAGGGCCTGAGAGGCCCCAAAGTCAGTAGTTAAAGGTTAGTGAAGCGTTTCGGTGTAATAAATAATTGTGGAAATGGAATGGATGATTCTAAGCAAAACTGTGGGCTAATTCAAATGCATTTGTCGAGAGTAGAAATCGTCTGTCAAATAATTTTCTAGTAATCAATTTTGAACTGATTGTCAAGGTAATACAGTTGAAAATTGAATATCAAAGCCAGACTACGCCTAATGTCATTCAGCCGATGGTAGATGCCAAATTTCCAATATCGCGTACGAAGACGGAGAACTTTGTCAATATAGTGGTACATAAGGGTCATAATTAGTGGATGCCGACGATTTTCGCGCTGTCATCTCAACGACTGCCCACCCTTGTCGTTAGAGCAGTCGACTGGATAGAAAGCATGGAAATAACATGGTGATTGATAAACTAGGTGCAAATAAACATATTTTATAAACACAGAATGCTTTTTGCTTAAATTTGAATATAAATTTACCATAATATAACTTATTACACTTATGTCTGGATTTGTAAGCAGAAATATGGATAGGTACCTACTGGATGGAGTGGATGACATAGTGGATGGAGTGTTTTGTAAAACTGCAAAAAAACTTTACCACTAGCTGCTACTAACTGTAACTTACACAAACTTCTGCCGTTCACCGCTAGGGGCGCTGTGCAATCTGCCATACATTTTGTACGCACTTGGTAAGGTTAAACTTATGGTAGAGCTACAGAACTTTCATATAATAAATTATCATGCGCAAAAATTAGTCTGTTTGGGCCCGCCATACACGGACAGTTCGAGCAATTAGCCAGTGGTCAACATAAAGGCACGGACCGCTTTTGCAGCCAGTCAACAGCTTGAATCTACCATTGATAGGTAACTGCTGGAGTAGTTGGTAGTGAAACTGCTCAACAGGTCACAATTTCATTTTCATTCAAATCAGTAGCAACATTGATTTTGAGGAAGAGGAACCACTGCTACTTTGTAATATTTGCTCGAGCAGTCAGTATAAAATATACCTGGCAACTGAAATTTCACCGTGCCGAAGTAGTCACAACTGCTCGAGCAGTACCGTGTATGTGTGTATGTAGAAAACAGTTGTCAGTATGCAGTTGCAGCTAGAAGCTGTCGTAATTGTGTAAGAGTGCCTAAAATGATTTGTGTCTTAGTTTTACTGCTATAAATTTATACTACGCATACCAATATTATAAATGCAAAAGGAACTCTGTCTGTCTTGCTTTCAACCGATTTTGATGAAATTTGGCATAGAGATAGTTTAACTCCCGGGAAAGGACATAGATAGTTTTTATCCCGGTTTTTGAAACAGGGACGCGCACGGTAATGTATTTCGGTGACAGACAAAATTCCACGTGGGCGAAGCCGCGGGCGGAAAGCTAGTATAAGTATTATAACCCTTTGTTTGATGTGCTTGTAGCTTAATGATTTTTAATGCTTAGAAAGGCACGATAAATGTTGGTCTGGGCTAATATCTCTTTTCGTCATTTTCAAAGGCTTTACAACAGTTTTTAACTGTATTATCACATTGTAACACCTATCTTACTATTATGGAAGCAATAAACGTATTGAGTATTGAGTATTTGATAAAATCTAACATTAAGATTGACCCCTTCCCTCGCACACCCACATCTCTCCACCTAGATTAAATTATTGACATTATTTACTGTGTTCATTTGATTTGGTGCATAATCTGAAAACCATTTAAAGATTTAACCATTTACAATGACAATAATTAGCTCGAATTCGTACAGTTTTTTTTATTTGTCACATTTGACAATTAGTGTAATGTTTTAATTAAGACCGAAAATGATACGATTTTCTTTATGGTTTTTGTATTAGTTTGTTTTTAAAATTCACTTTATAGTAAATTAAAGATAAATCCTGATTTAATCACAGTGTTATTTATTAAATATACCTATATATAAAAATGTCTTCATTAAAGTAAATATATTATGTAATTTTAACAGAGGGACTTATATTAGGCTGTCTTTACTTATCTAAATTATTATTTTATAGCTCTAATGTAAACTTTCATCAATCATTCCTCCCTCCAATCCAATGACATATAAAAACATCTTAAAGATGACCTAAACTCTATGCCTAAACTGAACTGTCCCACCAAACTCATTGACAAGGGGGCGCTACCGTCGTTCAACTATATAGTTTCCAACATGGCAAAAATCGGAACCAGCGATCCGGTATTGACGGTGGCGCCCCGCTGCCAATGTCAAGGTTATATTTCTATCATATTTTTTTTACCACCAAAACTGTCAGATGCTATTTTTCAAATAGCCCTATCCTACTATTTGATACAAAATCTAACGAAATCTCAGAATACGGAACAAACCAGAAACCGTCAACGGGCGTAAATGCACGGTGTAAATGTGTATTCATATAAATTACTCCGAATCGCACTAATTTGACTTTAGAGCAATTAGTCAATGGCCGGCGCGCGCATTGTTTACATATCCGTCAGATTGACACTTTATAATTATATTATGCCGTCTTGTGCCGTTCCAACATGTAAGAATGCTACTGGAATTACGAAGAAAGTGCATGGGATCATGTTTTATCCGTAAGTAGCACATTTCCAATTCATTTTAATTAAATAATAATTTTCAAAAAAAATCACGGTTGTATTTTGTAAGTGTTGCCACAGGTCAACGGAATATTTTACCCTACTTTTTTATATTGAATTACATTTGTCTATAAAAAATTCACGCGTTAATTTTGTTAGCGTTACCACAGAATAATGGAATATTTTCCCCATCCTTTTTGTTTTAATTAGTTTTTAGTGTAATTTCATCCATGACATGACAACCTGATTAATTAAATTATAAGTGCCACTTGTGGTCTAAACTGAATAAATATTTTTGATTTTGATTTGATTTTAATATTTGAATTAATTTATAATATTACTCCCTAAATAATGAGGAGATAATAAATTACTATCGTGAATTTCATACTTTCCCATTTATTCAAAAGTAAGGCATTGGTATCAACAGATCAGCAGCAGCAATATTTGTATATTTAATAATAATTTTAAGTAATTAATTATTGCTTACATACTTACTCTGATTTTCTTTCAGGATACACAGCCAGAGTTGCCTCGCAATCAAATTCAAGTATTGGTGATGTTTTTGATTTGGATTCTGTTTTTGACTCCAAGAAAAGTTAAACTAAAAGCACTACTGCGCCGTAAACAAATGTTTTGTTGTCGATATGTTTACATAATAAAGAACCTTAAGTTTCTTTTTTGTTTTACTTGGCATTCTAAAATTTATATTCGACTTTTGTAATTTACTTTTAAATAACATATTATACCTACATGTAGTATATTACACTATTTAATAGAAATAAATAATCATCTACACTTAGTTACTTCGGAGTAAAAATTAAATTCATAGGTAGGTAGGTACTATCTATGCCTATGGCCAGTCATGTCGTCTCGTTCTATCGCAAAGAATCACCATTTGATGAGAGCGAGAGCAAAAACGGAAATGGATAGTTAACACTGTGGCCGTGTGTACTTATTTCACTTACTTATTTTTTACTTGTTTAACATCTCTTTAAAAAATTACATAATATTACCCCAAAAATGGGGGTGTCACACGGCGCTAGTAACACTAAAGGGGGTAGAGGGGCGCGGGAGGGGAAGTATTTTGGACACAACGTTTCCTACCTTTTCTCCCACACCACGGTAATAATATCATACAGTATTGTAACTTCATATAAACCGACGAAACGCGAGCTTTCCTTCGAATTTCAAATCTAGGGACGTGGTCGAAATCCAAAAGTTAGGGGTGTCGCGAATGTGCCGAACGGACGTCGATGGCCTAGTGTTGAAAATGACTAAGGTGATTGAATTTGACTGACCGTCATTTACGATCTTTGTCAAAAACTAGTCATTAACTGTCAGATATTGTCATTTTCAGTCTGTTTGATTTGAAATGAAAATTATATATTGTATAAAACCAGCTTTTGCCAACGATTTCGTCCGCCTGAAATTAAAGTAACAGGTCATTAAGTACTTATTATAATTATGATTAGTAGATTTAAAATTATATTAGTATATTTTTTTAAATTAAATCTACTAATCACAAAACAACACGCATTTTTATGCTATTCCATTCACAAAGTATTTTGTTTGTCTAAATAAAAAAAAATTACAATCACAAAACTAGATAGAAATTCTCAGTAGACAGATGTAATTTTATTAGAATGGGTACTATAGGTAAGCAGCCCTATCGCATGTTGTCATACCGTGACGTACCGCGGGGCTTTTGACATTTTTTTCAAAAATATGGCCGAGTTGGAATACTGTATAGATAGTATTACCGTGCCCACACCGTTGTGGCTAAACGCAAACCGCGAAAGCCAAAAAAAAAAAAAAAAAAGTTGCCGCGTAAAAATGTTATCGAACACTCCTTCTGGTTTGTTCTGTATTCTGAGAACGAAATGAATACTTTACATTTCTTGTGGGCTGCCCACAGAGAAGAATTGCGGAGAAGGCGGAAAATGCGAGAATTAGCCAGAAGATATGAAGAAAATTTTGAAGATATGCCAGAGCTTCTGTTCAGGCAACGTTACAGGCTTAACAAAGGCCAATTTCGGGAGCTTTGTCATTTATTGAAACAAGAAACCTCTTTGCGGGGAAATACAATAATTTCTCTGGAATCCAAGGTTTAATATCTTACATAATATTATTTAAATGCGAAAGTGTGTGTGAATGTATGTTTATGCGAGTATAAAGATAAAGATACATTTATTTGTTCAAACATGTGTAGGTACCTACATAAGGTGTTAAGTCAGCATTTAAAATGGTATCAACATTTGTCTTACCTTTGCGGTGTACAAATTAAAATTAAATTAAAAGAGTATTATGAATGTTACTCTTTCACGCAAATACCTACTACTGAAGGGATTTTGTTGAAACTTTATAGTATTATTGTATAAACGTCATAATAACATCCTAGGTACTAATATTATAAATGCGAAAGTTTGGATGTCTGGATGTCCGTATGGATGTTTGAGTTTGTTACTCTTTCACGCAAAAACTACTGAACGGATTTTAATGAAACCTTACAGTATTATTTTTTATAACACAGAATAACATTATAGGCTATAGGGGTAAAACAGGGTCCACGCATACAAAGTCGCGGGCGGCCGCTAGTGCCCAATATATTGTTTGGATAACTTATCTATCAAATTATTATCGTTTTAGTTTCTTCTCCCTTTTCTTTATTTTAAGAAATGCTGTCAAAATATCTGATTACTTAACTAAAACTTGTAATATTGTTTTAGATGAGCTGCCTGCAGGATCTGTTGCAACAGCCACTTTTCTGGAGCATTTTAACAATTTATTTGATTTACTTAATGCGCATGCATTCACCAGACTGGCAAGAAGGGAAGCAATCAGTGTGTATAATATTAATTAAAAGATTTTGTTTAATAGAGAACAGAAGGTTCTCCACTGAATCTGCCTAGTAAAGGCTGCCAAAAAAAATGAAAATATTAAAAAATTCATACCTCCTTGTTTTATTGAAGCAGCTCTATAATGTACATTTGTTTAGTTTTGAGCAAGTTAGAGCAGTTAAGCCATAAAATTTGTTTCTTCATAACTTCTTGCTTTAAATTAAATGAATGAATGAATAAATAAAACTTGAATAATTGTGAAAGAACTGCGCTGCCCAGACAGTAGATTTATTAAATTAGTTATAGCTTTCTATGTTTAGGTTTCACAAATTGAATACCTTACTATGAAGTTATCACAGTTATATCCTAAATCCTCTCAAAATTTGGTTGTGTTGGATGAGTTTTTTGAAAAGATCACTCTGTCCAGGGATATCCGTAATCGAAACTTTCGGTTATCCGAAACCGTAACCGATTAAAAAGTTTCGGATGTAGGCAGTTTTAATTGTTTTTGTATAGCATTATATGTAAAGGCAAAACAGTCTGATTTACCTTTATAATGCCATCTAGTATAAATTTATATTATTTATTACTTTTTATTCGATGTAAAGTGTGCGGCCATGAATGAACCGAAAAAAATATCCGTAACCGAAACCGGTATAATATTATTCCTATATCCGTAACCGTATCCATAACCGAAACTACATATCCATAACAGCCCTAAGTAACTCAGTCCACACGCACATGGCTCAAGGGTATAGGTATTTACAGCTTAATTAGGTACTATCCGTTCGCTTTAAGTTTGCCGCTGGCGATATGATGTCACTCGAAGGGAAACGTCTATAACTATAACAAACTATATTTAGAATGTTTTTTATTTATTAATATTGATAAGAATTGTGTATTTGCATAAAATAAGACACATTAATTGCGTTTAATCACTAACCGATTGCCTTCAATCGCGGTTGGGGGAGGGGACGCGCGTTTAGTTATGGAGTAGTGTCGATGGGAATGAAGATGTATGGTCTTTATAAATAACCCACGACACTACTGGCTTGGTAGTGTAGAAGGGAAAAAATATTCCCCACGACACTACTGGTAGTGTGGTTTGTTGGTGCGGTCGGTCAGAAGGGCGGCAAACTTAGCGCGAACGGGTAGTACCTATGTGAGCCATTCCACACGTACATAGGTACGAGTAGTACCTATGGCATGCTATGCTAATAATAATTATTGTTGTCTTTGCAAAACGTCTAGCATAAATATGAAGGGTATACCTACTAGGTAAAAATAGGTGATTTATTGTAGGGCTTTTGTTCACACGGAAAAAATGACAAAGTTTTTAGTTACTTATCAAATAGGTAGTAGTAACATATATGTAGAAAACAGGAACTTAGATGCCAACGAAAGAAAATAGGCTATCAAATGTTGTTTTGGGGACTTACCTTTATAAAAATATCACATTTAAAAATTCATACCATTTGTTGTTATTTAAAAAACAATGTCAATTTTGACGATTAACTGAAAGTCTATTATCTATGAATATAGTAGCGATATATGGTATCCAGCGGCAATGGCAGTGCAAAATTTTGACAATGACTGTAGTTATCATACTTCGAGTTTGTACATGGAGACGGCAAAAGTCCTTTAGTTGACCATAAAGTAAACTTAACGAAAAATGTTACTTAATTGATACCGAGGCGCAACCTGGAAGCATTGCTAAGTGTGCTCCTCGTTACTGGTTCATCGGTCGTCATCGTCATTGTTTGTAAAAACCGGGTCGCGGCAGGCAAATAATAAAATTAGTCTTATGTCTTCTCCCTTATTAACTTCGATGGATAAATAGCTAAACCTCCTTGCGCGTAACTGACGTTTGTTGGAAAACCGATTTTTTCAGGCCATCGGATTTTAATTTCAAAAGTCATTGACCAATCCCAGTTCATATAATAACTATTATGACGTTTTCTATTGGCCAAAAGATTTAACTCTCTAAAAATCCGCGTGCAACCATATCCTGCTTAAATATTGTGCACTTTATTGAGCACAGATTAAACAAGCTAAATGACAAATAGAATAGATTGAAATGACAGATTGCACTTGAATTACCCTACTGACTGGCGTTCATTCGTTGAAATGTTGATGTACAAAAATTATGACTATAACAATAATACGAATTATTTCTTATCTAATCATCACGGCATCGTTATCAAGTTAATTTACTGTCCAAGAGAAGAATCATCTCTAATTTAACAGCTAAGTAGATGGAGGATTTGGATGGACAATAGTGACTAAGTTTCTTACGTTGCGTTTAGCACTGGTCCATTTATTGTCCCAAAGCAGTGGTAGGGTTCATACTGGGACGTGTAAAAGTGCTTTTTGAAAGCCCATTTGCAGAAATAAATGAGTTTTATTAGTTTTTTATGGTCAGACCTCTCGACAGACTTTAAAAACATCCATGGTACCAGTTAGGGTACTCCCTTTCTTCTCTGTGACTACTAAGAAAATGTTAAATAATTACATTATCATTAGGTATAACAAAATAATTTCGTATGACAAAAATGTTATTCCGAAAAGTTTAGTATTCGTCTCAAGTATTTCCTTTAGTGAGATCGATTTCCGATTGGTTTTATTAACTTGATTGATTGCAAATGCAATTTCCATTATGTTAAACATACGTTTTTTCGACGTCCAGTCATGTATCATTTAGGGCGCCGAGACCTCTCATTTTTATAGAACAAACAACACACAAATAAGCGTGTCCTAGAAAGTAACTAGTCCACACTGCCTTCTCAAAGCACGAGGCGGTGCCAAGTGTTACTCCGATACTGATGCCAACGCCAAGAGCTCATTGGGTATTAGCTTAATTTATTTATGATGCAAAGACATATTTGACAGGTATACGAGAATTTGTGAAACATGTTAGGGCTCGTTCCCGTAGCAATCCAGTTCTGTGGGATCCTGCATTACTGGATGACTGTCGTGTGAACACACAAGGTGTGTGTTTGAACACTGCAGACGAGATGTTCATGTGTATGTGAGTTTTAAAATCTTGCAAAAAACAGTTTCTGCAAAAACGGATGAGAAAAAGCCCTGACACCGACTTCACGGAGTAAACTACATGACTCGGTTTATTGAAGTTTAAACTTTTGTATTTCTTATAAGTGTCAATTTTCGGGTATCTACTCGTAGGTAACTTTATTGCGCATATTAATTTCATACATCATCTAGGTAATATTGCACTTGCATATCTCACTAAAAATCCACGCTATTTTTCCAAATGTATTAAAGGTCATCAAAATATTTACTCTGATAATTTTTTTGGTACATTTCATTCTACATTCCGATGTACAGTCGCGGAATGAAAAGGTTCGTCACCTTAGTGTCGGTTTTCGCATGCACTAATCCTAAATTCTTTAGAAATTTCCATCGATGTAAACAAACACTTGTGCACACAATTACACTATAATACTCACGTTTTCTTAATATCATACACATTATTTCACAAGCTCATGAAACCAACTTTATTCTCATGATGAAACAAATATGAAATCTAACATTAAAAACAAAATATTTTAACAAAATATTTGGATGGTGAAAATTTGTGCTTCATGTTAAAATGTCAAATCGACATTTGACGTTTAAATTTAGGTCCTATCTCTGGAAAATCTGTAAGTCATAGACAATATTCATAGATAATAATCTGTAAATTTTATCGATTTTATTTCAAGTATTCAATTATTTCAATTACCAATTACTTTGATAATATTAAATTAAAATAAAATATAGACGAGGTTATATTCAACAATGTATTTTTTCTTCATTGAATATGAATGCAACAACACACTTTGCGAAGAAGTCTTTGAATTCAGCTTTATTATACAGACGAAAAAAAGGCCTTTCGACCACTTTTCGACTGGTTTACGATTTTATTGTGCACTTTGTCTAAACCCACAGTATAATTTAAATTATATTTCCTAAACAAATTAAAAAGGGAAAATTAAATTTTCTTTGATTAAGAAGATCATATTTTGACGATCACATTACTGATCTCAATATCAATCAGAAGAGGGAATGATCTTAATAATATACAAACGATCTTTAAAAATCTAATAATCGTCTGTTGCAGTCCGTATAAATGACATTTACAGAATTGCGATTAACGAGAGATTTTGTCGCATCACTAGTAGACCAACTGACATAGACTAAAAATTCGTCAATGTCAGTTGGCCATATTTGTTTACATTTAGGGAAATTTCTAAAGAACTAAGGTATAGGTACTGTAAGAGTCAAACCTGCCAACATAACCGTGCAAGAAACAGTGCTGCTAACATTTAAATAAATATGACTTTTGCTAACGAATAAGGTTTTGCTTGTTTATTTTTCTGTCCCATCAGTGCAATGTTACAAAATGTAGTTTTTTTATTTAATAGTTAATGGCAGGTTAAACCAACAAGAAGGTTTTAGTTTATCAATCATAATAATCTTCTTGACAAGTTAAATCGTCAAAAAACTTTGATCTGAATAATTTTGAACTTTACTGACGAACAGTTAAAGATTATTTTCTCTAACTCGAGATTATTCTGTAACATAGTTTCAAAAGGTAATATGTGCTCGCGATTCGTTGAAGGAATCAATTTGAAAACTGACGAACCTTTTCATTCCGTGACTGTACTCAACAGAACATAATTTGTTAATAAGTTCTGTCACCTGTAAAATTCAGAAGGCAGAACCAAATATTTTGTGGATTTATGCAAATTTATTAGGGCTTTTATTCTGTTTGATCTCTCGGGGTAAACATGTGCCGTCAATTTTAATCACGATATTTCATGTTTTTTAACGATGGATGGAAGAGGACGGACTCGGGTGTGAATAGGTTAAAAATACGCGACCTTCGTGATATTAAAAACGACAAGGGTAAAGGTTATACGATTCATTACGATGTGTTTGAGATTTTCCGACGTTTTCCGCGTTAAATTGACTACGCGAGGCCCAAATTACTACATATAAAATAAACTCTATCGTGTCTGTCTATTCGCAATAAATGCAAAACTACTTAGAGTATCTTGATGCGATTTTAGCCAATAAATAAAGTGATTTAGGTTGTCTTGTGTGGTGTACGGTACAGTGTCGTATATCTATAGGTTTTTAGTAATATACCGAAATTCACGCGAGGTAAGTCGCGGGCAAAAAGCTACATAGGTAGGGAGTATTTTTTATGTGTGCAATGTTGTGTATAAAAGTAACTGAGTAAATAAATGTAATGAAATTGAATCCATTGAAAGTGAATAGGGAAAAAGATGCTACTGCAACAGATAACTTTATAAATAGGAGAGCATTCAATCAAAAGAGTGATGTAGTGCACTTAACTTGGAGGTGAACCAATTAATCATTCTCATCAAGAGTGGACTTTTCTTTACATACTTAGGATGAAAAAAAAAATAGGTGAGTTGTAAAAGAGGAAATTGTCGGTTTTGTAACTTATTGACTACTATCGAGCTCTTAACAGTACACGTTTTTAGTTTATTTTAGTTTTTAGTCTCGAGCTAAAAAATGTGCGTTGTTGCAAGTTCACTGTTAGTTAATAGGTTTCCAAAAATCGACAATGTCAAAATTTTCCTCTGTTATTCACCTCGGTCTCTTCTACTAATGATCATTCGTACTTGTTTTGCCGCTGACTTCCTGCTTCTTTATATTTGCAAAGATATTCCGTGTTTGGTTTGTAAGGACATTGATACTGATTGACAAGCAAGATTTCACTGAACTTCCCCTAATGGTTTTCGCAGAAAACGTTTCTTTTTCTCCATGCGGTTGATATCTGATCTCTTTTCTATACTCACCATAGAAACCCTTTGGTTGTATTTATCTTTTCGCATAAGGAAAATCTTGACAACATTTTGAAAACCTTAATGTAAAGCACTTTTTCACATTCAACTCCTCATTTATTTACCATCGTAATAAATTGAGAAAAAAAGAACAGCTTTACATATTTGAGAAACCATTTCTTATAATTGAATGTAGCCACATTAGTCACATGATAGTAATTAACCCAGTTGTTACGGATATCCCTTTTTTCTTACGATTCCTGTGATTTCGCATATATCGGCTATTTAATGCATCAAAGCAACAGGAAAAATAAAATAAAAAATATTGGTCTTACGGAAACGCTGGAAAATGGTGTTTGATATACGGAACGCTAGTAATATGTACGGCCACTTGTATGAACTTAGAGATAATACCTACTCTTTGCGACTTGGGTAAGTTATTAAAGTATTTGCATAAAATATGGAATATTCATTAATAAAATAATAATCAGAGTTAAATTGATTATTTTTCAAATTTAATTCCAGTAATGTGAACTGTATAATTATGTCCAAAACATTTTCTGGGATAAAGGGGAATATTATATTTCTTGCAAAAAACATTGCATTTGTATCAAAGCGTGAGTTTTATAAAAACTGTGTGTTGTGACTGAATTTGAGATGTGAAAATAATCTCTTCTCCTCTGTTTTTGTGGCGGAGAAAATCTCTTGGTTATGACAGTTGGCGCAATTTTCAATGCATTTGAAGCAATTGTATCCACACTAAATCATCTCATTTACAAACAATAATTTCTTCATATCTTCAAACATGACTGACCCTGTCTAGGGCATAATTGGCAATCTCAGCTAACGGGATGCAGTCTTCTTCATCATCACTGGATGAAGAATTCTCTAGTGATTTCTATGTGGGCATTTTCTATTTGTAATCCAGGCAAATCTATTGGCACTTTATTTTCATCACCAGAGTTCTTCTTGGGTTAAGTCACCATTACAATTTTCCGGATTTTCCGGCGGGAAAATTGTCAGTGAGTTAGGGATACACTCATCTTCATTTTTCTTCAATTCTTCAATGATTTCATTTAAAGGAAAGGGCCTCGAAGGCAGGCGCTAAAACCACAAAATACCGCAGTTCATATTACTAGCGTTCCTTATACGGATCACTAAGTTTAACGTTGAATTAGTAACAGTTACTATAAAAATGTTTATAATTTATTATGTTATCGATTTACAAAAAGTGGGCTACAAACTTTCATATTTCGGCAAGAAATACTTTAGAATAAATACTTATCATGTTTGTATTCACCTTGAAAAAGTCATCATAAAATTTACGAAAACAACAAAACGCTTACGATTGAAATGTGACACCCAATGGAGAACAGAACACTTTTGATGGACAAAGGGACCCCACAGGAATCGTTTAACACAAACAATGTTATCAGAAACCACCCTCATTGTTTATAATAATTTAATTTTTATGTTGATCCGTATATCAAACGCTAGTAACAAGTGGGTTAAGTTAGATTCTAAAGTTTGGTAAGAACGGAGCGACATTGTCAATTATGATAAAGCTCTTTAAAATGAGAATAAAAAAAATTAAAAAATTATTGAATGTAGCCAATGAATAAGCCACCTAGTGGGAGGCCTGCCCACGCTACGTCTTCCAGTTCGTGGTCGCCACTCAAGAACTTTCCTGCCCCAGCGGCCATCAGCTCTTCGAGCTATGTGCCCCGCCCACTGCCACTTGATTTTAGCGATTCTGCGGGCTATGTCAGTCACTCTGGTTCTCCTACGGATCTCCATAGATCTATAGTACCCCACATTATAAAAAATTCCCTGAGCCCCTTCCTTATGTATGTTTAGGACTTACACCTGCTATCCCTTGTGCTTAAATCACCAAGCCTCCTCTTTCTAGTCTCCTTAGAGACGCCTATCTTCGGTCGTACTTAAAAGGTTCAGCCAAACCAACGCGTGCAGCCTGCGCTCACGATAGCGATTTAGATGATTGTCGTGTATGAATTTGTAGCAATGAGTTCACTTCAACGCATCCTGTCATTGGTCGCGGCGATCTATGCACACGCAATGATTTCCATCGTTGGTTTGGCCGAAGCGTTAGAGTTACAACAATTAGAACCGATTGTTTTAGAAATGCGGATTAAAAAAAAGTTCGATCCATAGTATTTATTGCTTTCGAACCATTAGAAAATCTTATCAAACTAAACAAACTATTTTGCACTACAAGTATCCTACCTGTAAACAGAACTGGGACCCTCTGGAGATAAGTGAAAAGAAGTCATTTACATATTCAAAGTTCCCTTTCCATAATGAAAAACGGTTTTTCCCACAAAAGGGTTGGACATCTAGAATTTTGAGGGCAGATCCATTGTGCCTTTGAATCAAGCAAGTAAACACCCAGCAAAAATCTCAAGTGGCATTCAGTTTTCACGAAACAACTCGATCTAGGGCTGTCGAATCTGAACAAATATATTTCGCATCTTCAAATGGATCGAACATTGATCAACTGGAATAATTGCATAATGGTGACAAAATTTGGTAAAATGCTGAGAGACGTAGTGAAAATTAAATTATTTTATTACAAATGACCATGATTTTTAGTATAACAGCCCCCCCCCCCCCCCCCAAACAAAGTTACAAACGAGATAGTTGTAATAGAGAAATCCCTTCGCCCAGGCGTTTTCAGGCTCCATGAAGCGATGTCGAAATTAAGACTGACTTTTCCCAGAAAACCAACTCATAACGTGAAAATAATATGCTTTTGGTAAAATTTGAATCCAAAATCTTAGCTGGCCTTAATTTTATCAAATTGACTTGAGGTTGTTCTGACACAAAACATAACGAAATACGTTAATATTTTTATTTGGACTGCCTGCTTCATTTCCGTTATTACTGATTTTAAGATAAGTCAAATTAATCGCTCTAACATCACCAGCCCTAACCCCCACTTGAGCTTTTGATTCGATTCGTTCCGTTCCATTCGTTCTCCAATCATTCGTTCATAAATGTTGCCATTCAACAGAATAGCATATTCGTTTGATTTTTGATCGTCGTTTTGCATCCCCGTGAAAAATATCAGTGCTTTTTTATTTGACTTTTCGTACGATGTAATAGGAAATAATCCATTGTTAGAGCCTTTATTGGAGCATGACGTTTTTGACAAAACAACCAGAATTGGAGTTCTGTGTTTGAATGTTTTGATATATTTAGTATCGTTGGTTTACTACTATCATGAAATCGAGGAAATTATTCACAGTTTGGCAGCTTTATTGATATTTCTGGCTAAAATGAACAACAATGTTTAATAAATAATAAAATTGTATTAAAAACCTAAAAAGGTCTTACGTTCGATAAACATATCTTGTTAATTAAGACTATCCATCGATCCATTATAGAAAGTAATAAAGATATACACGTTACACATCAGCAACTTAATATTGTTTCCCCAGACTCAAATATCTCAATGCAACACGTTAGATGTTGTCGGGTTCATTTTTAAACAGACAGTGAAAAATGGTTTAGGTCCAATGATTGATGGAGGAGGTGTTGTGTTTAAAAACCGATTTGGATGCTTAATTTTTCTGTCGTCAGTGTCGGTAGCGGCAGTGATGGATCAGCGGAGCTACTCCCAAAAACGTCATCCGAAGTTTCGAATGTGCCGTCTCTCTCACGCAAAGCGAAATGCCAGCATGAGTGACAGTGACAGATAGACCGAAACTACGTAAACAGCGGAATAGCCCTGCTGAACGGACCGAGCTTCCAACAAACTGCGTAATGTTTTTCCCTCGGAAATATTTCGGTTCGAAAAAGTTTTGATTTGTTTTTAACGTTTTGAAAGCCAGAAGCTATTTCGATATTTGTTTTGTCTAAGTTTCCTTGGGGCAGTTCAATTGTGCATTTGGTCATTTTTAACTGTGTTATTACTATTCCCAGCATCGATTCCGTTTTGTTTCAAAAGTCTCCCCTTTCCACAACGATCGGTACTGCTTTTCACGTATCCAGGTACTTACTGCGACCTTCACCAAATCGTCCGTACACCAAGTGGGAGGCCTACCCTGTTCATACTACGTCTTCCGCCCCGTAGTTGCCACACGAGACACTTTTCTGCCTCAGGATCGCTTAGATGTCATTTTAATCGAATTTTAGCATCAAATTGACAAAATTTTACCGTTAAAATGTCTTACCTTTCAAAGAAAATCCTACCCTACTCATATTTATATGAAAATAAATGAAATTCAGTCTGTAATATTATTCTTTTGATTAAAATATTCATTTTAGGTTTTGAATTACTTATTACGAGATTGTATAAAAAATTCTTGAACATTACTTGACTAAATTCGACCTTTTGTTAACGATGCTCTTTGAAAATAAAATATAGAAAGTTTATAATTATTTTGTAAGTCTATTCTTCAATTTTAAGATGAAGACAATAGAGAACCGTCTGGGTTATAGCTGTAAATATTTTTCATAGATAATGACCCACTTTCAGAAAGTAGATCAGCAATAAATAGGCGAGTCTGGTGGTGAATGGCTTAACTTTAACCTGTTCAGGCATGCACTAGTTCTGTATGCCGATAAGTCTTTAGAACTTACGCAAGAACTTCCCGTAAAGTCCTATCAAATACAAGCGATTCGATGGCCTGGGACGTCCTTTTATCGGAATCAAACGCTCTGGTTCAAGTAGAAAGGCTTTAGGTTAATTAAATTATTTTAGTACTAAATTATGATAAGAATCTTGAGTTTATTAGCACACGTATTTGTAGCATTGTTGTACAAATGACATGTAAGTGATATATATAAGTTAGATATGCGAAAGTATTTCTGATTGTCTGTCTTGTACGCATAAACCACAGAATTTATTTTATTGTAGGAAAGCCTAGGTTCCGGGAAGGACTGTGGTAGTTAAAGCTTTGTCCGGAATCCCACAGTTCCTTCCTACTTAAGACGAATTACGGAGCACCGGAGTCTTTCTCGGCTCACGAGGTCAAAAGGACAAGGCATATTTACCTTGTCCTTATGACTTCGTGAGCCCCACATAGCCTACCGTGTTACCGCAGGGAAGGTATGCAATTTAATGCATTTTTTCCGAAAAAAGGATATCTGCCTTTTCCTAGAAATAAAACTTGTAGTGGGTGGAAACCTGTCTGTAAGGGATGAAGGTAAGGAGAGACGATCATTATTTTGTGAGTTTTAAGTATAGGTAACTAGCTTTTTTGTCCATCGTGGAATTTTGTCTGTCACAGAAAAACTTTATCGCGGACGTTCCTGTTTCAAAAACTGGGATAAAAACTATCCTATGTCCTTTCCCGGGACTCAAGCTATCTCTTGCCAAATTTCATCAAAATCGGTTCAGTGGTTTAGGCATGAAAGCAAGACAGACAGACAGACAGACAGACAGACATACAGACACACATACAGACAGACATACAGACAGACAGACAGACAGACAGACAGACAGACAGACCGACAGACAGACAGATATAGATGTATCTACCTTGATATAATATATTTGTTTAGGAGTGTGAAATCTACGGAGGTGCACGCGTTAAAATATTCTTTTACAAAAAATTCACGCGAGGAAAGCCGCAGTGAAAAACTTGTATTTAATTCGTCTAACTCAGCTAATTCCGCTCATCAGTGCCAGCATTTACAATAAAACAAACTGATTTGTTAAAGACAAACGCCCAATTAGCGTCGACCAACGTTTCAGGTTTTAATCAACTGCCATGACAGGTTGATAGTTGTTTAGCGACCGCACAGCCAATCCCTTTGAATCATTAGGGGAGGCGCAAACGAGTTTTATTTGTTGATTTTCCAGTCCTTTCTAGCAATTATTAGTGTTTTAGGTATTCCAATCAAATGGGACTAGAATTATAAAAGATAGCGTTTAAACTAATATAGCTAGACATGATGTCACACGTCATAGTAATATTATGACATGCTACGTATTTTGTGACGTCACGAAATATGTATAAACCTTATCAACGTTTTTTTTTAAAGATTAAAAAAAAAATAAAAGGGTTGGGCGTTTTAGGCCAGAAATATTGGAGGAAAAAAATTACGTGACTTTTATTTAACAGCCAATATTTCTTGATATTGAAGATCGAAAATCTTCATAAATTAGTAAATCTATTAGCTTAGTTAACATAAGTAAATGTGTAGTGTTATGCATTGCCAAACTATTGGCATACTCCAAGGTGGTATATTTTAAAGACCAGTGGCCTATTTTACACAAAACCAATACAGACGCTTCAGAGAATAAGTACTGTGTTCCACTTCTGATAGCTTTTATGATGCATGCAATATTTAGTGGTAATATAATATGAAGCTACAACAAAATTTAATACTCTACTAGCGGCCGCCGCGACTTCGTACGCGTGGACTTCTTTTTACCCCCTTATTTTACGAAACTCCACCCGAGTTTCGTAAAATCCTTTTTTAGTGCATGCCAAATTTCAGCCCAATATGTCCAGTGGTTTGGGCTGTGCGTTGATAGATCATTATGTCAGTCAGTCAGTCAGTCAATCACCTTTGAGTTTTATTTAAATAGATAGATGAGTTTGTTGCCTGAATGTATGTAGGTACCTATTTATATTTTATACATTTTGTTTACAGTAAATTTTTTATACCCTCCTCTGGCGCAGTCAGGTGAAAAGTTAGTCTGACAGGAGACTCATTTTACTGATGATAAGTAGTAATAGAAAATCAATATTTCAAATGAAAATACCTACAAGTCAACAAAGAAAAAAAAAACATAGTTATGGTATTTTTGTGCTAAAAATGTTTCCGCTCAGCATTAACCTTTGGCGTGCTATTGAGCCGCGCAAAACTGCACCCCCCAACTGCTACGGTTTTCAAATGATGTTTCAAAATGACAAAGTAGTCTTGTCTTAGATCTGAGACATAGCAGTTGACAGAGGTTGCACAGATCTGAGACAAAGCATAGGAGAGGTTAATCGAGACAATCAGCGGGTGTCTCATCACCAGCCAACAACCGTTAAGCATAATACCAGTGTAAAATACTTCAGTGTCCCAGATGTGATATTGACAGGAAGGCATCCACTGTCACACTGGGTTATAAGCTCGTATTTTTGCAACTAATTAATTTCACTATCTATTAATTTAGGTACATTAATGGTATATTTAGGTATCCGTTTGCAATAGGCCTACGGATGATCATACCATGAGCGAGTTTAGCCTGAATTAGAGAGCTGAAGTTTTAATCGAAAAATATACCTACGTAATACTACGAATGTACGACAGTTGTTGATACACGTTGAAAGGATCGAATATTGAAACGCAAACGGAATGAATGGAAATGTCCTCGCAGAGTTGTCATTGCGGAATATTTCAGGTATCAATTTTTATTTAGCAGTGGGCGTCCTGTACCTGAAATGATGATGATGATACCTAGCTAGAGGATTGATCTATACTGATATTATAAAGTTGAAGAGTTTGTTTGTTTGTTCACTTGAAAGCGCTAATCTCCGGAACTATTTGTCCGATTTGAAAAATTATTTCAGTGTTAGATAGCCCATTTATCGAGGAAGGCTTATAGGCTATACAACATCATGCTACGATCAAAAAGAGCAGAGCAACAATGAAAAATGTTGTGAAAATGGATTTTCACGCGTACGAAGTCTCGGGCACAGCCTAGTCATTGATAAGTCGCTTCCACCTTCAGCCTGATCATAATGTTCCATCAGGTAATATGCAGCCCAAGTGATTCGTCGTTGTGGATTTAAAATCTACTACTTACATAGCATCTCTTTTTATCATGCACTTGTAGACAGATAAGTCTAGTTTCTTTCCTTTTCTTCCTAGTCCTCCACGAAATCAATTTTGATAAAAGTCAGTGGAGTGACATGTTGAAATCTCTGGAGGGACGGGGAATACTTTTCTTCCCGATTAAATTCGTTGCTCCCTCAGGAGGCGCGATAAAGTCCGTGACAGACTGAATCCCATGCGGGTAGACGTGGCTTACTCGGAATGAACTTACGGCGACGTTGCCAGTAAGAAATTTATCACCATACCTACTGACAATACTGTTCGGAATTACCGATACCTACACACTTTATGAATAAATGCTCCTATCAGATTAGCAAGTTAGCTCAATTTTGGTGTTTTGTAGATTCTACTGAAGTCGTAAAAAGTTTTCAATAAGGCTGTTATGTAGTATATTGATATTTAAAAGTATTTAAGCGCACACAGAGGCCATTAATTTTGTGACAGTAAATTTTGCCTTATTCAGAATGTCTATCTGGATAAGCTCTTAGTGGCTAGATTAGTGTGGTATACTTATAATGTTCAAGGATAATTTTATTATTTTATTTAATCTTGCGACCGAATTTTTCATCTTGTCTTTACAGAATGTCAAATCCGGGCATAAAAAATATTTGGGTCATTACATAACTACACAAATGATTGTTTTCTCATCGTAGATCAATATACAATATTGTACTGTACTGTATCACTAATCAAAGCTAGACTAAAACGAATGTTGTGTTCAGCTACAATCGGAGTGCAAACTAATTGTTATCTTTGTTCAATGTACTTTATTTTAAGCCATGATTTGCAATCTGTTGCTGTACCTTAATAAATAAATATTGAAATAATAACACACCGTTAACCAAAGTTATCGAAAAATCTTCAATACTTTTAGGCCGTTAAAACTCATTGGCAGCTAAATTATTCGGTGCCTTCCATAAACTCGTTCGCAATTTGGATTCAATCCAAATATGGATAAATAAAGTTAAACTTACTATAATAATGTACAGAACATGTGACAAATATGGAGTATTCAGATATTATACATTTTTTAGATTGGTAATTTAAAGTGAATAAAATATTATTTGTTACGTTGGTTCGTGGAATATAACCAAATTACTTGAATAGACGGCTATAGAGCCTCTAGTACGTACCTCAAAAGTTTACTAAAAAATAACTTGCATAAATTGCAGCCCATTAATACGTGCAACGTTTTAGGTACAGTCCACAACACATTTAAGTATAATTTTGGTCGCAAAAATATCAGTAATTACGACTTCATAAGATCCGCCCGCGACTTCGTACGCGTGGATCCCGTTTTGACCCTTTAGGGGTTGAATTTTGCAAAATCTTGTCTTAGTGAGCACTTACGTTCTAAAAGGAACCCCCATGCAACATGTGAGACTCCTAGCACTTGTAGTTTCTGAGGTTTCGTGATGAGTCAGTCTACCTTTCTCTTTTATAAGCATATGATTTAGTTTGGGATGCTGTCGTCTGTACGTACACAAAACAAAATAAATTATCTCTCTCTCTCTAGCAGGCATAAGATACTTTACTTTTAACGCATATGTACCCTGTTAGATATTATTCCAACAGTTTACGTCCAACAGACAGGCCAAGATGGAATCCAAATGCATAAAATGCCAATGAATTATGTATAGAAGCGCCGAATCCGCGTATATTGTTATCGAAAGGTTATCTATCCCCCTTTTTATCCCCCCTTATCCCATGTCCGTCACTGCTACAGAGAATATTTCCCAGGGCTCTGTTGGGTATACATCATGAATAAATTCCGCAAATTTTGTAAGATCGGCCCGGGGAACTCTTTCCAATATTCGAAGAGATTCGAGTTTAAGGTATTGTCTTTGAACGCGATATTTAGAGAGCAAATAACGTTCTTTGAAACACTTTTGTAGGAGATTCTGGCAAATAAATACACACATTTTCACATTCATCCATTTCTTGTTCAGCTTGGTATCAAAATAACTAATTTCAGAAAAAAATATATACAATTCTGTTCGACTGTTTAAAACCAAATGCCCTCCAATTCTGGATAAAGAATTTACACAACAAGACAGGTACTTTCCGTGACCTTCGCCAGATCTTGAAAATAACGTAGACTAGGGGCCAGTGCTTTGAAGAAGGAACTAAAAAAACTTGGTTATTACTGTACGTTTAAATATGTATAAATAAACTCATAGCGCTTAGCTATGAGTTTATTTATATCATGAGTTAATTTTTTTACTGTCTGTATGTTCCTTATAGAAACAAAAACTACTCGACGGATTTTAACGAAACTTGGTACAATTATTCTTCATACTCCTGGGCAGGTTATAGTATACTTAGGAATTTCCTCGGGAATGGGAATTAGCGGAAAATCCATTTGTATGAAAAATCGAAACCGCTTAAGTTAGACGCTTGAAATTTGGCATGCAGGTACCATAGTAAACTTTAAGTTTGGTTACAACAGGATATTGCAAAATTCCCACGGGAACGGGAGTTAGCGGGAAAAAACATTTGTATGAAAAAATCTAAACCGCGTAAGATAGATGAAGGGGGTAAAATGGGATCCACGCGTACGAAGTCGCGGGCGGCCGCTAGTACAGAAATATGACGTAAAGTAGCCTCTATATGGCTCACATAGAAATACATGATTTTGTTAATTAATGGGTGCAAAATGGCAACCCCGATTTATTTAGTGTGAGCATTAGGTTTTAGTTAATTGGCAATAAAGTCAATGAGATTTAGTGGACTTAAAATTAGTATGTAGTGAAACGGAATAAAGCCCGAATTAGGTGGCCATTTGCAATTTATGTACGATTTACTTATTTTATTGTATTACTAAACAATCAGAGTCAAATTGATTTAAATTATTTACCTTTTTTCGTCAAACAATTTTAAAATTAATTCGTACAGCTTTGCCCTTCTATTTTTGACCGACTTCAAAAAAGAGGAGGTTCTCAGTTCGGTTTTTTTGTGTTTGTCTTATCCAGGGGTTGCCAACCGGTCGATCGCGAATATTAGTCCAGTCGATCGTGGCAAGGCAAAAAATACTACATGATTGTGTACTAAATTACGCTGTTTCATTTAAGATTTCAAGAAGTATGTAAGTGATAGATCGCCCAGGGTTTCGTTAGTAAACAGTACATCTTATGTCTAATCAAGTTGGCCACCCCTGGTCTAATCTATTAAACCAATAATGTAAAATCTCTATCCCCTAAAAATAGGTAAATAGGTAGTGCCTAATTTTGCAAATGTGTTTTTTTTTATGTCATGTTCTATTATTACGTCACAACAAAATATTTGTGTCAACTAAGGAAAGTGGATGGAATTTCCAAATATTTGACGCGGCAATGCGCTTCCTCCATTATCATAGAGTTGAAAAATTACATACAAACGAGATCTCCTCGCTCTGGCATAAAAACATCCGTTTTGTACTGACGGGAGAAAAAATATCCCGGGAAAAAGCATTATGCAGAAGCTGAGGCATTTTTGTAACACATTTCATCCGTGAAGGTAACACTCGAGAAAATATCGTGTCACATAAGAAACAGTTAAGAGCTAAAACAGCTCTAAAAGTGATAGGAATAAGGAACAACTTACAAGTGGTGGATTGTAGGCAGTTATTTTATGAAGACGTAAGAAAATACGATTGTTGTGTTTCCTTCTCAAAACCTTGAGTACAAAAATATATTTTAATAAAAGGATTTTAAGCAGGTTTTTCCATGACTAACAATGTTATTTTTAACATAATCAAAAAGAATATGATAAAATACAATACAGAAAAGAATAAAGAAATTAGTATTCTTGTTTCGGTATCAAACGACGTCCATTGCAGGACAAAAGCGGTACTCAAAAATTTTCATACTAAAATTAAGTATTTTCTTTAAGAGCTTGTATTCACAAATTACTAATAGTCCCGTTAACCCCTCGTGGTTAACTAAATATTAGAACTCGAACTCGCGTTCATCATATTATGCCAATTATGAAAACAACATCGGCAATCAAACATTATTATTTTACACGTTCCTCATATGCCCCGAAATTGGCGGAACAAAACTGGCAATCAATCTTTTACAGAGAAAAAAAGAACACCGTAATCAATATAACATGGGTAAATAATACATTAGATGTGTAATCAGGTAACCCTCACGTTGTAAGTGACGTCATTAAGGTGGTTTATAAGCGCCAAAGAAACTCGCAAGTCATAGTGGTGAGGTTCGTAGTACCATCCCTTGGGTATTGCTAAAGGCATTTTCCTTGAAGATTTGCTTAATCATCACTCTCATCTTTAGTGATCATTTCAAGCGGCAGGATTTGTGTGGGTAGTTGTTTGAATATTGAATAGTTTCATATAGGGATTTTGACGTTTATACTTCAGTATGCTTCATGAGCTACATTATGTGAACTCGCTAAACGACTGCGCACAATGTTTTAGAAACCGTCAAAATCGGACATGATTAAGTTAATGCCATGAGTCGATAGCGTCTTATGTTTCAATCACAAGAGTGAAATTTTACTTGGTTTTTGAGAAAAAAAAATTCTATACCAAAGTATTGTTTAGTATGAAATAAAATTGCGGATTCCATTTAGGATGGAAGAAAAAAAAGGGGAATTATAAAACGAGCGACTAAAAAACAACTTTGCGACTGATGATGGCATACTGTTTTAATACCTTGAGCGGTATGAATTTGAGTAAGCGAAAAATTTACCAAACTAACGACGAATATTGATCAATAATAAAATCCAGAACGAGCTTACAAAATGTGGGTTTTGATTATTACATTTCAGACATAAAAATACTATCCGGGCGACTAAATTACTAAGTGAGCGACTAGAAATACAGAGAGGGCAACTTTAATATGAAGATACATTAGATTTTTCTAATTGAGGTTTTACTGAACGAACTACAAAAAAGTTAATTCTAAGCAAAGTTTTGTGAGCTGCTTTATTAATGATTATTGGTTACTGATATTATATTTGAGGTCTCATGTTTTTTTATTTTGATACGCTTTATTAATGAAAACTACAGATTGTTACAGCGCGCGAATTCGAATCGGGGCGGGTGACTGTCCCGAATTTTTAACAAAATATGTATGCAAACACGTTTTGGGTCTAGCAATTCGGCTCAAACTAACAACACCGCCACTGGAAGCAAAACTGATACCTATTGGACAAAAAAGAAAACGAGGCTGGCCCGCTAAGTCCAAGCCAGCACTTATCATACAGTGACGATGAGTAGGTAGAGCTCCTCAATCCTCATAGGTACCAATGAGCCTTATTAATAAAATTACTTTTTTTTTGGGTCGACAGAAGCGACTTATTTTATTTTGTTTTTTTTTTGTTGATTCGATTTAAGAAAATACAAATTTATTTCATTTTTAATAATACATTGTTTCATTTGATTACCTACCCTTAAATTTTAATGATTTATTTTTTTCGCTACTAGAATAGTGTTCCGTCAAATATTTATTTCATAAGATCATTTTTTATTTAAATGTGGGCTCATAATACGCTGCTCATAATAGTATTTTTCAAAGTAGTTTTTGCATTCGAAACACTTCATTAAAGTTCAAAATACCACTCAGTATAAAAAAAGCATTTGCCAAATATTAAAAAAAATGCAGGACCTAACGTTGACACTCAATCAAATATTAGGTCGCTCAAATATTATGAAGCTTCTCATTTTGTATTTTAAGGAACTCAATTTTTTTTTGTAAGTTGCTATTCTTTTGATTTTTCGTCACTCGCACTCAGTCGCTCACTTAGTAATTCTTTAGCCCACATTAATTATTTTTGACACTTACAACATAAATTTACAGTCACTCGTTTAAATACTACCCGAAAAAAAATAGTCTAAATAATATAAAATAATTAAAATCTCTGGAACTACTTGACTTGTAGAAATGAAATGAAGTACAATACATGCGTCTTTTAATGATCAATCGAATCAGCTATATCACAAGTTTACTAACCCTCTTAATTATTAAAAAAAAATTTTTTTTTCATTTTTAGGAATTTTAAAAACGGACAACTTTCACAATTTTTTTCTCAAAAACCAAGTAAAATTTCACTCTTGTGATTGAAACATAAGACGCCATCCACTCATGGCATTAACATAATCATGTCCGATTTTGAGGGTTTCTAAAACACTGTGCTGCGTAAAAAAAGCCATTAATGGGCTAAATGTGAGTTTACGTTAAACGTCCTCACTAGGTAGAGAGCGCGTTAAAATAATATATGAAAATTTTGGTTCTTGAAAGTCTCCGCTAGGGGAGCTGTACGTACAGTACTTCATACATTTAATTTCATTTTTTACGCGCTCACTGGTGAGGACGTTTGATGTAAAGTCACACTCAGCCCACGAATATGACAAACTAGCTTTCCGCCCGCGGCTTCGCCCGCGTGGAATTTTGTCTGTCACAGAAAAACTTTATCGCGCGCGTCCCTGTTTCAAAAACCGGGATAAAAACTATCCTATGTTCTTTCCCGGGACTCAAACTATCTCTATGCCAAATTTCATCAAAATCGGTTGCGAGGTTTAAGCGGGAAAGCGTAACAGACAGACAGACAGACAGAGTTACTTTCGCATTTATAATATTACTAGCGGCCGCCCGCGACTTCGTACGCGTGGACCTCGTTTTACTCCATTAAGGGTGGAGTTTCGTAAAATCCACTTTTAGCATCTATAGCGCATACATTTTAAATTTCAACTCTCTTACTTTAAACACATAGGACTTTCATAATATAAACTTCCAACCCTCCTTTTATCTCCTTAGCCCCCGTAGTTGATTTCTAATGATACATTTTCAGTATATGTACCACCACCACCACCACCATTTCAGCCATAGGACGTCCACTGCTGAACATCGGCCTCCCCCAATGCTTTCCATGTTGATCGATTGGAAGCGGCCTGCGTCCAGCGCTTCCCTTTACGATGTCGTCGGTCCACCTTGTAGGTGGAAGTCCCACGCTACGTTTTCCGGTACGCGGCCTCCATTCCAGAACCATTCTGCGCCATCGGCCATCAGTTCTGCGTACTAAGTGCCCTGCCCATTGCCACTTCAGCTTGCTAGTCCGTCGGGCTATGTCAGCGACTTTGGTTCGTTTACAGATCTCCTCGTTTCTGATTCGATCTCGCAAAGAAACACCAAGCATAGCCCTCTCCATAGCACGCTGTGCAACTGAGCTTCTGTATCCTATAGTGAGAGGCCACGTTTCCGAGCCATAAGTTAACACACATTGGTTATACACTCTAGTCTTCAGGCATTGAGGTATTTTGGACGAAAAGATGTTGCGTAGTTTCCTGAACGCTGCCCAGCCGAGTTGGATTCGACGATTGACCTCCTTCTCGAAATTGGACCTACCTAGCTGGATCGTTTGTCCGAGGTAGATATACCTACTTGTCGACAATCTCGAGAATTGAGCTCCCAACTGAAACTGGGTAGGGCGCAACAATGACATTCGACATAAGCTTCGTTTTGTCCATGTTCATCCTCAGGCCTACCTGTTAGGAAAATCGATTAAGGTCTTCGAGCATTGTGCGAAGATCTTCCAACGATTCTGGCATGACCACGATCATCGGCAAACCGATGTGTACACAGTACCGAACAGTATATGTACACCTCCAAAATATCTAGAGATCATAGTGAGCATACATTTTAACTTTCAAGTCTCTTACTTTAAAACTCGAGGACTGAAATTAGTGTCCTTTGATCATCTACAAACAAATCACACCTCTGAATAGTCACATGTCCAATTGTTGTACTACATAATATTTTGTTTTGCAACATTTTTGATATTTTCTAAAAACCACAATAAACAAATTGGACATGTAATGTGACAATTCAGAGGTATGATTTATTTATAGGTGATCAAAGATGTGGTATGTTAAGTGAAAGACATGCGTAGGGTTTGAATGTCCAATCTTTAATAATTCGAAAAGTACAAATTTACTTAAAACTAAAATATAGCTAACTCAACACATTGAATGTGACACCATGTTGCAGTCACTAATTAGAATATAAATGTTACAGTACAACTAATAAATCAGTATACTTCACCTCCCCGAAAAGTACATATTACACCCCCGCTATTAAGAGCCATTTCACAAAAATATTCCGCGCGAATTTAGGTAAAAGCTGTCAACGCAACGTCAAAAGAGTAAAAAGAACGCTGAAATGGACAAAAAAATCTTGAGCCGTGACCGTATTAAGACTTGATTTAAGTTATTAATTTTAAGGTAGAATGAGGTATTCAAACTTGATTAATTAATTTAAATTTTTAATAGAGTTTATTAAGTCTTTTATATTTCGATTCATAATGAAACACGAATAGGTATAATATGTAAAATATATATTAAGTACAAAATAAAGACAGTCACATAGTGAAAAATAAATCTGCCCCCTTACAGCTCCATCATCGGACCCTGGATACGAATAATGAAACACGAATAGGTATAATATGTAAAATATATTAAGTACAAAATAAAGACAGTCACATAGTGAAAAAAAAATCTGCCCCCTTACAGCTCCATCATCGGACCCTGGATACGAAATATTCGTCAAGGCGAATCACACAAGCCCAAACTCCATATAGTTCTATTGTTTTGTTACGGAGGTGGCCATTGCATCTCCTCCAGATCCATTATCAGACAGTGCTAAGAAATAAATAAATAAATATTATTATAAGTAAACAAATAACTAAAATAATTCATCTTACTATCTTACTTTTTACTAGTCTTACTAATATTATAAATACGAAAGTTTGTGTGGATGTCTGGATGTTTGTTACACTTTCACGCAAAAACTACTGAACAGATTTTGATGAAACTTTACAGTACAGTACAGCAGTACTAGGCAGTCTGTGTTCAACTATCACTCGGGTCGGACGTTCCTATCGCAAGACCTTTGGTTCACTCAGTTCCGATACGACTCTAGTGCTGTGTGTAATTATTTTCGTTAATACACTGAGTTTATTAATTTCTACGAGTGGATTTCATTTTGCCTGAGACCTACGCCATGAACCCTGAACCAGAAGACCCTGTCGCCAGCGACAGCGACGCTCATCCATCCCTGGCGTCGACCAGAATAACAATGTATAGGCTATAATTTATGACGATCTGTGACAAACTAAATTTCAAGCGGGTGAAGCCGCGGGCAATACTACATATTTCATACTAGCTTTTTGCCCGCGACTTCTTCTGCGATGAAGTGGAAAATGGTTCTAATAGAATTAAAATATTCTAAGAAAATTAATTTTGTTAAATGATTATATTTTTTGATATAAAATCTACACATCATTATGTTTAAATATTTGAATACTTACAAAATTATGAGATCTTTCTAAAACAAAATCAAAACACTACACCTGCCGCAGATTTCTTTGTAAACAATGTTTTTTTGTTTTTCCTTCAGGTGCTAAAATCACCAGGCTATTGTGTGCGCATACTCTGGAGTATTCCACATACAACTGGTCGTCGGAGAAGCATAGATTTCCATTAAGTCTACTCCCGCTACCATATGGAACTCCGCTAAAACTCGTGAGGGTGCCAACACTTGCTTTTGTATCGAAAATTAGTATGAGCAGCTGCGCACGCGGTTGCCCGTTGCAGGCTCTATGCAACCACACTATTTTAAACCGTGGTCCCTAAGCATGAGATGGGAAACTGCACTCTCTTGAATTCTCTTGAATTTGATGGTGTTAGGGGAATCCTAGGAATGAATACAGACTTTCCAATGGAATCTCCTCATCAATATTGCGAAATTGCGAGTTGCAATGCAATGTTACGTTTTCACTTGTTATTTTATTGTAATCTGACCTTGATTTTTCAAACACGTGTCAAAATAAAAAAAATAATTTAAATCAAAAGTACTAAGGAATATTTCATTGATATCAACTTAGAAACAAGCACAGATCACAGAAACTAAAGGGAAATGTGACAAGGGACAAATTGGAACATATTGCTTGTGAAAGCAATGATGACAGTAGCGACGTCATTATGTAAACAGTTTATATTGCTTGCATAGTACTAAAGATTATTCGAACGTTGAATACTGATACCGCAATGGATAATGAGCACATAATTTGATTTCTTTGTGTGTGTGAATTTCTAATACGACACTGAGTTTCGAACTCAGCGTATTACTTAGCATCTCTCTATATTTCTATGGAACCAAGTTATCTCCAAAATAACATTCCACACCTTTTTAACCTAGTCAGGTAATAATTTTAATAAAATACGAAGCACGTCATCTATCAATAGGATATTTATAATGTATATTTTAGAAGTTAATAAATTATGCATAAAATATAAACACTTTAGAAGTTTAGTTAAATCGTAGAATTTCTGAAAAACAAGTACTAAAATCGTACTGAAAAAAAAAGTATTAACATGTTATCTAATTTATTTATTAAACGTCGAATTTTATCAAAGATTTTGGACTAAAGTTTTTGAAAATATTTTATAGCCTACATAGAAAAAAATTAGGATTCTAAATCGTGAAAGAAATTTTTTTCGGAGCCTATTGCCTCCAAACAAACAAACAAACAAACAAACAATTAAATCTTTCCTCTTTTATTAGTATAGATTTAACAACAAAACAAAACGCTTCTTTTTCTTCTTCACGAAACAAAACTCAAAGCGGATAAATAAATAAACAAATCTTTGGACAATTTCACAGCGCCATCTAGTCCAAAAGTAGGCAACCAATATGCTTGTGTTAAGGGTGCTATCATAATGGATATACTTTTTTATAATTTATTTATTAAATTAAATACATGGTACCTACATATTATACATAGTTACACCCAGATCCGTCAAAGAAATTAAAATTCATCATTTCAATTTCTGCTCGGCCGGCCGACTCGAAACAGCCTCTCGGCATAGTATCAAATGTATTTGGTCGCCGTACAAATCACCGCTTTACGACACGAACGCACGTAAACGTCACGGCGGGAAAAATGACACAGGTCCTGCCTTGACGGGCGCTCGCGCCATACTAATCGATGTCGGCTTGCGCATTGTAATTTATACTGATATTCACATCAATATTTTGACAAAGTGGTTACTAATATTTAAACAATAACTGTAGAAATTAATTCTACAATGAATATTCTTTATTTTGGGATACTTTTATTGCAGTTTATGCTGTGTTTTTAAACCAAAAACCACGATCAAAATGTGACGTTAATCTTCAAATTTGCCAAATTATTTTTAGATTTTACTCAATAATGGTAATGAAATTCAAGAATCTATTTCATTAATGGACTACAAGAATGTATGTCCGATGATTACTATATATTTTTAAGCTTATTATATGAGCATAAATAATAGATACAGGACTTTGAAAATGAGTCTGCGGCAATTTTTTCGTAAAATGGTTGTAGGAGATGGGGCACTGTGAATTAAGCAAAAGAGTTTTAGTAAATCCGTTTCATTAATGGTCAACAACAAGGATTGACCTATCTTTCGCAGTTATTAAATAATCTCTGGGTGTTGCTTAAGATAGTAATTCATGCTTCCAAAATCTTAGAAATTCGCACGAAAATGTAAAATGGCTCTTAAAAGAAAAAAAAAAGTAATGCAATGGCATTAATTACTTTTTTTTTGTCTAAGCAATATGAAATTAAAATACATTACAGTTTTTTATGTATATAACATTTTTGTATTATTTTTATGTGTTATAAATTCTTTATTATTTTTTAATATTATGACATTAGGTGAAATGTCCTTGATTACAACATATGGACCACTGTAAACATTATCAAGCTTATTTCCCACTTGATTTTTTAACAATATCAAATCTCCTTTCTTATAACTAATGGAATTACAATTCTTATCATAATACATTTTTCTTGTTTCCTTACTAACTAAAAGATTTTGCTTGGCTTCCATTTGTGCTCTCTGTAAACGGTACTTCATTTGTAAAGGGTAATCATCATAGTTATACAAGGGTTCAATTGGTAAATTGAAATTACTAGGTAATGAGCATAATTTTCCAAATACTAGTTCGTATGGTGTGTACTTCGTTTCAGTGTGTACGGTGGTATTGAATGCAAAGCACCAGTAGGGTAACCATGCACTCCAGTCTTGTTTATTGGACTCGCACTGAATTCTGAGAAAAGCTCCTAAATTTTTATGTGTGTTCTCTAATGCACCTATTGTTTCGTGATGGTATGCAGTTGACTGTAGTTTATTTATTTTTAGAATTCTGCAAATATTGGTCATTATTGATGAAGTAAATTCTGTTCCTTGGTCTGTAATAATTGAATGTGGTAAGCCAAATCTTAAGATAAAATTATCTACAAAACTCTTAGCAACACTTTCAGCATCCTTTCTCTGCAATGGATAAGCTTCAACAAATTTTGTTAAATTACATTGAAGCGTCAATGCATACTTATGGTTAAAATTATCTACATCTAAAGGTCCTATTAAATCTAAACTTACAACTTCAAAAGCGGTGTTAGCCGTTGTCGTAATGACCATGGGCTCCTTAATTTGTTTATTAGTAAACTTATTAATTTGACATTGTTTACATTTTTTAACATAGTCAATGACGTCATTTGTTAATCCTGTCCAAAAATAATACTTTTTAATATTATTTATCATTCTGTTAACGCCTGCGTGGCCACTCGTAGGTAACAGATGAAAGTCGTTCAAAATTAATATTTTATCTTCTCTATTAGTAACACGTAATACATCTTTAATTACGACGATACGTGGCATCTCCACAGTATCCATTTCTTTCAATAAAAATTGAATATATTTTTCATTGTCTTTACTTTTCACAATAACGAGCTCGTGAATATTAAATTGTTTACATAATAACACTAATTCTCTCGTCAGCACTTTGAAAGTAGATGACGATCGAGAAAATAGGTAAATACAACATTTAGAGGTCACATAAATACAATTGCCTGATTGGCTTTTAATTATACTATCATCATTTTTAAAATTCATCAAATCTAACTCATTTTTTGTTGAACAAATAATAAGTTCTATTCCATTACAAGGTTTTTTCAGAATTTCTACAATTTTAGGTTGATCAGGCCTTGAAATCGTAGAGTTCTGGTTTGTCAGATCCGTGATATTTTTATTTTTATTAATTTGTCGCTGTTGTGCTCTAGTAATGACCGATACGATATTACAATTTAATTGCTTTAATTCTGTACAAGTCATCGGTAAACGGCTTAATGCGTCTGCAGCAGCATTATCCTTTCCCGGGACATGTTCAATGACAAAATCGTACTCTTCCAAATATAAACGAAATTTTGTTAATCTACTTGACGGATCGGTCATGCTAAAAAGATAAATAAGAGGTTTATGGTCGGTCAAAATTTTAAACTTTTTACCATATAAATAAGGTCTAAAATGTCTTATAGCCCATACTATTGCAAGCAATTCCAATTCAATTACGGGATATCTTGTTTCAGCAGGGTTCAAGTTGCGGCTAGCGTATGAAACAACTGTTCCATTTTTATTTGATAAGATAGCGCCTAAGCCAGTTTTTGAAGCATCTGTTTGTAATACAAATATATTACTCTCAGAGAAATCGGGATATTGTAGTACAGGTGGGTTACAAAGCGCCTGTTTTAAAGTGTGAAAGGCTGTTTCGCACTCGGATGACCAAATAAATGGTACATTTTTCTTACAAAGTTTATTTAATGGATATGCTATACTAGCGAAACGTGGGATAAATCTTCTATAATAATTTGCAAAGGCGACAAATCGCTTTACGTCGTCGGTGTTTAAGGGCATGGGATAATTGTGTAAAACCTCAATTTTTGATGGATCGGGAAAAATGCCTTTAGAAGTTATTTTATGGCCTAAATACATAATTTCATTACGTAAGAATTCACACTTGAGTGGATTAAGTTTCAAGTTGACTTTGCGAAATCGTTCTAGGACGCTAATTAGGTTTTTGTTGTGACATTCTAATGAATTTCCAATTATTATGCAGTCATCTAAGTAAACAAATGCCTGCTTATAATTTAACCCTGACATGGCTATTGTCATAAGTCTGGAAAATACGCTAGGACTGGTTTTCAATCCCATAGGACATCTTTTCATCTGATAAGTCTTATCTGTTGTAAAAGCTGTCATTTTCCTTGATTCTTTATCTAGTGAAAGTTGGTACATTTTATCGACTGTGAAAGCTGTGTATTTTCTGCTATTTTCATCTAAGGATAATTGATAGTAAGATTGTGATAAGTCTAATTTTGAAAAGTAAACACTACCTGAAAGAGAATCTAGGATTTCAGTAATATTTGGTAATGGAAATTTGTCGTCTTGAATAACATTATTTAATTGTCGATAATCAATCACTAGTCGCCATTTTTTCTCACCGGTTTTATCAGATTTTTTGGGAACAAGTAGAACGGGGCTAGACCATTCAGATGTCGATTCCTCAATAATGTCGTTATCTAACATGTCTTGTATTTGTCTTTGTAGTTCTGACTTAAGAGCGTGTGGTATTCTGTATGGCTTTTTATAAATGGGAGTGGTATTATCCTTTAATTTAATAGAATGTTCCATCAAGTTGGTAACTGATAGTTTATCTCCTGGTAATTGAAACACATCGGCGTACTTCGCACAAATGTTTTCAATACTGATCTGCTCCTCTTTATTTAAATATGAACTCAAATCAAGTAATTCAAACAATGTTTTAACTCGTTTAACAGATAAGTTATTTTCACTAAAGTTACACATCTCAAAAGAATTCAAACTGTGCACTTCTAAATATGAAAAGTCAATAAGTTGTTCTTTATCGGTCGTATTTAAGATACGTATTGCAATTTTACCATTTTTTGGTTTTGCAATAATTCCCGCTATGAATATTCCGGGATGCGAAGGGATTTCGCTTGCTAACACTACACAATCACTACAGTAGTTAGTAGGAATGTATTTAATAATCTCGCAACGCGGCGGTATAGTGTGAACATAACCATTATTACCAATTATCTCGGTTGTGATTGAACACCCTTTATATGATAAAGTTAAGGTGCAATCTTTATAGTTCACTACTGCGTCATATTTTAAGAAAAAATCTTGGCCTAATATTCCATCGGCCGAACATGACATATTTTCAAAAATATAGAATTTTTGAGTAAATACTCTCCCATCAAAATATAAATCTAGAAAAATATATCCTATTGAAACTAAATTACCACTTATGCCTTTAATGGTTATTCTATCTCTAATTATTTTATCTACTATATTCGGATAGTGTTTAATCCATTCATACTTAATTACACAAAGACTGGCGCCAGTATCTACTAGTAACTTAACTTGTATATCCTTATCTATTAAGCTTGAGATTACGCTATTATTATTGTAACTCAAAATGAAATTACTTTTTTCATTGGCCTCGAAAAAACTCTATGTTATTGGAAACGGTTTCGGGTTCATTTCCGTCCGAAGACTGCTGAGCGAGGTGCACGCGCGGCGCGCCTTGCGATCGTGCGTCATCATAGCCACGACCGCGGCCGGCGTTCATGCTTTGATTCGAATTACCTAAAGTGTTCCGCCAATTGTTATTCACATATTGACGATTATAGTTATTTGATCGGTTGAAATTATTACGAAAGTTTGAGTTGTTGTTGTAACTGTAATTCTGCGAATTAAAATTATTTGTGCGTACATTCGAATTTTGCCTATTATAATTATTTTGATAAGAATTTCGGCTATTACCTCTATTGAAATTACCACGATTTCCACGATATCCGCGATTTGAATTTTGAAAATGTCTAACTTTCATGACCTCGTGTTCGGTTGACATTGAATTTTCGTCAATAGCTGTAGTTATTGCTTCTGACAGTGACGAAAATTGTCGGGATGCTATAATTGTACTAAGTCGAGAGTCTGACAGACCGTCCGAAAATCTTTTTATGGCAATTTTTTCGTTAATTGGACGTAATATTTTGAACTTACTGTCATCGCCTTCGGCTTGTGCTAACGTCAATTTCACAAATAAATTCTCTAACTCCCTACCAAATGATTCTATAGACCTTTGGCCTTGTTTCGAATGCAGCAATTGGCTTTGGATAGCAACAGATGAGAGTTTCGGCAGTAATTTTAACTTCATATCTTTCACTAAATCAGATACATTGTCATAACTAGAGTCCATGCGTAATTTAGCGCTTTGGGACAGTCTAGTTTTTTGTACAAATGTAATTAATTGCAATTTTGACTGTTCATTTATCATAGTACTGTAAAGTTCAATGCCATCTATTAGTTGTTTAGTAACTGACTCCTGTCCCGTCATCACAGGTAACAAGGATATGGCTGTTTTAATGTCAAAATTAGGTAATTGTTCATTCGCCATTTTTGAAAGATTTGTATCTTGTACACTGACTAATGAAACAATTTTATTATAATATTCATTAATTTCCTCTACTAATTGGTTAATAAAAACAGTGCCTTTAGAACTAATCTCTGAACTTTCTATTTGCTGACACACTTGAGACAAAATACACCCCAATTTATTATACTCAACTTTTACTTCATATAACTTTTTCAAGGCTAGGTCTGATTTCCTTCTTTCAGGACCTAGTTTGATCAAATAATCTTTATAATACTTCAACGTATCTCGCAATCTAATTAAATCATCACTCATAATAATTAAGTAATTATTTCCGTACAAAGAGCACTTACAATGAGTGTATTTTTATACATTTATGTCACGAAAATAAAATAAAGAAACAATATTTAAAAATAGCACTTACTTAATAACATCTTAAACGCAAGGAATACGATAGCTGGCCGTTGTGGTCATCGTAGCTGGCGGGCTGGCTGACCTGGTTGGCTCGCTGCAGGACGGGTAGGCTGGTGCTCGAAGACCTTGGCAGCAGTGATGGGTGGGCCGGGCTATACCCTGGACTCCGTGGGCCGGGATTTCCCTGGACTCCGCTCGAACATGGGCCGGGCTATACCCTGGACTCCGTGGGCCGGGATATCCCTGGACTCCGCTCCTTCAATTCTTCTTTAAGGTGTGGCCGTTAGCTCAAGAGTTGACGTGGCATTGTTGGCCAAATTAAGACGTGTCAACTCACGGCGCAATGCTTTCATAGCTTGGTGACGGCATTTTTTGAAGAGGTAGTATGCGAGTGAAACCACCAAAATGATGAGTACTGCGATCACCAGAATTTCAGCAAGTTGTAGACCCGAAGTTTTTTGCGTGTTGGCGTCGCCGCTGGCAGTTTGGCGATGATAACTTCTTCTTTGCTTTGCTTGTGTCCCATTTTGAAATGCAGCTAATAATGTTCTTCAATAATTTGTTCAATTTTCTTGTAGTTTCTAGAGTCTTGCCGGTTGATTTTCGCCAGTTGTTCTTGAATCTTCAGTTTCTTTAGGCAGGGTCGCCATGTGGTATGTTAAGTGAAAGACATGCGTAAGGTTTGAATGTCCAATCTTTAATAATTCGAAAAGTACAAATTTACTTAAAACTAAAATATAGCTAACTCAACACATTGAATGTGACACCATGTTGCAGTCACTAATTAGAATATAAATGTTACAGTACAACTAATAAATCAGTATACTTCAAAGAACACTAAAAAAATCATTTAACTGGAGTCCACTTTGATCATCTTGGTGATCAAAGCCAGGTGATCAAAGTGGAATAGATAGACCATTAACCCCTATGAGAACTCTTTTGAGACTTGTAGCACAGTATATATATGAGCTAAAGTTTGATTTATCTACTGTGCTTGTAGTTTCCGAGACTTCGTGATGAGTGAGTGAGTCACTTAGTCATTCAATGACCTTTCTTTCTACTAAAATTACATGTACTTATAGTAAATATCATTCAAATCAAATAAGTAAGTACCTACCAACCTAAGTAATTAAAATAAAGACCCTATCAAAAAATTTACAAATTACATACAGAAAATAAAAACGAAGTAATTCTTATCCTATTTAACTACAATCGCCCACGCGCCCATCCCATTTGTCCGCCGCTGAACCGTACCCTAATATTCATCTCGGTAGATGGCGGCACATAGTAAGAATTTGCAAGGAAGTTTGTAAAAAGTCACTAATTAACACTTTGATTTGCTCGTTTAAACCCAGTGAATGATTCAAATAGGTACATACAGTGAATGGTTCAATTACATAAAATATATTTATTTATTAAATTTTCAATATTATTTACGAACAGCGCTATTCATAGTACATGTAATATTTAGTTACTAATTTACTATGATGTCGATAGATGGCGTTTGACAGCTTTGCCTTCATGAATATTTACGTACCTCAAAAATGTTTTTCAGGCGCAAGAAGATTTTAACCAATGACGATAGATGGCGCTTTTCCACGTCTTATGAAAATCCTAAATATTTTACGGGACCCTATTTTTTTCCAGAATAAAACTTAGCCTATGTTACTCGTGAGTTATGTAGCTTTCGAATGGTGAAAGAATTTTTAAAATCGGTCCAGTAGTTTTTGAGCCTATCCATTACAACTAAACAAACAAACAAACAAACAAACAAAGTTTTCCTCTTTATAATATTAGTGTAGATTAGTTGGGATAATACAGCGCCCCTAGCGGTTACTTTTAAAAACTTAAATCATTTTAGTGTTACCACACTCATTAGTGAGCATTTGGTGTAATAAACTCATGATAAAGCCACAGCGGTAGAGTAGTGTCTAAACTATCAGTGATCAAGAAAAATATAATTTAGAGACAAATTGATTACGTACTACTAAACAGAATTTAACTAATGCGAAAAAAGGTGACAGTTTCACCTTTTTTTGTCCTTACTTTTAAAGAATAAACAAATCCAAAAGAAAAAAAAACGTAATATCGTCAGTTGCAGGTTCACTTGGGGTAACTGACAAAATACAGTTTTTCAGTAGAGCCGTTTAAAGTTTTTTTTCGTCTTAAATCGGACATAACTTTTTTTCTTTTTAACCTTTTTTAGATCTGTTTTTACAGAAATGCTTAGAATTCTACGCGGTTTTAGATTAAATAAAAAGAATTATCTAATATGTCTTAGTTAAGGAAATAAATTGCAGTTACACCAATGTACTTTTGTACTTTTGACAGTTACACTAATTTTACACCAAACTTTTGGAAAAAACATAGGTCAAATTGGTGTAAGTACTGCCAAATTTAAAATAATTTGATGTATTTGCTGGGTTTTGTTTACTTAGTTGCTGTATAATTTATGTAAAAGTATTAAAAAATAAGAGAATTCATGAAAAAAATTACATTTTGTCGTTTTCTTTATTTTTTTTAATTTTTATAATTTTTATTTATTCATTAAAAAATGTTAAAAAAAGCCACGAAAATCAAGAAAATATGTGTATTTAATTTTTTTAAGACAGAACTATTGAAATAACTAAAGTATTACTGTGAAACTAAGTAATTTAAATATTTTTTTAAGCTTTGACTTACCAATATCGTATTTAGCTCTACGGGGCAACTTATACTGAAAACTAAATGGATCTAATTTCCCCTCTTTATAGCAATGTTGAATTAAGGTCATGTGTACTACAACAGTAAAAGTAACAGAGTAACAACAGGTTAATGTTAGCAACGCGCAGTGACGCCTAGTTGGCTGGATAGTTTGCTCAATTTCGATATTTTTTTTTGTTGAGTTAACTTTAACTTCTTTAACTGATACTGCTGGTATAATAATAATGTAATATGCCTTAAAACTTTCTAAATTCCTATTTTATTTCATGTTATAAACCTTAGCAAATCAGTGTAATTGCAAAGTTTTATAGCAAAATTTTTACATTATTACAGATACACCAATTCAACCTGGTAAAATTATTACAATGTCAGTTACACCAAAATTGTGAAGGAAATCTGAAAAGTTCACACCTGAAAATGTCCGTGTAATTGTAATTTTTTTAAAGCTAGAATTTTTTTACGTACACCATTCGAAAGAGCAGAAAAAACTAAGAAAAACTGTATATTTAACTCAAAAACCGTATTTTGTCAGTTACCCCAAGTGAACCTGCAACTGACGATATATTCGGACTAAAAAGTTAGTATAATTACTTTTACTGCTCTATTTTATGGCAAATATCCATCAACTATTAAGGATCAATTAGTGAATAAACAGTAAGGCTTTCAGCGTAGTTAGGGTATTATGAATAGGCCTCAAGGGACAAGGAAGCTTAATAAGCTAATACCGTAATAGGTTGTTCACCAAAGGCAAATAAGGTCATAGACAATACCTTTATTTATTTTTATTCAACCCTTAGAGATAAAAACGGCTGTCGACAAAATCAGACTTTTGTCTGAGGAAAAGGAGGACCTATTTTTAGAAACGACATTGCGAAAATAGAAGACGAAATAAAATTGATTCTGAGAAAGTAATCTATCCGTCTTACTCGATAAGTGTCAGCACGAGTTATTTTGTGTGTAGGTAAAGTTTTATAAAATTGATATTTTTACTCGTACTACATTATTAATAAATAGTATTAGGCTGAGTTGCACCACCTAACTTTGACCGTAACAATAACGATAACCGGTGTTTTGTGTATGGAGTTTGACAGATTTTTGACGTTTATTAAAGTCAAATTAAAATGGTGCCTCCCAACCTTAGATAGCCAAATAAAAATGTTAATAATTCCCTTCATCTAACCTTCAGTGCAATAATAATTATGAACATGAAACTTTACTAACTATTGCTCCCACAAGGTGATTGGACGCGAAGGCCTTTGTTGTGTTGTACTTAGATTTATAACTAATGAAATATACTAATTAAAGTTAATGAATGTATCTAATGAGAGATCCTTAAAACGGAGGTCCAGGCAAATCGGGCAAAAAAAATGTAGGTAATATTTGTTCACCTAGTAGGTACCATCTTTCATTCTGTGATTTGTAACATTTTCAATGAGGAAAAAATCCCACACACAATTAAATAAAGATTAGGGTCACTATATTTAAAAATATAGTACACTAGCGGCCGCCCGCAACTTCGTACAAGTGGATCCCGTTTTACTCCCTTAGGGGTGGAGTTTCGTAAAATCATTTCTTATCAGATGCCTACGTCATAACATCTACCTGCATGACTTTCAGCCCGATCCGTCCAGTGGTTTGGGTTGTGCGTTGATAGATCACTATGTCAGTCAGTCAGTCACCTTTGAGTTAAAGGTATATGTATATTTAGATTTTCTATCCCAATTCTGTTAACTACGGATCCCCAAGACAATTTTTGCGGAGGCTGGGAAAAATTGTATCTGACGGATTAGTTCAATGTATATGGTTACAATTCCCAAAAGGTTGATGTTTTTACCGACTCACATAAAGGGAATACTCGTGAATAAAATATTTTCCGCTTTGCGTACAAAGTTTTACTTCTTTTGTCTTCGGAATACATAATTCTAAAACAATAAGTTTAGGGGATCACTCAACGTCAAAGTGTTGGGGACTTGTCATGAGTATCTTCGTATAGATGACCGATTAGGTTAGGCAGGACTTATGAATAACTGGACTTACTTGCCTTTAATTCTGATACTCAAAAACTGTTGTATACACTAATATAAGAATATTTGATTGTTTGTATTGGATAGGCTCTGAAACTACTGGACCGATCTAAAATTTATTTCACCTTTAGAATCCTACATTATTTCTAATCAATATAGGCGGTACGATGTTCGCCGGGTCAGCTATTTAGTATAAATACCTAGTTTTAATTTGCATGATATGAAAAAATTCAACGTTTGTTAGAATTCGGCAGAATCCCGATAATCTGAGGATTTTACTGAAATTTAATATTTTAGCACTAATATTTTGAACTAACCAATGGCTGAAAATGCTACAAAACATATTTTATTGTTTGTACGTACACGATTCTTTTTATTGGCCTGTGATGGCTCTTCGTAAAAAATCTTTGCGAAGAACATGACGACTATTGATGGCTATCTTCTCAAAGATGACAAATTATAATCATCATCAAATTATAATCAGAAAAATATCTCCCCACGACCTTGTTTATACCTTTTGCACAGCACATAAAACATTCTGGCGTATAAAGAAAATTTCTCAAAGACATTAAAACTTGCAGGCCCAACTCCGGTGATTCTAAGAGACAGTCTTAATGGGAAGGGAAGTTCGCAACTTTCTTTGTGAGCGGTAAACTCTCTAATTGGAAAGTTTCATGGATAACCGACCAAAAAATGAGCGTCCGACGTTTTGAATATTATGTTTATGCGTAGGTAAACATAATTAAGAGGGTAGAGAAAATTGGGCTTTATTTATTAGAACTTCAAGGTCAATAATAAAAAAGTACCAATAGATCAATAAATATGATGACGTAATGCTTCTGTGACATAATTTATTCCCTTCTCTAATTATCTCTAAAAAATTAGAAGTTAAGCGTAGATACACAAATTTATTTTGAGGCAGTTAATTATTATGTTTCATGTTTTTGCTCTACATCGTTTAAGGGCCCTCGCTCACGGCGACTTTTATGACTTTTTCTAGCATCGCTACTAACGCGCGTTAGTCGCATTTGCAACGCACTACAGAAGTGATGCCAACGCGCTACTAACACGCTACAGTAGCGCGACTGCATCGCTACAAAAAGTCGCAGTGGGTGAGGGCCCTAAGATTCCTACATTCCTATGAAAGCAATAATTGGTTTCGTTAAGGTGTGTTTGGATAGTGTCCATATAATTTTGGCATTAGATTTATATGTTTCGAGTTCTAAATCAGAGAATTGAGATTTTTGAGATTGAAGTAAGGTTGAGTTATTAACTTTTTGGTTACTTTGGGTGTCACGAACTATGTGTTTGACGTTGACTGTACCATAGAAAATAGGCGCAAAAACTACCATTACGTTCTGCACTTTGCTCTACGCCTTCTGCATAAATGCATAGGTACTCTGTATATCTTTCGTTAAAGTTTGAAGTTGCCTGGATAAATGCGCGTATAATTTCGCAATAAATCTGAAGTTTCCTTTCAGCCATTATAAACTCTCTTTTGTCCTCAGATAATGCATCCGCATCCATTTCGGTCCACCGCCACCGAGCCATACAGCGAATGGATGAATGGCTGAGCCATGCCTGCGCTGGTGTGGAGCCTACGAGCGCAGACGATGTGCCCGCTCGGCCACCAGCTTAAGGCAGGGCTCGTCGTCATCGTGGTTATGGTGCTGGGATTCTTTAACGAGAGCCAAGGTGAGTTCTGGATTTTTAACTTTGAATTTTGCGTGTACTATGTTAGGGTTACATTTTTTATGGAGCAAGGCTTCTTTAATAAGAGCCAAGATGATTAAAAGTATCTAGATCATTGTGTTGAGTCAAATTTGAATGGCTGAGCCATGCTAACGCATTGGTTGAACCATGCCGGCGCAGTGGCTGAGCCATGCCGGCGCAATGGCTGAGCTATGCCATCTACAAGTACCGAAGATGTGCCCGCACAATCACCAGCTTAAGCATACCTTTAATGTTAAGTCTACTTTAATCTCGCATCTGTCGGCGACACTGACGCCATAGTTGATAACATTGTCCCTCAATAAAGCTACAGACACTAAAGCGACGAGCTTCAATATCTGGATGACTGGATAGTCAGTCTCATAATGAACAAAGCTTGTCAATAGAGACATGTATTGATAGATACGATAATATAGCACTTGATACCTAGCTTACTGAGCTCTCTTTTTGAATCAGGTTTACTGGTAGTAACTGTCTGATAACTGAATTCAAGCAAGCATGTATTACGGAATACATTGAGATATTCGATCTAGTAGAATTTGTAGTCTAAGCACAGAATAATAATAAGTACTACGTACAGAAGTTTTACTTCGCGAAGGTATTTAAAAAAATGTATGCTCAATGTCAGTAACAATATGGTGTAATTTAGCCTGTCTCAAGAGTCAAGCACCATTTTGTTGACAAACGTCAGTGATCGGCACTGCGCCGAAGCTATAGGGCTGACTTCGGTAAAATGATGTGACGTGAGGTGCCAAACTGCGGAAAATGGCGGAGGAAATACATGATTTAGCATGAATTATCATGAATAATATTAACTACTTATGAACCTCTCAGTGTCTTGAGGCAACTTAAAAAAGTACATTCTGTGTTTTTATTATTATTTAGGCAGTTAAATACTGCACAGTATTTAGTACACCATTTTCTTTATTTTCTTCCATCATACACAAGAATACGCGTGCGTGAGTCAATGTTCGCTCGTATGTGAGGCCTTGTCGAATAGTATCCTGTAGGTGGGCCATCGTGCGTGTTTTGTTTTCGATGTAAACTCGCGGAGATGAACAGGCCTGGTCTAAGGCCCAGAACACACGGTGAAACGCAACTGCAACGAAACTACAACTTCTAATTACTTTTGAATTGCATCTAAGTTTCTGCCATAGATTCCGTTGAGAGACCACAGATGACGCGACCATTTCAAACCGGTTTCAAACTGGTAATAAAAGTAACTAGAAGTTGCAGTTTCGTTGCAATTGCGTTTCACCGTGTATTCTGGGCCTAACTCTAAGCAAGAACTCAGGCGATCGTGCAATACGACTTACAAATAGATATGATCAGAAACACCTATAATTGAAACAGTATCTGGATACCGAAACACGTCTATGAACCTACCCACAAATTGGTTTGGCCGCCTCCGATAACTAACTTACATACTACCCTCAATTAAACATAGTTCCTCCAAGTTTCTGGTTTGAACTACGTGGGCGTTATCTGTGGCAATTCATTTATCTCATACGTGATAGGAAGTTAGACTTCACTTCTTGTTCAATAACTAACGATGGTATAGTTTTTATCAATGGAATTATAAGTAATAACATTTCTTGGCAGTGGAAATCGGTATTCTTTCGAAGAAAATCTAGTATTTATGTAGAATTTGTTCAATCTCTAATAAGTGCGTAGTTAATTTAGATAAAATAAGATTAAGTTTTTTTTTATCCACTACGAGGAAGCTCTTGGCCTGTATCTCACCTGATGGTAAGTGACGATTAGGCCGAAGGTGGAAGCGAGCTTCACCCGGAATCCTCAACCACGGAGGAAGAAGTTTACTTTCAATCGTATACTTAAGGACGTTTATTTAAACAAAATAATACCTAGGATTCTTTTTCTTACGATTTGTTTTTAAAATTTATTTGCAAGCTTGCAACTCTGAAATCCCTGTGCTACTCATGGTGATCGAAAAACTGTAAAATTTTTGGCACTAGGAGTTAGCAGAGGGCTGAGTATGAGTTTAGGTACATCAAACTTGCCCGCCACAACTTCCGACGCATTTCTATGTGTCCTTGCCAAGAGTTTGTAGGTATATTATGTATGTCGTTTGAGTCAAAAATTCAAACGTTAAAGCAAAAGGCTGTCAGCATGTCGGCGGGTTTGGTGTTTAAACGCCTTAAGGTATTTCGGGGGTATAGCGACATTTGAATAATAAATATTATTACTTTGGACATTTTACACTGCGCCTTCTTGTCTCGAACTAAGCAAAGCTTTTTCTATTTATTATCTACTTAATAATATTTAATACAATGAGATGGTCCATCACCACGCATACTCTTTCGGTGGATATTTATGACGACTTAGAAAAAGAAATGCAAACACAATCAAGAGCCACCCATCTGATATATTTTCGATTAAGATGAGGTCGTAGGTACTGATGGTAGTATAAAAAATGATGATGACGATGACAGTTATTTCAATAATTATACTTTCAAACATACAAAAACCGACTTCAAAAACTAAGTCGCCTCAAAAAAAAGTCCACTAAAAATTAAAAAATATTTACGTTAATTATTAAATTAGGACAAATCCTAGAGACACCGATCATGGTCATCCATGATTGTTATTGAGTCGGTGCCAGTCTGCCAAAGGCCAAGCTCAAGAAACGTACTAAATATACTGGCACCTACTCCAAAAATATCCGAAACATTGTATGTTTGCATTCGGGATAGTAGTCTGGTACCCGAACCACCAAGACATCCACGACGTTCTGGGCCTAACGCATTTGATTTATAATAATAATTACGCTCCGCATTATGTGCTCCGCGGGCGCGGACGGTATTATTAAGTGCGGCGCAACCACGACTGTTGCACTTTTAGCAGCGATAAATTTTGTCAGTGTCAGTAGTTACGAGCGCTCTCACAAAAAACCGCGCTCGATGCGTATGTATGAAGATGGCGTATACTTACCTATTTGGTTCTACTATGCCCGTAGTGAACCTAACTGCATTATCTGTTATTTCAAAAGAAGCGTCTAATAAAAACACTGTTTCTATTCCTCCGACAAAGGGAAACTAAAGTAGAGTCTCCGTTATTCCATTATTGTCAGCAAAAGTTTTGATTTAAAATGCGAGAATCTACTCGGAGATGGTTTGAATCCCTTTTAATTGCTATTCGCTTACTTTGCTTGCATAAATAATTCCTTTATTTCTTCCGTGACATAGTTTGTATCTTCGCATTTTAAAACTTAGTTAATTTGAAGAAAATGTAAAAACTGTAGTTATGTAAAAGCCCACTAAAAGCAAATAATAAGATTAATGTATTTTACTTGAGTCGTAGTAATTTGCAAAGTTTGTCAATTTTATAGCTATATGTCTAGCTTTTAACTCAGGCAGGCCTGACAACGATATAAAAGAACTAGCGGCCGCCCGCGACTTCGTACGCGTGGACCCCATTTTACCTTCTCAGGGATTGAATTTTACACATACGTTCTAAAAAACCCCCATGTAAAATTTGAGCCATCTAGCATTTGTAATTTCTGAGATTTCGTGATGAGTGAGTGAGTCAGTGACCTTTCGCTTTTATAAATATAGAAAAAAATCGTTAAGTTAAAACTGCCAAAACTTTCACAAAAATTCTCTACACCATTTTTAGAATGCAACTTTTATACCAATAAAGAAACCACTATGTTTTACCACAGACAGTCCAAATTGGAGGCTCAATTCTTTTTGCGCACTGTTCATTTGTAAATGGACCATCCGCCAGATTGGTTGCATCCAGCTGATGTCCACTGGGAAACGAGTTCATCAGTTTTTAGGATTAGCGCTTGGAAAGCCTGTTTTAAAAGATTTTTCTTTGAGCCTTTTCCCAAACAATCCAGTTTTGCGGGATTCTGCATTACTGGATCCCGAAAAACTGGACTAGTGTCCTGTATGTAACTAGTGTAAGTTCATCATCATCATCATTTTCAGCCATAGCACGAACATAGGCCTTCCCCAATTATTTTCACAATGGCCGGTTGGTGACGGCTTGCATTCAGCGCCTTCCCGCTACCTTTATGAGGTCCAGTGTAAGTTTATACGGCAGTATTTTAATAATGTTTTTTACTGTTCATTTGTAAATGGACCATCCGCCAGATTGGTTGCATCCAGCTGATGTCCACTGGGAAACGAGTTCATCAGTTTTTAGGATTAGTGTTTCGAAAGCCTGTTTTAAAAGATTTTTCTATGCAACTTGTAACAGGGATTCTTTTGTTTTTGTGTTGTCTGTTCTTGGATTCATCCAGTGATTTTCTTTTTTTTGTAAATTTTTAATATCTTGTGACGTCACGTTCCTCCTTAACTCGCACATGAATAAAGGCTGAACATTCGCCAGTGGCGCCATACTGGTGAGCGCAATAATTGTGACGTCACACTCAACTGTTGAAAATAACTCTGTGCATTTAATAATACCTATATTTTTAAATAATGAAAACGGTAGCAATATTATAAAATTTGAAAATTGCCTCGCAAAAAAGTAAATTCGAATGTTAATGAACATTGGAATTATACCAAAATATTCATCCAGCCTATAAAACTAATTTACATAATAAACTAAACCCAATAACATGTCAGTTGCAGTCGATACAAAACATTTGACCAATACAAAGAACCCTTCGATCAGCAAACAACATATCGGTACATTATTTGTTTATTTGCCCAAACACGACAAATGTTTGGTCAACTAATGTGATTATATCGAGGCAAATAGATTTTGCTCGAATAAGTTGTCTGCCCCGAATACATTGTTGGTGCCAATGTTTGCCGTATTTGAAAATGGAATTTACGTCCGCACTGTTTGGATATAAAATTAAACAGTACAGGATTCGAGAGCGTAAATTTTAATGATTTCATTTCGAATAACGACTGTTTTTGCGAAGTACTGCTGAGTTTGTATTATTGTTTCCTTATAGGGGCAGCGTCAAAAGTTTGAAACAGAAAAAAACTGATATCTGCATTAAGAATTATTTTGACCAATGGAATTAATTGAGTTGATAAAAGAAACAATTTTAATTTGCAAACAATACTAAACGAATTTATTGCTTTTAATTCAAAGAAAGTTCTAGAAAATGTCACACTCTTTAAATGCTATAGAAATTAGTCTATCGCTCGTATTCACAAACGATACTTGCTAAAGTGAAGCAGCAAATCGAAACCACAGCGTTGAATAGAGCTTTGTGATTAGTTCACGTGTCCCCTGTGCGTCCACACGCACTGTGAGACCTCATAGTAATGTTTACGGGCGTAAAACTTCGTGGTAAAGTTTTACAGTCAGTAAAACATAATTGAAAATGGTAGTCAAACATTTGGGACGAATAAACTTATGTAAACCCTTAGAAGGACTTTGTCCAGTAGTGGACGTCATTATTGACTGAAACGAACGAAATAAAAAATCAAACAATGAACAACAGAAGAAACTTAAGTTTCTGAGTAAAATCACTGCGAAGCCATGACAAACCGATCACAAAGAACTAGTATCTCAAAGAGCAAAAGCGGTACAACTCAATACTGCAATTTCATGAACACCGACTCACTTCCCGGCAAACTTCACAATTATATTGACACGGAAGAAAGGATATTAACGAACTACCAACAAAGAGTACAATTCCGAAATCACAAGAAACAAAAGACATTTTAGTGTGCGCAGATGTTATTAATGTGTTTCATTAAGGCACGCCAAGATTATGAACGCTGGAAGTGTCTGGAGCAGGGTTGCCAATCTGTGGGGAAAGTATTTACTGACGGCCAATGGGGCAGCAAGGTTCTGGAGTGCAGGCCGCGTACCGGAAAACGCAGCGTTTGACGTCAGCCACGAGGTGGACCGACGACATCATAATGGTACAGGAAGGCGCTGCACGCAGGCCGCAACCAACTGGGCAACATGGAAAGCATTGGGGGTGGCCTATGTTCAGCAGTGGACATCCTATGGCTGAGATGATGATGATGACGATGATGCGGGCAAAGTGACGCTGACTGGGGAAAATTGGGGGATTTTAAGTATGAACACAATAGCAATAGAATTGGTCTGGTGAAGGTCGCGGGAGGTGCCTGGATGCGGGCGGCACAGGACCGGTCTTTGTGGAAGTTCTTGGGGGAGGCCTTTGTCCATCAGTGGACGTTATATCCTGAAAACAATGCAATATAACATCAAATTTCTGCTAGTCTTGATTTATTTCTTACAATTCATTACTCAAAACAGGAATTTATTTTTATAGATAGCCAGTTTCATTTAAATGTGGTATTAGTTTGTCAAATTTTTCTTTCCCCAAATGTGGGAAATTTTAGCATATCACTGTTGGCAACCCTGCTGGAGATGTCAAAATTAACGTTTTAGTGACAGCGGTGTTGGCGAAATTAGTGCTTAGTTTTTCAAGTCTGTAATTCTAGGTTTTGTTCGGCAGATAAAAAATAAATTAGTTGCTGTCATCCCCAAACTTAATAGGGAACACGATTACAATCTCTCATTAAAAAGTGGCACATTGTTTTCAGACACTATCTGCGTAACCTTTTTTGTTATTTTAAACTTAGCTAATAAAGTCACATCCATTAATTTATATCTTCGTCATAGCAATAATCACGAAAATGAAAAGACCCATTGTACCGTTGACGAAGACCATACTAATTACGTAATTAAGTCCGGTGGACTGTACTAGTCGCCTATTTTGAATTCATTGCTACAATTTCTATAACAGATTTGGTTTTATTCGTTCATTTCAGCCAAATGACGTCCACTGCTGGACAAAGATTTCCCCAAGGATTTCCACAACGACCGGTCCCGCGACCCTCACCAGATCGTCGGTCTACCTAGTGGGGGGCCTGCCCACACTACGTCTTCCAGCCCATGGTCGCCATTCGAGAACTTTTCTGCCCCAGCGGCCATCAGCTCTGCAAGCTATGTGCCCCACCCATTGCCACTTTATTTTAGCAATTAGGCTTTATTATTATTAAATAATCTTCGGTTTATTGACTAGAAATGTGTCTTGCAATCCTTTGATAACTTTTGCATAAAATAAAACTTTCTTAATTATTTTTATTTTGAGAGTAAAGACAAAGAAATAAGCTGGACCTAAACCAAGAAGACTATTTTAAATTATGAAAAGAGAGAGGATAAGTAGAAGATAATTATTAATAAAATTTATTATGAAACAATTTAGCTTCACAATTTTTTTCAGAAAATGTATAGGTATTCTTTCTTTCTCTTTGTTGTGGATAATGATTGGGTAAAGGTATATAAAACAAACTGTTCAGTACTTTTTTATCAAAACTACTAATTCTACGACTAATATACTACGCCGTTATTACCTATGATATAGATACAGATAATTCAATTACATTAAATCAAAATAATGCCTCGGTGCAAAATTTTAGCCACAGGCAAGATAAAGTAAGTAGGTTCACCCCCCTGAGATGAGTTAAATGTACTTACTTAATAAGTATTTCATTTGTTAAAAGCTATATTTTCGATATAGATTCTATGGTTTGAGTTACAGATTTAGAACTTTGAAGCTAATTTAATACAGGGTTCCATCAAAGTAAACGAATCTGGTTCAGTTTAAGTTTTTTTGTGTTGAAACTGAGGGTTTTAAATCGTTGTAATTTCAAAACCCTCAGTTTCAAGTCTGAATCAGAGGTAAAGTCAGAGTGAAATAGTTCGTAACATCCAATGTGGCCAAAAATTTATTTATTTATTTATTTATTTTAGGAATTACAAACAAATGTGTTACAAAAATTAACTTATCTACTAGACTTATGTATTATTTATGTGGTAACACATCCCACTACGTAATCCACATATTGATAATGAAACCATGTAATATAGAGCGAGGCAATTACAATTAAGGTACACCTTATAAACGCGGTGTAGCTCAACACCAAGAAGTAATTAATATTATGTTCAGACTTTTAATTATTAATTTAGTTTTGTTTTTTTTTTTTCATTTAATTTATCTTAATTTTAATTTGGTCACTTTGCAGAGTGTCTAAAATATGCTTTTTAAATCTTGAGGAACTCTGGGAAAAATCGATGCTATTAAAGTTCTTAAAAAGTTGACAACACAACCTTATAATATCAAAGATGTGTTATGAACTTTTTGGCTACTTTTGGATGTCACTAAATATTTGAAGCTGACTGTACTAGTCCATATAAAATTGTTTATGACCTTTAAAGAATGTTAGTTTAGAAATCATAAGTAGTAACATTTTAAATTCTAACTTATCTTTTGTAATAATTAATGAGGTAAGCTAATGTACTTTCTGATAAGGCATGTACAATTGTACAACCAAATTCATTTCATTGTTTGCAATAATAATGCGGAGTAAGCTTACTGTATCTAATTACACTGTGACTATGATATATCCTTTCATTAATAATATATTAAAGCTTGCTTCAGTACACTGATGAGATAGAAGATTGGGCCAATATACGAGCCATTTCTTTATGCATTTTTTATTAACGCTTGTACCAATATTGGATCTTTACAAAGGTTTATTAACCCTCAAATGTAATTTAGCTGCTAGTGTAGATTTGCTCAGCAAAAGGGGAGCGAACTTGCTTTTAACTGTGGAATATTCTAAGGAATAATATTGTCTAGATTATGGGAAAACGTTTAAGTTATCTCTTTTATCTAAGTGATAATTTGGATACCTAATGATGCCTTTCCCAAGGTCCGTAGTTCAGTTCTAGAGTGCGACACAAAAGATCAATTTTTCAGTTTGCTAAATGCTTTTGCGGGTTATAGCAGACTAAGCTACCATCAGTAGTCACTTAGGTAAATTGTAACAAAGGATAGTTGTGACATTGCCAATTTTGGAACTTGTTCGTATTTTAGTTAGTGCGCATTCATCTAACAAATTCTAGCTGTTGCGAGCTCGCTGATAGATAGTTAATAATTATTATGATTCCAAAAATCTATAATGTGACTTTATCGACTCCCCTCGGTCTTTTCTACTCTTTGTTCGGTACAGGACAGATTCTGGGATTGGACAGATCATATATCTTGTCTCCGAAACCGGGCCTCAATTTTAGAGCTAAATTATAAAGATACGTTAAGTAAATACACAATCGTGTGTCCTCATACCCATAATTATAGGTAGGTAACTTAAATTTTCACCTAATGACCAAAATATAATTTCATTTTTCCACACTCAGAAATTTTTCCTCTAATATCAGCAAACAGCTATGTATCCAAATCGCTTTTGCCAATTCCCCAACAAAGTTTTAGGTGTGTATTTGCTACCATTACCACTTACCTGGAGGAAGCTCCATGATAAAAAGTTAGCTCGTCCAATAAAGGCAAATTTCGCACCCGCGGGATGCGGTGTAAGGCTGGGTACACGTGACGCGCATTTTAGATTTTAATTTGAGGGATTGGGTAGATAAACAAAATTCCAAGGCACAGCTTATGTTGGAAAAAAACTCCGTTTTAGGCCTGAAAACCATTAAAAATATTTTTTATTTGCTAGAAATCAATAAGTTGACAACTCGTTGACGGGAAAAAACCGATGTAAAAACTTTAGTGCTCATTTCGTTAGAATTTTTAAAGGATTGTCAAAATTTGAACTCCACTTTCCATCAGGTAGCAGGTCATCATAAAAGTAGCAGGAAAGCACTGGGCGCAGGCCGCTACCAACCGGGAAACATGGAAAGCATTGGGGAAGGCCTATGGCTGAGATGATGATGATGATGATTTCCATCAGGTGAGAGGCAGGGTATAAACTGGCATACTGTGAATATTCGTTCTTTCGTTCGTTTCAGCCGAAAGACGTGCACTGCTGGACAAAGGCCTCCCCCAAGGATTTCCACAAAGACCGTTGAATTGTGAATATTATTCATGAGTTTTTTCAAAGGACTGTTTTTTGAACTTAATCAATTTGACCATTACTTTCTATCAGGTTAATCAAAACTGTTGAATAAAGCCTAATTTCAAGTATTTTCATACGTAAGTAGTTTCCAAATATTTTTATTATACTATCTGGAATGGAGGCCACGTACCGAAAAACGTAGCGTGAGACGGTCATCCTTATGGTGCAACGACGACCTCTTAAAGGTTGCAGGAAAGCGTTGGATGCAGGCCGCCACATATCGGCGATGTGGAAATCATTGGGCGAGGCCTATTTTCAGCAGTGGACGTCCAGAGGCTGAAATGATGATGATGATGAATTCTATCTGTGTCAACTTTATTATCGGGACTATTTCCACATCTCGTTCCCATCGCTGCAACTCCTGTGTAGCCAGGATCTACAGCTTGACAGCCAATAAAAACCCAACCAGTGAAGGTCATGTTTGTCCCGGGGGAAAGTTAAACTGTCATTGGACCCGCATCGAAATTAATCAGAAGAACATAGGAGGAGTTCGAAGTTAAGGTTCGACTTCTCTCCTTTGCAAAGCGGATGATGATAATTATCAACTTTATTAAATTTAGCAGTTATACTAACCTTATTATTATTAATGAGTAACTTGTCCACCTATTCTTCGCTCTGTACAATATTCACAAAACCTCTTTTCTTCCGATCGTTCGTTCAGTGCAACATTATATCATCGTCCATTTGCTGGATTAATCGCCTGTAAGCAGTTTCTTTGTCGGCTGAGAATGGACAATTTGTTTCAGAGCCCTTGAGTGCTTCTTTAGCCTGGAAATATAATAAGTTTATGTTGCATGAAGTTATGGTCGGAGGTGCTTTAATCGGAGGTATAGAAGCAACTGAAGTTAATTGAGACTGTGATTAAAGAGTGGAAGCACTTTGATGTAGTTGACGGTAAAATTAAATTCCCATTGAAGTTGATGTTTATATCCAAAGTGAAGAAGTATAAAAAGAACCCAAAGGATCATAACAGATTTTTGATTTGATTTGGTGTTTGACAATAGGTTACGAAGATTTTATTTAGTTATATTAAATTACCTCTTGTTACCTACCTTATTTATGTCCTAGTCTTGAATTCGCCGTATAATTTTCCATTTCCAATCTGCCTATGGATCTAAAATCATTCGAGGAGGCCTATATTAGCAGTAGATGTCCTGTGGCTTAAATTGATATTAAAAGAATATTAGTTATTTGTTTTTGCACAAATTACTTGTAGTCCCGTTGGCCTCTTTAACTAAGCTTATATGCTTGTGTCATAAATGGACTCACCAGTTCACCACAATAGTCGAGCGTCAGCGAGATTCAAACCCGGATGACGAGTCGGCCAGTCCGCCCCCTTCACCGTTCTGCTATCGTGGCTTCAAGATGATGATTAACACCTTTTTTCCTCGCACGTGTGTTGCCAGCTTTCCACTCCCCTCATATACCCGGTCTTCATAGCGAAAGAAAGTTTGAGTTTCTCCAAAAAAGGTTATCTGTATTCAAAGAGGGTATCGCAACCGCGGCCGTTTCACTTGACCGAAAAACATTACCACCCAGTATTGAGAAGGCTCGCTTATTGGTACGCCAAATTGTGTTCTATTTACTTATGGGTATAGCGTATTTTAGATTAATTAATAAAGACGCGTGTACGCACAAATATCATCGAGCTAAATACTGGCGTCTTTTGTAGTTGTAACATTACCCATCCTGTTTTGAAAAGACTTGCTTATTAGTACATCAAATGGTGTTCTATTTACTTATTGATAAAGCGTACTATATACGCGACTAATAGTCCTGTTTACCCTTCGTACTAAGCTAAATATGGTTATGTTACAAGTGGGTTTACCACAATTACCGAGCGGCGGCGGAGTTCGAACCAGAGGGTTCCTCAGTTGTCGATGAGTCCGATCTTCACCTTTCGGCTATCGTGACTTGTGGTTATTTTGCAATAAGAATTTGAAATCTGCTGTGCCTTTGACTGTATGAGCTTCTAAACCCTAACTAATTTGATGATGATGACGTTTTACCATTTTGAAAAAATAAATTGGTAAAAGGCAGATTTTCAATATAGAAAATACCTACTCGTTGTCATTCTCCTCGTTTACTTCCTTCGAACCCGTTCGTTACTTCATACTTACATAATATTTTCTCCTCATCTTTTCTATAAAATTTAATTAAAACACCTCTGACACGTTTACTAGGTCATCTGACCACCGATATATTACTCTAAGCGTGAGTTCACACTAAATGCACTAGGACTTGGTTTGTGGCTTGAGCTTGGACTGAGGATAGTAGTTTAACATTTAGATAAAGCGACAAAACTGATCGTTCAGGTGATCCAGAATCTTATGGCAATTCGTCCTGCTCCTAATAAGACCTTGGAACTTCTGCTGACGTTGTAGCCTCGCATGTAAAGCGTCACGCCAATAAGGACTATCGTTTTTTTATACATACATAACCGTTGGCACCACTGTCTTCGCTGCTAGCAAGTGACAGTGACCTTACTGTATAGTAGCGCCAACTGGTGATTGCTAAAACGATTTCCCTCATTGACCTCATTGACATTACCTACCTGTTCGTAGAAAGAAGCAATTTCTGAATAATGATAATTACCTACATACTTAGTAATAAAATTTGCAATAGCCAATAATTTTCTCAAAGCCCTCTAAAAATATCTAACGCCCCACATACTCCCCAAAAGTAAATTTTGCGTAAGTAAAGTATATCTTCGTAACCGCGCCAAGAACATACTGTGAACCGCACCTTACAGATTTCTTCCTTTTAGCACTAAGCTGCTTAGTGTAAAAGTATTAGGTCAAGTGGCAAGAGGGCTTCTGTGCTAAGCCTGTGCCGGTAACTGGTAAAGACTAGACATAACCGGTTAGTTGTGAAAAAATCCGGATATTTAATGCAGTACTTAGAATTAATGTAATCCTTAGTACAATACTGAAGGAAATAGATACTTATTGTATTTAACAGGTTTCGGATATTTGTCGGCCGTTTGGTGTAGTGGTTCAGAACGGACTACTATGCCGAGAGGTCCCGGGTTCGATTCCCGGCCGGGCAGAAATTGAAATGATTAATTTTAATTTCTGTGACGGGTCTGGGTGTGACTATGTATAATATGTATGTATTTAAAAACAAAAGTATATAAGTAGTATATCCGTTAAGCTAGCACCCATAACACAAGCATTAAGTTGCTTACTTTGGGGCTAGCTGGCGCTGTGTGAAATGGTCCAAAGATTATTATTATTATTATTTGAGAACGTGAGTGAGATAAAAGTTTTTCCTCAATTAGGTTAGATTCTACATAAATAGATCCAGTAAGTGAGTAGCGGCAGAGCCGTGAAACGAATTACTGCACCACGATGACAAACCGAAGTCCAACCAGTTCGCTCACGCTGTGTAGGTTTGTTGTTGACACGACAAGAAGAAGAATAGATCCACCACTACTCTTCCCGTGGATGTCGTAAAAGGCGTATAAGGAACTTATTATATGCGAACATCAGACCTTTACCCTTCTGGCCAGAGTGGTGAGTGTAGGCCATATCCTTAATTTGCCTCTGTGAATTAGAAAGGGTCATGCTCCTGCAGTGGAGACTAAATGATGATAACGATGAGTATCATTCATCTTATTATAAAATTAATCTTATAAAAAGTCTGTGACAAATTCATCGACATCAAATTTTCACTATAATTTGGTCATCAGACATCATCAACAGATAACATCATCATCATCATTTCAGTCATAGGACGTCTACTGCTGAACATAGGCCTCCCTCAATGATTTCCACAATGGTCAGTTGGTGCTGCATCCAGTGCTTTCCCGCTATCTTTATGAGGTCGTCGGTCCACCTTGTGGATGGACGTCCTTCGCTGCGCTTTTCGGTAGGCACGTGGCCTCCATTCCCGAAACAGGTAGTCAGTTTTAACTGCTAATCCGCTAACTCGTAGAAAGTTCTTTAATCAGGAACCGTTCCTACCTAGAGTTTCCATCTAAAATTATCATAACACGGCGTGTGAACACAATTACCGGAGCTAATTATAATCAACGCATAACTTTTTATTGCCAACCAAATTTGGGGTCCAAAACTATACAGCTTTAATTAAATAAAGAAGAAAATGGCGGAGCAAAATAGCGAACCGCAATTGTGTTGAGCATCTACTCCCATTGTCATACACCTGACAATGGCACAAACGCCATCCAAAAACCAACCTTAAGGTGTGTCAACGAGATCCAAAATAGCCTGAAGAGTGCTAGTCTTTTAAAAACATCCCCCAAACTCGTAAAAACGGGGTAAATGAGATGTGAACCAGGCGATTTAAGTCTAGCAATTTGGCTAAATGATGGTAGCTTCATTTTAAAGGGTGAGCAGGGATGTAAAAATGGCGAAAGTTATTGTGGACGTGCCAACCCTAATTGAGATATCATGTTGGGGTATAACAAATTTCTGCGTAATGTTGTACAAGACCTTATTTTTATGGTGACATAACCCCCGGATACATAAATAATGGTAATCCACGAGGTTTCGCATGAATCACAATTTTACTGTCAGCGCTGTATTTTATTTGTTTTAGTTGAACGCGCTATTGAAATTGATGGAATGAAGCAATTTTACAGTGATTAATCTTTTTACATGTTTTCCGATCTATTAAACAGCAAAAAGAAGTACATTTGTATTACCTCCACTATCCTAATACGAAATACGAGTAAATTCACTTACTTATCAAAATGTATTCTACGTAAATCCAAATTCATTTATTTTGCAAGTAAGCTCTTTTACATGTCTCAGTATTACTTTATTTTTATTACTTACTAGCGGCCGCCCGCGACTTCGTACGCGTGGATCTCGTTTTACCCCCCCTTCATCTATCTTACGTGGTTCAGATTTTTTCATACAAATGTTTTTTTCCCGCTAACTCCCGTTCCCATGGGAATTTTGCAATATCCTGTTGTAAGTAAGCTTTAAGTTTACTAAGGTACTTGCATGCCAAATTTCAAGAGTCTATCTTACGCGGTTTAGATTTTTTCATACAAATGTTTTTTCTAACTCCCGTTCCCGTGGGAATTTTGCAATATCCTGTTGTAACTAAGCTTTAAGTTTACTAAGGTACCTGCATGCCAAATTTCAAGCGTCTAACTTAAGCGGTTTAGATTTTTCATACAAAAGGATTTTCCCGCTAATTCCCGTTCCCGTGGGAATTCCTAAGTATCCTATAACCTGCCCAGGAGTATGAAGAATAATTGTACCAAGTTTCGTTAAAATCCGTCTAGTAGTTTTTGTTTCTATAAGGAACATACAGACAGACAGACAGACAGACAAAAATTTTACTGATTGCATTTTTGGCATCAGTATCGATCACTAATCACCCCCTGATAGTTATTTTGAAAATATATTTCATGTACACAATTGACCTCTCTACAGATTTATTATAAGTATAGATAATTCATGAGTGAAAAGAAATTTAATAGTGACAGCAAAATTTTATGCTCTAATAATGTGCACAAACTTACTAATAAAATATTGATTAATTGTACTGTCCCTGTGTATTTATTTTTTTGTTCTTGTTCTGTGTGTATATCCATGGACATTTTACACTGCACCTCTAGTCCCAAACTAAGCAAAACTATACTTAGAGCAAAAGTATGGAATCACCCCCTTGTGTTCCTAGCGGTCTTAAGAACTACAGCATTCAAATGTATTGTATGTATGTATCTATGGTATCAATTTTAAGTTTATAATATCACCTTTAAAATGGTACCATTTCATTGATCTTCTAGTACGTAGTCATTGAGTTCTTATGATCGCTCGGAATAAATAAGGTTGATTCCATATTTTTGCTCGCGAGTGGTATTAATATGAACTAGCCGCCCGCGACTTCGTACGCGTGGATACCGTTTTACCCCCTTAGGGGTGGAGTTTCGTAAAATCCTTTCTTAGCGGATGCCCACGTCATAACATCTACCTGCATGCCAAAGAAGAACGGTCACGCCCCATACAAAAAAAACCCAGACCCGACAGAAACGAGACATACCTCAGTTTTTTTGTCATGTCTTAATTAGTTAAATTATATATTTTTTATATTCGAAATCTATGTATAACACCAAAATATTACCCTTTGTTTTTGTTCAGGCGTTATACAAAAACTAATACAAAATGCCTATTTGTCACCAAAATTGGTAAATGTATGTACTTAAATGTCTATTACAGCTGCTATGGAATGTATCTAGGTGACCTGGAGATACAGCCGGATTATACAGGGTGGTTATACATATGGAACGATAAGTGATCTCACTCGATTATTTCTAAACTATACAAGATATCGAAAAACTAGTTACTGATTCTGAACGTGCTTCACGAGCTCTTTCAAATAGTACCAATAATAGGTTACAGATTATGGAAGTTGGTAACATTGAATTTTTGGATTTTGTAACTTCTAGTTTCCACCCTGTATAATCCGGCTGTATCTCCAGGTCACCTAGATACATTCCATAGCAGCTATTTAGGTACATACATTTACCAATTTTGGTGATAAATAGGCATTTTGTATTAGTTTTTGTATGACGCCTGAACAAAAACAAAGGGTAATAATTTGGTGTTATACATAGATTTCGAATATAAAAAATATATAATTTAACTAATTAAGACATGACAAAAAAACTGAGGTATGTCTCGTTTCTGTCGGGCCTGGGTCACAGATGACCGTTCTTCTTTCAGCCCGATCCGTCCAGTGGTTTGGGCTCTGCGTTGATAGATCACTATGTCAGTCAGTCAGTCAGTCAGTCACCTGTGAGTTATATATTTAGATATTTTGTTTTTTCAATTACAAAACTGCTTCACTACGGGCGCGGAGTCTATTGTAACTGGCCTATCTCAACTCAATTTAGACACTGTCATACACAAAGCCAGTGTCAATCCTCAAAAGTTTAACGGACCCGAGTGCTTCCCCCCAAATGTCATATCCGAATCAAATTTGCCCTCCATTAAACGGGTGAAAAGGGCGAGCAACCCCCGAAATCAAGGTATAACAAGGTCATGTCATGGCGCATAGGGATTTTTCAGCCGTGACCTCAATTCGAGATGAAATGACCGAAAGTCGTGGCTGTAATAGCCTAACGATTTTGCAGTTGGACTGCCGATTCGAAGTTCGCTAGTTCGATTCACATCAATTGTGGTAAACTAAAACACAATCCTAGCCCAAGGATGTGCATTTAGCTAAGCTGGCAGGTGTTTTAGATGTTCATCAAAAAAACCTAATGTGTTACTTAAAAAAAGCCTGTCGTTAGGACAAAAGACTTCTTTATTTTTTTATTACTTATTAGTGTTTAAATTTCATACTATGCGTTTGGTTCATTTTCCACTATCCTTACATCCTAATTTTTATATTTACCTATTTGGAAAATAATGAAATCTTTTTGCCTTTTAAGTTTAAATTTAGTGGAGGGTCACGTTAGGTAACATGACATGAAAATACATTGTATTTTGTAGATTTATTTTTTACTTTATAAACCAGAGAAAGCCATGACACTTTTTCTGTCAACGCCTTATGAATAAACATAAATAAAGGGCAAAATTCCGCGAAGCATTTTGCATTTCGGGATTCGTACTCTCTAAATAATTCTTAACCATCCTTTGTTTTCGTTAATTGTATCATTTAACATTCTATTTGAACCCGTTTCTAAAAGCAGAAGTTTAAGGGCGACGTATCCTATACTGTTAGCACTCCAGTTGGGATGAATAAGATACACAGACCAATTTGTTAGTAGATGCTCCGTTTGTGCTTGAGTAAATTCTTTAGCTGGTGCGATGAGTAGAAATACTATAACTGTATTCTAGTGTATTTTGATGACAATGAATTTATTGTTAAAGCAGGAAGGCGCTGGACGCAGGCCGCTATCAACTAGGCAACATGGAAAGCATTGGGGGAGGCTTATGTTCAGCAGTTGACGTTCTATTTCTGAGATGATGATGATGATGAATTGTCAAAGTCAATATAGCCACGATAGCCGAAAGGTGAAGGGGTCGAACTGGCCGACTCGTTATCCGAGGAACGCAGATTTGAACCCCGCTGAAGCTCGACTATTGTGGTGAGCCCACTCGTGACGCAAGCATATTACTTAGTATGAGGGCTAACTGATAGACCGACGATCTGGTGAAGGTCGCGGGAGGTGCCTGGATGCGAGTGGCGCAAGACCGGTCTTTGTGGAAATCCTTAGCGGAGGCCTTTGTCCAGCAGTGGACGTCTTTCGGCTGAAACAAACGCACTAGGGGCTAACGGGACAATAATAATTACTAATTTGTGCAATACAAAATATTACTTAATATCCATAAAATAATTTTTTTTTTACTTAAAAGCTCAGTAGAGTCTCAATATTTTGTGACGTCTATACACATAATTAGTCTATGGGGAACGTTCATTACATTTGCATGTAGTCACTAATTTATTTTGCTTGTGCTCGCTTATTTACCCGTGAGATGTGTTGTTAATCTGTTTAAGTCATTTGGGACAATTAACTCTTAGGTGTATAATCTCTTGATGGATGATAAGATAAGCTACCGATAAAACGCTTAAAATTAATTTATTAATGTGCTTTTAAGAATAATTTATACAAATTAAATAAGTTAAATAAGTTCGCGACGATCTGGTGAAGGTCGCGGGCGGCGCAGGACCGGTCGTTATGGAAATCCTTGGAGGAGGCTTTTATCCAGCAGTGGACGTAATTCGGCTGAAACGACTTACATAAGTCAAATCGATCATTAAAATAAACACCACACACATTGCGATTACCCGAAGATTTGCCCTATTATGATGACGATGTGTGGCCTTGAGCTACGAGTATAACATTTTTTTTTATCTAAAGCAACTTATGATTTTATTTATGAACTTGATATTTTTTTTACTTTATTAATTAAGTACAAAATAGAGTTTCAAATCATTTGAGTTTTGTGGTAGGTTGATATAGCGACATTACCTTGTACAGATGATAGCACTACAGGACATTGACACCTTATATACTTAGTAATGGAGTTGTTTTTTTTTTATTTATTTATTTATATGGCATACCAACAACATATCTATTATACTCTTATGATTAACATTTATGAACATAACATTTCATATCATTCATTTTGCAACAAATATTGTATAGCCTAAAATATATAAATTCAAAGGTGACTGACTGACTGACATAGTGATCTATCAACGCACAGTCCAAACCACTGGACGGATCGGGCTGAAATTTAGCATGCAGGTAGATGTTATGACGTAGACATCCGCTAAGAAAGGATTTTACGAAACTCCACCCCTAAGGGGATAAAACCACAGTAAAATGCTATCTACGCGTACCTACGCAGTCGCGGGCAGCCGCTAGTCTGCACATAAAATAAGTTCGCGCTTCACTGGGCTCTGAATGCGTGTTTGAAAATGATATTAAAGCTGTTGGCTTCGGATTGCGTTGTAAACAGAAAAATCCTGTTAGCAAGTTAATGCCTTGTAATGGAATAATGCTTACTTTATAGATGGGTTAATTTAATAAAACTTGCTCTGTGTTCGAGATACTGCGACTGTGTGACCTACACTTTGGTTTAAACCATAGCATCACTGTGTTTAATATTATAATAGATATTTTCTTTTCTCACTCTCACCACAGAATAAGTAATAGTACAGGTACAGAAGGATTACTCCGCAAGACGATTTAAATAAATGCGAGTCTTGCTGCGACGCGATACAGTGGAATTCAGCTCGCACAGCACTACGTACCTACAATTTTATTCACCTACAAGTTTTGTCTCTTTCTATCGCGTGCCTCTGAACTCTTCTTACGCTGTTAGGGTTGCTGTCTAGTGAAAAAAATAATTAATCTACTTACATGTCATGAGGTACGTACCTCATGACACGTATGTATGTAAGTACGCATTCATTATGGAAAACCTTGGGAGAGGCCTTTGTCCAGCAGTCGACGTCATTTGGCTGAAACGAACGAACGCATTCTGAGCAGTAGTCATGGTAGGTTAGGTTCCTATACTATCCTAAGAATTATTGATTACCTACATGGCCAACATACCTTTCAGCATCTTTGGGAAGCGAAAAAAAAGATAAATCCGGTAGATTTCTTTTCGAATTTAAACACCCGAACGCCGCACAATATTTCTTTCTCTTTATGTCCATTTTTAAATAATACTTCGATCATAGAATTAGGTACTACAACATCCACAACGCACGCCAGCGTATATTTTGTGCCAGCGTCCTGACGGGCGCGCGCGTGACACTCGACTGATATAATACCCGCCGGCGGGGCGCTTCGCTGTAGGTAATTATCGGATGTACCGCGCGGAGTGAGCCAGGCCTGCTCTCACGATGGATTTTACCTTTAATAAAAGTTGTTCATTCTCTTTAGTTGAACCCCTTTTGTTTTAACAGCTGTTTTAAAAACAAACCTGTGTTTTTAAATTTATTTTCGTGTTTTTTTCAGTCAGTAGGACCTTTCGACTGCGTTGCTGCAACCGCGACTGTCTTAAGCAGATAGATACAACAAAATACCAACTACATTGAGAAGCTCCTCCTTTTTGAAGTCGGTTAAAAAGAGCTTGTTGTACCTGACAACCTAAATAACTTAAAAGCAAAATGAGGCAAGCAAAATGACAGCTACATTTACTTGACATAAAAATGTATTTTTTCATAAAAATACACACGTTTATTATAGCAAGCTGGAAATGTATTCCAGTATGAAGAGATAGGGAAAACGCCATCGCTAAAAACCTGGCGTTATTTGATTTTATCATGGCATTCTTTCTTCTGATTATACATAACACAGTCATATTCAAGGAAAAAAAACGTAAAAATAAATAGACCATAATAAAAAGAGGGTACCTATCTGCATTTACAGCGAGAAATACGAATTCTAAGATAGTCGTAACTTTTAATGAACTTATTATTTTAATTTAACGTATAAACGTTTAAAAGCACTTACTTTAGTATATTCTGGAAAACCATTTGAAATAATATAGTTCTCGTTTTTACTAGTTCTTTCTACGACTTCGTAGTCATTGAATTTTATTCCTTTGATTAATTCAATAACTTTAAAGAATACCTACTAAAGTTTTATTGAAATTGGATTAGTGCAAACGCATACCTTTATGACAAACTAACTTAGTATTATTTTGAATGTAAATAGGACTTTGGATTTCAGGTATACGTTGTTATAACGAAAACTTCTATATCATAGAAATCTGAGTTTTCACCAGATGGGATAGGATGATAGCCAGCCGCTCTCGAGTTTTAATCAGACTAACGAACATCAATTCATTTTTATTTATATAGAAGATAGAAGATTAGAAACTTCTAACTTATTTCCTTCTCTCTTGTTACAGGGAGTGCCCACTACGGCGAGGACAGCGTGGGCTCGTTTCCATACTTCGAGTACAACGTCCCCAGGAATGTGACCACAGTGGTGGGTCAGACCGCCTTCCTGCACTGCAGAGTGGAACAGCTAGGAGATAAAGCGGTAAGTTAGCCTTTAGTACATTAGCAATAGAGTACACTTTTGATGGGGCAGCAAGGTTCTGGTGTGGAGGCCACGTACTGGGAAACAGCGGCCTTAAACAGGTAACAGGAAGGCGCTGGATGCAAGCAGCTACCAACCAAGCGATGTGGAAATCATTGGGAGGCCTATGTTCAGCAGTGGACGTCCTGTGGCTGAAAATTATGATGATGACACTTAGTTTCCTAGTAGGTAAAGAATACTCTTCTTGCACTGCAGAATCGAAAAGCTAAGAGATAAACGGTAAAATAGTCTAAAACCCACTAAATTGCCAAACTTCAATGGCAGTAGGCGGATTAAAATGTCATAGACCTGATGGCCCTTGAGGCGGAAATTTTCTCGAGTGGCCACCACAGATCGGAAGACTTACGCCCGTGTTCACAAAACATTACTATGAGGTCTTACAGTGCGCGTGGCACAGGGTAACACACGAACCAATCACAGAGCTCTATTCAACGCTGTGCGTTTAATTTGCTGCTTCACTTAAGCAAGCATCTTTTCTGAATACGAGCGTTAGTGTGCTCGTAGATAGGCCTCCTTCTCTATGAACCGACGATCTAGTAACGGTCGCAGAAAGAATGCGGGCAGCGCAGGACATATTGTCAAGGAAATCTTTGGCCGAGGTCTTTGTGCAGCAGTGGACGTCATTTGACTGAAACGAACGAACGAAATATGCCTTATTTATTTGGAACAAAGACCTGGTGCCTCGTAATATAGGCCGTGAGAAAACAGGCATTACAGTCTATCGATTAGTCTATTTTAGAACAACGGATCTCGACTGGTGAAAATAGATCAAGGCTTTGAGTCCAGTAGGGCTGCCAACATCAGTTATTTATGTATAATTTATGTATGTATTTACAAAAAAAAAGTATTTAAGTATGTTTGTATCCGTTGTCTAATACCCATAGTACAAGCTTTGCATAGTTTGGGACTAGAGGCGCAGTGTAAAATGTCCAATGATATTTATATGATATTGATATTTTTTTATTTTATAAATCTATTCAACATTTAGCAGAAAGTTTATTTCCATTTATGAAGATTTTTATGGCATCAGTTGAACAGTTTTGTTTATTTATTTAAAAAGCCCTTCTGAAGACTTTTACCGATTGACAGATTTTCTAACGAATTTTCCTCATTGATACCATCCTTTCTGAGGTACTTCAAAAGGATGGAGGAATTTCAGACTACCTACATTGGAGAAGTATGATGATAACTAGTATAGCTTTTCCAAATTGAATTACGTTCATTACTAACGTCAAATGCAAAAAAGTAACTTTAAAAAATACTCAGAATTCAAGAAAAAGATGAGCGTTCTCAGAAATTTAAACTTAATGACTAATAAACTTTATGGTCGTGAAAATAAAAATGATAGATGAATTTAATACAGGAATTATTAATTTACTGTACGTAGGGATACTATGACATGTTGGCAGGAATTCTTTTTTTAATTTGAGTAAAATATTCACAATATTTAATGTATTCAAATTAAAATTGTCTTTATTGTGAAATCACAGGTACATAAGTAGGTAAGTAAGGTCATAAAGATTTTTTAATAAATCAGCTGTGTTCTACCGCATGGGCATACAATATGGAAAGGTTTAGGTTCTATGGAAAGATTTTGTATGTTTTTGGATACTCAGAAGTTGGTAACCCTAGATCCGAGCCATTTACATTGGATGTTATGCAAATACTTTGAGACCTGCACTGTTAAGTCTGGGATTCATTGGCCTGGCACACGGCACGTCAAAATACAACGCATCTTATGCAGTTTTATTACGTGCTACTTTGCAATAAAATAGTTCTGGTAGCTAACGTGGATAGTAGCTGAATCTTTATTTGATACTAGCGGCCGCCCACGACTTCGTACGCGTGGACCCCCATTACCCACTTAGGAGTTGAATTTTAGAAAATCCCGTCTCAGTGAGCACTTACGTTCTAAAAGGAACTCACATGCAAGATTTGAGACTCCTAGCACTTGTAGTCTTTGAGATTTCGTGATGAGTGAGTGAGTCTACCTACCTACCTTTCGCTTTTATAGTTGTATAGATTTTCCAGTGACTTACTCTTTTGAAGTTGTATATCTGAATGGCACCAAAAATATTGGAATCAGTGCTATAAACAAACAGTACCTATTCCAATGAGTACCATTGAATTTTCCTCACAAATAAAACCTCATCACAATAATTCAGACAGCTTCACTAAGTACTTAAGTCATTTGTAGCATACTATCACCCGTATTCACAAACGATGCTTGCTTAAGTGACGCAGCAAATCGAACGCACAGCGTTGAATCAAGCTCTATGATTGGTTCGCGTGTGACCTTTTGCCTCCACACGCACTGTGAGACCTCATAGTAATGTTTGTGAATACGGGCGTATGTTTACCAAAGCGCCCGTTTCTATTGGCCTAATTTTCTAAGGCTGTTGGTCAAATATATACAGGCTTTAATGCCACAAATCTACACTTAAAAGATTTGTGGTATTTACAGTATACGAATGAATACTTCAACCATTTCAGTAACCATGTAAGGACAGAAATACAAATTAAATAGTAGTAATCTCCCTTAAGCACAAGTAATTTTCTTCCAATCTAGGTCCACCTGCTTTAGTTTTAAAGTCCAAATTACCACTTCCAACCAAAGTGATTTCTAGAAAACACTTTATTACCGAACTACCTACTTTCCTAGAGTATACAATGATTGTATCTCATCTTATCGAAACCTTTGAGGCCCATTGAGGAGGGTTTTCCTTCAAAAGGGCCCATTTCGACCCTTCGCGATCGTGAAACGGACTCCGTGAATGACAGAGCTCTTGCCCTAGTTTGGATACATGAATCTAATTCTAGATCCTCTAATTTGAATAGAAACCAAATAGGCTATAAAGGTTTCGTTCAATTTTAAGCAGATACTGAAAATGTTGACTGATTTTATATCTAAGAAAAAATGGAAATGCGTAAAATGTTACACAATGCCAATTAGTCCCAAATCAAGCACGGTTTGTATCTAAGGAGTAGATGTCAACAAACATAGAAATAAGGATAATAGAAATAAATTCGTACACAAACGTGTGTACTATATTAAACAAAGATCGATCATTGAACCCACGAACTCTAGCGTAGTCCAGTAATCATATTAAATTGGTTATTTGTATCAGTAACTCAATAATACAATTAGATGTAAGACTAGGCGCAGACCATTGATTTTTAGTTGGCCGATAGTGTGCCCGATTTTAATTTTTGTATGAAGAATCGGCCATATCAAATCGGGTTAATGTGCGCTCTTCCATGGCCATACTGATCAACTGCCCGACTAAACTATCGGCCGACGAAAAATTGATAGTCTGCGCCTAGGCTAAAGGTTCTTCACCATAAAGATACAAACAATAATAGACAATTGACATAAACGAGCAATAAAATTATTCGAATTGAAATCTCAGTGTTTTCACGATAACCTAAATTCTAAAATAACGCTGGTTATAAACAAAAACAAAATTTCAAATTCAAATCGCACCGTCTCCAAGACAATATTTCCACAGTTCATGACCAACTGCAATAAAATGCAGCCATGTTTGAAAAACTCGTTCTAAATCCAATCGTAGACGTTCAGCCCCCTTAGACAAAACGCACTTTTTGATCGAATCGAAAATCGAATCCGTCAAAACTCCATACAAAAAAGGGGCTTTTCGACCACTTTTCGACTGGTTTGCGATTATAATTTGCACTTTGTCTAGACCCACAGAAAACACTAATAACTGTCAAAAGGAACGGTATGACGTAGCGTTGCGGTATGTTGATTTCGGAAAATATTCAGGATATCGATAGTATCGCTAAATGCAATACTTACTATCGATAGGGCATTCTGAGCAAAACTATTGATAACGGCAGGTTAGTACAGACAGACCTGCTCGCTCATTACTGGTACGAAAGCATGCTTTTATTGAGCAAAGTACTCATTAGTAAACGTGTACGGGACTATTCCCACCTCTCGTTCCCACCACTGCAACTCTTGAGACAAATTAGTAAACGTGTGTCGAAAAATTGCCAGTAAGCATGCTTATTTTCAGCGTGCTGAAAAATCTACCGACGTTTGATTTTCGAGCATGCTTCCCGAGGCACGGGTAGAGCGCATCTGATTGGGTTTTGAGCATGCTTATTTATGATTATGCTTTAAACAAGCATGTTTATTGCTAAGTAATTTTCCTAAGGATCGTCAAGGAGTGTTTTGTCTAATAACTCGTAGCGACAATTTGACTGGTACACTACCATATCGATACTATTATTTGCCTTTACTATCGATAGTGTACTATCGAAAAGCAACACTAAACTAACGTTTATTGGCAGACCTCCAGGCGGTATTGGAAAAATTACATTTCAAAATAAACCACGCCATTTTTCTCGTCAATGAGCTATGAGACTCATTATTGCACTGTTACCGCAATTGGATGCTTTTCTGCTATCGTTTCTTTGATCCATCCACTTGTGTGGGGCATTGTTCCCTCAATGGTTCTCACTTTATAAACTTTCCCCCGGGACAAACTTGACCTTTATTGGTTGGGTTTTTATGGCGGTCAAGCTGTAGATCCTGGCTACACAGAAGTTGCAGTGGTAGGAACGAGAGGTGGGAATAGTCTAGTTTATAAAGTTGTGCTGGGATAAACATTAATGACTTACTTGACTTATGGTCCTATGTCCCCTAGATGGGGCAGAGGGCGTCCACAACAGTCCTCCATCTCGTTAATACTATTTTGTTTTTCCCCAAAAACATTAATACTATTTTGTTTTTCCCCAAAAACATTAATACTATTTTGTTTTTCCCCAAAAATAGGCTCTTAGGTACCTGTGAAATTTCCGTTTCACTATCTTCTTCTTATTGCTTAAAATTCATTTATTGTTTAAAATTTAGTCACTTTTATGTCTAGTGCAATACAATATGCATATGCAATACAAGCCACTCAAGCCGCTCATCTGGTAGAATTTTCACGGTGAAATATTTTTTCAAATAATTGGCCCAGTAGTTTTGGAGCTTATTAAATACGAACAAAATAATGAAATCTTTGCTTTTTAGTGTAGATATTAGCACAGATATTAGTATCAACTCGGTGTCGGTAAAAAAATGTCTTCGTTAGTTCAGCAAATATGGATTTTTTTTTCATTATGTTTATTTGTCTTTTCTAATTTTTTTATTATTTGTTGGCATTTTTTGTGTATTTTATGTATTTTTTTAGTATCGCCTGTTATTTAGCATTATTACTGTTTTTATTTTATCAGGATATACCACTTAGTTTAAAAGTTATTACGTTTTTTTTTACAATAAGTACCTAATTGGAATCATTGGAACACGAAGCGATTTGGCAAGCACTTAAAAACCAAGGTGTAGAATGTAAATACATCAGAATTCTTAAACACATTTATGAAAACAGCAAAGCCAAAATCAAGCTAGAAAAGCAAGGTAAGGAAATAAGAATAGAAAGAGGTGTACGTCAGGGCGACCCAGTATCACCTAAACTGTTCACTGCTGTTCTGGAAGAGGTGTTCCAAAAATTAGATTGGGAGAAATGTGGACTAAATATCAATGGTGAATACCTGTCGCACTTGAGATTTGCAGATGATTTGATTATCATCTCGCAATCAGGGGCAGGGTTACAGACTATGCTGAATGATTTGGATACAGAGAGTCGTAAAGTTGGATTAATCATGAATACAGAAAAAACTAAGGCGGTGGGCCTCAGAATGAACATGGACAAGACAAAAATCATGTCTAATGTCCGTGTTGCACCCACTCCTCTGAAGGTTGGAGACTCTACACTCGAAGTTGTTGATAATTATGTATACCTGGGACAAACAGTCCAGTTAGGTAGATCCAACTTCGAGAAAGAGGTCAATCGTCGAATCCAACTCGGATGGGCAGCGTTCGGGAAGCTTCGCCATATACTCACGTCCGAAATACCGCAGTGCCTCAAGTCGAAAGTATTCGACCAGTTCGACGAAACCTATCCAGTTGCAGCGAGGGGTAAGACAGGGAGACGTCATATCTCCATATTATTATTATTAATTGGAAGAAAAAAAATGCTATAAAAAATTTAAAAAAAATCTCAAAAATTTTTTGACCTCTTTTTTGTCGATAAAAATAGGTCTAGTTTCATCTATTTTCATATGTACACTTTAACGTGACTCACACTGTATATCGTCACCGTCGTGGCAGAATTAAATAACTGACAAAACCAAAGTTGCGAGATATTCACGTTTTTGTGTTTTTTTTCGTTAAAAATGGCGATAACTTTTAAGGGTGACAATATTTTACTGTCGGTCTTTTGATATTTTATACAGCAAAATTTACCTTTATTAATTCAATATTCTTCGATGATGTTACTTTGTATTATTTTAAATAAAAAAATAAAAATGTAATTATTTAGTTTTGCCACAACCGTATTTTACAACGGGGAATTATAAAACGAGCGACTAAAAAAAAACTTTGCGACTGATGATGGCATACTGTTTTAATACCTTGAGCGGTATGAATTTGAGTAAGCGAAAAATTTACCAAACTAACGACGAATATTGATCAATAATAAAATCCAGAACGAGCTTACAAAATGTGGGTTTTGATTATTACATTTCAGACATAAAAATACTATCCGGGCGACTAAATTACTAAGTGAGCGACTAGAAATACAGAGAGGGCAACTTTAATATGAAGATACATTAGATTTTTCTAATTGAGGTTTTACTGAACGAACTACAAAAAAGTTAATTCTAAGCAAAGTTTTGTGAGCTGCTTTATTAATGATTATTGGTTACTGATATTATATTTGAGTCTCATGTTTTTTATTTTGATACGCTTTATTAATGAAAACTACAGATTGTTACAGCGCGCGAATTCGAATGGGGGCGGGGCGACTGTCCCGAATTTTTAACAAAATATGTATGCAAACACGTTTTGGGTCTAGCAATTCGGCTCAAACTAACAACAACGCCACTGGAAGCAAAACTGATACCTATTGGACAAAAAAGAAAACGAGGCCGGCCCGCTAAGTCCAACCCAGCACTTATCATACAGTGACGATGAGTAGGTAGAGCTCCTCAATCCTCATAGGTACCAATGAACCTTATTAATAAGATTACTTTTTTTTGGGTCGACAGAAGCGACTTATTTTATTTTGTTTTTTTTTTGTTGATTCGATTTAAGAAAATACAAATTTATTTCATTTTTCGTAATACATTGTTTCATTTGATTACCTACCCTTGAATTTTAATGATTTATTTTTTTCGCTACTAGAATAGTGTTCCGTCAAATATTTATTTCATAAGATCATTTTTTATTTAAATGTGGGCTCATAATACGCTGCTCATAAAAGTATTTTTCAAAGTAGTTTTTGCATTCGAAACATTTCATTAAAGTTCAAAATACCGCTCAGTATAAAAAAAGCATTTGCCAAATATTGAAAAAAATGCAGGACCTAACGTTGACACTCAATCAAATATTAGGTCGCTCAAATATTATGAAGCTTCTCATTTTGTATTTTAAGGAACTCATTTTTTTTTAGTAAGTTGCTATTCTTTTGATTTTTCGTCACTCGCACTCAGTCGCTCACTTAGTAATTCTTTAGCCCACATTAATTATTTTTGACACTTACAACATAAATTTACAGTCACTCGTTTAAATACTACCCTTTTACAACTAAGTTGCAGTTATTTAGTTTTTGCATGTCACTTATTTAGTTTTGCCACAACCAAGGTATTACAAAAACGAATATTTCCATTGAATAAGTACACTTCGATGGGTGCCTGGAATAAAGCCGCAATAGCCATAGCAGCAGTTTTCCGATTAAGCGATTTTCGTAATCTGGGGGTCCCTATACACCTTGTGATTTTTTTTCAGAATTTTATCTTTGAAACTGGCTGATTTACCAAAAGCACTATGGATATTGAATCGTTATTCCCGGAAATTTGTTTACCAGAATAATCGTGGCATGTTCAATGTTAAAAGTTTTATTTCAAACTTCTACAAGTAACGGCCATTGCGGCTTTGTTCCCCGAAACAAACTATGTGTACCAAGTCACAATAAACATTACCTACTTGTACAATTTCTTTAAACTTTCTTAAGTAATAATACTTCATGGTGTTCTTCTATGCAATAAAAATATGTTGATTGGATTTACATTAAGCAATGCTGTGTACCTACCTGACAACTGCTGGACTGGAACACAGTAATGCTGTCAACATTATTGTTATGGCGACAGACTTAGGAAGATAAAGGGGACTTAGGAAGAGAAGAAGGAGGGATATTTGGTTTATATTCATTAAAGCTTATTTATAATAACAATATGTTTCGGCATTGGAGGTAGGAAGCCATAGTTTCTCTGTAGTTGAAGTTTCCTTCTACCTTGAGCCTGATCACAGTTTCCACCAGGTGTGATAAAGGGCAAAAGCTTCCTTGCTGAGAATAAAAACATGTTCTGTTCAGTTATTGTCTCTAAATCTGTTCTACGTAATGTAAACTTAGAAGATTGCCCATATTAATTCACTTTAAGAAAGTCAAAAACATTTAGCGACTTACCACTTTAGTGGAGCGATTACAAAAATAGTGCCCTATTAAGTACATGTTTTTTTTGTATTATTATGAATGTCCAGAAAACTGCGCAGTTTTTAAAATTATTTTAGACCTATGAAAGTTCTCATTTTTTATTATTTAAACATTTAAGTTGAAATTTTGAGAATGTTCTGCTAAAAGCATTTTTTTTATGTTTCTAGCAAAAATTTTGAATCTTGCATCAAAGATAGGAAGGTGAATATTTTTTTCAAACATTTGCAATTAATAGCGATATTGTCAAAATAAAGAAATCTGAGATAAGTCAACCCGAAATAAAGATAAGTTGTTTTAAAGCCTACTAGGTCATGAAATTGAAAAAAAGTTACAAAATTATTGATAACTTCTAAACTACGAAAAAGCCGCGGGCAAAAGCGTGTAATATTATAATATTATCATTATGTACTAATGAATTCCACTACTTTATATAAAGATATTAACGAAACACTCTAGATATTCAACTTTGTACTCATTTCGATACGGACCATATGAACATATAATGTACACAGCATTCACCAGTACATTTTCCAAGTCGATCATTAAATTCAAGCAAACCGCTATTACTGTATTCGCCATACATCCTTCAGATCAGCGCACAACGCTGCAATGCACTATTGCTGTATGATTACTTTTGCACTTTTTACCGGAATAAAACCACAATGGACTCTTACGGAACCGACTTTCAAAGTATGAAGCGGCAATATGTATTTCTACCTTTTTTAAGGTATATTCTAAGTACTATAACCTTATGCACATTATATGTTACTCCAGAAAAAATAACGCATCGTTTGATATACAAACCATTTGGATACGCCTCGTAGTTTAGTTATTATTCAAAAATTTCACTAAATCTCTTCTCCTGTAAAATTGTGTTTTGTCGATTGCGGCTTTATTCCAGGCACCCATCGACTTGTTTAATTTTGCCACACTTTTATTGACCTAAATGTTGATTTATTCATTTTATTTTATTTGTTTTGTTAATGCGATTTTAGTCAAAATCTGTAAAATTGTTATTATATTGTAAATAATACTAGAATATACCTACTTATTAAATACTTATAAATGTTTAACAAATTGGTATGGTAACCATCAACATCAGATTCCTATAACATTGAAATTAAATTGAAAGAACCAACATCAAAATGAATATCAAAATTAAAATAATCCAAAAACAATAATACTGTAATAGGGATCTCTCCCTAGGGATCCATAGGGATCCCTTACCCTCAACGTCATGGCAGAACGACGTTCAATGTCACTGCAGATCTCCGTTGACGCTAAGGCACATCCGCAGCTCAATAGACAGATATGGAAGTCCTTGCGACATGATGTTCGCAACTTTAATACAAATAGTATTAAAGAGGCGATAGAGCGGAACCAAGGCCCGAAAGTGTTCGCTAGAGACAACTCTATTGAGCGAAACTAGCTGACGAAGCTGAAGACTGTGGAAGGTGGTGTAACGTCAACAAAAGCCGAGGTTCTGGGTGAGATTGAAAAGTTTTATGGACAGCTATGTACCTCGACGAAGATATTGTGGATATCAGCATTATCAGCCTATACGAGATTAGGATGGCTCTCAAACACCTAAAGAACAACAAGGCACCAGGTCATGACGGGATAACCTTCTGAACATTGAAGTCAAGTCCTTCAGAGACTATTTAACTTCGTCTTACTCCAGGGAACAACGCCAGAGGCATGGGACAGAAGCGTGGTGGTACTCTTCTTCAAGAAAGGGGATAAAACCTTGCTGAAGAATTACTGACCCATCTCGCTTCTGAGTCATGTCTACAAGCTGTTTTCGAAAGTTATCACGAATGATCTCGCGCGTAGGTTCGATGACTTCTTGCCTCCCGAACAAGCCGGTTTCTAAAAAGTATCGGTACATATCGAGGTGCTGAAGTGCTTGTACAGAAACGCCACCATGTTGGTCCGAGTACAGGAGTGGAGTACGAGGGCGATTCCTCTGCAGCGAGGCATGAGGGAGATGTTATATCTCCAGATCTCCGAAACTATTCACCGCTGCATTGGAAGACGCTTTCAAACTCCTGGAATAGAAAGGATTCGGCACAAACATCAACGACGAGTACATCATTCACCTTCGGTTTACCGACGATATTGTGTGGTCATGGCAAAATCACTGGAAGACCTCGGCACAATGCTCGAAGACCTTAATCTCCCAAAAGGTAGGCCTTCGGGTGAACAACATGGAAAAACGAAGCTTTTGTCGAATGTCTATGTTGCGCCCTACCCAGTTTCGGTTAGGAGCTCGAATCTCGAGATTGTTGACAAGTATGTCTACCTCGGACAAACGTTTCAGCTAGGTAGAGAAAAAGGTCGAATCCAACTCGGCTGGGCAGCATTCGCGAAACTACACAACATCCTTTCGTCCAAAATATCTCAGTGCCTAAAGACGAAAATCTACAATCTGTATGTGTTACCACTGATGACGGCTCGGGAACGTGGCCTCTTACTATAGGCCTTATAAATAAGCTCAAAGTTGCACAGCGTGCTTTGAAGAGTGCTATGCTCAGTTTTTCTGTACAAGAGACAGGGCACATAGTACGCAGAACTGACAGACGATGGGGTAGCAAGGTTTTGGAGTGGAGGGCACGTACCGGAAAGCACAACGTGGACTTCATAAAGGTAGCAGGAAAGCACTGGATGCAGACCGCTACCAGCCGGTCATATTGGAAATCATTGGGGGAGGCCTATGTTCGGCAGTGGACGTCCTATATGGCTGAAATGATGATGATGATGAAGGTAACTATCCAGATTCAACATCTAAGTAATGAACATTAAAATTAAAAGTAACATTTAAAGTAATGTTACAAAAATGAAATAAATCAAAAACACAATTGTACGAGTATTTTGAAGCAATATTTCGGATTGAGTTGTGGCAGAATTAAATAAAGTCACTTATTGACTTTCTTAGTACAAGTATTTTGAAGCAATGTTTTGCAGTGAGTTGTGGCAGAATTAAATAAAGTCACTTATTGAGTTTTGCCACGTAAATTTTACAACAAACAGAGTTGTAATTTATGGTCAATAGTTTCACTAAACTGAAGATATCTTTGGAAATATCATAGATATTGCCACGAGAGTAAGACCAAAATATAGGTAACACTTTCTACTATACAAAAAGTGGAAAAAGTGATTTTTGCCAAAAGTGTCAGTTATTTAATTCTGCCACGACGGTGACGATATGTAGATTTTATGATTATTTTTAAAATTTATTTAAATTTATTCATTAGTATCCTTATCATTTCAATACAAGCTAAGTTCATTTCTTTAATTAATTAACCAACTTCAAAAAAGGTGGAGGTTACTATGTTTGGCTGTATGATTTTTTTTTCTATGTATGTTTGGTCACCGATTACTCCGTCAATTGTGGACCGATTTTAGTGTAATGTTTTCGTAATGAAGTACGTGCTAATTTACTTTAAAGATGTTTTCTTAGCCACTTAAAGTAAATAAACGTAAATAAATTACACGGTTAATGCTCTGCTAATAGTTTTTAGATGTATCGTTCATGAATATTAAATTACTCTCTAATGGAAAGTAAATTAACTGTGGTTAGAGGTTCTTAGTGCTGCCTACACTTTTGCTAAAGTAGTAAAGGTTATTATACCTTCAAGGATAATAAATAGTAACTTAATACAGGAAAAGAATCTGGAAATCATAGGGTAGGCCTATTGTTCAGCAGTGACGTCCTATGGCTGAAATAATTGGTGATGATGATGAAGGAAAATGTATGTCATTGTTTATAGGTACGATGTAGAATGTAGATGAACATAAATATCTTACGATTGGTGATAACGTTCGTGAGTGTTTGGGACAATCTAAGTATTATGTATATACATATAACTCAAAGCTGACTGACTGACTGACTGACATAGTGATCTATCAACGCACAGCTCAAACCACTGGACAGATCGGGCTGAAATTTGGCATGCAGGTAGATGACGTAGGCATCCCCTAAGAAGGAATTTTATGAAAATCCACCCCTAATGGAGTAAAACGGAATCCACGCGTACGAAGTCGCGGGCGGCCGCTACGGGACTATTCCCACCTCTCGTTCCCACCACTGCAACTCCTGTGTAGCCAGGATCTACAGCTTGACCGCCACAAAAACCCAACCAATGAAGGTCAAGTTTGTCCCGGGGGAAAGTTAAACTGTCATTGGACCCGCAACGAAATTAATCAGAAGAACATAGGAGGAGTTCGAAATTAAGGTTCGACTTCCCTCCATTGCAAAGCGGATGACAGGTGACAAACAAAGGTTTAAAACCTTTAAGAAAAAGATTATGCACCACGGACAATAAATTAAATTAAGGGGGCCTATCTTATGAGCAATTAGCAACTACCTGCCAATAATATTTTTCACAAAAGCGGGCGGCCGCTAGTCTTTCATATTATTGTTTATTCGTTCGTTCAAGCTAAATGATGTCCAGTGCTGGACAAAGGCCTCCCTCAAGGATTTCCACAACAACCGGTCCTGTGCCGCCCGAATCTAGTCACCTCCTGCAACCTTCACCAGATCGTCGGTCCACCTAGTGGTGGGCCAGAATTCTGAATATTTTTTCAAACTCAAATCTTCAAGCAAAAAAATGACTTATAGTAACATGAAACTTTATTATAATTTGGTTTTGTTTTAGGTATCCTGGATCAGAAAAAGAGATCTTCACATACTAACAGCTGGGATTTTGACATACACATCGGATCAAAGATTTCAGGTAAATATTGCTTCTGCTTCCAACTTTTCTAAGAGATTTAATCTTAACTTGGCTGATCATAAAAAAACTCTTTCGCCGATGGATATCGTGTACTGTTTACGAATGATTAAGGAGCAGAAAAAATAATTATGTTTGGCCAGATACAAATAAAAATATGACAGATCCTGTAAACTGAGTCCTGTTACTTAAAACAGTGGTTGTTTACAACGTTGTAAAGACCAATGTCCTTAATCTCCTGCCAAGGACTATCTATTAATCATGTACGATGTCGCAACACAACACAGAACTAAGTTTAATCTAAGTTGGGTAAATATACATGGCATGTTAGACCCTCTGACCCAAATATTGAAGCGTTGCCCCCAGGCCCATTAAGGACCGTAATATACCCTCTCCAAGTCTGATTTCGCTGTTTGACAGGCATTTCCATAGCTTAGGAGATCTGTTGTTCAAGTCGGTAACCATCAAAGGGACGGGCGGATTGGATGGCGGAACCATCAATCTATTTTGAAGGTTAAGCTTTGCATTTAAACCGTTTTACTGGCTGTATTAGATTACATATGAATTGATGGTTGAATTAATCCAGTTCTGTGAAGATTCGCGAATAAATCGTTGGTTGCTTTGTGTTATAAAATTGAAAGTTACGGATTCAAATCTTGCAAGTGTCCATTGATTGTTGAATTCCTGATATCTTTCCTCAGTATCTAAGTCCTTTTCAGAGCACTTTTACTCGTCCCAAATATAGCTTGCCCTACCACTACTTCTTGGCAACATTATTTCAGCTATTATTTTCCAATTGCTACCATGCTCTTGGCCTTTTCCTTAAATTTTCACCATAATTCAGCTAAATACAAAAAAAAAAACATATCGATATTTGTACACACTACTTGAAATAGGTATTATTGCAAGCGCAGGCCAAATCCTCCATTTGACTCTGATAAATCTGAGGGTCGTGCTCCTACAGTTGAGACTAAATGACCTAATGATGATGATTATGTAAGCATTGATAATAAAGACCCTTATCCCACAGGTCATAAGGCCGGACAAGTCAGAGAACTGGACGCTGCAGATCAAGTTTCCCCAGGAGAGGGACGCGGGCATATACGAGTGCCAAGTCAACACGGAGCCCAAGATGTCGCTAGCCTTCCAACTAAACGTTGTCGGTGAGTCATTAATGTTGACTTGTTTGGATTTTACCTTATATTATATTGAACCTTAACTTCGAACTCCTCCTATGTTCTTCTGATTAATTTCGTTGCGGGTCCAATGACTTAACTTTCCCCCGGGACAAACTTGACCTTCATTGGTTGGGTTTTTATTGGCGGTCAAGCTGTAGATCCTGGCTACACACGAGTTGCAGCAGTGGGAATGAGAGGTGGGAATAGTTTTTCTTGTTTGGATAATAAATTAACACTTCACAAACTTCAAAGTGGATTTATATTAGTAGTAATAAATAGTAATACTAGAATTGATCGATTGTCAACTAATTTAGAGTAATGTCAAGATTCTCAATCTCAATCATCTTTGACTTCGTCTCAATTTTCAGTTTCTACTGTTTACCTTGATAAATCAGTTGATTCATTTCCACTATTCAACAAGAGAATTTGGCATTTGGAATAAGGCTGCTGATATGTAGTAGGTAGGTGCACTGCAAGCAAAAAAGAACTGATTTTTATCGACAAAACTGTTGCCTGGATAGGCATTGCTAATACCGACCATCTTATCTATTTCTGGGTATTTGCAGACGACGGTATATCCATCTCATTACATGTAACTTATGTAGCTATGTATGTCATAATAAACTTTGTACTTAGGCTGAAGTACACCCTAAAATAATTCATAAAAAAAGGAACATCTCACAAAAATAATACGACCAATTCAAGGTTAGATAGCAGTAGTTTTTCTTGGCGTTTTATACTGCCTTTTTTATTTACTGCAGTTTTCCAATAACTATACCAACTTTATGCCTTCGACTTCATAGTTCCATCTCCTTACATGGTATCCCGCAAGGATCAACTTTAGGGCCAATAGAAATTGATAGCTCCACAATAAATTCGATCCCAAACTGATTTAACTCTTCCAGAAGTATAAGCGATAACCCGAATACATAACTGACAGACTCAAAGCGACTTAAGGCAATGCTTCTACATTCGCACGACAGATTTATGTCGATACCAGACGCTCGAACTCAGAGCGTATTATGCAGGGTTGTCTGCTCGAGGTTTTTTGAACTTAATAGAGACGACAGCTTGCACTGGCTACGGTGACGTTAGATTGCTATATAAAAAAATGTAGCCTGTAGTGCTGTCGTTCGTTGCAAATTCTAGGGTAGGTAGGTAAGTTTTCTATTTTACATCTGTTCATTGTTTCACTTCACTCTCATTGATCACTCCAGCCATTGACAGTTTGTTCATCCAGTGAAAAATACTGATGATGTTAATGATTTTGATTTCCACATGCAATAGCAGCAAGTCCCTATTATGTGAATCCGTTTCAAAAATACAGTTTAGAAAAAAGAGGTAGAAAACTGACACGTTCAGTATTGTTACTCCCAATCTAAACAAGAATTCCCGATAAAGTTTGTACTTGCTCAAAAAGTGTAGCATTTCTTGGGAATGTCATTTCATAAACGTGTCTTGAGTACTCATATGACAACCCTAAAGCATATTTCTATGTTGGCCCAAAACGAGGGTGCTGTCACATCGAAGTTCGAATTAACTTTTTCCCCGTATCGCGAACTAGTTGAAAACCATACTGGAAATGTGTTTTGAATTAGAACAGACTTCAAACAAACTGCATATAATGCGAGTCTTAAGTAAAAAAATACCTTAACTTTGAAAATGGTCTTTGAGTTTCTACCACACCAACGCGTGCAGATCGCCATCGCCGGCGCGATCATAGGCCAATGACAAGTCGCGCGACGATCTGCACGCGTTGGTGTGGTTGAAGCTTTACTTGATATTTAACCTACATTGAAGAATAAAGGAAAGCTAACTAATAAAACTACTAGCAATATAAAAAATGGAAAACAAAACCAATCTAGCTTCATTTCTAAAAAGTTTTGGAATAATACAAGGAAACTGACTTCAGTTAAATTGCAGAGGGGAAACAAAATAATAAATTGTTAAATTCAAATTATTTATTGCATGTTAGGTACTAGGACTTACTAAGTTTTTTTCCTCTCCATACCCATTGTGCGTATATTCTACTAAAACTATAAAAAATCTTTATTCACATTTGAATAGTTTGATAGTTGACAACCCTGAAGCATATTTCAATGTTGGCTCCAAACATGGAGGTGACGTCACATCGAATTTCAAAGTTCGAGTCGATCAACTTTTTCGCCGTATCGCGAACTTGTTCGAAGTCAAAGTGGATATTATGGCTACATTAAATTAGGGTGCTAATAAAGCTACTTTAAGTCTGGCTTCCACTGAAGAGGAGATGTGTTTATTAAGAAGCAGATTTAGTTATTTCCACATCACCTATCCACTCAGCTTCAGAAATCTGATTGGTTATTCAAACACAATATCTCTCCTCTTCAATTTCGTGGAAACCAGGCCTAAGTCATGCATTTAGCAATATACAAAGCTTGGATTCACATGTTTGCTACTAATTGATGAGTGTTCAAACTTTAATGGCTCAAAATAGTGTTCAGTTTATTGTTTTAAACTTTCATGGTCACTATCATAATTATTATTATTATTGACGGAATTGCTACTAACCATGTACCTTAATTTTGAGTTTCCGATATTTCGGCACTTTGCAAGCGCCATAGTCACGGAGTGACTAAGGAAACTTCTGGGTGTTGACAAAATATTTTTTATGGGATATTTTTATCATCGCACTTCTTAGTAATTGATTATTCTTCTATGATATTATTATGCCCGTTTTCACCAACAATCCCTAATTTTTAAGTGAAAAGTTTTGTCCATTGGGGTCCTACCTGTTTGTATTGGTGGTTAAACTCCTCATAAATTAAAACTTGGAAAAAATCAATTACCTACCTTTTGTAGGAATTGAACCCACGAAATCTCATTTTATACGAAATACTCGTAGAATATACGAGACGCTAGTTGGTGAAAATATTTCAAAACTATTTTACATATTACTTTACCCGAAATTCACACGAACGAACTAACTTTTATAACCGCGTTGAAATATTAAATGTTCCCAAAAAATAGGTCATAAACTGAAAACAAGGTTTACCTATGAACCCATATAGATAAAGTTACCACAACTTATTATAAATTGCTACACAGTATGATTTAGAGGTTATACAAGTTGGAAATTCTGGATTCAGATTTTAGGGCCGTTTCTTTGGAATTTTTCTAACTTTTCTAATAAGGATCGTGAGGATTTTTCTTTCGTAAATTACTTCATGAGATGTTTTTACGGATTCAAATTTTCTTTTGAAGTTGCTGAAATTATTTTTCAAAGTTTGATTTATAACGGAGGAAGTAATTAACATGGCAATGTAAGTATTAAAGAAGCTACAGCTAGAAGAAATGAGAAGAATAAAATTGTAGAATTAACCGTTTCAGTTTTATTTACTCTATAAAGTGTCTCGTATAAAATGTACGGAGTTTAAATGGGGTTCTACTTCATGAGGATCTGCGAAATAGTGAGAAATATTTTATGATGAATGTCTTAGCTCTCGAGTTTCTGTTTTGTTTCTGGTTGGTGTTCGAAATCCACTGGGAACTAATCAATATCAGATTATCTTTGATAACCATTTTAAACGCAGTTCTTTGTGGAAAAGTTACAGAGAAAATCAGACCACTCTGTGCTATGGAAATGTTACCTAAATAAGCACACCACTGTGATGATAATGATTACCTAATGATGGCATAAACCTTCAGTTATTAGAATGGTACTCGTAATTAGTTTTAATATTAGCTAAGTAGTTAGTATGAAAACATAAAAAACATACTTGCTTAATTGAAGCAGCAAATTGAGAGATAGAGCTCTGTGATTGGTTCGTGTGTCACCTTGTGCGTCCGCACTGTGAGACTTCATAGTAATGTTTGTGAATACGGGCGATAATCTAATAAATGTGATGTCATTTTCTTAAAAGTTAAGGCCAAGCAAGATATAATGAATTTAAAAGTGCTGCAACCACTGATATAAATCTTGACTTTAGCGTTATACCTAGTAGTAAGCTTTTTCTTAATCGACGTATTATATTTTTATAACTTGCAGAAGAAAGAGAGAGATAGAGACCTACTTACTTCTTATTCTAATAGAATACCAAATTCTAAGTGGTATTTCATTTTCTGTTATTTCGCGATAGTGATACCTCATCAAGTGTCAATTAGTTAATAAGTAGTCTGGGCACTTAAGTTCGGGTATTATGACAAGGTCGCAAGGGGTACCGAAGCATAATAATGAGCCTAAAAGGTTGTAAACTAAAGGGCGAATAGGGCATAGACATTATCTAATAAATTCTACCAAAAGCTAATGGATCATGGATCATTCATTCTTTTAGTCAATTAGGTTGCTTTTAGGCTACTGAGCTATCAATGTGACCTATATTTTAGTTTCATTGAGAAATCGAACCTGAAAACTATGAGAGCTCAATTAATCTTTAACAGCACTCGGAGTGTTTATAGGTTTTCATTGTCAACAGTCTTACCATTTCTGTAACTTTCTTTTTCTTTTCAATTATTTATAATTGATGTTACTAATAATATAAGTATTGCAATTGCATGTGGTGTTTACCTTAAGTCATTGAACGCCGAGACGCTAGACACAATGGAAATTGTATTGTTCGAGGCTCACCGGTGAGCCGCGTGGCGTCCAACGTGTTAAATTAATTGTGCATTTAGTTATTACCACTATGGCTGTAGTAGTATACTGTGTAAGCATCAACATAACAATTTCTGGTAAACCAAATAAAATAAATAAATAAATAAATGGCCACTACCCTTACTAATGTAAACTTGTAGTAAGTAGAGTACCAATATATTTCAATCTGTTTCAAGTATACAGATTTTTAAACAATACGCAAGCGCGATGCAATCGACCTACAGCGCCATCTATTTTATCAACGTAATGCACTCCAGTGATTTCAAAATTCCCCAGTCTATCCTCGTTCTGCAGTTTGAAAGCCGTTGCTAACTTGTCTCCGCTAATGTTTTCCATGTCATTACCCCGGCACTAAGTTATAGTTCAAATTTATCAGCCACTTCAAATAAATCGTCTGCGGCGAAAACATTTTATGTCAGCGAACCCGCAGACACTTGACTAAAATGCTCAATTTGTTAAATGAAAAATACTTTTAAGCATTTTTTTTACTATGACTTCTTAAAAAATATGTTGATTGATTATTCAGTGGAGTAACAAGTATAACTACTTGTAACCGGGCGATATGGAAATCATTGGGGGAGGCCTATTTTCAACGGTGGACGTCTTGCGGTTGAAATGATGATGATGTATAAGATATACCTTCGTAAACTAGTTTTTCCTATTAAAAAGTTTTTGTTTAAAGACGGAAGGAACCAAAAAAGGTATTATGTCAACATTAAATTTTTTGTCATTTCTAATTTGCAAAGTTTAATTAAAGAAGGAAACTTACCTTTAGACTAAAACATTTTGCCTTTATTAATTTAACGTACTCTGACAGTTTAAATTAGCCTACAATATTAATTAGCCTTTCTATTTAACCATCTATCTACAATTTATCTAAGCAAGTGATGTAATTTTATTCTCATAATTTATGGCTTACTTTCATTTATCAGACCAGTGCCTGTTTTCACCATCAATCCCTATTTTTTAAGTGATCCCTGAGGGATAACAGAAATTTCGTTTACATAGGGGTCATTTAAAATTATGGATTGATGGTGAAAACGGGTTTAACATATTGTTCCTAATACGATCACATGAATCAGCTGGCTCCAAAGTTAAAGGAACTTGGGATTAGTAAAAATTTTATCCTTGTAGCAACGCTAGGGGAGATTGAGGAAACTGTGACAGAGGAGAAATGTGACATTGTCGATTTTTGTAAAACTATTAACTATCAGCAAGCACGCAACAGCGCGTATTTGTTAACTCGAGATTTTAACTAAGGCTGAGTTGCACCACCTAACTTTGACCGTATATGCATGCTATAACGATAACCGGTGTTTTTGTATGGAGTTTGACAGATTTTTGACGTTTGTCAAAGTTAAATTAAGATGGTTGCAACCCAGCCTAAGAATTTCGCACTGTTACGAGCTCGATAGTAGTTAATAAATTCCAAAAATTCAACAATGTCATAATTCTAATCTGTCACATACAACTCTCCTCGGTCTCCCCTACCCGACGTAACGGCTAAGTACCACTGCAGCCGTTGTACGTGGCGGTAAAATGTTAACGTAGCAACGTTACCGTTACCCGTTATTAGCGCTGCAACCGCTGTAACGTGACGTGACGCCATCTTCTAAAGCGCTTTCGCGCGGCTGGCGTAATGTAAAAGTGCGCAACTACACGTTCATGACGTTCAAGCATTTGTAAAACTAAATGCGTTATGCGGTCCAGGTCAAATGAACTCGCAGCTGTTAGTTTGAGTTCTTTTCCTAGCTCGCACTTATTACTTAACTTGTTTAATGTATTTGCTGTATTCGATTAAAAAGGGGCTGACAAAAGTGACTGACTTTCTTACGCCAATTTTTTCTCAGCACCAGCTCATAATGTTGTCCCGAAGTGGTGGTAGCAAGCTTTTTTGGAACATGTATAAGCGCCCTGGGAACGTACTAATTACTGAATAAAAACTTTGACTTGACTTTGCTCGTGCCTGCACTATCAGATCGCATCAATACAAAATGTATGGAGACTGACAATGATACGGGCTGCTTTCAATTTGACCTGACCGCAGACCGCATTCAGTGTGCCAAATCCTTTATTCTCTAACTTCCAAACTGCCACAAACCGTCAACTGTGCTAACTCATCAGTTTGTTCTATGCCTAAGTATTAACTAGACGGAGGCATGCAAAATTACAATGTCAAACCACGCGCGCCGTCTTGCAAGTTGCAACTTGCAGTTAAGTTCTGTTTAATGAGAGGGGATTTCAGAACTTGATTATTGGAGTTTTGTTAGAATGCGGATGACGTAGGATGCGGTTGAGTGGTTATAATTAGGGTAGTTGCACAATGCGACAGTCGTTTGTTCGCTTAAAAAGTTAGGAACTGCCGCATTTAATGTGACTCGAGTCGATCAACGCCTTGATGTTCCTTTAATAGTACTTAAAGAAGCTTTATTTTACTACGAATAGCCACAAACATTAAAAGTAGGTACTTTAAAAGCTTTAATTTACCACAGAACGCTGTAAGCATTATGATCCAATTCAAAAGAAACCCTAATGTTCCTTTAAAGGAACAAAAATTTTATCTTGTACGAAAATTAGGTAGATTTAAGACAGTCCTTACTAAATAGAAAATCACAACACATACTGATTTTAGCTAATAGGTACTGTTACTGCTAATAGGTAGCAAGATACTATTTGGCTAATACAGAAACTTAGGCTTTTACAGTAACTTTAGGTTGTTTCAAGACGATCCTAACAAAATAGCAAATCGCCGCATTATTTTTTGAGCCACCAAGCTTGGGGTATCTTGCTTCGATTTACCTCGCTATAAATGTCACCCCGAAGTCTAGCTGTATCAGTATTAAAAATCTAGGGCCTATACTAGATCTCAAGGGCAGACAAGGTCTACCCGTGAGATATTTACGGCCACCTGCCAATATAATGTAGTACATTCAACAGAATCGGGGTATATTTTCAACCGACTTCAAAAAAGGAGGAGGTTCTCAATTCGACCCGTATGTTTTTTTTTTTTTTTTTTTTTTTCTATGTTTGTTACGCGATAACTCCGCCAATTATGAACCGATTTGAACAAATCTTTTTTCGGCGTATAGGTAATACCTCAAGGGTGGTCCCATTTAAATTTAATAATAAAAAAACAACCCCCAAGGGTGGAAAATAGGGGATGAACTTTTTTATACGCAATATCTCCGCCGATTATAAACCAATTTGAACGATTTTTTTTTTGTTGAATAGGTATTATCAAAAGGGTGGTTTCATGCGAATTTGAAGAAAATATTTCACCCCCAAGGGTGGAAAATTGGGGATGAACTTTTTTATACGCAATATCTCCGCCGATTATGAACCAATTTTTTTTTGGTCTCAGTGTACTGCCTACCTTCAGTGGTAACATCAAGGTAATAATTAGTTAACTAAAAAGCAAGAAATAAGTAAAATTTTATAAAAAAAAATAAAACCGACTCCAAAAAACCTACACTAAAACGTAGAAAAATAATTACTAATTACCTTATTTATTAGGACGAATTATTAATATTTATGTAGGTATACCATGATTGATACTTTTGGAGTCGGTGCAGGCAAACTTTACATGTTTCATAATCTTGGCACCGACTCCAGAAGTATCAATCATGGTATACCTACATAAATATTAATAATTCGTCCTAATAAATAAGTAGGTAATTAGTAATTATTTTTCTACGTTTTAGTGTAGGTTTTTTGGAGTCGGTTTTATTTTTTTTTATAATGTTCTGTAATGGCTCGTGGGGCTTGTTCCCACGGAGATATCCCGTTTTTTGAAGGATTTTTTTTGCAGGGTATCGTTTAATAGTAACGTGTTTTAATATTAGCGTTCACATGGATATTCCGTGTGCAGTGTCCCGCAAAAAATCGATTAGTCCGAATTTGTAATTTGAATCTTAAACACACCATGACAATGTGGCACTACAGTCCAGCTTTGCGGCATCCTTCATTACTGGATCCTGCAAATCTGGTTGCCGTGGGAACGAGCCCTTGCACTACTTGTTTAGAAATTTCTGAATGTGGTAATGTACTTAAATAACTCAAAATCCTGAGAGCAGCGGTTGCTCTATTTCTATTTTGAAAGCAGAAAGCTAAAATAGGCTTGTATTACTGAAAATCAGGTATCTAAAAGTAGACGATACATCGTGAGAAGGTTGTAGACGAAAAAAATTAGGACAGGGTTTTACACAATTTTATTGAGTTAATTCTGAATTCTGATCAAACTCTTGACGGACTTTAATCTAACAGATTTCAAATCCCTTGATTGCGATTATAAGCGCGTTAATTGTCTTACTTTTAAACAATTGGATAACGCCACTTCACAACCCCTGAACGGTTTAAAAATCGCTAAACTTCTCCAAGGTTGCGGAGCCCTGCAGATTTAATCTTGGCCCCACTTTTTCTTGAGTACCTCTGAACGAGAATCTACCGCAGTTGTGTTAAAACCACAGCATTTTGGACTTTGTGCCGTTGTATCAAGGGACATACCGTCGGATCTTTGTAGGTGACTGTATAGCTATGAGACGTGCTGTATCATCGTCGAGAACACATTCCATGGGTGTTTTCTTGTCTTTAATATCTTAACAAGCACATCTTACAGAATTAGGACGATAAAAGGCGTTTTTACACTGCACGTTTTTCTTAGGTTACATTTTTGGATTATTTGGGATGTTTGCTCAAAGTGATTACGGTCTGAACGGATTTTTGGATGGGTAGTTTTTGACATTACATAGATTGCTTTGTAAAAAGGCTTTTTATTCTAATAATGTACTTAATGTAGCGTAGGGCTCACACCACCCACAAGGTGGACCAACGATCACATAACGGCAGAAGGCGCTGGATACAGGCCGTTACCAAATTATCATTATGAAAATCATCGGAGGAGGCCTATGACTGAAATGATAATGAAGGTACTTAATTTATAATAATCAAAGATTTAACTTTACCACGTTGTCAGACAACATTCATTATATTTGAACTAACATTGTATGTAAGTACTCGTATATTCTTTTGCTACTTACTACGCTGTAATTTTGATCCAATTTTACAAATGAGTAACGGCAGCAACGCTAAATAAATAATAATGTAATGATACGTAAAAATGCTGCCACTAAATAAAGTTAGGTAATATATTTTCTACGTAGGTACTGCGTCACACGGAGCACCTATAGTATGTAGCTTCAGTCGTCTTTCAAAATATCAGCGTCGTAATATGAAATTTTGCGATATCATAACTTTGTTTGCAACCAATAACTTATCATTAAGGTTATAATATCAATTACTTAAGCCTGTAAGTAATTAACTAAGTTTTGTATAAAACCTAAAATACTATAGACCAGTCCACATTTGCAATTTATTTTCTTGCCTTTGATTTACAGTATTTTCATCTAATCTAATTAATTATTGAGTATATCAATTCATTAAATCGAATAATGAAATCTTAGAAATTAGTTTGAACATCAATTGATTTGTTTTTATCATTAACTAGCGGCCGCCCGCGACTTCGTACGCGTGGATCCCGTTTACCCCCTTAGGGGTGGTTTTGTAAAATTCTTTCTTAGCGGATGCCTGCGTCATAACATCTACCTGCATGCCAAATTTCAGCCCGATCTTTCCAGTGGTTTGGGCTGTGCGTTGATAGATCACTATGTCAGTCAGTCAGTCACCTTCGAGTTTGTATTATACATAATTATTTAGATTTTATATGTGCCGTATCTGTAGGTACCTTTTTGTGATTTTAATTTTATTTCTTTTATCATTTTACTGATCCTATACTTACAGAAAAAAACTATATCTCTCTACTTATTTTCTTGTTGGTTTTGTCACGTAAACCACTGAATCAATTTTGATGAAATACAAAAAAAAACTTGGAAGAGGACCACCAATTTTTATTTATCAATAAGGGAATTACAATTTGCATTAGTTACATTTACTTTGTCCGTAACTATAACGATAATCGGTAATGACCGTAACTATAAAGTTAGGTGGTGCAACTCAGCCTAAGGCTGATTTGCACCAACTTACTATAACCGTGACTTAACATAACCGATGTTTTTTGTATGGAGTTTGACAGATTTTTGGCGTTTTTCAAAGTTAAAGTAAGATGGTGCAACTCAGCCTTAGATTTCCCAGACAGAAATCCTCCCAAAAATATTGACATAGCTATTTTGAAGAGAGAAAAGTCAACTTTTAAAAGAATGTCTATGGGGCTTCATAATAAAATATTTTCCTTTGAATTCCTTATACCTTCTTTGCTTAGGACCAAAAAAGGAATTTCTCCGACCTTTGTAATGCGATCCGAAAATACGGAACCCATTATTAATTTCCAAATACCCTTGTTAACAAAATATAATGCTCGGAAGCCGTGCAATTTTTCAAATTTTCTTTACACTGATTTTTTTGGGATTTAATGGGGAAATATTTTACCTATTATGGTGTATTTAAAAACAAATTTTAGACAAATAAGCTAAATAGATACACGTCGTATTTTTCACTGTTCTAACTAAACTTATAAGTTTAAAAAAAGTTAAGTTTCATAAGGATGTTAATTGAATAAGAATAAAAAAAAAGAATAAGAAAAACTTTATTTGACACAAAAAGAAAAAAAACAAAAAACAGAACAATGGGACTTAAAACTATACACGCATATTTTTGTGCCAAAAAGGAAGCAATTGACAATAATATTTTAGCTATTACAATGTATTCGCATATCGGGCCTTCTTCACCCATTTTTAATCAGCCTGACAGCTAGGGAAGTGTATGTCAAATTATTAATTTATCTCTGGAAAATTATAGAGGTTTGTCATCCTACAGTGGGGGCTGAATGACCTAATGTTGCACCTATACACATTTTAGGATACATAATACACATTGCTTCGCCACAAGGTATCAAAAAGAATCCAAATAAAAAATGAGCCAATTGTCCTCCATCTCTTAAGGTTCGGCCAAACCAACGCGATCACACGCGATCAGCCGGCGTGCAGCGATAGCGATCAATGCATTTAAGTCTGGTCGCCATCGCTGCACGCCGGTTGATCGCGTGTGATCGCGTTGGTTTGGCCAAACCAGCGCGTGCAGCCTGCGTGCGCTATTGCGATGGTGATTAGATTTCGTGTGTAGCTTCTTAGTGAGCACCTACGTTCTAAAAGAAACCCCAATGCAAAATTTGAGAATCCTAGCACTTGTTACTGAGATTTCGTGATGAGTAAGTCAGTCGGTGACCTTTCGCTTAGATTTGATTAAGTCAAATTATCATCATCTAAAAGAAGCACAAACGTAACCACCTAACCCAATGTAACCCTCTCTTGCCAACAGAAGCGAAGGCGCACATCCTGGGTCCAGTAGACCTGTACGTGAAGACGGGCAGCTCGCTGTCGCTAACCTGTATCCTGAGCCAGGGCCCGCATGACCTGGGCACCATATTTTGGTATAAGGGTAAGTATATTTAAATAAATACATCAACATCATCATTTCAGCCATAGGACGTCCACTGCTGAACATAGGCCTCCCCCAATGATTTCCATGTTGATCGATTGGATTCACTTTTTGAGTCGATTTTTGACTACATTTTTATCAATTCATAGTTTCGTACATTATGAGCAAACCTTATTTCAAAATAATTTAGTACATAAAATGCAACTGGAAAGCAAAATGTATTGGTTAGAAAACAAATGAAACATCGATTTATAGGCAAATGAAGGTACTGACCCAGATAATAGTAACTGGGAGCTATATTGGTTTGAATAATCCACCTGCATTTTGTAAAAGAAGAAACAACTTTATTGGTTGCCTCTTCGGGAATTGACGTACCTAGTTTTTTTCTAGTTTTTAATGGGAAATGTATTTGGATTGGAAAATATTTCTTCATCATCATCATTATTGTTTTAGTCACAGGAAGTCCCTGCTGAACATAGGCCTCGCCCAATGATTTTCATACCGACCAGTTGGTAGCGGCCTGCATCCAGCTGCTCCTCCCTCCCTTTATGAGGTCGTCGGTCCACCTTGCACACGCTTCTCTTTCCGGTACGTGGTCTACACAATCTTGCTGCCCTATCGACCGTCAGTTCTGCGTACTATGTGCCCTGTTCATTGCCACTTCAGCTTGGTAATGCGTCGGACTGTATCAACGACTTTCTGATTTGATTTCGAAAAGAAAGATCTTCTTAACACGTAAACAGTAATATTTCTTCGTAGACCTTCAATTTTTGTTGCCAAACCACAAGTACCTGGGATAGTAAACAGCTTATCCAAATATTGGGTTCAGAATATCGTGTGTGAACTGACTAATCCCAAGGAAATGAGGTCACGAAGTGTTTGCGCACCTTTTCATATTACTTATTGACTTCGTTGATATTTTTATATGACATGTTGCTAAGAGGGCTTTTATACTAGTCAGGTTCTTTATTTCACGATTGATACACTTGTATTGGTTGGACCTTTCGATGTAAAGTTCAGTCTTAAATGAAATGTCAAACTGAGCTCTAATTTAGATCAACACATAATCATTAGTCAAAATCTATTATGCATAGTATGGACTCTCAAAACTTGTTTAGAATTCAAACATCAATTGAAAAATTATTAGTTGAATTTCAATATTTTGATTAATCATCATAAAATGACAATACTCATTGAGATTCAGAATAAGAAACTAGATGTTTGTGACAATGACCTATGAGCATCCAGGTGTTATCAGTTTTGTAATTGCTTATTGATTACAAACTCAGCAGAAGCGAGATACCTACATAATAATACATATTTATTACGTAATCTATGATAGAACAAACACTGGGTCATAAACAGTCGAGTATCAATAATCCTAATTTGTTTGCAGGATAGCTCCGTAAATAGGGTTGATAGTCCCGTAAACGTGCATGGATTTAATTTATTAATTCCAACCCACAACGATTTGTAGCTTGTGTACAAAGCCTCTTATGTCCTTACCAGGAACGTATTATGATTTCTTAGAAAGCGACATCAAGTATTAACAATTTACCGTCTAGACGCGAGTCTAGCTGCTATTGCTATTATTAGAGAAAAGTAAGCCGACATTAATGTCATTTATGATATTTATACTCCATTCGACAGTCCTGAGTTTGATTGTAATTGAAGATTGTGAAATGTTTTCTACATAATATTTAGATTTTGTCTGTGAGATTATGTGTTTAGTAGTTGTGTCGCGTAAAATAATCATTAGGCATAGACTTAAAATCAAAACGACTCGATTAATGTTAATGTTGTCTTGACAGTACAATCCAATTGAAATGATATTAACTGAGTACCTCTATTGCAGTATTTTTCCTGACAAAAAAGAGACATTATTAAGGACTTTGGAAAAATAATAAACAATTCTGATAAAATGTCACCCATAAAAGCAGTGATGTACTGATGTCTGTCTGTCTCATCTATTATTATAATAACAACCAAATTCGAAGCACTTAGTCAAAGAACATTGGCATCATTATTATAATAATAACCAAATTCGAGGCACTTAGTCAACGGACGCTGGCATTATTCATCGAGGTCCTAAGCCGGGACGTGATCCAATCAATAATAAATCGAGTTTCGGACAACTCGATCAATTGGACTAATTCGATTTCCTACTCAACGATTAGCGTCACGAATGGACGATATTTCGGCAATTGTGCGTAAATTACTTAGAAGCAAACGTGAATGAGGCTGGAAAATTAGCCTAGCGAGATTCAAGCTTTAGGGATCAAAATATCCAATTTGAAAGAGCACTTAATGGCGTCACAAGCTATACCAAGCCAGATCTACATAGTCTTAAAAATACAGTGTGACATTTTAATGAAGTAAGATCGATTAACAGCACCAAAAATACTGTTTTACTTGATTCACAGTGAGACTAAACTTAAGAGACTTTTTATAATACCTTAGTTACGTAAAGGTATCTAATTCAGATAGACAATAACTCTTTCACCATGAGAAACTTTATATTATCGTCTGACGAAATTAAAAAAATAACGGTTAATTTATGCATGATTTAAAAGGTTGGCAGCGCACTTGTGACTTCACTGATGTTGCGGGTGTACATGGGCGACGGCAATTGCTTACCATCAGGTGATCCGTCTGCTCGTTTGCCTCCTATCACATAAAAAAAAAAAAAAAAAAAAAAAAAAAAAAAATGAAAATCTCGCCCAATCTCGGGTGGATGAAGAATTATGAAAATTCGCAATTAATTCAAAAATGTAAATAAATCTTACTCCTTCTGAAGGATTTAATTAATGTTCATAGTAACCTAAATGGTGGCCATCAAACGAACATGTTTCCATTTCGGAGAAAACTCCAATTCTAAGTGGACCCCAACTAATTTACTTTTCCGAATAAAAATGCTAATTCGATCGTTTCCTATACTTTTTAAGTTAAATACCAGTTTGCGTGTCACAACAAGTTAAACTTCAATCATTGCTTTGGTATTTTTTTCATTTAATATCGCAGATTTGTTGTTCGTGATTGTCGGAATATTAAAAAAAAACAATGTGTATCGTACGTGACTATCATGAAATATTTTGGACAAGAGTAAATGGGAGGTTCGAGCTATTAATATGTAGAAAATACAAGCAATGGGCAGAAACTCTACTTTAATCGCATTGTGATAAAGAATAAATTATTTTACACGTGTTCCAAGTCCCAGCTCGAAATTTGAAATCAAATGACAGATTTCACCTTAGGTTTCCATCTCTAGTTGCGAGAAACTGAAAACATGATAAAATAAGGATAAAAATGGGGATAATCTATGTCCAGAGAAGTGGACAAAAATATCGACTGATAGTGATGATGTTCCCATCACAACTGTAATTCTAAGGTTATGTTTTAAGAATACTTTCCAACTGCAATGGGAATGACAGCAGCGTATGTCAAGTCCCTTTTTTCCATATTTGTGACCATTTGCTGACTCCTATTATCCAGAACCAGTAGGCTTAGCAACTAGACCATTAAAGATAACGGGACTATTCCCACCTCTCGTTCCCACCACTGCAACTCCTGTGTAGCCAGGATCTACAGCTTGACCGCCACAAACCCAACCAATTAAGGTCAAGTTTTTGAACCATTAAAGATAGTAAATTATACTCCCTTGTCCACAGGATCAAAACTAATAGAGTATAAGGAAGTAGAAGAGAACGAGATAGCAGAGGAGCCGAGGGTCCGGTTGAGGACGGAGTGGACGGAGCAGCTGACGTCACGGCTGACTATAGAGAAGCTGCTGCCGAGTGACAGTGGGAACTACAGCTGCGTGCCCACTATGGCGGAGGCCGCGTCGGTCAACGTTCATGTTATAAATGGTAAGTTCATGGTAATATCACTTAGGCTGGGTTGCACCATCTTACTTTAACTTTGACAAAAGTAAAAAATCTGCCAAACTGACAAATCTACCATACAAAAACCACCGGGTATCGTTAGAGTTACCGTTAAAGTTAGGTGATGCAATTCAGCCTTAATAAGCAACAGTTTATAGGAAAACAAAAAGATTCGTTTTGAATCAACGGCATCTCGACTCTGGTAGAATAGAATAAGACTGTCCCCACTCTTTCTGTGGATGTCGTTCAAGGCGACTAAGATACAAATATGCGAGCGCTGGATACTGCGAATTGGAAATTCTGCGCCTAACTAAACGTATTATGGAAACATCAAGGCTCCCAACTCATTTGGCCAGCGGGGGAGTATAGACCAAATCTTACATTTGCCTTTGGTAAATTAAAGAAGGTCGTGCTCCTGCAGTAGAGATTAAATAACCTGAATCTGACATTAATTCTGATAAAGAAATAAAAGATGGAGATACTAAAATACTTGTAACACCTATGTGTAATACCCATGTTCGCAAAATAAATATATTTAATTTGATTTGATTTGAAAGATATATTTCGAAGTGAAGCTCAAGGCAATTAAATACCAACGCGTCGCGTCGGAGCGACAAATAATATCATTGATCTGACTATTCTCTCAAAATACGACGAAAATGAAAATATTTATGTTTAGTTTACTAGAAAATCACAAATTATTAGTCTGGAACGAAAAATTCTGTATTTTCCGAGAAAGAAACTCTTAATTCACATGTTTATACCTTTCTCTACAGTTCTCTGTATTGGGGATTCTTTTTCTTTTTACTTTCGTTTTTCTTTGTGTGTTCCCAATTTAGTGAACTGGATGACAAACCTAATTGAGCGATTTACTTTGTTCAGAAAAAACGTTGCTGAAGTAACCTTTGATCACCATTTGATGATAGTATTTACAGTGAGGGCATGTTAAAGGGGACCTTAGTCTCAATTCTTGTAACTAAGGCCCGGTTTCCATTAAGGCGGAGCGGAGAGGAGCAGAGCGGAGAAGTGTTTTGAATAACCAATCAGATTTTAATGTTTCGACGCGACTGTCAAAGTCTGTAGAATTTGATGGCCCGACACTAACTTCTCCACTCTTCTGCTGCTAAGATAAAAACGCAAAGTTATTATCAATATTTTTTATGTAAAGAATGATGAGTTTGCATTAAAATGAAAGTATCAATAATTAAAGTTTAGAAATAAGCATAGTGAATATTTTAGACGTTTAGTCAGATCCAATTTTAGAAGCAAGAGCTGGCAATCAAAGAATCTGAGGAATTTCAGATCAAATGTTTACCATAAGTAGGTACCTAAATAATGTGCTTAGTAAAGATAAATCGCTGTTTGATAGCTGTTAACCTAGTGCTTGTATTAAAAGAAAGAATAACGTTTATTTAGTACCAATTAAGGACTAAAAATAAAATAAAACATTTTACATTCCCCAATAACGTAGCACTTGTCGACAAAAAAAAAGATAGCGTAATTTTATTAGATCTTTGTAATGTTACGATGTCTGGAGTCGGGATTGCTAACCTTTTTATAGTCACAGACTATTTTTAGAGTTTCACGAATCTGAGTGATCCGTTAGATCCTAATTGAAGAGAAATAAAATCTGTCTTAGAAAATACTCTTATTTTGCCAAGGTTTTCGCCCGTATTCACAAACGATACTACCATAAGTGAAGCAGCAAATCGAACGCACAGCGTTGAATAGAGCTCTGTGATTGGTTCGTGTGTGACACTGTGCGTCTACGCGCACTGTTAGACCTCATAGTCATGTTTGTGATTACGGGCATTTATTTCTTTGATTTATATTGAGTCCATACCATAAAATTCCTATCATAATGTCAAAAAAATCTTGGATTTTAATGATCAACTCTTACATTTTGATTTCTCAACTACGGCGATTCAAGTCTGACACCAGAGGGCTGAGTCAAACGTCACAATTGAGCTCCTAAAAAAATGACATTAAATGTATGACGGATTGTACAGCGCCCATAGCGGATACGTTCAAGAACTAAAATTTTCATGCATTTTTTTACGCGCTCACTAGTGAGGACGTTTAGTGTAAACTCACACTCAGCCCACAGGATTATGACTTTTGTCATTACAACCCACACAATAGGAATTTAGATTTCGCGTGGATCCCGTCTTTATCTATCTTACGCGGCTTAGATTTTTTCATACAAATGTTTTTTCCCGCTAACTCCCGTTCCCGTGGGAATTTTGCAATATCCTGTTGTAACTAAGCTTTAAATTTACTATGGTACCTACTTGCATGGCAAATTTCAAGCGTCTAACTCAAGCGGTTTAGATTTTTCATACGAAAGGATTTTCCCGCTAATTCCCGTTCCCGTGGAAATTTCGGGAATTCCTTTCTTAGTGCACCTCTACGGTACCTAAGCTACGTCCCTTTCAAATTTCAAGTGCCTACGTTTAGCCGTTTAGGCTGTGCGTTGATATATCAGTCAGTCAGTTTCTCCTTTTATATATTTCGTCTTTATAAGCTTTATTTATTTATAGATTCGTATCTTATAAGCATTCTTTCTTCCAACAGGTGAGCACCCAGCAGCGATGCAGCACGGGAATGCAAACACAGCATCACCCACGGCGCTGTCGGTCAACCTCCTCATCTCCTTGTACTGTACTCTCGCTACGCTGTACACCAGTACAGTAGACGGGTTTAGGTGAAAGTTACAACGCCCGCCGGCATTTGAGGGTTAGATGTATAAATGTAGGTGAATTTTTTATGGTGCAATAAGATGCGGTTGGCGTGGTGAGGGTTAGGTTATGTCATGGTATAAGAGTTTTGTAAATAATTGCGATTGGAAGAAATAGAAGTAGGTTTGGGAAGACTCCTCAGAACAAAGATTTTTTTTGTTGATATTCCTTATTATGTTAGTTTTATTTCAATTCACTGCAAGATTACCCATATTATACACATTCAAATTGAACTATGTATTAGGTACAGCTGACCATAGTAAGTAGTTTTTCTAAATTATAAAGAATTGTATAAAATAATGGGACGTTTTTCCCGAGACGGCTTCATTAAGTATACAGTTTCTTATTAGTACGATTTTTTTATGTCAAGACAAATACGTAGGTATACAATGTTACCAATTTTAATAATACCAATTTTAATAAGTAATACCCGGATTGATTTCATTTTAATATACATTTATTTTATGAAAAATGAAAATGTATTTCCCAATTCCATAATCTTAGCCTCAACACGCCAATGGCTTAATGTGAAAATGATATTACTAAGATTTGTGTTAATTAATTAGAAATAAATTAAATTAATGAAGTTCTCACTCTGTTCTATTGTATGTTATATTTTAAAACGAAATTACTTTTTAGTCAAATGAAGACATGGGTATAGTTTCGAGTTTAAGTTCACCATAAAGTAGATCAATTTATTTTAAATGAACAGAAAAAAATAAAATTGGGATAATAGCGTAGAGCGCTATAGCGATTTAGCAGCGCGTCAAACGCGCGACAGACGCGCTGCCGAAAATTTCATACTATGTGACAGCGGATGCGTGCCTTCACATTATAAAAACGCCGCTGCCGCGCTGTTGTCGCGCTACTAACGTCCTAATATGAAAGCGCTCTAAGTATTAAAAACCTACTTAAATTCGAGAAAAACGTTTTATGTGTCAGAAACTGTACCTACGTCGAATGGTCTATACAATGGGAAGGAATGTAAATAAAAACTAAATTAAATTTAGATAGGATAGAAGTGAGTGACGAGCGATAGCGGAAATTAATTTAATTAATTTGATTTTGATTGGGGGTGGCCTAAGTTGAACAGTGGATGTCATAATATAAACTGAAATGATTAACAATTTATTAAATTAACTTTCAATATATCAAAAGTAATTAAAAAAAAACCTTATAATTTTCATCTCATTAAAGCAAAAGAGAAAAATAGACATTATTTAGCGAAGATAGATTTTCTTATGAAAAAAAATATTAACAAAATAATTTATGTGTTTGGGTAAGTAAAAAATAAACAGTCGCTCGTCGCTCTTGACTTGGCTACGTATTAAAATCTTTCATTCTATTTACGAGAGCTTTCTTCAGAATTTAATTTAAATAGAGATTATGGCATTTGACTTCTTTCCACACAATTGCACCGAATTCTAATTAAAAAATAAAATACACTTTGTATTTGATAAGTCACTTGTTTTACTGTAGAAAATTGTTATCAGTAGGTATAATTTGATATTGCATTCGTTGACAAAGTTGAAAATTAATTATTTTATAATAATTTCTGGTAGAGTTAGTGCCTTCTAATATAATAAATGATTCAGGGCTTCTTCTCACCTATTTTTCTGATGTATAATCTTTCCTAAAATTATACTATAAAAATAGGTAGTTACAAACTTTGTCAATTGAATGCACGTTACATTTATAATTTCTGTAGAATTAAATACGGATTAATTTATTTAAAAAGGTATTATTTACACACAAATTTGTTATGACTACACCAGAAGAGATTGAAATAGAAAATTAAATAATTATGTTGATTTTTAGATACAATTTATAAATATGAATTTGTTAACATATAAAATGTACACTTGTAAATAAATAACTTGTAAATAATTTTAATGTAATTTCTATGGGATATGACTAAACCAATTTAGTTGAGAATACAATGAGATTTAATAGAGTTTATACTAATGGTGAGAGTTATTACTGAGAATTTATTTTATGGAATAAATTGAAGTAGACATGCAATACAGAATGGTTATGTAACTAATTCTATGGGGTTAAGATAAACTTTGACAAATAAAGATAGTAACACTAAAACGGACTTTTATTGATTCCTTGTAGATTAAATATTTTGTAGTTGAGTAAAATTCTGTTTAGATCATAAAGTTCACAGCAATATCCGACTCAATGTTTTTGTTGTCAAATGGCAGCAATCAAAACATTTTTTATGGTTTATCCAGCTGAAGCAAGTAAATTAAAACTATACAAGACTAGCATTTTCCCGTAGCTTTGCTCGCGTAAATTTCACTGTCACAGAAAGACCATTGAGCCCGTTTTTGGCATCCCAAAACTGGAATAAAACTTCTATTTGTACCTGGGTCTTGAACTACCTATCTAAATAATCTAAAACTGTTTTAGTGGTCTAGACGTGATAAAGTAACAGACAGAGTTACTTTCGCATTAATAATATTGATGCGCATTACGATACAGTAAAGCTTGATGTGTACCTACATGAATCACAAACTATGAAAGCATCAACCATTGTAACACTTCCAAGGCAATCCATGGAAACTATAAAGGCGCAAATGCACATTTATATTCAGAAAGATAAATGTAATGCAATAAAACTAGTCGTAAAGTAAAATAGGACGTATGCCGTTTACGACTGTTGTCCAGAACATACCTAAAAGGATTTGAGTAAAAACCTAGTATTACATTTGTTTGAAAGAACCGAGGCTAAGTGAAATGTTATTTGGCTCGTTCGAGAAATTTTGCCTTAGCAGTGGCAGTAGGTATCTAACTTGTTTATCGTTTAAGTTTATAGTATGTAGGGGAGACCGAGGTTGTAATAGAGGAGATTTTGTATAGTATTGTCGATTTTTTAAAAACCTATTAACTATCAGCTTGCAACGGGTTAAATACCTCCACCATATCGGGTTACCTCCACCATATCGATATTTTAATCTTTCGATATTTTGATCGTTCGGTCATTTGTAAATTCGATATTCTGAACGTTCGATATTTTGATCATTCGATATCTTGATCGTTCGATATTTTGATCGTTCGATGAAAGGTGTTCGATATTTTAATTTTCGATCATTTGTAATTCGATATGTCGGCCTCCCCTATTCTTTTAAAATCGAATGATAATACTCGTACTACAGACTCATTTTTCCAGTGCACTTGTTTTAAATAGAGCTAAGAATTGCTTTGTAAAACTTGGTGAATGCTATCAAAATTTTGAAATTCAAAATTGATTACGAACGAGCGACAGAAGCAGAATTGCCTCAATCGACGCCCGTGAAGATTGTAGTAATCAACAACTACCTACATTTTAGTAGTTTTATGATGTTTAAATAACATTTCAATACCATTTATATCAGTAAAATCGAGTGAATCTTAAACAAAATGTATAGGGTCGGTAAATAAAAGTATTTTGTGCCAAAACTTTATAGTATGTTTCACTAAAAGAGACGACCTATAAAGTCCCGCATAAAGAGGGCAGTAACCGGAGTTTCGCTGAAGTAAAGATCCGGAACACGGAAGTCCTCTAGAAACGTCGGGTTATAGAATATTGTGGCGACAGACTAAAATCCAGGCGAAATTCAGAAGAATAATATTTTAGGACTTCTTATTAGTTCCAAACACAGATCACAGAAACTAAAGCGAGATGTGACAAGGGGACGGGGCCGGTGTCGCAGCAATATGCCCAAAAACTGAACACATTGCTCGTGAAAGCAAAGTAATGATGACAGCAGCGATGTCATAACGTAAACAGTTTACATTGCTTGCGTAGTACCACGGTAGTACTAAATATTATTTGAACGTTGAGTACTAATACCGCATTGGATTATGTAGTATGATTACTTTGTGAGTGTGAATTTATAATGCGACACTGAGTTTCGAACTCAGCGCATTAGTTGGCATCTCTCTATATCTCTATGGTTCGAAATATATTAACGACTTCCCTCCGTTACAAAGCGGGAGACAAATGACTGTAAAGGTATTAAGCCTTTTAAGAATAAGTTAAGTCGTTGACTGCCGAGATACTAGATACAATATAAAATATATTGTATTGAGGGTGGTGAGGGTATATTGTTTGAGGGTCACCGGTGAGCCGTGTGGCATCCAACGTGTAACACCACGGAAAATGGGTTAAAGATTAAGGGGACCTCTTACGTTATACGAGTATTTATTTTTGAACTCCTCCTATATTTTTCTGATTACATTCGTTGCTTGTTCCAATTTAAGACAGTCAGCTATCCTTAAGAACTATTCAACCTTCATTGGTTGGATTTCATTAGAGATCAAGTACTTAAGTAAGTAGATCCTAACTAAGTATGCAGAATTTGCGGGGGTGGAAAAAAGTGGTGGGACTAGTCCCGTTATCCCAGACATAATTCCCGTGAGGACTTTTCCAGAAAGTTGTCAAATGTCACTAAATGTTCGATTAAGCTTTGGAAGGTCACGGAGATTTCATGGAACTCGACTATTTCGGTACTATCTGGAACTTTCTAACTTTCCAGAATTATTGCCTAATTGGTAATCCGGGATTTCGTGTCAATAGTGAAATGGAGTAGGTACTCGTGTGTGCTATGGGTAAATAAGGATGCAGTGTTTGTACCAACGACGGCAGAGTTGATTCAAGCGAGCCAGGCACTGAAAATATAACAGGAGCAATATTATAAAATGCTCTTGGAAAATTACGTAAGTACTTACCTACATGTGACGTGTCAATAGCGTTTAAAATAGTTAAGGTTAGTTCATAACAGCAATAATCTAGTAATAAGAATTTCCATATCAAAATACTTCTGTCTCAAAATTGAAAATGCTACGACTATTTTGTCTTCGCAGTTCCATTTTCGCAGCACTATGCAGCCCACATGCTTGCTAAACAATTTTCGTTACGATTAGTGTTGCCACGCAACCGGGATTCCGCGTGATTTGATTCGGAATCCCGGGATTTTGTAAAACGTCCCGTTCTGTTTACTATCGCAAATTGTTTAGTTAGATTTCTGTTTGAATATCCGAGTTCATTGTTGGCGAACGGAATTGATACAAAAACGGTTTTAGATATTGAATTTCGTATGCGTTTCAGGTTTTAGGGATTAAACGAATTAGAAAGTCTACGTTATAGGTAACCCAACCCGCTTTCGTTTGTTTGGAAGGACAAGAGAAATTTTATAATTCAGTATCACGTACGAATATTGGATTTTGGTCCAAGTACGGTCCAAGCTTGGCTCAAAATTTAATATCCTATTGTCACTAAAAACTAACGTCACGGCCTTTGTCACTGTAAGCCAACAACAATAATATGAGGGATCCCATTACAATAGGTATCAGGGCACTGCTTAGGTCACAATTCCCTCTTTCTTCGTTTTTTCTTGTGAAACATTAACATCAAACTTCGACTCATAAATCAACACTGTCATCAATCAAGAAAAGATAATGCATCAAACATCAAACCAACTTATCTAAAGAGTTAAAAAACAACAATCTTTGATTGCCAATCACAATAAGAGTCTTCCAGTGACTTGGCCCACTTTTAGCTTGGTCCACGGGCCAAGTCGCTGTTTCGGATTTTACCCGCCTCTAAGATAATACAGTAGATTTTTGTTGATTTGGTGTTTAATTTATTAATAAAATATTGAAAATGGGCCCAGTCACTGGTAGGAAAACTATTTTAAAATTCAAACCGGCGACTTGACCCGTGGACCAAGCTAAAAGTGGGCCAAGGCACTGAAATATTCACAATAAATACAAGTTAACTTCACTGAAAACCCTCAGTATTTGATAAACAGTTATGTATCTGCTGTTATATTTCATAGGTGTTATATTTCTTTCCATAAAGTCGTTCCTGTTAATCTGCTTTCAACGTGATACACAGTCCTGGTTTCTTTTTAAGGAAAAAACCAGCGACTTGCCCCGTGGACCAAGCTTAAAATGGGTCAAGTCACTGGAAGGCTCACAATAAATACAAGTTAACTTCACTGAAAACCATTAGTATTTGATATACAGATAAGTATCTGCTATTATATTTTCATCATCATCATCATCATCTCAGCCATAGGACGTCCACTTCTGAACATAGGCCTCCCATGTTGCGCGGTTGCGTTGGTAGCGGCCTGCGTCCAGCGCCTTCCTGCTACCTTTATGATGTTTGATTCTCTACATAATTTGTTAATACGAAGAGAGCAAAAATTAAAAAAAGTATTGCGTTGCATTTGTTCGAAAGTGACATCTTTATTTGTTTTTTAATTTCTTTTTAAACCCTGTCCTTGACAATGTCGTCGGTCCACCTTATGGGTGGACGTTATATTTTATAGGTGTTATATTTCTTTACATAAAGACGTTCCTGTTAAAGTGCTTTCTACCTGATACCCAGTCCTGGTTTTTCAAGGAAGTCACTTATTCGCTGACTGAACGCTACAATTTCCTTGCTTTGATCAATACAATTGCATTTCCTAGAAACCGAGCTGCATGGTACAATATACTTTTATACAGTGAGTTTACTTATATGACATGAACTAAGCTGACTTAGTACTAAAGCCTTAGTTGACAAGTCTTCAGTCAATAAGTTTCGTAAGAGAGGTAGGTAAATGACATTCTTAATTATTCAGAAGCACCCAGTAGCTTATTTCTTTTGTTCTTTGTCGTTGTTAGGCTGGGTTGCACCATTTTAACTTTGACAAACGTCAAAAATCTGTCAAACTCCATACAAAAAACACCGGTTATCGTCACAGTTACGGTCAAAGTTAGAATAGAATAGAATAGAATAGAATAGAAAGTATTTATTTGTCTCAAAACAGGTTTCATTTACAGTTTTTCACAGATACAAAAAATCATAAGAGACAAAAAGGTCTATGACTCAGTGATTGCAGGAGACCCACAAACCCTGTTATTCTGCCATAGCCAAGATATACATAAGTAAATAAATATTAATTTATAGGTACTTAAAATTACAATTTCCTAAAATTACAAATTGCTATGTGAACTTATAATTAGCCAGTGCCAGAGATTGCTCTTGAAGCAGCCAGTTGCGACATCTTTTGCGGAAGGTCGGTAGCGTAAGATCCAATGCGGCGCGAACCGGTGGTGGCAGGTCATTCCAAATTTTTGCAGCGGCAAATCTAAAGCAGCCCCTAGCACTAGCCAACTTTATTTTTGGTATAAGTAGCTGATGCCCCCTGTCTCTAAGCAATCTATTTACGTGTTTAGGAAACAGTTTACTCCATAAGTAAATTGGCATTTTTGTATGATGCAAAGTGTGCAGAAAACATGCATACTTTAATGTGGCTTGTTTGGACATACTGAGAATGTTTTTTTCGATTAAAGTAGGTGTAATATGATGTCTTCTAGGGATAGAAAAACAAAACCGCATGCATGCGTTCTGCACCCTCTGCACGTTCTTAGCAGTTTTTTTATACAAGCAAGGAGTGTAAACAATGTCACAGTATGAAAGGTGCGATAAAACCAAGCTATTACATACCAAAAGCCTGATACTTTTATTAAGATATGCTCTGAATTGGTACATTTTTTTAAGAGCTCCAAAACATTTAGCCATTTTATTACGGATGTGCTGTTCAAACTTTAAATTTTCATCAAGTAATAACCCAAGATTGCGAACACAGCCCTCACCAGGAACAACAGTATCACGCACCACAATATCCGGGTTGATACTCTTGATTTTTTGAACTTGATGTTTTGTACCCAGAGTAATACCTAGTTATACTTTTTTTTGGATTAAGAAAAAGCCCATGGTTTATTGACCAATCCGTAATAGCTTTTAGGTCTTTGTTCAACTTGGCAATAGCGACCCTGACTTCATTTTCGGATGGCGCAGTATGAACATATAATTGACTATCATCCGCGTATAAGTGGAGTGCAACTCAGCCTTAGTGTATTGAAAAGGCGGTTCTTACAGAATTTGAGCTTGTACAGAAATTGCTAAAGACAAAAAGTTCCTACATGATTTTTTAGTCCGCAGCAATTTCAAAACACCTACAAGGTGGACCGACGACATCGTAAAGGTAGCAGGGAAACGCTGGACGCAGGCCGCTACCAATCGATCAACGTGTAAAGCATTGGGGGAGGCCTATGTTCAGCAGTTGACGTCCTAGGCTGAAATGATGATGATGATGATGAATTTCAAAACTGTTCCTGGGTATTGCTACAATGCTAGGTATTTTAGTTCTAAATCTTTTAAAATACGCATGGCTTCATTAAGAGCGTTTTTGCACTTCGGAATTTAATGTCTTCAAATATCTTTAAGAGCCTTCTTAATCTTTTTCTCATAGAGAACTTAACAAGAAAGCTACCGTAAAAATTACATGTTGTTTACTTTCTAACTTTTCTAAGCATGGCTTGTTATGTTTTTAGCTTTAAGCAATTAAGCTAATTCTCACTAACTATTATAAGTTAATGGCTCTATTGGTAGTTAGTACGTGTAAAAAAAAATGAGTTGTAGGAAACAACTTTGGCTTTAAGAAATACTTACAAATTCCGTACGCTAGTTGCTTCTCAGATCCCCAATGACTACCTATTATAGACAGAGAAAATGCTATGAGTTTTTGCTAATTAGAAGGTACCTAATCTGGTTATGATAGAAATCTGAGTAAGTATGATACTGAACTTCAAAATCATCAGTTTTTGCTAGAAGTCTCACCCTCGGTTTGTGAATTGAGATTTTTAGCTAGAGTTAAAATCTCAATTGAGATAGTCACACTCATGAACTTGGAAAAAATGAGTAGTCTCAAGATATTAATGACTTAGTATGATGCTGATGATGACCTAAGTCCATTAGTTCTTCAAACTACTTTTTCAATCTTTACTTTGAATGAAAGTCCCACGGACTACAGCCTTAGGCGTATTATTATTTTCGAAGTTTCATCCCGTTACGGTTATAAATTTACCCGTAGGTATGCGGGCGCACATTAGTGCACGCGTTATGTGCCCCACAATATAATAATAACTGTTTAGCCCATAAATCAGGCGGCAGTAGGCCTGGGTTGGGAATTCCGTAATAATTCCGATATCCGAACATTAAACTGGGGAAAGGTGTAGATATTACGCGATATGCTGCTTCAATGAGCAATAAATGGTATGTCTAAAATATTAAATTGAAATAGTAGTAAATGTTATGGTCACTAAAATGAGACAATATTGTAAAAAATAAGGTATAGTATAACCAAACTCTACGGAACCAAGGTAGACCGACGACCTCATAAATATAGCAGGAAGGCGCTGGATACAGGCCGCTACCAACCGGGCGATGTGGAAGGTATTGGGGGAGGCCTATGTGGACGTCTATGCCTGAAATGATGATGATGGTGAATCTCTACGGAAAATTATTTATTCTTTATAGCTCAAATATGTATTTATAGGCTATGAAAGATGAAACAGCACGAGATAATTATGAAAAACGCGGAGTCAAGGCATTTGTAATGCCTTATTCATTTTGAGAGATATCCTCCAAATATGGGAATGTAATATCTGACATATTATTTTTAGTATAAAACAACAAACCACCAAAGCACCAATTTGAGCACCAAAGATAATAACAATGATAGAAAAAACAATGGAGCTTTTTCAATGTCGTGTCGCCAAAAAGCGTCCGCTTATATGACTAAACATTATATAACGTAAAAGGGTTGAAAACCTAAAAATATAAAAACAATTAAACATCTCACAATGAAACAAACCCCAATCTAGTAGATCAACCCAAACAAAAGACCCTTCAACTTTGTCATTTGGCACTTCTCATTCTAATTACGTCGCAAGACTGGACAAAACAAAAATAAAACGTCCAACTTTGACTCCTCAAGTCCTTATTCAATATTCGACCAAATAAATTTCAGTACTAATATCACAATGGTTCAGGTACAAAAGAGGGGTTGCCTCAAAAGAGCAAATTACTTTCCCAAATTGGAAGAATGTAAAAGACGTTTTGTCAATATTAAAAAAAAATGTAGCGCCAACTCCTCGTTCCGCGCTCATTTCGAATTAAACAGGCCTTGCCCTTTATATTTTGTACCGCAATTTTCTTACAAATTTGGGCAAGTACAACTTTTCACTATTAGGTGTTTCCGAGTTTTTGTGCGACCTCTTTGAGGTCTTAAAAGATTGGCTTTATGACTAAAAGGAACCTAGTCTTGATTGATTGAAATCTCCGAAGATTCCCGTCCAAAATTCTGGCAAATACCTTTTATTTCGAATTGAACAAGGCTTTTCCTACCTACAATTCTAGATCTGTACTACAGTGTTAAATTTTTTGTATAATAACAAGGCTCACAAAGCGGGCTAGATGATAAAAGGAAGGCAAACAGTACACTGTTGCAAGGAATTAAAAAGCACAAAGCCGTGTAAGCACTTTGTATAAGACCTAAAAACTATACGGGAGAGGTTCCAGCGATAAGAAGTTCACAAGCTTGCTACTCCGTTTTTGTTCTCCGTTAGGCCAAGAACTCACGGCGCGATTTTCACCCGCACCCGCGGCGGTTGTGGAATTGCGGTTTAATTTCAAAACTCACGGGGTTATTTGTCCGGTTATTCTAAGAACTCACGGCGCGATTTTCATTATCACGGCGGCTGCGGGCCTAAAAATCGCGTCTTGCTAAGTCACTGGTACAAAATGTTCGCCCGCCGATCGATCGCAGAGTGCACGGGCAGAAACCGCCGAGACTGCGGTTACCGCGGCCCGCGCGATTCTACTAAGTAGTTGCCCGCCGGTGCCGCGGGACCCGCATACAACCGCGCACGCTATGAGCGCAAACCGCGTCGTGAGTTGGGCATTTTTTTTTATTTCTACAGAAGCTGCGGGCCCGCAACCGCCGCGGGCGTGGGTGAAAATCGCGCCGTGAGTTCTTAGCCTAATAAGTCAGTTTCAACCGAGATGTTAAAAAATTGCTCTTTAAAGAGTGGGGATTCCGGATTCTTTGCGCACCTGCTCGTTTTTTACACTGAAAGTGGCGGTAATAAATGCATTTTTAAGGAAATCTAGGACACGGTTTATTGTTCCTGCTCTATTGTTCCTGAAGAATCTTGGAGAAATAAAAGACTGACCTGTCTCACGAGTATTTGGATGAAAAAAGATTTAAACTTTACATATTTTTAAAAATGTGACGAATATGGTATAGTAAAAAGTGTAAAATCAAACCCCAAGTGGTCGCATAATACCTAATTATGACCGCGTAACAATTAATTTCTATTGTGTCTCGATTCGCGGGGCTTGATATAATTACTTTTTTTATTGAACTCAGAAGATACTTAACTATTTATTTGATATTGTCAGAGCAAATCTCTACTCATAAGGTGCACAGAATGCAGAATGCAGGCCGCAACCAAATGGTCAATATGTAAATTATTGGGAGTCCTAATGATGAAGTTTTTTAATTAAATACAGTCATCAAACTATCATGATTTCACAGAAGGATAATCGAGGGCCTACCAAATCCTCCTACAGTGCGTATACTTTAATTTTGAAGACTCCACCAAGGTACTTATATTGTCTTAGCGTTCATTTTGCTGCAACTGCTTTATTTTGGTACATTTTCTGGTAATATTAAATCTTGTAATGAAGTAAAGAAAAGGTGGCGATACACCTGCCTGATTTAGTGAATTATTGTTTTTGAAAAAAATCATCAATTTATAAAATAAAGGAAAGTTCGTTTTTATAGGTTTAGATTTTTCAGTTACGCATTTTTTTAATTAACTATTCATAGTTTTGATAGAAATAAAAGTGCTTAACTATTAGGGATTCTATAAAAGTTCTTAGTTAAGGATGAAAGAAATAAATATAAAATTAAATATGGTGAAATAAATTTCTGTATTTGATAAACATTAGCAATGTCGTACCTACGTATTTTGATGACAGCTACCATCATACAAAGCTACATACAAAAATTGTGTCATATTTTTACGGCTCAAGTACGCGTGTTGACAGGTGTTGATGGTAAGTAAATCCTTTGACAGTGACAAGCAAAGCTTTTGAAATCACTGCGATACCGTTTCGAATCGAAAGTGTCGATAAATTAAACGAGCTAAGCTAGTTTAACGGCACCTTAACAAGATTAAACACAGACAACTTAATCACGAAATGTAACGTCTGTCTGGATATTTTATCTATTTTAACGTCTACGTTTAATTCTATACTAAAGAGGATTTGTAACCTGGCGAGAGGTAGGTATTTAATGATTTCTTTGGTAGTTAGTAGCGTAAATTACTTTATTTGAAGGTATTTATAAGCTTTAAAACCCGTGATGTACACTAAAAAGCGTTCATAGGGTGGTTGACTGACACCATTAACCTTATTCTAAGATGAAAATAGATAAATTTGCTTGAAAAAAAAAGTAGCTTTTAAATTGATCAAAAGTCAACTGGGAGAGAATATCTTAAGGCATTAAATTCACTTTTTGTGCTGATTTTTTTTTTGTGTTTGCAATACAATTTTAAAATAAAATAATTAACACAAAAATAAGGGGTGTATGCTATGGCAACACTGACTAGTACGGCGCGGTGGGGGTCAGTCTTAGTCGGGCCGCCGCACGGTACGGACGTGTTTGCTGCTAGCTCATACAGTTAGCTCATACCAGTGTTTTATTTAGAATTGACTTCGTGGACTTACTGACGTTATCATAATCTATGTCTAATTCTATGCAGAATGGTTGAAGGGAAAGCTTGCCTATTGAGTGGACGTCAGATGATATTTTGTGGAAAGTGTAGTGTAGTGATTAAACCATCAAAACATAACACTGGTGATCAGTTTTAATGGTTTTATTATTTAATGGACTTTAGTATACAAATCTGGTGTTAATTTGTATGAAAGTGCAGTGAAGTGATAAATATATTATAAAAACAATGAGAAGTCCAATGAATCAGAAGAATAACCCTACTTTTGGCAAAAGGAGTTCAAGGTGTGTGCTGTGCTGTAGTAAGGTAAGTGCAAATGATTTTGTATAAGTGAGTAAAGTTACATAACTAATTGTTTGGGGGTGTTGGTAGTTCTATCACCATCATCATAGTCCACTGCTGAACATAGGCCTCCCCCAATGATTTCCACAAAAGCCGGTTGGTAGTGGCAGCATCCTGCGCCTTAGTGCTTTATGAGGTCGTCGGCCCATCTTGTGGGTGGACGTCCTACGCTGCGCTTTCCGGTACGTGGCCTTCACTCCAGAACCTTGTTGCCCCATCGTACTTTCATGCCACTGTACAATACTTAGACTTCTGTTAGCATAATTAAAAGTGGAGTCTTATTTAGTCTTAGTTCTTAGTAAAAATTGTATGCGGAACAAGTCCAGTACTTGACCGCAATCGCACCTGATGTTAAGTAAGATGCTCTCTAGGATAGTACATCTGCCCTGTAAGTGCTTATTCACTCTCGCCTTGGAAAGGTCCGAATTATAATGTAAGGACAGCATCAGGCAACAAATTCCAGTCCCTAGCTGTTCGCATTATAAAAGAGATATCGAATCGCTTAGTGCGAGCTGGTGGAATGTTGACAATATAGGGATGGTAAGCAACCGCGTTTGGTTCCCCGGGGATAGAAGCTGGTGGAATGATAAATCGTACCGGCTATCTAGCTGGTGGTTAGTGTAACGACTACAAAATCCGAAAACCAAAAGATATTTCGTATAAATACTATTCCAAACAGTCGTGTAACTTTCCATGTTTATCAGAAAATATAGTGTTTACCCTACCTTTATTGCTCTAGGGTATTCTTTGTGCCCAAGAATTTCAGCTCATTGTAATTGCCCGGCGTAGTTTTAATAAAACTTTTTGCATTAGACCACGTACACACGGGAGTTGAGATAGAAGTTGTGTTTAGGCTTGGGTTACATAGGTAGGCTTTTCAAATAGATTCTGCTTTACACTAATGTTAACGTAGGTAGCAAAGTGAACGGAAAAAAATACAAATACTAGCTGTGCCCGCGACTCTGTACGCGTGAAAATAGTTTGAATAATATTTCCATTTTGCAATATTTTTTCTTATATATCTTCATAGTTTTATACAGTCCACTCAACAGTAAATTTTACATAACATCAGAGTACCTACTTATTTACATATTGGAGATGTAATAATCCCATTTGAATATATTTGATGCCAAAACTCTAACATTGAGAACATTCCACGAAATCCTTGAAATGAAGACTAAAATTAAAACCAGTTTTATTTGTTAAAAGCACGAGTATTTCACTCTTTGAATAAGCAATGTTACTTAGTTGCTAAGCTTTGAAAATAAAATTACATTGTTGCTTGTATTTTGAAAGGACTTTTATGGAACACCTTCAAAAATAGGGTTTATGGCAATAGTTAAGGTAAAATTACGTTTTTTTAGTTACTTTGTTTTATTTCATAATATTGTAGTCCGTGCTAGTCTTAGCATTTTTACAGGAATCCTTTTTGTTAAAACTATTTACTAGCTTAAATCCCAGTTTCAAACGCGTGAATTTCGGTTTACTTTAACCTATAATATGACTGGAATAATAATACACTCTAATAATGATAGAATTCTTAAAATCGGTACAGTAGTTTTTAAGTTACAAACATACAAACCTTTCTTTCCAATATTAGTACAATATAAAAAAAACCGGCCAAGTGCGTGTCGGACTCGCATACCGAGGGTTCCGCCGTACAAACGTAGCGGTTTACAATTTATGACGTATTAAATCAAATTACTTACTAGATATCGTTCAAACCAAATGCATGGTAATGCGTAATGCACATCATATTATATTTTTTTTAGTTTTAATATTATCTTATTTTGGAACTTACAGAGAGGGGACACATTTTAATCACCAAAATATTTAGATTGAATGACGATTGTGTTGGTCTTTGTTTTGGTTTAACTAGTTACTGTGATTAAAATTTTAAAAGGTTTCGTGTTTTTCTGTTAGGTTACCTTAAGCTATTGTTTCATACCAAAATTCAAGATTCAATGTCAGCGGGAAGTAGTCTTTAAGTTTTGATTCCGTTGCGAGTAGTGGCGAATTTCAAAATTATGCGGTATGATTTATAGGTAGGTACCTACCTCAGCGTTTTGAATTTTTGCGTTGATTTAGAATTTTTCACAGTTTAGAGGCAATTAGATTTAAGAAGTGTTTGATATGAATTTCAACTTTAATATCTCTACGCTACGCGTTCATGTGAAAAAGGGTAGGTAGTAAGTTAATAATTTAAAAAAAAAAATATTTTGTCATGTAAGCAAAAATAATATTCTAATATTTTATATAACTTCAAATTTATCATTTTCGCAATTTTTCCTTTATCTGTACTATATAACGTTGCTTCGTGCCGAATTTCAAGATTCTGAGTTCACGGGAAGTACCTTGTAGGTTTTGATTCCCTAGCGTGTGACGGAAATTCGTCTAAGGTGTCGGTATACGAGGTGTGGCTATTAAATAACGAGACTGACGCTGCTACAGGAGAAGTGCTCATGCGTCGAACGCCAGCAACCAACAGCTGTTAGCGTGAAGCCTTCTCTTTCGAATGAAGTGCCTCTCGCTTCTGTAAACAAATCAGTATAGCCGTAGCCTTCATTCGCATTAAAGTTGTTTTTTTGTTTCGCCGGAAAAATGTTAAATGTAACAGTATCTAGCAACGAATTGTTGTGAAAGGACATTGTCAGAAACCGCCTTAGATTCCTGGGCACAGCAGTAAAGTATCAAAATTAATCTCTTACTTTTTGAAAACTTAAATATTAATTAGATTGTAACGGACACTTGAGGATTAGAAAATGAAATAATAAAAGTCTTTTATATGTATTCCATAATACTATGACGACATCCGGACATTTTAGGGCGTGGCCTGCTCCATATCCTATGAAGTTCCATAATTTGTGTCGATAAAATCTATGTAAAATCGGCACAAGGCAATGCCGTACTTCATTGTTAGGAATCCATGTAATAGTGATGTTGACTGCGGTCATCATAGACAATAAGATACCGATCTTGTAAATAAAATAAATCGTCCATATTGCTACAGTATGACTAGATTTTAATTAAAAGTTAAAAATATATTGCACGATACTACAAGAAGCTATCTAATGTGTCCAACTGGTCGAAGGTTATGAATAAAATAAAAAGAATTGTGATCATAACACTGATATAGACAATGACAACAATATGGGATCATCTTTAATATATCTGTAACAGTTTCAAAATCCGATGAAAAATCCAATGCCGCTTAAAGTGAGAGAAATGTCTAAAGTTCTAATAGAATTGAAAGTTTTATTCGCTCAAAATGCTTATAACAATAATTGGTAATACATTTCAAATATTAAGTACCTTTATAATGTATCGATAGAACCAAAATGATGTCCTCTCAGCTTGGAAAGGGAAAACCCAGGATTGGGGGAGCGCTCCAGGCAATGTTCAGAACATTTCATAGGTAGTAGTAAATAATATTTATTTTATTATTAAAATTGAATATTTTGATATTGATAAAATTGAATATATCTTTCGATTCAAATACCGAATATTTTTCAATCGATAATAATTATCGAGAATTGTTAATAATATTCAATTAAAAGTTGTTCAATCCCTAGTCATGCATAGACTAAGACGGTAACCATGGAGATAGTTAGTTTGGTAAGTCACGTGTTAAATGTCAAGAGTGAAAAGTAAACATAGGATTCATGTTATTTACTTACGTGCAAAATGTAAGTAAGTAAATCATAAAAGTGGAACGCCGAGCTATTTCCAAAACCCGTCCAATAATATAATACAATTTGGCTGCGACAACTACAATACAGAACATCTCCCAAATCGATGTGCATAAAATAATATAATACAATACTAGAAAGTAAGAGGTTATGATAACAATATTGCTATCAATAAGTTTATAGAATTGGTCCGCCAGGAATAATTGTTCTTACATAAAGATTTGTGTCATTTAGAACCTAGAAAGTATTTTTTCGGCACTGTTGATCTAACGGCGAACAATGTATGGAGAACGAACATTGTCCTTTCATATGAAACTTGAAAAACCCGCTACTGAAACTTATAATTTATTGAAAGAAGTGTATGGCAATGAATGTTTATCGCTTGCACGTGTTTTTGAGTGGTTTAAGTCTTTTTAAAACGGCCGAGAAAACGTTCAAGATGATTCACGCCCGGGTCGCCCTTCCACGTCAAAAAATGTTGACAATATCGAAAAAATCGGTAATCTAATTTGAACTAACCGTCAGTTAAGTGCTCGTGCGACTGCTGAAACTGTACGGATTGATAAAGAATCCGTACGGCAAATATTACATAGCAATTTTACACATTCAAAAAGTGTGTGCCAAAATGGTGCCTAAAATTCTCACTTTTGAACAACAAGAAGCTCACAAAAATGTTTGTACTGACACTTTGAATGCCTTATTCGCCGGGTCTTGCGCCGTGCGACTTCTATCTGTTTCCTAAGGTGAAATCTGCATTAAAAAGAACAAGATTTGAGTCTGTTGAAGCTGTGAAAGAGAAAGCGGCACGCGTCCTGAAGGAGCTGATAGAAGAAGACTTCCAGCACTGTTTCGAACAATGGAAGATTCGCATGGAGCGTTATAGGGATAGAGGAGGGATGTATGTTCAAGGTGATATTAAGTAAAAAAAGTATAAAATCAAAATAAAATGGTTTTACAGCGTCAGTCTCGTTATTTAATAGCCACACCTCGTAAACTGCTGTATCTTTTGATCGCGTTAACTTAGAAGTTTGATTATTTCACTGCTTAAAGGGACAATAAACCTAGGTATTTGGTATAAATTTCAATTTGATACCTTTATTCGTTCGTGAGAAATAAGGTAGTAAGTTTCATTTTATTAAAATATGTTTATAATATTATATAACTAAGAAAATGTGATTTTCGCAATTTTTCCTATATTTGCATTATATGACAATGCTTCATGCCAAATTTCAAGATTCTGAGTTTACGGGAAGTATCCTGTAGGTTTTGATTCCTTTGAGAGTGTCGAAAATTTGTTGAAAATATCGACATAATCGGCTGTATCTTTTGATTGGCTTGGCTTAGAAGTTTGATATGTTCCCAGCTTAAAGGGACAATAGACCTGAGTATTTCATGTGAATTTAAGCTTGATACGTCTACGCGTTCTTGAGATAAAGGGTCTTGACAGACAGACAGACGGACAACAAAGTGATCCTATAAGGGTTCCGTTTTTTCCTTTTGAGGTACGGAACCCTAAAAAGGTACGATCGTCATCATTTCAGTCAAAGAACACTCACTGCTGAACATAGGCTTCCCCCAATTGGCCAGTTAGGAAGCGGCCTGCATGCAGCGCCTTCCTGCAATCTTTAAAAGGTAACATTTAGGTCTCATTCGTTTCTTATCTACAACATTCACAAATCATTATTGTTTTAATATCTTAAGTCCTACTACTATAGTTTGTCAACCACTTAAAAGTTCCAAATTGGATTTATAAGTTGTTGACGTCTCTAAATTTAAGTTATTTCAGAACTTTGACAATAACATGTATCAAAATAGTCTGTGTTTTAGTCAATTTGTCTGATTTCTTATAAAGTCAATGTACGGATGAAGGCTCATCAAGCTAAATTTAGGCATTCTATTAATTATGTTAATATTATTAAGTGCCAATTTGCAACAAAGATATACTTATTATTATATTGTGATGAAATGTTTGTAAGTATACCTATGCTTTACTTTTTAAAAAATCTTGATTTTGCTCGTATGTTATTCTGGTAGGATTATGTTCTTGAGTGGAAGGGAAATAATTTTCATCATCATCATCATCATTGCAGCCACAGGACGTCCACTGCTGAACAGAGGCCTCCCCCAATGACTTCCACATCGCACGGTTGGTAGCGGCCTGCATCCAGCGCCTTCCTGCTACCTTTATCAGGTCTTCGGTCCACCTTGTGGGTGGACGTCCCACGCTGCGTTTTCCGTTACGGAAATAATTTTACTAAATAATAAAAGGTATTTTTTCACCATTTTAGGGCATCCTACCAACTGAACTACTTATACGAGTACATAATAATGATACCTACGTTGCTGAAAATCAGAGCTTTTTAAATACATAATTACCTACTGTATAAGTATCTCTGTATGGTTTCTTTTCACAAAAACCGATTGGTTCTTGTCAGTTTCTGAAGTCTTACCTCTGTTCAAAGTCACTTTTCCTCTGAAATGTAGAATTCTTGTTCATTTCACCCAATATAAAACTTGTGACCCGAAGAAGTAAGCCCGGGGCCATTTTCCCTGATCAGCTTAGAAGAATCAAATGAATCCCCGAGAAAAATCGCCCTTGAAACTTTTTAATAAAAATATTCAATCATTGCGCGCCAAACTTTGTCAAAGATTGTTCGAAGTTAATAAAATGCAGATGAGTAAGAACTTTTTCTCCTTGGAACATTGGTCTTACTAAGGAAGATCTATTATGCCATTTTTAATACAATATTCTATGAAACCGGTGATTAATGTAACTACGTCAAAAGCATCTTTTTATACAAGTCAAGCTGTGGTTAAGGTGAGCTAGGTTTACGAAACATTACTCTTTAAGAGCGCTTTCACATTAGGGCGTTAGAAGCGCCATAGCAGCGCGGCAGCGGCGTTTTTATAATTTGAAGGCATGCATCCGCTGTCACATAGTGTCACAGTAGATATATGAGCTAAAGCAGTACGGAAACTTAGCCCTTTCGGCGAGTTAAATACCTACACTTCAACTGAGTGTTAGGGTTGACACTCTTAATCTTTATAAAATTAATAAGGTTCTGACTTACTTATTTATTAAAACGTTTATTTAGGTTTTTTAATTATCAAATACCTTAATGGAATGAATTAATTGACTAAGTAGTTAACAAAAAAATAAAACGTTAATTAGGTTCTATAATGATCGAATACATCATCGAATAAATTGATTAAGTACTATTAAAGGCCGGTAGAAGATATTCTATTCTCATAAATAAAATACCGGATACTTACTTTCAGATAGCTATTGCCTCATTTTAAATACAGTTCATCACTTAGTACAAAAGCGCGCGGAGCAAATTACTTTATCAAATAGAACACATACATTGATAAAAAGCGTAATTACATAATTTAAAAAGAACTATTACTAAATCAGATGTAAGCACTTTATTTAAAAAGTAATATTTAATCATTTTTACAATTCAGAATTATTACGAAGTTTAAAAAATGAAAGTTCTGGTTTTGAAGATGCCGAGTTCAAGCAGCCGTATACTACGCAATAATACACTCATGGCATGTTTTTAAAAATACAGCGGACAGTGCATGCAATAAAATTATTATTAAAAACACAACGCGCGCGACACTCGCGACGGAGCGTCTTTCCGTTCTATACATAGCCAGAACGCAAGGGTGTGAAACTAATCGAGTATAGTTTGGAAATGACTTTATTTACTAAGCTCCTCCAAACTATACACGACCAGTACGCATATGCTGCGTACTGCTCGCGTATACTTTGTAGTGACTTAGGTCAAATATCTTACTCCAAAATATACATCGCCAGTACGCATACGGACTAATCATGTATGTATTGTAATAAGTGCGTGATTACAATTTATACGCGAGTAGTTGCATGCTAGTCATTTTGACTTATTGACCTCTCTTTCTATTACATATTAATTAATATCTGCGTGTCTACTTTAAACATTGAATCATCTTTCGACACGTGTCATTGTTTTGATAAAGGATTTTTTGGTGTTTCTTATTCTGCCATAGAAAAGATATTTGTTTTTTGGGCTGATATTTCACCAATTGTCGTAGGTATGGAAATATGTCAAAATGATTTTATTCTTGAGATAAAAGTTAATAAATAAAATAAATAAATAAATATCCTTAGACATTTTACACTGCGCTTCTAGTCCCAAACTAAGCAAAGCTTGTACTATGGGTACCTACTAGACAACGGATATAAACATACTTACTTTTTTTTGTAAATACATACTTATTATACATAGAAAACACCCAGTCCAATACAAACAAATATGTTCATGCACACAAATGTTTGTACTGTGCGGGAATCGAACCCGCTACCTCCGGAATAGTAGTCCGTTTCGAACCACTACACCAAACGGCCGACAATACAAACCTAGCATTTAAAGTCTCGCATAATATTGTATTTAATGCACGTTGAACTTTCTTCTCTCACTCATAAACTCACTCTCAAAATGAGAGCATTTTAATTAAATTGTTATTTAATTTGAAATCTACCTAATCAATTTAATTTCAAAAACCACTTACAATAGTGTTAAAAATCTAGATTTATTATAGATTCAGTAACATAATAATATTTTATGTAATAATATCAAATAAATGTAATTTTAAATATAGTTCCATATTTTACTGAATTTTACTAAATCAATATCAACTAAACACACTCTAGTCAAGTGTAAGTGGTGTAGTAGAAACTAATAGAGTATAGTTTGGAGATGACTTTTTTTACTAAGCTCCTCCAAACTATACACGATCAGTACGCAAAATTCGTGTATAGTTTGGAGTCACAGATTTACAAACAGGCACTACAAAATATACACGAGCAGTTTCCTATGGGTGCGTTCTGGCCATGTATAGAACGGAAAGACGCCGCGACGGATGGACTGCGAGGTTCGCTTAGAGCTCGTGTAAAGCGTGCGTCTGTGTGCGTGAGTCTGATTTCGAGCGTTTGTATGAAGCTTCCGTACTGTTTGATTTATCTACTGTGATAGTGTGATATTTTCGGCAGCGCGTCTGTCGCGCGTTTGTCGCGCTGCTAAATCGCCTAAATGTAAAAGCGCTCTAAATCCCTTGAAAGCTAGGGAAGGGAGCAGAAGTGCTGAACTAAATAAGACTTTTAATATCGTTTAATGTTATCAATAATTATGCACCCTACGCATTTTGTTTACGTCATGATTTAAAGTTACATAACTTTAAATCCTTTTTTCACACAAAGTTAAATAGGTTTCAGGTTTACCTTTCCGGTGTTTTTGACTCGTTCTTTTTGACACACCCTATAATATCTTCTTCTGCTACTGGCTCGCTTTATCCCGTTATCATGCGCCGCGATTTAAATATATCTTGAAGGTCTTATTTTGACACACTCCATATATTTATAATATTACCTACATAATGTATTATTTAAAAAGAGACTTAAATCAACTCGGTCTTAGCACCACCTATTAACTTTGACCGTAACATTAACGATAACCGGTGTTTTTTGTATGGAATTTGACAGATTTTTGACGTTTGTCAAAGTTAAAGTAAGATGGTGCAACCTATCATTAAACTTTTGTAACTAATGTTCTACAGACACATTAGCAAAACTGGACAATCGATTTATTCGTATGTTTTAGAAAAAAGGTATTTTTCTTCACATCTCATCTTTTCAGATGCTTAACCCTAAATAGCTCAATCCATTTAGCCTTACATAATTCCCAGAGCACATTAACCACGAATCAGACCCCATGTAAACAGGAAACCAGTCCCCATCATTTTATACCTTAAACTTCACGGATTACAGTCCAATTTAGCACTAATACTATCATGAAATATTCCGGTGTAGTACGTTCTTAATTAAATAAAACGGTCGTACTCCAACTTGGGACGAATTAACGGTGTTTACGTAAAAATGCCAGTCTGACAACTGACATGGCTATTAGGGAGGCCAGTGAAATTAAAAATATTAAAGCACTGAGCTCATTATTACAGAGATGTATAGAGTTGTGTATACCATGTTTTTTTTTTATGTGACAGGAGGCAAACGAGCAGACGGATCACCTGATGGTAAGTGATTACCGTCGCCCATAGACACCCGCAGACCCAGGGGCGTTACAGGTCCGTTGCGTTTTTACGCAAATAAAGATTCTGATTCTGAGAAAAAAAAAACAGTAGATGTAAAATTAAGAAACTTTGATAATAACTGTGTAAACCACCAAGTACTATGAAGTGTATATGTATAGTTACGTTTCTAATTAAATTATTTCGTCCTTTTCATGATATTTTTAAAATAATTTTTTTACAGGTTATTTAAAAAATTGGCATTAGAGAAAATTATCAGAAATACTTAAGATAAAATATATTTTTTATAATGAAAAAGAGGCTGCGTGAAAAAAAAATGAAACTTTACAGGACTTATTCATTTGGTAGCTACTTATTGGTAAAAAGTGGTTTATTTTACCGCCATCATAAGTTTTGAACTCAGCAGATAATAACATCTGTAAAAGCTCCTTAAATCAATTAATATTGTGATACAAGATTTTACTCAGAACCGCTTCAAATCCTCAATCAAAAGGCACATCTTTCAACCCGCAATTACAAGGGTCTTTCTCCACGGCTTTTCGCATAATAATTTTCGTATAATGCCTTACATGATACACACTTCCTATAAAAGGCTCGTTACACACTAACGAGCTAATTTAACTTGCAATAAAGCCGCGTACACATCAAAGTGGAGTTGGGCCAATTATTACCAAGTTGATGAATGGGACGATCTCTGAACGCATTAAAGTAATTTAGCTCATTACTGTGGGAATACTAGGAAATTCATAAACATATGCCCTTTGACGTTATTGGTTGGCCGCAGGAATCTCCTATGAAGTAGTTTAATTGCGCAATTATCTACAAAAAGAAAGAAAATTAGGTTATTCCAAAGATATTGCATGTTTTTTAGGCGCTAGGTATCTTATTGAAATAATGAAAAAAAGACATTTTTTCATTTTTTCGTCCACAATTTTAAGCCTCATAGAGCATAATATTATGGGTACTATTTCTTTTGTCAGGTAAATAATGGGTTCACAATCCAACATCGTTCGTTCGTTTCAGCCAAACGATGTCCACTGCTGGACAAAGGCCTCCCCCAAGGTTTTCCACAATAAATGGCCCTGCGCTGCCCGCATCCAGGCTCTTCCCGCGACCTTTACCAGATCGTCGGTCCATCTAGTACGAGACCTGCCCACGCTACGTCTTCCAAGACTGGCTGGAAGAGAATCCATAATACGACAACTTAACTCATCCCCAAAATGATTATAGTCCTACAATTTAGTCTGCAAAACCGTACAAGTAAAGAATAAAATCCTTTTTCGAACAACAGTTTTAAATTCCAAACTTTAGTTGACTACTCCGATGATACAGAATTAAAATTGCATACATTGCTTCTTTCGCTCGTTCGCAACTACCAGACCATAACTTTAGGAACTTGCAGTGAAGTTAGATCGCTTTGTACGTAATAAGAAAAACTTGTGTTGCTGTTGTGGTGATAGGGTCATGTCGCTGGTTTGCGTCCACCTACCTCGTTCATTCGTCAGTTCGTTTCAGCCAAATGACGTCCACTGCTGGACATAGGACTCCCCCAAGGATTTGCATAACCACATACCTAGTTATTTTGTAAACGATGGATCGATCTTGTAAAAACAGTGGAAAATATAAGTTTTTGACAGTATCGACTGCCAAGTTGTAGAAATTTCATTAAGACTTTCTGTTTTATTAGAGTGTCGGTATGCTTATTTTATGATAAAGAAATCTTTGAGAAGAAGACTATGTTTTGCAGTGGACGTCCTGTGGCTTAATGATGAAGATGCTTATTTTATAAGTTTTTATAAAGCAATCCGTCGCTTGAACGTAAATAGGGTGGTGGACGCAAACTAGCGAGATGACCCTATTACTTACCGCTTTCAGTATTCAACTTCTGTAGTTCAGGCACAATAAAGATACGTAGCATTATAATGTTGTACGAATATAATGAAAAACGATCTATAGTCTTGATTGTTCGTTGTAGAAGTTTCAACTACGAGTAAGAGAAGCAATTCTGAGTCATTTTGAATTTCAGTATCGCTTCTTTCGTTAGTGTTTTATTCAAATAGGAAACACTTTTTCATATAAGGCGACATAGTCTCACACGTTTTCTGTGAGTCAGTTTAGAGGCTTTGTTAGGGTCATCGGCTACTCGGATGGATTGAACATAATTATTCCTAGACCCACAAAGTGGCCGACGACCTCATAAAGCAGGAAGGCGCAGGATGCAGGCCTCTACCAACTGGGCATGTGGAAATCATGGAAGGGCTATCAATGTTTAGCAGTGGACGTCATATGAAGTGATGATGATGATGATTCCTAGGCAGTCATGGATAGCATCTTGAGTAAGCTATTTTGGCTTTATCTCTTAGGTACGGGACTATTCCCACCGCTGCAACTTCTGTGTAGCCAGGATCTACAGCTTGACTGCCTTTAAAAACCCAACCAAATCTCTTAGGTAGAAATACATAATTATGATATCATCACATTTGTTACTTGTATTTTTATTTCGTCGCTAAATCTTGCTATACGGGTCTACTGTATCCAACCCTATTTTAGATTGTCAGCAGAGGCTGGAGTTCTAAAGGCGTTTCTTTGAAAGAATGTGAACTTTTAAAAAACATGACCACTTAAAGTTCGGGGTCGGACAAAATGCGGTCTCACTCTAGTTTCTTGTTTGTGGTCGCAATGTGGCTCGTTTACCCTGACTGAGTTCAACAATCGCTATTATACTGTACTTTTTATAAGACTGTTGAAGTTCTAAGCATTTTTAGCCGTAACAATTCATTTTCTTGTATGCGTACGTTTGTCGTTGGTTGTCTTAATAAAAAAATAATATAAAGACTGATAATATAAGTAAGTAGGACTCATCATCATCATTACAATCAACGGTTGTTCATCGCTTTACGTGATGAGGTTCGCCCTTAGAGAGCGCCAGTACAGAGCACTAGCAGGTGCATATCTCTTGATTATTTTATCCTATCTCTGCCTACTTACTATCATAAATCGATCGTCGGTCCATCGTGCGTCTGTCAAAGTATCCTTTATCCTTTTTTTTAGTCTATCAAAGTATATTTGCCCAGATGTGGTTTCCGGTTGAGAATATTGTTTACTACATATTTCACTGGTTCTGCCTTTGAGATGGCTAGTCCACTGCGACTGTTTTCGACTATATCCGTCAGTCCATCGTCATTACTAGGAGTGCAAGTGTGGTTTTGTTCCCCAGCCCTGCGTGCCGAAACAACTGCACGCAGGAAGATTTATTAAAGGCTTACTGACAACACTACTCTTGTTGCGGAGTTTTGGGCTGACACTGTGTAAGTTTGTTGTCGACACGACAAGAAGAAGATTACTTGTCCCAGGTTCAGTTTAAAAATATCACGATGGTTTTATCATCTCGGTAAAATATCGAATATTGTATCACGCGATGTTTCTAAAAACATCCTTGTTTTGTATACCGCCAAACATCACTGGCATCTTAATTAGATGTGCCATCAAGGTATCTACTAGGTCATAAATTATTTACATTTTGAAGAACGACTTTTTAGTAGATTTAATACGTGTTTGTTGTAATGAATTACTTCATGATGGACGTAAAAATACATTCATCAACTTCATGTCGTAATTCAAATAGTTATTGTATCTAGCTTTTCTCTATGCAGGGTGATTCTCAGCTAATAGGTGAAGAAGAAATGAATCATCTCGGACGATACCAAATCGATGTAATATGTACCAGTGTACCTACATTTTTAGACACGTGAATGTACGCACATTACACCGACTGTCACTGATTAGTTTGGTCGGGCAAACTATCGGCAGGCAAAAAAGACTGTAGTATTTCGAAAAAAGTACTAATGCGATATCTCTGTTTAATATATTTCGAGATATTTTCTCTATTAAACAAGAATGGCTCCTGTCTGAATATTATTTGTTGAATAAATTGATGCTTCGTCGAAGCCAGAATAAATGTAATTTCTAGGCTGTTTCAGACACAATCCAGATTTTCTTGTTATCTGGAGCGATTTCGACTAAATTGGGCAGCGTTTGAAGATATTTATTTGTTCGCCAAAAATGGATGAGACATGTTTATTTAAGAGATGTGGGAATTCGAGTTATTTAGTCCATGTTCGATTTTAGATTACATGGATTTTCAATACAGATTGGAGTTATCCAATGTTTGTTGATCACTAGGTTTTGCCTGCGGCTTCCCTTGCGTTAAATTATGGAATATCTATATAAAATTTGTTTCTCCATATGTAGGTACAAACTTTTAACCCCTTAGGTCCCTTTCTCACGGCAATGAGGATCATTTCGATTTTTAGCTGTGAATGCAGATTTATAGGGCTAAGAAATCCTTAATACACAGTCCAAAAATTTTTGTTCTACGACAAAAATTGACGAAGTTATGGCCAAATTACTAAAAAAGTTCACTGACCGCCCGGCGCGGGACCGTTGACGTCACTGTATCCGATCCGAACGCTGCCGGCGTACTGCGTGGATAGAAAATATTTTTTTCTAGCCAAACTATCAGTTTGAGAGAAAAACTTGTAATGACATATATTCATCAGAATAAAGTAAGCTATCGATAGGTAATTTTAAAAATAGAAATTGTGAAAAATAACGCAAAAAATCCATACGCTCATACGATTCAATGGAACGCAGAGACGCGATTGGGGTCTCCGCGGTGGTATATTTGGCGATTTATTCAAATAAAGTGTTCATAAGTGTTGTTAGAGTCATATCTTCTTCCAAGTAAAATATAAATATGTATAAGTATTAATTTTAAATTTACTTCTAACAATAAGGTATAGCTGAGGCAGATACACTCTGCCTAGACTACAAGACATTTCTATGCAGATCATTTCGATGTACACGCAATACCTACCTGTTATTTAGTTTTTCTGAGTTAAACCTACGTACCTACCTATCTATTCGCCGTTCCCATGGGCGGACCAGCTGCTGCAGGAAAAGACAGCTGCTCCCTCCTGGAAATCTATTTAATCTTAGCCTAGAAGCTGGGTATGACTCCCCCGCCCCCCTCCTCTCCCCAGGTCATAAGCTGGGCATGACTTCCCCCTCGGCCAGAAGTTGGGTATGATTTACCCCCCCCCCCAGGCCCGAAACTGGGTATGACTTGACCCCTCCCTCTCCCCCCAGGCCAGAAGCTGGGTAAGGCTTGCCCCTCCCCCCAGGCCATAAGCATAAGCTGGATATGACTCCCCTTCGGCCAGAAGCTGGGTATGACACCCCCCCCCCATGCCAGAAAAGCCAGAAACTGGGTATGATTTGACCCCCCCCCCCAGGCCAGAAGCTGGGTAAGGCTAGCCCCTCCCCCCAGCCCATAAGCATAAGCTGGGTATGACTTCTCCTCGGCCAGAAGCTGGGTATTACATACCCCCCCCCCCCAGCCCATAGAAACTGGTTATGACTTGACCCCCCCCCCCCATCCCCCAGGCCAGAAGCTGGGTAAGGCTAGCTCCTCCCCCCAGCCCATAAGCATAAGCTGGGTATGACTCGCCCTAGGCCAGAAGCTGGGTATTACATACCCCCCCTCCCCCCAGGCTAGAAACTGGGTAAGGCTAGCCCTTCCCCCCAGCCCATAGAAACTGGTTATGACTTGGACCCCCCCCTCCCCCAGGCCAGAAGCTGGGTAAGGCTAGCCCCTTCCCCCAGTCCATAAGCATAAGCTAGGTATGACTCCCCCTCGGCCAGAAGCTGGGTATGACTTACCCCCCCCCCCCCCCCCCCAGGCCAGAAACTGGGCATGACTTGCCTCTCCCCCCCTCCCACCAAGGCCAGAAGCTGGGTAAGGCTTGCCCCTCCCCCCAGGCTATAAGCTGGGTATGACTTATCCCCCCCCCTCCCCAGGCCAGAAACTGGGTATTAGCATCATATTATGTATTATTATATTCAATACAAACAATCATTAACCTTACCAATTTTCTTTAATTTATTTGTATAATGGTATTGCATTGCATTATGATTGTATGTTATTAATCCGTAGTTGTTGCATAAAATTGGTTACAATGCTGGATGTTACTCACCTTCCCTTTCGTGTGATTGTAGTGCTGCGGATTGCTCTTAATTTGGTTTTATTATTTGGCACTGCTTTCTTGAAATATCCTTTAAATGTACCACATTTAATCAATTTACGTGGCAATTATTCTCACATCTCGTGCACATGTCGGTCGTTGACACTTGACAGTAAATGACAGTTCTTTCTTTTTTTTTTTTATATATATTTTTTTTTTCTCTCCTCAACTTTTCTACCATTGATTTTAAATAATTTGAGGCCTTATGGTTATGGCCACATATCAATGGCAACAATTAGATAAGTAAGGAATGGTGTTTTTTAATAATTTATTTGTATTTTAAATCTAATTTATTTTATTTAAATGTGTTTTAATTATGTAATTAATAATTAAAATCTAAATTTATTGTAATTTATTATAATTGTAATTTATTATTATTGTAATTCATAATTTATTACCTAATGTAAAATGAATTTATTTTTATTATTTAATTTTTATGGTGCTTTTTTGTTTCTTTCTTTTTGTTTGTTTGTTTTCTCTTTTTCTATTGCGCCCCCCTGCTGCGTTCTCCCTGCTGCCGGACTTGTGGACTCCTTTCTCCTCTTGCATCTCCGTCAGCAGGGGTACGCCGTGACAACAGAGGGCCCCCGCTGAAAATCAGTTTCAAGACAAGCCCTGGCGGTCTTGATGTACGCTGAGCGGGTGCCTTTTTGTCAGAGGGGCACAAGCAGTTAATTGTCCACTTGTTTATTTCTCTCTGTTTTAATCTATGTCTTACCTGCTTGTATACCTTTCTTGCAAATAAAAAGTTTTCTATTCTATTCTATTCTATTCTATTAAGTTACACTCACCCCAACCGCGTCTCCGCATTGCATCGAATCCTATGAAAATGTGGTTTTTGGACATAGCGATACTTAATTTTCACAATTTTTATTTTTTTAAATTACTGGTCGATAGGTTACTTTATTTTGATGAATAAATGTTATTAAAAGTTTTTTTCTAAAACTGATGGTTTAGCTGGAAAAAAATATTTTCCATCCCAATAGTACGCCGGCTGCGCTCGATTCGGATATAATGACGTCACGCGGCCCTGCGTACGTTGACTTTTAGCGGCAAAAACGGCCTATGTTTATTACTTAATATCTTCGTAAGTAATGGTCCGATTTGGATAATTCAAAAAGATATATCTTTCTTATGTCTTAAAGATTAACGTAGATACTAGTTTTATTGAATTTTCTACAACAGTACTGATCCTCATTCAGTTCGCAGGATCCAGTAATGCAGGGTCCTGCAAAACTGGACTGTCGTGTGAACATACAAGTGTGTGTTTGAAATTTGAATCCCATATTCAAACGGATCGGTTTTTGCGGATCACTGCAAACGTAATGTTCGTGTGAATGTAATATTAAAACGTGATCCTGCAAAAAGCGGGATGTCTCCGTAGGAAAGAACCAATAGGGGGTTAATTTTAGAAAATCCTTTCATAATTGATGTGAACGTCATATAAATCTACGCGCCCAATTTCAGCGCATTCCGTCCAGTGGTTTGAGTTACATATAAAAATACTCTATTTCTACTGGACACAAGGTGTGTATTTCCTCAAACTAATTAGCAAAAATCATAAATAACTTGAACAAATCGAGCTGCCTAAGGCGGGAATTGAACCCACGACCTTTCGCTTGCCGGGCGACTGCTCTTCCATCTGAGCTCCTAAGACACTGGATGAACCCGTCGAAATTTTCAATTGTTAATACGCTGTTACGGCCAAAATTAAGTAGTTTTGAGATGCAACTCTTAACGCTAAAAATTAAATAACTATATTTCCTCATCATCGAGTCACACACTTGCATTCAATATTGCCATCGCATGAATGTCCAAATTGCCTGCCCATTTAGATCATGGCAATGTTCTAAACCGTTAAATCAGTGTTGCCCTAATCAAAAACGCGATCAGCCCGTGGCCCGTGTAATGACGCGTTTAGGTCCTACCACAGCTAATTAGAGCCTTGCTTGACGCTAATTGGGATCGCTTTGCAGTTATTTTGGGTGCTGGGTGTGCGGTAATGTGTTGGGATTAGCCAGAAAAGAAACAGTTAAAAAAGTGTTAGTAATAGTATACGAGTAAATCTAAAAATATTCTTACTGCTATGAAAAAAAAAAGCTGTAGAGTTTGTTTGGTTGAACGCCCTGATTCAAACTGGAAAATTCTTTCTGAATTGGATAGTTCAAGGAAGGTTAACAATAGAAGCGGAGTCTCAATGAAAAATGTTGCACAATCGGGAAAATGTTTATCCCCTCCAATTACTTAATTTATTGCTGGTGTTAAGAGTTGGTTCATATTATTATTACAGTAACTTTCGACAAAAAGAGCAGTGTTATAAGATTTTTTCCTACGCAGTTGTCGTATAAAAAAGGTATTATTTGAAAGAGTTCTAACTCAGTATTATACTCGTAATACAAAAACTTCATAACAACGACCTGTTTAGGTATTACCTAAAGCCTCTTTAGCAGGCTATTTCAAAACCTATCAGTATCAATTTCACCCGACCAAAACTAGGGCGACCCAAAAATGGACCAAAGAACGAAATCCGTTCGGACTACAGATTCGAATGTGCCCAATTCGGAACATCATTTCCCCACTTTATTGGGCCCAACGAAAATTTAAGATCCTACCTTTGGATAGTGGGCAAGGGTTCTCACCTGGGGCCTCGTTACGGCTGCAAAAGTCCTAGGGATTTACCGTAGTGATGTACTCGTTGCAGATGAACAATATATCGACTTATTTTATCGATAGCGCAACTAGTCGATTGATTTCAGCAATATAATTTAGGGTTACAAATAAAGACAATGCTTGCGACTTTGTATGCGTAGTAGTATTTTATTTATTAATATCTAACTACATATTTATCTACCTTGAGTTATCAATTGAGTGTCAAGCCTTTACTACATTGTTTGTCTGGTAATGTATTTTTGGCCTTAATTGGTACTCAACTCAGATGATTATTATTATAATTCTGTTTGTTATAATTTTATTTGTCAACTGGTTAACTTATGATGCCGTAACAGATTTAGTCATCAAAATAATGTAAATGGTGCATAATGTAAATACAGCCTATTAACCGTTTTATTTTATGTTGCACATCTTGAAAGATCAGACTATCGACAAACTCGACCGCTGATCGACATCACTATCGTAGAGGCCTTGGCCATAGAGTAAAGGATTTGGGAGAGAGGTGACAGTTTATGGGACTAGTTTGACATAAACTTTGAGATGACCTGGTTTACTGAAGTGATTTCTAAACATTATGATTCCTCTCTTGCTTATGTATTAAACGAGCTTGGAGTAGGTACTAATATACAAACCCCTATTATACAAAACTAGCGGCCGCCCGCGACTTCGTACGCGTGGATCCCGTAGTTAGTTCCGTGGAGTTTCGTAATATCCTTTTTTAGCGGATGCCTACGTCATAACATCTACCTGCATGCCAAATTTCAGCCCGATCCCTCCAGTGGTTTGGGCTGTGCGTTTATAGATATCTATGTCAGTCAGTCAGTCACCTTTGAGTTGTATTATATTTAGATAGGACTCGTGACAGAATGAGTGCCAATTGGCTAAGTCGTGATTTCAAGACCAAATCATTGCCATTAAAACAGAATCGCGTTAAATACCGATGGTGAAACCAATACTTGATGTATTACCGGACTGGGGAGTGTACCTAAGTCAATTCCTTTTTTGTCTATGGTAAATTAGAAAAGGTCTACCTGCACTGGAAACTAAAATAATGATGAAATTATAAAAATGAAATAAAAATGATGATGTAAAAAATGTAGCGAAGCGATAACGGTATTAAATCTAAATCATATTCATGAACGTTTCTTTACACTCAAACTGTATAGATCTGCAATTTAATTTCTATACATATAAATTCATATTATTATGAGTTTTCTACAGAAAACTGTAAACAAAAGACAAACAGGTATCAGAAAGATATAGTTGCCAGTCCACAAAACGGATTACCCTTCTTCTGACATTTCCACCTTTACCTCCATATTGTTCACAAAACATAATATCCTGAAGGAGGCAAATATTGTCGTAGGACACAGGGTATTTTGGGATGCAATTCCTTCACCCTTATTATTTCCCGCATTATTTTCTTATGGCAATATTCACAGTGCGGAATAAGTTTTTCGGGTGGGGATTATGACGAGGTAAAAAAGGGGTAGGATCTGGCGTGATCCTGCGGAAACCGAGGGATGAAAATGTTTTTTAGGGAACGCTCGGAGGTATTTTCGGTGTAAGGAAGTTAAGGAGATGTACTTGTACATACGATCCGTCCGAAAGGAATCATATTCCTTTTAAACCTATAGAAAAATACCTACAACTCATGTTTTCTTTCTGTCTTTTTACTAAAGTAGTTTTTGCCGCAACTTTGTGTGTGTAAAAATAGTTTTTTAAGCAATAGGGATATTTCATGGGCAAAAAGTTCAAAAGAACAGGCCCGTGACGTCAAGGAGTGCTTATATGTGTAGCGCTTTGTGACGTCACGCGAAACTTTTACGTATCATACGTCTTCTATTTACTTGATTGATTGACAAATAAAAAATACGTGTCCAATATTTTTTCAAAATATAAATGACAAACTAAAAGTTTTTTTAGGAAACTAGCCTATTATCCAGACATTCAAGACTTTTCATTGCACAAGATTTTTCCGACCCTTAGAGGACAATGACACGAAAATTCCCATACAACCTCTTTTGCGAATAAATCCTAAGTGACTTAGATTATCATCATATATCTTCTTAAGGGATAACCTCATGATTTCATATCACTAAGCCCTTGCTAATCATTACCCCCGTGTTTCGCCCCACTGTTACCCCCTTGGGGAAAAACTTGTAGGATTTCAAACATACACCGAAAACTTACTTCCTTACAAGGGGACCTACAAATTAACTTACTTGGGAAGGGGTTAAATGAATGATGTCGCTTCATATTTGTAGGGTGATAACTTTGTTGAGAATCCTGTGGCATTATGTGTAATTTACTTAAGGTTTGGAGAGAAAATCATTTGGGTAACTAGTGCCATATTAAGTAGGTATAGAAAATTATAACGGTTTACTTATTTTTCACCAGAAGATGTTACCGTATTTTGTTTTTATTTTTTTGTTATATCGATTCTGGTATAAAATGATAGATTCGTCATTCTACAGATGTACATGGATAGGATAATTAATTACGTAGTTACAAAAATCACACACAATTTGGACGTTTGAGATAAAATAAAAAACCAACATTCGTACTAGGTAAGTACATCGAATGATTATGTAGGAATATCCTAAGCTAATGGTTAGACTTTAAAATTCAAAAAATATTCTGGTATCAATTTCATGATCAAAATTTCAGTTCTACCTACCTAAATAAGACCTGTAAAACCGTCTTACTTAACAATTGAATTTTCTTGTTTGTATTACAATTTGAAAAAATCTATAAAGTTTACAACTAACTATGATACAAAGTATACATAACAATTTCTACCACTCCCATTTTCCCAAATCGTCTGCTACAGAAAAGGTATACATCAAATAAACCAGGTTATGGAGGCCAAAAATTATGCGTCACGTAAACAATGTAATGTATTCAGTAAACATTGTATGGTGTAACGTGCTCTAGGGGTTTCAACCACAAGAGATACTCGCGCTGTAAAATTATATTAAACTGGCATACAATGTTGAGAAATTATGCGACTGTCAAAACTGGGTAATTTGGTGGTGAGATGACTCGGCATACTGGACTATGTATACTTCTTTACTATCTATCTTTAATCCCAACTAATATTATAAATGCGAAAGTAACTCTGTCTGTCTGTCTGTCTGTCTGTTACGCTTTCCCGCTTAAACCTCGCAACCGATTTCGATGAAATTTGGCAGGGACATAGTTTGAGTCCCGGGAATGGACATAGGATAGTTTTTATCCCGGTTTTTGAAACAGGGACGCGCGCGATAAAGTTTTTCTGTGACAGACAAAATTCCACGCGGGCGAAGCCGCGGGCAGAAAGCTAGTACATAATAAACGAGAAATGTCACTGACTCACTCACTCATCACGAAATCTCAGAAACTACAAGTGCTAGGAGTCTCAAATTTTGCATGGGGGTTCCTTTTAGAACGTAGGTGCTCATTTACACGGGATTTTGCAAAATTAAGCCCCTACGGGGGTAAAACGAGGTTCACGCGTACGAAGACGCGGGCGGCTGCTAGTTACTAATATTATATAGCTGAAGAGTTTGTTTGAACGCGCTAATCTCAGGAACTACTAGTACGATTTGTTTTTTTTTGTGTTGGATTTATCGCCCTTATTTAAATCGCAGAAATTTTCAATTATTCATTGGGATGAAACTTTGTAGGTTTATGCTATCAACCTGAAGGTTGAAAGCACATTCTCCGACTACTATTCTTTAGAGTTAAACATTATCTTTTTAGTACACAGGGATTTGTGTTTTATTACCATAGTCTGGATATAACATAAAGAACAAAACCGCATAAAGGCTCCTCTCTGTGGAACACTAAAGAGGCTATTATGCGATTAGAGGATAACTGACGCCCTTCAGAGGGCATTCACTCCAAGAACTGAAACCGGGGTGAGTAGAGAGAGCAATTACCCATTTTTCTTTTTCTAACTACCCCTGTCATGTGACAGATCGGTACGATAAGAGATTTCGAATTTCGAACCAATTGTTATCAAGCAAGGGCGAAACAAAAACGATGCGATTGTTTTACTTACCTTACTCTTATTTTTTGAAATTCAACGATACAAGCAAAGACCGGCAAGCAAAGGGTCGTGGGTTCGATTGCAACCTTAAGCAATTACTTCGTTCGTTTCAGCCAAACGACCTCCACTGCTGGACAAAGGCCTCCCCCAAGGATTTCCACAACGACCTTTCCTGCGCAGCCCGCATCCAACTTCTTCCAAAAACTTGTTTGAGCTTAATCATTTAAAGATATAAATTGTTTCCAAAATCGTTTACGATAAGGGCTGACTAATTGATCGCCAGTCAACTCTCTATTCACTCGAAGAATAATGTTCTCTGTAAGGACATGACCATGATCTTGACCATAACATGACCGATAACAACAATGTAGAAAAAAGTAAAGACCCTACAAAAAGATTAACTTTCGCACTTATCCAAATGCATTTTCCTACATTTCTCACCTAACCAAGTGCGCTAGAGATCCGACTGTAACCGACAATAAGCACCCTCCACGTGCTCAAAGCAAAAACCCACAATTAAGGGTGCACACACGCTGCCGACCCATGTCATGTGGTAAGCGACGCGACAAAAACGCCCATGTGAACACGGCTTATCCCCCTGTTACAGCTCTATGAGGACAGATGGATGGTCGCCATTCTTTACACCAAATTGAATGATAAAAGTGTTTTTTTTAAGAAAAAACAAGTAGTACTTATTTGATATTAATAATGAGTTGTAGAGATTGGGTACAAACGAGAGCTTTTCTTTCGATTTTATTAATATTGAACAAATTAAAAAAACTATATTTAACACACTTTATGAGCAATTTTTTTACTGGCAAACAAGACAAAATTCAAATTATTATAAATATTAACATTAAATATTCAACAATAGTTACTTAAATGAAAAGTCTAACTAAAAGAAATCAACTTTGTTGAAATTTAAATGAGGATAAACATTTCCAATTAGGTGCCATTTAGATAAGTGGTTTTGTAGGCTTACAAACGGAAAGAAAATACACATAGGTTTACATTAAAGCTATTCAAACTATCGTTTCAAAAAGTCCTGCCCATTCAATATCCCTTTGAATACATTAGCAGGCCTGTCATGTCACCCAAAACAATCAGAAGGCCCGTTCGCCCTCAATTCGGTAGCCCTAAGCTAGAGGTTCCCAAGCTTTTATGAACTACCCTCCCTTTCGTATCATTTTAGCCAAATGACGTCCACTGCTGGATAATAGCCTTCTCCAAAGATTTCCAAAACGACTGGTCCTGTGCCGCCCGCATCCAGGTACCTCCCGCGATCTTCACCAGATCGTCGGTCCACCTTATTTATTTTTCTGATAATGTAAGCCACTTCCAGCCCCCTTGAAAGCGCCAGCGCTCGTTATGGGACCCTATTTTTTCTGTAGGGAAGAAATGCATTGAATTGCATACCTATCCTCCGGTTATGTAGGGCTCACCAAGTCAGAAGGACGAGGCTTACCCACTTAAAAATCTCCAGTGTTCCCAAAGTGAGAAGGAACTGTAGGATTCCAGACAAAGCTTTGACTATCGCAGTCCCTGCAGGCAATGACTCACCTAGCAATGAGGGCTATCGTTTTAGCGCTCACCAGTTAGCGCCACTGTAGAGTAAGGTCCTGTCACTTGCTAGTAGCGAAGACAGTGGCACCAACTGGTGAGCGCTAAAGTGGTAGGAGGACTATCGCATTTGCACTCATTAAGATGGCGCCACTGTAGAGTAAGGTCCTGTCAATCGCCAAGGGTGCCAACTGTTAAGTATAAAAACGATAGCCCTCATTGCAGGCGGGTCCTCCAAGCCCCCGACGATGGTGGTGGCCTGTGCAATGTAGACGTGGGCTGTCCTTGGGCCGACCCTACCGCTGGCCATCACCGAGGAGAGAAAGTTGGACGATACTGTCACCTCTTCTGACCCCACCGCTGTCGAAAGTTGGGAACCCATGCCCTAACCCTAAATACTTTTCATTGCCCAACTATCAAACTAGTCGGTTATTTGTACATTAACGCAGTGAGGCCTCAATTTGCGAGTTTTCAAACAGTCCAAACTATCGTTTCCCGTGGAAGGACAGGGACCCGTGGAGTAGTTTTGAAAATGTTTTATAGAGCACCTACGCATTTTCACGTTTATAGTTAAGTATGATCTGGCTTTTGCTTTTGCGATATTATGATGTCACCATCCACAGAAATTACGGTTTTGTGTTACAAAAATAAAATATTAAAGCCTATAATATAAATTATCTATATATATAAAAGAAAGTCGTGTTAGTTACTCCACTTATAACTCAAGAACGGCTGAACCGATTTAGCTGAAAATTGTCAGGGAGGTAGTTTAGAGCCAGGAAAAGGACATAGGATACTTTTTATCCCGTTCGAAATAAAAAAAAAAGTCTGCTTATTTATTGCCATTAAGGCGGAACAAAGTTCGCCGGGTCAGCTATATTACATAATGTGGTTATAGTTTTTTATTACGATTTGATTATAGAAAAAATAATGTAATAAAATGTTACGTAGTGCAACATCAGTAGTCTGCTGACAAAATCCTAAATTTCAATTAAAATTTAACTTGAATAAACAACTCCATTGCACTACTGTGCTACTTTTGCGTGGTAACCATTTAAATTAAACTACAACAAAGTGAAAATTATGGACCTTTATTAGAAAACTTGCTATCTTTTGTGGGATCACGGATTACAAATACAAAAATTAAATCGTGGTACCTAATTAAATAATTACATAGCTCTAAGGCAAATAAAGCAACCAATTAATCTAACCAATCTATATAGGTACTTATAATAAATCTGTAGAGATGTCAATTCTGTACATGAAATATATTTTCAAAATAACTATCAGGAGGTGATAAGTGATCGATATTGATGCCAAAAATGCAATCAGTAAAATTTTTGTCTGTCTGTCTGTCTGTATGTTCCTTATAGAAACAAAAACTACTCGACGGATTTTAACGAAACTTGGTACAATTATTCTTCGTACTCCTGGGCAGGTATAGTATACTTAGGAATTCCCACGGGAACGGGAATTAGCGGGAAAATCCTTTTGTATGGAAAATTTAAACCGCTTAAGTTAGACGCTTGAAATTTGGCATGCAAGTATCTTAGTAAACCTAAAGCTTAGTTACAACAGGATATTGCAAAATTCCCACAGGGACGGGAATTAGCGGGAAAATCCTTTTGTATGAAAAATCTAAATCGCTTAAGTTAGACGCTTGAAATTTGGCATGCAGGTATCTTAGTAAACTCAAAGGTTAGTTACAACAGGATATTGCAAAATTCCTACGGGAACGGGAATTAGCGGGAAAATCCTATTGTATGAAAAATCTAAACCGCTTAATTTAGACGCTTGAAATTTGGCATGCAGGTATCTTAGTAAACTAAAAGCTTAGTTACAACAGGATATTGCGAAATTCCCACGGGAACAGGAGTTAGCGGGAAAAAAAAAATTGTATGAAAAAATCTACACCGCGTAAGAAAGATGAAGGGGGTAAAACGGGATCCACGCATACGAAGTCGCGGGCGGCCGCTAGTTACTAAATATTTATTTATGTAAGTCCAATACTATGTATTTTTAGTCTAACCGTCTTGTTACATAAGACTATTTGCCTATGTTTATCTCGCTCAAGTAAGTTCTTTTTCACGCAAATCTCCAATCAGTCATTGGTAGGAAAGAACGCCTGTCAAAGAGAAAGTCGATTCCAAAGTACTTACGTAGTTGATACCAGAATATCAATCCTGTTTTTATTCGGGGAAAAAATGCATGAAAAAGTGTTGGTATGCAATACCGAGGACAGGATGAGCATATGGTCTCACAAAGTCAGAAGGTGAAGGCCACTAAAAAGTAGGGATGTTATGGATATGTAGTTTCGGTTATGGATACGGTTACGGATATAGGAATAATATTATACCGGTTTCGGTTACGGTTACGGATATTTTTTTTATTTCGGATATCCGAAAGTATCGGTTACGGTTACGGATATCTGTGCTTAAGAATGCAATTTGCAATAGTTGTCCAACACGGTTCATTCATGGCCACACACTTTACATCGAATAAAAGTAATAAAAAAATAAAAATTTATTATGGCATTATAAAGGTAAATCAGGCTGTTATGCCTTTACATATTATTATAATGCTATACAAAAAACAACTTTAAGTTTAAGTTGTATTTTTGTATAGCATTATAATATGTAGGTATAGCTACATCCGAAACTAACCGAAACTTTTGAATCGGTTACGTTTCGGATTTATTTCGGATATCCGAAAGTTTCGGTTACGGTTACGGATATCCATAACATCCCTGCTAAAAAGCATGATTCCCCTCGTCCGCCTTGAGTTGGAAGGAACTGTGGGATTCCGGACAAAGCCTTCATTAGCACAGTCTCTCCCGACAGAATCTGAATATCAATCCTAGGAATATTCACCTAATATTCAATACTATCTCAATCTTGTATCGATCTTTTAAAGATCGAACAAGTGTTAAATAGGTAGGTACTTGAGGTTATAGAAATATTAATTAATCAAAAACCTTAATCACAAATTCAAATATAAGGCGAACTTAAAGCCATTCGGTATTCTGCTCCAGTCATCCTTAGGGCTAAACTGAGAATAAAGTAAGGTAGGCGGTAAAAATTTTGCATATTATTATTACTTCTATCTTTATAAATACAACCAAAAGAAAACTATACCCTATTCCGTTTATACAATAAGTTCTTAATAAATGCGCCAGATGGCAATACGTAGACGCGAGGTCCAAATGCTGCATGATTGGTTATTTTTGACATGACATTGACAGATATGTCAAAATCCACCAATCACGCAGCAGTCAGACCCCACATCCACATCCCGCCATCTAGCGGATCTTTCATTCGCGAAAACCCTCATTGGCACGACTATTTTGCTTGAGTCAGAAGGTAAATTTTGGGCTGTGTTCTTAAAATACTCCAAGTTTCTACCTTCAGAGACTACGGTGGACATTTACCTCTTCCTTTCAAAGTAAACTGAAGTTTTTAGTTTATTTTCGACCTGGCTGAACCTCGCCCCTAATTTGTATGGAACTAGATCACGGGTTCGTAAACTCAATATTCGTGGGGTTTTGAATTCATACATCGTGACAAGGGGAATTTTTGCTATCGTTGGGAAAACAGAGGTTTTTAGTTGAGATTTTGGTGATATCTAACTACTTCTATTGTGTACCTTAAAATAAATATATTTCTTAGTTATGTAGTATATTCTTAAGAATAGACGGATGTTTATTTTACTGCTCTAAAAATATATCAGCTACAGTTTTGAATTAAAAACGGTTTCCTAACATTTATTTTTTTAATTTTTATTTAAAGACTTTATTGCACACACAACAATGTTCTGTACAAAAAGGCGAGCTTAATGCCATACGTCATTCTCTACCAGCTGACCTTGAGCAAAACAGAGATATTTAGTAGGCGGTGCTAAAAAGCTACAAAAATGTACACAATATAATACCTACATAAAATATTATAATATATATTTATACAAAATATATACATACATATAATTTATATAAAATGGATGACGAGAGGTAAGGGAGGATAGGAGAGGATAAGGGAGAAAAAGAAAGAATAAGGGAGATCAAGACGACATGATGCGTTCAAGAAAATGTTTGCGCACAGAGTGTTTGAAAACAAACTTACTAGGAGCCTGCCTGATGTTCTCGGGAAGAGCGTTCCAAAGGCGAATGGAATTGAGGAGAAATGAATTAGAGAGGAAACCAGTGCGGTGGGAAGGAGTGGAGAGAAGGAGCGTGTTGGACGAACGAAGTTGACGTGCGTGCGTCGAACTCAGAAGTTTAAACTGTGTTTTCAAATAGGAAGGGGAGTTAGGGTCATTTAAGATGGTAAAAAGGGTGGTAAGGATTCTAACATTGCGCCGTGCAGGGACAGGTAGCCAATGGAGCTCAGACCGGTGGGAAGAGACATGGTCATATTTGCGAAGACAAAATATGAACCGGATGCAATTGTTCAGAAGGCGGTCCAGTTTGTTGAGGAGAACTTGATTAAGGTCCGGATAACACACATCAGCATAATCGATGACCGGAAGAATAAGAGCGTGGACAAGCGAAATCTTGGTTTTAACAGGGAGAAAATACTTCAATCTCCAAAGAGAGCGCAGTGTGCCGGTGACCCTTCGACTAACCTCGGAAACATGTGTCGTCCAGCTTAGAGTAGAATCGAGATATAGACCCAAATTTTTAACACTGGTACAGTATGGTATATCGACACCGTTATAGGCGACAGAAGCGACACCATCCAGATTTAAACGGCACAGTTGACGTTGGCTACCGATAATTATCGCCTGGCATTTGTTAGGGTTAACAGCGACGCCGTAACGATATGACCATACCCTGATATGCTCAAGGTCATCATTTATGCGTTGGACAGCCTGGTCAATTTCATCGAAGCGACAGTGCCGGTACAGTTGGAGGTCGTCGGCATACAGATGGTGAGATGAACCAATACCGAAGGTAATAGAATTGATAAAAATGGAGAAAAGAAGAGGAGAAAGTATACCACCCTGCGGAACACCAGTCACGAGGTCGCGCCAGTGGGAAATAATTTTATCTAAACGTACGGCCTGTTGGCGACCGCAGAGGTAGGAAGCGAACCAATTCATAACGACAGGTGACATATTGTAGCGGGATAACATGGAAAGGAGGACTTCATGGTCAACTGTGTTGAAGGCATTAGAGAAGTCGATGAGTACAAGAAGTGTTAGTTGTCCATGTTCCATTCCCATCCTAATGTCTTCCGTCACCTTGAGTAATGCGGTGCTGGTGCTGTGGCCGGGCCGGAAACCAGATTGGAAAGGACTGAGGAGGTTGTTTGTGAAGATGAGTTTTGACAGTTGGGAGTGGACAACCGCCTCAAGGATTTTTGACAGGAAAGGTAGTATGGAAATAGGCCTGAAGTTATTTAAGGTGGCAGGATTGGGTATTTTTGGGAGAGGAGTTACAAAAGCTTTGCACCAGATGCGAGGAAATGAGCCAGAGGACAAGGAGAAGTTTATGATGTGGGTTATAAAAGGAAGGAGGAATTCGAGGAGCATGAGAATCATGGTCCGGCCAATGTCATCAAAACCTACAGCTTTTGATTTGATGGAATGGATGGTTTTCCTGACCTCATCACCAGACACCACAGAAAACATGAAGACTTCCGGTACTAGAAGAGGTGTGGAAGTTACCTCAGTGATAGTATGTGATCTGATGAGCGGATCTAAGGTGGAAGCGGAGGAAAAGTGAGTGTTTAGCTCATCAGCACTGAACGAGGAGTGAGAAAGCTTCGTAGGGCATTTTCCAATACCCAACGTTTTAAGGAACTTCCACACATCAGCAGACGCGGCATTGACAATGTTGTCATGGATATAGTGGCGTTTGGCCGATCTCACCATCCGATTGCAAAGATTTCTTGCGGCCTTGTATTTACTCCAATTGTAGTCGCAGCGGTCTCGTTTAAAGTTGCGGAAAGCCCTATCACGACGAGTCATCGCCACACGCACCCCCCTCGAGATCCAAGGGGCAGGAAGACGTTTCAGTTTTACAGGCCGCAGCGGTGCATGCACATCATATAGAGACAGCAGATTGGAGTTAAATAGGGCTACCTTATCGTCTATAGTCGACGCAGACACAACAGGCTCCCAGTCAAGCGATGCTGCATCGCGCTTAATGGCATCTGCATCCACCTTAGCGAGGTTACGCATTAACACCGTGGCCGGTTTTTGCTTGGTTGTGTGGAGCCTGTAGGTCACGTAAACTAAATCATGGCGGGAGAAACCAGGTGCAGCAATTTGGCCATGTGCAATAACACCCTCAGGCGAAGAAGTGAGGATAAGGTCCAACCAAGTATCTGGGGAATCAATGTTGTGATGAGTGGGCTGTAGAGGAAGAATGGAGAGATTTAAAGAAGTGACCAAGGAAGTTAATTTGGTGGAAGAGGAAGATTTGACAAGAAGATTGGTGTTGAAGTCGCCCATGATTAAGTGATGCATGTAATCCGAACAAATGGGTTCCAAAGCAGACTCAAGTTGTGGGAAGTAGTCTACACCTGGAGGGCAGTATACCACTCCAAGGACAGCCTTGACGCCCTTCACGCTGACCTCAATGAATAGAAACTCGGCGGACGCACTGTAGGGAGATGGCGACATGCTCAGCACTTTATGCGGGATATCACTGCGCAGGTATATAGCGACACCACCACCACCCTTACCAGTCCGATCATTTCTGATTAGGATAAATCCAGGAAGAGAGTATGATGTGGACTCGAGGCAGGGCTTGAGCCAGCTCTCAGACACGAGGACAGCATGTAGGTCATCAGCGGAGAAAGTCTCAAGGACGTCAGCGTAGTGGGAAGGAATGCTTTGGGCATTAACATGGCAAACATTAAAAAAACGTTTAGAGTTCGTAAATTTATGATTTAACGCATCTCCAAGAGTTAGCGTATCACAGAAGGAATCGTCGTCAGATAAAGGGGAATCGTGAGCTGAGAAGAAAGATTCGTCATCCATATAAAAATAAAAATATTCGTTAATCTATAAAATACACTAATAATAATAATTACACTAATTAAATTATAATAAAATATTTCAATATTCAATATTCACTGCACTCGGGTCTGCCGGTTTACAAAAGAGATAAAAAAAATTATCAAATCGAAACATTTAAAAGAAAAAAAAAAATAGCTCGGAGGTACTCGACTTATTAAAAGAAATTACAATAACAACACTTTGATTAAACAAGATTACAAAACTTATAAAAAAAAAAATGTTTACGCGAAACGAAACGTACCTGAGTTTCCGAACGAAACGTACTAATGTCACATTGACAAACAGTAGTATTGTCAATGTCAAAATTGATAGGTGATGGTAAATAAATGGGTGTAGAAATATATTTTAAAAGTGGAAAGAAGTCATAAACGATAGGTAAACATTGAGTTAAGTAATAATAAAATGTGGGTATAGGTACCTCCAGAGCCAATACAGTGAAAACAAGTACTGTCGGGTAGTTATCATTTCCCGGCAACCTGTTTGGTGACCGTACGTTTGGAGCGCTGCGGGGCCGAGGTGGACGCGGTCTTGCTCCTCTTGTCCGCTGTAGCTGGACTCTCTCTTGCCGGTCCGGCAGGAACAGGCTGCTTGTCGCAGTCGAGATCTTGCACATTATGAATTTGGCGACGCATCCCACCCGGCAACTTGGCGTAGATGTTGCCGTCAAGTGTCCAGCAGTTTGTGATGCCAAACCGCTTGCGTGCCTCCATAAAAAGTTCTTGCCTTGGACGTGTGAGGAATTCCGACAGTACAGTAGAGGTTCCCTTCAGGACAGTCTTCTTTCTCCACACCGCTGACTTTATGGAGTGGTCCACAAACCGGACCAAAATGGGTCGTGTGCGACCCTTAGATGCGGATCCAAGCCTGTGGCATGCAGCAAATGTAGAGGAGCTAATGTCCTTCATGTCAAAACGCTCACACAAGATGTCACTTATCACAGCGGTGGTCTGCTCCTTAGGATCCTCCGCTATACCACCAAACAGTAGACACTCTCGACGATGCCTCATCTCCAGTGCATCTGTGACTTTAGAAAGCTCACATATTTGCTTGCGTAACAGCTGCAGGATACCGTGAACAGTTTCCTTGAACGCCCTGAACTCTTCATACAGCCGTACAAGCGATGAGGGCTCAGCGGAGGTCTTGAGTTGTGATTCGAAGTCACTCATGCGCTGGTGCAGTGAAGCCTCAAGAGATGACTGGAGCTGTTGCACATCGGATAGTGTGGCCATGGCGATGATAAGTTGATGTGATGGAGAACCGGTACAGGAGTGCAGTGAAGTGCTAGTGTCACACCATAGAAGTGGTGACAAACGACAGTGCGTCTAAGTTGTTGATTTTTAAGTACGGTGGCAAAGCAAAAAGGTAATAATATTAACTTTTACTACTTTTAAATATAATTTTACGAAGAGAGTGTTGCGTACTTTTTTAACGCCTACCGCCGAAAAAAAAACATCAACTTTTTTGAAGGTAAAGTTCATAAACATTCTTTTGTTTGTCCTTTTTAGTTGGACAATATAATTATTATCTTGTGTAAAAGTTATCGCAATTTTAAAAGTATCGTATTAAATATTATATTAAGTGTATTTCGATGCTTCAATGGGATAAAGCGAAGTTGTTAAAAATACCCTTGAGCCAAAATAAATTGTTGTTCGATTCCGATCCTGCAAAAGCGAAAAGAATTTAACACGTAAGCGTACAAATTACGTTTTCATTCACAAAACTCTTACAGGCGTGTCCATAAATCTTTGGTAACAGACACTTCCGTCAAGTGCCGAATGTGACGTAATACCTTGAGTTATTTTTGCGATTCGGCCAAACACTTTCGGCACTTCGGCCACGCCTCGACGGATCCGGTCATTTCTCATTTGCCCCGATGTGAACAAATTACAAGCAGTTTCCACGCCACTAACGTCCGACCCGAGTCCTACTAGTGCTACTCGATCCTACGAAAATGGGATTTTTACTGTTTCTTAGTTAAATTTAAGTGTTATTCTAGCATTGGTAGTTAATGTACGAGTAGATACCAAGATCTAAATAGGACAATTTTTAGGGTTCGATGGATTTGGACGTTTTTCATGACAAATGACCAACTATTGAACATTCCAGATTGAAGAGAGCATGACTTTCACGGGCATCTCTATCTCAAAATCTTTAATCCCATAGATCAATTTTTGATATCTACATAAAATATTCTTCTTCTTATTCGTTACGCTCTTGGCAGAGCGGTCGTGGTCACGTTGAGGCGTTGTTCACATCGGTTGTAGAGGCGGATACAACTCTCCGCACGATCTCCCGCCATCTCTCTCTATTGGCAGACTGTCTGGTGCAGTCACATACGCCGTCTCCCACTGCTGATTTCACTTAGTCGGTCCAGCGCATTGGTGACCTGCCACGCGATCGGGTTCCTTCAACTTTAAATACTTCGACAACATAAAATATTAGTAGCACATATTTTCCAAAAACAGTGAGTACCTAATCAGCACTAAAAAACATCAAATCGATAACTCTCTGAGAACCACTAGTACTCCCCCAGCTCTATATAATGTGAAATGCACACAACCTTCGGTCATTACAGAACGAGATTGTAGAGGCAATGAGCACTCCGGGAGAGTGTTTCGTTATTTGTTTGTTTTCGATAATATCCTTAGTTTATTTGCTTAAAATAAATGACTACTATGGACTTCAAACTCTTCCTATGTTTCCATGCGGGTCCAATGACAGTTTAACCTTCCCCCGGGACAAACTTGACCTTCACTGGTTGTGTTTTTATTGGCGGTCAAGCTGTAGATCCTAGATCCTGGCTACACAGGAGTTGCAGCGGTGGGAACGAGAGGTGGGAATAGTCTCGGGCAAATTGCTACTTCACATTTATGTAATAATAACTTTTTATGTGTGAAAAAATTTTCAAAATCTGTTCTGTAGTTCCAGAAAATTACTTTTTAAAAACTCACAAACTTGCAAACTTTATCTCTATGTATGCTATGAATATAATAGTGTAGAGTGGGTTACCAAAACAAATGAATAAACTTTGTCACGTTCAAGATGGCGGATTCTGTGGAACTCGCTCTATATTTCATAACCATCTTGCAATTGGCACTAATGATCTAGTTTATAAAGATTTTATGCTCATTTTATGAAATGAAATCAAAGTTAAGTTTCCAGTATTGAGCTAACATAAAATAAAAATAGATCCGTAATATTTAAGCTCTAAAAATTCATTCAAAACGGCCTAATTGACACTTTCATTGGTAGTCAACTAGAAACAACAGCGAATAAAACATTCTAAAATAATTTCAAAAAAAAATTCTGATGCCTTAAAAATTTTATCATCCAGTTTTCATTTAACCGTCGAAGACCTAAAAATAGAGATTGAATTTCTGAATTCTGTAAAATTCATTTTGGTTTAGCTTTCCAAGAATTTTGCTCTGGTTTACGAAAATAAGCGTTTTATTTATTAGAAATTTCTTTAATGATCCGAAGGTTGAAAGTACGGTGAATTTAAGAATTTAAAGGTAAAAATAACCGAAGCCACATAAAATTGGATTGGGAGAACGAAAACAGAAACAGGCCAATCATAATTTATAGTCCGTTCCGATTACTCGGCATTTTGGTCCGAATATCGAAAGGAAAGCCGAAACTTTTCCAGAATAAACTTTTATTCTTCGAATATGAGTGCATTTCTCCCGTAAAATTGAGTTCTGTACCAATGGAATGCGGTCGACATGCTGTAACGAACGCCAATCTATCAATGCACTCGGAAAAGCCTAATTCTCAAAACGCTAAGTTCCGTTTTCCTGTGTATTGAGTTTCGAGTAATTTTGTCGAACGCAAGCATCTCTTGCGTCGTCCAGTTTACGTAGAGCCGTTGGGAGGTTACCGTTTTTCCTGCACTTTTCCGATTGGACTGGGTTTGGGAGAGGGGCGGGAGGTCAAAGTGACCTGGTCCGATGCACCCTTGTTGTGCCTGCACAAAACGTTTATAGCAACGAGTTTGACACTTGAGAGCGCGAATGACTGCCGGATATTACTTGTCGGTGTCTGATAAAGTGTCAGATAGTGCATATTAAAATAAAGGTTGTAGATAGGGAGCATAAATATAAATTAGTTTTATCAAAATTGCAAAATTTATAAAATATTGACATCCCTATTCCCCCCGTATCTAAACACGAAGTTTCTCATTGAGTTACGAATCGCATCAGTTACATAACTCAATAAGATGAAACAACAATATTTGACTAGGTGTAGGTGTAGTCGGATGGAGATCAGATGGAGCAAGCTATGCTCGGAGTTTCCCTGCGTGATCGAATTAGAAATAAGTTGATCCGCAGGAGAACCAAAGTGACCGACGTAGCTCGCAGAATTGCTAAGATCAAGAGCCAGTGGACGGGTCACCTAACTCGTAGAGACGATGGCCGTTGGGGCAGAAAAGTTCTCGAGAGGCGACCACAGACCAGAAGACGTAGCATGGGCAGGCGTCCCAGTAAGTGGACCGACGATCTGGTGAAGGTCGCGGGAAGAATTTAAATGCGGGCAGCGCAGGACCGGTCGTTATAGAAATCCTTGGGGAAGGCCTTTGTCCAGCAGTGGACGACATTTGGCTGAAATAAACGAACGAGATACATATTATAAATGTCTAGCCAGTTATTTAAATGAGCATAAAATCACTTACATTGAGAGGTTAAGGTCCCATGCGTGCAATGCAGCTTTGAATTCTTCGTTTATAGGAATCCACAAATCGATGTTTACCATGACAAAATATTTTATTTTCAAAGAAGAAATGACTTTAAGTCATAATAATTCGTTTTTTTTTTGTTTTTTTTTATAAAAATATATTAGTTAGCCCCTCGTGGTAAGCTAAAAATGCTTATGCTACGAGTGGGCTCACCACAATTATAGTGCAGCGGCGGTGAGAATCCGCGTTCCTCGGATCTCGAGTCGGCAAGTCCGACCCTTTCACCGTTCGAGTATCGTGGCTTCTGAAAATAATATTATAGAATTGACATACAACGATTGCATTATAAATAAGTATGCATGCGGTGTTTGCATCTAGGAGGTTTTACATTATTAATGCCAACTAAGTTAAGTTGATTTTATGTACCTATGTAACTTTGTAAAACCAGTTTTGCAGACCTAATAAAAAAAATTAAAAAAAGTATCTTTGGACAAATATCATTGAAGATTAAAAAGTTCCGTTTTCTTAATAACCTTTTACAAAAGTAATTAAAAGCACATCTTTCAAGTAAACACCGTGCTCTATATTTTAGCGCCTTCGTACCCTATTAGAATATTCTAGGTCATTTCGTCAATGTCTTGCTTGTTATTAGGGGTATTTAGGCTATTTTCTTAACTTCCAGCTTTGGGAAAGCGAAACAAGATCAGCTAGTACATATGACCTTGTCGAAACATGTTGGTAGAATAATTTTGGACATTTGTATGATGTAGTGTAAAATACACAAAGGTCTAGCTTAATTATGTCTGTATGAGGTAATAATATAACAGTAACAGTAATTAAATATTTATTTATTTACTTTTTTCATACTTGGTACTCTAGTATCTTAGTGATAAGGCACCTGGTAGGTATCACTTGAGAAATAAATCAATATTTATTTGTTGTTGTTTGTTAGTCCAAATCCAAAGATTTCTCTGTTCTCAGAATTTTATTTTTATCATTGTTTTGAAAACAACAACATTTTTTGTCACTTTCCAGGAAATGATTGTTGTTTGTCAGCATTCAAGGATATTATGATAAACAGATACAGATATTTTTTACTTTTGTTTTAATATGCCTGGTTTCTGACTTGAGATATTTAGGTTGAGCGAGCTGATTTTCTACCTTAGTAGGTTTCAGCCAAATGACGTCCACTGCTGGACAAAGGCCTCCCCCAAGGTTTCCTTGCGCTGCCCGCATCCAGGCTCTTCCCGCGACCTTTACCAGATCGTTTACTTTTACCTTTAATAATATAAAATATTCAAAAACCAGGTTAGGGCTTGTCTCCACGGCAATCCAGTAATATAGGTCCCGTAAAACTGGACCGTAAACACACGTTGTCATGTCAAATCCTCATAAGTGCTTAAAATTCGAACTACAATCAATTTCGAAAGGATCATTTATTTGCGGGACTCTACAAACGGGATGTTTGTGTGAACGTCAATATTAAAACAAACAGGATCCTGCAAAAAACGAGATGTCTCCTGGGGAACAAGCCTTACGCCCGTATTCACAAACATTACTATGAGGTCTCACAGTACGCGTGGACGTACAGGGTGACGAACGATACGAACCAATCACAGAGCTCTATTCAACGCTGTACGTTCGATTTGCTGCTTCACATAAGCAAGCATCGTTTCTGAATACGGGCGTTATTCTTTGATGAAGTTGCAATGAACTGTCTGATGTTCTCTGACTGTGGCTTTGGTCCGTCACAGTTCATTACCGTCGATTAATCACCTAGTCTGCCTTCAGAGGCCTTGAGCCACGATGAATGGTTACATAGCCCTTATCTCCATCAACATAAAGTTCAGTTTACAACGGCTAATGCGTTTCGGCTGTTCCGAATGAGGCGGACGAAACATTTTCGCTCTAAGTATTTCAATAGTTGCAAGACTAAGTTAAGCCCGCGGTTTTGCTTATTGCGCAGTGAATTGGACGAATCATTGTTTTTGTTGTTGGATGGAGATATCGAAGCAAGCATATTTATGATGTAATATTTTGTCTGGATTTTCCGGAACAGAACAGTGTATCAGTCAAAAAACATTTTTTGATTAAGGAGTCGAGCGTTCTTTTGAATTGTTGTTTTATTAAGAAGATAGACAGTTTTTTATCATTTTATTTAGTACCACCTAAAAGTGGCTTCAAAAGTTCATAATGTCCTTTCGACTATTTCTATCTTTAGTTACAAATAAAAAAACATCATGTTCACCTAATCCGGGCCTTTTCAAAGCGAGAGTAAATAAACACTTACATGGCAGATATGTACCATCCTAGATTTCATCTCACTTAACATCAGGTGCGATTGCGGTCAAACACCTGCCTAGTTCTGCATAAAAAATGTGTGTGCTCAAAAGTTTTGCAGAACGACAGCATCCTATTGAGACAGTCTGGAATATACTTATTTCAGGAAAAAGTTCGAGATGTTATTATCTTCTATACTTATAATAAATCTGTAGAGAGGTCAATTCTGTACATGAAATATATTTTCAAAATAACTATCAGGGGATGATTAGTGATCGATACTGATGCCAAAAATGCAATCAGTAAAATTTTTGTCTGTCTGTCTGTCTGTCTGTCTGTCTGTCTGTCTGTCCGTCTGTATGTTCCTTATAGAAACAAAAACTACTGTACGGATTTTAACGAAACTTGGTACAATTATTCTTCATACTCCTGGGCAGGTTATAGTATACTTAGGAATTCCCACGGGAACAGGAATTAGCGGGAAAATAATTATGTATGAAAAATCTAAACCGCTTAAGTTAGACGCTTGAAATTGGCACGCGGGTACCTTAGTAAACTTAAAGCTTAGTTACAATATAGGATATTGCAAAATTCCCACGGGAACGGGAGTTAGCGGAAAAAAAACATTTGTATGAAAAAATCTAAACCGCGTAAGATAGATGAAGGGGGTAAAACGGGATCCACGCGTACGAAGTCGCGGGCGGCCGCTAGTTACTAATATTTTTATCCATCTACCGCATAAATAGTGGTTTATTCTCCCTTGTTTCAAAGCTAAAAGTGTCATTTACACTGGACAACGCTAGTGCTATCGTTGCCGATATTTCGTTAAATTTCCGAGCCAACGACATCGTTGCGGAATTATATTAACGGAACCTCGTTATGCCATGCTCTAGAAAATAATGTTTCATTTAGTTAAGGAACTAGTAGCTTGCTATCAATTTTGTGACAGCTTTGTTGGTTGTTGGAAACAACGTTGGAAATATGGTAAGTATTGATTTTCTAAAGGCTATAATAACCGCATTCCCTTTTTAACTCAACCAACTTGTTTTCTTGGATTGAAGAAAAGAGATTTCTTCTTGGAAATAAAATTTCCGAAACCTGCCGTTTCAATTTTATATTTTTACTCGTATTTGTCTGTTTTGATTTGCAAAAAGAGTATCTCTATCTACTTTTATATAATAATACAATTTATACGAGTAAACAGCCAGAGAAGGTGGTTTGATGACACATAAATTCACAATTACAAAGGCGTACTATAATAGTTAAAAAGTGAAAAGAACCTAAATTAGAGTTGTGTTTACGTCGCAACAATTCATGTCACTAAAAATTACTTAGGCGAGCACTAATTGTAGAGTAATAAGTGACACTAATCTCAACCTGCATTAGTTCTTTTTAATGCAAATTAAGTAAAATGTGAAAATAAAAATGTAACAATGTTTTTGCACGAATCGCACCAAATTATCAAAATAAAAAGAAAATTCATTCTCTTTAGTACAGCAAGCTTATTGTAGATATTATGACTCGATAACTTTTAACCGCTAATAATGCTATTAATTTAAACAAAACAATTTTGCTTATTTAACTAATTAACTTTTCAGTCAGCTATTCATCATCATCATCATTTCAGCCATAGGACGTCCACTGCTGAACATAGGCCTCCCCTAATGCTTTCCATGTTGAACGATTGGTAGCTGCCCGCGTCCAGCGCGTCACTGCTATCTTTACGAAGTCGTCGGTCCACCTTGTGGATTTACAAAACAGTCAGATATTACACACACAAAGTTTAATTCACTATAAAAGCAACTTTAAAACTATAGTTTTAACTCTACATTCGTCAATATAAATTTGCACCAAAATCAAAGATAGCATATTTACAGAACCCTCCAATATTTTATTTCACTCCAATATATTTTATACTTTATGAGCAGTTGAAAGCAGCAAGTAAAGCAAACGGTACGTTACTGCACATCCGACTGTACATTCTTGTTGCAAATTCAACCCAATCACAACTACATAAGAGTCCCCAATGTTTAGCTTGTTATGCTTTGGCAGAGTAAATACAAATGAGTAGGTCATCTTCATAGAAACGCCCGAGCGCGGTTTGTATGTGAGCGCGCCAATACGTATGCGGCGCGCAGGCACACACTGACAAAATTCTGGCCAACCCACCGCTAATACACGCTCAATTTTGTCAGTGTGTGCGTGCGCGCCGCATATGTATTGGCGCGCGCTCACCTACAAACCGCGCTCGGTGCGTTTCTATGAAGATGACCTACTCATTTGTATTTACTCTGGCTTTGGTCTGTACGTGACTCCTCTATATTTGGCCGTTTATAGTGAAATCAGAGGGTAGTCACGTCTTCTCAATACATTTTTTACTCTTTGCAACTGACAGACAAGATTGTGTGTTGTATAAATATGGGCTACAAATAATATGTTGAGAATAGGGTATTTGACGGATTCTGTGGAGGGTAGTGGAACGGAGAGCATGTGTCTCGAGTGGCGACCACGGACTTGAAGACGTAGCGTGGGCAGGCATCCTACTAGGTGGACTGACGATCTGGTAAAGGTCGCGGGAAGAGCCTGGATGCGGGCAGTGCAGGACCGTTCATTGTGGAAAACCTTGGGGGAGGTCTTTGTCCAGCAGTGGACGTCATTTGGCTGAAACGAACAAATGAACGAATTATTTAATGGACTTTAGTATGCAAATCTGGTGTTATTTTGTGTTCTCAAAGTATAGTGATGTGATTGTAAAAATATTGAAACATTGACTTTGAGTGCGCATTGAGTATCAAGCGGGTTTTTATGTGAACAACTCGCTTAGGACCCGACGCGATGGCGTCACGAAACCTACAGTTACTGACGGGAATACTTGTTTTCGCGGAATCCATGAAAAACAATAGAACACCTACGTTCTATTTTTCTAGTTATACCTATAAACTAGCGGCCGCCCGCGACTTCGTACGCGTGGATCCCGTTTTACCCCCTTAGGGGTGGAGTTTCGTAAAATCCTTTCTTAGCGGATGCCTATGTCATTAAGATCTACCTGCATGCCAAATTTCAGCCCGATCCGTCCAATGGTTTGGGCTGTGCGTTGATAGATCACTATGTCAGTCAGGGACCGTTGAGTTATGTTTATTTAGATAGATTTTCCATTTGTCATTGGCACACATAAATCTCTGAAGGTTTGAAAGCCATTAAATAATAGAAGAAGAATAAAAACAAATGACAAATCATTTTTTCGACAGCCGTGGATCTACGGATGTGTTTTTTTTCAACCCTTTTAAATTAGAGGCAGTGAAAGAGAGTTCTCGAAATCCACCTGAAATTCACGTTAAACAATAAATAGTAGAATTTCATTGTAAAAGTTTCAAATGAGGTTAAATACCATAACTTGGAACATTAAACAAAACTGCTGGACCGTAGATCTTGAATTCGGTATCGCCATACAAAACGTAATGTGAATTTAAAACAATACCACACGTAATGTCTCTCAAAATGGATGTTCGCGTTATGTCATAGAGTAGGTTTACACAGTAACACCTTTTATAAAGGAGTTTTGTATTGTTTATGTTCTCCAAAAATGTGAGATTTACTTTGCAAATAAATAATTGCTTTTTAAATAATGATAAGTGATCTAGTGTAACAAGAAGTTTTCACACTGGTGATTTTAATCTATCGATTAAATAATAGATACCACTTTTGACTCGTTTTTATAAAGAACTGATATTGACATTATATTACTTGGTGCCTTCACTTTTTTATGGCTTTTAGATCTAAACAGCTATTGTTAACGCGCGTAGGCATGGTGCGAGACAGCTTAAAATGTTTATTCTTTTATTACCTTTTAAACTGGTACATTCTTTGCCAATTAACACTTGTGAACTAAAGTACTTTTTTATGCATGACAAGGCAGGTAAGTATTTGACCGCAATCGCACCTGGTGTTAGGTGATACAGTCTAGGATGGACTAATTCCTTAAAGACTGAAATAAAATATAGGCTAATCACCTGAGATACTACCCTTTGTCTTTGCAATTGTTATCATCATTTCTTCTCCCCTAACTTAGCTATTTAAAAAATTGATCTTTAACAAAATATCCTTAGAAAACTCGAGCCCTTTCTACACTTCCCTGGAGAACCCAATAATTGCAGCTGATTGATGGAGGGTCCGTTCATTATCAAAGACTGTCACCCTTGTCAACGAATATCCCAAAGAGGTTTCTTTTGCCGTCTTTCTTAATGCTGGTGACCTAAATAAGTTTAATGCTGTTTATTTATTTCGGCAAAAACATAAACAATGTTTTTTTTATGTGACAGGAGGCAAACGAGCAGACGGATCACCTGATGGTAAGTGATTACCGCCACTCATAGACACCCCCAGTCCTAGGGGAGTTACAGGTATGTTGCACATTAAATTAGTATAGATTAACTTTTAGAAGGAGGAGATTCGCGTTTTGATAATCATAAGCTAAGTTCAAGGTGTCATTATTATCACTACATACGAGTATTATAAAACATAGTCGCTTTTTTGTCTGTCTGTTCCTATGTATGCTTAGTTCTTTATAACTACGCAACGCAGTTTTTTATAATAGATAGAGTGATTTAAGAGGAAGGCTTTTTTTATGCAGGACAAGGCAGGTATTTGATCGCAATCGTACCTGGTGTTAAGTAAGATGCAGTCTAGGATGGTACATAATTATCTGCCCTGTAAGTATTACTATTTCTATTATATTAAACCTTCTTCTTTTCACCTCTATTACTTGGTCACGAGTCCGAAATGATAAATGAAAGCTCTTGATACGCTTCAGAATGTCGCACATGTTTGTTCTTTAAACTGATATTTTAAAAGAAGAATATTTTAGAACCACAATTTTCTACTTTTGGTTTATTTGTTTACAATTAAACTTAAGTTGAAGAACGTGTGCCATGGAGCTTATCTTAGGCTAGGTTGCACCACATCTTACTTTGACTTTGACAAACGTCAAAAATTTGTCAAACTCCATACAAAAAGTACCGGTTATCGTTATAGTTACGGTCAAAGTTAGGCGGTGCAACTCAGTCTTAGTATCAAATCATTTGATGTGGGATTTCTTGCGGTCCCTTCCCGTACTAAAGTAGTAAACAACCTGCAAAAAAAAAACGACAGATTGAAGTAGTTACATAGAAAAAAGCGAAGTGATTTCGGAATTCAAATTGTCACTGACGCCCTTATTCACAAACATTACTATGAGGTCTCACAGTGCGCGTACGTACAGGGTGACACACGAACCAATCACAGAGCTCTATTCAAGGCTGTGCGTTCGATTTGCTGCTTCACTTAAGCAAGCATCGTTTGTGAACGGGCGTGAATGTAGGTTACGTTGTCTAAGGCAGATGTCATAATTGAAGCCCGTAAACATTTGCCAGTTGAGCCATTTTCTCACTTTTGAGCACAATGCGAGCCGGACTCGGAGGCACTGCTCAGTCGCTTGTTAGCAGACGGATTACACCACCGATGTCTGAAGCGAATGGACGTCGTAAAGCTAAGGGACAAATAATAAGCGAACATCAGACCTCTTCAACTCCAATCAGTCGGGCTAGTTGCGCGCCGTGATAAAATTTTAACGATGTGTTTGACGATAAACGTAGACTTTATCGCGTAAAATCGATAAAATGACGCGATAAACTTATTGCGGCAGGCATCCTAGGCCTTCAGGTCTGCTGTAAATTAATTAAGACTATAATATCTTATGGTAAGGATAAATAGTGATAATAATGATGATGCTTGAAGCTACACCTCTTTCCACTTATTTTTTGTTGGTTGTTATTTTAGAATTTATTTTTTACTTGAACTAAAATTAAATACTGCTTAATCTTATAAATTGTGAGTTTCAAACAGTATGGTAGGGTACTGGCATGGTGTGCATAGAACTATAAACGGAAATTAAATTGGCACTTTCTTGTCTTTTGCAAATGTCATTAGTTCTAAGTTGTATAGAAGACATCGCTTCCTAGCCACAAGGCCCTGTTCCATCTTCTGTTCTAGAATCTTCTAAATGAAGCCACATCAACAACGGTATACTAATCACGGTACTCTTTTGTCTTTTGTGATTGACATTAGCTCTAAGTTGTATAGAAGACATCGCTTCCTAGCCACAAGGCCCAGTCCCATCTTCTGTTCTAGAATCTTCTAAATGAAGCCACATCAACAACGGTGTAGCGCTGTCATATAATGGTGCCTATTTTTTTTAAATGACATGTCATTAGCCCTGGGCTATCTAGAAGACATCGCTTCCTAGCCTCAAGACCCAGTCCCATCTTCTGTTCTAGAATCTTCTTAATATTGCCGCATCATTCTTAACATTTCCGCATCAACAAGTGTGACACATCATGCATCCACGACCCCCCGAGGGCAAATGACGCGGAACACAAGAAAAGCTCCAAGTTCCAAATGCGGGACTTTACTCATCACACGTCCGCGTTGACCCACTGAAGAATTAAAGTGAAACGCCAGATTGTAATTAAAGAGGGTAGCAGTAGATTCACAAGCCGTAATACTAGTACGATGTGACCATGCATAATCACGTTTCGACACTATTGCTGTGTACTTGCCAAAAAAGGAATAATACTTAGTCTTACTAATAAAGACCTAATTAACTATAATACTAATACTTCGTTAGCCTGGCGGTAGATTAATGTCTATGCCTCTTTGAAATATTCGTAACATATTCAAACCCTGTCAAAATGCCTTAGAATTCTATTGCAAACAACAAAATTGGTCTCAGATGTAGAAACTGAAGCCCAGTGCGCAGATTACGCCCGCCCGCGTGAAGTTTTGTCTGTCACAGAAAAACTTTGTCGCTCGCGTCCCTGTTTCAAAAACCGGGATAAAAACTATTCTATGTCCTTTCCCGGGACTCAAACTATCTCTATGCCACATTTCATCAAAATCGGTTAAGTGGTTTAGGCGTGAAAGCAAGACAGACAGACAGTTACTTTCGCATTTATAATATTCGTATAGAGAGTATAGATTAGTAAAACAAACAAATCAATTACAACGCAACTCTATCAATCCAATCCAATCCAGTATAATTTATATCATCAGTACCGCCAAGTCTGGATTAATTTTTATCATTAAGACAGATGGTAGGCAATCGCCAAAACGGAATTCCTCGATTTCTCCAAAGTAACTTAAGTCCTAAAAATGGCTCCAATTAATCTACGCCAGTTTTAAAATTGAACGACTGGGCTTAGTCAAATCCATTCCCGATAGTAATTTTAAATGTTTGAACACAGGGAAATTAAAAGAGCCAGACTTTTTTAAACATAAACATATTTTAATTTGATCAACAAACCAAGACGGACTTAGAACGAAGAGTAAACTCCGTGGTTGAGGATTCCGGGTGAAGCTCGCTTCCACCTTGGGCCTGATCATCACTTACCATCAGGTGAGATACAGGCCAAGAGCTTTCTCGTTGTGTATAAAAAAAATTAAATTAAATGGGAACAATAGAAGAAGAACACATTACTTTAGTCTTCGATATTTTTGTATCTTACAAAACGGCACAGGTAATTTGCCTGTTTCTTTTCAATTTGGTTTTTCACTTGGTCCGCAAATACCTTATTTTATTTTGAAATGCTATTATTTTGGTCTTAAAAGAATTATTATGCTCAGCGATGACTAAAAACAAATGGTAGATCTTTGAATATTTTGCTTTAGCTACATGCAATAGCAGAGGTGAAAGCTTGTACTTAAGCAGCTGCAACAGTATTCCATAACTTTCGTTACGGCTCTTGCAATTACGTCACAGTATTAAATAGAAAATGTACTTGTTATTCTATTTTAACTACGGTAAAGACAGCTGAATCCACTTGAACGTGACTTAGAAGGAAAAATCCCCCGGGACGGTCGAGCACGCTTCAAAAACTTCCGGGATTGCCATTAGGGTGTGCAAAGCTACGGCAATATCAAACTCATTTTAGGAGTCCTTGAAAATCTGGATATAGGACTTTAAGGTTCCCTATTTGTACGTTTCAGCCAAATGACCACTGCTGGACAAAGGCCTCCCCTAAGGATTTCCACAAAGACCGGTCCTGCGCCGCCTGCATCCAGGCACCTCCCGCGACCAGATCGTCGGTCTACATAGTGGGAAGAATAACCACACTACGTCTTTCGGCTCGTGGTCGCCACTCGAGAACTTTTCTGCCCCAGTGGCCATCTATTACGAACCCTTTAATAAGCAACTACCCAAGTAGAGTAGATCTTGAAAATATTGGAAGAGGTCTGATATGTTTTTAGATGTAGATTTCCTGTGGCTGATATTATGATGTTTAAGTCCAGGAAATCGCAACAGCTATCATCAATAAGCTCAATTAAACTACAAGGAACTAGTACAAGAGAGAGATGACTATGCTAGACATATGATAGGCAGAATAACTAATTACATTATAGTCGCAAATTAGCTCCTATTTCGACTAAATAAGGTACTACAGATGTATTCTAATACAATCATTCAGACTTAAGAAAAAATAATAACAACGTAATAGGATCTACCCCACTGTGTTCCAAATCATTAAAAAAGAAAACAATCATAAAAATGCCTCCCAAAATGTTACGTAAACTTTTCAGAACGTTTTTGTTTTTGTCGGAGGAACGTTTTGTTGTTCATCGGTCGGTTAACAAAAGACAAACCTAATTTCCTGACTCGAAAATGAAGTGACGTGTATAATAAATGGCGGGGATTGCGTTTTATGAAAATTCTATTCGCTTTCTGATTTGGCAATGTGATTCAGCGTGCAATTTCACGTTTGTGTACCTTTTTCGTGGTTTGTTGTGTTTCTAATTGATGAATGGAAACATAAAATATACGTTTTTTAATCACACAGTAAATTGATATAAATTTTTGTGTAAATCACCCTTAAACTCGACTCTACAGTAAGGCAAAAGGAAGGGTTATGATTTTAATAAACTTTGTAATGTATTGTACCTACAATATGAGATGAATAAGGTATAAGTCGATTGTTATTATGGCCCGGACAACATAGGCTACATTTTAAGGAGAATGCACAATGTCCGAGCCGAAAGAAATGAAAGGTTCGTTTTTTTAGTAGTCGGGTTACAGTTTTTAAAACTTTACATCTTGTTATTATCATAATAATATTATAAGGATTACATAGTTTTTAGTTTGTGTACAAAACATTAAATTTTAAAGAAAATCAAGGAAGCCTCGTCCCATTACATTGAGAAAAATTGCAAGATCTCCTCTTACTTCCAAAAAAGATTTCAAAATAAAAAGTCAACCTCCTTTCACTGTATTCTTGCCTCGCAAACAATACTATAGCACCATTCATAATGTCACTAAACGACATTATAATGCGTTGTGAAAAAAAGGGTGCCCAAAATGATAAATGGGAAAGGCAAATTTGCTTTGAGCAATGGAAAGACAAAGGTTTCCCAAACAAAAGCAATTTTGCGTGCATTAAAACGGCGGAAAAACTAAATCTTAGTTTTTTCTAATAGTTGTAGATAAAACTTTTGTTCTGTTATTATTATGATTAAATGCAAACGGAAAAAAAGTTTTAGTGAATCGTTAGTTTACTTGTTATTTTAGGGTCAATAACCTTCTAAATTAGGGGAAAAGAAAATATGAAAAACTAAAGGTATACATTATTCCATTATAGTAGTTGCAATTCACGAAGGCGAGTGAGCCTTACATAATATTATTATGTGGTTGCTCGCTACTGTTCGCTTTTCAAAAGTTTTTATAAACATAACACTGCCGTTATGTGCATGTACACGTACACATACAAATAAAGCTCACTCGCCTTCGTGAGTTGCAAGAAATATACCTATACTTTTAAAATTTTATGAATACAGTTAATATTATTGAACTATTTGCAATAAGTATGACATACCGATAACAAATTGGTAAATAAATATAAATAGTCAACCTTTTTTGTTGCCAAAGAGAATTAGATTAAATAGAGCATTTAAAAATGATTTGATTCCTGAACTCTTTAACTTATCATAATCTGTACGTCGTAACAAATTTTAATTAGAGATTATAAAATGTGTAGTACAATTAAAAAGTATAACAAAGCTAAGTATTCAAAACTCATTAAAATCCTCAAACCATTTTGAATCATTACAAACAATTATTGTAATTAAATTAAATAAAACATAACACGCAGCGTTATTAATGTAGCCCTGTTTAAGTGCTTGTATTAAATAAAGGCTTGAATAAGTACTGTCAAGAGCACATCAACCTATACATTTTTGTTGCAAAACAGACTGTATTACTACGAGATAAGACGCCATTGTGTAAGCTTGATATGCTATCGTGCTAAAGCCCGTCTGCTGTCGTGATTTCCAAAGCTAAACTTAATCGGATTATACTGAAATTTAGTTTACGGCAGTGACGTCACGGTACACCACAATAAACAGGAAGGCGATCGAATGTTTGGGTTAAGCTGAGTACAGATTATTTTAAACACAACACGGATCAGCCAGTTAAAACAAACAAAAATTTAATTGTAAAATTAGCTCACATTAAGATCAATAGGCTTAGTGTGAGTTTATATCAAACGTCCTCACTAGTTAGCGCGATAAAAGATATGTGAAAATTTTAGTTCTTGTAAGTTTCCGCTAGGGGCGCTGTACAATCCGTCATACATTTAATGACATTTTTTTACGCGCTCACTAGTGACGACGTTTGATATAAACTCGTACTAAGCCCTCAAAAAATGGCCGAATTAGTATAGCTCTACTTATGTATTATTTTTAAACCCTTTTGGCAAAAAAATCGGACGAAAACACGCGGGGAAAAAATTAAGTAGTTATTGTCAATATCTCATCTAAGTATATTTATAAAAGCGAAAGGTCACTGACTGAATGACTCACTCACTCATCACGAAATCTAAGAAACTTTTGAAGTCTTTAACTAAGAAAATTTTGCATAGGAGTACGTAGGTGCTCACTAAGATAGGATTTTGCAAAATTCAACCCCTAAGGGGGTAAAACGGGGGTTGGAAGTTTCCACGCGTACGAAGTCGCGGGCGGCCGCTAGCTTGTTAAAAAAGCTAAAGTATTTGTCTTTCACTAGCCTGAGTTTCTTTGTAGGACATTCGGCGGTCATATCAACCTCTAAACTTAATTCTTCGTAAGACAGATTAGCAGCAAGTTATTGTGGTGCACTTAGAACGATCAACACTTAAGTTTAAACTTGGTAAATTGAATTGAATAATTTATAATCAAACTTGGAAAAGTGCTTTAAAACTTAGTGCCTTGAATTAATTGAAAAGATTAAAACGCGATATTATAATTAACTAAATTTTAAAATCCACAAGATTAATGAAATTCATTGTAATTTATAAAAGCAAAAGACATCTATTTTGATGACAGACAAACGCCCGTATTCACAAACATAACAATGAGGTCTCACAGTGCGCGTGGACGCACAGGGTGACACATGAACCAATGACAGAACTTTCTTTATTTAACGCTGTGCGTTGGATTTGCTGCTTCACTTAAGCAATCATCGTTTGTGAATACGGGTGAAATTGTATTTTACATGGAATCCAAAAAGGTTTTATTTAATGTGGCATATTATTGGTATAAATAATCTCAAATTTTGTCACATCTTTTGTAATTATGGAAAACTAGCGGCCGCCCACGACTTCATACGCGTGGACCTCGATTTACTCCCCTGAGGGGTCGAATTTTGCAAAATCCCGTCTTATTGAGTGAACAATAGTCATTATTTAATGTCATTTTTTACGCAGTCACTAGCGAGCACACCTAAACGTAAACTCATGGTAAGCACACAGATCGATTTTTTACGGGACTCTACAGACGGGGTGTTTGTGTGAAAGTTAATATAACACGGGAATAATAGAATACTAAACCGGATCCTGCAAAAAAGAAGATGTCTCTGTGGAAAAGAACCCAAAGTTATTTGTTTTTAACTTTTATTCCTATCTTTCTTTCAAGTACATAATTTAGTTACTTCTTTACGTCATAACCAAATGACATTGCTGCAAACAAGTTCAAATGATGCGACTTGTAAGTCCATCATTAATCATTGCATAGCCTAAAATTCTAGAAACATACAAAACTGGTCTATCTCGAAAATCCCACCCTTTCCGAGAATCTCCCACGCGGCGAATGACAAATGAATAGAGGCAGCCAGACCGTTAAAATGTTTCTTATCACGCGGGATTAGTTTATAAAAAAGCACCATTATTAGGTACAATGAAATTATTCTGTCACTTCGCTTTTTTTATAAAAGCACCATTATTACAATGAAATTATTCTGTCACTAAGCCCGCGTGATAGCAAACATTTTAGAGTGACAATTGCGTCCCATTTTACAAATACCTACCTGTTTTAGAATTTTCTTTTTAGAGGCATAATTCTCTGTAATTAATTTGTCAATAAATCAACAAATAATAATCAAGAAAATAAGGTTGATTTTTCGTAATCTAAGAACGTGTTTTATATCTGTGATGACTCCTAATAAAATTGCAGATAGAGAGCGTTCTAAAACACTATGACTGTGTCAATTTTTTTCTGGATAGTGGTTAATTTATCTTCCTAAAAATATATTGACATAATTTTGTTATTAGAAAGAAAAAAAAAAAGAAAATACATTTATTAGAGATTTAGAGAGCAGTGATGAAATAGTTTCTATCTACAGCTTATTCTACAGTTTTCTCGTTCACTCCGCTTTTAATGCGCTTCTAGGAAAATCATGACAACTCTATGACACTTCTATTCTCCCTAAGCCATACAAATGACTGCAGTTGCAAGTACCGGGAAATGAGACTTACCCGTCGTTTCCATGGCTTGGAATAATATAATATTATGCATCGCATTGTTATATCCACTGATGTCTCATCTCATCTCATCTATAAATAGTTTTGGAACTCACGAAGGCGAGTGAGCTGGACTTGTGTGTGTACGTGTACATGCACATAGCGATAGTGTAATATAATAATATCTGTCAAAACATCGAAAAACGAACAGTAGCGAGCCACCACACAAAGCTCACTCGCCTTCGTGAATTGCAACAACTATAATCGTCTATTTGTGTTTTTATGTGAGATTAAGGGCTCTTTCAAATTAGATAATTGTCGTCAAATTGTTAGCCAATAATGTCGTCGTTTCCGCCAAATTACGTCTACTGCTGGACATAGACCTCCCACCAAGGATTTCCATAACGACCGGTCATACGATGCCCTCATCTCTTGTACTTCCCACGACCTCCACCAGATCGTCGGTCCACCTAGTAGTCTTCCAGCTCGTGGTCGCCGCTGGAAAACTGTGACAATATAAGTATTGTATACTGATTAAGATCAGTGTGCTTACCATGAGTTTACGTTAGGTGTGCTCGCTAGCGAATGCGTAAAAAAATTGACATTAATTGTATGACATATTGTGCAGCGCCCCTAGCGGCTACTTTCAAGAAACAAAATCTTCATAGAGATTTTTGACGTACTCGCTAGCGAGCCACCTAACGTAAACTCATGGTAGGTACACTGTAGTAAATATTTAATTAACAGCCGTGTTTAATATTAAACCTACCCATAACATAATATTTTGTTGCTCCCCCTTTCATCCAGAGAAAAATCTCCGTTCGTCTTTACCAAAACCCAACGTAAATAAGTTTTTCTAATCAAGAAAATCCTATAATAACGTAAGTGCGCCTATTAACGACCCCCCAAAATTTGTATTCTATTACCGCCCTATTTTTCTTTCTTTCATAAAAGACATAATAACAGGTTCCAGAAAACACGTTACCTAAAAAATATCTAGATATGTTAATTGACTATCAAAACGATTAAAGTTTGTGTTCGTAAATAACCAGTAAACGGAGTTATTTGACATTAAATGGGACGCGCCAGCAACGGACGCACTTTTCATACTGACGCGCTCCCAGCTACTTAAGGTGCACCTTGTTATTAATTAGCGATTTTAACACATTTAAAATGAGTATACCAAAATGTTTTTGCATAACAATATTAATTCGTACTTTAGTTTCCTTAATAAACCCTCAATATAGCCCTCTCGCTGTATTTTTGTGGCTTAAATACAATTTTAAATAAGGGCGGTAATAGAAACACTTTTCATAATTTGGTTCCTAATAACGACCCATGGCGTTGTTAGAATTTTGATTAAGTTTTTTATTTTAGTATTTATATCTTTAATTACGCATTTAACCTCCACTTTGTTGTCTTGATCGATTCATAAGAATATTTCACATAATTAAATCAATTAACGCCATACGTTAATTGTCATAGGTTTGGCATAAAACTGCAATGAACATTAAAGAATATCTCTAATAATGTATGACAATAGATTTTATAAAAACCTGTTAAATTCTAATTAGTACCTGTTTGATATAAAATAAAACCTAATAGAAATGATACTTCACTGATCACGTCTTCATTAAAGTAGATATTTTAGCTGGTTACTGTTTTTTTTTACGGTCGGTAATAGAATAAAGTAATAATCATACTTAATTCTATTACCGCCTCATAACTATAACGCCACCTGCGTAGACTTATAAGCCTGTATTTTGTATATAACTAACATTTATGACATGACACCAAACCAATCATGCGTTATCACAACTACTATGTAACTTTTTAAGATCTAAGTGGAATAATAAATAAATAATTTTAAATAATTATACAGACAGTGTCCAATTGTCCATAGTTTAAATTAAAATACACAATTACACACAATTAAAATCAAAAACATCAGTCAAAAACGAATTAAAAATTATAGTCAAATTAAAAATAAAAATAAAATATTAAATGAAAATTATTTTTTATTATTTTTTATTTAAACTCAAATATAGTTTAACTAAAACTAAAAGCAAAACAAATTTAACTTGAAAAAATCAAGTGGTTCCCGAGCCTCTGAGCGGGAATCGAACCCGTGCCTCTTGGAATATACCCAATTGAAGAGCAATATTCTTAGCGGTCGGTAATAGAAACAGAAAAAACGTTAATAGAAACACACCTCGTCTATAGGTCGGTAACAGAAACAACTGCTTTATCAGATAAAATTGCTATTTATTAATTATTGTGTGATTGAATACTCATTGTTACTACTTGAATTCAAAGATTACTTCATCATTGTTATAAATAAATTAAAGTGTCTTTTCTATCACCACGTCTTATATCTAATTTTCTAACGTTTATCCGAAGTCAGCTTAAACTGGCGGTAATAGGCGCATTTACGTTACTCTAGCGAAGAAATAAAAACAGGCTTACATCGACTTCTATACACGGTCTCATTCCCCTTACAAAACAAGTTCGCCTCGTAGAAATAACCCGAGTATTCTATTATTTTTCACATATTCTGAACTATAATAATAATAATAACTAAGATTAGTGATGTGAAAATACAACTAGAATACTATTTCAAACTTGGCAACAAGGGTATTACGTAAGAATAAAGTATTATATTATTTTGTCATTTTACTGAACTAGGAAGATAATTCTAAGATTCATTCGTTTCAGCAAAATGACGTCTACAGCTGGAGAAAGGGCTCCCCCAAGGATTTCCATAATGACCGGTACTGCACTGCCCGCATCCAGGCTCTTCCCGCGACCTTCACCAGATCGTCGGTGGATAGTAGGTGAACCTAGGAAGGGTATTCTAAAATTAGTAAGGATAAAATCGGACGATCTGGTGAAGATCGCAAGAGGTGCCTGGATGCGAGCGGCGCAGGACCGGTCTTTGTCCAGCAGTGGACGTCTTTCGGCTGAAACAAACGAAGGATAAAATACAACTAAGAAATAAATTGAAAAGTTTAGAATATTTTGTTTAAGATTATTTAGAATATACAGCCTGTATGAAATAATTTTGGACTATGGTCTGATATAAAAGTAAATTCATTTAAATTTTTTTTATTCTTTCATGTGGCATGAAAAATGTCTACGTAATTTACTGATTTGCGTGCAATAAAGTCTAAAATATTGTTATGTTCGTTCGTTCGTTTCAGCCGAATGACGTCCACTGCTGGACAAAGGCCTCCTCCAAGGTTTTCCACAATGAACGGTCCTGCGCTGCCTGCATCCAGGTACTTCCCGTGACCTTCTCCAGATTGTATGTGGACTGTAGGTGGATCTAGTGGGGGGGGGGGGGATTCTAAGACTAATATAAGGATAAAATACAACTAAGAATTTAAATTGAAAAGTTTAGAACATTCCTCTTTAAGAATATTCATCCTATATGGACCGCCTCTGTGGTCTAGTTGTAAGACCACCTGCTTCAGACGCAGAGGTCCCGGTTTCGATTCCCAGTGGGGGCCAGAATTTTTCTTTCCGTTTTGGTTGGTGGTAGGGCTTGTTCTTAGTCCGCCTGGCTAGCTATCACCATCTTACCTAAGTCTGTCGCCATAACAACAATGAACAGCATTTTTGTGTTCCGGCAGTTAGAGGTAAGATAGCCAGTTCTTCCGTGGTTGAGGATTCCGGGTGAAGCTCGCTTCCACCTTCGGCCTGATCATCATTAACCATCAGGTGAGATACAGGCCAAGAGCTTCCTCGTTGTGGATAAAAAAATATATGAAATAATAGTTTTCAACTTTCGTCTAAAATAAAAGAAAATCAATAATAATTGATTTATTTTATTTTTTCTTAAATCACATCTACGTCATTTGATTTAGTTTTTCGTGCAACAAATACTAAAGTATTCTTATGTATTGCAAAAGAAACGCTTTTCCGGAAAATTTGCGGTATTTTTCCAACCGGAAAAGGGATGGAGTATAATAATATGACATCAGAAATCACGTTGATCATAATATCAGCCTTATTTCCTGCAGAATAAGAGCGTCTTTGGTTACTTTTTGTACCGAGTGAGACAATAGGTAGACATAGTATGTACCTAGTTCCCGAAAAGAGATTCAATATATGAAACAAAACGTAATTAATATCTGGCCAGAAAAAGAAAAGTAAGCGACAAGGATTAATATTGGAATGCGGAAAACTGAGGCATTATTAACTGTATTGTTTAGATATTGTATTAATACTTTTTCATACGGAGCTTATGAAGGTCCGTCTGGATAATACGTAGCTTTTGATATAAGGTTGGGTGGATTTATCTAATTTTTTTGGTGAAATTAATTAACTGTATTCGTCTAGTAGAGTCGCCTTAAATTGTTCGTGACCTCCAAAGTAGCCACAAAGTTCGTAACACGTCTTTGTTACGATTAGAATAAGGTTGTGTTGTCATCTCTTTGGCCAGTTTGTGTCACGAACTACTTATTTGGCGCTGACTGTACCATATTGTTGTACATACCCATATGGACAGCGCTGGACCGTTCGTTGTAGAAGTCTTTGGGAGCGGCTAGAAAGAGGAGGAATCTTTGTTCAGCAGTGGGCGTCTTTTGGCTGATAGCCGACGACCCATAGTACAAAGTATGCTTGGTTTGGATAATATAGCATGGATTAATAGACTTTGTATTATACCTTTCAGCTTGGGGATTAGTCATTGAACTTTACAGTCTTCAAGTTAGTAACATTGACCAGTAGCTAACTACGAATAAAAAAAAATACTTAGAGGGCAGGTGACCATCTAAACCATGATAATGAGTAGGATATTCTGATACTACTACGGGACTATTTCCACCTCTCGTTCCCACCGCTGCAAGGCTGCAACTCCTGTGTAGCCAGGATCTACAGCTTGACCGCCAATAAAAACCAAACAGTGAAGGTTTAGTTTGTCCCGGGGAATGTTTACGGGGTGTCTGTCTATGACAGAATGTCCACACATCACTAGTGATTGATCATTCGGTCCGCGCGCGTTCATTCTTTCATTCTCTGTATCGCTTTCTCACCTGTCAACCACCTACTCAAAACTATGTAAATTCAATGTAAAACAGAATTAGTAGGTACCTACTAAAAAGCCTGTATAAAACCCATCCCAAATAAAAGAACTTTCCATAAGAAACAACAAACAGAAGTAGTCCAAAAGCGTTTAAAGCAAGAAAGTGGACTAATGTGCGCCGAGTCGCGTGAGAAATTATAGCCGGCGAGCACTTGTGAGGAACTCCTCGCTCTCGACTGGCGATATGGATGTCAGGTGACTGTGGATATACCCTACATACGACCACTAAGAACCGGGGACTGATAATAATATAACGGCTTAGTTGCTTCAAGTAACAATAGTTACACAGTACAAAAGTATTATTAGACACTAATTTATTGGTTTATGACAATCAAAAAGTCAGTTTTTTTAATAAGAGAAAGAAATGTCATTTTTTCTACTTCGAGTGTGTGATCTGGAGTTACCCTTTATTTTTAAGCGTCCAGGTCCTCACCTAGACTGCTCTGTGATCTTTGTTCTTGAGGTGATAATAACTGAACAGACTGTGGATTCGAGATTTGAAATCTACTTACTTCTGTCTAGTGGCGAACCCACTCCTTTTGGAAAGTGGCCAATCCATACCTACTTGGCCTCGTATCCACTAAAACCCGATGTTTCCACTACTTCTGGGCGGGCTTCTTGAGTAAGTACAACAACGATGTCCCAATCTTTTCGCCCTACAAGGCGGTTTATTTACCTTCATGGGACGCTGTGATAGCTAGAAAGTAAGCAAATTTACTTCGACATCTAATAAGCAAAATCACTCTCAAAAACTTTCTTAAAAAACTCTGGAGTAGTAAACAAGTAACTATAATATTCGCCAAACTCCCCGTCCGTGTGTCGCACTGGTGTTTACCCCGGGAATTTGTCCGTGACAGCTCGTCCCAGCTGCCGTAAGTTGTAGTAGAACCCTTTAGGATCCCGGATAAAAATAAAATTAATTTATGGCGAGCTTCTGCGATGTCGCAATCGTTGGGCAAGTGGAAAATACTTGCTTGTTATGGGTTTTGCTTTGGTTTTAGATAATTGTCTGTGTTCTAGTTTTATAGCCTCGTGTTAGTAGAGAGATTTGCGCCCGTATTCACAAACGATGCTTGCTTAAGTGAAGCAGCAAATCGAACGCACAGCGTTGAATAGAGCTCTGTGATTCGTTCGTGTGTGTTCTGTGCGTCCACGCACACTGTGAGACCTTATAGTAAAGTTTGTGAATACGGGCGATAGTAATAGAGGACTGTATAAAATACATAGAAGTTTGACTCAGATGATAAATAGTTAAACTCTGATCTCTGAAGTTATTTTAGACATTAATTAATGACCCCATTTAGGAAATGAACCTAGAATATGGCATGGAGACTCTTGACTACACTATAGTTTGTTGGAACTAATCAGCCTCCCTAGACAATGAAAATCGTAATGTCTAAAGGCCTTAACTGGCTTATAAGTGTATTCTTATAAAGGTGTTAATATGTTGTTAAAAAATATTCTTTGAATTATTTCAAGGAATTATATTTTAAGCATTTATTTTGTCGGCCGTTTGGTGTAGTGGTTCAGAACGGACTCCTATGCCGAGAGGTCTCGGGTTCGATTCCCGGCCGGGCAGAAATTGAAATGATTAATTTTAATTTCTGTGACGGGTCTGGGTGTGACTATGTATAATATTTATGTATTTAAAAAAAAAGTATATAAGTAGTATATCCGTTAAGCTAGCACCCATAACACAAGCATTAAGTTGCTTACTTTGGGGCTAGCTGACGCTGTGTGAAATTGTCCAAAGATTATTTATTTATTTATACGGTTCGAAAAGTATAGAAGATTTTTTGTTGCTTTATACCCTTCTCATTTCTATTAAGTTTTATTGCTTCTTTTCCAATATAGGAAGCAGGTACTTCCCCGTAAGATCTATTTCAATATCTATTCGATACTTTATTACATCGACCAAGGCATACAACAGTCCTGTGCTTTATACGTATAATAATACTTTACAAGATTCTTAACTTCCAATCCTAGATACAGTGCACCACAAAAAATATGATTCATTTTAGATTTCATGTCTTGGGCTTAAGAGTGAGACTTTCTGACTTATATGCAGTCCATTGTACAGCTCTAGCACACTGGTAACGACTCTATAAAACAAACAATAAAGGGTAACATTGCAACGGAGTTGTTTCTACAATATTTATTGCTCAGTCAACTTCAGACGAGCTTTCGCGTCAGCTTTAAGACGTTGATATAAGGTTCAATTTTGAAATGTAATCGAGCACTGAAAAATCCTTAACCTTTTAATGTTTAGTTACTGGTTTGGTTGCTTATTGTTCAGTCAGCTAGACAAATAACACGACATGGATCATGATAACTAAAATAAGATAAATCTCTTTAATCTTGAGTAATGTTTCACATTTGCAACTTTCTAACTGTACAGTTTTCACAGATATTGTGCCTTTCAGTAGTGATGTCGATGACATGTTATGTATAAAATAAGTAGTGGTTCAAAATGATGTGATGTGATCTTAAACTCATTTTTTATGAAAAAAAAACCGGTAAAATACCTAAAACGATGGTATTTTCATGTTTGAATGTGCTATTTCTTATTTTTCCATAGTGAGCTGTTTAAAAATCAAATCGTGCTTAAAATATATCTGAAAAGTAATCTAAACCATAATATAGTAATTAAAAGATCTGATTTTCTATATCCAAGCATAACGAAAACATTAAAATAATACACAATATAGGTTCTCAAATGCAATTTACAGTAACACTTATTTATCAATGGGATCTATGAACTATTAAGCCACAGCCTTATTTTTTATAATTAAACGAAATTAAGAGGTTAATATCTGCTTACACCTTAAATGTTTTATTTTTAATTAGTGCCGTAATGAGCAAGCAAGGGCTGTTCCAATAGCCTTGTTAATTTAGTGGGGTTACCTACATTATAGTCAAAACTGAACAGTCTCCTCACTTGACTTAGGCTAAGGCGATTTTCACCCGCGCCCGCGGCCTTTGTGGAATTGCGGTTTTATTTCAAAACTTACGGGAGCGGTTATTTTCGCGGTTAATCTAAGTCACTGGTACAAAATTTTGATTTTTGCTTTGCTTTGCTGGTACAAAATTTGAACGGGTGCTCAAAATTCATAAAATTAAAATTAAAATTCATAAAAAATTCATAAAATTCATTTATTTTTGCAAATAGGCTTTAAAAAAGCGCTTTTACACGTCCCAATATTAACCCTACCACTGCTTCGGGACAATAAATGGGCCAGTGCTGAGAAGAAGCAGCGCAAGAAACTCAGTCACTATTGTCAGCCTCCTTTTCAAGGTTTTACAGTCTTTAAAATATACAAATTATAGTCATAAGTATTAATGCGAGCTAGGCAGTTAAACATTCCAAACATTTTTATCTTTTATATAATCATCAACTTTATAGTAGCCCTTTTTCATTAAGGTGCTTTTGATATGTGCTTTAAATTTATGAATGGGCAATTCTACAACAGTTTGTGGTAATTTATTGAAAAGTTTAATACATTTCCCCATAAATGAATTACCAATCTTGTGCAGTCTGAAATTTGGAACGGCAAGTTTATTTTTGTTTCTTGTATTGAACTTGTGTAAATCACTCTTTCTAGTAAATTGCTCTATATTTTTGCGAACATATAAAAGGTTTTCATAAATGAACTGTGAAGCTACTGTCAGTATATTAATCTCCTTAAAGAATTCTCTCAAGGAAAATCGGGGTCCAAGGTTATAAATGGCCCGCACTGCTCTCTTCTGCAGAACGAACACAGTTTCAATGTCCGCAGCTGAGCCCCACAACAATATGCCGTATGACATTATACTATGAAAATAGCTAAAATAAACTAGCCTTGCCGTTTCAATGTCAGTTAATTGCCTTATCTTTCTCACTGCAAAAGCAGCTGAACTGAGCCTTGCAGACAAGGTTTCAATATGAGGACCCCACTGAAGTTTAGAGTCTAAAGTGATTCCCAAGAATGTTGTGGAACTTATGCTATTTAATGGTTCATTCTTCACCATCAATTGTGTGGGAACCTGCCTCACATTAGGTAAGGTAAATTTAATGCACTTAGTTTTGTTTGCATTTAACAATAAGTTGTTAACAGTAAACCAATGCAAAACCTGTGAGAGTGTGTCATTTATATCATCAAGGTTTACTTTACCTCTATCAACTTTGAAAATGAGAGATGTGTCATCAGCAAATAACACAATATCACATAGATCTTTTACAAAGTAGGGAAGGTCATTAATATAAATAAGAAATAGCAAAGGTCCCAATATCGATCCCTGCGGCACACCCATGGTAAGAGGTGCTCCAGAAGACTCAGTTCCATTAATACAAACTTTTTGCTTTCTGCCTGTGAGATACGAGTTCAACAGATCAAGTGCCTCATCCGAAACACCATAATGTCGCAATTTTTTTAGTAAGGTTTGGTGGTCTACACAATCAAACGCTTTTGAAAGGTCACAAAAAATACCAACAGCGTCTTTTTTACTCTCCTAAGCATCAAAGACGTGTTTCAGTAGTGCTACTCCAGCGTCAGTAGTACTTCTACCTTTGGTAAAACCAAATTGTTTATTGTGAAGTAATTTGTTGAAAATAAAATGAGAAAGAAGTTGATGAAATATAATTTTCTCAAAAATTTTGCTAAGTACTGGTAAAATAGAAATCGGCCGAAAATTAGAGGGGTCACATTTATCACCAGCCTTAAACAATGGGATTATTTTACTTAATTTCATTAAACTAGGAAAGCAACCTTGATCAATGCATGTGTTAAAAATGAATGCAAGGTGAGGAGCTATGGTGTCAATAATTGTCCCAATAATACTGACAGAGATTCCCCAAAGGTCCTCGGTTTTTTTCATATTCAATTCTCTGAAGGTTTTAATTACTGTATTACAATCTATATGCCTGAACTGGAGTAGAGACTGGCACTCGGTGACATTAGATTTTAAGAGAGACTCTGCCAGAATTGGCGATGAATTTAATGCTTTAGTTGTTTCGGACGCAATGTTTGAGAAGAATGTCTCAAATGTGGTTGCAACATCTGTATCTGAATTTATAACTTCATTCCCGACTTTCAGTGAGAAGGTGTTATCCTTCGATTTATTTTTACATGTTTGTTTATTTATTATGTTCCACGTAGCCTTAGCTTTATTATTAGAATTTAAAATCATGTCTCGAAGATGATTCGATTTAGCAGCCACACAAACCTTTTTAAATATTTTCGAGTAATTTTTAACGTATTCTATAACATTCGGATCTTGCGTATCAGCTTTAAGTCTATATAATTCATACATTTTATTTCTACTCTTGTGAATGCCGGTTGTAGCCCAGTCGTCAAATTTACATTTTATCGAATTTATTCGGATCTTTTTCTGTGGGAATGTGGTTTTGAACTCATCACTCACTACACTGAATAGATCCTCATACATTCGATCAACATTATTGTCATTTATTATAAGTTTATCAATACTATCACAAATGTTTTTCTTGAATTTGTCAATTCGATTAGTTGTTATTGGCCTACAAACAACATCCACTGTACTAGGGACATGATGGTGTTCAAATGTGGCCAATTGTCCACTATGATCTGAACTAAGGCAATTAATTATTGATTTACTTTGAATATTACAGTTACAAAAAATATTATCTAAGCAAGTAGCTGATGTTGGAGTGATTCTAGTAGGCTCATTGAAGAGGTTTAATAAGTTAAAAGATTTAAACAGGTTTAAGAATCTTATTTTATATTGAGTATTATCTAATAAATCTATATTAAAATCTCCACATACAACCACTCTCTTATTTGATTTAAATACCTTTTTTAAGACTTCCTCCATAGTGGATTCGAATAATTGGTAATTTGCAGATGGGGGCTTGTACACACTTATAATTATATACTGCTCTAGCTCTGCACACGCAAGCTCAATAGTTCGTTCGACTGAGAGTGAAACAATATCTTTCCATTCTTTGCATTTAAATTGGTTATTTAATAGTATGAGTGACCCCCCTCTAATAGCCGACTCCCTGGTGAACGAACTACAAACTTTATAATTACCTATATAAAACATTAATTCATATTTTTTAAGCCAATGTTCTGTTATGCATAATACGTGAACATTGTACTTTTTTAAAAACAATTCTAATTCTAATTCTTTGCCAGCCAGGCCTTGTAAATTTTGATGAACAATATTAAAACCTTTTAAAGACCTGTCTGTTGTCGTCCCTCTCAGTTTAAATCAGAGGTCGTCACAGAAATATTAGTATTTCTACTAATAATATCAAAATGTTTAATAAGTTTTGTGTTAATAACACAGTTAATTATTATATGCTAACAAAGTAGCAAGTTTTAATTTCATGCTTTGGGGCAGGTGTAAAGAGCTGCCTGTCATTAAGAACTTATTATTAATAAATTTATTAGTGTCGAAAAAGACAAACTTGTCGCTATGACGAACAGTCAAATTATATAATAAAGTATTCAGTAAGTGAATACTTTTGTTATTATCTGAGGAGCCATTTTGACAGTATGGCAGGGCACAAATAAATATCTTTTCAACATTAAGGCTGGACAGCGTGGAAAAATTATGCAAAATATTTTTCCTACTAATATTCTGGCTGTTTCCAAACATTAAAATTAAAATAGATTTGCTATGTAATTGTTTACATTTTTTTATGTCATTTATTAATTGACTAAAGGATGCGTCAGGCATACAATTATTTGTAATTTTGCAATTTAATTTTTTATGCAATATAGGGCCATAACCAACTCCTAGCCTATCTGAGAATAACACTACATTGTTTAACTTTTTTACATTTAAAAATTCAGTTTTTGCAGACATTGAAGGCCGCAAGCCGCCATCAGTTTGTTGCTGACTTACTGGCATTGGTATATTTGGCAGAGATTTAAAATCCGTAGTAGGATTACCTAGATCTAAGAGATTGTTTGCTGCCAGGATATGTTCGTTAATTTGTTCCCTGGCTGAATTATATTTAGCTGTTATGGATGCAAGCGAGTCATGCAAGTTTGTGATTTCAGCCTGCAACCTTTCAACGTCCAAGTTATGAGTGGACCTACTCTCTACTAATTTACTGTGGTAGATTTCTAAACTGTCCACTAAATCTAAATTCTTTTTCCTTAACAGAATATTTTTGTGAAACTGTTCTTGCTGTTTTATTAATTTTTTTGTTTTAGATATAAACCTATTAATTTTAACATATTTTTTAAATTTATTTCTACTAGAAAAAGTTAATGGCTGACTAATGTTCTCAGATAATTTGGTGTCGCAAGATACATTTAGGTCTGGAAGCACTGCACGTCCACCAGGGCTTCCAATTAGCTCTTCGTATAGGTTCAGAGTGTGTGTGAACTCCTGCTGCTTTCATTCCTCTTCGAAGTGCAGTATGGTCTTATTGGCGTCCCTCAGTTCAGCTTCTAACTCATTGTTGCGCATCAAGGTCTGCTCAAAGATATTGCTGCACTGGTCGAAGGTACTTAGTTCATCACGGTGTTCGGTTACCTCCTGGAGACGGCCATGCAGTTCTGCCAATTCTTGTTTCAGTTCAGTATTTTTTTTTATTATATAGGTAATTTCCTCCTCACTCTCTTCTCTTTCCCTAATGAGTTGGTTACAGCTTTCCTGACTCTGTTTCAGTTCCTCGAGTGCCCTCCTAAGTTTCAGCTCAATGGCTTGTGCCGCTGCTCTGCGTGTGAGCATGTTGAATGTGGTTTTTGTCTGAAATTATCCAAAGGAAGTGTACAGTGGATATTTATGCAAAATAGGGGGTACGAGTTATAACAGTTATAATTTGAAATTTTAAGCTTTAGTTATAATTTTAACTCCACAAAATGCAACTATCATGAAAAGTTTTTTATAAATTATTATTAATCAAATAGTAATATTGAAAACTATACTGTATTTTTTTTCTGCGGGTAATATTTTTAGCTTTCAACAAGGTTTAAAATTACATCTTACTATTAACAATTTACACAATCAAACAAACAAAAGATGTGTGAGGTGTCAAAAAGTATATTGTTGAGTGTGCTGAGTAAGTTTGTCTGCGGCCAAGGTGTTGTTATCTTCAACTTTACTTCCACTTATTGTCAAGTAAAGAGAGGCACAACAGAGCCGAATCGTAATGAATTGTATAGAATCTCACTTTCATGAGGTTTGTGGAGTATATTGTTGTACTGTTTGATTGCAATTTACTTCCCATAAAGAAAGTGACAAAGCAATGTTTAATGATTGAAAACCACAAAAATATAACCTCAAACAGATTGCAATATCAATTATTTTGAAATACAAAATTAATATTTAAAATATTTAGACCTAAAGTAAACAGTATTTTTGAAAACAGTACTCCCCTGGTTTAAACGGTGGCTCCGATTTAATTTTGTACGTTGGTCGTAGCTGTCAATTTGGTCGCCGATTTTATCTCCTTATAACTATGTGTTTACACAAAGTCCAGTTTTGCAAACACTTGTACACGATATTTACACATTTATTTCACTAATTAAGTGTATTTTGATACATTATTACGACTATTTTATAATTTATCTTAAAATTAATCTAACAGCTGATCTAAGTACGTCTGACAGGCAGGGCTGCCAGACGAAAAAAAAAACAAAGTGGAATACGTCAAATTAGAAGCGTGAAGAGCGCCACTGTGGCGTAGAAAATAAAACGGTTGAACAAAATATTAACCTTCCTGTTAGCGACGTCAACCGAGAAAATACGCTAATTTATTAATTAGAATTGATTAGCAACGCTAACAGTCAGAAAATGTTGTAAAATAATCAATTAGAGTCGATTAGATATAAATAACATTCCATCTCTTTCTCACATTATCTGTCATCTCGCTTGCACATCAATTACTCTTCCACACACTTCTGGAATATTCGAGAGAAAAAGAAACGGGACGGCAACATCGGACCTCTCGCTTCGAACATTCCAGAACTATGGTCCAGAACATGAGAGACAGAGACAGGAATATCGGGAGAGAAAGGGATGGATATAGCCCGGGGCCCTATAAATACGGAGCGAGGCGCTCCGGGAGACAAGTTTAAGTTTATTTAAAGTGTGTTGTTTTGTTCAGTTCAGAGAACAAGTGCTCCAAGCAACAAGTGATCTGAAGAAGCAAGAACTGAGAAAAGGAAGCGAATAATAAACGCGAGAAGTCTCAGCAAGTGAAATAGTGGTTTTATTCCTGCAAGTAGCACCTACTACGCCTGACATAGTAAGGGCAAGCTCTCAACGGCAGTCATCATCGTCCGGTCAGCGCTCTCGAACACACACAAACGCATACAGTCCACTGCAATCCACCACATTTTCCTGGTCCTTCGAGCCGGATCACCACATTTTCCTGGTCCTTCGAGCCGGATCACCACATTTTCCTGGTCCTTCGAGTAGCCGGATTACGGGAATAGCGAAGATGCCTGTCACCAGGTCGGAGAAGCTACGAGGTGCCGCCGCCGCGGCTAACGCCGCCGCCGCAGGAAGAATTACGTCGCCGCCGGTTCATGGAGGAAGTACTCCGACGGAAACCACGGATACTTCATCAACGCTGACCCCGTATCCCGCCGGGGGCGCGTCCTCACCGCGCATCGCCAGGGACCACGCCGCGCCGGCTGTTAGCACCCGGGTTATGGGAGAGCCCGGCGTGCATTTGGGAAGAGGGGAACCAGCGCCGCGCTCCTACACAGAGGATATAACCGCCGACGTCATGAAGCCACACGAAGCACTAAGGGCCCGTATCGCGGAAGCAGAGGAGAGAGGTGCCGCCGCCGCCGCCGCCGCCGCCGCCGCCGCCGCCGCCGCCTCCATGCCCGCTGCGGCCAATGTTGCCGCCGCCCCCGTCGCCGCCGCCGCCGCTGCTGCGACTCCCGCGACTACGGTGACCACCGTGCCGAATGTTGAAGGACAGTACGCGCCGCCCACGCCGCCCACGCCGCAAGTACATGAACAAACGCCGCGACTGTCAAGAGTGAATCAAGACACGCGCTCCGTCCGCTCGTCAAGAAGAAGGGCAGAATTAGAGGCCAAATTAAGAGTGGCCCGCCAGGAACTGGAAGTTGCCAAAGCGGAATTGGAGTTGGCCCAATTGGATTCCGACATGGAAGAGGATCCAGAAGAAGTGCAATACAGGCAAATGCAGATTGAAGATTTGTCGGACCACTCGAGTATCATCGCCGAGAAGGTACCGCCGGAACCACAGCCGCTACCGCCGCCGCCGCCGCAAGTTCTACCGCTGCCGTCGCCGCCGCCGCTGCAAGTGTTGCCGCCGTTGCCGCCGCAAGTGTTGCCGCCGCCGCCGCCGCCGCAGCCACTACCTTCGGAAGGGAGGACCGATATTCAAGAATTAGCCATGGCCATCACCAAGCTGTCACTGAGGGCAGAAGGTGGCCTCACAATGCAACTGGTCGACCTCCCAAGTTTCAATGGCGCATGTGAAGAATGGCTCGCGTTCAGAAGGTCATATGAAGACACCGCGCGCTCCTTCACGCCGGCACAGAATTTGGCGCGACTACGAAGGTGTCTCCAGGGGCACGCGAGGGAGGCAGTCAAGAGCCTCCTGTTCACCGCCGAGGATCCGGAAGAGCTGATGAAGAGCCTGGAGGTCCGGTTCGGCAGACCTGGAGCCATAGCCCTGGCGGAGTTAAAGAAGATGGAAAGGCTGCCAAGGGTCAACGAGTCATCAGGGGAGATCTGCATATTTGCCAGCCGAGTCCGCAACGCTGTGGCCACCATCAGGGCACTCGGCAAGACGGAATATTTGTGCGCACCAGGGGCCGTGGAGTGTCTCATCGACAAGATGCCGCCGACAATGAAGTCTCGGTGGCTGATGTATCAACGTGAGCGCCGGGGAGAGGGAAAACCAGCGCTCGAGCTCATGTACGACTTCATGGAAGTTGAAGCAGATATTAACAGTGATTACGCTCCCCCAGAAGTGTCCTGGGACCAGAAGAAGAACACGTTCAAGAGGCCGGTCCACCACGTCCCACAAGCGGAGGGATACTACGAAGATCAGAAGACCGACGTGAAGAAGTGCCCAGAATGCCGAGAAAATCACTGGCTGTACGAGTGCAAGAGGTACAGGAAATCCAGTGTAGACGAAAAATGGGAAATGGCGAAGAAGGCTAGAATGTGCTTCAAATGCCTGCGCTTCAAGCATGCTAGAAACACATGCCGGGCACAGCCGTGCAAGAAGTGCACGAGGTGGCATCACACCAGTCTTCACTCGGAGAAGTCCGCAGCAACGAAGACACAAGAGAAGCCCGTCAAAGGAGTTGTGTCGTCGGTGCACGCCACGAGCTGCGGAAGGACCTACCTCAAAATGACGCCGGTAAATCTCTACGGGCCCAAAGGGACAGCAAAAGTGCTCGCGCTCCTGGACGAAGGGTCCACCGTCACGCTGCTGGACTCATCAGTGGCAAAGAAGATTGGGGCGCAAGGGAAGCCGGAAGCCATCACCATCGAGATGGTCGGGGGGAACGGAATGGTGAAGAGCAACTCCCAGAGGATCAACATAAAGATCAAGGGCGTCCATTGTAGAAATAAACTCAACATGGAAGCGAGAACAATCGACAACTTGAAGTTGACGAAGCAAGGTGTCGAAGAAGGAATGCTTCAGAACTGGAAACACCTAAAGAAAATTAGGAAGAAGCTGGTCTACGACAAAGAAGTACCTAGACTTCTGATTGGGCAAGACAATTGGGGGCTGATAGTCACACGGAGACTACGCAGAGGGAAGGCCTCCGAACCAGTTGCCTCTTTGACCAGCCTTGGATGGGTTCTGCATGGATGCAACACTGGAAGAAGTGATCCAGTGAAGTTAGTGCACCACAGCAGATTAGTGGAAGATGGAACGGAAGCCTTGGTTCAACCAACACTTCGAGAAAGAGGACATCGGAGTGGAACCACGTCGGCCATGCAACGACGCCGACAAACGGGCTCGCAGTGTCCTGAAGAAGACCAGTAGAGGGCATCAGGCATATCAGCGTCCCATCAAGAAGAAGTTGGATGATCATCCCACCTGGATGTCTCAACATGGGAGGCGCCTAGGAGAGAAGGGTCCGCACGGTGAAGACGACACTAATGGCCGTCCTGAAAGAAAAGACATCACCGGAAGAAGTCCTGCACACGCTCCTCCTCGAAGCGGAACACATTGTGAGTTCGCGTCCACTTACCTGTATCAGCGTGGATCCCAACGACGAAGAAAGACTCACGCTGAACCACTTCCCGAACGGAAGATCCTGCGGAGCAATGGCACAGGGCGTGTTCAAGGACTGCTACCTCATCAAGAAGGCGAAGACGGATCACTTCTGGCAAAGGTGGCTGAAAGAGTACCTGCCAACTTTGATGCCAAGGAAGATAGCCGGCCGGGAGACAGAAGACCCTCAAGTCGGCGACGTCGCCTTGAGATTCGACGCAACGCCACCAAGAAACTCTTGGCCACGAGGGAAAGTACAGCGGGTATACCCTGGTCCGGACAGAAGAGAACGAGTCCTCGACGTGCGAACACCCGGAGGAGTGCTACGGCGACCGACACGACGAGTGGTAGTCCTGGTTCCTGCCAAGACGTCGCATCCGGAAGAGGGAGTGCTTCGCACTGCGGGGGAGATTGTTAGCGACGTCAACCGAGAAAATACGCTAATTTATTAATTAGAATTGATTAGCAACGCTAACAGTCAGAAAATGTTGTAAAATAATCAATTAGAGTCGATTAGATATAAATAACATTCCATCTCTTTCTCACATTATCTGTCATCTCGCTTGCACATCAATTACTCTTCCACACACTTCTGGAATATTCGAGAGAAAAAGAAACGGGACGGCAACATCGGACCTCTCGCTTCGAACATTCCAGAACTATGGTCCAGAACATGAGAGACAGAGACAGGAATATCGGGAGAGAAAGGGATGGATATAGCCCGGGGCCCTATAAATACGGAGCGAGGCGCTCCGGGAGACAAGTTTAAGTTTATTTAAAGTGTGTTGTTTTGTTCAGTTCAGAGAACAAGTGCTCCAAGCAACAAGTGATCTGAAGAAGCAAGAACTGAGAAAAGGAAGCGAATAATAAACGCGAGAAGTCTCAGCAAGTGAAATAGTGGTTTTATTCCTGCAAGTAGCACCTACTACGCCTGACATAGTAAGGGCAAGCTCTCAACGGCAGTCATCATCGTCCGGTCAGCGCTCTCGAACACACACAAACGCATACAGTCCACTGCAATCCACCACATTTTCCTGGTCCTTCGAGCCGGATCACCACACTTCCTATACCCGCGCGTTGGTCTCTCAGACCGACGAACTAATAATTCGGAGTTTTTTCAAAAAGTATTAACTCTACGACTTTGCGGTTTTTAGTAGCTTCATGATTTGTGGCCTGCCATTGTTTAGTGTTAGGCGATCGCTGCTGCCAAGTGTACGTGTGTCACTTTTTGCTGATATTCGGTCTGTGAGACCGACGCGGGTATACGTGTTTCTACTTCAGGTATGTTACTTTTGTTTTATTTTACAATATTACTCAATAAAATGTATTTTCATATTTTAGTGGCGTTTCATATCAATTAAGTATTACTGTATTTTATTATTATTAATTTGTTTTAGCCATTTTTGTCGTCATAATTAACCAAGAAAGGATAAGGGCGCTGTTAGAATGTGAAGATTCGGACTCCAACTATGATGACTAGAGTGACAGTGATGAGGTGGTGGATGATTTAGAAGTGCAGGAGAACAACACCGATTCTGAGCAGAAGGGTGATTTGTCAGATGCAAAAAGTATTTTTGTCATTATACGAGCATGCAGTAATGGTATGTTCCGGTTATTATTCCACTGAAACCACTAGTGATAAATACTGTTTTGTTCTTTTATATTACTAAGGATACTTCCATTTATTATATTTTATAGTCATTTTTTAGGCTTCAAAAGAAAAAAAAGTTTATTTTTGTTATAAAATTTAGGCTGATGTAAAATTTTGTTTAAATTTTAAGTCTAATTTAAAGGCTGATTAAACCAAAATGTCTATAAATATAAAATTTGTTTTAATTATTTTATGCAATTAAAACCTTAACGTATAATTTAAAGCAAATAATATTACTATACAGTACACAATTATACTATAAAACACGAGCTCAACTTTCGGTCTGAGAGACCGTGCGCGGGTATATGTGTAATGCTTTTTGGCGCGGGTATACGAAGGTTAATAAATAAATAAAACAAAAATGAGATTACGAATTTAGTGTCTGACATAGCCCGCAGAATCGCTAAAATCAAGTGGCAGTGGATGGGGCACATAGCTGGGGCTGGAAAGTTCTTGAGTGGCGACCACGAGCCGGAAGACGTAGCGTGGGCAGGCCTCCCACTAAGTGGACCGACGATCTGGTGAAGGTCGCGGGAGGTGCCTGGATGCGAGCGGCGCAGAACCGGTCTTTGTGGAAATCCTTGGGGGAGGCCTTTGTCCAGCAGTGGACGTCTTTCGGCTGAAACGAACGAACGAACGAGATTACGAATTTTTGAGTTTGCTGTTCTCGACTCAGCTATGTCCAAGCCATTTTGTTTAGCACGGGCTATGTCTAATTAAGGTTTTAATTAATTATTTTTTCGTCGCACTGAGCGTTGGCAAAGAGGTGGGTAAAGCTTCTGTGTGCTTATTGAAAGGTAGTGACGTCATAAATACAAACTTTTAAATAAAAGTTGTATTGAGCCAACGATCCATTGAATTTTTACTCGTAGATGACCAACATTTTAACGGTTCTTTATAAATTATAACATCTCTGATATTCTTTTACATTCTTTAAGATTCAACTTCTAATTAAAAATTATAAAATTCTCTAAGCTTGAATTTCTAGATAATGTAACATATGTAAGTTTCCGGTTTAACTAGAATATTGTAATCTTAAAACAACCGTATCGTTCGAAGTTAAACATGATTATATGACATTTTGATACCTTTCAAATAGGGTCATCTTAACAACATGGTTTACAACATTTTGTGTTCCGGCAATTGGAGATAAGATAGATTCCTCTGTGGTTAATCATTATGGGTCTACTTTCGCCCTGACCATCACTTTTGATCAGGTAAGATGCAGGCCATGAGATGAGCTTCCTCGCTGTGGACAAAAAAGTAAATACCAGTTAATACAACTTAAAACTAACAGCCCAATTAAATATCCACCCTTCCCTTACATTATATTAACAAAACCTTCAACAAAACGCGTACAGGATATATACAAACATTACCAGAGGCCCACATAGTAGTTATTCATAATTTTCACCCTTAACACCGTAAAATGACATTATATTACGGAAAATGGACATTATATGAAACCGAAACTGGTTGGAAGTAGACCAGGGGCGTAATGATGGGCACAAATGATGTGAATTGAGTAGGTCTACCGAATAAGGCAATCAGTCATCTAGTGGTTAAGTTTAGAGTTGACTTAAATATAACATTCAATTCCTAAAAGACACCAATTTGCATTTAGATAGTGGGGTATTGAATCGAGCTGAGTGTTATTGGAAAATTAATTTAGGAAACTAATTCCGGGCGAAGCTCGCTTCCACCTTCGGCCTGATCGTCACTTACCATCAGGTGAGATACAGGCCAAGAGCTTCCTCGTTGTGGATAAAAAAAAACATTTACAATATCACAACAATGTGCTGTATTCGAATGAAAGAGTAAAATTATTAACATCCTACTGATATTATAAATGCGAAAGTTTGTGTGGATGTTAGTTACTCTTTCACGCAAAAACCACTGAACGGATTTTGATGAAACTTTACAGTATTATTGTTTATAACCCAGAATAACATATAGGCTATAATTTATGACGATCTGTGAAAAACTAAATTTCACGCGGGTGAGGCCGCGGGCAAAAGCTAGTAAATAATAAAGTGAATAACAAGAACAGTAACGTAATAATTGATTGAAAAATGCTTTAGTAATAATCGACCTTGTTTAGCTATAGTCCGATTGAGCTCTTATTCTAAGGCTGAGTAGCACCAACTAGCTTTGACCGTAACTTTGACGATAACCGGTGTTTTTGTATGGAGTTTGACCGATTTTTGACGTTTTTCAAAACTCAAGTAAGATGGTGCAACCTAGCCTTAGGAAGGAATCTCCTATCTTTGCTAGCTTTTCGGAGTGAAGTTATTGTACCCATTTCCATTATAATGGTGAATTCAAGTTGATACGGTTATTATGTAGGATAATATTGTGGAGGGTACAAATAATCGATGTATGGGCAAGATAAGGCCAAATGTGGGCCAGTTAGAAAATAATAACAATTCTGAGGTGATGATTTAAATAATTGTTTCAAAAAATCCTTGGAAAATCATCATCATCATCATCATGTCAGCCATAGGACGTCCACTGCTGAACATAGGCCTCCCCTAATGCTTTCCACGTTGATAGATTGGTAGCGGCCTGCGTCCAGCGCTTCCCTGCTACCTTTACGATGTCGTCGGTCCACCTTGTAGGTGGACGTCTCACGCTGCGCCTTCCGGTACGCGGCCTCCATTCCAGAACCTTGCTGCCCCATCGGCCGTCAGTTCTGCGCACTATGTGCCCCGCCCATTGCCACTTCAGCTTGCTAATCCGTCCGCTTGGAAAATAAATAAGTGAAATTTAATGTAGAAGAAAAGCTTATGAAAATACTTACATAGAAATGTCATTAAATCGTTTTTCACTAAAAATGAAAAACATATCTGAAAGAATAATAATGAAATGAAATAGTAATTGCAAAACAAAATCGTGTGCACAAATAAACGGTCATAGATAGAAAATATGGATATTGAGTTCCCGTTCTTTCAACTCATGCGGTTTTTACATCATATTTATATCGAAATAAATCTGCAGATTTGAGATTTTCGTTGTTAAAACACCAAATGCGGCCATTATACCGTTGTTTGTACTTAGAGCTCACATTACAATGTCATTAGATGCCATCAAAAGCCCAAGTCACGCGCGTCGTTGCTTGTATATTGGCGTTTTTTTCTCGCTTGCATCCCTGATTTTGGGCCATGCAATAGGCGATTAGAGGCATAATATAAGTATAAATAGGAAATATAAATCACTACATATAGTATAAAACAAAGTCCTTTTCGCTGTCTGTCCCTATGTAGGTATGCTTAGATTTTAAAAACTACGCGACGGATTTAGATACGTTTTTTTTAATAGATAGAGTGATTCAAGAGGAAGGTTTATTGTATCCATAGCTCCCGAGCAAAGTCGGGGCGGGTCGCTAGAAGGAAATATAATTATGTTTACGAGTATCTACAGTCTCAGGTATTAATGTCTAGTTTGTAAAATTATCTAGTTTTTTTTTCTCGCTTACCCTGATTTTGGGCCACAAAATCGGTGATTAGAGGCATGTACAATACATAGTTATAATTAATGCAAGTATCTATTATGCATAGTAAGGTAGCTATAAGGTAGGTATAAGCTGTAGCTACATAAAGTTAGTAATTACAAAATATTATATGATGTAGAAACGTAAAGAGCTACAGCTTTCAGCCAGTAGGTATACACAGAAAATACACTCTACACTTCTTTCTCTAATTAATTTAAAGATGAAATTGCATATTTTTTGAAATTTAATTGTTAAACTTGACCATTATTAACTTACCTAGAACTGCAGAGATTAGAGCGTTTGCGTATAAACTGAACCTCTTTGTATATGACACGGGTATTTTCTTACCATTTGCTTCAAACTCGACTGGTCTCAGTCAGTCAGCTTCAGATAGCCTTTATTGAGAGCTGAGTGCAACTTAACAAAAGATCTCAAGTGATATCTCTTCATTGAGTTTTCAGCGCAAGCGAATTTGAATCTTATGAAGATCTGTACATTAATTAAGTCTTCTTTTATTCAATAAGCAATAATTTTATAATACATTAACTTAAAATTACTTAAAAACTAAAATCTTTAAATTACTAATGATAAAAACTATTTACAAAATAAAAAATACTTCACCCCCAGCGCCGCAGTCAGGAATGGTGCCCAAAAGGCTGGCAGCATTGCTACGTTGAATGGCCAGGCTAATTCTCTGACCGAAATAGCTGCCAGCCTTTTGATCACCGGTCACCTCGGTGAGCCTCTTTGTCAGTTCCTTATAATATTTTAATTTGGATAAGGCGCATGGATAGATCTATAATAAATAATATCATGAGGCTATTCATAATTTAATTACCTACTACTTCTAATTAGTCTAATTTTAAACAATAACCGAGATTGCTTTGAAATTAGTATAGCTATTAGTAACCTTAAAAGTAATAGGTTTTGATAACAAAGAAAGCTAGACTAGAAGTAAGCATTTCCAACTCAATTTTGGCCACTACATGAAGACAAACTTACTAATATTATATTTACTATTTGTGTGTTTACAGCAGTGGTGAGAACTGTGTATTTTAACCGTTCAAGACGTAGGTATAGTGGCAATCGTTACGTATTTCCTAGATACAGATCAATTTCAAACCATAGATGTACATATATTAATAGATATTCGAATTATGTTCTTATCCAGTGGAACCCTAAATGGTCGCACGAGACACCGATAACAATTGATTTCTAATGTGTCTCGATTCACTGGTGCTTCAATGGTTAAGAATCTTCCGCCTATTTATTGGCCCAATACGCCAACAAAAAAAAAATAGAAACTCCTCCTTTTTTGAAGTCGGTTAAAACACAGTTTTCCTTGTCGGCGCTAGTTGCATGTGTTCTTATGAATTTCACGCCATTCTAGTGGCCCGATACGCCAACAGAATGGCGCGCGCGGATCGAATGAAAAACACGCTCATTACGTTGGGAGAGATCTAGCAATTTATCGGTTCAAATTGCAATTTCTTTATAAAAGGAGTTCTGCGGTAACAAACTTACAAAACAATCAGAATTTCCTCCTTTTTTAAGTCGGTTAAAACACAGTTTTCCTTGTTGGCGCTAGTTGCCTGTGTTCTTATGAATTTCCTGCTTTTTAGTGGCCCAATACGCCAACAGAATGGCGCGCGCGGATCGAATGAAAAACACGCTCATTACGTTGGGAGAGATCTAGCAATTTATCGGATCAAAGTGAAATTTCCTCATAATTAAAGGAGTTCTGCGGTAACCAACTTCCAAAAAAATTTGAAACTCCTCCTTTTTTGAAGTCGGTTAAAACACAGTTTTCCTTGTCGGCGCTAGTTGCCTGTGTTCTTATGAATTTCCTGCTTTTTAGTGGCCCAATACGCCAACAGAATGGCGCGCGCGGATCGAATGAAAAACACGCTCATTACGTTGGAAAGAGAGCTAGCAATTTATCGGATCTAGCTCTACACGTCGCACTAATGCTGCTGGGAAATGGAGCTGCTTAGTTTTTGCTTGAAAATAAGTAAAATGATACAGAAGTAGGACGGTGACAATGAATAATGTAGGAGGTGTATGAAAAGTTTTTCTTCCCGACTGAATAGTTCAGGTGGAAACTATACTTATTTTAATGGAGGAAGAGTATTTTAAATGTTCTGATATTAAAACGTTCTAATCGCAATAATAAATATCGTATAGTATAAAATGAACATATCGTATCGTGTTTAAAAGATAACAGAAAATTAATGTCATAGACAACACGGTATATGTAACATGAAATACTAGGTCTCATGAAAAATAACATTAGAATTTATACTATTATAGGGAATTAATTGCTGAGTCATTAGATGCAAGTTGCAATAATCTATCCCGCGTGAGATTTATCAACAATTAATTTTATTATTTTTCAAACGCGTATTAGTGATCTAAATAATTAACTTTTTAAAAAAATAAAACCGACTTCAAATGCGTGAACACAAAAAAAAACTAAAAATTAAAAATATTGCGTATAAAAAAGTTCATCCCCAATTTTCCACCCTTGGGGGTGAAATATTTTCTTCAAATTCGCATGAAACCACCCTTTTGATGAATACCTATTCAACAAAAAAATAATCGTTCAAATTGATTTATAATCGGCGGAGATATTGCGTATAAAAAAGTTCATCCCCAATTTTCCACCCTTGGGGGTTGTTTTTTCTATTATTAAATTTAAATGGGACCACCCTTGAGGTATTACCTATACGCCGAAAAAAGATTTGTTCAAATCGGTTCATAATTGGCGGAGTTATCGCGTAACAAACATAGAAAAAAAAAAAAAAAAAAAACATACGGGTCGAATTGAGAACCTCCTCCTTTTTTGAAGTCGGTTGAAAAGAGCCTACATACTCGTACTTCATTAAAAATTGAATTTGAAATGAAAAGTTAATAAAATATAAGTATTTTTCCAATGAATGCAAAAAAAATATTGTGAAAAATGTTGTATTTGTACGAGTACCTAGGTATATGTTCTGCAATGTTCCTCATATACAATTTTTATTTTCCCCCTGCAAATTTTTATCATATTACGCTATGAATAAATTGATTGCATTTTGTATTACCTAGTATTTAAAATGACTCTTCACGATTGTAAAATCCTTCTACATCGTGAATCGTTATGACCCACCTACAGTCATAACGAGAAGTGACGAAATCGTCGCGTCAGCTTTCGTAACCCGCTTAAATCGGTCCCCGATTGCTTCCGCTCGTCAAAGCGTCATTTTCTCGTTGCGCTCGCTCGCTCCGCTCAGTTCGCTTCCCTCAGATCGCTCTGCATTTAATCACGCATGCAGTGGATTTGCTTAGCCCAAACAATGGAGCGTATGTTGCAAGATTTCGGGGTAGTATTGGCTCTGTTTTGATACGTTTACTATTTCAGGCATTTTTGATAACTGTTTAGAATACTTCTTGTTTTTCGTCTCTTTGAACGTTTGTTAATAGTTTATGAAATTTTTATTCTTATTTTAAGTAGATAGGTAGGTATGTGTATCATTAATGGATACTCCTTCTATCCAGCTTTCTATTGAAACCTTATTGGATTAAGTTTACTGATTTAAAACAGAGCTAAAAATCTCCAAGTATTCTCGTGTCACAAAACTCCTCCAAAACTATTTGACCGATTCTTATGAAACTTTTTTATACAGGTTGTCCCGTAATGTAACGTCAAGCCGGAACTGGGTGTTGAGGCAAGTTGTGCTGGTTATCAGAAAAATATAAAAAAAAATCTATGTGGCATATTTTCAAAATAATAGGCATTTAAAAAAAATCTAAAAATTCTACTCCAGGTGACGGTCCTTTTACTCGTGTTGCCACAAATCTTCACTTTTTCCAATTTTTTTTTTTGTTATGTAACCCTGAATAATGCTTCTCTAAATTGTTATCAAAATTACAAAACCAGCTGCTCCAGCTTGGATGAAAAAAATACATTATTCCCAAAAAAAATTTCATAATAAAAATTTTGCCTAGTTTAAACTGACTGTACTGAAAAAAAAAATGTACTACGCGAGTGTGGCAAGTGACGTCATAATTTGGCGCATTTAGTAAGGATTCCAAAATGGTATAACACTTAGTAAATTCTTGCTGTAATTGTCGACAATTTTTGGTTTTTTGGAAATAGTCCCGTTTTTAACTTTATCTACCTTGGTTAAAAATTATTATTCTAATGTGCCCAAAATTCAAGTTTCTGTGACTGACTACCGTACAGTCAGTCACAGAAACTTTTGTCACCATGACAGTAATAGTAAGTTGACATACTGTGACAAAAGTCACCCGTGCGCTGCGTACCTGCTCTGCCTGCACTTGTACTTGGTAACAGGGATAATAAGGATATGAAGTTTCGGTTATGGATACGGTTACGGATATTAGAATAATATTATACCGGTTTCGGTTACGGTCACGGATATGAAATCATTTCAGATTATCCGAAAGTTTCGGATAATTTCGGTTACGGAATTATTAGAATTTCAAAAATGTAGGTAATACAAATAGCAAGATGCTGCGTGAGCGTGACCCACATAGCTACTTTATGTACCAACTAAGACGACACCTATGTATGATAAAGGTAAAACAGGCTGGCATATTAGATGGTGCCAGCGAATGCCAGACAAGTTGGTAACAAATATTAAGATTTAAGGTACAATTCCAAGACGGGCCGCAGACCGCAAACTGCAACCGCAAACTGCAAAACTATGAAATCGGCAGCGCGGCATTGCAGCTGCGGCGTGTATACTGCAGATTTCATAGAGTTTTGCAGTTTGGAATTGTACCCTTAGACTCCGCCTTTATCCGAAACTATCCGTAACTTTTGAATCAGTTTCGGTTACGGTTATGGATATTTTTTTATTTCGGATATCCGATAGTTTCGGTTACGGTTACGGATATCCGTAACATCCCTGCTTGGTAAGATGGCCCTCTCCGTCCCGCTCATACCTTTTAAAATGGCTTCTCTACCTCACTTAAGCCAGAAACTTGAATTTTGGGCACATTAGAATAATATTTTTAACCAAGGTAGATAAAGCTAAAAACGGGATTATTTCCAATAAACAAAAATTGTCGACAATTACAGCAAGATTTTACAAAGTGTTATACCATTTTGGAATCCTTACTAAATGCGCCAAATTATGACGTCACTTGCCACACTCGCGTAGTACATTTTTTTTTTCAGTACAGTCAGTTTAAACTAGGCAAAATTTTTATTTTGAATTTTTTTTTTGGGAATAATGTATTTTTTTCATCCAAGCTGGAGCAGCTGGTTTTGTAATTTTGATAACAATTTTGAGAAGAATTATTCAGGGTTACATAACCAAAAAAAAATTTGGAAAAAGTGAAGATTTGTGGCAACACGAGTAAAAGGACCGTCACCTGGAGTAGAATTTTTAGATTTTTTTTAAATGCCTATTATTTTGAAAATATGCCTCACAGATTTTTTTTTACATTTTTCTGATAACCAGCACAACTTGCCTCAACACCCAGTTCCGGCTTGACGTTACATTACGGGACACCCTGTATATGTAGGTAGGTATTCAGTAAATCTGATAATAGAACAAACTATTTTCATACCCCTTGATGATAAGAGTTTTTCACGCGTATGAAGTCTCAGGAGAAAATAGAATCCCATCAAAAACAATACTTGTCAAAAAAACCAAGTCTCGCAACTCAGTTGTTCTACGGTAAAAAGTTGTGAGATCCATGTAATACCAAGTCCAGGCCAGGAAATCTTTAACGTTTTACATAAATATATTGACTTGGCCATCGCATGAAAACACGTGTAAATTAAATTATTTAGTGCGATGGCCAAGTCAATATATTTATGTAAAACGTTAAAGATTTCCTGGCCTGGACTTGGTATTACATGGATCTCACAACTTTTTACCGTAGAACAACTGAGTTGCGAGACTTGGTTTTTTTGACAAGTATTGTTTTTGATGGGATCTCATTTCTTTTTGTATTTTGTAGACAGCAGTTATGTATCTAGAAAACTGGACCGAAATTGAAAAATTTTACTCGACTTGGCGGTTGCACTACCGTGCCCCCAAATATCATTTCTTTTTGTATTTTGTAGACAGCAGTTATGTATCTAGAAAACTGGACCGAAATTGAAAAATTTTACTCGACTTGGCGGTTGCACTACCGTGCCCCCAAATATTTTAGTTTTTCCTTGATTCATACACCAAACACTACTTATATTCCAAATTTGAAGCTTCTAGGTTTGCTAGAAGTGCCTTAGAGTTTTGATGATCGGTGAGTCAGTGAGTCAGTCAGTGAGTGACAAAATTAAGTAACTTTGACCCGTTATAATTCTTAAACTACTGGTTCAAATTGAATGAAATTTTAAATATACCGTGTCTTTACAATGCCTGCATAGCTAATGAAAATTCAGCCTTTTAGTTTTATCCACAACGAAGTTACAGGCGGTCGAAAATGGCCTGAATTGCTTCGAGAAAAGGATGGTACGGCCGTGCCGCTTTTTTGCTCGACTTGGTGGGGGCACTGCCGTGCCCCCAGATATGTATAAAAACATTTTGGTTTATTTCTTATCTCTCATATAAAAACTACCAACTCTAACTACATTCTACACTCGAATTAAATTTTGTTTTTATACAGATTAATGATAAGGGTCATTAATCTGTATAAAAACAAAATTTAATTCCGTACAAAACGCAAATATACGCAAGGACGCAGTACACTACATTGCAAAATTACGGAACCAGTCGTGTGGTCCCATCCAAATTGTTCCTAAAGGGGTATAAATTTCAATTTTTAAATCCGCGCACGCCCGTGTCGACCGTGAGAGAAATAAGATGTATTTTTGTGTGTACCTCTCTTTGCTTTTCACTGCATTAAATGAAGCTCGTTTCTTTTTTTGTTCTTAATTTGAAACTCTTGTAAGTTATAAGGCAGACTACATTAACTTGAGTTTATTGCAATAGCAGAGCCAAGTATTGTTCGGTGGACATGCGAATAGGGTATTTATAAATACTTGACGATAGTAACATAATTTGACAATGAATAATGAAGGGCACATAGTACGCAGAACTGACAAACGATGGGGCATTAAGGTCCTAGAGTGGAGGCCACGTGCCGGAAAGCGCAGCGTAGGACGTCCACCCACAAGGTGGACAGACGGCCTCATAAAGGTAGCAGGAAGGCGCTGGGTGCAGGCCGCCACCAACTGGCCATTGTGGAAATCATTGGAGGAAGCCTATATTCAGCAGTGGACGTAATATGGCTGAAATGATGATGATGATGACGAAATGACGATATAATCAAGGCTTTAGACAAGTAAAGGATCAAGCAATACCTAAACAGTATAAGTTGCACCACCTAACATTGACCGTAACTTTGACGTTAACTGGTGATTTTTTTATAGTGTTTGACAGATATCTGACGTTTGTTTACGTTAAAGTAAGATACTGCAGCTCAGCTTAAGAAAACATTGTCAAAGTCTAACTAAAGTTCAGTGTATTTGCAACAATAGAGCGAGAAATACATTGCTGCAATTCCTGTACTGATGCCAATCAAACCCAATCAGTCAATAATCGTTCTTCAACGTTCTTCTGTTGATCAACGGAAAATGGACTTTATTGCCTTCAGCTTGTCCATGATATTGATATAATATTAAACTTAAACGACAGAATAACATCGATAATAATTAAAATTCCAGGCTTGACGTTTCGGCTTCTGCAGATTTTTGCTTTAAAATATTTCATTAAAAAATACCCGCGCATTTTGTTCGAATATTTAATGATAGGCATTTCACCACTAACAAATAGAAATGTGAACAAAATGCTATACGTGTAATTGGAAAAAAACGGTATAAAAAATAATATTGGATAATAAAAACCAGGCCAGTGCAAAATTACAATTTAAAAACTGAAAATGTTCCTGTATCTTGTAGGATTGTTTTGTTAAGCCAGAAGGTTAACTGGCAGAAAATGCCTTATGGTACTTTATTTATTTAAACTTTTACACATAAAAGTGACGTACAATGGCGGACATAATGCAATTTATTTGGCATTAAAGATTAAATAAAAACTTAGGCTGAGTTGCACCACCTACCTTTAACCAGTGTTTTCTTGTATGAAGTTTGACAGATTTTTGACGTTTGTCAAAGTTTAAGTTAGATGGTGCAACTCAGCCTTAACTTAAAAGATATTGTTTTTGCCTGAGCAATACTTATAGGTCTTTGTGGAAATCCTTGGGGGAGGCCTTTGTCCAGCAGTGGACGTCTTTCGGCTGAAATGAACGAACGAAGATAGATTCATCTATTTTAGTACTAGCCTTGGCCAGAACACATCATTCATTTTATAGCAGTAAAATAAGATGAATTGAGCAAATAATCTTTTGGAGTCCGAAAAAACAACACGTGGATGAATGAGGTCAACAGCACGACAAACTAAACATTTCTCTGGAAAATAGCACTTATTTCAAGTAAATAAGGTACCACAGTGTTTACCTTGACGTGCCATCGTTTGTACCTAACCCTATTCAATTAGGTAAGTGGCCCATTGAATTTGAGTGACAGGTCTGTTCAGGGTTGGTACTAGAAGTTATTTTTCAATTCAAAATAATGTGATTCATCATCATTTCAGCCACAGGACGTCCATTGCTGAACATAGGCCTCCCCCAATGATTTCCAGGTTGACCGGTTGGTAGCAACATTCAGCGCCTTCCTGCTACCTTTATGGGGTCGTCCCTCCACCTTGTGGGTAGACGTCCCACACTGCGCTTTTCAGTACGTGGCCTTCACTCCAGAACCTCGATGCCCGGTCGTCAGTTGTACGTACTATGTGCCCTGCCCATTGCCACTTCAGCTTGCTAATCCGTCGGGCTATATCAGCGACTTTAGTTCGTTTACGGATCTCCTCATTTCTGATTGGATCTCGTAAAGAAACACTGAGCATAGCCCTCTACATAGCATGCTGTGCAACTTTGAGCCAAACCCACAGAACTATTCCCACCTCTCGTTCCCACCGCTGTAATTCCTTTGTAGCCAGCCTGTGTGGACCTTTGAGAAAATATTTTAAGCTTTTATACCTTTTTACTGGCAACCCTGAGCTATCCAAACTAATTCCCGGGCCCAAGTGTTTGCCAGGGTCTAACAATAAGTATTTTTGCCCCGGCCGTGAAATATTAAGATGTATAATATTTACTTAGTTCGTTGGCTTGCTTAACGAAACTGAATTGCTTTCCACTCAGATGACCAGTCAAAGAAGACCTCTAGTTTATAATAGATTGTCTACACCATGGGTCAAGCTTTATTTCAGGCTAAAATATGTATTCTTTAGTTATCTCTAAGACCGTTATTTTAATTTATCTCTAAGAAGTTAGTGTTCAAATCAAAAAAGCTTTGCGTTTTTTTTTTTCGAAAACTAGCGTATACAGATTTTCTTCTTGTTTTTTAATAATTTATTTACGTTTTTGTAATTTCCTTTGAATTTCACCAGTTTTTAAAAGGCGACTTTGTACTCATGCCTACATACAATAATGAACAGTCTTCCACTTCTGTCTGTTCGCGATAAACTCAAAAGTAGGTACTTACAGAACAGATTTTCATGCGTTTTTTACCACTAGGTAATTGTAATTAGGGAGTAGGTTTAAGTACCTATTCAATTTTCTGTGACAGACCAATATTAGCGTGAGAGAAGCCGCCGTCAAAAGCTAGTTAAGACATAAACAAAAAAAAACTTTAATGTTTTCGAATCATTCAAATTTATTCTGATTCTAAAAACTTATTTCATTTGTAATTAATAAGACTCAGACACAGTCACTATATTAGATATTTTAATTTTTTACCTAGTTAATAAATAAACATAACTATATTTGCTGGAAAACTATTGCTCTAGACAGCTATTCATTAAATAGAAAATATGCTGACTTTATTAATAGTCCATCAATATTATTCAGCAATTATTGAATTTCAATTCTCAATGTTCAAACATACACCATTCGAATCAGCTAAATAATATTCATTTACGAGTAAAACTTAATATTCTAGAGCAAGAATTTTTGAAAACCAAATACCTACTGAAGGTCGTCTGAAAGATATCTTTTAGTGAACATGAAAATGTATTGAATTTTATTATTGAATTATTCATCGATATGGTTTTTTGTGTGTTGTACAATAAATTTTAACCGAGGCGAATATTTTCTAAAGATTTTCTTACGTACTGATAATAAATATTAATAAAAGAATAGAATAGAATAGAAAAGGTTTATTGACACAGTAAAAAAGACACAAAAAAAAAAACAACAAAAACACATAATATGTAGGCTATTAAACAAGTGGTGAGAAAAAAAACTGTGCCAACCGCTCAGCATTTATCGTGACATGCTCAAAAGGGCAAGTCACGAAGCTGGTCTTCCGCGGACGCCCTTGCTTATTGAAAGAAAAATATCCTTCACGTATATAACCGAGTCTCAAACTAAGCAGAGTACCACGGTTATAAAAAGGTATATGATAATATCAAGTAGATCAACAGACAGATCAAAAGTAATTAATAAGCATAACATGTAGTTTTTTTATTCCAGTACTTATAGTTTTGTTTATTTTGAAAGTAGAGATCATAGGCTTGAATAAATACTGACTTTTTATGCAGAACAAGGCAGGTATTTGACAGCAATCACACCTGATGTTAAGTGAGATGCAGTCTAGGATGGTGCATAACATAATAATAATCTGCCCTGTTAGTGGCTATTCACTCTCGCCTTGAAAACTGTATCGTGTACAGGTCAGACAAAAGTCAACAGCTATCAAATTGCTCTTACCACCTTTCGTAGTCAGTGGATCTTCTTCTTATCGTGTCAACAACAAACCTGACAGGGTCACAGTACACAGTGTCAGCCCAAAACTCCGCCACAAGAGTGGCGTTGTCAGCAGCCTTCATTAAATTTTCCGGCGTGCAGTTGTTTGGGCACGCAGGGCACAACATCATGTGCTTCGTCGACTGGGGAACAAAACCACACTTGCACTCCAAGTTTGAGCCATCCAAGAATCCCCACTTGAACATTGACTTTTGTAACTGAACAGTAGCTTTGGTAACTAACACAGTTAACTCCTAAAATTCAGTCCTTTTAAACCAACTTTTAGTAAGTAAAACCTCTCTCACAAACATTCTAGACTAGCCCAGAGCGCTTTTCCTCGCTTTTGAACTACACGCTTATAAAATCACGTGTGGCGACAGAATTAAACTCAGTCACCCGTCGGTTAAACTATCCTTTGTAATTTGCTTCCATATTTGGGTCTGATCGGACATAAGATGTAGCGGAAAATGTAGCGATTTCTTTCTTGTAGTGTCGACAACAAATTTACACAGTGTCAGCCCAAAACTCTGCTACAAAAGAGGCCATGTAGCATTCATTAAATCTTCCTGCAGTTGCAATGCAGTTGTTTGGGCACGCAGGGCACAACAGTGCTTCATCGAATGTTAATGTAATGTAGCGATAACTTAGCGGAAAATGTACGTCAGTTCAACTGATCACATTAACTGATCGTAAATATTCAGCTCCAGTTATACAGGGTGGAAACGATAAGTGATCTCACTCGATTTTTTCTAAATTATACAAGGTATTGAACTGGTTATTGATCTTGAAAGTGCTTCACGAGCTCTTTTAAACGGTACTAGAATGCGCTGCGCTGCTTCTTCTCAGCACTGATCCATTTATTGTCCTGAGGCTTTAAAATACTTTAACATGCTGTAAAAAGCGTGTAAAAGTGCTTTTTGAAGCCTATTTGCAGAAATAAATGAGTTTTATGAGATTTTTACGAGTTTTATAAATATAAGTATAGATTTCCGCTCCCGCTACAGCTTGTAATACACCATCCCTTTATTTACTGTGTAACTTCGATATTGGACAAGTTAGTTTATTGGTTGTGTTTGACAGTTTATAGATATTGTGCAGTACAAACTCCGTTCCCGTGTGTTATGGTAAAAGTTAGAATAACGTTTTAGCGTAGTTGGTTTAAAATATTAATGGGGTTGATAATGTAAAATACAGCGATTGTTTATAGTTTGTTTTATTAACAAAAGGCTACTTAATTTTGGCAACAGCTCTGGCGTAACTAGCTGCTGCAACTGTTAAAAGTGATTTAGCAATTATAAATGATAAGTACTTATTTATTCAGTCATTGTTCCATGATAAAGTTACGTTATGAGACGATTAAGTTTTACACAAGTATTATTTTACTCTTGACTGCAATCTTTTAAAAAGCTGATAGTGAAATTATTATAGAATTGAATTAGTGACTTATTGTGCTGTCTCTATGAAAGCGTTTTGTAATCAGAAAATATTTTGTACTAATCAATAAATAGGTCGTACTGGCTTAAGGCGATTAGAGTCCTCAATCCGCGTCAAATGGGCATTTTGTAAAGCCTACTCCTCTTTTACTGCTGGACAGAAGTAGTTGAAAAAAATATATGTTATACAACAGTTCAAGGACTACATTTGTGACGTTTGAATTTTCGCTACGTCTCTTTGTTTTGGATTAAAAAAATAAATACGGGACATCGATTTTTTACTTAAATTCCCTACTCCTCCCAAACGGCTATGTTAATTTAAAAGATTTTTGCACGAATAGATTAGGAATTCTTTAATCTTTAAATGACACGTTGCGTTTTTCAATCGAACATTACTTTCATTCATAAATTTTACTTTTAATAAATTCCGAACGTTTTGCTGTTGAGGGGGCCTTCGCGGGGTGCGGGCGGCAGTCGGCCGCTGGCCTTCAGACGGGGAGGTTGTGTCACTCGCTGCAAACTGACATTAGCGATCAAAATGAATATTTCCTTTGGCTGAGTTGCACCACCTGACGTGACCTAACTTTGACCGTAGCTTTGGCGATAACCGGTGTTTTTTTGTATGGAGTTTGACAGATTTTTGACTTTTGTCAAATTTAAAATAAGATGGTGCAACCCAGCTTTTGTTCGACAATAGATTTTATGTCAGAGTTGTTCATAGAGTACGTGCAGCCAGACGATACGATAGAATTATGACGCGCTTAAACGCTATTATCTACCTAAATAGAATCTATTAGTGTAATAAAACTAAAATCGACTCCAAAACAACTGCACTAGATGAGTAAAAGTAGAAAAATTATTACGTTATTTATTTACTAGGCCTTTGCAATCAGTATCCAAATTAGGAGCGAGTCAGAATCAGTAACTTAATCGATTTACGTGAAGAAAACCATTTATATTTTTCATACTTAGGCTCGGCGCAAATGGGCCATTTAGAATTAGATTTTCAATATGTTTATTCGCGAAAATACCACAATTAAAAATAATTAATATAAAGTGGTATTGATATTTTTCTATACAGCTTATTAAAAAAATTGGATACTGATTACAAAATTAGCCCGTATATCATGATTGATATTTTCGGAGTCGGTGGCAGCCTACGTTTTGGTGATTCGTTTTGGAGTTGGTTTTAATTTTTAGTGAAAATTAATCTATTCATGCCTTTAGTAGACTATAGGGAGGTACTCACTAGACCTTGTTGTTGCCACTGAAGGTGCATAGGTACACAGTACATTGATACCATATTTTTCATGTTAAGTGCAAATAAACTTCCCTAAATTACCTAACCATGAAACGTACCTATACAGTGTGTTCGGGCATGTAGTGATCAAACTTTAAGGGCATGATCTATAGACAATTTTATCGATGAAAATACTTCAAATTTGGGGCTTGACCCATTTCTCGCAAAGGACATTGTCAGAAACCGCCTAAAAACCGCCCAAAAACATTAACCCATCATAATTATTTTCTATTTTTTTTAATACATTAAGCACCCTTTCATTCTAATGGACACTTAAGCATTGAAAAATTAAATAAATAAGTCTTTTAACGTTTATTCTATAATACTATTACAACTTCCGGACGTTTTGGTGCGTGGCATGGTCTAAAACCTATCAAGTTCCATAATTTTTGCCGATAAAATCTGTACGAGGCATTACCGTACTTTATTGCTGGGAGTCCATGTATAGTGATGTTCCTGCGGCCATCATAGACAATAAAATATCGATTTTGAAAATAAAATAATTCGATTAAACTGCTTTGAAGACTAGATTTGCGTTAAAAGCTAAAAAGATATTGACACTATTACAAGAAGCTATCTAAAGTGTCCAACTGGTCGAAGGTCGTAAATAAAATAAAAATAATTAGGACCACAAACTGATATTCATGGTATCATAACTGTAAAAGTGTCAGAATCCGATGTTGAATCCAATGCCAGTTGAAGTGTGAGAAACATATATCAACCTAGTATAGTTGCCAGTCTCTCATAATCTATGCCAATCAGGGTTTTCGCGATTGAAAAATCCGCCAGATGGCAATACGTAGACGTGAGGTCCAAATGCTGCATGATTGGTTATTTTTGACATGACATTGACAGATATCCACCAATCATGCAGCATTTGGACCTCGCGTCTACGTATTGCCATCTCGCGGATTTTTCAATGGCGAAAACCCTCATTCATAGCACATGTATAATAATAGACCAAATGAACTTTTATAGATTGTGAAAGAGAAGATAAAGATTTTATTAAAATCTTGCCACGAGGTAGTTTTTCAGTAGAAACCAGGATTGGATAATCGCTACAGGCAAGTATCAGAACATTTTATAAATATTTTTAATCGATTATATCCTTGTGAATCGCTTTAATAAATTGTAATTTTACTTTTTCAATTAAAACTTTTTCAATCCCTAGTCTTGTCAAACTGTCATAATGTCAACAAATTATAAATGACACGTCAGTTGACTCAATTTCAGTCTTCTGTGCGTTTATTGTATTTTTATTTCAATGAAATAGTGCTAAAGGGTTAGTACTAAAAGTGAAAGCCTTTTTTCAGAAAGAAAACCAATGTGGTGCCCTTATTATTCATACTGTTTGAAAGTTACAAGTCAGTGATACAGAGTTGCCGCCATTATAACTCCGTAGTGATACCATACCAAAGAAGAAGTTTTCCTAAACACTTGTGTTATTTTTATATGTGATCAAATAAAAAGGATTAATTCTACTGCTCAAATGGAATAACTTATCCCAAGAGACCGAATATAAAAAAAAACCTCTCCATAGAAATTATCACCATCAAGAGGATGTGAATTTTTTTGAGAATTTGATATTGGTCCTGTAAGAAAAGTAGTTGTATTTCAGTAGTAGAAACAACCCTTCTTGTTTCATCAGCAAGAGTAACTATAAAAACGCCCTGTAGGTAGGTATTATTAAGCTGAAGAGTTTGTTTAGTGTCAAAGACTGTCACACAGTGTAACTTAAATTGGCATATTATGATAATGAACATAAAAACTTAAATAAATATTTATGTTAATATTTTTTCTATTTATTTATTTTCCCAAAGCTTCACAGTGACAGCTGAAACAGCAATACTGTTGTAAAACTAAACTTGGAACAAACTGTTACAAATATTTTACAAATTAAAATAAAACCGCATGTTGCTTTACTTTCTCGTATAGGTAATAAATGTAATTAATGGCTAGATTATTAATGTTACTTTGTTACCCTCAATAGTGAGGAGATCTTATAAAATGGTAACCCTGATTTTCATTGTCATTCAAGTGCTCTTTCTTCGCATAGGCTTCTGTGATTTGGCCAAGGGCCACACACATTGCGATAACATTATGCGACATTGATTTGACAGCAGCGGAGTGAAGTCTTGCGACTATGCAAAATGATACCCTTTTTTTTTTTTATGTGATAGGAGGCAAACGAGCAGACGGATCACCTGATGGTAAGCAATTGCCGTCGCCCATGTACACCCGCAACATCAGTGAAGTCACAAGTGCGCTGCCAACCTTTTAAATCCCATTCCCCCCCAATTGGGCCTCCGGTATCCTCACTCACTCGGCGAAACACAGCGCAAGCGCTGCTTCACGCCGGTTTTTTGTGAGGCCGTGGTATCACTCCGGTCGAGCCGGCCCATTCATGCCGAAGCGTGGCTCTCCCACGAATGACCTGTAATCGTAGCGCATATAGACATAGACGGGGCGGGGCACATAGCTCGTAGAGCTGATGGCCGCTGGGGCAGGAAAGTTCTTGAGTGGCGACCACGAGCCGAAAGACGTAGCGTGGGCAGGCCTCCCACTAGGTGGACCGACGATCTGGTGAAGGTCGTGGGAGGTGCCTGTATGCGAGCGGTGCAGGATCGGTCTTCGTGGAAATCCTTGGGGGAGGCCTTTGTCCAGCAGTGGACGTCTTTTCGGCTGAAACGAACGAACGAACGATACGTATTACCACTATTTACCAGACATTACTATTTATTGCATACTCGAAGGATTACACGTAGGAGCACGCGCGTTACAGCTTCGGCCTTGCATTATTATAAGATCTTGTTCCGCCCTTTTACGAACTTCCTCCGTGAGGATATCCCCGCCGAATTCTATGATGAACCTATCAAAAGTCATATTCTGCAATGTCAACCCACCACAAGGTGGACCGACGACCTGATAAAGGTAGCGGGAAGGCGCTGGATACAGGCCGCTACCAACCGTGCGATGTGGAAGTCATTGGGGGAGGCCTATGTTCAGTAGTGGACGTCCTGTGGCTGAAATGATGATGATGATGAAGAAATGAATGAAAATGACAAATCTTCGAACGTGTATAATACCGTGCCAAAGTAATCATATAATTTTGGCACCTTAATAACTATTGCCGTTTTTGTTGTAAAGATCATGCAGCGCTACTTGCGGATATTATTGGAAAGAAAACTATGTGGGCTCTAGATCTGAAGCCGCTTTAACGAACACGAAGTGCTCATACAATGCGGCGTATTTTCTTCCAGTCTTTAGTCAGGACTTTAGTCGAATTAAAACCCCGGTTGAACGTGATTTATAGCCGCACTAGAATACGATGCTTTTTTGCATAATCGCAAGACTTCGTTCCGGTGTCGACCGAATGTTATCATGATGTATGTGGCCCAGGGGTTACCGTAGCCGCTAAGGTTTGAAACTTCTTGCTTAAAATATTGTAGTCTTTGGCATAGACTACGACGGTAGTCATGGAGATAGGAGTTTGTTATCTCGTGTCAGATGTAAATGGTGAAAAGAAAACTCATGATTCGTGTTATTTTTATGCAATATGTAGGTATTTTATAAAAGTGGAACCCCGAGTGATCTCCAAATCGCACCCTTAATAATATAGGGGCACAACTCAAAATTTTTGGTTTTTTACTTTTTGTACTAGAGAGGCATATTTTCGTCAGTTCTACAAGATGGCTTTCACAGAAATCGAAAACAATGATCAGATTAAAGAGTTCTACATTTTGTGCCCCTTCCATACTTTCATCTATCTTCCCGCTAGAAGGGCTGAATCAGAGACATGCCGATATTTGTCGAATCCGGCCCCCGCGACTGTGGTCCAATTTGGAGTTGTGCCTTTGTGTGACAAACTTTTAAGTAAGTGTTAGTGAGCTAAGTCTAATTAATTCCATATATTTCTAATAATATGTTACATTTTCATTTTTATTACATTGATAAAGTCCCGTTAATCATAGAAAATTATAAAATATAACTTTAACTTTAGTTAGGCGGACCATGGATGGGTGTTTGTTTGTAGTTAAATTCATAACTCTCCTATAAAAGTAATTTGCTTCTTGGTATTAATTTTCATACCTATTGGTTGATTAGGAGCCTATAGAATGTTTTATCGCGATGCTAAGAAATAAAGCGGTGGTTATGAAATACTTAAAACTAATGATTTATAGAATAAGAGACATACCTACGTGTTAAGGCTATTAACGTTCGCTCGGGGCTCGGGTTGGCTTTTTTCTTTGTTTATTTCATGAATAAACGCACTAGTCAGCCAAAAGGTGAATTACTTTAATGTGTTAGTGTTATAATTTATAATTATATTCTTTAATTTATTACGGTCACATAAATTGATGCTAATTAATCACTCAGATTCTGAGGACTGAGGATACATCGAATTTATTTTAAAATTATCTTTTCACGTATTAAGTTACTACAGTTTTACTGATCAGCTATTAGACCTTGAAATTTTCAGTTTGTCTAAATTTAAGTTCTAAAGTGCTTTTTGTCTTAAAAATGTGAGTTCGTTATGTAATCTTGTGTTAACACCAGTTTTTATTAATATGTGGCAAATATTGTACACAAAAGCAAAGAAAAAAGATCACGGAGTTTGTGATAACAAACCAAGCATACTCTGGGATAAAAATTGTACAAAATAATAAATATTGGGTGTCCAATATCGTCGTAAACCTTGTGTACCTAGACTCTTTGCAATACTGAAGTCAAGCAGGACGTAAAGGGCTTCTATTTGGAGGGCCAAAGATATGTATTGAGATTTCTAATCACTAAAATAATCAAAAGCAAAATGATGATGAGTACGGAAAAATTAAAAGCAGCTATCTTCGTTGGACTGCAAATCCGTGCTCTTATAAAATACTGTATTTGTAAACCATATAACACAAATTGAATCTGAAGCATGGCTAAGGTGCTTTAGTAGTAAAATATTTTTTGGGGAATGTTAGAACACCAGAATAGATATTCTTGTGTTCAAAATTGGTTGCTAAAATCCTTCAAAAATTACACACGCCAATTTGAGTATTAAATTGTATTTTTTACAATAGCCATTTGAACTGATTCCCACATAATGTGGGTGATTATAGTAAGGGACAAGGAGAACGGTTCCTTCCACCAGGACAGCAGGATAGTGGAAAAAAGATACCAAGGTACTGGCTGTTGGACTTTAATAAGTGATTATCCTGAACAAATCCATAACAGAAAACCTTACAGAAAAAGTTTTTGTAGGTTTATTCTTTATTTGATAAAAAGCATATTTTTTATAGGGTAAGAGTCCCTATCTATCTAAGTAAAAATATTTTGAATGCATAAAATTAGTATTTTCATGTCGGTTTTCTCAGAGAAATAGCTAATAGTCTTTATTTTAATCTAATTCGACATATCTAATAATTTTCTAGTATTCAGCACCCTACTCTTATACTGAATTGGCTATAAGCTACTATACCGCACAATAACTGTCCCCAATGTTATTGGGCGTAAATCAATATAAAAATCGAATAATACACTTATTTTTAAATATTAGAGAGCAATATTATGGAATATTCCATATAAAACAATTCAGCCTAAGGATTAGATGGGCACAAGTACAAGTAATACCCAAAATCACAACAACAGAAATAGTAAAATAAAGGCCTAACTTTGACATTTTTTTTTAAACAATTTTTTTACATACTCATAATCAATATTTTTAAAAATGTCTCATGTCAAATTATATAACAGATACCAGTGATGAAGTATGCTTAATTTGAAAGTTGTAGCTGATAAAATAAAGATTTTAGAGCCAATTAAGGGAGAGTCCGCTAATTTGGACCAGTTTTTTTCAATCCCATTTTACACACAGTTTTCTTTTGTTTTTGCTAATGTCCATGGTATATAATAAAAGATACATTATTCAACTTACTATTTCATAAGTATTAATTAACATGATTGTTGTATATTTAGTACAAATCAACAAAGTACGAGTTCAGAGCTTCGGTCCAATTTAGCCAACCGGTTGGATAATTTGTACCACAGGGTTACTAAATTGAATTTCAATAAATTTCAAGCCTATAAAAAACTATGGCAAAATATTATACGATACATTCTTAACAAATTAGGAAACGAAAAGTAACAGTAGTTAATAACATAGACAATCGATATTGTTTTACACGTTATCACGATTTCGAGTACAAATTTTGTAATTCCAATTATCGTAACGCACACTTGTACCTAATCTACTTTGCCAGTCTTTTGCTTTCATTTATTGTTAGTCAAACATAACTACGCTATTATAACTTCAAAATATGATTTACTAAAAAAAAATCCAAAATCCTTTGGTAAAGTTCCATACAACTTGATGTGGTACAATTTAGCCGACTAGGTGATAGTGCTTTTAAAAAATCGGTAAAAAATATAGCTTATAAATACCGAAAAATGTTTCAAATAATTGTAATCCACACTAATTTACGCTTCTAAATAATATATAAGAAACACCCTGTGATTAAATTTAACAAAATTACAAACTTAACATGTATTGTCAAAAGTTACTTGAAAACAATGAAAAAATACTTTTCAAAATAAAACACACGTGTTCGTTGTCACGGCAAAAACCACATGGCCGATATTAATTTATTTTAGTTGTGTATCGCTGAGTGTTGCAATTACAGACATTCAATAAATACTTTACGAAATATGAGGGTGGTACAATTTACCCGGCGGTACAATATACCGAACTCTCCCCTATGTAAAAAACCGCGATCCGCCGATTGGTTTTTTGGCTTTTCCCAAAAAACTGAATTTTGGAGTTGTGCCCATTCATTATTAAGGGTGCGACCCATTCTATTATTATATACGATTCGGCTTCGATATCTATAATACAATAGGAGTTTATTTCATGTGTCAGATGACAAGGGTGGAAACAACCTACGATTCATGTTGTTTATTTACGTGCAATATGTGGGCATATTATAAAAGTGGAATGCCGAGTTGTATTTCTAAAACTTGTTCTATTATTTTATACTATTTGGCTGCGACTCGGCGTGACGACAATACAAAACATTTTTCGCGAATCGGTGTTCATACATTCACACAATACATTAGACGCCATGTTGTCATAAACGACATATTATAAAATCGCTGTGATTTAATATTCTTAATCATTAATTTTATGGCAAGTGTCCATCAGGAATCATTGTTCTTACACACAGAATCGTATTATTTCGCTTTCGGGTAGTAATATGTCAAAATTGTTGGTTCTTAGGCGAACAATGTATGGAGAACGAACATTGTCCTTTACAAGGATTTAAGTTTTTTAATTTTTAGTTTTCATCTCTTCCTTTAAAAACAAATGAAAGTGTTAACTTAACACTAATAATAAGCAAATATTTTATATCATGCAATAGTCAATAAAATTATTTATTAGTAGAAGTAGAAAACAGACACAAGTTTTGAATACATTTTGAGGGAGTAAGAATAGATTTAATTAGAAAGAAACATGACTTTTTTCATTTCTTTTTCAGTTTTCTTCCAACACAAGTAAAACCAGGTCGTTAAAGTATGTTTTCTTTGCATTGTATTATGTATTAGTATTTGAGCTATTCTACAAAACAAAATGTAAATTCATTAGTCTACGTTCATTAGTTTTGACGTAATTGTTGAACAAAGATACCCCTTTCCAGCGATTCATTAGCGCAGCTAGTCATGTGTAGTCGGAATAGGTTGTGTGATTCTTTCAGGCAGTGCATTTTCGCATGTTAACAGCGCTATGGAACCGCTGGGAACACAACAACTGTAGGTTGTCGTCAGGAATGTAATTAATTCAGCTTGCAAGATCCCACCCGAACAAACATTTATGTATTTACCTATATAAATCATTAATTGCAAGCTTAATAACAGTTTGTAATAAAGTCGGGTTTGTTCAAAATTCGAGAACGGCTGAACCGACAAAAATATTAGAAAATTTACAAAAAAGAAAAATATAAAAAAAAATTTATCCCGTACAAAATGTTCATGGATTTTGTTAATTTTATTAAATACCTTCACGCCTGATTTAAATGAAACCGACATCAAGCTTCATCAATTCAAGTTTAAAATAATAGGCAGTAATGTATGAAGAAAGAGCTTCTATTCTGTATCTACTTATGCCCGTGTATTTTTGATCGGTGTCAAATCGGAGTTTTCGTGCGGGGTACGCGGGTGTTGCTCGTGGCGTGAAGGTCAAACGCCCAAGGTCATTGAGGACTCTAATCGCCTTAATTATTTCCAATAATAACACAGAGGAGAGACAATAAACAAGTGCAAATAATGAAGGTCCTGTTGGCTCATTCACCTTTATTTATGTCCTTTTTTATTCCTTTAAGTTTCTTTATCTGTCTCTACTCTTCATTTTCAAAAAACGTAAGATATTTTAGATACATATTTAAAAAAAGCTTAAACCTAAATTATCAAAACTAGTATATCTTACCATGTGATATAATTAAACATTAATCCGATTTCATCAACAAAATTTCTACCAATAACAACCCACATACCATCACTAACTAAATTGCAATCCACTAACCCAATTTCGGAAGCATTAGTACAATTAGAGATAACTAGAACATAGTTATTATTCAAACGCTATTTTACCCAAAACTCGTTATTCCAAGTCTAAGGTGCTCCTTCCTAGTCCAATTATGTCTATCATAAACAACTGTTAAAATATTCATGGGGTTTAAAAGGATAACATTATGCATGATTGCTCCAAATTGAAAACTAATAAACTCCTGGCTTTTACTGTTAGGGTTAGTTTCTAGTGGAAACAAGCGAGATAGAAGCGAATGCTATAAAATGTTAGTAAGCAAAAACCTTATTCAAGTTATGAAAATGTTCAAACATATTTTTGGTAAATTGATTATATTGTCATAACGACGCCATGTTAAAGTAAACAGTGAATATAACTTAACTTATGATAAAGGTATTTCATTCGCCACTTAGTTAAGTATTTATTTTGTCATAAGTTTGCTTAGTTCAAGACGAGTTACTTACTCTACGGGACTGGAAGTCTCATGCTGCATTTTCCAGTACGTGGTCTGGAGGCCTGGAGGCAGAAAAGTTCTGGAGTTTGCCGCCCCATCAGCCGTCAGTTCTGCGTACTATGTGCCCTACCCATTACCACTTTTAGATTTCGATACATTATATTCTTCATTTATGTAGAATTGTAGACAAACTTAAACTTGTGAGTAACTCATTGAATATTCAAAGCAATTTGGTGCCTAAAATTTAGCAAACACTAAATTGTTTACTAGACGGTGAGCCTTAAAACTAATAAATGTGTGAGCACCCACTAATACTAGTTTTATTCCATTGTTTACCATTTAGTGATTAACCTAACTTTTGGGTTTACTGTGTTCAGTCATTTCGGTTATGTGGCCCATTTATTTAAATTATTCACCGCGGCATTACATTTTCATAGTTTACCAAATGTATTAATTATGCACCAGAAATTGTCAGTCTGGATATTACAGCTGTAATTTTGGTACAATTAATCAAAATAAAATTCATTAAATTATTGTATTCATCATCGGTCACTCACGGTACCGACGATCTAGTAAAGGTCACGAGATGAACCTGGATGCGGGCAGCGCAAGACCGTTCATTGTGGAAAACATTAGGGGAGGCCTTTGTGCAACGATGGACGTCATTTGGCTGAAACGACGATTCATCATCATCATGTCCTTTAGTCTCCACTGACTCTATCTTTCAAAAACCAGATGCATAAGGGAGGCTTCACTCTACACTCTTCACGCTGGTAGAAGGCTTGGTGAAGGCTGCGTTGTTTTATTTTTCCCTAAGTCGCCACTTATGACACAGACGGGAAGAGCGGGAGCGATCCTATTCAACTCTGCTGGAACCACACGACTAATCATTATTAACGGGACTATTCCCACCTCTCGTTCCCACCGCTGCAACTCCTGTGTAGCCAGGATCTACAGCTTGACCGCCATATAAACCCAACCAATGAAGGTCAAGTTTGTCCCGAGGCAAAGTTAAACTGTGATTGTATCCGCAACAAAATTAATTAGTAGAACAAGGAAGGAGTTCGAAGTTAAGTTTCGACTTCCCTCTGTAAAGCGGATGATAGGTGACAAACAAAGGGTTTAAGAAAAGATATGCCTCACGGACAATAAATATCAATTAAGGGAGCCTGTTTTAAGAGGTTATTATTATTACTATGTATGTACAAATCTCAAAAATATACTTATGTTTTTATTATTAGATTGGTCTTCTAGAAAATAACTTCTTTCTTTAGAGAAAGTCATTTAAATTTCCTTTTTTTTTATTTCAATTTTAGTCTCACATGTGAGAATGTTCTGTTTATGGATACTTTTCACCAACATGCTCTTTTGACACGCCATTATTCTAGTCGGGTCTAGTTATCTAGGTCAACCAAACATTCTTGGGTCAACCACTTTGCTCGGTTGCAGAATATTTTCCAGTGTCCCTCCATCATTCTTCCCGGGGAAGTATCAACATCTCAAATTCGCTTGCCCCTTCATCAAACAGGCGATAACACAAATATGTTTGCCGGGACTAATGGGCCAGGCCAGTGGAGGTAATAGCCTGGATAGAACAGCCAAAGCAAATACAATAGTTTTAGAACAGATTTTTTGTAGAGGAATGTAATATTAAATACAAAGATTGACGAATCATTTCAGCGACAGGACGTCTACTTCTTGACATAGGTCTCCCACAAAGATTTTCAGATTGACCGGCTAGTACCAGCCTGTATTTTATACCCTATTTTAAGATATCTTTTCCTATCAGAATATGTGATTAACACTATTGAAATAACCCATAACAATTTCCAACATCAGTATTTCAAAATAAGAATATTTCAACAGTAACAGTTCTGAAACTTTTTTAGTCTTATGCCCGTTTTCACCATCAATCCCTAATTTTTAAGTGACACTATGGTAACACTTAACAGGAATTATGTTTTCATAGGGGTCACTTAAAAATCAGGGATTGATAGTGAAAACGGTCATTGGTCTCTTCATTACTTTTTAGTGACTAACAGAACTTTGAATCGAAACAAATACTAACTTTACATTTTTAACGTACTGTCCGGTGACGAAATGGCTGTTCTGCTTGGTCTATAACTTGGCGAACCACGACTAACGGGTTAATCGATCCTTGTTTACTTACACCAACGTTAACCACTTAGAGGCCGCGGTTTGTAATGGCTTTTGACTGCCCTACCCCTCTTGCTTGGCCAAAAATTTGAAACAAAGACTAACTTCGTTCGTTTCAGCCAAATGACGTCCACAGCTGGACAAAGGCCTCCTCCAAGGTTTTCCACAATGCATGGTCCTGCGCTGCCCGCATCCAGGCTCTTCCCGCGACCTTTACCAGATCGTCGGTCCACCTAGACTAACTTACTTATTTTTTATTTTTCTTACACTGGGTCGTTCTAACTCATTCATAAAATATGTCGCGTTAAGACCCGTGTGTTTCTATTTTAGTACAGGACTACGGTTATCATAAAATTTACTAGAGATAAAAACATAACCCTAATTCTGGTACAGTTGGGTAAAAACACCCAGACCACTTAAAAATATTGTTAAGGGGATCGAACCACTGACTTTCAGCACAGCAATTCAGTGCGCAAACTGATAGATCAGACAGCTGCAAAGTTATCTTGAAATTGATTTCTTGTCATTCGATTTCACTCAAAATTGAGGTGTACCTAATGACTATCGATCATTCACATTGAAAACCTTTACTACTTCTGCGCAGTTTACTTCATATTCCTCTTTATTGTTGTCTTCTTATGCTGCTGTTGTATAATCTATACTAATATTATAAATGCGAAAGTACCTAACTCTGTCTGTCTGTCTGTCTCTCTTTCACGCCTAAACCACTGAACCGATTTTGATGAAATTTCGCATAGAGATAGTTTGAGTCCCGAGAAAGGACATAGGATAGTTTTATCCCGGTTTTTGAAACAGGGACGCGTGCGATAAAGTTTTTCTGTGACAGACAAAATTCGACGCGGGCGAAGCCGCGGGCGGAAAGCTACTGTGACAATAAAATGTTTCTTCCAAAATGCATAATTGCACAAACATTGGAGAGATATTGAAACGATTACGTGTTAATTGTTGCAATTTCCACGGAATGGCATGAAACCACAGCGACTAAATGTGCGCACCGCTGAATGGCCTGGCGACCGCGACCGTGGCGGGGTCACAATATTAGTGATGTGCCTGATACCGGCAAAATATCGATAGTTTCAATTTAAGTGTTCATAATCTAAAGACTAAATGTGCACACCGCTGAATGACCTAGCGACCGCGACCGTGGCGGGGTCACAATATTAGTGATGTGCCTGATACCTGCATTATATCGATAGTTTCAATCAAATGTTATCAATTCATGTCAAATGACCTAGCGACCGCGACCGTGGCGGGGTCACAAAAAAAGACTAATATCTGCATAATAATATTATAACGATGTTTCGATAGATACAATTAAAATTGCGTCATTTTCTAAAAAATAAATATTCTAATGATAGGTACGAAGACAAGATTGAAACTATTACAGCGAAAGCTTAGTAATCTTTCGTTTTTTATATTGTTGTACCTAGTTGCTTTTTGTATTAAATTCTTAGCAAAGTAAATAAAAATGTACCTAGGCGACAATAGCCCAATGGTCCGTAATACGAAGATCACTAACTAGTTCGATCCCTGTTGTCCGCTAGGCTATTATGACGAACCTTAGCTTACTCGAAAGTGTTACCGGGACTAATTAAAAACAATGGTTTTTACCATGCATGTATGCAAGTAAAAACTCAACATACCGTTTTATCGATAGTCAAATAATTGAGAACGTAACATCACTAATCAATAGGCAATCTCTCGAATTATTCAGTCGATGGCAGACGGATCGGGCAATTTTACTGGCTTATGTTCCGAACATGCGGTTTCTTGTCCGACGGTGGAGGAGAAAAAACTGCGCTCGTTTTAATTCAGTATTAAATTTAAAACGCTAACTCTTTAGTAGGCTTGTTTGTTTTGATTTGAGAAGTGTTTTTTTTGCCGCATCGAAGAAGGTTTTGGCCTTCATCTCACCTGATGATGATCAGGCAAAAGCTATAAGCTATGTCTTTACCTTAACAGATCAGCTGATGAAAAGTGATGAATCGAAGGTGAAAACGGGATTCACCTGAAATCTTCAACCAAAGATACAGAACAGAACTATGCTATCCACCTACTATCGTAATGTAATTTATACCCGTATTCACAAACATTACTATGAGGTCTCACAGTGCGCGTGGACGCACAGGGTGACACACGAACCAATCACAGAGCTCTATTCAACGGTGTGCGTTTGATTTGCTGCTTCACCTAAGTATTGTTTGTGGATACGGGTGATAGACGTTCCTTAATGCTATCAAAATAATAGCAGCAGATTTTTTACAAAATAAATGCACGTATCCATAGCAGCAAAAGTAAATAAGATTGAGATTCTAGACAGGTTTGTAAAATTAAATAGGTACTTAAGGGACTTATAAATTGCAAGGTGACTACTCTGATTACTGAGCTGTAAAGAAATTGGTAAAAGCAGCTTTTAAAATGAATTTAACGCTAGAGATGGGGTGACATTACTGACATTTCAGTATTGTGAAGTGTTTTCGTAATTTAAATAAAATGTATTGAATATTATTTAGCATGACCTTTATAAAACTTTTAATATTGTCTGTTTAAATTTTTAGTACTCTTCTAATTTATGATTTACGATCACAGTTTAACCTTTTAACACATTACCCTTCAGACTTAGTTCAAATCAATTATTTCTGAACCTTAAAACAAGGTCATGAGGTTCAGAATTATCTGAGAGCAATACTCTTGCCTGTCTAATAAATAGACTTTGATTCCAAACTCCATACACGTTCCCAGGAATTCCCGGATTAACGGAAGGTGTAACTTAGCATAAGTTTGAGTTCTACACCCCTGGGAACTTTGGGTCTACTCCGTAACACCTTTTCTTTAGTTTCAGATCTATCTGTCACAGTCGCTCACGCTGGCATCTTAGTTTTCGTGAGGGAGATGGAGCTATTCGGAGCTTTGGATGACGTATTTGGGAGTAACCCCCCAGTATCGGTACCAAATTTTGACCAACAACTCCGATTTCGAGACGTATCTATTCCACATGATTGTACAGGCGACGGCACACATGTACACAGCATCTTGTGGAGTTGTGATAGATGCTATTTTGCTATAAAAAATTATAGTTTGGTGTGCTTTCGACTGTACAATTAGCGACGAATGTGATATTAGTTCTAAGTTCGTAAATGATGTTATCAGGGTTTCTGATACAAGAAATAGATACGTACGGGACTGCTTTTCGACTTATGCCCGTTTTCACCATCAATCCCTAATTTTAAGTGACCCCCATGAAAACAAAATGCCTATAATGTGTTACTATAGGGGTCACCTAAAGATTAGTGATTGATGGTGAAAACGGGCATTAGTCCGCCTGAATTTCGATCTGCCATAGAAAGTAACAGTGTATCACGCGCGTGCCCTTTTCAGATAGAAAATGTGCTCTCTTCTTGATACTATCGCTGTCACAGAAAATACTTAATATCGATACAAATGCGTGAATTGATAAAAAACACGCGGTATCGATTCAAAAGTCACTATAGCTTTGTGTCGGTGAAACATTCATGAAATCAAAGCGAGGGCTCCATTCCCAACGTCTTACTGCAACAGCTACACTATGCAGATTATGAACGGCGCTGAGGGTGTATGCCGTTAATAAACGATGCAACAGCCCCAATCTCGGCTTGTTTGCATCTCGGCTTGTTGTGGTTTCCTCTACTATTTCGGAGAACAATAACTAAAAGTTACGGGCTTACAAGAGTAAACACACATTATTTATATTATACTATAGAACTAATTTAAAATCAGGCTGTCGATAGCTCTAACGACATGGATCAGTCGTTGAGAATCAGATGACAGCGCGAAAACCTTCACCACTATACTATACTTAATGCGATCTTTGACAAAGTTCATCGTCTACGTACGCGAAATAGATTTTAATTTGACATCTATTATTATCGGTAGATGACAGTAGGTGTCGCCTGTTTTTGATAATCAATGTTTAACCTTGATAATCTGGTCGGGCAACATGGAAAGCATTGGGGAGGCCTATGTTCAGCAGTGGACGTCCTATGGCTGAGATCATGATGATGAACCTGGTCAAAATTGATTACTAAAAAATATTTGACAGGCAATTTCTACTATCGTTAAAACTTGACCTTCATTGGTTGGGGTTTTATTGGCGGTCAAGCTGTAGATCCTGGCTACACAGGAGTTGCAGCGGTGGTAACGAGAGGTGGGAATAGTCCCGTTATCGTTAAAATGCATTGGAATAAAGCTCTAGGATAGTTTTTATCTTGAAGTGGAAAGCCTTCCTTTCAGGCGACATTATCTATTAATTTATATAGCATACACCATCTGCACCTAAGTTTACTGACGGATGTTTGCGACTGAGTCGATGCCAAGTTATCGTGTGTTGGATCTAGAATTCCGATAGCACGTGTCCCAAAGCATCGGACTAATTTCGGCCAAGTTTATTTGCGATCTAGTTCACTTATGTATGTAAATGAGCTCGCTTTCGTCGTAGTGGCATGTTATTTGTAGTTAATTTTTGATGTCGTGGGAGTTGACTAACTTTACTCTGGTGATGCCATAGAGATATAGAGAGATGCCAACTAATGCGCTTAGTTCGAAACTCAGTGTCGCATTAGAAATTCACACACACAAAGTAATAAAATCAGCGTTCTTTCTGAAACAGTATAAATTTTAAAATTTCCGCCTTTTTGCGTTAAGCACAAAAATTTGAGAGCCTTAAAGTTGTAGCAAAGGCTTTTGTTAAAGTTTTACAACAAGTGTTTTTTTCCTACTTATGCACTTAAAAAGTTTGATGCTTGAAAGCGGGTGTAAAATTAAAAGCAGTTGAAAATTTATGTGAAAAGTGGACTAAAGTAGGTTTTTTTTAATTTCACAGTGGTTAAGTGATTATAACTATTAGGGTTCAATCTCAGATTTTAATTTTTACCACTTTTCTCTGTTTTTGAAGAATCAGGTGAAACTATCGCTATCATTGATGCAACCTTCTTGTAATAGGTGAGTGGGTAAAATAGTTTTGTTGTCGTCTCTTTTTCTTCATAATCATCATCAGTTCTTATTTTGGTCTCCACTGCAGGAGCACGATTCTCTTCACCAGAGGTTATTGGAGGATCTGACCTGCATTCTCCACACTGGCCAGACCAAGTTCACATTTTTCCCTTATTCGAGTATAACTGTCGCAACCACTCGGCCTTTTCTCTAGGCAGAGCGAAAGGTATGAAGTATACTTATACTCTGGGTGTGATCAATTAGTGTAGTGTTATTGGGTAAGTACCCAATAACACTACACTAATTGATCACACCCAGAGGTTATTGGAGGATCTGACCTGCATTCTCCACACTGGCCAGACCAAGTTCACATTTTTCCCTTATTCGAGTATAACTGTCGGAACCACTCGGCCTTTTCTCTAGGCGGAACTAAAGGTATGAAGTATAAGTACCCACTAACTCTACACTAATTGAGCACATCCTATCACCTATAACAATACCGTCCAAGATACCTACTTATCAACTATTCTGTTAGGCTTCAACCACACCAACGCGTGCAGATCGCCATCCAGGTCGCCAGGTCGCGCGACCTGTCATTGGGCTATGATCGCGCCGGCGATGGCGATCTGGATACGTTGGTATGGTTAAAGATTAATTCAAATTACGAAAACAAAAAAAAACAAATGACGATCGCCCCAAATCCTCGGACGCACGCAAAAATAATTTCAATTTTAAACGAACAGTAATTCCGAGTAAAACTTTCGGCCATGATAGATCCCGGACGAGCGGGATCCCTCTCCATGTCAGGATAAAACTAAATCGGATTGAACACAATAATCCGTACAATTGAAATATTTTACGGGACGCTTTTTTCGTGTACAAGTGCGAATTGGATTCGGAACGTGCAAGGATTTTCGCAAAATGCGACGGGTGCGCGAGGGGGAATTATGTTTGTTTAATATGAAGGTTTGACGGTGCCTTTGAGGAACTTTGACGTTTCCAAGCTAATGCGGAGGTAAAAAGGATATTTTTTGATATCTTAATAACTCAAAGGTAACTGAATGACTGACTGACATAGTGATCTATCAACGCACAGCCCAAACCACTTGACGGATCGGGCTGAAATTTGGCATGCAGGTAGATGTTATGACATAGGCATCCGCTAAGAAAGGATTTTATGAAACTCCACCCCTAAGGGGGTAAAACGAGATCCACGCGTACGAAGTCGCGGGCGGCCGCTAGTTTCTGTACAATTTTCTACTTTCAGTTATTCACAGGGTTCTAAGTGGTTCTAAGTTGTGGCGATAAATAGTTTAGGCTTCAAATTACTGATCCAAGAGAAATTTAGTTCGGTCCTCAATGACCGCTGAATTATTGTGACGAACCCACTTGTGTCTCGGTTTGCGGGACAAAACAATAAATTGTTTTGTGACATTGATCAAAATTGCATAAATATCAGACAGGTTTCAAACGTATCATTTAATTGAAGTTTAATTTATTTAATCAATTGCATAAAGAAGTCCTACCAAAGAATACATCCAATAGAATAAATAACTACAGAGTATGAAAATGATTTTTTGCAGCAAAATAGCACGTATTAACAAACCACATAAAATGCCACAGTGTTATTTTTAACCGTACACTGTACCGTACTGTACCGTACCGTACCGTACAACCGTACACTTTAAACCGTATTAAAACCATACCAGAAGCAAAATAGAGATAAGGACACAGTTAATTGCAACTGCAAAGTGCATACTGTATGCAAACCGGGTTATTCTAAAATTACTCAAAGATTCAAATCGAGCAGACGAGTCCTAACTTTGAATGGAGCATCAACTCGGGAGTACAAACTCCCGCAGGATCTTCAAACTGAAATAGGGTAGAAGTACCGGTTTTCGGCCACTCAAAATTTGAACTTAACAGTTCAAATTTTAACACTAATAAGGTATAAAGATTGATAGAAGATGTAGTGTGGGCAGGCGCCCCACTAGGTGGACATTAAACGAACGATAATTGATTACATAATAACATTTTATTGTACACTACATAAAACGATCTCTTCCAGACAACCTGGAATATAAGCTAGAGCAATATGTAGACAGATAGATAGATAGATAACAACACTCGCTATTTTTTTACACCAGACAAGACAAGAAAACAAAAAGAAAGAAATAATAATATACCAAAGAAACGGCACAATGATCGGTTTTAACCATTTATGAAATCAAGCTTTTTTGGCCACTTGGCAGTGACAGTGACGACAAACGGAGTCTCTACCCTAAGCGAGATGCATCCGATGATAAATTAAGATAAAGTAGCGCAGTGTATGGAGCTGTTCTGCGCTAATTGTGTTTCCGAGACAGTTGTATTCAAATAAATATTTATGGTATATTTCGAAATGAGAAACATTAATTATTGTAATAATTTCTGTATTTTGTGGGGTTGAGTTTCTCGGCTGACAAGCGGGGTGAAGGGCTCCAAATAAGAACACCGCGTTGATGCAAAAATGGGGTACTTTTATTTCAAAGTACGGGGCAGATACAAAAATGAGGTGCGGGCGTCTCCCGTCCGTAGACCAATTCCCGCAAGGACGTTGGACACAGACGCGGGAGAATCGCTGGCAATTTGTAATTAGGCGTTCGGAAGTCCCAATCTGTGATTCCCCTAAAGAACGTCACAGTCGGATGCAAATTTGGCTTATTACTTACGCCTCACAAAAGTTACAATATTCAACATAATCGTCGGAAGGTCTTTAAGGGAAAAAAAATCTGGACACCGCGGTGTAGAAATCGACTCTCAATGTGCTAGTGGCATCTAGCGGCGAGCGGTGCAAACATTTCCTAGACTGAATAGATCTTGCAATAAGCACGGTGATCCGCGGTGGCTTGGTAATGCAGGCGAACACCACGAGATGGCGCTAGTAGTATTGATTGATAAATGCGATATTGTTACATGTATTATTTTTCTATATTTTTATTAAGAGAAACGAAATGTTGGTACCTACATTGGTTCCTTCTCCGAATAATACAGATTGTTTTCTAATATAAATAACTAGCGGCCGCCCGCGGTTTGGTACGCGTGGATCCCGTTTTACCCTCTTAAGGCCGGAGTTTCCTAAAATCCGTTCTTAGTGACCACCTACGTTCTAAAAGGAACCCCCATGCAAAATTTGAGACTCCTAGCACGTGTAGTTTCTGAGATTTCGTGATGAGTGAGTCAGTCAATCAGTGACCTTTCGTTTTTATAAATTTTAATATAGATATAGATTTCAAAAACAAAACTTCAATATTCGTTTTATTTTGATCCGTTTGCAACCAATTTTAAAAGTTTTACTCACAGTGTAAAATATTCAATGATATATTTTTTAATTTATTTATAAAAACGTAAAAACATTTTCACATTTTATACCGGTGAACAAATTTCATTGATCAATACAGAGGCTATTTTACCTTTTGTGGCATAAAAAATCAAGCGTATTTTCATTCAATGTCCATTCACAAAACCATCATTGTTTCACGATTTTTTTCCATAATAAAGTCAAAACCAACCCGGAACCAGTTTAAACATACATACTCTTTTTCCTGTCAGTTTTTGACTGATGTAGCCTTTTGTTCCATATTTCCTGGTAATGATATCTAACACAGATGAATAACCGAACATGGAAGTAAAAAATGGACAGTAGATGAAGAAAAATGTGTGCAAATTGAAGCCATAAACTGTTATACTACACAAAGTAACCATACACAATTACATGTAACAAATCGTGTCGGTTGTAACAACTAAACCGTAAATAAAAATAAAAAACCTTAGTATCACAGGACTTTTAAGGATCTAGCACCAGCTAACCCAAATATTCCCAAATCAATCCAACTTACCTGAATAAACGAAGAATTTCAAAATTGTCTGTCAATGATAGAGCACCCTCCTATAGAATTAAATGTCACTTCAGTGTTCTCCAACGTGGCAAAAATCGGAACTAATAACCCAGGAGATATTGATAGTAGCGCTCTTGTGTGTCATTATGTGGGGCGCTTCAGTGTTGTACAACAATACAACCTATACGACAGACAAAGAAAGATGTAGGTTGGTACATTTTAGGCGAAATACTTTGTAAACGATTTCAATTTATTCCTGACCCAACAAAATTATAATCCCATTCCACTGTCTCATCCATTTCCAACGCGCATCTTCGAAAGTCATTTTAATGTGATTCCCTTTGTTCCTCCACAGGCACAAATTCAGACAAATGTATTCTACTCCCAAATGAATATAAACGGGGCTCGCTTTAGGGAAGTCTAAATTAGCAATACTTATTACTTATTGTTGGATATTAATAAACGTTGAGCGAACTTGACGTAATGATAGCTTGAGATAAAGATGAGTCTAGGAAGTTAGATTAATTAATTATTGTTACTAAACTTGATAGGTACGCTGTAATTAAATATCCAGTTTTGATAGACAATGACGTACCTACTATGTTTTACCCTATTTTAAGATATCTTTTCCTATCAAAGTAAGTGATTAATACTACTTAAATAAAACTTAATTTACAAGATCCGCATTTCAAAATAATAATGCTTCATCATCATCAGCATTTCAGCCACAGGTTGTCCACTGCTGAACATAGGCCTCTCCCAATGATTTTCATATTGACCGGTTGGGTAGCGGTTTGCATCCAGCGCCTTCCTGCTACCTTTATGAGGTCGTCGGTCCACCTGTTAGACAAAGGCCTCCCCCAAAGATTTACATAACGATCGGTCCTGCGCTGCCCGTATCCAGATTCTTCCAGCGACCTTCACTAGATCGTCGGTCTATCTGGCCTGCCAACGCCCCGTCCACTGCCACTTTATTTTAGCTATTCTGCAGACTATGTCGGTCACTATAGTTTTCATGCGGATCTCACTTCTGTTTCGATCACGCAGGGAAATTCTAAATATTGTAATTGGTCTAAATATAAAGGTTTTAACCAATCAAAAGCCTCAATCTTGAGCTTGAATCGAGCTTCGATCTTTGTGTAATATCGAAAAATTTTATGAAATATTGAAAAAAAAAGGGAATAAACAGACAAACACAGAGCACGCAATAAAAACATCCCCACACGTAAAAACACTTAGCTCGAGCGGAAATCGCGGACGTGCTCCAGTGAGCGGTGGGCCCAATGACATGAAGCAGATAGGAGCAGTACCTTCAAAGACTCCAACAAAAAAGATTTTAATTAAATTCTTCTTCTTCTTATTGTGTCGACAACAAACCTACACAGTGTCAGCCCAGAACTCCGCTACAAGAGTGGCGTTGTCAGCAGCATTAATTAAATCCTCCTGCGTGCACGGGCACTCAGGGCACGACATCGTGTGCTTCATCGACTGGGGAAAAAAACCGCACCTGCACTCCATGTTTGAGCCATCCAAGAATCCCCACCTGACCAGATTGTCCAGATTTTAATTTAATTCATTCAAAACAATGATACAAATTCTCATCAAGGTAGAAAGAAGTGGGCGATATGGAAATCGGGGAAGCTTATGTTCAGCAGTGGACGTCCTCTGGCTGAAATGATGCTGATGATGAATGATACAACACAAGGTAAACATTGTGACATCGTAGTTGTGACAGGGGTGATTTTTACCCGACTGCGGCATAAGGAGGGTTATGTGTTTCAATAAAATGTTTAGGCTGATATTTTCTGTCACTGCACAAAGTAAAATGTTTGCTCTTTCTAGTTTCTCTTCTGCGAATAGCTGTAAATAGATAGTTATTCGCAGAAGTTAGCTTTCAAAGTTAAGTGGATGATGCAATAATAGATAAGTTACTAAGAGAGACACAGTAATTCAAATTCATATTTCACGGAGAGTCCATTTTAATGTTGGTAATAAAGAATCTTAAAAACTAATATTGGTAAGTTAAATAAGCTACAATGATTATATTTTTTTTTTAAGTTAGATAGTCTGCAAAAGTAAGTATACCTAGAAAGATTAATTAAGGTAAATCTCACCGATCCGCAATACCCTCAGAATATACTGGCCTACAGCCATTTTGGTGCCGGGGATTTAAGACCTGATTTTAAGTATGTCTTGCATGGCGATATCGAAAATGTAATCAGTTTTTCTCTATCAGCTCTAGTTCCCGAGATAACTAAAAAACAATTTTCACAATAAATATATATTTTTATTAGCATTAAACATCAAGAAATTGTCTTTTGAGTGATTTTTTCGAATGAAACTTACTTGGGCAATCTCGCATGATTCTCCAACAGTAGTCGGTCATCATATGAGCGTCCCATCTTCCTTGGTAACTATTCTCCATTGTTTTTATGTCTTGGTGAAAACGTTTTCCTTGCTCTTCGCTTAGTTTTCCTAAATTTTGTTGGAATTGATCTAGTTTACTGTTAAAATAGTGTAATTTTATACCTATTAACAGCTTAAATCTTTGAATTGAATCAGCACATCCTATACTAATTCTACATAGCTGTCAGCCTTATGCTTTCCCAGGAAATTTTGTACAACTGCTACAAAAGATTTTCACGCAAACCATTCCGCATCGTTCATAGAAATCTTACATTTAGTGAAGTCTTTTATTAATACAGTTATTTGAAGTCCATCAAATATACCTGCTTTTAGTTTTTCAGTAGGTACTTAAACTTGGAAATTTCTGTTAAATTAATTGGAAATATTGGCCATTTTCGCCATATCATAGGCACTCCAAGCTTCAAAAACTTACGTGTGCCTTTCTAGTATCTTCGCAGATGTTCAACGCACATTATACATACAATTTGAGGCACCTACACCTTACCTTTGTATTGAATTTCAATACCGAAGTATGTTTTTAATGGTTTCACGCTGATATTTCAGTAGTATTCACCACAAACTTATCAAAATGAATCAGATCCGTTAACACAACATCTGGACGTACTAGCCATAGCTAAATAGTAACATAAAGTTTATCGATGTTATTGTAATAATGACTATTTGCCAACAAGACGGGAAAAAAACTAAAATGAGGGTAGTCGACAAACTAGAGCTGATGAGTTGAAATGAAGTATGTCATTAAATTGTAGATTACCCATATTATCGACCGTATATACAAAAAGAGCTGCACCAAAAAAAAAATATTTTTTGTAGGCCTGTGATATATTATTACCTTAAAAAATCTGCTCTTGCTTGGACTACAAAAAATACTACTTCTTCATCTGTATACTGTGGCAAAGTGAAGCATGGCGAATTTGTTAAAGTGATAAATCTGCGGCGCCCCTTATTATTTCGTTCGAGTGTTTGCACCGAGTACCTTGTTTTTTTAGGGTTCAGTAACTTTGTTAGAGCATGAAATGGGTTTACGTAACGCTCTAGTTTTTATCCTTTTGCTTTGAGCGTTTTGAAATAGGTAATTACTCAGTAATGAAACGGTTGAAATAATAAATTTATTTTTATAAACTTTGTGGCGTGTGTAATTTAGTACGCTGCTTAAATTAGCAAGGGATGTGTTATTAAGGATTTCTTAAGTAAAATAACATTATGCATTATACTCTTTTTGTTGCACACTTGTTTCATAACTTATGAATATCTGAAGAGATAAATCATAATATTGGATAAGTTTAGGTTTGCCTAGTTTTGAGTTTGTGAGTTAATTAATTTTGTTTGTACCAACCAAGAATTGAACAAATAATTGAAACCAGCCACTTTGCCATTTAATTAATATTCAATTATCTTGCTGAAGGACATAATTTGCGCCTGTCCTTGAGAATTACCAATAACCCATGTGAACTTACCTAGACTATTATCTTCCAACCACCTTGCCACGTATTTGTTCTTTCATCATGCCGATGAGTGTACCTAAGTCATCTGAGCTTGTCAAGAGACATAACCTCGATTCCAGTGTCCTAATTTTATTTATGATATTTATACGGAACTCCAAAACCTTTACAGCTCTCTCACTTGCCCGCCTTTTTAGCTGACATATTGAGCAAATCGCCGCCATTGTAGAAGACATCTGTCGATTCGGGCCTGTTGTTGATGAGACGTCCTTGTAAAAGGCACAGTTTTGTAAGAAACCTTTGTACTTTCTTGCTAGATAAGGTTGTTTGTACAACAATGACATCTGTTTTATTGGTTTTAATTATTTTGTTTTGAAATTTTATTGCCTTCTTAGTACCAACCTACAAAATAGAGGTTTTGTTTTTCCGACTTCAAAAGTAAGAGGTGTTTGTTTCGATTGTATTGTATTTACTACACCTACTTATTTTATCATCATTATTTCAGCCACTGGACGTCCACTACTGATTCCAGATTGACCGGTCGGTAGCAGCCTGCATCCAGCGCCTTCCTACTACCTTTATGAGGTCGTCGATCCACCTTGTGGGTGGACATCCCTCGCTGCACTTTTCACTTTATTTTAGTTATTGTTGTAAATTTCTTAAAATGCATAGTAAAGAACAAAATAAATATTCAAAACCACACCACCATCACATTTTGAAAAATTAAAGATGCGGGCAGCGCAGGACCGTTCATTGTGGAAAACCTTGGGGGGGCCTTTGTCCAACAGTGGACGACATTTTTTGGCTGAAACGAACAACGAAAGAAAAACAATTCTAATCCCATCAAAATAAAGCTCTCAAGAAAACTTTCATAATTCATGAATTCATGAAAATGTTGTCAACATAATTTGAAGCAATTTAATTCAGTTCTTTGTCAAACAAGGAAAGTTTTCAAGAACATTTGGAAGCGTCCTGTTCTAGGAAACGTTGCTGGTAATGTTGTTTGTTTACATGAACAAATTGACCTTTATAGTTTAATTTGTTTGTTGTAAAGTTAATAGTTCTATGATGAAGTCTGGTCTTGTCATTGGATAAAGGATGTTCAGATACTAAGTAAGTAATGAGTAATACTCAGTCTGCGTAATAATCTGAATTAATTACTTTTTTCTGCTACATGACGCCGCGTCCAATACTGAACATAGAACAATGATTCCAGGTTGGCCGGTTGGTAGCGGCCTCAATGCTGGATACAGTATGCTGAAATGAAGATGATGATAATGAATTAATTTTATAAACTGGTTGATCAGATTGGTAGAATCACCAAACTGAAGTGGTTGTGGGGAGATCTTTTATCTCGTAGAACTGCCGTTGGAGCATAAATTAGGCCTTCCATACGTTATATCTACCTGCTATACATAATAAAGTGAAGGTGGAAGAATGAAAAGTAGCGCAGGACCATGCAGGCATGTAGTTAGACGTAAAAATCGTGTATCCCTACCGTCTTTTAGTAAGTAATTATAGAGGCAAGAAAAGTTGACCTGACAAATGTGACAGAAATTCAATAGTTACTCTTACAGATCAAAAATCTCCAATCACAGTTCGAGGAAAGTCACCAAAAAAGAACAATAACTCACCGCCACTCCCGGCATCAATTTCACGCCAAGTTAAAAACCAAATCAAATTCCAAAAGTACCCCCATATCGGAAACGTAATCTAATAATCTGGTGTTGGGCAGGAATAATTTCTTTATCTGCCTTGAGTGTTACTCGGGGCGCAGACTTAAAATTGTTACGGGCGAATTTCCATTGCGCTCGCGACAAAGATTTAGAGAATATTGTGAGGCTTTTTATGCTGTGTTGTGATTCGATTTTGGTGCTTCTTTACAGGTGAGTGATTGATTTGACTTTGAGAGTTGTGAGTGGTCGATGGCGGAATGAAAAGATTACCTAGATAAAAAAATACATTTTATCGAATAAATAATTTTACTTTATTGACTGTTGCTGCATTGGCATTAAAATTGAAAAAGTAAAATTGGCCATTGGTATTTTTTGGTACACACTTACACAGCAATTAAATTAGGGATAGCAAAAAATGTTTATGTGTTTGCCTCATTGTGGAATGGGTTAACAATACCATTTACAAATATGGCATTCTATTATACACATCATACGCTAAAAGACAGTGTGAATGTTGTTTTACATATTGCACAATAATAGGTACACGCAAAACAAAAGCGAGTTTTAAAAATCCTCAATGGAGGGGATTGATTCAGTTTTTTTTTATAGAGATTTTCTCCTCGTGACTCTGGTAGAACAGAAACGGTCCCGCAGTAACGGGTTATAGTCTGCTCTATGCCGCTGCTCAGTCAGCTCTGATGATCAGAGAAGTACCTACTGAGAGGGGTCCTCCCAGGAATGGGCTCCAGCAAATATGTACCCCTTAGGAGTTTTTAAAGATGTCCCTTTTAATGTGGGCCGCCCGGGCAAATGCTTCAACGGCCTTCGATCCCTGAAGGGGTCTATAGAGCGAGGCTGCGGCCGTTGCGTGGGGGCAGGCATGTGAACAATTCACCGACTCCTATGCTGCCCCACTAAGCGTGACCAGAGGGACCCGACTGGTTTTTAGTGGGTAGGCATCGACGAGGAGAGCCCCACATAACTCATCGACTCCTCTGGGGGTGAGTATGCAGTTTCATGCATTTTCCAGTAAAAAAAGGCCCCCTGAGTTGACAAGACCGCGCTTGGCTTTCTGTCCAATAACTGACCCAAAACTCCACACAGATGCCTCTTCCAGCCGCAGTCTGTCACACTATATCCCAACTGTCACAGCACTAACCTTGAAAATACGGGCGTGCGAACATTTTCATTCGACGCCGTAAGTTCCCCGAATTTACGTTACGTTTTAATCTAAAAAGCTGAGCAGCGCCGAAAATTCTAAATTAGAGGGACGATCTTATTTACCGACTAATATGGTTCTTAATTGTGAGTGCTGAGTGGGCAGGGATATTTGTGAGAGTATTAAAAGGGTGCGGGTGTAACGCAAATACCTAAGCTGGGTGAGTCGTTCCTTGCAGTAGAATCGATTGGGTATGTCGTGTGATTGTAGTATTGTTATGAAAAGGAGGCGTAGTTTTGAAATATATGGTGAATAAATTATGTTTGATTAGGGCTTGTATAGTTAGAGCGTGTAGAATTAAAAGAAACTTGGCTCTACGTGAGATCTGATAAAAGTACTTTTTCACAATGCAAGACATCATGGTCTCGTCTTGGCAACATTTTTACATAAGAATGTTTTTGGCGGGTTAGTTTTCTTGTGAAAATTAGTTTTTTTAACGATTGGCGGGCTTAGACTACATCTAAACCCGCTATGATGGTAGTTTCTAAATTATAGCCACATTATTCTGTACTTAATGGATAAACTTACTAAAAATATATTTATCTCTACCTACTCGTTCAGTGCTATCACGATAATTTGCGTTCTCGTATGAGGTTTTAATCGTCAACTTTAAAAACCACTGGTTTTTGTAGTATTTTTTACAGAAATAACAAAATAAAAATGCAAAAATAAAACACAAAATAAATGTGAATATTGACGTTTTTAATTTGGTTGCCACGGAGCAAAATGTGGCTAAAGTAAAAAACACAAATTTTAGAGGTCACAAAGCCCAACAGAGGTATGATAGATCACCCCATTCCCCACAGCAAGGCCCGGTTCATAAATTACCAATAATATTTATTGGAGAAGCTGTCTTGCTTAGATGTCGTTGTTTTTGCCACATAAATTAGTTGGGAAAGTGATCCATCATGTCTTGGGTAGGAAATTGATTTTCTGGGTGGACTGGTGGAAATAAACCCTTAGTTATGCTGATATTTTGATTCAGTTGCATAATTTAAAGCTCTTTTGATAATGACAAAAACTGAATCGAAGTATTGCTATACCAAACTAAAGACTATTTTGTCCAAGTCCTAGTCTCAATATGTATCTTCATTTACCACGTCTATTTTGTGTGTTTTGAGACAAGTCACTTACCGTGACTGATTTTTTTTTGCGTGATGGGTAGAGAACCTAGGATCATTTACTTTTGGACTGGTAAAACACAGTGGTCGTATTCGTTCATTATATTTATCTACCCCCTAAACGTAAGATAATCAGTAAGGAACAGTAAAACAAAGATATCGGAAAATATTGAATTATATCAAAATTAGAGAATGTTAAGGTTAACAAAAACAAATTGTCAGAATATTTTGACCTGCTTTGATGCCGTAAAATCTGCTTTCTTAGAAGTAAACAAGAACAACAAACAGTTTAAATTTACCTAGAAATTCGGTTCCCGCTTTATTCTACGTAATGAATGATCTCTCTAGAACGAGGCTAAATAGGCTTCTGAAAGGAATCCCCAAAAATATTCTCATTAGTCTAATTTTTGTTACGTTTAAAGGAGGATACGTAAAGGGAGTTCTGTTCATCATTTGTGATACCTACATTTGTATGACAACTTGAATATAATTCATACAAAAGAAAGGCACAGAAGGTCCGTTTGCTTATTAACATGATCTAATATGCTATCAACTTTCATCATCTTTATAAACCAATAATGTGATTATGTTTTTATGGTTTCAGATCCTTTTGCCCCATATTTTTCGCCCCTTTACCTAAAAATATGGCAAACAAGGTTCATTTTTATTACGATCTTTCTATTTGTTGTTGTTCATGTTGATGTTTTCAGTGGTTTTTTTTTATTCGTTTTTCTTTTTTTAAAAACAATTTAAGAATATAGTAGGTAACGCTTCTCTGTGTGTCTTATGTAGAGGAATACACATTTATTATGTCTACGAAGAAACTTACTGCGTTGGCTTCTATTGTGATTTTTCCCAGGCTTGTCGAAATAGGTCACATTCGTAAATTTTCTTTCAGGCGAGACAAGCCTTGATATATTATTATGTTAGTATGGCTGATTTTTGTGTGTATTTATATTAAATTGTTTTATTCATATGTATTTACTAGCTTCCATAATCGACTTCATTCGCTCGGATTTGGTCCGTTTTGACCTTGTCAAATGAGACTATTGCATTTTATTATATCAAAATTACTATTTGTGAAAAATATATTTATAGACATAATAAAAAAATTAGAATGACTGAAATATTCTGTATAACCCATTTTTTATCATAACAATGAAAAAGATGTTAAATTACCTGCACGATCAAAACCCGATTTTAATTAACCTCCGCTCAATTTCATTCCCTTGAAATGGAAACACGATTATTTTAAAACAATTAACGTTGCATTAAAAAGGACCGGAAAATTTTCGTTAAAAATTAATTGTGTCGTGAAAGCTTTTGGAAGTAAAGAATAAGCAATTAAAATGTATCGAGTTAAAAGTTCAGAGTTGTATTACGTAAACGGGTTGAAATTTTACTTTGTCTTTTGTTTATTTGAGCAGTGCATACGGAAATTTTTATTTTGAGTAAGTTTCAAAGAAAACCAATAAAAAGTGTTGTGTAACTAATTTTATTCGGTCACAAGCCGAACAATGCTCGCGGTCATTGCAAATATTCAGCATGCAAATCATATCGTCTCCGTTGTCAATCGCTCAATGTCCTACGTCTAATATAATTTCCAACTTGTGCGGTTCTGTGTCCTTCAGAAATCAACTTTTGAGAACATACTACTTTGGCGGCAACAGATCCGGGGAAACCTAAACGTGTGGTAACTCTAAATGTCCATAGATAAGGTTCGGCCAAACCAACGCGTGCAAATGGCGTTGATGATCAGAAGAAATCAATAGGATCACCCCATAGACACCGCGCACGCGGGTTCCACGCGTTGGTATGGCCGAACCTCTAGAAAACCAATAAATTTTACAACTTCGACGAATTTCAATTCGAAGGTTAATCCGACAAGTGAAACCTTTAGTAATACAATTTTACAACGCTTTACTAAAGCGAGCTTATATTTGAAGCACTTTCCCGTAATATCAGATCAAAGACGTGTTACCCTTCATTTAACGACTTTTGTAATAGGATGACTATACTTTGTGCTAGTTTTGGGACAGTAAAAATAATATTTAGCATGATTTTGACTATACTTTGTGCCAGTTTTGAGACAGTAGAAATAATATTTAGCATGATTTAAAAACAACTAAATATACCTAATCGATAAAAGCATTGACTCTAATTATAAACTCGCATACTTTAAAATATGATTAAAGTTTGACCCTGGCGGATTTTTAACCAGCAACCGGAGTTGACGTTCATAAACAACAAAGCCAGGGAACCTTGGCCAGATTATTGGTTTTCTGAACATAATATCTTGTGTATTGACAAAACTTAAAAATATGAGCGTTTACATGTTTCTTTTTACACTGATCTCACTCTCTTTTTACTTAAGTAGATACGCTTAGATTTTACTAGGAATTCCTACAATTGATTGTAACTTTGTCAGGACCCCATGACCCTATTACAACTTTCCTTATTAAAACGTCTCTAAAAAAACATTAATAAGATTACAATCTTTGAAAAACTCTTAGAAATTTTCCTTGAAGTTTATTTTAGTAAAGGAGGTCCGTTAAAAGGTCATTGGCTTTTCTAAACAGAGACATATTTACAAAGAGGATGATGGCATAACAACTGAAAATTCAAAAACAATAACAAAACTGGCAACAGTTTTCTTAAAAAACATTCATGAGGTTGTCAATTCCTGGAAAACAAACAAAATGTTGGCACAGAGTCAAAAATAATATACTAATTAGTGTGTAATTACATAAATTTACGAGTCAATTTGTAATTGATTCTCTTTATTTACGAGGACAATCTAAAATGACATACAATAATTTCCGTTTTGAAACCAAAATGTATAAAAAATGCATGATTTAAATAAATAAACCGTCAAATATATTAAACAGAGAAGGTCTAATGTCATCATCATTTCAACCATAGGACGTCTTATACTGAACAAAAGCCTCCCCCAATGACCGGTTAGTAGTGGCCTGCATCCACCACCTACCTTTATGAGCTCGTCGGTCCACCTTGTTTTGTAAATAATATTGGTGACTTATGCCAAAAAATACTTTGTTACCAATTAAAAACATTGGTTGACATACTAATCGGAAGCCAGATTATTTTATTCTGCATGATAAAAAATATAATTTAGAAGTAGAAGAAAAAGTAGTCGAAAAATCATGGACACCCCATAAAAGGACATCATAAAAAGGCACTTTATGAGTTAACACACTACGGCACTACATGCACTGAGGGTTGTCACGTCATGAAGTTCATAAAATTTGATCGACGCACTTTTTGATAAGGCGGAGTGAAGTCTTACGAGATGTGAACCATAAAACAAAAATACAGAGGCCAATTTCATTTGAAAAAATATTGGGGTTGTATTGTTAGGGGCTTTAGTAAGTCGCCTAGCTATGTCCAAGATTTTATATACTTGTTGTTTAACCTCTGAAAGACAAAATAGCTTCATATAAATAAACTAATCTGACATTACGTTATTTCGTACTATAAGAGATACAGCTATTTATAAATTTCTATATTCATTTCTCGAGTAATGGTGGGCTTTAATCCTATTTCACTCCTAAGAGACAAAAATAAATAAATACATTTACATATTATACCGTAATTTACATAGTTTATCAGTTGGCTTTTGAAAAATAAATTTCACGTCCACTGCTGAACAAAGGTCTCCCCCAAGGATTTTCAGAACGATCTCTACCAGACCGTCGGTCCACCTAGTGAGAGGCCTGTCCGCCTGCCACTCGAGAAATTTTTTGCCCTAACGACCATCGTCTCTACGAGCTATGTGCCCCGCCCACACACCATTTGCAATTTGGTTTTCCTGAGGATCTCCGAAACTCCGAGCATAGCCCGCTCCATCGCCCTTTGGGTGACCTTGAGCCTTTGGGTTTTATTCAGCAACACAAAACATCAACAAAAAAAAGTAAATAAAGACTTATTTTGCATTACAAAAAAAAATGTGTTTGTAGCTCCTCGATAGTCTTTAAAAATTAACGTTCTGAAACCAACTCAGGCGTTTTTCAGAGCCTAAAAGCATCTTCAGGCATTCTTCATAAAATCGAGCGCTTTTCGTGAGACCTTTTCAGGAATTCTTGATAAAACCATCGAGCTTCCCAAGCAGCTCATAACAAGCTATCTTATTAAATGAAAATAGCATTCTCTTGCTTTAGAATTCAAATAGCGGGGTGAATGAATTAAAACTTGTACCCTCTCGCGAGTGCCAACTAATTTCTTTGTGAACTTGGTTCTGCATGGAATGAGTAAATGAGTTGATAATGGTTTGTCTTAAGGTGTTGTATTACATAACTTGAGTAGGTATACTTAAGTGCTGCCAACCCTTTGAGTTCAGTTACAGATCAGTTAAATCGCTAGAAGCAAAAACGAGATAGATCGATCTTAAAAGGAATTTGGTTTCGATTACCAGTAACGACTTAGTTTAGTTAATGGATTTTATAAGTGGTTTTAATTGGTAGTCGCCTGGCTAGACAAACAAACTTGACCTTCACTGGTTAGGTTTTTATTGGCGGTCAAGCTGTAGATCCTGGCTACACAGGAGTTGCAGCGATGGGAACTAGAGGTGGGATTAGTCCCGTTTGGCTAGACAAAACAATTTTAGTCAAGTCGGGCACCATAACAACGTTGTGTTTTGGAAATAGAAGGTAAGAAAGATATGACTGACTTCGACATCGCACGGTTGGTAGCGGCCTGCATCCAGCGCCTTTCTGCTACTTTTATCAGGTCGTCGATCCACCTTGTGGGTGGACGTCCCACGCTGCGTTTGAAATAGGTCTCACACTCCCTGATATCGCGAATATTTTTGTAGCATCTAATCTAGTAAGTTTTCTATGTAACCCTTTGAGGTGAATGGACCGGCAAAGTTCGCCTGTAAATATAATATAGTCCTTTCCACTAGTAAAGCGCTTTGGGATGAATTTTTAGTAAATACGAAGGAATTGTGGTAGCATACTGGTATTTAGTTTAAAGTACTTTTCATATGGCGAGTTACCGTTTTACCAACTTTTACCGTTTGCCAATTTGTAACTATTATTTGTTTGCTTAAATTAATGTACTGAACTTTATTTGTCATTCCAACTATGAATACTACTTGAATATTCAAGTATTACATCATCATAAATACGAAAGGAATATTAATGGTTATCTTAATTAATTTGGGTCCAATGACAATTTAGCTTTCCCAAGGAAAAACTTAACCTTCACTGGTTCAGTTTTTATTGACGGTCAAGCTGTAGATCCAGGCTACACAGGAGTTGCAGCGGTAGGAACGAGAGGTGGGAAAAGTCCCGTTTTTAATAAATATCTAAAAGAGATTAAAATCGAATCAATCTCAAAAATTATAGACTTACCTATCGAGTATTACTGCCTCTGCGGCAACTATGTTAAAATACTGCAACATTCCCCAAAACTTCTTGCAAAATTTTCATCAATGCGCCCTGCCAATCTCGTGCCCCTTTTTATATTGTTTTTGTGAAAACTGCCGGCGTCAATTCTGAGATTAATAAAATGTAAATGGAGAGACAAGCCGTGCTCCTCCGTACAATTTCTCAAAGTCGTTTTTAAGTAAATGCTTAAGGGGACGACTAATGCGCTAAAGATTTTGGATTTAAGCGCTAATTTGTGTAGTTCGTGGAATAAAGGGATTTTTGGAATGTTTTCTTGGATATTATTTATTCATTTAAAGACTTTATACACATAACAATTATATAATATATTATAGGATTTTGCGGGAAATTTTATTTTTTGAGAATATTAATTTGATGTAAAAAGATTATTCTGGTAAAATTTTACGTTAATTAGGGCAATACTTCTATTTCTTTGTAAGCAGACAGACTTTCTTTTTTAATACCACAACCATTATATTAGTTTTCTTGTACCATCTAAGCAATATCAAAAGCGCTGGAAGAGTCCCATAAGGGAAGGGTAAGGTTTTCTCAATTAAGTTTTTGACGTCAAAAAATTGATTCTAATTTCATTTCCGACCTTTTATTTCCCTAAAACAAAATTATAATTTATTCAACGTCTTCAGAGTCTCAAGTTTTCTTCACGAACCTTGGAAAATATTCTATTCCAGCATCTATTTCAATATGATAGTCAAAATTAAATTACTAAATTGGAATGGTAAATGTGACACTCCACTTATACCCGTTTTTACCATCAATCCCTAATTTTTATGTGACCCCTACGAAAACAAAATTCTTGTTATGTGTTACCGTAGGGGTCACTTAAAAATTTGGGATTGATGGTGAAAACGGACATTAGTGGCTTGATCTTAAGGCCTGTCGCAGCGAATCCTGAAGTAATTGAGCCAGCCCGTTTTCCGATAACGTCTTCAAGCACCGGGTTATTTTATCAGCATTAGCTCAGTAGTGAAGCTTTTAGTTAGGGAAAACTTAACTTAGAATGTGCAGCAAAGAATCTCTTTTAACCACCAAAAATATTTTAATAACGAAAACATTTAATTTTGTTCTCCCACTAGGCAAGACTGTATAATATGTATGTTACAGGAAATGTATGAATTCTAGGAATTGTATACTATTCCTAGGAAATGTATACAATTCCGAAGCTACTTAGGAAATGTATAAAATATTGCTTCAGAGATTTTTTAATACGCACATATCCTAGGAAATGTATACTTTTCTTAGGAATTTTATAGAATTCCAATATTGTATTAGGAAATGTATAAAACTAAGCGGTACAAGCGCGGTCGCGTGCCCCTCGGTACGCCTAAAATTTTATTTAGTCAAACCAAATGTGGTGGCCAATGGGTCGATAGGTACTTTTAACTCATAGGTAATTATTATTGTTTAGCCTGACAGTTGTTTTCGCACTATTATACTTTGGCCGAAAAAAATATTTGCCTAAAATTTATAGGCATATCTACCTTTCTTTCGGCATCACGCATATTACGCTGGAGTATTGGAAATCCCTAATTTTAACATCTCTTTTGTTAAATAAACTATTATTGGCATGAAGGTTTTAGTACTCCTGTAGCTGGATAACAAAGTCTCGGTTAGGTTAGGTTAGACTTGCGACCTTACACATACCTACAGCTGCCGCGGTGCGGCAGCGCCATTTAAGTTTAGGAGAAAAAAAAGTGGCGTAATAAAATAATTTTTTGAAAAAAAAATTTAGGCTTAAAATTTGTGTGCCATAGACAACTAGGCGTACAAAAAATTTGGCGATTCGATAGAGACCCCGCGTAATCGGATGAAGCAGTATCTCCCCTCGCACCGCATGCCCACGCTTATTCATTGAAATCTTAATTACATTTCCGATTGCTGTGTAGGAAATGTGTAAATTTCCTAGGAAATGTGTCTAATATAATTTACATCACACATTTCCGGGTGATTTTAGGACTTATACACAATTCCTAGGAATTGTATACAATGACGGATTTCATACATTTCCTGTAACATGTATATGTAGACAGACAGTGGTGACTGAGTTTGATGCGGCGCTTCTTCTCAGCACTTGCCAAATGTTGGTCTCGAAGCGCTGGTAGGGTAAAAAGATTATGAGACATGTAGAGGCTCCTTAAGAGCAAAATGACGATTTGTAAGAACTATTTATTAGTCTAAACAAATAAAGAAATTTTGACTTTTGACTTATTTGGCCTGGTTTTGCTCAATAACCTGAAATAAATGGTTTAGAATTGTTTATTAAAACCATTTCCTGCAGATATTTTATATTTGCATAAAATTCAACCCATATTGTAGCATTAACCTTGTTATGGAAGATTAACTTCATATTGAATAGACAAATTAAAAAAAAAACAAATAAAAAAAATCCTAATGTTTTAAAAATAAAAACATAAACGCGAGTTTATAAATAACAAAAACCTCCAAAAAAGGAAACTAACTTTAGCAATAATCACGACGGTGTTAACAAAAACAATCCTCGGAACTAAATACTCTCATATTAAGGTAAAATTAGAGTTCCTGAACGCGACAGGGATAGCTAATTAAAGGTACAGGTGTACGGAATGGCCGGTGGAAGCCAGGTGAAATCGGGCATTTGGACTCTTAACATGGGGACTCGAAGGATTGTCGTCTGCAGGTTCAAACGTAATATGACGTCTAAAACTTACACGTAAATTTTTAGGTACAAAAATTGTTGCCACTGGCAGTTCAGAAGCGTTTACAGCAGTATTTTCTTGGTGTCTTAAAGTAAAAAATAAAGTAAACTCACGATTTTTTCGTTTCAACAAAGATGTCCACGGCTGGACAAAAGCCTCCCTTTTCAATAATATCCAATTACAGAGTAGGTGGGTCGTTCTACTTTTAAGGTCTTAACCATGAAAAAAAATAAAGAAAGTTATTTAGTACATTTCATACGACTGAAATGTAGGAAATTTACCATAGATTCGGTATCTGTAGACCAGCAGCTCAGTTTTTTATCAAAACTTATATTTTTTTGCGTTTTACTAGACTAAGGTGGAAAAAAATGTATCCTTCGTCACGAAATTCAGTTGTTTAAAACTCGATAAATTAAAAGAAATTTCAATAGATATTTGCATTTATTATTACTGTTTAACCCTCCCATAGAGGAGGGTGGAATTCTTTCACCCTGCGCACTTCCTAGGCGCTATCACTCACTCCTACCTACCACTGACTGGGTACTACTAACTACTAGTGAATGAAACACTGTCTTGAGGTCAACTGAATTCAATGCTTTATTGGATCCCGGTTATATTTAAAGGCCGGGCAAAAAATCTGGACACCGCGGGCTAATATTTTGCACATAAAATACAAGTGTCATCTATTGGTAAAACTATGTAAACTTAAACACAAACATAGCACGTGGTGCCATCTAGTAATGGAACAACGAACGATCTTTAAACTAACTCTAACATAATCGCCCACCAAGGACGAGCTAAGCTTCGTCCTTAACTACATCGCCCACCATGACAATCACCCATTATGACCACTTAAAATACTAAAGAAAGAAGGCATAATATTTTTGAAGTATACCCAGACATATTCAATATTTTATATTACCTACTTCAATCAGTCTGCCTTCTAACCTTACTACTATCCTTATATCTAACCTTAGCCCTAAAATTTCTGTTTGTTGACTTTGTACAATTTCCCGATAAAATCCACCCAAACAATGTCTCTTGTGCAACAGGGGTACCGCTTGGACCTTTCCTAACTCCCTCTAGCAAGACTTGACTAAACACATCTACTCCCAATAACAAATCGATACGATTTGGCGTGTGATAGCCAGGATCTGCTAACGGAAAATTCATACTTTCAGCCCATTGCACAGATTTTATTTTATGGGATGGTAATAAAGAAGTGATTGACTTTAAAACATAAGCTCTCACCCCTAAATTCTCCCCTGGATGAATCCTTGAACTAATATTCAAGTCAACAACAGCCTCGGATACTAAACTATCCTCACCTATTCCTGACAAGCGCTCTTTGATTGGAGTCTTTTTCAACCCAAGTCTTCGTACTGTTTCTTCAGTTACGAAAGACGACTCCGAGGCCTGATCAAGTAATGCTCCAACCTCTATGCTATCCTTCTTGGTCGACATAGCTTTAACTACCGCAGTCGGCAGTAAAACTTGATTATTATTTCCTGTCGACAAACAAGACCCAGAATTTCTATTTCCTACACCTCTTTGGACATTACCTCGAGGGTGTAAAAGATAATGATGTCTACGTTTGCAGATTCGGCATTTAGTTACATATTTACAGAATTTGGCAGAATGATTGAGTCCTAAACAATTAAAACAAACATTGTTATTTAAAACAAATTCCCGACGAGACTCCACCGCCTCCCTTGCAAATTCTTTGCAATAACTAAGTTTATGCCCTCCTTCCGTACAAAACGGACATTGCACATTTTTTACAATATGCATAGACTTAGTAGTTCTATTATGTACATTATTTACATTTACCGAAGTGGATTTTGAATCTAAAAACTCCAATGCCCTGTAACGATTAGTTAGAAAGTCTTTAAAATGATCATAAGTAGGCAGTTCATCCGATGTATGAGTTTCTGAAATCATGAACTCCCACTGACGTCTAGATTCAGTATCCAACTTCGATGTCAAAATATGAACAAGAACTACATCCCAACTATCTACATTTACACCAATATTCATCAAATTAGCCAAACAATCATTAGTTGTGTCAATTAATTCCTTCAGCGCATGTGCTGACTCCTTTACAATATTTTTCTGACTAAAGAACCGATTTAATGTTTGCTGGCAAATGAATTTCTTATTGTTATAACGTTCCTCTAACAATTGCCAACACCTATCATAATTACATTCAGCTATAGATATGTGCTTCACAAGTTGTTCTGCTTCTCCTGTAAGGTAGCTCTTTAGATAATGGAACTTCTGTACCTTTGTCAAATCCTCATTGAAATGCACCAAACAACTAAATAAATCGCAAAATGTGAGCCATTCCGAATATTTTCCCGAAAATGATGGAATAACAATTTTGGGCAATTCAAGTTGACTACTTTTCCCCTGAACAACTTGCGGAGTACTATCTGAATCGATGTTGGAAGTCAACTTCAACAAACAGGTTTTGAGATCACATTTGAACCAAGTGTACAATTCCTCTACTTGATCACATAAGTCTTCTTTAACATACAAGGAATCAGCTAGTTCCTCAGGACATGCACTACGCATCAACTCTTTGTGTCCTGAAGAAAACTCTACCCACAGCTGTTCCAACAGTTCCAATTGACCTTCTACATACTGTTTAGTTATTTGACTTTCCGAAAGTTTGTTGAAATTAACTTTAAGTTTGTTCAAACGTTTAAAAATATCATACTGAAATCTCATAATATTTTCCATTTCAATTTTACACTCTTTACGTTTCGCCATTTTAAGAATTTGACAAAACAGAATAAACAAAATACAAAACCTGTCACCGATAAATCAAAAATTTAAAAGTCTTCTAAAAAGTAAATCGACTGTCAAAATTCAAACCGCACTGACACCAAATACACTGACAGTCAATCTCAAAAAGAAGTTACTCACGGTGACATTTCCGAATTCATACGAAACTTGCCGAAGTTTGAAGCTTCGCGTCTGCCGCTCCTTGCCGAACCTCCTGCAACCTCTGGTGGGAGGGCTGCTCCGCGGACGTCACTCAGTCCTCAACCTGACGTGCGCCGACCAAGCCAAGCGCCGTCGAGATCCTCCTCAGGACCTCTTAGGTGAAGTAGATCTTCACCTCCTGCAGCCTCTGAGGACTGCCCTTGGACCCTCCTCTGTCCTCAAATGGCACCGGTTCCTGACGTATACGCCGGCTAAGCGCAGCGCCGTCTGAGGCCCTCCTCTGGACCTCTGAGGTGCCCCACAGCAGCAGTCCACTGCTCGCGTGGAGGAGGAATCCACTCCTTAGGATGCTAGTACCTCCTCACAGCATCCGGCTCGAAGGACCATGTTTAACCCTCCCATAGAGGAGGGTGGAATTCCCTCACCCTGCGCACTTCCTAGGCGCTATCACTCACTCCTACGTACCACTGACTAGGTACTACTAACTAGGTACTAGTGAATGAAACACTGTCTTGAGGTCAACTGAATTCAATGCTTTATTGGATCCCGGTTATATTTAAAGGCCGGGCAAAAAATCTGGACACCGCGGGCTAATATTTTGCACATAAAATACAAATGTCATCTATTGGTAAAACTATGTAAACTTAAACACAAACATAGCACGTGGTGCCATCTAGTAATGGAACAACGAACGATCTTTAAACTAACTCTAACAATTACAAAATCTCAGCTTAAATCAGTCTTGGACAATTGGTAGTTAATCGTTATTTAATCAGGTAACAATTCCATAAAAATCAACAGTTTGTCCCTTTCGTCACATTTACACCTTTAAAACTTAACAAAAATCTATTATTTTTCTCTTTTATAAAGTTATATTGAAAAAGTAGTATTACACACTAAAAACCAAGTATTACACGACATAAAATGAGTTACAAAAAGAGTTAACACTCGCATTTTTGTTGTTTAAGAGATAATATTTATTAGGGGACGAGATCAAACTCTTGTTACGAAGGAGACGTAAATGTGATGAAGTAGACATCTAACAATTAATAATCAATCTAACTTGAAAACTAATGAGTGTCTCAGCCATTTTTCATTAAGCACAGGCATATATTTGCTTATTACTAAAATACATAATGAAAAATATGAGGAAAATCAGCAAAAACCTACACAAATAGGAACTGAAACTAAGAGTATTAAGGAAAAAAAAATTTTCAAAAACTGCTTCAACTGGTTTACTAAACGAATACAAAATTCGTATACCTTTTTCTGAGGTGTTTTTAGTATTCTTAACATATTACCTAACTGCACAAAAAGGACACATCGTTTAGATGTAGGATCACCTGTTACGAAGGATACGTGTGACGAAGTATACAATTTTCCAAAAAGATCAATAATAATCGTAAATAACGATAATTCGGATCGAAAACTATACTTTATCTTAAAGATTACATAAAAACAAATCATGTTTACAGTAAAACAATTTAAAATTCGTTAAATAAATACCAAAAACCGCTGTGACTAAGGATACGCCCAATAAACACACGCCGCCCGTTTTCGTGCTTGATGTAAAAGAAGTGACAAGCTGGCTATGTTAAACACTTGATTTGAGTTTCGTTCTATACTCTATGGTCTATGGCCTTTCGTTTTACTAAAAAACGTGATCTACTCACGTATTTTTTAAGAACTTATTTTAATATTTGACTGTTCGTGACGATGGATACTCCAATTTTCGGGACAATCTTTCGTCACACCAAAAAAATATATTTTTACAGATAAATTAAATTAAACTTTGTAGTTACCATGTTTATCTCTTTTTATTTAAAAATAATTGTGTGGCTTCAACAAATTATTTCTAAAAAACGTAATAGTTCTAAGCAACACCTAATGGGGACATGCCGTTTTAGCTTTGTTATAAAAGTTTGAAGTCATTTTTTTAACACAGTTAAATTGTAATTGAAACTTAGTGTAACTAGATAATCTAAACAGGTGTTATTAACTTTATTTAAATAAAATAAATGATAGTTTCTTCATTTTGTATTATAGCATTAACCTTCGTTATTGTGGGGACAACCTTATTTTTGTGATGGACTCTAAAAGTAGAACCACCCAGGTACATCTTTAAGCTTCAACCACACCAACGCGTACAGATCGCCATCGCCGGCGCGATCAAAGGCCAATGACAGGTAGCGCGACCCATGACAGTTCACGCGACCTGTCATTTCCCTATGATCGCGCCGGTCATGGCAAATCTGCACGCGTTGGTGTGGTTGAAGCATTAAATGTTACAGTTCCTATCAAATATCCCTTTACCTAAGCAACTGTCTTTTCATTGCTCTATTCAGAACCTTTCTGATATTGGTTCCCTTCGACTTACCTTCGAAAATAAGTAGTAGTATCTTCACAAAACCATGTCGGAATGTAGTGTTAATATTTTACACGAATATTGTTAGGAGGTTCTGGAAACATAATGGGAATCAGGACTCAGTTTTGTATGAACGGCAACTCAAGTTATACAAAGTGGCGTCTTATCATTTTGTAATACGGTCTAATTTGCAACAGAAATGTACAGTCTGATGTGCTGTTAACAGTACGATGCTCGCATAACTTTGAACATGTTTTGACCTGTGCTTTACAATGTTTAAGCTGAATTCCTCACAGATTCTGATTTAACAATCTGTATTTCATGAATTTTGTTTTATTTGAGAATAGGGATGTTTCCTGGGTAAAAAAGCAAGAGTTTGAATTAGTCCGTCTGTTAACTTATCAAAAAATGCTATTTTGTACTTTTCCAAACTAATGAAATTGAAAGAGATAAAGCGCGCCAAAGTTCAAAATAACAGGACCGTGACGTCAAGACGTGCTTAAAATTTTAGAACTTTGTGACGTCATACGGAACTTCAACGCATCATAACTTCGTAACTACTTGTTTGAATGACAAATAAAATTATACGTTTCCAATTTTTTTTGATAACGTAATTGACGGACTAAAAAGAAACTAGCCTATTTGTGTGTTATAGAGAATTATCTACTATTCTACTGAAATAGATTTTTGATGAAAAAAATGACTCCTTATTTTGTTTATATTGTTGTAACGAGAGCTTTGAAGCCCGTTTTTTTTAAATAAGATAATATAAAAAAGCCAAGTTCACACAAGTCAGTATTACGATTAACCATCTTAAAGCTTTCTATCTAAAATTCATATCTCTAATATTCCCTGAAAAATCCATAAGAAAACTTCAAGGAAACACGCGATTACCTCACAAATGTCTCGTTTTATCAACAACATCGTCATAAAAGTACAGAGAGCAGATTAACCTAAACACTGCACCTTATGTACTTGTATTAAGTGCTATTTTCCAACAAAAATGTAGTCTGACGAGTAGGTACGAGTACCTACAAAATCATACGTGAGCAATATCATTATACTGAAGACAGTTTGTGAAACGAGTAATCAACAATATGGCGAAAGTGTGTCATTCTTACGTTTATGGGTACTGTTTTGAATAAGAGTATAATCTTAGATAAGTTGGAATAATAATGCTATTTTAATAACTTAAAGAAATCTACTACTTTTTTGTGCCACTTTCAATTATTACACGTCCACTGCTAAAGCATTAGCTTCGTACTCCTCCTATGTAAGTTCTTCTGATCAATTTTGTTGCGGGTGATTAATGACAGTTTAACTTTCTCCCGGGACATACCTGCTTGACCTTCACTGGTTCTCCGCCCGGTTTAAAAACTCAGGTTAGGACTATTTCTGACTACATAGGAGTTGCAGCGATGGGAACAAGAGGTGGGAATAGTCCAGTTTTGGGTAGTGGATGAAGAGTATGAATTAAAGAGCCACTATCACAGCCACTATTTAAGTAATGCTTGTTTTCTCTTCATTCAGTCGTCGGATATTACAGAGACGGTCAACATACAAAAGCCGTAAACATTACCAAATACATAAATTACACAGTTATTTATACTCGTTAACGTCAAACCGCGCCAAGATTAAACCCGCGATTAACCTTTACTGACCTGATAAATCGTCTAATGCATTAACCAATACGTCACAAGCAGTCATTTATCCTACAGAGAAAGGTTTTATGCCCAATAAATCCAAAGCAACCGGCCCTTCGTCTCAAGACTGCTGTTTTTCTTCCAAAACAAAGCAAATACGTGAGCTATCAGTCTGGACTCTAACCGCATGTAGTGACGTATGACCCATTAAGGTTTGGGTCGTGGAGCTATGTGGTGTTGGAGATCCTTCTACAATCGAATCGATTTTGTTTATTGTTTGACGTCTTGCTTGAATTAAGTAGTTCTTCTTTTGTTTATAAATATAGTAGTGACGTATGACCCATTAAGATTTGGGTCGTGGAGCTATGTGGTGTTGGAGATCCTTCTACAATTGAATCGTCTTTTGTTTATTGTTTGACGTCTTGCTTGAGTTATGTAGTTCTTCATTTGTTTATAAATGTAGTAGTGACATATGACCCATTAAGGTTTGGGTCGTGGAGCTATTTATTTATTTATTTATTATCAGAAAATGTATGTTTACAGACAGGTCCAAAACACATACAATAAGCTATGTGGTGTTGGAGATCCTTCTACAGTTAAATAGTTTTTTTATTTATTGAGAGTTGAAGGTCTTGCTTGAGTTGATTCTTCTTTTGTTTATAATAATGGTGTGACGTATGACAATAATTCAGATCGTGGAGCTAAGTATGTGGTGTTAGAGATGCTTAAGTTAAAGTAGTTCTATTTATTATTATTCAGAAACATTCAGATATTATGATATGAGTGATGATTGATGAATGACACATGATTCCCTTCCTTGAGTGTCAGTAAAGATGTGGCACGACTGAAACGACGCGGTTGGTGAGTGACTTTTTAAAGTCTAAATTGGGGTCTTACCGGTCACTAAATTTGCCTTTTAGACCTCTTTTTCAGACTGCTAGTCTGTTAGGCAAGCGAAAAAGGGTTATTTTTCAACCCGCTCAAACGGCTTAGTTTTTAAACCACGTATTCTGTTTGTTCTCTTAATACCTATCCAGCTCCAGCAAATCCCAACTTCATGGCCCGTAGCTTACTGTGATTTGTTTTTATGTCAGGCTATATTTTTCCATAAGTTCCAAATATATTGGTATCGATGCGCAGACCTTCCAATTTTCAAAAAATAAAATTAGATCTGAGCTGAAATGTGTTTGAAATCAATCCTTTATGTTTCAGTGACCTCTGTCCCGAGTAAAAGTGATAGTAAAATATTTACTATCGTAATAAAGAATTTACAGGAGACTTGGGAATTTGTGTAGGTACAGAATCAGATGGCATATCAAGTTAACATTTTGAAGTATTGTTGTTTTGTGGTATGTTCCTCGATTATAGGATATCGAACAGAAAAATATTTTTTCATATTGTAGCAGTTCCTGAGTTCATTGTTTTCAACGAAAAAAAGAAACAAACAAATTCTTCAGCTTAATATTATATTAGTATAGCTATTTATAAATTATTACAGCTAACATAATCTGCATAAAACTGTGACAGTATTGATCTAACCACAGTATTTCAAAACATACATCTCCAATGGGAATAGTATGGAAAATAAAAATACTACTTCGAAGGTTAAAAAGTGCATCAAATAGAAAAGAATGGAAGATGGAGGAAACGTAAACTGCAAATCTCAAAATAAACTTCTCATGGAGTTAATATACGGCAAAGTAATAACAAGATATAATAACAACTAAAAGAGAAACTAACATTTCTTTGTTAACCGTCTCAATGTATTTCTTGTCGCTCGAACTAGGAACTGCGCAGTCAGTGGTTCTCAACACGTTAAGAATAAACTTAACGGGGATATTAAATTAATGACAATATTTCATGCATTTAATAAAACATAATGGTTAAAAGAAATCACTACAATAGAAAAAAAATAGTTTCCTATAACCAGTAGGTACGAAGAAGACCTCATAAAGGTAGCAGGAATGCGCTGGACGCAGGCCGCTACCAACCGGGCGATGTAAAAGTCATTGGGGGAGACCTATGTTCAACGGTGGACGCCCTGTGGGTAAAATAATGATGATGATAATGAACCAGTACGAAGTAAAATCGAGATGAGACTAGATGGTGCGTAAAATGTTGACTAACTTTATCATAGGGTCGATTTTGCTTTGCTTTCGAACTTCTTAGCTGTCTTATTTCATTACCATGTCGCCTTTTATTTATAAGAAGTCTTCGTAATTTAGGTAGGTAGGTACATATTTATTTATTTCGGGAGCTAGGCAACCGCATCTTTTGAATTTTTGACTCAAACGAAATTGCTTTAATTGTGTAAGTCTAAATTGATGCAATTTAAAAAGGCTGCAAGTTACGTAACTTAGTGCTTGTTTTATATTTTGCAACTTTCTTCTGCGTTCCTCTAAAGTTTGAGATTCAAAGCCCTATCCAATCGCAAGAATGGAAACAAACTGAAAGTTAATAAAGTAAGTCTAGTAAAGCACTGCTTTGTTCCACTAAGGCCATGCCCTGTGAAACTTATTTCACTACTTTGTGTTCCTTGTTATGAAGTTTCAGTTTGAACGGAGCGAACTCTAATTCGGTTAAAATTGAATTGCCTACTGCACGAATGTGTTTTTATAGATTCAATTATGTTATGCCATTTATGTTACTTATGAGGTTAATTACCTGTGACAGTGTTGATCTGGAAGTTCCAACAGTTGCTTTAATTTCTTAGAGATAGTAGCCCCGTTAATTTCAAAATTAATTGCAAAGAAGATACGAATAAGAATTAAGATATTATGAAGCTCTTTTATTTATTGACACATTAATGGTTTTGAAAAGGCATCTACTCAATATATTTTTGAAGTATTTTGGATGAAAAATAATCTTCTTCCAAAGCTCTATATTATACTGATGATGCTAAAAGTAAAATGTATATTTGCAAGTCTCAACGTTGAATCCATTTTCAAGTGTTATTTTTTCCTAGAATCTCCACGCGATCCTAAGTAAAAACGTCTTATTAGGCCGCCAGATGACAACAACGAACAACTTTTAAGGTTTTTCTTTATGTGTCATATCATAAGGGTTTCTTTTGCATTCAAAGCGCTTCAAAATTGCTGCATCACATCTTGTGGTACCTTATCGTCAACGAAAGTGGAAAACATCTTCTTATGCAAGATAAGCGTTCTCCAAGGGTCTCCGTTGGGCCCGACTTTAATTAGGTAAGTTTAAATGTCTGCTCTCTCAGGCGTGGGAACTCGTTATGGTGTATGAATTATAAAAGACAACTCAGTCATAATAAGGTGTAGTTTGGAAGCCATTTTGTGTGACTAATGGCGTTATAATGTTAAAAATGTGCTGTTAAACCGCGTGTTTTCGTTCAAATCCGGATTCCAGGTGAAGTTCCCTTCTATCTTCAGCCTGATCATCACATCAGATGAGATGCCAAGAGCTTATCCGATGTGGGTAAAAAAATCATATTTTTCAATTAATTTAATAGGATCTGATGGCAGAATTGTAGATATAATTCAATAAGCAGTAATTGTTGAAAAAGTCGATTTTTCACTTATTTTGAAATTACGAGACTTTGGTATTATTGAATAAAAACCCACACTTACTCTTCTTCTTCTTTTCGTGTCGACAACAAACCCACTAAATTGAATGTTATTTAATCATGTTAAAAGTTTAGCTGAATTGCTAAGCTAAAAAAAATATATCCTCGTTTCGGTAAAATAAATGGAAATGTCTTTATATTAGAAGGGTAAAACAAAATCAATGCCATCAAAGTAAATGAAGACATTACTGAGAAACATCGAAACTCCATTTTGTACATCCCAAGAATGTATAATGTGGGGCAATATGAGAAAACGATCAATCAAATATAATCATTTTCCATCTTAATACGGGAAAAGGGAATAAAGGGAAGACAAGTAATTTTGAAGACAAAGAAGCGCTTTCTGCACCCCTTCTGTCCTTGAAGTTAAGATGTCAAGTGCGTTACTGAGCGTGTTTTTTTCCAAGATTCTTTTTACAATCAGTCTCTACCTCAAGTAGCGCATTTTTTTGGTTTTAGGGGTACCCACATCATTTTTAAACCCTTCGGAGTTGACGCGCTAGATCTGAGGACCTAACTAGTGCTCATCATGTGAGGATGATGAGATGATACAAATCAATCTAATCTACATAGATCTCATCATTGATTGATTTATTATTCGGATGATGGGGGAGACGACGGACGGACGGACGACGATCTGGTGAAGGTCGCGGGAGGTGCCTGGATGCGAGCGGCGCAGGACTGGTCTTTGTGGAAATCCTTGGGGAAGGCCTTTGTCCAGCAGTGGACGTCTTTCGGCTGAAACGAACGAATGAACGAACGATGAGGGAGAGCGTGAACACTTGTTTGGTCCATTTTGGGCATAATTTTTGTGGATATGCAGCCAACATTCTGGGCACTATGCCGTGTTGCGTGGGGATTTAAGTTATTTTAGTAGCTTGTATTTCAGTTAGTAATAAAATATGATGATACATATTACCTACTTGATCACCAAAAGAAAGTTATGTCGCAAACAAAAATATTTTTGCTAGCAAAAAGTTTCATGCGAAGAATTCCAGACGAAGTGTCAAGGTTGTATCTGCCGTATGAATAATATCAGCTGTGATATTTACAATATCTTCTCAATCAAAATAGGTTGAGTAGGTTAATACATTATAATAAGACTAGCTTTTGCCCTCGGCATCGCTTGCATGAATTTAGGACTATTGGAGATGATTTTGTGCCAAGGATGATTTTGTGAAATGACATTTTTATGTTATGTTATTCGATACTTTTTAGAGTAATAAACAAAATAGTCACAGTATTTTGAATTCTGCTGACTGGTATTAAGGTTATTGGTGTTATAGTAGGTACCGATTATGAAGACGTTTAAATAACTTTACTACAGAGTGAACTTACTTTCCCTATTTTTAGTGTGATAAAACAGAAAAAGTATACACGTAATGGGTGTGAATCAACTTCGGCATATTTTATTTGAGATATGAAGAAAACAAGATTACTTACTTACTTGGTAAAGTTTATTCAAGTATTTATGTATCCGTGGATCAGAATAACAACCCAATATTTGTATGAAATTCTGGACTTTTTGTACATTTTCAGCGTATTTAGATAGTGTGTAATATGTAGGTATTTAATATGATTTTGATTTCGTAGGTGTTTGTTTATTGATGTAATTAGAAAGATGTTTCGTTATTCAATCACTTTTTTGTTATTTGTGTATAAAAAATTACACAACTCTAATATCAGACCCGATAGGTAGGCGTTTGAAGTAACTCTATCAGACAAGTGACTCAACGTGTTCTCAAAAGCAATTTTTTACCGATCAGTTTAATGTCATAAGGGCATGACACAAAAAATATTATTCATATTTTGCTGCCCCGTCTTGGAATCGAACCCAGAACCTCTCAATTACTCTTACCACTGGACCGTAAAGACGTCATTTAAATCCAAGCACTTAATATTCAAAGTATCTCCTAACTGCTTTCCCGGTCATTTTGGAATCACTTCGAATTGTTAGCAGCATTTTTAGCAATTTGATTCTTCCCCCATTTCCAAAAATGGATAATATAATGTATTCAACGGTACGTTAGAGATTCGCAGATAGCCCGACATGACAAACGACGAGAGAAATCATACAACAAGGAAATCGACTCGGATTTTTCCTGTTTTCCCTTTCTTTTGATATTAATTCATTCAGCCCGTTGATTGTTTTTGCGAGTGTAATCTAAGACGTTTATTGCCTTTTGAATTGTCTAAAATAAAAAGGGAAAACGGCATACGCTAATTTGCTATTACCTGACCCCGCGAACTTTGTACTGCATAATTATGTTTATCAGAAAAAAATAGGTATTTTATTTAAAGAATTTATCTTTGTTTGTATCTTTGTCCGGTGAAGCTGGAAAAGCTCTCCAGGCTACCAGCGCACGTACCTTAAATAAAAGACAAAAAAAAAGGTTTGAAGCCGCGTTCCTCAGATGTAGAGGCGGCTAAATTGGTGAAAGAATTTTTCAATTCGGTCCAGTAATTTTAATAACAAATACCTGGAATACGTTATTTTAAATTCCTAGTCTATTCGCTTAAGCTTAGACTTCACTACCTTGAAAGGTTCCCGTAACTAGTGCTTACGTACAGTAAGTAGTTGTTCCTAGAAATGTTCAGTTCTGAGATGAGAACCTAGCACTATTTATAAATGAAAAGTGTAGTTTGTTGATCTTTACTATTTTATTCGTATAACATTAACAATATTGAATAAGTTTTTGACGTATTCTGCAATTCGGTTCACAGAAAATCTTTGAGGTACGAGTAATTTTATTGTGAACCTAATATTTATAGTCCAGTCAATAAAGTTTTAAGGAGGGAAATGCGTGGAAAACAATTTCTGACTTAGTGACTTTATTTAGACTAAGTAGTTTAAATAAAGTCACTAATCCCAAGTGGGAGGTGAACATATAAAAAGTTCCGACAAACTCAAGGGCTAAGGGCGGGGACTTTTGATGTTCACCTCCTAACTAGTCCAAAAAAAATTGTGTTCCAAGCATTTTCGTTTATACCGTGTTTTGAGCATTAATTGAGTAGACTAGACTATTTGTTTACATTTAATTGTCTTTCATTTTTCAAGCTACTTTGGAATTAAACCTAAAATATTTGTCTTTTAAATTATTATCCTACTTCCTACTTACGTTTGTCTGGTCGGTGGTACGATGTCTGGATGTTAACATGTTTGTTACTCTTTCACGCAAAAACTACTGAACGGATTTTGATGAAACTTTACAGTATTATAGTTTATAACCCAGAATAACATATAGGCTTTAATTTATGACGATCTGTGACAAACTAAATTTCACGCGGGTTAAGTTGCGGGCAAAAGCTAGTCGCATATAAAGTTAAGGCGAAAATAGACCAATGGTGAAGGTGTCTGACTGATCGACTCCAGAATCGAGATCCGAGGAACGCTTGTTCAATCAAACGCCGCCGCGTATGGACTATTGTGGTGAGCAATTAATAAGCCATTTAACTTACCATGATAAGGGGTTCATCATCATCATCATCATTTCAGCCACAGGACGTCCACTGCTGAACATAGGCCTCCCCCAATGACTTCCACATCGCACGATAAGGGGTTAACGGGACTAAAAAAGTCTCCTGTGAAAATTCTCAGAAATCCACACAAGGTAAACGTACCAATACAACCGAAGACGGATCGAACTCTGAATTGAATCATCCTTTAAAAGCCCAGGAACCGTGATGCGATCTGATTTCCCTCCCTACATAAAAAGATAACGTATTCATCGGAGCGTGCTTTCTCCCAACAAAATGACAAATGGGCAGGCGTACAATAAGGAAATGGACAGGACTCTTCCCGGTTTTTCGCGTCATCCAGACCCTTTGAGGGAATATATTCACTTTGATGATTGTTTCTTAGAACATTATTATCGATGGGACAGATGATTGCGATGGCCCTTTTCTTTAGGGTTCCATACCCATAAAGGTACCCATGGCATGACACTACTGCGAAGAATCTTCAAATAGTTGCCAAACAGACAAACTGACGTATAACAGAGATTTAGCAATAGGGTCCCGTATGCAAAAATAGAATAGAAAAGAAAAAATAATACTGACCTACTTATTTTCTCGAAGCAGTGGTGTGTGGTAGGGTTAAAATAATACTGAGACGTGTAAAAGCTTATTTGCAAAAAAAAAAGACCTTTATAACTAAAAAAAAACAATACAATCAACACAAGTGAACGAATATCAGAGCGAAAATATTCCATCACAGATTACGTAACTGAAAACGCAAGTGAATTTTTTTTCTTCTTATTTTTTTGTTTAACAATGTTTTAACAGAATTTAATTATTTTCTTCTTTTTTTCAAATTGTAATAAACAGTCAGCTTCCAATGAAAAGAGAATACGAATGCAATGAACACTCGAGGCTTTTTTTATTTAATGCTCCCCGAAACGTAGTTTTTACTCGAATTTATACAACCCATTCATCCATACACTGCTCATCACCATTAATTTATCTGTATCCCAAGCACGAACAACTCTTGCAATCGTATAGCAATCGTAGAGTTATAATTGTCATGACAACGGATTGCTTGCTGTCACTAATTGTGTTATTAATTTGCGTAAATAATTTAAATGAAGAAGGGTTTCCTTCTGGCGCAGTCGGGTAAAAAAACTACCATTGCAACTACTTTTATCTTTGGTAGATTCTTCTTCTTCGTCGCTACACTCTTGCCAGAGTGGTCGTGGTTGTCACACCCCGTCCGGTGGCAAGCCTCACAATCCTGATACTTATCTGTACTTACTTATGTAGATTACCTGAGGTTTAAAATATATCTTTTTATCGTTTATACATACATATGTATTAGGGTGTCCCTTATTTTTCAAAGTTTTAAATTTGTAACGCATAGGTCTTAGTTTTGTTTGTTTGCCTCTAAAACACTCGGAAATAAATTATTACCTTATTTGGAGTACGATAACCCGTGCCGACTTGCATCGAAACATGTTGCGCGGCAGTAGCGGTGCGTATTCACGGTATTTGTCATTTGTTCTCGATTAATCTCGTGATAAACACCTATTGTTTGACATTTAGAAGATGGCTGTGGAATTAAGAAGCAAAAAAAAAGTATTTTCTTAGTCGGGGACGTAAATTTATCAAATAATAGGCACAAATTTACCGTTAATCGTCAAGTTTTTGCAGTAGTTTTTAACATATTTTGCGAAGTTAATTAAATGTTATTGAAACCTCTAATCTCATCATTCGGGAGTGTATTATATTTTGGGAAAAGCTATAAATCCTACCAGAGCCTAACTGTGTAAAAAAACTTGTGTATCTTCACCATGCTTGGAGGGAGTTGCAAGAAAAATTATTTAAAAAAATCAAGATTTATAAGCGCCGCGGTGAGGAGGATTTAAAAACAAATATAATATTTTAACAAAAACAAATAAAACCAAGGCGTCCAGAGTGTTAAGGTGTAGACAAAAAGTTAGTTAAGAAAGTAGAAAGTGCAAGACAAAGAAAATTAAATAAATAAATAAATAAAAATAGAGCAAATATGTTTCGGAGGTTTATCACCATCTCTTACTACGCAAGATTCTATACAAACGCAAGGACATCACGACCAGCTTACCAGCTCTGAGGAAAGCCTTAAGGAACTCTTGACATCCACTTTCCAAAAGGTATATGAGAGTGTTGACAAATTGATTTCCAAGGCAGCCCTGAGCAAGTTTAGTCAACATCTTTGGTACTTCATATCAGAAGAAATTGCCGTTTTATCACTCTTTGATGATGAAGGTCATGAACAAACACCGTCAATATTGTAGTAAAAGTACAAAGAGAGAGTATGTATGATTCTGGGAAGAGATACATTCCATCTGAAGAAGGTATGATTATTTCTATGGTAAATTGGACTTTGTACTAATTTTTTATCCTGTTTTTAATGAATTGATAATAATACTGCCTTATTTATTGTTGCTGGAAAACCATTGAGTGGTTTTATGTCTGTCAAGAGTATAAATTTATTTTCTCGATTGAAAATTGATAATAATTTCCCCCTGAGACACATTTCTATATGAGATAAAGATGTTGCCTATTTAAAGGCAAAAAAGTGCTTCTTTAAGGGTAGTTAATGATACAGCTGAAAGAGCTATAAAGCTTATGCAAGATTTTCATGGTTTGACCACTGCAAAGGAAGAGCAAAAGCTTTTTTTGCTACGCACAGTGTAGCAAAAATCAGGCCAATATTCAGGAGCATGGAAATCTGTATCCAGAATGTAAAAAAGGGTCCCTCAAAAGTAAAATATATTGTCTGATCTGTAATGTTATCTTCTTTTTATAAATATTTTATAAAAAATAAATATTTTAATTGATTAAGCTACATAACGAAAGGGCTAAAACCAGCATTTTTCAAAATCTTCAGAGCTAAGTCGGCACGGGTTAATGTGGACGTAGGAAGATGAAATTTTGTATTTAAGTATGTCTGAGTAGTACGAAAAGAAATAGAGGGTATGCATTTCAATATCTAAAAAAAATTTTTTTTCGGCCATATAAGGGACACCCTAATATGTATATGCAAACTAATTTGTTTTCTCTTGTGACAGAAAATAACCTGTTTTTATGACAAACAGGAGTATTCCCACCTCTCGTTACCACCGCTGCAACTTCTGTGTAGCCAGGATAAAAACCCAATCAGTGCAGGTCCAGTTTGTCCCGGGGAAACTCAAACTGTCATTGGACATGCAACGAAATTAATCAGAAGAACATGGGAGGTTTTCATGACAACTACAACTTTACGATTACTAAACGACTAGCGGCCGCCCGCGACTTCGTACGCGTGGATCCCGTTTTACCCTCTTAGGAGCTGAATTTTGAAAAATCCGTTCTTAGTGAGCACCTACGTTCTAAAAGGAACTCCCACGCTTTTGAGACTTCTAGCACTTGTAGTTTCTGAGATTTCGTTATGAGTGTGTCAGTCAATCAGTGACCTTTTTATAGATAAGTTTAAGATTACGATTGGTTCAGCAGTGGACGTCCTATGGCTGAGATGATGATGATGATGATGATAAGATTACGATAGTTGTTCGTGCTTGGAGCACAGATCTCGTGATAAATAATTACAATATATTCCACCACAAATACCCATTTTTGTCGCCCCGATTTCTGTTAAAATATAGCACTCAGAAGCGTAATAAATCTTTGTTTTGTACGCAAATTGCCATGGCACAATCCTAAATGTTGCCGAGATAAGTTTTAGTGTTTCGCATTAAATCCGGTAAATTGGAATATGAAATGGGGGTTTTGTCTGCCGATGCTTTTAGCGGGAACTTATTACGTCTGCTTAATTTGCGATTTAGATGAAAGTTTGTTCTTGTGAAGTTTGTGGCACTCTTTTGGACTAAAAGATAAGTGTTTTTTTCTTTTAACATTATGGTATTTGTTAGTTTCTACACAGAAATTTTCACAAATAAAATAATGTCTTAAAAATAAACGGAAATCAATAAGAAGGCCTCAAGTAAAATGTTCTAACACCGGAAGGTTTCAAAGTTTCCAAAGTGGTATTATATTAATTTCTCGTCCATAAGTCCTTCATCAACATCTTCAATATCTTCAGGACAGTGTCCACTCTTGTGGCGGAGTTTTGGGCTGACACTGTGTAGGTTTGTTGTCGATACGAAAAGAAGAAGAAGGACAGTGTCGAGCAGGGTGGCATACCAGATCTCAGAAGTATCCAATATCCAGGGAGCATAGGCTGACCAAGTTTCTGGAGAAGGAGGATTTTTTTGCGATTAGTTAGGACTTCATTCAGAAGCCGCCGTAAAGGACGTGGATCTGATGTCCCGGCGATTCCATGAAATATGAGATAGACTGTCTAGAATAATCTGACATTAAAAATGGTGTTCTAGGTCCAATTAACGAAGGTAATCCACGCGCGATTAACTTAAATTGAAAATAAACTGTTTATCCAATACCTTAAACCTTTGAAATATCCTTAGACAATAATATTATGTTTGTGAGGTTTGTGTTGATGAGTTAGGGTGTTAATCCACTTTCTTAAATTAAAATTCCCGTCAACCCAATATCAAAATAGCCCTTGATGTTAACATGTAAATTGACAAAGTACTAATAACTTACGAGGGTATTTCCTGGGGGAAATCATAATTTTTGAACATCATGTTATTTGCACATTGAATGAATAATAATTTATCAAACTTTATTTGAAGACGAATGGAGTCAATTTTGTCACTTATATGAAAATACTTTTACAATATAGACCTGCTAAAAAGTATAGATTTAATATAGGTACAACAATAGTTAAGACATAAATGTAGTTTTCTGTATATTTTTTGAAAACCCCTGTTAACCCCTTTTTAATGTCTATTTATAATGTTGCAGGAAGGCCCTGGATACAGACTGCTATACCAACGGGCCAATTTGGCTTTTATTCAGCACTAGCTTTTGCCCGCGGCTTCACCCGCGTGAAATTTCGTTTGTCACAGATCGTTATAAATTATATCCTATATGTTATTCTGGGTCATAAACAATAATACTGTAAAGTTTCATCAAAATCCGTTCAGTAGTTTTTGCGTGAAAGAGTAACAAACATCCAGACATCCAGACATCCAAACTTTCGCATTTATAATATTAGTATGATTGGACTATCCAGTTGCAGCGAGGGGTGAGACAGGGAGATGTCATATCTCCGAAACTGTTCACCACCGCCCTGGAAGATGTTTTCAAGCTTCTGGACTGGAGTGGATTCGGCATAAATATCAACGGCGAGTATATCACCCACCTTCGTTTCGCGGACGATATCGTAGTCATGGCTGAGACCGTGGAGGACCTAAACACAATGCTCGATAGCCTCAGTAGAGCCTCTCAACAAGTGGGTCTTAAAATGAACATGGACAAGACAAAAATTATGTCAAATGCCCGTGTTGTACCCACTCCTCTGAAGGTTGGAGACACTACACTCGAAGTTGTTGACAATTATGTATACCTGGGACAAACAGTCCAGTTAGGTAGGTCCAACTTCGAGAAAGAGGTTAATCGTCAAATCCAACTCGGCTGGGCAGCGTTCGGGAAGCTTCGCGAAATTCTCACGTCCGAAATACCGCAGTGTCTCAAGTCAAAAGTATTTGACCAGTGTGTGTTGCCAGTGATGGTGTACGGATCTGAGACGTGGTCGCTTACTATGGGCCTCATAAGAAGGCTCAAGGTCACCCAAAGAGCGATGGAGCGTGCTATGCTCGGAGTTTCCCAGCGTGATCGAATCAGAAATGAGGAGATCCGTAGGAGAACCAGAGTGACTGACATAGCCCGCAGAATCGCTAAAATCAAGTGGCAGTGGGCGGGGCACATAGCTCGAAGAGCTGGTGGCCGCTGGGGCAGGAAAGTTCTTGAGTGGCGACCACGAGCTGGAAGACGTAGCGTGGGCAGGCCTCCCACTAGGTGGACCGACGATCTGGTGAAGGTCGCGGGAGGTACCTGGATGCAAGCGGCGCAGGACCGGTCTTTGTGGAAATCCTTGGGGGAGGCCTTTGTCCAGCTGTGGACGTCTTTCGGCTGAAACGAACGAACGAACGAACGATTGGACGTCCATGTTGCTTAAATGACCATAATGATGAAAATACATAAGTGCCAAGTAAGGGTATAGTTTCAATCGTCATCATGAAATTGTTATTTTGACATTATTATCTTAAAGGCGAGAGTTAATAGGCACAGGACAGGCATTTACCATCCTATATAGACTTCATCTCACATAACATTAAGTACGATTGCATTCAAATACCTGCTTCGTTCATACAGCTGGATGAGAGCAGCGCATGAATCCGCATGACCGGTCGTTATGGAAATACTTGGGGGAGGCCTTTGTCCAGCATTGGACGTCATTTAGCTGAACGACGACGACCTGCTTGGTGCTGCATAAAAATCCCATGCATAAATTGTTCATATGACAAACTTATCCTGCAGATATGCAGTGGAATTTTTGATATGCGACTCAGATAGAGTTCTAAAAGCCGTTATGTCATCATTTCAATTTTACCCCCATCATTCAGGCATGTAAAGCAACGCGTGCCATAAAGTCCTAAGCTCGAATAGCTCATAAACTGGTGCTCCACGTTTATGCAGGTCGTAAAGAAATATTTACTCGAATAACTCTGCCGTTATACTTACCTTGATTCTTTGCAAAAACCTCGTAATTTTTCCCGTGGGTCCCGTCAAAGGACACCGCTCAATCACGTGACAGTCACGTTTGGGCCACGAAATTTAACTGTAAGTCCACGGACTTATTACCTACCACGGTAATATTAATTTTTCGTTTGTTTCAGCCAAATGACGTCCACCGCTGGACAAAAGCCTCTACCAAGGTTTCTAATATTAATGAAATTAGAAAAGAATGAGCTTTTTCTCTCTGGGATGTCTCATTTGACCGCTAAAGTTTTTAAACACTGTTATTAAGATAAAGTTGCATTTTATGACCACGTATAATATTCGAATTGCTGAACGGGATAAATGTAATTTTATATTAAAAGTGCTGTCTTTTGATTCCTTAATAGTTGTGGTTTATCGAGTATTTCGTAAGGCTATCAAACTTTTTATCTATTAGTGTAAAAATATTGAAATAATTGCTATTATTTCAAGTAGCTCACATGCGACTGAGGAGTCACGAATTCGAGCTAACTTGATTTTGTAATGTGGAAATTCTGGTGCACATATAAATAAAACTTATCCTAAACTACAAAAGTATAAAAATATCAAGGCTATTAGACCCCAAAACATTAAAAGAAATAAAAATTAGCTATGTCCCTATATCGCCCTTTTCGTGGCCTCGAATCTGATACGACTGCATCTGCCGGTGACAAATGAAAGCGGTTTTTTAAGCACAACGACGATTCTCACATTTTCGTTCACCGAATTCCAAAGGCTCCCTTATCAGCTGCTCTGTAAAGTCCATTTTCGTTTGCAGAGTAAAATATTTAAGTTTGCATATTGCCGAGATAGACTGAGGAAGCATAATGTAGGGTGTTTAAGTTATGTAGCGCTAAGTAAAGGTCCTTTATTATATTTTTCAGCGCTCACCTGATTCTGTAATGAATGGGAAGGACATTTAGCCTTACCTTGTCGGGAACAACAGATTGCTTCGCCTTTTGGCTTAGAATGAGCGTTGTTGTGATTTGAAGAAAGATAGGTACAGCGTTTTCTTTTTCAGTTTTTCTGTCTTGTTTTGATTGAAAAGGGCACAAGGGCGTTCAAGGGCAATTTCGTTTCGTTTAAGATTGCATAGATGTTAATTTTGAAAAGATGTTACATTATAGTCAGTTGTCTAGATATTTTTTTTATACTGTATGTACGTCCGGGCATGTAGTGATCAAACTTTCAGGGCGTAATCTATGGACAATTTTATCGATGAAAATACTTTAAATCTGGGGCTTCTTGACTCATTTCTCGCAAAATTGCAAGCATGTAAGTTTTTAATTTTTTGTGTATATGTTACAGGAAATGTATGAATTCTAGGAATTGTATACTATTTCTAGGAAATGTATACAATTCCGAAGCTATTTAGGAAATGTATAAAATATTGCTTCAGAGATTTTTTAATACGCACATATCCTAGGAAATGTATACTTTTCCTAGGAATTTTATAGAATTCCAATATTGTATTAGGAAATGTATAAAACTAAGCGGCACAAGCGCGGTCGCGTGATCGGGTGTCCCTCGGTACGCCTAAAATTTCATTTAGCCAAACCACATTGGCCGATAGGTACTTTTAACTCACAATTATTATTGTTTAGCCTGACAGTTGTTTTCGCACTATTATACCTTTCTTTCGGCCTAATTTTAACATCTCTTTTATTAAACTATTATTGACATGAAGGTTTTAGTACTCCTGTAGCTGAATAACAAAGTCTCGGTTAGGTTAGGTTAGACTTGTGACCTTACACATACACAGCTGCCGCGGCGCGGTAGCGCCATTTAAGTTTCGGAGAACAAAAAGTGGCGTAATAAAAATAATTTTGTGTAAAAAAATATATCTTAATTACATTTCCGATTGCTGTTTAGGAAATGTGTAATTTTCCTAGGAAATGTGTCTAATATAATTTACATCACACATTTCCGGGTGATTTTAGGACTTATACACAATTCCTAGGAATTGTATACAATGACGGATTTCATACATTTCCTGTAACATATACAGAAAACAGACACAAATGTAGTAAGAATGGATTGAAGTAGAAAAAAACATGACTCAAGAAAATCATAAGGTTTTCATCAGAGATATAAAATATAATAGGAATTAGTAGCACAATATCGACTAGTCGCTATAGTCGCGCTCTACTGCGTTGGACTATCGCCAGACCACGACAGGTGGGACGAGTCTTTTCAGTTGATCGGGCTTGTTCCATGTCAGTGACTGGGCCAGAAAAAGAAAAAGTTTTCAAATCCGTGTAGTGCATTGACATGGTGACGTTGATCGATTCGGCCTTTTCGTAGGTAGGACGGAAGTTTTCAGTTCAATGGTCACCGTCAGTGCTTTTACCACAAAATTCCATGCAAACCTTTTCTTTTCAAAGTGTGCACACTATTGTATAATGGTCCTGCCCGCTTACGCCCGTATTCACTAACATTACTATGAGATCTCACAGTGCGCGTGAATGCACAGGGTGACATACGAACCAATCACAGAGCTCTAATCAACGCTGTGCGTTCGATTTGCTGATTCACTTATGCTTCAACCACACCAACGCGTGCAGATCGCCATCGCCGGCGCGATCACGACGCGATCTAAGGGAAATGACAGATCGCGTGAACTGTCATGGGTCGCGCGACCTGTCATTGGCCTTTGATCGCGCAGAGGTGTCCGCGTGCATCCCTCTTTTCTGACGTTTCTAGTGTGACATTGACATTACTACGTCAATGTCACTGTGACAGCAGTTCATTGGCTATCGATATTTTAACGTTTTACGTTTTTCACAATTAACACTACCTATTGTCAGAATAAAATAATGTAACACGAGATTTCATCAAAAAACATCTAACAATAAAATTAACAATAAAATCAAACTCACATTTCCACACGAAATAACCCACATACATTTGCTAGATTTTAGAACTAGAAACCCAGACCAGACATTTCACAAGTATTCCATCATTCCATCTCTATCCTCGGGGGTGGAATTTGCTAGATTATTTTGCAAAGGATTCCAAACTACCCCTTTTAGAACCTACGTCTGCGGTTTGTGCTGACAAACTAGCTGTTGTACAGTCGATAGCACGTACAAATATCATATTTTTACTACATTTATAACAATTCAAATTCAAATATTTTATTCAGTACTAGGCCCTTTCCAGAACACTTATACACGTCCTAAATATACGTAGCAATTACAATTTATAAAAATTTCATTTATTACAAACTACATAAGATGCCATTGAGCGGCGCACATTGCTCGTAGAGATGATGGCTCTTGGGGCAGAAAAGTTCTCGAGTGGTGACCATGGGCCAGAAGACTTGTGTGGGCAGGCCCACCACTTTAGGTGAACCGACGATCTGGTGAAGGTCGCGGTAAGTATTGCCATATTTTACTTACGCAAACTGTACTAAACTTTGATATGAAACAGTCTTATTGTTATTGTATAATACCACAGAATAATAATAAGTACTACGTACAGAAGTTTTACTTCGCGAAGGTATTTAAATTTTTTAATGTTAAATGTCATTAACAATATGGTGTAATTTAGCCTGTCTCAAGAGTCAAGCACCATTATGTTGACAAACGTCAGTGATCGGCACTGCGCCGAAGCTATAGGGCCAGCGTTGCCAGTTTTTTTTTTTTTGCAAAGTCGGGACCATGGTACTTTTTTGAGTGAAAATAGCGGGATTCTTCCGTCAGAAGCGGGACATAGTAAAAAAACGTATATACAATCAAAGGTTTTCAAATATTTATCTTTTTATTTGACTTAAAATTACGTTTACGTGACAATAGATAGCAAAAGTAGCCATAGAAAATGTATTTTAATTAACAAAAACATAATATTTTAAACCACGTGTCACGTACGGTCGAGTTATCTCCGAAAAGCAGGACCGAGCCTGTCCCGCGCAGGACATTTAAATTTGATTAAAAAATCGGGACGTCCCGCCAAAATCGGGACGTCTGGCAACGCTGTATAGGGCTGACTTCGGTAAAATGATGTGACGTGAGGTGCCAAACTGCGGAAAATGGCGGAGGAAATACATGATTTAGCATGAATAATACTACCTACTTATTTACCTCTCAGTGTCTTGAGGCAACTTAAAAAAGTACATTCTGTGTTTTTAATATTATTTAGGCAGTTAAATACTGCACAGTATTTAGTACACCATTTTCTTTATTTTCTATCATCATACACAAGAATACGCGTGCGTGAGTCAATGTTCGCTCGTATGTGAAGGCCACAGATAATATAATACGTGAGGCCTTGTCGAATAGTATCCTGTAGGTGGGTCTTCGTGCGTGTTTTGTTTTCGATGTAAACTCGCGGAGATGAACAGGCCTGATAATACTAGAATAGTGGATTGTATGTTACAGTATTACGTCACATTTTCAATAGTTTCGGGCGGCCGCTAGTATTAGTACTATAAATGCGTAAATATTGAACCTCGTTTTTGTTTCAAATATTGCTATATTTTTTCAGATTACGCAAAGTCAAATAGCGTGACGCAACTGTCAAAATAACACTCCACATTCAAATATGAACTTTAGAGTCGGCAGCAAACAATACAATTTCAAAAGCTGCATCGGAAGACACGTCAAATCGCTGCGCTTCGCTACGTCTCGCTTCGATCGGCTTAGTGCGGTTTATCCTTTTAAGTCCATGCACATCTACTCTGCTGTTCGCCGGAAAGAAAAACAGTGCAGGAATCACGGTGCAACCAAATTCAGATAAAGGCACGTCTAGACTAAGTGGCCTAATTCACGTATTTTGACACAGTCAAAATCTCGTTGACGTATTCGTCCTATTGAAAAACAGTTCTAAGTCCGTATTCACAAGAGTCATTTCGATAGAACGATTACTCGATAGGATCGCAACTCAGCGACTTATTATCGTTGAAGTTTTGTGAATAAAGCTATAAGGTCGTGTCTATACAGTTTTTACGGCATATTTCAGTAAATTTTGTCATGTCACATGAGGCTTTATAGCTCGGCTTATACACCCCAAAATCACTAATGTGGAAGAGCCCTAATAAAATATATAAAAATAGGTAGATCATCATCATTATTTAAGCCATAGGACGTCCACTGCTGAACATAGGCCTCCCCCAATGATTTGCATGTTGATCGATTGGTAGCGGCCTGCGTCCAGCGCCTTCCTGCTACCTTTAATGATGTCGTCGGTGAAGAAAGAAAGAAAGAAAAGGAGATACTTACATTTAAATATATATGTCACCGTAATATTGTGAATTCCGTCAGATTATAATCTGACGTAGTTAAATTACAATCTAACCTAACCTTACCCACTGTTAGTTTACAATCTAACGCGTTATATTATAAACTGACAGAGTTCACAATTTCACGTTGACATATAAGGGAGAGTCCGGTAATTTGGACCAGTTTTTTTCAATCCCATTTTACACATTGTTTTATTTTGTTTTTGCTAATGTCCATGGTATATAATAAAAGAGAAATTATTCAACTTACTATTTCATAGGTGTTAATCAACATGATTGTTGTATATTTAGCACAAACCATCAAAATACGAGTTCAGAGCTTCGGTCCAATTTAGCCAACCGGTTCGATAATTTGTACCACACGGTTACTAAATTGGATTTCAATAAATTTCAAGCCTATAAAAAAGCTATGGCAAAATATTATACGATAAATTCTTAACAAATTAGGTAATGAAAAGGAACAGTAGTTAATAACATAGACAATCGATATTGTTTTACACGTTATCACGATTTTGAGTACAAGTTTTGTAATTTCAATTATCGTAACGCACACTTGTACCTAATCTACTTTGCCAGTCTTTTGCTTTCATTTATTGTTAGTCAAACATAACTATGCAAATATAACTTCAAAATATGATTTACTAAAAAATTTTCAAAATCCTTTGTAAAATTCCATACAACTTTATGTGGTACAATTTAACCGACTAGATGATAGTGCTTTTAAAAAATCAGTAAAAAATATTGCTTATAAATACCGAAAAATGTTTCAAATAATTGTAATCCACACTAATTTACGCTTCTAATTAGTAAATTAGAAACGCTGTGTGATTAAATTTAACAAAATTACAAGCTAAACATGCATTCTCAAAAGTTACTTGAAAACAAGGAAAAAAATATTTTTAAAATAAAACACACGTGTTAATTGTCACGGCAAAAACCATATTAGCCAATATTCAAGGAATTTAGTTGTGTATCGCTGAGTGTTGCAAGTACAGACATTCAATAAATACTTTACGAAATATGAGGGTGGTACAATTTACCCGGCGGTACAATATACCGAACTCTCGCTATAACTCAAAGGTTCACTGACTGACTGATTGACTGACTGACTGACTGACTATCGACGCACAGCACAAACCACTGGACGGATCCATTCTGGGAGTGGGTGGAGTGGTGAGTCAATGTGAAAAAACGCTCAACGGTTGGAATGTTCAGGTGTCAAAATGTCCATATGGACCGGCTGTTAGTGTGGCAAAAAGTATGAACGTCAAAATGAGCAATGGTTAAAATGATCTGAAGTTAAAATGTCTTCGGGTTTATTCGAACAAGCGTCTTATTGTGTAATAGCTAACGTGAACACGTGTTTAAATGCATCAAGGTAAAAATGTCCAAAAAAACTCTTTATTGACTGGACTACAAGAACATTGAACATTTTGACATTTAATTTTATTAATTTAATCATGAGCACAATATATCAGTTGATCATTTTATCTATCACACCTTTTGTTGTACTTGTATTTTGTGATGTGTACCATTTGTCACTAAAGCACTGTAACCATGGTAATGATGTACATTTTGACACTGGGACTTTTTGACGTTCATACTTTTTGCCACACTAACGGCCGGTCCATATGGATATTTTGACACCTGCACATTCCAACCGTTGAGCGTTTTTTCGCATTGACTACCCACTCCCAGAATGGACGGATCGGGCTAAAATTTGGCATGCAGGTAGATGTTATGACGCAGGCATCCGCTAAGAAATGATTTTACGAAACTCACCCCTAAGGGGGTAAAACGGGATCCACGCGTACAAAGTCGCGGGCGGCTGCTAGTAAAACAGTATTATTGTATTACTAATACATAAAGTTGGTTAAGGAATATTTGCTATATTAAGTTCAATACACGTGTCTGATCCTGATTACACATAATATCAGGAAGTGGTAGGCGAAACAATTTGCTTGGTACGGTTATTACCTAAATACCAGTAAATAGGTCGTGAAGGGAAAATTATAAATTGAACTTTCACTTAGGGGAGACTGGCCCAAAGCGGGCACTCCGCCTAAAGCGGGCACCCCCCTCTAAACTTACACTCATTTGCTCGACTTGTTGTCTTGTCTTGTTAACGTTATCCCCCCGCCCCGCCGCTCCCGCGGAAGTCGTGTGCGCCACCTCCGAGTGACAACACCACGCGTGGACAGCGATAAACGAAATTCGTCAATTTTATTTGAAAAAACAAAGGTATGTTCGTTGTGTTTTGGATTAAACTGAGTGACGTACGTTATTATCAATGTATGCGTAATGTGTTGCACCTACTTTACCGTGTTTTAAGGATATTTCCTTGAAAATTATTTAAAAGGAATTATAGTTTATGTTTTATGAAACGTGGTGTGGCGCAAAAGGCAAAGTGAGCAGGGCATAATGAGCATGCTCACTTTACCCTGTTCATAGCCATATAAACTAACTTGCTTTTATTGTTAGTCCTCTATATTTATCGTGTAGGTATGGTCCGTTTTTCTTTGCTAGTCGAACAATGTAAACGATCTTTTTATAACTTTTAAAGTAATATCAGTGAAAAAAATTAATAAATTATATGATTTGAAAAGATATCGGTGTTCAACGATGACTTACCTATGTAGGTTGTGAGCTTTGTGTTTATCTTATTTTAAAACGAATTATTTCGTTAAAAAGGAATATTAAGATTGTTTACAATATTGGACAAGCAAAGAAAAACAGACTTTAGTGTAGACATTAATCTCTTATTATTTGACTTTTTAGATGGTAAATAAATATAAAAGAAAATCACAATAAGGTTTTTGGAGTGAAGTTGTAATACTTCAGCTCAAAAGCTTCAAAATACTAGAAGATAATGATTCAAGACTGCATTATTCAAAGAGAGTTCCATCCGATTAGTTTTATGTTTTAATTTTTATGTTGTTTGATGAATTTTTATGTCTAGAATCTATTTTTTCGCAATAAAGAAAGTATGATTCTCATTCTGTGTTTGAATAGAGACATTCCTTATTATTCAAAGGTCAAAATTATATAGTAAAAATTAAAAAAAACTATTGCCCTCTGCATGCCCGTTTTGCCCGTGTGCCGGTGCTCGCTTTAAGCCACCCCCTCGGGCAAAGTGAGCAAGTGATAGTGTTTCGTATTTGAGTGCCTACTTTTTATATATTAGACAAATGAATGATTTGAAAACGCCATGTCAAACTACAATAAATGTAGTAACTGATCACGATAAAAACTTATTCCGTTTTGCTTATTCTGTGTGTTTTTTTCCTACTTTACCTTAAGGTGCCCGCTTTGGGCCAGTCTCCCCTAAGCCTGGTTTGAACCAAGGCGGAGCGATGCGGAGCGGAGCAGAGAAGTGTTGTGAATAACCAATCAGATTCCATTATTTGCACATCTTTATTCCGCTCCGCTTCGGTAGAATTGGATAGAGAATTGGCGGAGAAGAGCAGACGCCTGCGACTTCTTACGCGTGGACCCCGTTTCACCACCTTAGGGGTTGAATTTTGAAAAATCCCGTCTTAGTGAGCACCTACGTTCTAAATGGAACCCCCATGCAAAATTTGAGACTCTTAGCACTTGTAGTTTCTGAGATTTCGTGATGAGTGAGTGAGTGAGTCAGTGACATGTCGCTTTTATAGATATAGATTTGACAGCGGTGGCGGCGCGTTGCGGAGCGGTCAGGGCGGTGCATTGTTTCATAGATAGCAATAGACTGACAGCTGCCAGCTATGCACAGCTCACACATCTCCTCTCGTCTCCGCACCACTCCGCTTTTCTCCGCTCTACTCCGCTCTGCTTTGGTGAAAATAGCCTGCCAGCTTTGCCGCACATCGCACATTTGCCGTTCGATCCCATCGCCGCTCGACTATTGTGGTGAGCCCACTCGTAACACAAGCTTATTAAACTTAACACGAGGGGCTAACGGGACTATTAGTAATTTATGCAATACAAAATGCTAATAATCTTTAAAAAATGTTCTTGAAACATCGAAATGCCGCGGATCACATTCGTGTGTGGTCTGCCCACAGCTTAATTCACCTTCGAAGCGAAACAAAGGCTTGGTACTAAATTGTAGCCGACGGATGGGAGCGTTCACATACTAGGTGGTAGCGTTTGGTAGCCGCGTTTTGTTAGACAAGGTGAAAAAATGGTAAACTATTCCTTGGTATGGATCATCTATCCCAGAATTAGTCAATGGCAAATAAAATATCTTTTAGACATTTAGGCCGGGTACCATCTTACTTTAACTTTGACAAACTTCAAAAATCTGTCAAACTCCATACAAAAAACACCGGTTATAGTTACGGTCAAAGTTAGGTGGTTCAACTCAGCCTTACAGTAACATGTATACCACACGATTTATCGAAGTTCTACGCGTTTATAATTATTTATTTTATTTTGAACTTAAATGCACGAATAAAACATTGTACATTATAATTTGTATAACCCATGGAACTTTTGGCCAGTTAAAAAAAATCTTAAATATTATCAATTGTAAACAGTATAACGTTAACTAACAGCTCAGTTACAGATCGTTTGTGTTCGTGCAGAAAAAAATAATAATTCAACAATTGGAAAAATACCTTGAAAACACAGACTTTGTTTTATTGAATTGAATCGCTTTGTAAAAAACAAAATGCGTTACTAATTTTGATTGAAATCTTAGCATCCAATGCCCGCCTTGCTCTTGAATATAACCACACCTTTAGTTTGCATTTTGGATTGGACTGTCAGATGTCAGTGCCATCAATGCTAATCCACGCGATGGCCACGACCTTATATTTCAACTAGCTTTTGACCGTGACTTCGCCCGCATTTTCTGTGTCACAAAGAGACCACCTCTTTCAAAAACATTCTATTTATTATATGTATTAACCAAAAGCATGCGGGCGGCGCAGTACCGGTCTTTGTGGAAATCTTTGGGGGAGGCCTTTGTCCAGCAGTGGACGTCGTTCGGCTGAAACGAACGAACCAAGTTTAATTACTTATAGTTAAATCGCTTTAAATATGCGAAATTATGAATTTCTTATACATACTTTCTTCCATTCTGGGAGTGGGTAGTCAATGCGAAAAGTCGCTCAACGGTTGGAATGTGCAGGTGTCAAAATGTCCATAGGGACCGGCTGTTAGTGTGGCAAAAAGTATGAACGTCAAAAAGTCCCAGTGTCAAAATGTACATTATCACCATGGTTACAATGGTTTAGTGACAAATGGTACACATCACAAAATACAAGTACAACAAAAGGTGTGATAGATAAAATGATCAACTGATATATTGTGCTCATGATTAAATTAATAAAATTAAATGTCAAAATGTTCAATGTTCTTGTAGTCCAGTCAATAAAGAGTTTTTTGGATATTTTTACCTTGATGCATTTAAACACGTGTTCACGTTAGCTATTATACAATAAGACGCTTGTTTGAATAAACCCGAAGACATTTTAACTTCAGATCATTTTAACCATTGCTCATTTCGACGTTCATACTTTTTGCCACACTAACAGCCGGTCCGTATGGACATTTTGACACCTGCACATTCCAACCGTTAAGCCATTTTTCGCATTGACTACCCTTTTTTATCCTATTGAATTATAATTTTCGGGATAAAACTTATACTTTCTTTTTTTTGTATTCGTATTCTATTCTATTGTCTATTCGTAATCTTTATACCAAATTTCATCCAAATCAGTTTAGTGGTTTAACAAGGGTTTAAGCATGACAGACAGAGTTACTTTTGCATTTCTAATAATAGTACGGATGGGATAATACAGGTGAACTTTGTAGAAAAGCCAATAGGTATTGGGATAGCATTGAAATTATCCCAGTATCAAATCAATTATTGATTTTGGTTGGATCTGCAGTCTTGCCAAATACGATCAAATCGACAATCGAATTATTCAGCTTATTCATTATTATTTGCTTATTTATGCTACTGTATGTTCCTGGAGTTTTTGATAAAATTTAATACTGTTTGTTAATAAAATAACTCCTATGAATAACCCCTGTCCATCTTTTAATACCTAATTTATTTATTTGTTGTGAATAGAGATTAAAAATTTAATAGAAGGTACAAAGTATCTAACTGGAAATCAGTGTCTAGGTTTTCAGAAATAACTTTAATTAGCTTTTCTCTGAAAGACGGTAATTCGAAATGTATATCTGCAGTCTTATTACATCGTAAGTAATCTTAAATCAATTCGATGGGTGCCTGGAATAAAGCCGCAATCGACAAAACACAATTTTACAGGAGAAGAGATTTAGTGAAATTTTTGAATAATAACTAAACTACGAGGCGTATCCAAATGGTTTGTATATTAAACGATGCGTTATTTTTTCTGGAGTAACATATAATGTGCATAAGGTTATAGTGCTTAGAATATACCTATTGCCGCTTCATACATTGAAAGTCGGTTCTGTAAGAGTCCATTGTGGTTTTATTCCGGTAAAAAGTGCAAAAGTAATCATACAGCAATAGTGCATTGCAGCGTTGTGCGCTGATCTGAAGGATGTATGGCGAATACAGTAATAGCGGTTTGCTTGAATTTAATGATCGACTTGGAAAATGTACTGGTGAATGCTGTGTACATTATATGTTCATATGGTCCGTATCGAAATGAGTACAAAGTTGAATATCTAGAGTGTTTCGTTAATATCTTTATATAAAGTAGTGGAATTCATTAGTACATGATGATAATATTATAATATTACACGCTTTTGCCCGCGGATTTTTCGTAGTTTAGAAGTTATCAATAATTTTGTAACTTTTTTTCAATTTCATGACCTAGTAGGCTTTAAAAAAACTTATCTTTATTTCGGGTTGACTTATCTCAGATTTCTTTATTTTGACAATATCGCTATTAATTGCAAATGTTTGAAAAAAATATTCACCTTCCTATCTTTGATGCAAGATTCAAAATTTTTGCTAGAAACATAAAAAAAATGCTTTTAGCAGAACATTCTCAAAATTTCAACTTAAATGTTTAAATAATAAAAAATGAGAACTTTCATAGGTCTAAAATAATTTTAAAAACTGCGCAGTTTTCTGGACATTCATAATAATACAAAAAAAACATGTACTTAATAGGCCACTATTTTTGTAATCGCTCCACTAAAGTGGTAAGTCGCTAAATGTTTTTGACTTTCTTAAAGTGAATTAATATGGGCAATCTTCTAAGTTTACATTACGTAGAACAGATTTAGAGACAATAACTGAACAGAACATGTTTTTATTCTCAGCAAGGAAGCTTTTGCCCTTTATCACACCTGGTGGAAACTGTGATCAGGCTCAAGGTAGAAGGAAACTTCAACTACAGAGAAACTATTGCTTCCTACCTCCAATGCCGAAACATATTGTTATTATAAATAAGCTTTAATGAACATAAACCAAATATCCCTCCTTCTTCTCTTCCTAAGTCCCCTTTATCTTCCTAAGTCTGTCGCCATAACAATAATGTTGACAGCATTACTGTGTTCCGGCAGTTGTCAGGTAGGTACACAGCATTGCTTAATGTAAATCCAATCAACATATTTTTATTGCATAGAAGAACACCATGAAGTATTATTACTTAAGAAAGTTTAAAGAAATTGTACAAGTAGGTAATGTTTATTGTGACTTGGTACACATAGTTTGTTTCGGGGAACAAAGCCGCAATGGCCGTTACTTGTAAAAGTTTGAAATAAAACTTTTAACATTGAACATGCCACGATTATTCTGGTAAACAAATTTCCGGGAATAACGATTCAATATCCATAGTGCTTTTGGTAAATCAGCCAGTTTCAAAGATAAAATTCTGAAAAAAAATCACAAGGTGTATAGGGACCCCCAGATTACGAAAATCGCTTAATCGGAAAACTGCTGCTATGGCTATTGCGGCTTTATTCCAGGCACCCATCGAATTCGTTGAAAGCAACATTTTAATGTAGTAAATAAATAGATTGACCGGTTTTTATAGAAATCTTTGGGGCAGGCCTTTGATCAGCAGTGGACGTCATTTGGCTGAAACGAACGAACATCATAATTATCCTACTAATCCTACTAATATTATACTCGTAAATGCCTGGATGAAGTTTGGATGTCTGGATGTTTGTTACTCTTTCACGCAAAAACTACTGAACGGATTTCGATGAAACTTTACAGTATTGTTGTTTATAACCCAGAATAACATATAGGCTATAATTAATGACGATCTGTGAAAACTAAATTTCACGCGGGTGAAGCCGCGGGCAAAAGCTAGTAAATAGATAAAAGTTATTTAGGCATGGTCCATAAGTAACTTGAATCTCTTGTAACAAGATTTTAGTCTACAAAATACTTAAATTGACTTACACGTCATTATCTTAACAAGTCTTGACAACATATAAAGTTAACAATTACCTAATTTAACATTTAGGTTGAGTTCCTATTAATGTATAATACACATTGTTCACGAAAATGGAGCAGTACTTGAAACAATGTAATAAGAAACTAAATAAGACTATATTAAATGAGAAATACCACCAAATTCTTGTAAATTAGTTCTATGTAGTACTACATAATTATTTCTAGCGTTATACGAGTAGTACTTTAATTAATAGCAAATATATTGGAAGTATAATCAAGTCAAATTAATCCAGACTCTCAATTTTTGATCTAATAAGTAATGGTATTTTATCCACGTGTAATCAACACATTTTGTCGATCCGGGCATACAAATATATTATTATGGAGGTTTCCGGCGGCTGCTACCGCAATTAACTAGGACCGCGGTCCCAATCGCCGGATCCGTAAAAATTTAATAATTTTCTTCCGGCGACTGGGACCACTCTATATTTTTGGAAGTTAGTTAGTTATCTATGAGTGGTCCTAGTCGCTGGTAGAAAAATATTGAATTTTTATGGATCCAGTGACTGGGACCGCGGGTCCCAGTTAATTGCGGTCACAGTCGCCGGAATCCTCAAAATATGATCATAATCTTATCGAGGTAGTTTATCGATTTCATACTATACAGTCATATCTTGCCGTTAAAAAAATAAATATCTATAAGCCTTCATGGTGTGCATCCTCATTCAAAATGCCCAACCTCTCAACATTAAAAAAAAATCATCAACATCGTCCCAAAATCGAACGTATTTCGACGGCCCAAATAAATAAGCAAAACAACTCATTAACAAAAAGGCGCAGGATGGATATCTTCACAAAAAAGCGTAGGCACGTTACAGTACGCGTGACAAAATGGTGTCTAAATTATTCAGAACTACGTCCTGTACAAAAGAATTTTAAAGCGCACCAACCCCACACAGGCATTCCACAAAAAGTCACAACACTGGGCAGCGCAAAATGAACAGACAGACCTAATTATGCAACTTATTTTATTTGTTTTGTATTTGTAGGTCTGAATTTTGACAGTTTAAAGCTAAATTGTGAAGTATTTTTAAACTCTACCTTGGAGGTGGCAATGTTAATAATATTATGTTATAACTACTTTAATGGTTAGTAAATCATTAATAAAATCTTCCATTATTATTTATCCAAGAGTATTAATTTACATTGTGTTCTATCGACAGCACATCAGCTTATTAATCACTGTATTCTTAGGTCGCTGTAATTACTTATAGAACAAAGGGCAGTCTAATCAAACTAATGTACCTACAGATGACCCCCGTATTCACAAACATTACTGAGGTCTCACAGTGCGCGTGGAAGCACAGGATGACACTCGAACCAATCATAGAGCTCTATGAAACGCCGTGTGTTTGATTTGCTGCTTCATTTTAGCAAGCATCGTTTGTGAATACGAGCGTTAATGTTATAATCAAAACTTTGGTTGCAAAGATTATTATAAGGCTGGAGCACCACCTAACTTTGACCGTAACTTTAACGATAACCGGTGTTTTTGTATGAAGTTTGACAGATTGTTGACGTTTGTCAAAGTTAAAGTAAGATGGTGCACGCCAGCCTTAGCGCTCCTGCACGCTGCGGGCGAAATTATGCTTTGATGGCGCGGTGGCAGCGCGGCGGCGGTTTTACTCAGTGCGTAAGAACAGTGCAAAGGCGCGGCGACGCCGCGGCGGCGGCGCGGTAGCGGCATCGTGTGCAGGAGCGCTAAGAGTGAAATTGTATTTAGACATTTAAACTGGTTACTAAAACAACTATTTTCTTAGCTCATGGTGTTTTGTCGTGAGCTCTCACAGACAGTGTACTAACTGTAACACTGTCTGTTTAATTTGTACTATGAAGAGGCCACAGTGTCTGTAAAAATAGAGCAAAGTTCTGATACCGCGACGGAATTAAAAACATTTTAGGCTTGCCGCGTTTTGATATATTTATTCGCCATTCTATTCCTGTTGGAACTTGAATCATTATGCAACTTTATTATACTTTTATCGCCTTTATTACTGGGGTTTTTACTATGTAATTCAGTGTTAAGTAAATAATGATTCGAGTACATTGATTTATAATGACTCCTAAGATGAAAGACATGTGATAGGTATCATGGTGTCTGCAGAACACCAGTGGCCGTAATGTGGTGTCGAGTACGTTATGGCGTGGTTATGGCCTCATACTGAGCAGAGACCAATTTGGTACAAGTAATAATTTTTTTCCTCTTTATATGTATTGTAATTTTGGTACCAAATATATATGAAGGATTTCCGAGCTGGTGGTTACGCTCATGCGAGTCCATAGGCGGGAAGCAGCGTTTGTTAAATAAGACCCGAAAAACTTCACACAAAAAAACGTTTATTCGATTGAACAGAATAACAATGTGAATACTTTATGGAGTACGTAGAATTGCGAGCTACGTTCAGCGCCACGCCTCGAGCACAACTGAACGACCGGGCGTTGATTTGCTACTAAGGCAGTCTCCCCACTACCCCCACTACGCACGCTGACGCAACTCGCAAGCCCACGCGGACTATACAGTCCCTCCTTAGTTTAGTGACTTATTTTTTAACTAAGCTTATTTTAATAATACAGAGATTTATTTTGGAATCTTAATACAAAATCAAAATTATTACATGCATGCAATCAAATTTAAAAAATCTAATTATCATAATATGACAGTAATCTATGTGTCAAAAAATCAATGGAATTACTTTTATTTTTGCAACTCAATGCTTAAGAGCGTTTACGCGAAGCGCGGCGTTTCAAGGGGCATCATTGGAAATGATTCGCGCGCGGCGTTTTTTAATAGTTTCCAAATGTTTATAGCAAAACAATAACAATGAATTATATATCTTTTCAAAGTAAATATTTTAAAGAAGATGTTATTTTATTATATTAAGCTATTTTTATGTTGAATTAAAGAAGAATAATGGTGTAAAAATCACTTTGATTTTTGGATATTTCACGTTTTTTTTAATTTGTGATTTCTTATTGTATAATGCTTAAATCTAAAAATTTTCTCAGATAACTATTTGCCCAAGGATCTATGCTATAGGATATAAATGTTTGTTAAATCGTTTTAACAGTATTTTCATAAAAATTTCAGCTTGTAAACTGACGCTAAAGTGGAAATTTACAAAACCTGTGTGGACTTATCTTGATAGAATTTTTAAATACTAAACTAATCGCAATATTTTCTCAATTAACTATTTAGACGACGAAATTGCCTAACTATTTATGCCTATAACATATTTGTAATATTACTGGTTAATGATTGTAACGAGTTGAAAAAGTACTGTTTTTGCGCCAATCGGCGTAAACGCTCTTAATTTAAATTGTCAGAATATTATTAAAAATGGAAACGCGCCGTCATATATTTTTCTTGCTTTCATTTAGGTAAGCTCAGATAACACGTAGCAGTTTACTGAGGTCTAAGTAAACTGCTATACCTTTACATGGACTTCTTATGAGAATTTGAACAAAAACAAAGTCATCGCCTGATGATGATGAAGCTCATAAAAATTTGAGAAACTCAAATCAAAATGTTCCGAATTCGACACCAAAAAAGACGAAAGGTTCGTAGCAATGGATGCCATGAAAAATATAAGGCCCACTCGAAATTAATGACTCGGATGGGTAGTCATTAACTTAAACCGAACCGGGAATGTTCGCGACAGAATAAATTTTCTTAACCATTTAATACTTCGTAAGATAAATAGTAGGTAAGTATCTGGCATAGAAGTTGTTTTGAGTCAAATTCAAAAGAAACATCCCTTCGGACTACTCGTATAACAAAAAGGGAAGATTATTATAAAAGTTTTGAAGGTATGACACTCAAATGATTCAAATGATACCTATGGGACGAATTTCATTTGAGCCACAATTGGACTGACCTACGCAATAAAGCGCGCAGAGTATTCTTGTACGTTGAAAAAATACGAAAAATTCACTACACACTACGTCACTTTTGATTCATAAAATTACAGTAAAACATTAAATTAGCACACACTGACACTGACATTTGCCATATTGTCAAGACCTAGTTTTTAACCGACTTCAACAAAAGGAGGAGGTTCTATTTTTATTGTCTAGAAATGTCATTTTCATTTTTTGTTTTAATCTAACTTCAGAAGTGTTTTCTTGTGCTGAAGGTTTCAAAATATTTAATTTTCATATCAAGAGATTCAAAATAATTAAGTGTAGAATAATATTTAAAACAGAGATTCTAATTTATTGTCTTACGGTAGCACAACGACAGTAGCCACAGTAAAAGGTTTTGACTTAAACATCTTATTTAAAAACAAAATGTTAATTAAAACGGACTCACCAGATGCTCACAATTTCATTTATAACCAGAGTGACCAAGTATTCGTGAAAACTAGGACAAGTTTACAAAATAAAGTTAAAAGACAAAACAAACAAAACATGTTTCTTTATGCACAACGAGGAAGCCTTTGGCCTGCATTTCACCTGATGGAAAATTAATGATGATCATGCCATAGGAATGTTTTATAAATGTATGCCTAGAACAGTTCTTTGATATTCTAGAAAAAAAAACCACCGTGTTATACCATGGTGCAGACTACCATAATCCTATTCAATTTATCAAAATTGGATCACTAATTTTGACTACCACTCATTTTTTTTGAATGCCAGTTTAATTAATTTAATAACGTCTCCGCCGTTCAAATATGAAAAGCATCGCTGTAGCTTCTCTAATTTTGTATACAGCCTTTACGAGCCTAAAGGCTACTCTATTTGCAAATTATCGATCTAGTTTCATTCATTCAATGTAAAAACTACGATCTTCCAAAGGGAAGATGGAAGATCGTGGCCTTTGCAAGAAAAAATTGCAATATTTTTACACTTTCATACAAAGTTGCTGCTATTATGCTTAAAAAGGCGATAGTTTTTTAAACTCGGCTATTTTTGGACTGTCTTAGGAATAATTTAAAATGTAAAGTCCTATTAAATTATAATTCTTTGTCACTCTAACTATATCGTGTACGATTCAAGTCTTGTGTTCTTCCAATTTCGTGCAAAAGAATTGTCGGGTTTATTTTAGTGTCTTTTTAATTTTCACTGGCAACTGTCACTTGCAACCGCTTGCTGTTTTCAATATACTTACTTAAATTATATTTTTTCTTGATATTTGCTTTGTCTGGAGCACGAAATGACATCTTGAAAAATGGAAAATACTCTTCTAAGAAAACTCTTCAGATAACAATACACCTTTTATTCGTGAATTTCATAGAATTTGACGTCGAAGTCTTACGTTAAACCTGAAACTAACAATTCATTACATTTTCCTTGAAAGCCTGAAGAAGGAAATAATTTATATTGAAAGTTTTGTTATTGAAAAGTGTTATAAATTAATACCTACGAGTATAACAGCGACTTAAGTTACCACAGTTAGTTCGTTTCAGCCAGAAAACGTCCACATCTGGACAAAGGCCTCCCCCAAGGATTTCCACAAAGACCGGTCCTGCGCCGCTCGCATCCAGGCACTACCGCGACCTTCACCAGATCGTCGGTTCCTATCTCTCTAGAATGTAAAATTTGCAGAGAAACACTAGGTTGGATGAATTAGTTAATTAGTAGATATTATGCCTACATTCACAGCTGAACAAAGGCCTACCCTAATAATATGCCGTTTTGTCCACAAAAACAAAACGACATATTTCACTGCGTCTATTAGTTTGAGAAAAAGCAAAAATATTAGACATTTACAGAAGAACAACACATTAATATCTCCGACGCCATTTCATTCACGCAAAGATACAAAAACACCAATATCCCACATAAAAAGTGCTTCAGATGAGTTTTCGTAAACTTTCGGTTATGGGCAGTTCCTGAGAAATTATGGGAGTCCCCGGTATAACGGACGAGGCCACTTCAAAGATTGGACCTACCATTCCTGATGGTCTGACAGATCGACCCAGACACGCAAATTTCGACACTACCCCAATCATAATAAGACGAAGACCCAGCACATTTTTGGTAAGGTCAATCATTTTGCCTTTGTAAGTGTTACGGGATTGGCATTAAAATAAATGACCAGTGATATTTCTATGGGATATTACTGAGGGGAATTTAATTCCGGGTAACATGGTGGGAAGATATGAGGTGCGTTTGTCAGCTGAACGCTAGAATTTATTGAAAAAGCCAGATGCGCGTTCCCACCAATTTATTGTGGTAAATGTTCAAGTACACAATTCAAGTTGCCCAAAAAGAGCTCCAAACCATAATAGGTGCAAGATTAAAAATCTTAAATCTACTACTACACCATGAATTAGGTAGGCATCATACATAATTATCTTTATATTCGTACTAGCTTTCCGCCCGCGGCTTCGCCCGCGTGGAATTTTGTCTGTCACAGAAAAAATATATCACGCGCTTCCCTGTTTCAAAAACCGGGATAAAAATTATCTTATGTCCTTTCCCGGGACTCAAACTATCTTTATGCCAAATTTCATCAAAATCGCTTCAGTGGTTTAGGCGTGACAGCAAGACAGACAGACAGACGGACAGAGTTACTTTCGCATTTATAATATTAGTATAGAAAGACAAACAAAACATCAAAAATACACGTATCTTTTTACTAAACCTAATAAGCTCTATTTCGTTTCATGTCGTATTTAATACTACATATATCCAGATTTTATTCTTTTTTTCTTATTCATCTTACACGTGGTTAATCAACAATTAGATGTAGGTTACAGAAGCTTAAGAAGGTTTAAGAAGCTTTGTATATTAAGTTCCAAAAGGATAAAAAATATCTGATGTTTACAATATTTTGGCCTAATAAAAATCCTAAGAAAGATGTGTCTTGAAGGTAACATTTTGTATAGTAGGTACTACGAGAATCTAGTGTGTTTCATGAGCTTCAAAATTAAAATAATTGGGTTCTAGGTACATTGTAAGTACCATTGGTTAACAGACTAATAACAAATCCGTCAGACTACTCGAGAACTTTCTAAAATCATCTAATACTATAATATTATAAAGCTGAAGAATTTGTTTGTTTGTTTGTTTACTTGAACGCGCCAATCTCCGGAACTACTGGTCCGATTTGAAAAATTCTTTCAGTGTTAGCCCATTTATCGAGGAAGGCTATAGGCTATACAACGTGATGTTGTAGGTTACGATCAATAGGAGCAGAGCAACAATGAAAAATATTGCGTAAACGGGTTTTCACGCGTACAAAGTCACGGGCACAGCTAGTGTTCAAATAATTTCCTAGTGCTCAAAAGTGGAGATCGATTCATGATGGGATTAAATCTCTGAGGGAACTAGCTCTATTAATTTTCCTATCAAAGTTAGTCAAGTAGAGTAGCGCTACTGTAAGCGTTTTGTCCGACACTAAATCAAAAATAGACGAAGTTTTCCGGAGTACACAGTGTTGAGGACTCTAGGCTAATGATGTGCTGCTGTCGATATAACTATCGGTATAGTTCTTGCAATTCACAAAAGCGAGTGAGCTTTACTTGTGTGTATACGTGTACATGCACACAACAATAATGTGATGTCCATCAAAACTTTTGAAAAACGAACAGTAGCCAGCCACCACATAATAAAGCTCACTCGCCTTCGTGAATTGCAACAAATATAATATTGAATTTGATATGCAATATAGTAAAGTTTATTGGCTCGCCATGAGGTTTGGTTTTGTGAATATTTTACATGACTTTTTGGGGAGTAGGAATTTTGGTGCTTGTTACCTATGTTCTTACTGGACAAATTAGAATTGCAAGGCAATTGAGTCTTAGGAGTTCTAGCACTATTTTGGTTCTAATTGCTCATACTTGTATCACGCTTTGAGTACGGGATCCATCCGTCCAACTAAGAAGAATATAAGGACAGAATGACTAATTTTCAAGAAACGAACGTTAAAAACAGGTTTCTTAAAGAAAACTCGGACACGACCAATAGGCCCACTCGCTTGCGCTGGCGGAGATTCGCGTCTCTACCTAACGTAGAACTCGTTACATCTTAGAGCCTTGATTGATTATATCGATACATTAGACTATATTACCATCTAGTCGCACATCACTTCGAGACTCAACCTGACAAATAATCCGTTACAACCTAGACTAGCCCTTATTAATTTCTATCGATATTTAATAGACTTTCATGGACATCACTAATTCTACTAACTCATAGAATACGTTTGCGGCTTACAAACTTGTTTGTCTCGTGTGTCCAAAGTTTTCTTTTTAATTAAATTGAAAGTGTTCCGTAGAGCGAATGGACAAAAGTTGCGAAGATTTATAAAAACAAAGCTTTCTTTGAGACAAACAATGCAAGTAACAAGCGGTTGTTTGGGTTCTTTGACGCTGTTCTGGTAAATTAAATCTTAACACGTAACATACAGGGTGGTTTTTGAATTTGTTATTATTATTAATATATCTGAGATGACTAAGGACTTAAGAATTGTATGTAATAAAGCACCGTTTCAAATTAGTAATCTATCTATGCATGTGATCTAGTCTGTATGAGTAGTATTATCTGAACAAAAAAAACTACGTACCTACCTACTACTAATAAGTTGTCACTTTTAATTTTCAGACTATGGTGTATGAGTTTGATGCTGGTCTGCTAGTACCTAGCTTTTGCCCGCGGCTTCACCTGCGTGAAATTGTATTTGTCACAGATCGTCATAAAGTATAGCCTATATGTTATTCTGGGTTCTAAACAATAATACTGTAAAGTTTTATCAAAATCCGTTCAGTAGTTTTTGCGTGAAAGAGCAACAAACATCCAAACTTTCGCATTTATAGTATTAAAAGTAGGATTTGTCGATTTGTTAGAAAAGCTGATATTGGCACATCAAGATGATTTGAAAACATAAATAAAACGTTTAGTCTGATTTACAGGTATCCACCAGTGTCTGGAAATAAATAAAGATATTTTTTAATTTAAAACGTAACTAGTTAAACTCTTACAAAATTTTATTTCTTAGCTTACAATTATTGCTTCATTAACTAATTCAGCATCGCCAGTCACTACCCTGTATACGGAATTACTTGCTGTATGTAGGTTTAATAATACTAATGCTGCTCCAAAATTATCTTTAGAGTTTCTAAGGTCTTCATTACGTTGACCTTGCTTGATATTACTTTCACCGAGTGCTAAGTTTTTAGTACACTCTTGGGTGTAGAAACTTTCAAGGTTTCTTGAATTCCTGGTTCAAAATAACACGATGGCAGCTGAGAAAATTATTAAGAGACTCTTTAAGAAACAAGTGTGGTTTTATTGTTTCAAAGTTTAGTCATCGGGATATTCACTTCTGATGTTTGGGTAAGGAATACAGATCTTTTTTTTTTATTAGACTCTTACAGCGACCAGGCCCACTTATAGCTTGGTCCACGGGCTAAGTGGGTGGATTGAAATTTTAAATTTTTTTTTTCTTCCTTGATTTCCATATCGCCCGGTTGGTAGCGGCCTGCAGCGCTTTCCTGCTACCTTTGTGAGGTCGTCGATCCACCTTGTGGGTGGACGTCCCACGCTGCGTTTTCCTGTACGTGGTCGCCACTCGCCACTCCAGAACCTTGCTGCCCCATCGGCCGTCAGTTCTGTGTACTATGTGCCCTGCTCATAAATTCCCATAAAAGTATGATATAAAACTGCATTTTAACAAACATAAAATTCCTTAATTCTTATGCCTTAAATTTAATGATAATCGAAATTTCCCCTTTCCCCTAACTAGGACAACTTGGTCATGTTTTAATTATTCTGAAAGGGAATTACTTGTAACTTGTTTTTCGGTTACAAGTTTGCCGAGAAACCGCATGGCCTTGTCGACTTAGCTGACAGACGGCAGCATATTGGGGGCATCTTATGCTTTTTATAATAAGGTCTATTTTCCAACAAAATTTTACAATCTGATGTGCTGTTAACTGTATTTTGGTGGGTACTTTGTTGTCAAGTTATTTCATTACAGTAACACTTGATTTATTTGCGTGTATTTAGAATTTGCTATGCATCGTTTATTTGTTGGAAAATTTATCTAAAATCACAAAACTGGACTTTGATACTTTAGTTCTGGGGTTCAATTTTGAATGACATGACTGATAAAGATAACAAACAATATACAACTTATCATCATCATCATTTCAGTCACAGGACGTCCACTGCTGATTTCCATATTAGCCGGTTGTTAGCGGCCTGCATTCAGCGCCTTTCTACCATCTTTATGAGGTTGTCTGTCCACCTATATCCAGATCTCATCTATGATAGTTATTTGTAATTTAATTTCAACTCCTAATCAATTGTTTATTGCATCCATAATGTTACACATGGTTACATGGTTGATTGTATATTAATATGGTATATTTGTATGGTTTGATTTGGTTTGGTGGTAATTTTGAGCATATTTTTAGACACTAAAGTTATTAAATTAGTAAGCATATAAATAGTAATATGATAAATATGACGACGTATCTCACAAATTATAAAGCTTAAAGACTAGATTTGTGCTTTTTCTCTTGAGGTAGCACTTTTCAAACTATCATTTTTCCCCTCCTTGCAAACTGTACTTAGTCTTCAATGCTAACTTAGCTAATCTATCTTAAAACTAAATTTCCCTGCGAGCTCTCAAGGTATTAAAACAGGAAAGCTTGATGTAAACAGCTCAAGGTAAAATGAAAGTCTTCCTTCAGTTTTTACCGCAGTTTATTTTAAAACCTGGGTAATACCTGCTTAATATTGCTCTATGTAAACATAGGAATTTAAAGGTTCATAGGTACTTACTTTGGCAGTTTACGTAAGGTAAGTGCCCCCTACTTCGGTATATTAAGGCTCTTACGACTTAAACATTTTATTTCAATATAACCAAGCATGATATCAGTATGAAAGCTTTTGTATGCTAAACTTTGGTCTTTTGACAGTAAGTTAATACATAATTTATAGTTATATAGTTTGAACTTTTTTTTATATTAATTGTTCTGCGGACCTCTTGTTTGGATCCTGTTTTGTGACAAAATTTTGCTCTGTTTCTAAGTTCGTGAACTCATGTCCCCTATTTCGGGATAAGGTTTTATGCATACAGTTAGGATATTTTAGTAATGATTAAGGGTTTAATAAATTTAAAAACGATAATAAAAATTTAGAATAAAATAATTACGTGAAATTGACGATATTACTTACCTGAAATATTCATAAGAAATAATGTGAGTCTAGTATAATATTTTGACTTGTTAATTCTAACAATATGTGAAAATATTTATATAACCATTAGAAATGTAGGGGGGGGGGGAACTGAACCCCCCCCCCCCCCCCCCTCGTACCCATAAAATTTAGATTTGTTATTTCTAGCGATATGTGAAAATATTTATATTAACCATTATAGTCTTTTTCACGTAAGATGATTCGTATGACGTTTCGAGTTTGAAAGTTATAGAGATGTCACATAACTAAACCATAGCGATTTATCTATCGATTTTTTTCTAAGAGTTAGTAAAACCTACTTTTAGAGAAATATTTTGTATAGGTGTTATTTAACAAAAAACATGTTTTTTTTAATTACAAATATTATTGTAACATTTTTTTATTGATAAAATATTCAAATTCCATAGACTTCATGATCAAAAAAACGATTCCTAAAAAGTACTGGTTCTATTTCTTTAAATTAAAAACTTTAATTTATTTTCAATGCGTTTATTAAAGTCAACAATCGAAAAATATAGTTGATTTGTGTGATGTTTTTAATAATTAAGTATTCACTGCAATCGATTAATGAACCACGGAAATAATCGATTTTGTTATTCAACAAATACCCCAGCACTAAATCTATTCCGTTTCACACATTGCGTACATTAAATAAAAAATATTTTAACATCGTATTTAATTAAAATATAAACAATAGACTCAGATTTTACTACATATTTCAAGACAAGTAGTTAATTATTTTTTTATTATATTGCTAATAAAATACAAATATTTTTTCAAGAATTCTGCGTATGTAGTATGCGTAATATGGATAACCTTAAAGTGTCATACGGATCATCTAAGGTGAAAAAGACTATAGAAATGTGGGAGGGGGGGGGACTTACCCCCCCCCCCCCCCTTCGAATTTTGATTTGTAACCCCCCCCCCCCCCCTTCTCCCCATAATCCCACCCCTGGAGCTGTTTCAAGTGAGGGTAGCCCCCCCCCCTGAAAATAACCCCAGATACGCCAATGACTCAATAAAAAGTAAGTAATTAATTAATTTCTTAGGTAGGTAAGTATTAAAAACTAAAAAATATGTCGATTTCTTTGATGGTGTGTGTCATAAAAGTACCTAAAACCATACATTTATATATCACGAACTTGGAAAAAAGTAACAATAATACGGTTCCTTGTTTCGTGATACTGATTATTCCAAATTCCCCAAGTAAAATTCATGGATTATTGTCAAAATGTGTCAATTAACTATTATCTGTCCCATATACAATACAAATAAACAAAGATAAATAAAACAAATCGAAATAAAACCAAAATTATGCTAGTACTACTTATGCTAATTTATCTTAAAATTGGTCATATATGTGAACTTCAAACTCGTGTCATATAAATTCTAGTGAACGAAACATATACCGAATTTAGGTCATGAGAAACTTAAATAAATGCATTATTTGTTTCATAACTTACATTTAAATTATTATAAATAATTATTTAAAAACCTAGCATCAAAATGTTATCCTTAATATCCTTGAATCGGTAGTGTCACGAAATAGGGGACACTCGAAAAATAATATGTACGCTATTTCGTGAGTCAATTAATCGCAATTTTATAGTAATTCCACGTTTTCATATAACTTTTTTCTAAGCCAAATCAATTGTCAAGGAACACATGAAACCACTATTACAAGTTTTATTTAAATGGACGTTCCTTCGCCTTTTTATAAGCTTAAGAAGTTGGAGCGCTAACCTTACGCTGAGAGCAACCTTTGCAAGCCGCACGGCTGTTTTTGGCTCTCTGAGAGTTTGAAGCTTCGTATTGCTCTCATTTTTGGCGCCACAATGTTGGTACTTGGTTATTTAGATAGCTTAAATAATAGAGTTTTTGTAGTAATGAAGAATTTTTATAAATAATATTCCATTTGCCTATTATTTGAGCTAGAAAAAAAACTTACGAACTTACGTACTATCACGAACTAGTAGCCGTTTACCTTAGTTGTTTATTAGGTGCAATTTTGCGATAAAATAGTCTCGACAGCTTCAAATGTGTAGTTCGTGGCACTAAAAGTGGCCAAAGTGGAATTTTATTTATTATACTAGCGGCCGCCCTCGACTTCGTGGATCCCGTTTTACCCTCTTAGGGGTGGAGTTTCGTAAAATCCTTTCTTAGCGGATGCCTACATCATAACATCTACCTACCTGTATGCCAAATTTCAGCCGGATCCGTCTAGTGGTTTGGGCTGTGCGTGCGTTGATAGATCACTATGTCAGTCAGTCAGTCACCTTTGAGTTATAATATGATTTAGAATTATTATCTGATTAAGCCTTTTTTGTAATCTACAGACCATGACGTACTTACTTACACCCTGTAGGTAACTTTTTTCGCAAAATATGAAACTGAATTAACAAGCAATACGAGTATCGCCATGTTCCCTCTATGAAACGAAAGCCAATTTCACAATGAAAATTGAAAACATTCCATTCTTTTCTTCGTCACAAAGTTACAAACTAGACATAACTTTAACAAAAACCCAAGTCAACTTGGCAGAGCATATCAAACTTTTAAAATATGCAAAATAACCAACACAATATTAAGCGCACCTTTGAAAATAACTTTTCTTAAAAATATTCTGGCGTTGTGATATAAACATGGTTGCTGTATTCGTGACGTGCTTTACGTCAAAATGTCCGAAGCGGTGAAGATATTTTACAAGCTGTAGGTAAGGTGAGAATACAACGAAAATTCATCTGGATAGGTGTAAAGAGAGTAAGAATTTATTCACACATTCTCAGTGGTCACAATTATACATACTATAAGACCAACTTATATCTTATGCACCCCTCAAAGTAATGTAAATAAACCTTGAAAGAAATATCGCCCGTATTCAGAATCATTACAATGAGGTCTCACAGTGCACGTGGACGCACATTTGCTGCTTCACTCAAGCAAGTATCGTTTGTCAATACGGGCGTATATTACATAGTAGATAAGGGGTACTAATGTAGTGTTTTCATTTATGAACTTACAAAAAAGTAACTGTCAATTTATCGTACTTATCTAACAAACACTGCAAGACCAGCCTCATCAGACAGTGCTACATATTCGTGACAATTTCTGTTTAGAAATATTTTACAGATTTTATTTTATTTTATTTTATTTTATTTGGGATAACAAACAATTGCGCAATATTGCAAATACAACTGCTGAACATTAAATAAACTTATACTAACTTATACTTAGATAACATTATACATGTGATACAGAGCCAAGTTATACACAAAAAGCTGCCAGAGCGGAGCTTTTCAGAATTACAGCTTTCACGTTTATAACTTTTTTAAGCCTCAGACCTCATTGGTTTGAGATCGAAAATTACTGAAAAGTTTTAAATCGTAGCCTGTAACAGGTTTGACTGGACGAATACCTACCTATACTCCTTTCCTTCAGATTGTCCAATGAACTGTGACATAAAAACTGGGACTGGCAGTCTGGAAGTAAATTCCTTTCCTTTTGTGAGCTGGTTTTAAATTCTTCATTCCTGATTTTAAAGTGAGCGACTGCCGACGGAGTTTTAAAAGTCAGTCTTTGCGCTAATATTTTCAGTCTAGCAAAATCTGTTTATTGAGACGATGGAAGAAATAAATAAAAGATAGCTAGTAATTCTATACAATCTTCTTATTAAACAAAATCTTCGTATGGAGTTTGACAGATTTTTGACGTTTGTTTATAGTTAAAGTTTGTTAGTTCGTTTCCGCCGAAAGACGTCCACTACTGGACAAAGGCCTCCCCCAAGGATTTCCACGAAGACCGGTCCTGCGCCGCTCGCATCCAGGTACCTCCCGCTACCTTTACCAGATAGTTAAAGTAATATTATGGTGCAACTCAGTTAAAGTCAAAGGAAATCAGTCCTTAAGTCCAGTACTAACCAACCTATTTCTGACCAAAAATTTTGCACTAAAATTCCGCCCACATCAATACTCCCGACACAATTCCTTTTTACGACTTATTCATATCATGATCAGCTTTATGCGGGTTTGGAGCTATGATGTCACTGGCCACATAAAAAAATCGCCGTCGCAGCGTTCCAGATTCGATTCCAAGTCACGTGACCGATGGAATTATTGAACAGCACCGAAGTGACCGGTGTAACGGGCCGCTCGTAAAAGAAGAGAAACGGTTCAATCCGGGTGACGCATAGGCGTGTAATGTGACCGTATTTGCTTTTCTTGGGCTTGTACTTGAGACTATACTCAAGATTAACAGTTGAGAGTAGATTCGACTCTGTAAACTTACTATTTCAGCCAATGATTAGAATTCACTTGAGTTTAAAAACAATCTTTGAGCTTCGTTTCGAAATACGGGCCTAATGATTGATTCATTTTAGGATTATCGTCAAAATAAGATATAGGATGGAGTGACATCAATTAGGTGTCATCGTCATCATCATTTCAGCCACAGGACGTCCACTGCTGAACATAGGCCTCCCCCAATGACTTCCGCATCGCACGGTTGGTAGCGGCCTGCATCCAGCACCTTCCTGCTTCCTTCATCAGGTCGTCGGTCCACCTTGTGGTCCACCAATTAGGTATACCTAAGCTAAATTTCGTGGCATTTTATGTACGTGACAGATGCGTTTTCGCAACAAAAATGTAGTGTGAATTTCTGTTGTCCGTACCTAACTGACTGTCCGAGAAAAAAAATAACATTCCGAGCTGCGTAGGGCAGGTTAAGCCGTCGTTCTGATTGAGCCATATAGACACCTACTGGAGTTTATTTTAACCTAGCACTATGACGTCAGAAACCCACACGATAGAAGAAGACAAAATCAAGTTCAACCACGAAAAGGTCTCATTCTCACTCATTACTACTTAAGTACCTACGAGTACTATATCGCTTTGGATTTCAATTACTATTATCAAAAACCTATCTACAGTTTGAGAATGAAAATTTTTATTACTGGTGTCATTATTATAGATTAATTATTTAAAAGAATAGCTTCGTCCAAGGATATTTTATTCTACAATTATAAATAAAACAAAACACGATCTATCAACGACCCAAATAAACAAACAAAGGTAGTTTTTCAATCCCTTAGCTCGCTTTTGTCCCAATATAAACAGCCCAAGGACAAAAATTCTCGAGTCTGACCTTTCAAGATCGAATTGACGTTTAAATTGACCTTTGAATTGATATGACCTTTCGTTTTCAGGCGTAAAGCTCAGCAAGGTTTGTAGTAATCAGAATTTATGCAATTCGAATTGTTATTATTTGATAATCAATCTCAATTTTGTTTTAGTTAAATGTATTAGTTGTGAGAGATTGAAACTAAATGTTGTTTTCTCTTTGAAATGATCTGCTGAAAATTCAATTATTTTATAGTATAAAACAATTAATTTAGCTGAGTAAGCGTACAGAATCAATGTTTGCTACTAGGTATTTGTGTAAATTTAACACGCATATAAATTTTGTAACATTTGATTTCATTACGAGAGTCTATCAGCTTAACGTTATTGTTTGTGGTGGAACAAAAATCAATTATTCTTGAACATAAATAAATAATCTATACTAATATTATAAATGCGAAAGTAACTCTGTCTGTCTCGCTTTCACGTCTAAATCACTGAACCGATTTTGATGAAATTTGGCATAGATATAGTTTTAGTCCCGGGAAAGGACATAGAATAGTTTTTATCCGGTTTTTGAAACAGGGACGCGCGCGATAAAGTTTTTCTGTGACAGACCAAATTCCACGCGGGCGAAGCCGCGGGCGAAGCAGCTAGTAAATAAAGAAATAAACTTACTTGTACACTTTCAAAAAACTAAAGTTTCATTTAAGCAACCTAATTTTAATAATGTTTAGTACCTACCTTCTAAGTGCTCATACCTACGTACGATTGGGTTATGTTGCCGGTTCAATTTTTACCTAAGATAGCAAATGTTTTTGAAAAACCAAATTGGGAATTGAAATATTACACAATAAAACCTCAGATAGACAATATTTGCTATAAAAATGTTGTTACCGTTTTCATTATATTAGAGTTTCGGGACGTTTTTGTCTCAGAATACAGGAATACTGGAATTTTTTACCTGTGGAAGAATTTTCAAAATCGTTTCTGTGGTTCCTTAGATTACGTCCTACAAACTTACTACAAATTAATACGGGTATTAGATCAGTGGGTCTAGTCAAAACGCACTTTAAAATCGCAAACCCATCGCAAACCAGTCGCAAACAAATAAACAAATCGCAAAAGAGGTCGATAACAAAAAAGGCTTAGTCAAACGGCAAAAAATCGAATCGCAAAGCCCTACCTATCGATAAACGAAAGACCGGATTGAAATTTCCCATACAAAGGCTTAGCCAACATGCATTTAAGACTCAATCAAAATCGAATCGAATCGCAACACCCGCCATTTTCATTGCGATTACCGAAACCCCGGTGATAAGCTTCGGTTCGATCGAAAACCAATAGGGTGAGTTGCACCACCTATCTTTGACCGTAACTATGACGATAACCGGTGTTTTTGTATGGAGTTTGACAGATTTTAGACGTTTGTCAAAGTTAAACTAAGATGGTGCAACCCACCCTAAGGCTGTTTTGACAAATCCGTATCGCGATGTCGTTTTGACAGTTAGTTTGACGGCGAAGCATAGACGTAAACAGAGAGCAGAAAGAAGGAAGAAACAAATTAAAAAAAAAAAAGCTAAAAAAAGTAAAAACAATCGCAAATTCATAGACATTTTTTAACTTTTATTCGATTTTGAATGAACTTTTATATCGCCGCGTCGTTGGTGGTTCAATGTGCATTTTGGCTGCCATTTTCCGATCGAATCGAATTACTGGTGACGCGGCGACTGACATTAGTGAAAACTTCATATTGGTTTGCGATGGCATTTTGACTAGACCCACATTTATACAGACGTCAGTAAGGCTGTTTGCACCATCTTACTTTAACTTTTACAAACGTCAAAAATCTATCAAAATCCATACAAAAAGCACCGGTTAACGTCAAAGTTACGGTCAAAGTTAGGTGGTGCAACTCAGCCTAAGAACAGTTAGTGTCAAATAGTTCGTGAAACGCAAAATAGCCAATAAATTCGCAACACCTCTTTGTTACAATTGGAATGAGGTTTTGCTGTCAACTTTTTGGTCATTTCGGGTGCCACAAACTACACTCGGCATCAAATAAATCGCACCTCCCGCAACAAGCACTTCTCAAACGTATGCATCCCCACTTCCCACCAACATTGGTTCCTTTTGAAAGCCTAGTTCTAAACTTCATTTTATTAAAGGAAAGGTTTTTACCCCAAAAATGTGTTTTTAGAAGGATCCGGAGTCACTTCTTCAAAAAATAGGTAGTTACGCTTGAGCCAAATTTTATGGCTATAAAACTGTTTAATTGGGATTAATCGCTATCCATCTGTTAAAAAGGACACGTAATATCATTATTTGGTGTTATAACCACAAAACCTGGTCTAATTGTTCCCAGAGGTGAGCCCCAAGTGAGGCCTTTTTTCAAGTCACAATTTATGGTACCTGTTAAGAGTTTATAAAAAATATATATTATATTTTTCTTTAAGTTTATTTATTGGGCTTTCAAATAACACCAATATTGTTGGGGCACCATGATTGTGTCAGAAGAAAATCTTTAAAGTTCGCGTCACGGAAGGTGCGGTTTATTTGATGTTGAGTATATTTGACGCTGACTGTCTATACAGGATGTTTAGCGGAAGGTTAGACAAACTTCGTAGGTGTATAGGTAAGGTCATATTATAGTATGTAGTTGTAATATTTTTGCAACAAAAATGTATGATGTGCTGTCGACATTCCAATGAATAATAACGTTGACATCGTTTGTCATAAGAAAGCAATTTTACTATATTCTATTTGCTAACCTTTGCTAATGCTAAACATGACATTGTTGTGACATTTGTATCCTTAGGACATGCCCTTCAATACATAACTGCGCATTTTAGTACCAGTTTATATAAAAACATATTCCAAAAACTGTTCTCGATATGATTCGTAAGGCATCTTGTCTTGATATTACATTTACATTATATATGAACGACAGCACATATATTGCTATTTTGCAGCTCAATTGTATCAACTGATCTAATTTCTATAATAAATCATTGGGGGAGGCCTATGTTCAGCAGTGGACATCCTGTGACTCAAATAATATACAGGGTGGCCAGGGAGTTGATGTTCAAAGATAAAAATTTAGATTCCTTACATCAAGGTAGAGACAGAGTTAATTTTGTGATTTATCCTAAACTATCATCTATGGTTGGTTCTTAATTTTTTTCTCACTCTGGCGAGCACTTGTAATTTGTTTTTACTTACTTACCCTAGAGAAGCTTCCAGAGTGAGAAAAATATTAAAAACCAACCATAGCTGATAGTTTGTTATAAATCACAAATTAACTATACCTCCTAAGCTAAGCAAAATCGTAGAACATACATAGGGGTGATTTAGATACACCTTGATATAAGGAATATAAATTTTAATCTGGCCACCCTGTATGACTAGGCCTCCCACTCGGTAGACTGCCGACCTGGTGATGGTCGCTGGAAGAATCTAGATGCGGGCAGCGCAGGACCAGTCGTGTAAATCCTTAGGGCCTTTGTCCAGCAGTGGATGTCTTTTGAAATGAGCAGCCTGTGGTGATTTTGTTTGGTCACAAAAATATGTGCCTTAACTTTTTTCTTATCCTTCGGGAAATCAACAAGAATAAAATGAAAATCTTGCCACCCAGGAATAGTAGATACCTAATTTTTATATCAGTATACAGGGTGTCCCAAACTTTGCACGTCACACTGACACCAGAGGTAAATGAGCTTAAGACGCATCTAACAAGTATATTAAGTCCATTTTTTAAAATAACTAAATATGGAGTCATATTATTATTAATTCAAAACTCATCAAACTTTTCTATGGAAATGAAGAAATAAAATTGGTCATTCTTAAAACTTATGAAACTTTTCTATGGACATATTAAGCTTGTTCGATGCGTCTTAGACTCAGCTACCTCCGGTGTCAGTGTGACGACGTGCCAATTATGGGACACCCTGTATAAGAGTTTTATAAATTGAAATATTTGCGTAAATTCTGAAGACGACATGTTTTGATTCCTTGGTAAAATTTTATATTCTACACAATACGCTGAATCGTAAGTTTGAAAACTATAAAAGGTATTTAAAATATCCTCTCTTTATCATTCGCAGCAAAACTCTACAGAAACATACAAAAGTTGTCTCAATTGAAAGAGTTGCGAACATTTATCGCTGAAAATAAATGTACATAATTCCAAAAATGTCGACAACTTTGTCAAAGCTGTGAAATTAATTTACTACATCCATATACCAGCCGCGAAAGTGTTGGTTCATCACTTAACCTGCTGTTCATTTGTTTGTCACTCTCACGACCAATTACCAACCCTATCTTTTAGCTTTAGAGTCTAAAATGGGGTAGCTCAAACTCCAAGGTAGGTATTACAAGAGGTAATATGTCCTAATATTTATGAAGGGGCCAAGATTCGGTCCCTGAGCTCGCATCCACAAGTTCCACCTCAAAATTACTTATCTTACGTACTAAGGTTATGATGATAGGCCGAAAAGGTTCGCTGGCAAGTCTATAAATTAGATAAGTCATAAACGCGGTTTATCTTATTTCTTTCTACGATTTTCTATGAGATTTTCTTTCTTCCATTACCAAAAATGTATGCGACTGGTTTAGTCTACAAATAAAACTTTGGATCATATATTACAACCATCGGAGTGTCAACGTAAAAAACATGTTTCTAAAATGTCATCAATAGCTCATAAATTATTGAATAGCTGATCATACTTAAGCCTTAAAAAATACTTAAAAAATTGGGCATTTTTTTGCTAATAGTCCCGTTAACCCCTCGTGGTAAGCTAAATAAAACATACGCTTATGTGACGTATACGATAATGTTTCTTCTAATAAATCTTCAACGGTATTCGTCACTCTTATGAGGTCTAGATCGTCCTAGGAACTATTTTGTACCTACGAGTAGTTTCCGAAAATGTATATCAAAACAAAATGTTACAACACTCCAATTTCCACACATCATCTCCCACACTATTATCCCACACACAATATCAAAGCGTAAAGACGTATAACATTAGACCAACCTCTGAAATATTCATAAGAAGGACCAATAACTCCCTGTTTTAAAAGTAAAATCTTAAATTCCTCTCAAAGCGTGTTGACGTCACATTTGCTTTAAGAGCAAAGCAGGGACAGGGCTCTGACATAGCTAGAGTGGTGGGTGGGTGTGGTGTAAGTCACAGGTAAAAGTCGAAGTCAAAGAAATTTTCAGAATTTTCCTGTTTCATTTCAGATCCCATCCCATCCCATCGATGACATCGTAAAGGTAAAGTAGGAAGGCGCTGGACGCAGACCGCTACCAACCGGGCAACATGGAAAGCATTGGGGGAGGCCTATGTTCAGCAGTGGACTTCCTATGGTTGAGATGATGACGGTGATAATGATGATTTCAGATCCCAATGATTTTCAATTGGTTTGGCCTCCCCAACCAGAAGCCTGCGTAGGCCAAATCCTCCATTTGCATGTGGTAAATTAGAGAGGGCATGCTCCTGCAGTGGATACTAAATGACATGATGAGTAAATTAAAGGCCACAAAAGATGTCCACTGTGCAAATGACCTCATAAATATATGAAAACCCCTAAGGATTCGTTGTGGAATAACCGCTCCTGCCCGCATCTAGATGCTTCCCGCGACCTTCACCAGGTCTTTGATTCACCGATTGGGAGACCTATATTAGAGTGGAAGTCTTCCAGTGAATAGTCGCCACTCGAGAGCTTTTCAGCCCTAACGGTCATCAGAGGGCCTAGTGTGAGTTTTCATTAAACGCGATCACTAGTGAGCGCGTTTGATGTAAACTTACACTCAGCCCACAGTTCTACGAGCTATGTGCCCAACCCATAAGGCCTCAGCCTCGAACTTAGCGGGCAGCGGGGCGGGAGCGGCGGCGGCGCGGCAGCGGCAGGATCTTATGCGTGAAATCAAATAGACCGGTTCTCGAAAACAGCGGCGCGGCAGCGGCGCCGGAGCGGGCAACGAGCGGGCAGCGGCGAAGGAGCGGGTAACGAGCGGGCAGCGCACTCCTTCTTTTGCCCACAATAAATCGAGCGTTAGGAATAAATTTGAATCGAAATAAAATTGTCGCCGTTGTTCAGACATTTCGTTTGCGAATAAAAACAAATATCTCGACAACACAACCCCGAACACAACACTTCGAGAACGGGTCTGCGTTGCCCGCCCCGCTCCCGCGCCGCCGCCGCCGCCGCCCCGCTGCCCGCTAAGTTCGAGGCTGAGGCCTAAGCGTTGATAATATCTGAGATGTTGAGTTACCGTTAACTAGCAATCATCTCTATCTGAAACTTTATCAAAGACCTGACAAACTGGGTCAGTCACATTTATTGACACATAGGTCTAGCGTTTTACTAAGTAAGACCTAAGATATAGGAGCGGCACGGGAGGGTGTTTTGTGACGGTCAAACGTCAGTGAGATTTCAGATCTCCTTCAGATTTGTATGCTCTGTCACGTCAAAATATGGCAATCCTCTGCCAATTCTGCCATACCCCTGGCACTGAGTTAAGCACTATAGGTACCTATAATACTTATTTAACCAGACTCAGTAGTACAACCACGTATTGAACCAATGAACCAAATCCCAACAGTTTCCAGTGTAAGTGTCAACGTAAGTGAATTTATCAATCGAATTCGGTATCCTAAGTTTGAGACACGACCACAAAGCAAATAGGCAGGCTTAGGGCAAACTTCATTAGCAAGAATCGAAACACTTAGTCTTTGGCTTTGGAGTACTCCCATACGGAAGTGTGGATCTAAACAATGAAGTAGAATTAACTTTGTTTGTTTTGATAAACAATTTGAGGTACTCTCGGTGGTGTTTCGTTCGTTCGTTTCAGCCGAAAGACGTCCACTGTTGGACAAAGGCCTCCTCCAAGGATTTCCACAAAGACCGGGCCCTGCGCCGCTCGCATCCAGGCACCTCCCGCGACCGTGGTGCACAATGCACGGCGCGGTGGTGTAATATCTTTTCTTAACTGACATCCGCTTTGCACTGGAGGGAAGTCGAACCTTAACAACGAACTCCTCCTATGTTCTTCTGATTAATTTCGTTGCGGGTCCAATGACTGAACTTTCCCCCGGGATGAACTTGACCTTCAATGGTTGGATTTTTATTGGCGGTCAAGCTGTAGATCCTGGCTATACAGGAATTGCAGCGTTGGGAACGAGAAGTGGAAAAGTCCCGTAAAGTTCGTAAAGTATTTATGATGACAAACGAGAAAATTATTTGGCCTATTAAGTCTCAGTATTTAACAGCTTATATCTCTTCAAACTTTTGTAAAATTGTCTGATATATTTTTTGCGTCAGTAAGAGTTACAGAAAACAAACAAAATAATATTACGAGTGATCAGTTTCTGAGAAACACCCAAGTCAGAGTTATAAATAAACCTACAAAAACCGATACTTAGAATCAATTACACCAGTGAAGCACTCAGCTGATTTATTTTACCTAGAAGTTGTTGGTAAAAATACCTTACAGATTTTACGGATAACGGCACAACAATCTAAACACTGTGGCTTCTTATTATCTTTATTATAGGTGCTATATTGCTACAAATATGTATAGTCTAATGTGCTGTCGTAGGAGAGACCGAGGTGAGTTGTAACAGAGGATAGTTGTGGCATTGTCGAATTTTTGGAACTTATTTACTACTACGGGACTATTCCCACCTCTCGTTCCCACCGCTGCAACTCCTGCTTGTTCTACTTGGATCTACAGCTTGTTGCCCGCATGAAAACCCAACCAGTGAAGGTCAAGTTTGTCCCGGGGGAAAGTTAAACTGTCATTGGACCCGCGATTATTTACTACTAGCGAGCTCGTTTAGTTCAAGTCACGAGCTACCAAATACGCGCGGTTGCGATATTATCATCATCATTTCAGCCACAGAACGTCCACTGCTGAACATAGGCCTCCCCCAATGACTTCCACATCGCACGGTTGGTAGCGGCCTGCATCCAGCGCCTTCTTGCTACCCTTATCAGGTCGTCGGTCCACCTTGTGGGTGGACGTCTCACGCTACGTTTTCCGGTACGTAGCCTCCACTCTAGAACCTTGCTGCCCCATCGGCCGTCAGTTCTGCGTTGCGATAAGCTGATAGTTTAATAGGTTTCCAATAATCGACAATGTCACTCTCCTCTGTTACAACTCACATCGGTCTCCCCTACCTTGTACCAAACATTAAAAACGACGACATATTCTCGCGGGAACATCTTATTTAAGACCAGCAAGTGATGTTCTCAGTATTTCCCGGTATTTTCCACTCAATATACCTTCAACGGTTTAAATAACAAGACTTTGTAGAAAAACGTTCTCAAGCGACCACGAACCGGAAAACGTAGTGTAGGCAGGCCTCCCACTTGGTGGACTGACGATCTGGTGCTGGTTGCGATAACACCTAGATACGGGCTGCGCAAGACTGGTCTTTGTAGAAATCCTTGGGGAGAGGCCTTTGTCCAGGACGGCACGAAGTTGAAACAAACGAAAGGATGATGGGCACTTTTCTATGGAATCTGGGCGTAAAACCAACAGAAATGTAACTACTATTATTTGTTAGGACTTAATATCAGAACTATATTTTCATATAAATAACTACCAAAAACTCCCGGGTTTGCTTGGAAATTGACATAATGTGTAATAGTAATAGGTGCTTTATTGCGCAAACAAAAAATATTATTAATTAATATACTTATCTACTTACATTTTAAATACAATAAGTTATTTATCCATTATTATGTCCAACAGTTCAGGAGTGGGGCCAACAAATGGTATATTTAAACCATGTTCTACATTATAACCAGGTACCATTTAGAGAAATGACATGAACACAGTCATTTTTCAATGGGATTTCTACCAGTTAAGTTGTAGTGTTGTCGCATAATCGATCACGGATCGATTATTAATCGATATTGCCAAATAACGATTTATCGATTAACAATTCGATAAATCGATTTTGTTGATTACCATCATTACTATAATTTTATTGTTAATTCAATTCCTTATTTTCAGCAATATAATCGATTATTGCAATCGAATAATCGATTATGAATTATTCGGTGTACATACTTACTAAATCGATAGAATCGATAGTAAGATATGATACAATACTCTCAATATGATCGATAAAAGCAATCTAATTGACCTAATATTATTTTTATTACCCTAATGTGATGTGAAATACTATGGAAACTTTGCATATTCAACGACCTCTATCTCGGTATCCCCGCGTATTACAGGGTTGTTGTCATACTATGAAATGAAGTACTAGTACTAAGCTTTAATTTAGTATACTTTTTGTTTCTGTTGGTTTAACGCCCAATATGCCCATCATCCATTCAATTTTCAATAGTGTATTACATTTGATTTTAATCACACCAATTTATAAATGCCGTACCAAAACTAAATTTAGCCAATTTTCACAAGCCTTTATCAAAAATCATGCCAGAATTTGAAAAGCCATTTTTTTGTACCTAACATTCATTTGGAAAAAAACTTGTTGCACTATTAATTTAACTGGTCGAGAATGCTTTAGTGCATTAAGTTCGCCTTATGTACAAATTTATTTTGGCATTAAAGTTTAAATAAATAAATAATTTGAAAGTTACGAGTAGGTTTTTAAATTTTTCATGTGTTTTGATAAACAAAATTTTTACTAAAGGAATTCATGTGTAGGTATTGAAAATAACGATGCGGATAAGTACCTAACAGTTTTTCGTTCATATATTCTTCGGAATGATCTTTCACTCCGAAGAATATATTATGAACGAAAAACACATGATTTACAGATATACACTTACATTATTTGCTTCGTAATTGTAGCAAAGGTCATCTAGTCAAGGTCAAAGCTCAAGCATCCCTACAAAAACCTATCTGGGGGCACGGCAGTGCCCCCACCAAGTCGAGCAAAAAAGCGGCACGGCCGTACCATCCTTTTCTCGAAGCAATTCAGGCCATTTTCGACCGCCTGTAACTTCGTTGTGGATAAAACTAGAAGGCTGAATTTTCATTAGCTATGCAGGCATTGTAAAGACACGGTATATTTAAAATTTCATTCAATTTGAACCAGTAGTTTAAGAATTATAACGGGTCAAAGTTACTTAATTTTGTCACTCGCTGACTGACTCACTGACTCACTGACTCACCGATCATCAAAACTCTAAGGCACTTCTAGCAGACCTAGAAGCTTCAAATTTGGAATATAAGTAGTGTTTGGTGTATGAATCAAGGAAAAACTAAAATATTTGGGGGCACGGTAGTGCAACCGCCAAGTCGAGTAAAATTTTTCAATTTCGGTCCAGTTTTCTAGATACATAACTGCTGTCTACAAAATACAAAAAGAAATGATATTTGGGGGCACGGTAGTGCAACCGCCAAGTCGAGTAAAATTTTTCAATTTCGGTCCAGTTTTCTAGATACATAACTGCTGTCTACAAAATACAAAAAGAAATGAGATCCCATCAAAAACAATACTTGTCAAAAAAACCAAGTCTCGCAACTCAGTTGTTCTACGGTAAAAAGTTGTGAGATCCATGTAATACCAAGTCCAGGCCAGGAAATCTTTAACGTTTTACATAAATATATTGACTTGGCCATCGCATGAAAACACGTGTAAATTAAATTATTTAGTGCGATGGCCAAGTCAATATATTTATGTAAAACGTTAAAGATTTCCTGGCCTGGACTTGGTATTACATGGATCTCACAACTTTTTACCGTAGAACAACTGAGTTGCGAGACTTGATTGTTTTTGATGGGATTATTATAATCTACAGGATTTTTAACTACCAACAAGTATCAAGTTCCTAGCTAAACCAACTAATACGAAAAGAAATAGTTAACCACCTAAATTTTCGGCCTTAATGTGTCCCAGCTCGGAAACGAACCCAAAATTTCTCAGTGTTATAGAATCCAATTCTAAGCACCAAACCGTTAGTAAATCAAAATTTTAAATAATATTACAATGTAAGATACCTACTTAGGTAACATACTAACGCGAACGCCCGTATTCACAAACATTACTGTATAATAATCTGTATTCAGCATGAGGCCCAGGTAAACCAGCTCCTGCAAGAAACCTGACTATATTTAGCGATTTCGCCTTTTACATATTTTACATACTACTGCAACTGCATGTATTATTTTGAAACTTTTCGTAATATATTACTCATAAATACTAAAACTATTGTAAGCTCGTTTTACATACTTTCACTCACACTACACATCACTATTACTATTTACACACCCCAACTCTCATACATATTCATAACCACATACACCCACCTCACACTCACACAAACACTAAAAATACTTACTCTGAAAAAATCATGCACACAGTATAACTTAGCTTATTTACTCGTGGACACAGATTGGAAACTGTCTCTTAAAATACTAATTTATTTTACATCTATGAACAACTCCAGTAATGTCCTATGTCTTGAATATTTATTGTATGGATAGTCAACGCCATGCCTCTCAAGAATTAGACAGCATGCAAATATCTCATTCTGTTAGCTGCAATATGAAAGATCTGACTAGCCACTGCCAAAGACTAATGACTAATAAAAACTTAACAGTGGTAACCCAGAACATTGCAAGTATCTATAAGAACTTGGACGATCTACAACTAAATCTCTCAATGCTAAATTTTGAAATTGATATATTAATACTCACGGAATGTAGACTAGACTTAAATAAAAATATACCATCCATCGACAACTATACTTCTTATCAATCAACTAAACTCTTAAATCAAAATGACGGTGTTGTTGCTTATATTAAAACCAACCACAGGGCAAAGGTTACTGACTTACACCTTTCAGATGCCACTGGGCTCCAGATATTAATAGATAACTATGTCTTCCTGGGCATTTACCGTTCTCCCTCTTTCCTAAATGCTGATAATTTTACTAGCTCACTTAACACACACTTAGAAACTATTAGCCATTATAAAAATATATCTATCGTTGGTGACATTAATATCAACCTGCTCCCAACTGACAAAGAAAAGCCTCAATATCGTCGTAATAGGCTTAGTTACTTAGACGTACTGTCTCTGCATGGTATCTTACCTGGGCACAATCTATCTACGAGGAAGGGTTCATGTCTGGATCATATTATGATGAAACTCGATGTCCAAGCTCATACTGCTTTCGTAGCTGTCGTTAACACTACAATTACCGACCACAACACGGTGTTACTTAGTTTATCTAACCCTACTGCTTGTAAACCTTTAACTAGATCTAAATTATTTACCGATTTTGATGGAACCTTAAAAACCCTTACATCCGCCGATAATACCTATTTAGAAACGTGTACTGATCCTGAGGATTATGCTGACTCACTTATTGGCATGATTATGTCTGCAATAAAAGCGAACTCTAAGCAGATTTACTTTTCAAATAATAAAAGGACATTAAAGCCCTGGATAACTGCTGGCGCACTGAGATGCATTCAACTCAGAAATAAAATGCAACTGAAGCTTGAAAAAGACCCCCACAATATTATTTTGAAAATCACCTACAAACGTTTTCGTAATTATTGCTCAAATTTGATAAAAAAACTAAAGCGTCTATACCATAGAGATTTAATTAACAAAACTACTCATAACACGTAAATACGTGTAAATTTTGGAAAACGGTCAACGAAATCACTAAATATAAAGCGCCAAAAACTAATAATGTAGCCCTATTAGAAACAAAAGCCGAACCTCAGGCCTCAGTCAACTTTGTTAACAATTTCTTCGTCTGTATTGGCGCAAACCTAGCAGACATAATTACAAAGCAATCCAGACATAGAGACTTCAGTACTCTTGATAGTATTTCTAATCATACCCACCTTTCATCTTTTGTTCTGCTGGACACCGATGTAATGGAAGTAGAAAGAGTCCTTATGAACCTAGACTCGGGTAGCTCACCTGGCTGGGACAATATTAGCACGGCCTTCCTAAAGCATGCTAGATTGTTTACTGTTCCCCACATTTGTAGTCTCACTAATCTTTGCTTCAAGATGGGCGTCTTCCCCAGTTCACTAAAGAGATCAGTAGTCACCCCTGTGCACAAGAGTGGGGACAGAGCGGATGCAAACAATTACAGACCTATTTCTGTACTTACCTCAATCTCCAAAATCATCGAAAAAATACTAAATAATAAATTGGTTAGTTTTCTTGATAAATTTAAAATTCTATCTAACTCACAATATGGTTTTAGGAAGGGTCTCTCGACGCAAGATGCCATTTTAGATCTTACTTCAGTAATAGTCAAAGAGGTTGACGGAGGCAACAAATGTCTTACAGTCTTTTTGGATCTTAAAAAGGCTTTTGACACCGTTTCTGTGCCTATTCTTGTGCGCAGGCTTGAGGATATAGGAATAAGAGGCACTCCACTCCTACTATTTAAAAGTTACCTGGAGGACAGAACCCAGGAAGTAAAAATTGACGGCTTCATCAGTGAAAAAGCAACAGTCAACTTCGGAGTCCCGCAGGGAAGTGTCCTCGGCCCAACACTCTTTTTAATATATATAAACGAGTTATGTAATCTCCGGGATGTTGGGGGGAGGATTTTCTCCTATGCGGATGATACTGCTGTGGTGTTTACTGGCAACACTTGGAATGAAGTTCTTGTACGGACTGAGAGGGGCTTGAATATCATATTCAACTGGCTCAGAGATAACCTCCTAACATTAAACATCCAGAAAACTAATTATATTTGCTTTACTCCATCTAACAAATCACAACCTAACAGTAATTTTCAAATAAAAATTCACAATTGTCGAAACCCTGGTAACTTGAACTGTACTTGTCCCCCTATAGATAAAGTCAATCAAACCAAATATCTGGGTGTTATACTTGACCAGCGACTCAGTTGGTACCCACACATGGAGCTCTTAATCAATAGAACCAGAAAGCTCACTTGGGTCTTTAAGTCTCTGAGACAGGTCATGACAAATAAATTAAACAACAAAATCTACATAGCCCTAGCTCAGTCAGTACTTACATATTGTATCCCAATCTGGGGTGGTGCAGGCAAAACCCACGCTCTTGAATTAGAAAGAGCTCAGAGATCCCTCATCAAGGTCATGTATTCTAAACCTTACCGTTTTCCTACGGATAAATTATATCAAATTAGCGGTCTACTTACAATTAGGAAACTTTATATTTTGAACCTTGTACTGAAATGCCATAAATCTTTAACTCATGTCGACCTTACCCACAAGAGAAGGAAAGATGCTGTTGCGCCTGCCCCCACAATACGTACAGTTTTTGCCACAAGGCAATATTTGAGCCAGTCTGCCTTTGTTTACAATAAAATTAATAAATTACTGAATATTTACCCAATGATAACTCATACTTGCAAGGAAATCTTAACTAAATGGTTATTTTCACTTAATTATGAGGAGGTTGAAAACCTACTAGTACGAATTATTTAAACAAATTTCACCACTAAAACCTGACTGTAAAACTCACCATCACGATCCCTGTATGCAGTACATACATTTATACTGATCCCAAGGAACCCACTCCGTAGGGCATACAGGACAGACTCGTGACAAGACACATAGTATTTGAACATGTTCATATTATTCATGCTTTAACGAATACATATACTACACATTCACACCTTCACACTCACATTTACACATTCACACTTACACACTCACACTCACACTCCTACACACAACCACACATAACGAGCATTATCCTATTCTTTTCTTTTTTAATATACTATCATTAAGCGTAAATCTTTCTATTTCAATGAAAGAGAGTCAGTAATCAACCATAACTTATTACAATATACTGCTGTAATTTTCTTACATACCAAAGTAAATGCTTACTTAGTGAACTAATACTCCTAGAATTAATTAGAGATATCCTAATGGGAAGTAGCGAGTTATTCCCAATACAAGTGTCTCTGACTACTTACCGGGAAGACTCGGTAATAACTCTGTACAAGTATATTTGGAAATAAATGAATTTTTATTTATTTATTTATTTATTTATTACTATGAGGTCTCACAGTGCGCGTGGACGCACAGGATGACACATGAACCAATCACAGAGCTCTGTGCTGTGCGTGCAGATGCTGTGCGTTCGATTTGCTGCTTCACTTAATCAAGAATCGTTTGTGAATACGGGCGTAAAAGTAGGTAGGTATTCTTACAAACCTAATATAACTAAAAGCGTTTGTTACATCTAAAGTTCACGAGCAAAGTCGCGGACAAAAGCTAGTTCACACATAAAACTCGTTTGGGAAATTCCTTCCCCGTATAACATTTCAGCCTAAAGATATTTTTTGCGTTGTAATAAATGCCATATAATTCTCCCGCCATGTCCCTCACTACAAGTTCAAGCGCTATACTTGTAACAGTAATGGCAGCATTTAAACAATCCTAACATCGTTGTAAATAGTTGGGAAGGTTGTTTGTTAGGGGATAACAGACCGGGCACAGTCAAAATTGATCAGTAGGCTTTTGAAGGAATGTAAAAAACAAAAAAAAAACATAATTTTAGAGGAGCAACATCATCATCATCCTTATTAGTAAGAATAAATATCTAATTTTAGGGTTCAAAGGCAATATAATTATACAATTTGTATATTATTATTATTTATCAGAATGACCAGTTATGCATTTTAGGACCTTCCATTGCACCTTCTCTAATTTACTAGAGGCAAAAGGGAGGATTGTATTTAGACTTAGCTAAATCTACTATATAAAAATAAGTCGGGTTTTCCTCCCTGACGCTATAACTCCAGAACGCACGAACCGATTTCCACGGTTTTGCATTCGTTGGAAAGGTCTCGGGCTCCGTGAGGTTTATAGCAAAGAAAATTCGGGAAAAGGGGGTAAAACGGGATCCATGCGTACGAAGTCGCGGGCGGCCGCTAGTTACTCATAAATGCCTGTCATTTTTCCTAAACTGAAGCTACAAGCAAACACATAATAGGAAAAAGTTTAATGGGCTGATGATAAAAACATTCATGCTACACATGTGGTTACATTTGTTTCTTATAAAAAAGAAAAGAATAAGCCTAGTTTTTTACTTGTTACCTTGTTAGGTAGAGATCTTAACTTTTCTCTCTTATAAACTATATGAATATCTTATAACCTTTAACTAAACAGCATTTTTGTGACAACACATCAACTCAAAAGATAAAAAATGGGTATGAATTATATTACTGATTTGGTTTTACTGTGACCCCATTAAGCTTTATACCCTTGTTTACAGAACTGACGTATTTTTTGCTAGTTTGGCCTTGGTAATATATTTTTTGTGTAACCTTGATTCAACAATTTGAGATATTGTCCGTTTTTACGATGAAAAACTATAAGTGTAAAAAGCTTTACATTATAATTAATTATTATTATACCTGTGGCTGTAACCTTTTAAATTTCAATACGAAAAACTAGCTTTACTTGTTAAAGCGTGTAACTACTATTCGGATGTATCGTAAAGTTTCATTAAACTCCATGTAGCTAGGTCCAGGTCGTCTAAAAATATACTGGTCATCACAAAAATCGGCCCACCTACATTTTACAGGAAAACTCGTTTCTACTGACACAATCATGGTGCCCCGACAATATTGGTGTTATTTGAAAGCCCAATAAATATCCTTAAAGAAAAACACATTTAATTTCTTAATAAACAATTAACATAAACGCGATATACAATAAATGTGACTTGAAAAAAGACCTCACTTTGGGCTCACCTCTCTGGGATCAATTAAACCAATTTTTATGGTTATAAAACCAAATAATGATCTCACGTGTCCTCTTTAACAGATGGATAGCGATTAATCCCAACTTAACAGTTTTATAGCCATAAAAGTTGGCTCAAGCGTAGCTACCTATTTTTTGAAGAAGTGACTGGATTCTTCTACAGACACATTTTTGGGGTAAAAACCTTTCCTTTAATGAAATGAAGTTTAGAACTAGGCTTTTAAATGGTGCCAATATTGGTGGGAAGTGGGGATGCATACGTTTGAAAGTGCTTGTCGCGGGAGGGTCGATTTTTGTGATGACCAGTGTATTAAATTAAGCCTATACCTGCATTCTACACGGGCGGAAGACGTAGCGTGGGCAGATCCTGCACTAAGTGGACCGACGACCTGGTGTTGTTCGCGGGAATAGTCTGGATTCGGGCAGCGGACGACCGGTCGTTATGGAAATCCTTGGAGAGGCCTTTGTGCAGCAGTGGACGTCATTTGGCTGAAACGAACGAACGAAGTCTATACCTACTTACTTAGTTACGAGTAACAAGACAAAGGATTCATTGCAAATGGACGTAAGAGCCTTGAAAAATTCTCCAAAGATCGCCCTGGACTAGGTCCCTAAAACTTTCATAGAGTCATACATCAAAGAGCCACATGTGCCACCCAAGGCAGGTAATTGGCACTTCCAATGCAAAAACGATCCCGTGCTTGGAATTTTAAGTGCGCTCTAAGTGTGAAGTAATGCCAATTTTTACGAGACAACCTCGAACTGAATCCCCAATGAGGGTGTAAAGCCTCTATGAAAGAGTTGAGTTTTATAGCGTTTCGACTATTCGGGTTAAGTGCCCCAACAGTTATTTCTTTAGGTATTTTACCCGAGTTTTGTAGGCTTGTGGGTTTTGGGATACATGATGACTTACAAATAAAGGGTAAGGATTATTTACTTTTGGGTGAAGTGGACGAATGAGGTTGGTAAACGTTTGGATTGCTTTCACGTGTAGTTCTTTTAATCTTGAACTAAGTAAAAAGCATTACTTTAAACTTCATTTTACTAACACTAAGGGCCTAACCTAAAGGTTTTAAACCTTTGTTTGTCACCTGTCATCCGCTTTGCAATGGAGGGAAGTCGAACCTTAATTTCGAACTCCTCCTATGTTCTTCTGATTAATTTTGTTGCAGGTCCAATGACAGTTTAACTTTCCCCCGGGACAAACTTGACCTTCATTGGTTGGGTTTTTGTGGCGGTCAAGCTGTAGATCCTGGCTACACAGGAGTTGCAGCGGTGGGGACGAGAAGTGGGAATAGTCCCGTAACACTAAGGGCCCTTTTACATTGCCACTTTTTATTTCTATTACGATTGAGTTGTGATGCGCACCAATATAGTCGCAAAACATCTACCTTTACGCGTTACTAAAAGCTGATAATCGCGATGCTGTCGCGCGACTGGAAAACGCGCGTTTGATATTGAATCGCCTGCAAAAATTCGTAATGTGTAAGCTCCCTAACATCTACTCATGTAACAATAAATATATTTTATTACAACAAACAAATTAATCTAAAAAGGTTTATATTAAAAAAAAACTATAATAAATAAACGAAAAACTTTAACAATGGTCTTGGCTCTGTCCATGTCGTTCTTTACAATTAACTTTAAACAAATTGTTTTCTTTGCCTTTGTTTTTATTACACAGCGTGTTTAATTAAAATAGTTGCTGAAGATTGGACAAGGTAGGTCCACAGTCAAAATGTTTACAGTAGGTGTAAAAGCTTTGAAAATTATTTCAATAAGATCTCATACTGCATTGTCCTAGGTATATGAAATAATTGATCTTAGTTATATTTATAGCCCGAAAAGCGGGTGACCAAAGCTAGTACTTATAATAAAATATTAGGCCTACCCAACCAGTCTGGTTATTATCTTACAGAGCTTTGACCTAATTCAGATTATGGCCGCTTGTAAACATCCGTTTGTTTGACCGAACTGCGGCCCGATTTTTTCGCTTGATTTAGCGGTGGTGTATGGTTTAAAATGAACGTGTGCACATGCATCGAACATGGGTCCGGCGAGAAAATTGATAATATTATTTTTTTGACGATCCATCGTCCGGTGAAAAAACGGATGTCTACAAACGGCCTAAGAATTACTGCCTTTAACTTGTATTATGGTAGGCCCCGCCCAAGGAAGATTTTGAACTTGTTATAAGCAAAGTAAAAGATTAATTACTCGCCGGATAGCTTTTGTTTTTCACTAAATTTTAAGTATTCTCAAATGATTAAGGAAATCTGTTGTTAAATAGAACTGAAATGTTCAGGGAAACGTTTAAACTGTGTTTTAGAAAGACTAGCGGCCGAACACGACTGTGTACACGTGGATCCCGTTTTACCCCCTTAGGAGTGAAGTTTCGTAAAATCCTTTCTTAGCGGATGCCTACGTCCATAACATCTACCTGCATGCCAAATTTCAGCCCGATCCGTCCAGTGGTTTGGGCTGTGCGTTGATAGATCACTATATCAGTCTGTCGGTCACCTTTGAGTTTTGTATATTTAGATAGATAATAAACATTTTAATTTGAGCCTTAAAATGACATCTTGAAGAACTTGTAACAAAACTGCACAATACCATCATAAAATTTTAACCCAGAAAAAGACACTATCACTATCAAGTGGCGTATCCGGGGCTTTTACTGCGGGGCAATGTATCCGGGGAGGCTGGCCCCGGGGCAAATGTGTCCGTTTGACCGCGGGGCAATTTTTCGCACTATTTCACCTGTCCGCCGCAACACATGCCCGTTTTTACTTCGTCTCACTATGATATACTTGGCTAGAAGTGTCACTAACTCAGGCCGAGTTTTGTTCGTGCGTTTGTTTCAGCAGAAAGACGTCCACTGCTGGACAAAGGCCTCCCCCAAGGATTTCCACAAAGACCGGTTCTGCGCCGCTCGCATCCAGGCACCTTCCGCGACCTTCACCAGATCGTCGGTGCACCTAGTGGGAGGCCCTCGCTATGTCTTCCGTCATGATCGTCATGGTCGCCACTCAAGAACTTTCCTGCCCCAGCGGCAAATTATTGTTGATCGGTTACTATTCACAAAGTTTGTCCGAATCTATGTTGACGCTACATATTGTACCTATCTCGTTTTGGTGATTATTCGTTGTTTACGAGTAGCCACCGATTGTTCTGATCGTTCTTTTAATTTGTGTGTAATTAAAAGAATGATCAACAATCGGTGTGGTGAGAAAAAGGTGTGGTGTAAGTTAAAATTGGGAACCTATTATGCTAACCCTTCAGGCCTTTGAACGCGACGTGATCGAAAATTTAGCCAAAATTAATTCATGTGAGAATTAAGACACCATTTTAAATGAATTAACCTTAAAATAACAGCCACAGCAAAGATAAAACAAACAAAAAATTCGCTTCAAAGCTCGGTTTTTGCGTTTAACTAAAGTTTATCGTGTAATTGTTTACAGAGGGACCGCGGTTTGTGGCGCGGCCCGACAAACCAACAGAAGTTTTATTGTACAACCGAGTTGGTTTAGCCGTAGTCCAGATAGAACAGCCATGCTGTTACTTAAAAAAGCAAATCAAATCAAAATTATAGTCCGTGGTGGTGTTAGAAATAAGCGTAATTTTACCGAATTCTGGGGTATTAGTGAGACCACTAAGATAATTAAAGACTGCATTAGATTGATTTAATTATGGCATGGAGCAGATGTTCACGTTGTCACCATTGATCCTGTAATAAAAACTGGTCATAATAACCGCCTCTGAACATTTGAAAATTATTTTAAACTTAACCATGTATTATATAATAGTCAAAATATAACTAACATTCAGTTTAAAAAGTTTAATAGCAAAATGCTATTTGGATCAAATTACCTTCAAGTGTTTTACATTCCTCGTAGGGCTTAGATTCTTTCTAGATCTTTATAGACCTATTTCCAAGCGATATCGCTTATCGTAAGAAATACACCGATCTTGTCGCGACAAGGAAAAATTTCCGTGCTTTTAAGCGATTTTGTGAAAAATACTATTGGCAGGTAGTTGCTAATTGCTCATAAGATAGGCCCCCTTAATTTTTATTTATATATGTGTGTATATAAATAGTGCATAATCTTTTGTTAAAGGTTTTAAACCTTTTTTTTTGTCACCTGTCATCCGCTTTGCAATGGAGGGAAGTCGAACCTTAATTTCGAACTCCTCCTATGTTCTTCTGATTAATTTCGTTGCGGGTCCAATGACAGTTTAACTTTCCCCCGGGACTAACTTGACCTTCATTGGTTGGGTTTTTGTGGCGGTCAAGCTGTAGATCCTGGCTACACAGGAGTTGCAGTGGTGGGAACGAGAGGTAGGAATAGTCCCGTTATCGTAAGAAATGGTTGATCTTTCTTTGAGCTGCCCTCAGATATTGCTTAGCAGGAGATTCTCATGGTCTGTAAAAAAGGCTCATAGAAAATTCATATCGTCATGATAGAAGATATCTTTTTGAATCTTCTAAATTTAAAAAAGGAGAAACTGACTGACTGACTGACAGATCAACGCACAGCCTAAACGGCTAAACGTAGGCACTTGAAATTTGGCAGGGACGTAGCTTAGGTACCCGTAGAGGTGCACTAAGAAAGGAATTCCCGAAATTCCCACGGGAACGGGAATTATCGGGAAAATCCTTTTGTATGAAAAATCTAAATCGCTTAAGTTAGACGCTTGAAATTTGGTATGCAGGTACCTTAGTAAACTTAAAGCTTAGGTATAACAGGATATTGCAAAATTCCCACGGGAACGAGAATTAGCGGGAAAAAACATTTGTATGAAAAATCTAAACCGCGTAAGATATATCCTTGAAATTTGGCATGCAGGTACCTTAGTAAACTTAAAGCTTAGTTACAACAGGATATTGCAAAATTCCCACGGGAACGGGAGTTAGCGGGAAAAAACATTTGTATGAAAAAATCTAAACCGCGTGAGATATGTTGTAGATAAAGGGGGTGAAACGGGATCTACGCGTACGAAATCGCTGGCGGCCGCTAGTATTTACATAATTATTTAATAGAATACCAGTCCGACCCCTTCAAAATTCGGCTATCGTGGCTTCAAAACAAGGCTTTAACAAAGGGTAGACTGTTCTCCACCACCTATGGCCCTGTTGGTACAACTTCGCCACGTGGAACCGATCTGACTAACCCTGCGGTCACCAACTTGCCTTACTTGAATTCGGAATCAACGGAGTTAAAGGTGTCCTTGCTAGAAATTATTTAAAGGGTCTAACGTAGGCCAAAGCAAATTAACTTTACACGTAAACAAACGAAATTAGATGAAAATTTCTAGTAAAGGTTGTGGAAATTTCTAATAAACAGAAAGTGCTAAACGTGTCACCCACACGTAATTGGGTTGAATTTTAGTTTGGACGTTGGACCTTCAATAATTAGACCCGACATCTATCAAGTTATCTCACATGAAATGTATAAATCTAATTCAGTATTTTGATTTCATTTTGAACACATTTCAATTACGATCTCTCTTACCTGACACACAAAATATTTTGCTTTCCTTCAACATACCGCTAACTTCTTCATGTATTAGGCTTGATTTGTAAAAAGGCTTAGAAAGTGACAAGATAATATAGCCGCTGAAAGACGTAGTGTGGGCAGGCCTCCCACTAGGTGGACCAACGATCTGGCAAAGGTCGCGGGAAGTTCTTGAATGCGGGTAGCGCATATCCGACAGTTGTTCAAATAAAAACTCATTTTATTTTTGCAAGTAGGCTTTTACACGTCCCAGTATTAACCCTACCACTGCTTCGGGACAATAAATGAGCCAGTGCTTCGAAAGGCTTCAAAGAAACCTTTTCCAGCAGTTGATGAAATTTAATAATATTCTGTAAGCTTATCTGTTCTTACCGAACAGATAAGCTTACAGAATATTATTAAATTTGTGTTTTGCATTAATAAAAAATATGATTATATACTTGAGATCTAACATTTGAAATGTTATTTCAACCATCTAGCGTCTCTAGATCCATGTCCCGATCTTCGCCCAGCATAATTTTGAATGTGGGTCAGTTTTTCGGAGCTGATTGGATAACCGATGATGTGTCCTGGGACGCTAATAAACTACAAATAAAGTAGGTATGAAGTATTGACGTCTAGTTCGACCGTTTTGTTACGTATTTCATTCCATTTTGCTGGATTATTTCATGGGATTGATAGTAACATCTTTAGAGAATAAGCTTTTGCCCGCAGCTTCTCCCGCGTGAATTTTTAGAAGTAAAAATACAAAGTAAAAAGTAGATACCTAGTAAAAAGTAAGACGCGTGCCGCGCGACTTCAAAGGCGGGCGTGTGAGGCCCCTCTACCACTTGTACGTTTGAAGCGAACGTACGGTAAGTACTTACGCCAGTATTCAGAAAAAGTTCTATGAGGTCTCACAGTGCGCGTGGACGCATAGGGTGACACGCGAACCAATCGCAGAGCTTTATTCAACGCTGTGAGTTCAATTTGCTGCTTCACTTATGCAAGCGTCGTTTGTGAATACGTGCGTTATTGTAGGTACTTGAACGAGTGATGAAGTCCTGGTTTGGCTGTCAAAATAAGATGCTGTCAGTCATTATTGAAAATTTCCAGACCTTTGCCCCTCACAATCTCTCACAATATAAATGAAGAATGTCGATAATTGTAAAATACTTTGCAAAAACTGAATGCCTTTGAATAGTCTGAAGAACGGAATGCCTTTGAATAGTCTATCCTCCAGAGTTTAGCTAAGGAGTACTGCAATAAGTAAAAATAGCTTTTCAATTTAAGAAAGTAGCTATGTGCATTATGAATGTCAGACGAATATCTTTACTTAGAATTATTTTGCAATATAGTACTTAGTACATACTAAAGTGATCCAAAATACGAAATGATGTAGACCTAGATACAGGTTGATTGTAGTCCTAAATTATCAAGGGACAATGCCCGTTTTCACCATCAATCCCTAATTTTTAAGTGACACCTATGTAAACAAAATTCCTGTTACCTATTTGTTACCATAGGGTTCACTTAAAAATTAGGGATTGATGGTGAAAACGGGCATAAGTCATTTATGATTAATCATAACCTAACTTCTAGCATTAGTGCTCTGTAACATATACCTACATAGTTGCAATACATGTTATTTAAGTTTCTTTTATTACAAGCTTTTTATTACTTTTTTTAGTCAAGTCAGTGTAGAAGATTTTTCTTTAATTAAAAATAAGTAACTTACAAAGTGTCGTGTATTTTTTGAGAGACGGATTTGATGTGTTTGATAAATAATAGTAATAATAAATAATAAATAAATAAATCTTTGGACAATTTCACACAGCGCCAGCTAGCCCCAAAGTAAGCAACTTAATGCTTGTGTTATGTGTGATAAACGTCTTATAATAAGAAAAAACAAGCAATAATAGGACAGCTGGGCTTACTAACTTAGTATTTATAAAGTAGCCTCTGTCGTCTGCTCCCGGGTAGCTACAAGCTAGAATTACATTAGTATAGATCAACAAAATACTCACTTCGTGAAAGGTAATTTAAAACGCTAATCCAGATCTCAAAGGCCCAAGTTTACACTACCCAAACTCGCGACACTATGTACACATCAAATCCGCCTCACCTCGGCGCATGATCGACACTAATTGAATTAGCCGCCATCCGCGTGAATAGCGCACCCGCAGCGCCGGAGTTCTTTATTCAATAGCGCATAGGGCTGTCCATGGCATTGTAACTTTTCTATTTGGCCTTACTTATACCTCTACTTTACTATATAGGCTTCGTTATCTAAATTAGCTAAGTTTCTAAGCCTGAGACACTATGTACACATCAAATCCGCCTCACCTCAGCGCATGATCGACACTGATTGAATTAGCCGCCATCCGCGTGAATAGCGCGCCCGCAGCGCCGGAGTTCTTTATTCAATAGCGTGTAGGGCTGCATATAGCACTGTAACCTGCCTATACTACACAAACTTCTATAACGGTCATTCAAAATGCGACCCTATACCTGAATAAGTTAAGTCTCTAAATATATGCGACATGTTTAATACTTAATACATCAACACTGATCGAATTAGCCGCCATCCGCGTGAATAGCGCGCCCGCAGCGCCGGAGTTCTTTATTCAATAGCGCATAGGGCTGTCTACAGCACTGTAACTTGTCTATTCGGCACTACCTACTACATAAGATTCGTTATCTAAATGAGCTAAGTTTCTAAGCCCGCGACACTATGTACACATCAAATCCGCCTCACCTCAGCGCGTGATCGACACTGATTGAATTAGCCGCCATCCGCGTGAATAGCGCACCCGCAGCGCCGGAGTTCTTTATTCAATAGCGCATAGGGCTGTCTACAGCACTGTAACTTGTCTATTCGGCCTTACTATTACTACACAGGATTCGTTATCTAAATGAGCTAAGTTTCTAAGCCCGAGACACTATGTACGCATCAAATCCGCCTCACCTCAACGCGCACGATCGACACTGATTGAATTAGCCGCCATCCGCGTCAATAGTGCGCCCGCAGCGCCGGAGTTCTTTATTCAATAGCGCATAGGGCTGTCTACAGCACTGTAACTTGTCTATTCAGTTTTATTATGTACTACTTATGTTTGGCTAACTATTAGTGATTTAAAATGCGACCTTATACCTAAATGAGCTATGCCTCTAAACCCGCGACACTATCGCCCGTATTCACAAACGATGCTTGCTCAAGTGAAGCTGCAAATCAAACGCACAGCGTTGAATAGAGCTCTGTGATTGGTTCGTGTGTCACCCTGTGCGTCCACGCGCACTATGAGACCTCATAGTAGTGTTTGTGAATACGGGCATATGTACACATCAAATCCGCCACACCTCAGCACGCATGATCCACACTGATTGAATTAGCCGCCATCCGCATGAATAGCGCGCCCGCAGCGCCGGAGTTCTTTATTCAATAGCGCATAGGGCTGACCATAGCATTGTAACTTGTCTATTCAATCTCGTTAGTTAATTTACTTGCTTCAGAAATAGTTCTGTTTAAGGTCAGACGCGAACTCACCACTTTTTTTTTGCCTCATACTAGCAGCTAAAGTTTTAAGTTTGTTTATAAGCTGTCAGTCAATAAGTTCTAGATTTGTTGGAAATATTGTTTTAAAGTCCAATTTCTATTTTGACTTATGACTATACCTATTCATCAAGCAATAACTAAAACTTTTATAAAAATCCCTTACAAAATCACATTAGTCGTTAATATAGGTACCCAATCTGTAACATCCTCACCATTAGGAGACGTGTTATTATAATAATTGAAATTCTAATTACTTACTCACATATGAAATTAGTAGCCAAACCCATTATTCAAACATAATTGCAATTCCAAATAGGTACGTATTTGGTTCGAAATAAACAATTTGACTTTGGATTTGAAATCCAATTATGCTTCCAAAAATTCGGGTATATTTGTTGCAATTCACGAAGGCGAGTGAGCTTTACATGTGTGGTGGCTCGCTACTGTTCGTTTTTCAAGTTTTGATAGACGTTACTGACATTACACTATCGTTATGTGCATGTACACGTACACACACAAGCACACTCGCCTTCAAGAGTTGCAAGAACTATAAATATAGCCTGACCAGGAACATAAAAACCCTGGCATAGAGGCGCGTCAATTGCATTTGATAGTGCAACACTGAGTACAGTCGTACCTGTGTTAAATTAATAGGCTAACTTTATGTATCAGGATTCAGGATTACGGGCTAATTTGATATTTTAATAAATTAACGAAAAAATATTATTATAGGTAACCTGATTTAAATAAATTAAATGAAACCATCAATCGAGCTAGTAGATTTATTTTATTATTCATCAATAATCAAATTCAGAACTTGAATATTCAACTGCAATGTCTGCTCATGAACGCTTCAAACTCGGTACTTCTTTCCCAATCCCATAAAATTCAACACTTAGAAAGTGACAAATTTTTTAAAATAGGTAGTTGAAACAAACCACAGCTAATTTTCATAGTGGACTGTACTATACGATAAACATGTCAGTCAATTTGACAACCTTTGTCGGAAACATTATTCAATGAAAATATTGTCCGAACCCTTAGTATTTCTCTTCGACAAATACTTTAACACATTGTGAACCACTTTTCTTTCACGACTATAAAAATATTTTAGCAATTTAATTCATAAAACCAATTGCGCACATTTAAAATAAAGTTTGTTTACACTTTGACAGCAATAAACTGACATGCAAGGTGACATGTCAATGAAGTTTTCAGTTACTGTTGCCATTAAAAGAAATTAGTACCATTAGTTTTCCGCAACATGGCGAGGGTTTTTATGTTCCTGGTCAGGCTATAAATGAGATATTTTCTGCCAGCCGCAGCCCTACACAGTTTGGTTAAAGATAAATACACCGTAGGCGCCTTAATTATCACTAAACCCACCCGTGACGTCACGGCAACGACACTGATTGCTCCCGGCGCCAATTAGGCCTTTTCAATCAGTACTCCGGTAACCTGCATGCTCAATTCTCGGATGCTGACGTCAACAAATTGGTCTGCTCTGTTTGGTTCTTGATAAATGAGGAGGAGGCATTTAGTTTTGGGTGGAATGTGAATGGAAACTGCTAGAATTCCTAAAGAGCAAGGTATTTAACCTACTTTTCCCTACTGTCCTGCCAGTGGCCTTGAAGACCTATAGAGAAAAAACGTTAACAAGACAGTAGAGGACTATAAAGGTATTCCTCATTTCGCGAGCTAATTTTAAAGGGCATTAAACAGAATTTTGTGTATAAAGGCAGAGCAAACTAGTCGTGCCTTCTGTTGCTTATTAAAGTGGGTAAAAGTGTTTATTTTCCTACAAGATGTGCTTTGGCAAACGTAGTGGAATTCCCCGTTGCGAAAGAAGAAAATGTACTATGCTTTGTTCACCTAGGCTAGCAAGCTTTCAATTATTGTTCACGTTCAACAACAGACTAGGGCACTAGGCATAGAATACTCTGTTTTCGGTTAGTATTTTTTTCCCACTTGGTGGTCCGATGTTCTGGGAAGGTGCCTGGATGCGAGTAGCGCAGGACCGGTTATTGTGGAATTCAGCTGAGCTGAAACGAACGAACGAACGAATATTTTTTTGTAAATACACATTTTTATACTGCGCCATCTTGTCGAAAACTAACGAAGTATTAAATCGAATCTATTTAATGTTCTAGAACTAGCCAATATTTTTTTTTAAAGAAATATTGCAACCAAAAATTCCTTATATCCTCACATTTTACAAAAGTTATAGGCCACAAGTACAACCACGCACAATACTTATTAGCCACACAATACTTCTCCGATTTCCTACAGAAACATCGAACTTTCCCGTTCCCTGGTGCCCCCAATACAAAAACCCTTTCAAACACCTCACAATGGATTTTGTGACAGGGAATTATCGCGGCGACCCCCAAAATGGGGTACAATAGAGGCTTTTTAGGGTCCCGTACTGAAGGGAAAAACGGGACCTTATTATTAGGGTTCCATACCTTAGGGGTCCGTACCCAAAGGGAAAAACGGGAACCTATTATTAGGGTTTCATATCCCAGGGTTCCGTACCCAAAGGGTAAAAACGGGACCTTTGACTAAGACTTTGGTGTCCGTCACCAGGCTGTACCTCCTGAACCATGATACTCGTAGCTAGACAGAGATGATGTAGGTATTTATATAATTATTGCCTAACACTTCACTAACATTACTTTTAAGATTATAAATTGTATCCTACTAACTATTATGAACTGTAAAATTGTTTGAAATAAAAGTCATTAATATTATTAAAACAACAAATACTTACTAAAAATAGAATAAAATAAATATTCAAAGGATATTATTATGAATATGAAATATAATAAAATGTATAGGAGTCCCTATACAACAAACGTAATTGTTTGCCGTTTTTTGCTCGATATAAAAAAGAGCAACATGTAGGTAGACGCTCAGGTGATCCGTCTGCTCGTTTGCCTCCTATCACATAAAAAAAAAAAAAAAGACGCTTGAAATTATTGATTGAATATTTAGTTTTTCACTTTAAAAATAAATATTTAAATATAATATCCCATGCAACAACAAAAGCGTCATACAGAACCTTTCGCCCACAATTCCGACTCGCACTTGGTCGGCTTTTTAGCGACTACCGTATTTGACATTTCAGAAGTTTCGTTTTTTATAGCAGATTGATAATATCAGTTCCACAATGGATATGTTGGAATAGATAGGATGAAAGCGGACTGTCCCTGACAGATTGATTGAAACGTTCGGTTCGTGTGTCCTGCTATAATTCGACGCACTCAATCGCGTTGGCCGGTTAACGTGCCTTCCGAAACACAGGGGTTGTTTCTTTTTTGTACTTTTTGTGGGAAAATAGCACCTATTACAATATACAGGGTGTTATTTTCATGCTGGCTCAGACAAAAACGCATCAAATGCTTCAAGTTTCCCCAACTGATGTTCAAAATTTGAACATAAAACAATTCTTTTCATACAAATTTTCGTCAGTAATCAGCCAAAGTAATTATGTGGAAGTAATTTTTTATGTGATTTGGCATATTGTTCCTGTTCTTACATTGATTTGATGCTGCTTTCTTAAGCAGCATCAAATCTCTTAAGTTTGTTACGCCACTTACACACCAGTCACATTAGGATTATATTTTTGTTGCAAGACATCACTTATCATCATCAACAGCCTGTATAACACTTTAGTGGAGGGTTTTGCCATAATCTCCAGTCTCCACACTTAGCAGACGGGTTGGAGATCGCAGATTTATGCTGAGTTGCACCACCTAGCTTTAATCGTAACTATAACGATAACCGGTGTATTTTACCTAAAAAATACTTTATTTTTTATTTTTATTTTTAACGTTTGTTAAAGTCAAACTAAGATGGTGCAACCCAGTCTCAATGTTTATCAGAGAGCGCTTAAAACAGCACCTATAATAGACTAATAAATAAAGTGCTTAGCATTGAATGCCAAACTTTGTTAGCACGCAATATTTAGTGCTGTGATAATTCAGCTACTAACCCAGCGGTCGCGGTTTCGATCCCCAAACAGTGCAAACATTTGTTTGCGTTAACATGTTAATGACTCTATGTGTCCTATAATAAATATTAATCACAGATTAATTACTTGAAATTCAGGTTTATCTAAAAACTAGCGGCCGCCCGCGAATTCGTACTCGTGGATCCCGTTTCCACCCCCTTAGGGGTTGAATTTTGCAAAATCCGGCCTTAGTGAGCACCTACGTTCTAAAAGGAACTCCCTTGCATTGCAAAATTTGAGACTCTTAGCACTTGTAGTTTCTGAGATTTCGTGATGAGTGAGTGAGTCAGTCAGTCAATCAGTCAGTGACCTTTCGCTTTTGTAGATATAGATTATGATACAAAGCTGACCCGGCAAACTTCATACCTCCTATAAATATGTCATCATCATCATCATCATAATTTCAGCCATAGGACGTCCACTGCTGAACATAGGCCTCCCCCAATGACTTCCACATCGCACGGTTGGTAGCGGCCTTCATCCAGCGCTTCCTGCTACCTTTATCAGGTCGTCGGTCCACCTTTTGGGTGGACGTCCCATGCTGCGTTTTCCGGTACGTGGCCTCCACTCCAACTGTGCGATATGGAAGTCATTGGGGGTGACCTATTCAGCAGTGGACGTCCTGTGGCTGAAATGATGATGATGACGATGATGATGTAGATAATGAAAATGATTAAAAAATTCAAAAAATACTAATGATACGACAAGTTCATCCAGTGTCTAAGTAGCTCAGTGGGAAGAGAGGTCGCCCGGCAAGCGGAAGGTCGTTGGTTTGAGTCCCGCCTTGGGCAGTTCGATTTTTTCAAGTTTATTTTAAAAATACTTATGATTTTTTTTTATTTCCTGAAGAGAAGAGTCGTATTTTGGACAACAATATTTAGTTTTTCAATTTCAAACATGCTTTAGAACCTCAAAACTTATTTTACAAGGAACTCTATTAACCCCACGACCGGTTGGCCGTATTTTGTTCAACTTATAATGGAAAAACTAACTCTGAGTTCCTTCGGTCATTACTTCTTGTCGATACCGCGTCCGATAGCATTTGTTTTGTTTACGGCTTATTTGCTAGCTGTACTAACTAGAGTTTTTGTGTAGTTCTGTTAAAGTCCGCGATAAAAGGAGAATCCTCGTTAATTTGCAACCTTTTCGATTGTGTTTTGTTTTGGCTCTATAAACTGGAAGTTTTTTTTTTGTTTTCGACTTTTTTGCTGGCCGTACTCACCAGAGTATTCCGGAGAATCCCCATTAATTGGTAATATTTGGCGTTTCTTTTTTGTTTTTTATTGGTAACTACTTTGGTCCTTTTATATGGAAGCTTTTTTTATATTCGACTGTTTTGCTGGCTGTACTAACCAGAATCCATACAACCGAATACAAATACCAGAAAGGCAAAATTATATTCTCGGTCATTTTGCTGAATCCATAACGCAGTCCAATAATTCCGAAAGATCTTAATTAAACCGTTAAGCCATAAGGCTAGTATGGGCAGGGTTCCATTATAGCATGAGTTACGACCAACGCCTCCCGAATCGATACCCGTTTACCCTGGATTTTTAGGTCAGTGTGGAAACGTATGGAATGTTACTCAGATTGTAGGATTTGTTTGGGAAAATTTAGGAAAGGTTATACACGCCCGTATTCACAAACGATGCTTGCTTAAGTGAAGCAGCAAATAGAACGCACAGCGTTGAATAGAGCTCTGTGATTGGTTCGTGTATTACCCTGTGCGTCCACGCGCACTTAAGACCTCATAGTAATGTTTGTGACTACGGGCGACATACTCCTAATTATGCGAAGAGTGGAGCAGGCTTAATGCATTGTCCACATGGAATTAATTTAATTTCAAGTGGATTTTTTCAAACTACGAGGTAAGAAACCAATTTTATCATTTTTGAGTTTCGAGTCATTTGGGCTTATACCAGGGATGCACGAGTTACTAGGAGCAGGGGCCACTCGAGCAGATGATAAAAGCCAGCCACAGAAAATAAAAACAACTGAATACAGATTTCGTTCGTTCGTCCGTTCGTTCGTTCGTTCGTTTCAGCTGAAAGACGTCCACTGCTGGACAAAGGCCTAACCAAGGATTTCCTCAAAGACAGGTCCTCCCACCTCCTGCGACCCTCACCAGATCGTCAGTCCACCTAGTGGGAGGCCTGCCCACGCTACGTCTTCCGGCTCGTGGTCGCCACTCAAGCACATTCCTGCCCAAACAGCCATCAGTTCTGCGAGCTGTGTGCCGCGCCCATTGCCACTTGATTTTAGCGGTTCTGTGGGCTATGTCAATCACTCTGGTTCTCCTACGAATCTCCTCATTTCTGAATAAAGATTTAGATTGTTTTAATTTCGCTATTTTTATTAGGCCGTTGCAGCGCTGGCGGGCCGCACTTACTGTTCTGGAGCCGCAATTTCTGCATCCATGAGTTATACGTTTTTTTTTAATTTTTGTTGTAAAATACTAACAAATCGTCAAAGAGTTGAGAAGAATAATAATTTACTAAATAAACGTACTTTGTGTTACATAAATCTACTTAACTAGGTATATCTACCGTTGTCAACCTACATACATAATGTATACATACGAGTCTCATACATAAACATGTTAACGCAGGATATTTGACCTATCGAATAGGTACTTAGGCGAATTACCTTCTTGCCGCCGTCCTTTCTTCATTTTTGCACGGTATTGCGCTGATAGGGTTGCCATTTGATTGTATAAAGAAAATAAATAAATAACATTTTGTAATGGTCAGTTTTCCAGCGGTATGGAATCAAAAATGAGGAGATCCATAAAAGAAGCAAAGAAACCGACATGGGCTATGTCGGTTACCTTGCTTCTTTGCTTTGCAGAATTGTCAAAATCATATGGAAGTGACCAGGACACATAGCTCGTAGGACTCCTCAACTGACACGGCCGTAGGCCATTGGGACAGAAAAGTTCTCGAGTGGCGACTACGTGCTGGAAAACGTAATGTAGGCGGGCCTAACATTCAGAAAACCGACGATTTGGTCGTTCACGGGAAACACCTGAATGCGATCAGGGTAGATAAGAACCGGGCGTTATGGAAATCCTTGAGAAGGGCCTTTGTTCAGCAGTGAACGTACTTTGGCTTAGATTGATGTACTCCTAGCATTATGTTGTGAGTAGTGTGAGGTAGGGAATAAAGATAAATGACATTTAAAAGCTTCTTGATAGCAACTTTTAACTTTTTTGAGATTTGATGATTTGTTAGAAAAAAAATAAACAAATTATTGACATTGACTGTGACAACCCTACAGTCTCAAACGAGCCGTTCAATAGAATAGAGAGGAAAGTGAAACAGCCCAATATATTAAGCGACCGGGGGTTTGTATAAAACAAGACATAATGTAATTAGGTGGGCTTATGCCGAAACCTTCTACGAATTCTATTAATTCGTAAATAAATGAAGCACTGAGTGAATAAAATATTAACGCCCGTATTCACAAACATTACTATGGTCTCACAGTGCGCGTGGACGCACAGGGTGACACATGAACCAATCACAGAGCTCTATTCAACGCTGTGCGTTCGATTTGCTGTTTCACTTAAGCAGGTATCGTTTGTGAATACAGGCGTGTGCATCAACAATAATATTCTTCTGTCTTCATGTGGCCTCTCTCTCGTTCTCGTGTGGTCTTCATTTTGGCTTAAACGAACGAAGATAAAAAACTAGTACCAATACAAGTATGGCGAAGTATTTAAAGTGCATCCACGTACGTAGAATTTCATATCCGGCGTGGAAATTCGGGAGCACCCGTGTGGTGTTGAAACGTTTTCATAAAATAGCTGCATTTCTGTATACGGCTAATTAGAATTTTTGGACTAACTTCTAGGTGTTATTTAATTGTTGTGATTTTATAGACGTTCTTAATAATTATACTCGGATAAATGTGTATAGTTAACAAACACAAAGGTTATTCCTACAGTTTGATCGATAAAAAATTCTAATAAATCCAATTTTCCGGTAACATAATTACAAAGATTTATTATTCTGAGCTTTCAATTCTGTCATTTTATTAATATTTAAAGCTGGCTGAAAATATTTTATATTACGAGTATAAGAAAATTACTTTTTAGATATTGGGTGCGAGGTCAAGAAAGATGTTTTCACGAAGCTCACTACTATTTCCTACGTCATGCTTTACCCTTGAACCAAGAGGATCGCTAAATGAAAACCTGGGTAGTAACAAGGAGCAGAATAACAGTTCCTCGATATTACACAATCATCATCACAGCACAGAAATTGGAAAACTTCTTTTTATACCAGTTGCAGTCTAAGAGTGTTTAGCTTAGCTCACAGAGCTAACACAGTTTCCCATATTATTAGTCTTTGTTTAGGCTGAGTTTCACCACCTAACTTCGACCGTAACTTTGACGATGACCGATGTTTTTTGTACTATGGAGTTTGACACATTTTTGACGTTTGTCAAAGTTAAAGTAAAATGGTGTAACTCAGCCTTAGTTTGCACTCGAATTCATACGCAACTATGGAAAACCGCGTCAGCTATGAGAGCTAAACTACATAGCTTAGATCTTGCTCTGCAAACGGCAAAATAGTTTGACGAGAACATTGCATCTCCATTAGGTTTCCATTAGGATTTTATGACCTAAGGACAGAACCTTAAAAAAACAATTCGATTCGGTTCGATTAAGGTATATAAGATGCCTTTGGCGAATCATAGTCATAAAATCAAGGTCGTGACCTCAGATGTGACCTAAACAATCACGTACTAGAAGAAAACAGAAGAAAAAGCTCAACTCAACTGGCTCGTGACCAAACCACACATCAACTCATCGCTCCAACAGTAAATAACAAGCAAACGTCCTGAAAAACGACCAAAACTAAGCCCCAAAACAATTAAACCCAACAAAACAACGAGAAAACGTACAAAAGAATCAGAAATCAGGTTTTATCGGGATCATTTCACCTGCACGGTACTTAGGAGGAATCCGATACGATGGCCGACATTTGTCTTCTTAATGGCTGTTCTTACTAACCTTTTGCCTTAGAAAAATAACTTGTTTTATACGCCCGTGATTTCGGGAAGGCCCTTTTTTATTTTGCGGGTACGAATCAGTGAACCGCTGTAATCAACGTCGCGGATCGAGAATTTTGCTTGAACAAATAAAGCGGTGACAGAAAGATGTACTTATTCTTCCTATTCGTTACGCTCTTGGCAGAGCGGTCGTGGTCACTTTGAGGCGTTGTTCACATCGGTTGTAGAGGTGGATACAACTCTCCGCACGATCTCCCGCCATCTCTCTCTGTTGGCACACTGTCTGGTGCAGTCACATACGCTGTCTCGTATGTGACTTGCCGATTTCACTTGGTCGGTCCAGCACATTGGTGACCTTCCACGCCACGAAAGATGTACGTTTGATTGGATCCAGTTTGGATTGGGCAGAATAGTTCTCGAGTGGCGACCACGGGCCGGAAGACGTAGCGTGGGAAAACCTCCCACTAGGTGGACCGACGATCTGGTGACAGTCGCGGGAGGAACTCGTCATGGAAATCCTTGGGAGATGCCTTTGACCAGCAGCGGACGTCATTTGGCTGAAACCACGACAACGACAGATTGGATCCGTTTTTGACCTATTATTTCAAGTGTTCTAAATGGTCTATTTATGTATCTATATTATAAATATCCTAGAAGGTAAGTACATATAACGTTATGTGCACACAAATAAATAAGCAAGGTAAAAAAATTACAAAATATACGTTTCGTATTGATGCGTTCTGCCCGTGCGGGTACGAGCAAGGAACGCAAACCGCAACGCTGACAGATTGCCTTGTCACGACCGCTAACAGTCGATTGTTTTGCCCGGACCGCAGACCGTTGCCCTGATCGAGAATGTTGTTTATACATCTTGCGGGCTGCGTTCACTTTGTCCTGGCCGTAGACACAGGACACATACAAAGTGGCAAATCCTTAAGACTAAGTATCAGTTTACCACACAATAAAATCACAAACAGCTACCAGCATTCAGCAAACGTTAAACGATACGGTTGAAATTGCTATAAAGTCTTACGTAAGTGAATAACTGCATACGAATGCCGTGTAAATTCTGTGTACAAACTTTGACAGTTGGAAAACTGCAGTAGCTGAATTATGGCCCACAGGGGCCGTATATTACGCTTAGGCCGAGCCTGTTTCGCTAAGGAGATTTGGGCCTTATACAACCAATGTACGGTAACTTGTGAACTGAGGTGTTTATTTGCATCCAGTGTAGACTTTTAGGATAAAGTCATAAGCTTGGATGCGAAATGGGCTTAAAATGGGAAAAGAATAACGTTTTACTTTTACTTGACTTGAGTTGATTTATAAAGTGGATAAATGAAAAGATCTTAGGCTGGGTTGCACCATCTTATTTTAACTTTTACAAACGTCAAAAATCTGTTAAACTCCATACAAAAAGCTCCGGTTATCGTTATAGTTACAGTCAAAGTTAGGTGGTGCAACTCAGCCTAAGACTCCAAAGTTAAGCTGGATTTATATTTGTTTGACGTACTTATTGTGTCTAGACGCATCAGAACGGAATCAGAGCCTCTGAAGTCAACGATTTATAGCTAAAGGAGCTAAAAATCAATCACATCATAAATTTTTCGAAAAAAAAAATACTGTTAATTTTTTTTTAAAATACATGACTAAGGCTGGGTTGCACCATCTTACTTTAACTTTGACAAACGTCAAAAATCTGTCAAACTTCATACAAAAAGCACCGGTTATCGTCAAAGTTAGGTGGTGCAAATCAGCCTAAGATTTTTTTGTATTTTTAAATACTGTTGTCCTAGCACCCGATTCCAGCTTGACGTTGACTTCTAGGACACCCTGTATATTTTTATGTTCCTACTACTCTCTATGTACAGACCAAGAGTTTAGCTTAGCTTACATAACTGACACATTTTTCCAGTGGTTGCATAATTATTAACAAACACAACAGGATAGTTCATAATATCTAAGTTTTCCCCTATTTAAGGGGTCGCCCTCGCGCATTTGATACAGTATTTTATTTTCTATACGGATCAATTCCATGCGGGCGAAGTGGCGGGCAAAAGCTAGTTTTAAGAAGAAATACCTTGATTAGGCTATTGAAAACTCTTACATTCAACTTGCCTAGAGTTTGTTGGTTTGTATGATGCAACTTGTATGATTATTGATTACCCGTTCAGAAAATGCAGCAATTTTAAATTCAGTACGTTACACTCCGCGAGTCGGTGCAAACTACAAAAATTCTCCCAATACCCGCTCTGCTGATGTCGGATCAAATAATAGTGAGTATTAGGGCGAAAAATATCACGTCAAATATATTTGTGCCGGTCCGGCCCGCGTTGCAGCGATACCGGGTGGTGTAAGTGTTGAGAAATGGGTTAGGAAATAGGATTACATACATTTTGAGAGTTCTAACTTGGACAGCAGTGCTAGTCTTAAATCAGCAACTTTGTAGATGACGTCATGCTTTTTGGTGTAACGCCACAATTTTTAGACAAGAAGAATATATTATTTTCAGCTCATAAACCATGATTAGAAGCGGGCTTTAGCTATTGAAAGGAGACCAAAGTCTCACATGTTGTAATAGCTTATTTTGGTTTTACTGCAGTTTAGTACTCTATACACCAAGACCGCCGTCAGCCTGAATATAACAAGCTGGCTTCTTGGAACTACATTTTAATCCCATTTTGTAACTGTCTTTGTAATCATCATCATCATCATCATCATCATCATCATCATCTTCATCATTTCAGCCACATGCCGTCCACTGCTGAACATAGCCTCCTTCACCAAATGAATTCCACATCGCCTAGTTCGCAGCGGCCTGCATCCAGCGCCTTTATGAAGTCGTGACCTCCACTCCAGAACCCCCTGTTGCTGGTCTCAAAATGGGATTTGTTTCCCATATTAAATCCAGTAACAAAATCTAGCAATACTTCTGCTTTTGGCTTCGTAATGGGATTTTTCCCCATATTTAATCAGTCCCCAAAATATAGCTAAAAAGTGGTCCAAAGGGCCCAAAGTTGCCTTCCGCTCGTCGCACACGCACAACCACATTACAGATTCCTCTCACACACAAGTTCGATACAGAAAATTGAGTTGCACACTCAAAGCCGCCGGGTAAAATATTTCTCGGCCACTCCTGGAGGGCACAAATTATAAATGAGCACAAGTTTCTGGGGTTGAAAACGTTAAAGTCAATGATAAGGGGAGGATTGGTAGAATCATCTTGTTTATGTCACGCATTATACTCGAACATAACACCGTAAAATTGCGAATTCCGTCAGATTATAATCTGACGTAGTTAGATTACAATGTACAAGTAACCCAACCCAACACGTTACACTGTTAGTTTACAATCTCACGTGATAATTTATTTATATACTGACGGGGTTCACAATTTCACGGTGACACATATTATACCTTAGGTACATCTAAATCAGTTCAATGGCGTGAAAAGGAATTTATTTATAAGTATGGAAAAGACCTAATTGATTCGTGATTTTTTTTATTTTTGTTTGTAATAATGATTTTATCAGTGACATTTTTTTCACTCTTAATTAGACTGGAAATACAGCAGTTAATATTTCCATCTATAATTATTTTACATACAATAGAGCTCAAAAATTGGTGAAAATAACTAAGATGGCTGAATGAAAAACAACTTTCCACAAACCGAAACCGCACAGTATTTATACACAACGTTGAAGAATTCCCGACAGCATAAGTCTACGTATGTCAGAGATATTTGAAGAATGTAAGTTATGTCTGCAATCCAGTTGGTACTACATTTTTCATTTCATCTAGAGCCACGGTGCAAGTCCGAGCATGAAGGTACAAAAATGTATAAAATTCTAGGCTTCTAGCTTTTGCCCATGACTTCGCCCGCGTGAAATTTTTTCAGTCACAGAAAAACTTTATCGCGCGAGGTTCTGTGTCAAAAACTGGGATAAAAACTATGCTATGTCTTTTCACGGGACTCAAACTATCACTATGACAAACATCAAAATCGGTTCAGTGGTTTAGGCGTGAAAGTGTGACAGACAGAATTACTTGCACATTTATAATATTATTAGTAGGAATTTCCACAAATTCTTGTATTCTGTAACTTGATACTGTGGGGAGTAAATAAAATACTTCGCTGAATTTAAAGATTACGTTTCTCTCAATTGGAATTTATTTTCATTTGCTGTTATTTCATGATTTATCTGAAGCTCAGTGTTGGTTGTTATTTTTATTTTTGAAGCTGGCAATTCGTGTTTCAGACTCTTAAATAGATTTTTACTGTTATAGGCATTCTTTGGTAAAAAAAGCACTGCATAGTAACATATTTGCGTAGCATTTTTATACTAACGAGAACATAAATTATTTATATTGAAATTGGAAGAGAACTAAACATATTTTTTTCTCTCATTTTAATTGTTTTGTTGATCAAAAGTAATTAAAAGTTTAAAACACATCAGCGAAGTTTTGATATTTAAACAATTTGTTTTAAACAATTTTTTTGTTCGGTCCAGTATGTAATTAACACTTTTTCTTTACGATGAAGCCTAGACTGTAAACTGTTTGTATACCTATTACAAATAAATAAATTTGATAAAATTAAATATGTAATACAATTATTATTTGAAATTATGATTACAATGATTGAATTCGTCATAAAACCATCCCATAACACAATTATGGTACAAATTTAACCCTCAAATTCGGCCCCTCGTTCAAATGGTCCGTGCGAAAATCTAATATTCCATTTTCTTATAAAATATAGCGTCCGCTAGACAAATACTGTAGCTACAATTTGTTAATTAAATTCAACGCTTCGTCTGTCCAGCGAAAAGTAACTCTAACAATTACGTACAGAGTACACTTTTCTTTGTTCACCGTGACATAAATGATCCCCTCAAGTTAGACTAAGGCAATCACAAGGAATTAGGGGACGCTGTGACAAGCTAGCTCATAAATTGATAGGAGGAAAACGTGTTTGTTAAGAGATATCATTATACTTTACTTGATACTGCAGATAAATGGGGCTAAAAATAATTGATGCAGAAATAGCAGTTCTTGTTTTTATTTTCGACAACATCAGGTTATACATTTTTGTCGTCCCGGTGGTGGTAGGGCTAGCTATATTTGGGACGTGTATTTAAATGCCCTGGAAATTTGAATTTAAGTTGCAAAATAGGACTCATTACAACTATACAAGATAACTATTCTATAACGTGTTTTAGCTTAAAGTGCTGTGTTTTTCTATGTGCCTAGTGATCCTCACAATAGGAAATAAACAGTGAGGTGAAGTCAAAGTTTATTCCAATGCTTCTGCACTTTTTCACAAAAAACTATGCATAATATAAAATATAAATTATAAACAAATTACTGCTATCAAAAACCTTGAAATACTTTGTACATTTTCTATGTATTGATGCTATTATAATACGCTTTTAATGTGTTCGCTTCAAGTACTGATTATTATCACATTGTAATTGTAGTGATAATCACGTAGCACGCACAGGGTTAAAGTTTTGTTCGGTACCAAATGTTTTGTCCAAACAATACGCACGCATTATTTTGCAATTACGTAAACAGTAATATACGAATGTGAAAGTTGATGTAGTTTTTTGTTGACACGTAACTTCGATTTGACAAATTTACACGAGCGCTTTCACATTTAGGCGGGACAGACGCGCTGCTGAAAATTTCATACTATGTGACAGCGAATATATGCCTTCACATTATAAAAACGCCGCTGCCGCGCTGCTATCGCTTCTAACGTCCTAATATGAAATCGCTCTTGAAAATTATAGACTTCTTATAGGTCGATAGTTTGGTCGGGCTGTTAATCAGTATGAACATTAAGGAAGTACGCACATTACACCGATTTGGTATCAGCTGATTCCTTATATAAATTGCAAGCTGTGCAAACTATAGGCCGACTAAAAACTATTCCCACATCTCGTTCACATCGCTGCAACTCCTGTGTAGCTCGGATATCTACAGCTTGACCGCCAATGAAGGTCAAGTTTGTCAGTATCCAAGGATATAATATTACGTAGCTGAGCCGATCTTGGGGGGGGAATTGCCTATACTCGCCACGCTTGGCAGGCGGGTTGGCGAGCGCAGTTTTTTTAAGGTTTCGCACGTAGACGCTGCTGCCCATCTCGTGCTACAGGATTTAGTCGCCTCTTACGACACGCCTCCTGTTGGCGGTGGGGAATGGTATTCTTTACGGCCGTCCCCACAGGCACCTTTGGGGGAGGCCTATGTTCAGCAGTGGGCGTCCTATGGCTGAAATGATGAGCCGAACCTACTATTCCTACCTCGTGTATGCTACGAGCTTCCATCTCAACTCGGCCAGTTGACGGGAGCCCCAATTATTGAGATAAATCGCACCTATGGGGCCGCACTGACGGGCTATTTGCCTAGAGGATACCTAGTGGATTCCTCTTTGTTTTATTGTTTCCAAGAATAGCTTTTACCTTTAGAATGATGCACGTGTAAGGTATTTGTTGGGTGGAAAATGTAAAACTTTTTTTACCCACAACGGGAATGAACTTTACCTGATTAATATTGATGATTGAGCCAAGAACGAAGCGAGGTTCACCAGGAACCCTCAACCATATACGAACTGGAACTTACCTCCAAACTGCCGAAACAATAATGCTAACATTGTTGTTATGGCGACCGAGTTGGATAAAATGGTGGCAGCTAACCAGGCGGACTTAGAACAAGCTGTGATACCTAACCAAACCGAGCTGAAGATTTTCTCTCAAGGACCTCTGGGTTTAAAACTGATAATAATGTCACTAATCTGTAGACTCTTATTAGGTACTTGTAGGAGAAACAAATAATGTTTTGCCTTTCATTATAACGATACCTTTTGCTTTACCTGTATTTATCATAATTTTATTTCAAAGTCCCATTGCTTAATTTATCAGAGTAGGTAAATAGAATATTTCATCCCAAATTATCCTGATGATTTAAAGTTGTCAATGAGCCTACGAGTACATTAATGAACGGACGAAAGCACATCAATCTAAACACTGTAGCATTTTATTTAACAGTAATAAGTGCTATTTTCCAACAAAAATGTCAAGTCTTATGTGCACTCGATTCATATTTCCTGTGATGCTGTTTGTGAAATATTTATATCGAAAAATGTTTGCAAGAATTTCGGCCTCCCAACGCACCCAACTCTAATTAACTTTTAAAAATAAACCCCCATAATTACATTTCAAATCGTCGACTAGGGAGGGAGTAATCCACGGAATCCTTAAGATAAAAATTTCTAAAAGGAAAAGCAAAAGAAAAATTTCACGATTCTGGTAAAAGTTACAAAAGGCAGCGAGTTTTGATGTGCTGAAAGAATACGGTTATCTTGTTTATTTTTTGCAATAAATATTTTTCTTATAAAGCAACAGGGTCTGGACACAATCTCACTCAAAATGTACTCTCACGAAACCGTATCATTATCAAAAATACATGTTTGTAAAGCTTCCAAGTAACGCCCACTTCGAGTGGCGACCACAAGCTGGAAGACGTAGCGTGGTGGGCAGGCCTCCTACTAGGTGGAACGACGATCTAGTAATTGTCGCGGAGAGCCTGGATGCGGGCAACGCAGGACCGTTCATTGTGGAAAACCTTGGGGGAGGCCTTTGTCCAGCAGTGGACGTCATTTCACCGTTCTGTCTCCGGTCATCATAATATCCTTGAGTATTTTTTTACTATTGGCTAGAATGGCTTTGACAACAAATTAATGTCAATCTGTCAAAAGGTCTGGTGAAGATCGCGCATCGGGATGCGGGCAGCGCAGGACCGGTCGTTGTAAAAATCCTTGGGGACGCCTTTGTCCAGTAATTTATTTATTTATTTATTTACTAATGGACGTTATTTGGCTAAAACGAACAAACCATGCAAAAATCCTTCGTTAAATTCGTTACGCACCTGAAAACTGTTCCAGTATCTCAAGTACAGTCTTGACATGACTAGCGGGTGAGTCCTCAAGTACGCATATTTGGAATTCAGACGACACGGAGAGCTAAACAAACAAGCAAACGTTAAGCAATTAAGGCCTGAATGCCGTGGGTAAAAGGTGCATATTTTATGAGCACCAGCTGTCGTATTTATTTCTGTGTCAGTTTGTTCCCCAACTCGATGAAAAAGTAAAAAGTCAAACAGTGAACTTTGGAGTTTTTAGACGATAAAATCTCAATGTATTTTTAGTTTTCTTTTTCAGTCTATTAATGTTAATGTAAACTTCAGAACTCAATTATTCAAATAATTTACTTAAGATGTTTTATGTAAGGTAAATAGAATTAAAAAAGCTTGTGTTATTATGGATTGTAGATAGCTTAGTACTAGTATACCTACCTAGGTATGTTCTACTCTTAGTTAATGATAATGATGAAATAACGCAGTGGCTAGGAACCCAGTGACTAAGCTAGATGTCACTCTTAGATATTTTCTTGTAATCAGGGTGGCGAGACTTACAGCACCTATTTTAATACAGTCCGATATTTTTATTTTACTAATATTTGTTAGGATCAAAAAATAAGCATAATCTGCTTGTATTACTTTACGCGTTAAAAGTGTTAAAATTTGTTCTCTGATGCCCACGGTACAAGCTTTAAACTCAATATGGGTCAATTTCCCAAACACATTTTTTGAGCGGCGTAGCTGAAAATCATATGTTTTTTATGACATAGAACTTTGATTTTTTTTTAAACGAAAATATACAGAGGTTCCATTTTGAGGACAACATTATTAATGAGTATTTTCTTTTACAAATTCGACAAAAAATAATTGAACTAAGCGTTTCTAATTTTGGTGCAGTGTCCACATCCTTAATTTCTTACAATATGTATTTTTTTAGCTGAAGATCAAAACAGAACTTAGGGAAAAAGTATATTTTTGGATTATACAATCTATCTATTATCTAAGATTACCAAATTAAGCAAGTTTCCCAAATAACTGTGATTAAGTCACGTCCTTAAGTTTTGTCCGCGAAAAATTTATGATTTTGGTGTCAATAATGAAATAGCTCGTCAGTTTCTTTAAAGATCAAACAGGATTTAAACACTCCCATCATTCGTTAGGTTTAGTACCGCCCCCGCGAGCAGTGACGGCAGACGGGTGCAAGACCTCTGCGTCTTCCCGCCAAAAAAGTAAATGTGTTGTTTTTTTTTAAACGGACAACAATTCTGCAATTTTGGTGTCTTTTTGTATAAGATTTCTAAGCTATTCTTTTTAGTTGAATTCCTCGTATAATGTAAAGGAACTGTTTTCATACCATGTGTTAAAATGTTATTGTTATATTTAAAACAGATTTCATATAATTTAGCTTTTTCAACGAGAATCTAATTTTGGTGAGTCAATTTTGGTGTTTTTGGTGGTGCACCAAAGCATTTTTAACCGACTTAACTCCGTCAATTGTGAACCGATTTTCAAAATTCTTTTTTTGTTCTATAGGGTACACTTATGTGGTGGTCCCATTGTCACCAAGTCAGGATCTAATGATGGGATCCTAGGGAAATCGAGAGTAAACCTCAAATTTTGTAGGAATGCAGTACGTTTTCTAAAGTTATTCAAGTAGTCATCATCTAATGTTGATGAGATGATGATGGAAGGTAAAACTCCTTAACGCTTAGGAGTTGGAGGATAATTCTTTAAATATTTTAGGTAGGTATGTACATACAGTTGTATTATTTCAGGTATTTAAGATGAGCTGATGACGAAAGGTCAAACAACATAAGTTAGGAGTTAGATGATACTCAATACTCATTTGTTGATACATACATTGACACATGATACATTGATACTTTTTAGTTGCCGATATTTAAAGTAGGGAGCCTGTATTTTGCTAGGAAGATTATTTACACTTGGATTGTAATTAAGACTATAATTTTCCATTACAAAATGGATAATTATAGTCTTAATCACATTAAACATAGGTACTGTCCCTCTTCAGTGACAATAACAAGGACTAATCAACTAAAAAGAATGAAAAAAAATAATTTTAACAAAAAAATTAAAACCGACGCCAAAAATCACTTAAAAGTAGAAAATAAGTACGTCGTTATTTATTTATTAGGACAATATACCATGATTAATATTTTTGGAGTCGGTGCTGGTAAATTTAAAACCATTTCTTGAGCTTGGCACTAAGATATGACCGACTGATAGCATATTTTCTAATTTTGGTGCTTTAATATAAATTTTGGTGTTCTCTTAATTTTGGTGTAAGGAAAATCTAAAAAACTACTGGACAAAATTTAATGTCTTAATCATTTTAGAAACAGTATAAGTTTCCAATAAATTTGATCTATAATAATTAAAGAATAAAAATACACAAATAACAATTTCCACCAAAATTAGGCAAAAATATGCACTTGTTGAAATTCACCCATATCTTAAAATGGCCAAGAATAAACCAATCTAAATAAATTCTACTCCAATTTCACAGCGAGTTCACCTTGCACCATTTACAAACAAAAGCATCTGTCGAAAGGAAAACGATCCGCACTTCTCAGATTGCTTGAGATGTCGTTAAGTCTGGGTCAGACTACGTTCCATCTACGTTCCATTTACATTCCAGTGAAATCGTCCAATGAAAATGTAATTATTAAAAATTATACCCTTAATCGTCGTGGTCCAATGTCAGACGTTATTGACATAGCCGTTCGGTAAAGTCTGAAAATGTTTTAATTTAAAGATTAGGATTTGCTTTCGATAATTTATTGAATTTTATAGATAGGTAACTAGAATCTTTCGTTGGCTAGAGGTGAATGAAATGAAAAGTTAGGCATGATATAAATTTTGTAGAATTAAATCTTAAGAGAAAATGCTTTAATTGAAAACAATTCCGAGTATTGTATACCTAAATAATAAGATTTTAAAATGTTTTGAGTACCTATTTGTATTCATTGCGTATTTTAATTTTCATAGCTATTCCAAGTAATAAAAAGGTCGTTGAAGCACAACCAAATCAAGATTGAAGATTAAAACCTCGCCCATAAAATCTATACAAAAGAAATTCCAGGCATCGCTCTCATGCCGTTTGGTAAATTCCATGAAAGATTGCATTCCCGAAAAATGCATTGGAACACCTCTGCTGGGGCGATACAATAGTTTAGTACATTCCCCCCGATTCCACGAAAGGGGCGATGGCAATACTTAAAATACGAGTACAGAATTCCACCCACAAATTGCGTTCCGCGCGTTCCAGCGATGTTCGGACATGATTTATAATTTGGGGCCTTTTTTGTGCAATTTTCTGGGACTGGACCTTTTAGGTAAATGGAGGTTCTAGAATCCTAATGACGAGTTCTGAACACTCGGGTAATGTCTAACAGCCGATCGCGTCATTAGTCTATAGTACTTGGGTATCAGCCAACTCAAAACGAGTAGGCCCAAATATTTAGTTACATAGGTCCAGCATATTAAGCTTTACACTGTGGGATCTTCATCATTTCAGCCATAGGACGTCCACTGCTGAAATTGGGCTTGATTGATTTCCACAATGGCCGGTTGGTAGGCGTCTTCCTGCTACCTTTATGAGGTCGTCGGTTCATGTCCTACGTTGCGCTTTCCAGTACGTGGCCTGATGGCCTCCACTCCAGAACCGTTCTCCAATCGGCCGTCAGTTCTGCGTACTATGTGCCCTGCCCATTGCCACTTCAGCTTGCTAACCCGTTGAGCTGTGGGATTTTATGTAGTGGACCTATTACTATATTGCAACAGAAATGTACAGTCTGATGTGAAGTCGACTGAACAAAATGGCAGTAAATTATACTCAGTTAAAGCGCGGTTACTACGAGTATAATATTTAGGTACAGCTTTGGTCATTGTTTTCATTACTGAGAGTTCTCATGGTTTTAGTAGTAAGATTAAATTGAAACATGCATAACATTCCTTTGAAAGGTTGATGCTATGATTAGAAATAACCTTAATAATGCTTGTTTTTGAGATTATTTTTGATTAAACTTTTAAGTTATACAAAACATCACAAAAGTACATGCTATGATTTACTGAAATCCATAAGGGTGAAGCTGCGGTTAGAAGGTAGTGAATATAAGCCACACACAAAACTTACAAATACAACAAAAGTTTTTGTATTTTACGTAACCAAATTATTAATAATAGTTTTTGGTAGGGACTCTTCTACCAACACCCTGAGGGCCAAAGCACACGATGCGTTGCGGCGCCGCACCGCATAGATTTCGCCGTATCGTGCCACGCGACACCGCACCACTCGTGTGCCCGCCACAGACATATTTCTATGTAAGACGAAGCAGCGCCACCGCTTCGGCGTCGCACCACCACCGCAACGCATCGTGTGCCGGGTTGCACCATCATCTTACTTTAACTTTGACTAACGTCAAAAATCTGTCAAACTCCGTACAAAAAACACCGGTCATCGTTATAGTTACGGTCAAAGTTACGTGGTGCAACTCAGCCTAACGCCCGTATTCACGATGCTTGCTTAAGTGAATCAGCAAATCGAACGCACAGCGCTCTATTCAAGAGCTCTGTGATTGGTTCGTTTGTCGCCCTGTCAGTGCGTCCACGCGCACTGTGAGACCTCATAATCATGTTTGTGAATACGGCCGTTAATCTCTTAAAGCTTTATGATGAAACAAGGAGTTAACTGGTTGTACTTCTCAGCCTATGCCGTTATTAGCTGGACAAGTCCTGACAAGACTTAATGATGGCCATACGTTTCGAGAACTTGGGCCAGAACCGTTCACATAAATTCAGTTTCAGTGATAAGAAATTTGTGACGGTATTTGTCCTGAACTTTACGGATTTGAAAGTTTTGGGATGAGCTTACAAGTTCTTTCGGATTTGTTTTTTACTTGGTGACTACCCGGATAAGGTAAGAGATAGTCTAATTGAGTATGTCTTTAGGCATAGGGAAATAGTTTTCATATTATAGGTAGGTACCTATAGCGCCTAAGGTACGGGAACTTTGCGGGCGGGATTTTTGTCAGACGTCAGCGAGACTTCAAATTTGCTTCAAAGTATACTCTGCACGTCATAAAATATGTCAATGTCACCCCTCCCGTGCCGCATATCTTAGGACTGACTGAGTTAAACGCAAAACCTATAAAATTGTTCTTACTTTTAACTGTATGCATTTTCCAGAACCCAAGACAGGATTAGTAGGTACAAACCACGGTCCCTCAATCACAGTAGAATCAGGTTCCACAGGCTTGGTGTACACAAAATATAGATAAATAACTTCGGTCTTCTGTAGAATGCTTTCGTTCTCGATTGTATCCGCAAGCTAATCATCATCATCATTAAATTATTCAGTCTCTATTGCAGGAGCACGGCTCTCTCTGATTTAACAGAGGCAAATGGTGGCTTTAGCCTATATCTCCACTTTGGCCAGACGGGTGGTAAGCTAATAAATCTTGTGTTACGAGTGGGCTCACAATTGTTCACCACAGTTCGATCTCGATTTTGCCGGCCCGACACCGATGCCATTAGGGCAGACACTGCGTTAAGCGGACGCCCGCGCGGTTTCATACGAAAGTCCCCCGTGCGGTTTCATACGAAAGTCCCCCGCGCGGGTGCCCGCGACGGGGGACTTTGTATGAAACCGCGCCGGTGCCCGCTTAACGCAGTTTTGGGCCTTGGGCTATTTTCGCAATCGAGCTTATTACGGGTTAGCGGAATTAAGGCTGCGTTTTCACCAGAGATGTGCGAGGATCCGTAGCGAGGGATGTGTGTGCAAAGAACCAATAGAATCGCTTCATTTACCTCGCCTCGGTCAGCACAGCTCTGGTGGAAACGGCTCAGTGGAGTTAGATTTTTGCTCATACAAAACAATCCATAGACGGAGTTTGTTGGAAGTGGCAACGCATCCTCGCACCAGATACTAATGCGCATTTTCACAGCACCGCTACACATCCTCGTACGATACATTTTCCCCGCACAGCTTTGGTGGGAACCCCCACACATTTTCACAGCACAGCTAGACATCCTCGCACGACACATTTCTCTCGCACATCTCTAGTGGAAACGCAGGCTAATATTCTTTAAAAACGTGCAGCTTTCATAACGAGAGCCCTTTGCATCTACTCCGATTATGCCCCGTTGTCTAATAGCTTGAAACAGGCCTCTAAGTGGCGCGACCACATTTTATTTACGGGTCATGAGCCAAACGTGAACCCCATTTTTCTCGTGAGGGGTTCGCGTAATCGGGGGTTCAAGAAACGACTCTACCCTGTTGTGAACATAAATGTTAATGTTAATAACGTTACACAACTCAGTGAAGCGGTCTGGATAGTTCAAGGTACGGTTAATAATAAAAGGTCTTCTTTACGATTAATAAATTAAAAAGGTATCATCCTTTATAATACTATTAAAATTTAAATTCACTTTTCTTCGTAATTATTGGACTTTCGTTAATTTAAGGCCTTACTCTGAAAAATATTTAATCGTTAAAGCATCTGATGCCTGACATTCTTATATCTTTTAGAAAATGAGGTTGATTTTAGCCTGCTATGTCTTCATTGAACTGCCATAGAGTGATAATCTGGGAAACAAGGACTAAAAAGAAATTAATCAGTAAGTAGGTACAGAATGACAAAATGTTGCGAGCCAAAGACAGTCATCAATAGTTCATTATTTATTTAATGTTATCCCATAAAGATGCTGCACAAGAAATCCTGGTTGAAATCTATACTAGTCTATACTAATATATATTATACATGCGAAAGTAACTCTGTCTGTTTGTCTTGCTTTCACGCCTAAACCACTCAACCAATTTTGATGAAATTTGGCATAGAGATAGTTTGAGTCCCGGGAAAGGACATAGAATAGTTTTTATCCCGGTTTTTGAAACAGAGACGCGCGCGTTAAAGTTTTTCTGTGACAGACAAAATTCCACGCGGGCGAAGCCGCGGGCGGAAAGCTAGTCTACTATAAAGTTAAACTTCTGACCACTAAACCATGACTGTATTTGGCGAATGTAAAAGTATTAACATTAATAACTTCTGTTATACCATGTACCTAAGGGAGAAAATAAAAAAGTTTTTATTATTATTATTCATCAAAGGTAAAGGTATAAGGAAACTCTGGAAAAAAAATTTTTTGGTATCGAATTAAAGATGAAAGAGCCTTAACACCGATTAACATTGTTCCTTTTATCCATAATATTTTGTTGTTATTATAATAATCCTCTTGTAATAAATATTTGATCCGTCAATAAAAACATCGAAACTGCTCTTGGCTTTGAATATTATTAACGAACGAACTTTCATCCTTAAGTAAAACAATATTACATTTTTGGGCCAAAACAAAGTCGAAAACTGCCAATTTCTCAGAACGTGAAGAACAGAAGTAAGTTCTTAAACAAGCATTTATGTTTTAACTTGCCAGAAATAACAATAAATCTTTGTAAAAGTAGTCTTTGTATTTTTAGTAACACAATGATGATTATTTTAAATTCAAAGAAATACATTTAAGACCTTGCACAAGAACGAAGCCTTAGTTTGTATAAAAAGTAATTTGTCTGTTATAAATACTAAAAATATTACTTTGGAATTGAAAGTTTGTTTTGTATTATATTCTCATAACTTTTCTACGTGATTTTTATTCAAAGCAATAAATTCAAAAGTTATAGGTACGTTCGAAGACCTCAAAATATCAAAATAAATTGAAACATCAAAATCTCATTACTGAGAGTCAGTGTATCAAAAAGAATTTCTCCCTGGAAATACTCCCCTAAAATATGGTCTTGCGTCATACCTAATTTATCAGATTACCCCAAACTCGGGGAACATTATAGTTTTTTAGCCACGTCCAAGCGCTTATCTTGGCTTCTTATTGAAACTAAAGTAGCCCCTGGGGTTTGCCGCAATGAAAAATGGCGCTGGTGGATGCGAAACGAAAATTGCGTAGAAGCATTTTGCAAAGCATCAAATTTTGGGGCAGCCCCTAATTGTACGCAACATTAGAGCATCAATTCTCAAATCCTATAAGTCAAAGTCTAAGGAATAAAAATTTATTTGTCTAGACATTTCAATTGTACTTCAAATCTTCAAACATTTAGAGGAAAAAAGCGAAATAAAGGACTGATAAAATACGTAAATTGTTGCCCTTATGGGGGGCCTTTACCTACCCTTTTTGCTCTACCAGCACTTTGAGACAAATATTTTGGAAACTGTTGAGAAAAACCGCCGCAACAAACACCCTATTCTTTAAAAGGAGAGCTAAGAGAGTCTTGCTAAGTCCTGTTATTCCATCAGTAGTCTTCAGATGTACTTGGATACGCTGGTTTCATGACGCTGTAGCATTACCAAATAGTCAGTCAACAGCAATAACATACAAACTCAATAAGGTGATACAAAATTGGGTGGTTTTTAAGTTTCAGCTGATTCCACGCTTTCTCCATTGGCCCTACCCAAAGTGAAGGTATGGATTATAGCAGGGATTAAGGTGGGTACGTTAGTGAGAAGGCTTAGCTTAGAACGGACTGTTAGTGGATGTTTCATTATGGGTATCTGAAAACGTTTAAGAAAGTCGAATCTATATCGAAAGTATCGATTAGGCAGGTAGGTTAGATACCTGAAAGCTTGAAAGTCATCATCATCATCTCAGCCATTGGACGTCTACTGCTGAACATAGGCCTCCCCCAATGCTTTCCATGTTGCCCGGTTGGTAGCGGCCTGCGTCCAGCTACGCTGCTACTTTTATGATGTCAGCGGTCCACCTATTGAAATTTTGATAAAGCAATGACAATTAAACCGCAATAAAAGAATACTAAAGTGAAAAACGGAAGGCAAGTCAAATGATGCCTCAGGTAAATTATACAGAAAAAAAAATTGAAAATCAATTGTTTTATACAGCGACACAAAACTAAAGTAATAACCCGATGACGATTAGTCAATAGTCTTCTTTAATCTAATGCTTCTGCTTCTTCTCCACACTGGCCCATTTATTGACCCGAAGCAGTGCAGTGGTACGGTTGATACAGGGACGTGTAAAAGTGATTTTTAAAAGCGTACTAGCAAGTTAAGCGTACTAGCGAGTTTTTTAATGTACACTTGAATTCGAAACTTAACATAGCTGGTTATCATAGCTGGTTTACCAACCACTGAATTCCAAAAACAAACCTATATTCAAATTTATTCGTAGTTACCCCACTTTATCGCAAGTGTGGGTGGGTGTTAATAATTTTATACCCTATACACTTGATCGGTGCGCCATAACACACGATTTATGTTTCTACCCCCGAGAAAGGTGTCCATTAAATCGTTCAACCATATCTATCGGCTTTGGAGAAAATATTGCTAGAATTTTTATGTTATTTTGATTTTGCTGGCCGGTCAGTCAAATCTTGTATTTTTTCAAACAACTAAAACTATCCAATTAACTTGCGAATCGAATCCAGTGGATTTATCAATCCAATGAAGCAGAGAGGTAATCTATACTTACTAATATTAAATGCGAAAGTAAATCTGTCTGTCTGTCTCTCTTTCACGCCTAAGCCACTGAACCGATTTTGATGAAATTTAGCAAAGAGATAGTTTGAGTCCCGTGAAAAGACATAGGATAGTTTTTATCCCGGTTTTTGAAACAGGGACGCGCGCGATAAAGTTTTTCTGTGACAGGCAAAATTCCATGCGGGCGAAGCCGCGGGCGGAAAGCTAATTTTCAATACATAAAATTCTGGTGTGACATTGTTTGTAACAAAACTCCTCCGAAAAGGCTTGACCAATTATGATGTGTTTTTCTATAGGTCTGAGAATAGGACAAACAATTTTAATGCCACCAGCACAGAATAAGTAATAGTACAGGTACAGAAGGATTACTCCGCAAGACGATTTAAATAAATGCGAGTCGTGCTACGACGCGATACAGTGGAATTCAGCTCGCACAGCACTACGTACCTACAATTTTATTCACCTACAAGTTTTGTCTCTTTCTATCGCGTGCCTCTGAACTTTTCTTACGCTGTTAGGGTTGCTGTCTAGTGAAAAAATATTAAACTACTTATTTGTAATGAGGTACGTATGTAGGTAAGTATGCATTCATTATCTTTGGGAGAGGCCTTTGTCCAGCAGTGACGCATTCTGAGCAGTAGTCATAGTAGGTTAGGTTCCTATACTATCCTAGTAATTATTGATTACCCACTTGGCCAACATACCTTTCAGCATCTTTGGGAAGCGAAAAAAAAGATGAATCCGGTAGATTACTTTTCGAATTTAAACACCCGAACGCCGCACAATATTTCTTTCTCTTTATGTCCATTTTTAAATAATACTTCGATCATAGAATTATAATCATACTACAACGCACGCCAGCGTCCTGACGAGCGCGCGCGTGACACTCGACTGATATAATACCCGCCGGCGGGGCGCTTCGCTGTAGGTAATTATCGGATGTACCGCGCGGAGTGAGCCAGGCCTGCCACCAGGTGATAAAGGATTTTCACACGTATGAAGTCGAAAACTATATTATAAATAATTTTTGTTAACTAGCTCTACCTACTCGTTAACAATAACTTTATTTATAATTAGCTTTCCGTCCGCGGCTTCGCCCGCGTTGAATTTTGTCTGTCACAGAAAACCTTTATCGCGCGCGTCCCTGTTTCAAAAACCGGGATAAAAACTATCCTATGTCCTTTCTCGGGACTCAAATTATCTCTATGCCAAACATCAAAATCAGTTCAGTGGCTTAGGCGTGAAAGCAAGACAGACTGACAAACATACAGACTTTCGCATTCTTAATATTAGTATAGATTCCTGCTTTTTTACTTTCTATTTTATGCTATAAAAATTGAAAATCTTTATACCGTGTGTTTTTCTCCAAGTTCCTAATTAGTCAACATTTTTTCATAAAACCTTGGAAAAAGGTAGCTTATTTTAATTAATAAACATAATATTAGAGAGGGCTCAGTATCCGTACCGCAAAACAATGTAAAAAATTACCTCAAACGTACCTCAGGAAAGGAAATTAAATTAATTAAAATACGAGTAGACCACCAGTTTAATTGGTGAGAATCGCTTCAGAAACAGCCTGGGGGTGTAGCTAAGTGAGAACAGCCATCTGTAGCCAAACAAAAGTATGAAAGTAAGGCTTGGTTCAGAAACGTGCGAAAACCGCACGGTTTCTGAGAGGCTCTCATTGGCGGAGCACTGAAGCGGTAATTGTGGTCATGGTTTGATGCAAAATGTACGAGAACTGTCCAGCAACCGCGCGATTATTGCTGTGTTGAAACCAGGCCTAAATGTACCGATACATTGAAAAAGTGAATGATTTCCTAACATTCAAACTCATGTCAATTTCAATAATTTGGCCTCGACGCCAGAATTTCACTTTCGTAAAGTATCGTCACCTTAACAGCCGCTTGCTTTATACAGGGTGTTAGGTAAATGGGTATATGAGCCGACACTAGCCCATGTTAACATGGACATATAAATGGTATGGTGAAGTCAGTTTGATAAATCATCATTTTATTTTTTTTAATTTTCATACAAAATAAATTTTATAAAATCCGATTTATATGAAAATTCAAATAATTAAAATTAAGATATCAATTTTCTGACTTCACCATACCATTTATATGCCCATGTTAACATGGACTAGTGTCGGCTCATATACCCATTTACCTAACATCCTGTATGCTTTAAATAATAGTACCTACCTACTTACTTTAAAACAAATCGATCTTTTTTAACGTTTTCCATAACCCCGTTATTCCTATTTTGGGTTACCTACGTGAGTGCGACATCGACGTTACATCGAATTTTGTTTCTTCGAAAACCTTTCTGCGAAGTTACAAAATTATAGATGAAATAAGATTATAAATACATTAAATTTTATTTACTTATTAATATTTAACAGTTAGGTACATCTTTGATTAAATAACATAAGAATAGAAACATAAATGTAAATAAATTATAAAATTAATATAACACTATAATGCCTACCTAATTGATTTGCATTTTTATAATGATACCTACTACTCATACTCACTCGTTCATTAAAAATTATGTAACATAATGTCGCAGTAAAATCGTTCGCAGTAAAGTTTTTCGATGTAACATAACATCGCAGTAACAAGGCATCGATATAACAAGGCGTCGCAGTATAGTAACTTCGCAGAAAGGTTTTCGAAGAAACAAACTTCGATGTAACGTTTGTCGCACTCAAGTAGGTAACCCCCCAGGATGGGAGGCAAATTATAGTGACCTGCTTTATCTTGCTGAGCTGTGCCAGGGTCCCAGCGGGATTTCTTCTCTAAACACGGCGTAAATTTTTTATGTTGAATTGAGATAATTGGTTTTGGTTTCAGTTTCAACGTGTTACACAATTAGATTTGCTTCGTTTGATCCATTGTAAGGGTTACCGTTCAATTTTACATTGAATATTCAATTTAATTGAAAGCGCCAATCTACTTTTCAGATCGTCGCCTTTTTAAGATAACTTTCAGATTTGATTAATGCGTGGTAATAAATTAATACTGAAAAGATTAAACAGTTTCATAAAACTGTGATTATTAAGAAGAGGCGAATTGACTAATTCTATTACATATCAATTTAATATAGGCGGCGATACACATGCCAGTAACTGGACTTGTATAGTTCCTTGCATCTGCATATTGCACTGTCATTATGTATGCAACCAGGCATGCCTGTATCAAGTTTTATTTTCGACAAGCGAAAAGATCGCTTGTCATTTTTTTTTGTTTTTCCTTTTTTTTAGTTGGAAATATGTAGAGGTATAACAACAGGATACACAATTTACAAGTAAGTGTACCTATACACACCGGTTACTTGCATATGCCGTTATGCATGCAAGCTACTTTTCCTTCTTACTGGCGTGTGTATCATCACCTTAACATCATTAGGACCTTAATTAAGCAATAGATACGTACTACCGCACAAATATGACAGCAGCAAGTTGGAAACTAATTACAGAATGGTTATGTTGACATGACAACTAATTAGCAGTAATATTGTAGTAAATAGATATACGATACACGTGCGGGCAGCCATAGTACGAGTATTATGTATACAACAATGATATTATATAAAAACAAAAGCAGATATGTTATAAGCGCTCGCGCTGTGAATACTCAAATACGTCCCAATTGGGACGTCTTGTGTTTAGTCTTCGTGTGGCCTGCGTCGTGCGCAATCGCGTGCGTACCACACCGTAAGTTCCTGTGTTCTTACCAAAATAAATAAAAAATGCCATCGTGTGTGTTTTGAAAGTGTACCAATTATGACTCTAAAGTAAACAAAATACAAGGGATCTCTTACCACATGTGATTATGCAAAATTATTTAGTATTTATATTTTCAATTATTTATGCAAACAATCAAGACGCCATGCGCCATGTTCAAGTTAAGAAAGAGAAAGCGATCTTGTTTTGACGTTAGAGCGATAAGGATGCGTGCGCTGCGGACATAGATCAGTTAGTGCAGAATCGTTAAAACTATAGCTATCTCTTTCATTTGCGTGCTATTTCGTATCTTTTGTTTCACTTATCAGTTACATTTGTCAATGTGTGCAATTTGGAATAGCTCGGCACGGATTAAAATCGTAATTTCTATGAACGTAACATATCTATAGTTCTATAATATCATTGGTATACAATGATTTTTTTACCTACAAAGAGGAAGCTCTTGGCCTGCATCTCACCTGATGGAAAGTGATGATCAGGCCGAAAGTGAAAGCCAGCCTCACCTGGAATCCTCGAGAACAGAGGAACTGGTCTTACCTCTTACCGTCGGAACACAAATGTTCGACTGTATGTTTTTCTTTTTATGCTACCGCAGAATCCTATAATAAACCAAATTCAAAAAGAATATTAAAAGTAAATAATATACAAATTACTAATAATCCCGCTAACCCCCGTTGCACGCTAAATATGCTTCTGTTACGATTGGGCTCCCCACCATAATAGTCGAACAGCGCCGGTGGGGATCGAACCCGCGTTCCCATAGCGAGTTTGCTAGTCCGTCCTTCACCGTTCGGCTGTCGCCGAAGCGAAAATTTGGAGGAAACTTATTATCATACAAAATGGTCGTGTATTTGAGAATTTCATCCCCTTACTACCTACATCTTCACATTATTAAAACAACAGAAGTAATTAACCATTCCTACTAAATACCTACTAAGATGTTCCGAGAATTTCGGTAATAAAATGGTTCCTAAACTCTCTGTTTAAATTACTGTTCAAATACCCGTTGATTGGTGAAACTATGATTAACTAACTATATTTAAATTATAGAGGGTTTTATATAAAACCCATTTATAAACCCAGCTGTGGTTGCGGGTTTATAATTCCGTAGTAATTTTAGTATGATAACCATGGACCAATTTTATACCTGCTTAGAGTGATGTCCGACGGATTAGCAAGCTGAAGTGGCAACGGAAGGGCACATAGTACGCAGAACTGACAACTGATGGGGCAACAATGTTCTGGAGTGGAGGCCACGAAAACCGCAGCGTGGGATGTCCACCCACATGGTGGACTGATGACTTTGTAAAGGTAGTAGAAAGGCGCTGGATGCAGGCCGCTACCAACTAGGTGTTGTGAAAGTCATTTGTGGAGGCCGATGTTCAGTAGTGGACGTCCTATGGCTGAAATGAAGATGATGATAAAGTGACCGACATAAAGCTTAGTATTACAATACATTTGTGTCCTTGTATGTTTTTGTATATGTTTATCTGTTACGAGCTATATTTATTTAGGGGCTGTAGTTGCTCAAGACCTTCCTGGAAATCAAATCTAGACTTTCAAGGTCGACAGCTAATTTACTATCCATTAAACTTAAGAACGTTTTCCACTAAAGCGGAGACGAGGCGAGCGGAGAAGAGATATACACTCGCGAGCAAAACTATGGAATCACTTACATGAAGTTGTTTCCACGCGATCTTGTGTACTAACGAACTTGTTAGTAACAAAAAAAGTAGCATCATTTTAAAGATTAAACTTTTACCTTTTAATTGATACCAAATTCATTTAAATCACACCGGTATTTAAAAAGATATCCCGGCTGATGTGAAGAAGTAAGGAAAAAGACATGTATCAACTGTTTGATACGTCGCGAGTTGCGGCCTACTTACCCCCTATAAAAACACGTGTTTTCGGATTTTTGCTTTCACACGTTGATCCATACACATCTCCGCTTTTATTGACACTTTACCTAGGATTCTACACCTACAGAAGCAGCACAAATCGTTGCACTATTGCAAGAAGGGCTCAGCCAGCGGGCTGTCGCACGTCAGCTCCACATAAGCCAGTCCTGGGTTTCGAAAGTTTTAAGACGCTTTCGAGAGACTGGTGGCTTTATCCCGAGACCAAGTTCTGAACAGCGCCGGTGCACATCGCAGAGGGATGACCGTTTTTTCATGTCAACCTCTCTATGAAATCATCATTTGAGTGGTATCGACGTCCAGCAAGAGCTCAGAAATGTTCGTAGGATAGCTGTTAGCGTGTGGACAGATCGTCTAAGATATAAGCAATAGAATTTGACTCCAAAAAGGCCTGCCACAAGCTCGAAACTGACGGCAGGTCACCGACAAGCACGCTTTCAATTAACTCGCATTTATTTTGATGGGTAGGCAAGTAATGGAGGCGAGTTTTGTTCTCCGATGAATGCAGACTGTGTTTGCAGTGCAGCAGTTGAAGAGGTCGGGTCTATAGGCAGCCTGGGGAGCGATTTGTGCAGTGCTGGTTCGCTGAAACAGTGGCTTATGGGGGTGGCTTGCTCGACTTCCCATCGAGATGTGTACGAGCAAATTGAAAGCGTGCTTATCGGTGACCTGCCGTCAGTTTCGAGCCTGTGGCAGGCCTTTTTGGAGTCAAATTCTATTGCTTATATCTTAGACGAACCGTCCACACGCTAACAGCTATCCTACGAACATTTCTGAGCTCTTGCTGGACGTCGATACCAGTCAAATGACGATTTCATAGAGAGGTTGACATGAAAAAACGGTCATCCTTCTGCGATGTGCACTGGCGCTGTTCAGAACTTGGTCTCGGGATAAAGCCACTAGTCTCCCGAAAGCGTCTTAAAACTTTCGAAACCCAGGACTGGCTTATGTGGACCTGACATGCGACAGCCCGCTGTCTGAGCCCTTCTTGCAATAGTGCAAGGATTTGTGCTGCTTCTGAAGGTGTAGAATCCCAGGTAAAGTGTCAAAAGAAGCTGAGATGTGTATGAATCAACGTGTGAAAGCAAAAATCCGAAAACACGTGCTTTTATAGGGGTAAATGGGCCGCAACTCGCGACGTATCAAACAGTTGATACATGTCTTTTTCCTTACTTCTTCACATTAGCCGCGATATCTTTTTAAATACTGGTGTGATTTAAATGAATTTGGTATCAATTTAAAGGTAAAAGTTTAATCTTTAAAATGGTGCCACGTTTTTTGTTACTAACAAATTCGTTAGTACACTAGATCGCGTGGAAACAACTTCATGTAAGTGATTCCATAGTTTTGCTCGCGAGTGTAGTTAAATTAGTAATTAATAGAAGTTCCTTATTTAGACGTCTCGTCCCCAATCAGCTTCAGTAAAGTGGACAAAAAATGAAAAAATGTGTGGTATATCCACAAAAAGTCTTACATGTCCATCGACAATGTTAACAGCACTTGCTGTGTATTGGCAGTTGAATTCTTAATTCAGAAGAAGATAAGAAGATGCCAGTTCCTCTGTGGTTGAGGATTCCGGGTGAATCTCATTATTCATGAGATGAAGGCAAAGAGATTCCCTGTTTTTCGTTCGTTCGTTTCAGCCAGATGACGTCCACTGGACGGACAAAGGCCTCCCCCAAGGATTTCCATAACGACGGGTCCTGCGCTGCCCGCATCCAGGCTCTTCCCCGCGACCTTCTCTGTTGTAAATAAAACAAATACGTCGCACTGAGCGGGACGATGATGACGAATGGAAAGACTATACATGAAAAAGACAACTAGCCTCCGCACATCTCCGCTCCGCTCCGATTCGGTGGAAAACAGACCTTAAAGTGTGTTTGTATGAGTGAGTTTTCATCAAAACACGTTTAATTATCGCAACATACTCGTAATTAAGTCGCTTCAGACTATCCAATTCCAAGAAACAATATAGTTTGATCCGCTAACGTTTCTCTAGGGAACTGCCAGACGGAGTCCAGACATTACGTATCATTTATTCAATGCACTTTACTTCATCTTGGATTATGGTGATGTCTGGTGTTTTGTGGATGACGCGATTTGTAAGTAAAGTCACTTTATTTATGTATTTATTAAAAACATATTCTTATATTTAAGAGGGAATTAAAGGCAAACTTACTGCCATTTAATACCTTAGTGTTTTTTGAGGGATATCTCAAGTTCCTACTTTCATTATGAATGTGGAGTGGAATGGAATCCCGGTTTGTTGTATACTTATCATCATTGATATTTCGTCATCAGAACAAGTACCCAAAATAAAATCCATCTGTGACAGATTGAAATTCATGCGTACGAAGTTGCAAGTACAAGCAGGTACAAACCATAGAAGTTAGTTCAAATTGAATTTCTATACTTTTGCAAATACATTTTTCGTGATACCACACTACAGATTCATCGAAGAAAATGTACATAGAAAATATAAACTAGAAACAAATTTTCAACTGCAGCACCGAAACATTATTATCATAGATAGCACAATATCGAAGTTGTAGCCTGAACGTGGAAGGAATTCTGCGGACATTTAAATGTAAGAATCCAGGCAATGTGGAATGTGGAATATTTAAATTATTTCTCGCTGCAGTACTCGTATGCTAAGCGGCACATTATGCGAGATTGGTTAATATTTCAACACATTATCGGAGTATAATGGATCCGTTTTTGCATATCTTTAACGGTGTGGACGTTCTTTTGTTTTGGATTACTCATTCTTTTGGTATTAGCTGAATCATTTTTCAATCAATTATCTTTCGCAATCTCATTTTTATCATCTTCACACATTCAAACCAGTTGATTTCTTAGCAAAAGCTGAACTCCCTGCAGACTACAGATTTTTAGTCGGCTGATAGTTTGACCGGGCTGTTAATCACTATGAACATAGATAGAAGTAAGTACGTACATTACACCGATTTGGTATCGGCCGATTCCTCATACCAATTGGAAGCCAACTAAACTATCGCTCTACTAGCAGTTTGTGGAGAGTCCTTAATACAATTTTTCAGCTTACTTACCTTTTGAATAATTATCATCATCATAATCTCAGCACGTCCACTGCTGAACATGGGCCTCCCAATGATATTAAACCAACATTCAAAAATCTATAGATACCTACTAACAAAGTCAATAGAACTTCATATCCAGCTTGAAGAAAATTACAAAAACAATTTAAAATTTGTGACGCCACGACGACATTAATTCTGCCGTAGTAAATTTGAAAAGTGTATAAATCAACCGCACTCACCACCTGTCGGTGGGTCTTTTATTAAAAAAGTTATTCCTCACTTTAATTCAGGGTATTTGACCTGCAAAGAATTAATTCCAGAAGTGTGTCAAGTTGTCGGTCACGATGATTAATTTCATGCCATACGGTCCATAAGTTTTGCGTCTTTCAAATTAAAACGAAAATCTGACAATAAGCGAGAAGTTTTGTACAAAATTTTGTCGAAGCCCTAGGGTTCAGATTAGTTCTTTTGTATTGTAACTCCTGATTCTAGGGAGATAATGTAAAGACTATGCTCAGAAGAAGTTTGATCTAGCTAGACACGGTAGCGTGTCAAGCCAAGTTCACGCAACAGAACTGGTGACCATTAGATTATACAGCGACCAGTGCAGAGCAGAATCAATCCTTAAAGTTTGATACGCCACATTTGCACATCAAATAAACGTTTATAGTTAGCAAAGCACAACCTTTTTAGAGATGACAATGATTGTTTGAAATTAATTGAATGGAAAAATAGAATCGTACTGCTCGTACATAATTCTTCTGGTTCCTTATCTAATGATGAAATAACCATAGGGTCAGATTTTATGAGAACTGATACTACTTATGTTGAACCTCTGAAATGTGGAATATCGACTATCACTACTTGAGAAAATCTCTGATCACTACTATTTCTGACTGAAGGTTTTTCTTTAACATACATTCAATATTTATAACACATCAGATCCAGCCTTCAAGGAAAGCGCCCCATGAATCTTACATAAGGCTCACATAAACTTCATGAAAAAAATATAAACTTTTATTCCTCAGCGCTCGGACCGTTATAAATTATTATTTACTGCGGAACCGAAAAGCCCGATATCCCTGTAAAATACTTTGCAACTTGGCTGTAATAGTACACCCGCTGAAGTTTGGGGTTTATTATGCCATTTTAGCCCGTTTTAGCTTGGCTTTCTCTAAGGAAAATAATGCAGCGATAGACGGGTATTCTTTATTGGTTACTCTCTCTATGTATGTATATTTTACGTTTTTATTGTGCAAACCTCCAAGCAAATACACCTAGGCTGAGTTGCACCACCTAATTTTGACCGTAACTATGACGATAACCGGTGTTTTTTGTATGGATTTTGACAGATTTTTGACATTTGTCAAAGTTAAAATAAGATGGTGCAACCCACTCCTAGAGTGACTAGTAACTTTAACAAACGTCAAAAAAGTGTCAAACTAATACACATTATTTTGTAGTCTCTTCGAAACTGTTAATTGAAGGAGCTACTAATACTTCATACAATTACTTGATAGGTGTTTAAGTAATCAAATGTTTATCTTATTTATACGTAGAACAAGCGAAACTCCGAACTACGTCTGGAAATTAGTTACAAACCCTTGATTCCGCGTCCACTGACCTTGTCTATTACAACAAAGCTTACACAGTAAATAAATGACAAGTTTAGTAAGATAACTCTGTACAAATGTTTGTAACTAGTTTTTCGATATCTTGTAATAGTTTAGAAATGATCGAGTGAGATCATTATCGTTTCCACCCTGTATTACAAAGGCTTATAGAAGACTTCATGATCCACCATAGGCGTCTGACATGGCACAATCAGACTAACAGCTTTACGTGCTTACCGAAACACGGGTTTTTTAATTTTTCGTAGAATCAGGTTAATTCAAAGTCCTTTCCAAACTGAAGCGGCAAATATCCGAAATGAATTTATCCAGAATAATAATTGTACAACTTCGCTTTTTTGGACCCCTTTTTTATCTCTTCAGAAATTGAATTTTGAAAAATCCTTTCTTAGCGGATACATTCTTCATAATAACTAGCCATTTGCATGCTTTTATGCGTAATTCAGTGATTGTATTGATAGATCAGTCAGTCAATAACAGTTACCTTTTACACGCAGATTTCTTCAAACGGAAAAAAGGATTGCTGTTAGTTCTCTTATGAAGCTTATGCAAAATGAAACTTTAATTTATTACTGTTACAGCTAATTATTGACTGTGCCCGCAAACTGAGCGGTAGTGGCCCAGTTCCATTGATTTGCCCAAACTGATTACAATACAAAAGCTATCCGGTCGTTCGATTCGTGATTCCGGGCGCGGGTCGATTTACACGAGGAATGTCGGATATCATTATTGGCTGGAACCTTTAGGATCAAAATACGAGCTATGAACTTTCAAGAAGAGAGCATAGGTCATCATCATCATCATTTCAGCCAAAGGACATCCACTGCTGAACATAGGCCTCCCCCAATTATTTCCATAATCGTAGGTACCTACTTGTGAGTAGGTTACTTAGTAAAGTTACAAGTCCGTCATCGGCCTTTAAGATGTGTCAACTTTCGAATAATCTTTAGTACTACGCAAGCAATGTAAACTGTTTAAATTTTTGACATCATAGGTATACATAGCAAGATCCTGGCTACACAGGAGTTGCAGTGGTGGGAACGAGAGGTGGGAATAGTCCCATATACATAGCAAATAAACAACGAAAATCCTGCTTACTCAGATTAAAAACAGACTAAGTACTGCAGCTAGATAGGAATCGCCCCTTACGATGACTGGCTGGAAACTAGCATTCTTTCAACAACTTCAAGTAGTTAGAAAACAGGTAATCGGTGCTTGTTTTTTGGTATTTTTCATCTGGTAAGGTTTTATCTATCCCAAATAAACAGCGAAAATCCTGCTTACTCGAGCTAAAAACAGACTAGTCTGATAGGAATCGCCCCTTACGATGACTGGCTGAAAACTTTAATCCCGCGCTGATCTCGCCATGACTGCGCAGCTGGCTACGGCATTATTTATATACCTCGTTGGGTTGAGGAATCACCATTAGTGGGAATATTTGAATGTACTGACCGTTTAATGGAATAGAGACTGTTTATCAGATTTAGCTTTAAAGTACGGTTCTTTTACATAAAATTTACCCCTGAACCATTCAGACTTGAAATCCTACGGCAACCTATATTTATAGTGTCATCATCATTTCAGCCATAGGACGTCCACCGCTGAACCTAGGCCTCCCCTAATGCTTTCCACGTTGATCGATTGGTAGCGGCCTGCGTCTAGCGCCTCCCTGCTACCTTTACGATGTCGTCTGTCCACCTTGTAGATGGAGGTCCCACGCTGCGTTTTCCGTTGCAAAATTTTAAGCAGCTAAGTAAAATAGTGTATGATGTACTAATCTATATCTATAAAAGCGAAAGGTCACTGACTGACTCACTCACTCATCACGAATTCTCGGAATCTACAAGTGCTAGGAGTCTCAAATTTTGCATGGAACCTTTTAGAACGTAGGTCTGTGCTCACTATTTTGCAAAATTCAACCACTAAAGGGGTAAAACGGGATCCACGCGTACGAAGTCGCGGGCGGCCGCTAGTATAATATTAAAGCGTAAGTAACATATATGTCTGTAGCCTGAACCGATTGAATTTATTAGAGATACTTTGAAGGTAAAACATTAATAGTTTTATCCCGGTTTATGGAAAACACGGACGTGATAAATTATTTTTAGACAGATCAAAATTAACGTGATCAAAGCTGCGGCTAAAAACTAATAAAAAATAATTGAAATACTGAAAATATACACATGTTCTACAAATTTTAGTTTATAATTAACTTTGAATGCGTTAGCTCAGAAGCTTTAAGTTTAATACTTTCAAGGACTAGAGCTTAGTATTTATTTACTTTAATTTTAACATAAAATCTTTACTCATTTAGGGACAAAAAGGTATTGAAAGACCAAAGTATTATTCAACATAATATACAATACCCAAAATTCTCGACCATTCCTAAACTTGCGATCCTACAATATACATACCTCACGGGAATCCACTTCTTTACAAAATTCACACCAAAAGTATCGTATATTTCCTCAACTAAAGTCAATACGGCATTCGATCAAGCCCTAGAATGACCGCAAGAAAGTCAGGAAACTGTACTTCTAGTGATCGATTGCTTCTCTAGGAGTTTCTTATTTATTGAGGTTCTATTCTAAGCAGCTAAGTAAAATAGCATAGGCACTTGTTGAGAAGAAATAATTATGATTCAGGGTGTTTTAATATCGTGTGGATTTCATCACGAACGCGGAATTGTCTCACATGCGTGACACCCGCAAGTGAAATTTTCATACAAGTAGGTATTTAATAAATAAAGACACCATTAAATAGGTCCAGTAGTTTCGAAACCTATTCAATACAAACAAACAATGAAATCTTTCCTCTTTATAATATTAGTGTAGATATCGAAACGGAAAAGGGACGACTTGCAGTGAGTGGACATTATCAGTTATCTTTAAAATAAAAATCGAAGACTCGTCTTAAAACATACAATAGTGATCTATCAACGCACAGCAAACATTTTTTTCATACTAAACTGATACTAAAAAGAAGTCTCGAAAGAGTAAAAATATTATTCAATTTTGTTTCTTTTTGTTCGTATAGTAAACACGAGAGATTTATGAAGAACATTTCAGTAAATACTGAATTTTGTGGTCTGATTCATATTAATATAATAATATTTTGAGCTGTTTATTATATTAATGTTAGAGATTATTCTCTTTGTACAAATATATTGTGGGTTGTCGACCCAGGTGGCAGAATTGTCAGGTGTTTACATGAGTGTGAACGTTGAACTTATAAGCCCTGTGTGCTTACTATGAGTTTACGTTAGGTGTGCTCGCCCAGCGAGATGTATGAAGATTTTAGTTCTTGAAAGTAGCCGCTAGGGGCGCTATACAATCTGTCATACATTTAATGTCATTTTATTTTAAGAGCACACTTAACGTAAACTCATGGTAAGCATACTGAAAAATAAAGGTCACAATAAAAGTCTGAAAAATCAGAAGCACGAAATTGTGTTATGGTAACCATTTTGGTTGTTGGATATAAATGCCGCTGTATAGCCGGTCACTATTATCTGCCAGATAACAAAAAAGAATAAATCAAAAGTATCAGTAATAGATGAAGCCGATGGCATACCAAACTAAGCACTGTGACGTCTTCGTTATCATCATCATTATTTCAGCCACAGGACGTCCACTGCTGGACAAAGGCTTCCCTAAGGATTTCCACAACGACCGGTCCTCCGCCGCCTGCATCCAGCACCTCCCGCGACCTCACCAGATCGTCGGTCCACCTAGTGTGGGGGGCCTGCCCGCACTACGTCTTCCAGCCCATCGTCGCCACTGGAGAGTTATTAGACCTTCTTACTTTGTAACTGATGAACAGTATAAGTTAAAATCAGTTAAAATGTAGACCGGTTAGACTTAGAAAAACGCTTAGCACAGGCCCAAGTTTAATTAACTATTCTAGACGGTGCAAGAAGCGCTGGGAGTTAGATTAATGTGGTGACTTCGCAGGAGTGAAGCACAGCACGTTGAAAGCAGCCAGCACAGTCACAGTATTGGCTCTCTAACTTCGTTCGTTTCAGCCAAATGACGTCCACTGCTGGACAAAGGCCTCCCCTAAAAATTTCCACAACGACCGGTCCTGTGCCGCCCGCTTTTTCATCAGATCGTCGGTCCACCTTTGTACCACCTTTATGTAACTTACTAGAGGCAAATGGTTTGGTCTCCACCACCCACACTGACTTGTTGGGGAGACCTGAGGTTCTCATACATCGCCTTCAGTCGCCTCTTATGACCTCCACGGGAAGCGTGGTATTGATAACATAAACCTAACTGGTGATCGAGTAAACTTATTTCTATAAGATAACTAGCTTACCCGGCGAACTTTGTTCCGCCTTAATGGCAATAAATAAGCAGACTTTTTTTTATTTCGAACGGGATAAAAAGTATCCTATGTCCTTCTCCTGGCTCTAAACTACCTCCCTGACAATTTTCAGCTAATTCGGTTCAGCCGTTCTTGAGTTATAAGTGGAGTAACTAACACGACTTTCTTTTATATATATATATAGATATTCTATTTTAGTAGCTTTGAATTTAGTACTCACAGTTGTCAATTGAAGCGGGAACTTAACTTATGACATCATAATCTTCCTTGTCATACAAAATACATGGGAGAGTAATGTTTGACAGAAAATTTACCTGTCTGCCAGTATGGTCTAATTTTAATCTGTGTAGAAATAATTACTACACGAAGAAACGACGATTAGTGCTTCTTTATTTTTCTTCTCTCTCTCTGATTCGTTATTCATCCCTTTGATCAAATTTATACACATTAATTTGGCATAATCGGTATTGAATCCCGGATTTATCATGGATGGCTGCTCTCTTCAACCTATGGCTTTAGAGCTAGAGTGAAAAATACACACATGTACTCCCATGTTTGTTGTGTTTGTACATTGATGAAGAGTTCCAATGGGTATCTTATCGACGTTTAAATAACTTTACGCTGCAGTCAGGTGCTTGTACGGCCATTTTGTTTTTAATCACGTTCCGTAGCTGGGGAAACATTCCAAGAGATATAAGGTTCCACTTTAACTCTGTTTAGTTAAATTTGCTGAGAAAGTTTGTTTAAATTAAAACTTGTGAGCAATATACAAGATGTAGTAGGCAACGTAACTTCCAACCAGTCAGAAAATTATTTTAATCTATCAATTTTATTTAACTACTCAACCTGAAGTTCTTCGTATGATAAAGCAATTTTTCGTTTCAGTTAGACGAAAGAAATGAGGCGAAAGTAATTTTTGATCCTATATTATTACCCGTTATTTTAGACTACCCGTTATTTTGAGTGTTTTATAGATCACTCATAGCATGTTATTCGAGCCATAAACAAAAACAGTAAAATGAGCAGAACGGTAAATGTATACATCAATCGCTTAACTGCTCGTAAAGTTGTATACACGCTGTCTATAAAGCGCTTATAGCTTTAAAATATCCGGACCGGACCAGTGCGAACCGGTTCACATTCAAATTACGATATTGTGCTTTAAATTGCTGTCGCCATTTTGGAAATGTCATCATCCACAGCTCGTAATCGTAACTCTACTGATCACAAAGACTTTTGTCTTTTTGCGATGGCTCTATTAAATGTCGTTGTTTAACTACCCCCCATTTGTTAGGCAGTTTGTTCTAAATTAGACTTCACTAAACTGAAATTAAGGTAACAAATTGTTGTGTCCGATTCTATCAATTTAAGAAATGCTTGTTTAAGATTAATACTAGTAATTTGGTATAATAATGACAAACGAGAAATGTCCAACTAAATAAAAATCTGTTGAGCTATCTTCGAGAATAACGCCCGTATTCACAAACGATGCTTGCTTAAGTGAAGCAGCAAATCGAACGCACAGCGTTGAATAGCGCTCTGTGATTGGTTCGTGTGTCACCCTGTGCGTCCACTGGATTGTATTTCTTTCAATTGAAAAGTTGGTCGCGTAAACATAAATCTAAAACGACGGTAGTTACTCATGTTTTAATTTGTTCCGTTACGCTCTCAAAAAGTTGCAACTCCGCTAAAATTACCATCGCCATATTTAAATTTAGCACACTTTTTATTGGGCCACTAATTTTTATAGCACCTTTAAATCATGTCCTCGCGTGTTTTTACCGAACGAAAACAGTAGGGTAGTGGTGAAAATAAACAAGTGTTGCCAGTGTAAACAGCGACTCGCTGTCGTGTGTTTTTAAGCCAAATGTAACAGAATTGGGAACGGTTTTGTGAAAAGAAATCATTGTCGCTAAGTTTTTTACTCGGAGTGTTGCTGAATTTTTGAAGAGGATGAAAAATAGCGAACTGGAGACGTATTTTAAAGCATTTGAACTATTCGCGCACAAATCTGGTTCAATGGAAAAGGAATTCGTGTTAAACTTGAAGTTTTGCATACGAATTCGATACATTTATACGAAACGACTGTTTATGAGTTGGCATGTCGTATTTTTGATTTTGTTACATTTTTTAAATATTTATTTTTACTTCACAAAATAATCATGAGACTGCATTTTTTTAGGCTTTCAGTTACCTAGAACAGGGTTTACCAAACTATGGGTCGCGACCCAGTGGTGGGTCGCGAGCGAACAGTGAGTGGGCCCTGCCTGTAGAACACACCACCCTACCGATCCAACCGTTGGGCAGCGGGCGAAATGTCCTATGGGTCGCGAGATTGGGAACTTGTATTAGATGAGTCGTAGCCCAGACAACTTTGGGAACCACTGACCTAGAACTATCTAAAGTCCGCATCAATTTTGGTAAACAGAAAACGTTTCAACTTAGTTTTAAGCTGAAACGTGATTTAACATTAGAAAAAGAATTATCTACTCACTTAATTTTAAAAAGGTCATATTTTTTCGTACTCTTGCAACAAACCATGTTGAATATAAACTAAGTTTATAAAATAACTATGTATTTCTTAGTAGAATCGTGCGAATATAGGTACTATATTCCGCTGATATATCGGAAATCTTTAGCGGAATACACGAGTTCATTATGAAAGTTAGTAACTTGCAGACTTGCTGTTTTCTGAGATCGGCTTCAACGTATGCGTTTCCGTTTACGACAAGTTGATTTGCACCACTTTTAGCATTTAATAATTATTTTAACTTAATATTTGATGGATTCTGACTGCCTTTTCAACATAAATTTTTGTTTATAGTCAAAACTTTTGAGGCTAATGTGTAAAACAAATTAATAATTTAAGTTATCCGTGTTTAATAAATTTAAGCTGAATGAGTTCAAACAATTTAAAAATTAATCAAACTTAATCCCAGTTCCTCAAAAAAGGTTGTGTCCCGAGTACCAAGTCATAAGCACTACTTGCTTATCTAGTTGCGTGGCCTACTTCTTCTCCAAACCAAGAAAACAAAATTAATGTCTTTAAAAAAATACCAAACTAACTTAATCCCACTTCACTCCAACACTCACATCCACACAACATTGCGATGGGCATCACTGTTGCGACAGGATAACACTGCTTAGTTCACTTTTTGTTTTCTTGTAATATTTGTGCTATTTCTGTCTTTTTTTCGTATACGTTCTTTGTCCTTAACTAAGTGATGTTCATCGTAATAAATGTTTTTTTCTTTCTTTCTTTCTTTCCACTTCCTCAAAAAATGGTGTGTCCCAAGTGCCAAGTGGAACACATCATCCGCGGCTGCGGCTAAAGTTCCACAGTCTTTAGCACTACTGCTTACTTAGTTGCGTGGGCTACTTCTTTTGCCAAACCAGAGTAAATACAAATGAGTAGGTCATCTTCATAGAAACGCCCGAGCGCGGTTTGAATGTGAGCGCGCCAATACGTATGCGGCGCGCACGCACACACTGACAAAATTTAGCGTTGATTAGCGGTGAGTTGCCCAGAATTTTTAGATTAGATTAGATGACCTACTCATTTGTATTTACTCTGGCCAAACCAAGAAAACAAATTTCTTTAAAAAATTACTTCCACCAAAAATGGTGTGTCCCAAGTACCAAGTGGAACACACCACCCGCGGCTGCGGCTAAAGTTCCAGAGTCGTTAGCACTACTGCTTATCTACTTGTAGTTGCGTGGCCTACTTCTTTGTTTGGAGTTTGCCTTAATGGGTGGCTATTTAATTAATTAATCATGATAATTAACTTACCGCTTTTTGAGATACCTATGAACATAAGGAAGTTGATTAAGCTTTAAATTTTCATTAGTTATAAAAAGTTAAAAATAAATGTCGAGTATTTTTTGATAAGTTAACTGACGGACTTATTCAAACTCTTGCCTTTTTACCCAGGTCCATTTAACACTATTTAACTATTATAGCAACGTGAGACGTCCGCTTACAAGACGGATGGACGATCTCATAAAGAAGGCGCTGGATGCCGCTAATAACTGGCCAATCTGTAAATCATTGGTGGAGGCCTATGTTCAGCAGTGGATGTATTAAGGCTGAGATGATGATGAAGATGACCTACCTACATAAGAAGATTACAGAACAAGCATGAAAACATTACGTGTGCAATTACGGATCACACAAATAAATAAAAATTTTCGTTTCCAAGGAATTGAACCCACAATTTTTAGATTAAATGGGTTAAATTCTGAAGAAATCGGGAGAGAAAATAAGATTTATTCAGCCCAATAACTAACGCACACTCATATTCTGGCAAAGGCGATAGGTTTGCGGAAACGCCGAAGAAATCCCGTATTTTCCTTGCTAAACTCATTTCCTACAGTCCTGTTTGTTGATTGTCATATAAACAGTTCGCTTTGAAGTCTTGTGTCGTAGGATACACGGCAGACGAATATTTATATTGGATTCCACGAGGTAGATAGAAAAACGGTATCTAAAATACGTTAATAAGTATACAAATGAAGTTTTTTTTTACTCGTATGTATCGTGGACTGGACAAAGGCCCCCTAGGATTTAAATAACTGTTCTGCCAGGTACTTCCCGCAATCTTCAGCAGATCGTCGGTCTACTTAGTGGGAGACCTGCCCACGTTACGTCTTCCGGTCCGTGGTCGCCACTCGAGAACTTTTCTGCCCTACCGGCCATCAGCTCTGCGAGCTATTGATTACCACATGATTTTAGCTTTGGTTTTCCTGCGGGTCTCCTCGTTTCTTTCTGGTCCGACCACGCAGAGAAATTCCGAGAATAACACGCTCCACTGCCCTTTGGATGACGTTAAGCCTTCTTATAAGCGACCACGTCTAAGATCCGTTCGAAATATTACTTGTTAGGTATTGAACTCTATCTACCAGTTCAAAGGTCCAAAACAGAATGTTCAATTATCCGTTACAGAACCCTAACTTAGTGAACCAACTCACGGTTGACCGAATAGAGAGACAAGTTCTGTTTGCCCTAGTGGGAGGGCCACTTCTTTTGTGAAATCGTTTTATTTGGATACCTTTTATGTTGTAAACGCGTACAAACGTAAGTAGTTTTGGAAGGACTAAGTTTTTTGTAAGGTAGACATTCATTCAGAAATCTTGAGCTGTTTATTTTATCCCGTAATTTTACCTTTAAGGGTGGATTCGACCAAACAAGAGTAAATAATATTAATCTCAGAATAAATTTTGTTATTTTGACAAATATTTTCCACACTGAAACTGTCTGGTCGAATCGGGCCTAATACCTTTAGTTCACATTGGGTACTAGTTAAATTATTTTTTTAAGGTCATACAATGTTGACTTTGACGTGCTACTCGAATTTGTAGGTCCTTTTCGTATAAGATGACACTTATACTTATTTATTTTGTCCATTACACTAAAAAAGCATTATATGAGCCCATCGATTGTCTAAAATTGTCCAAAGATAATTGTCCAAAGATTGATGGGATTCTTGGTAGTCAATTTACAAAACGTTACCTAGAAAGTCTGAATTTCTTGTAACTCTGAAAAACCTATGTTAAAACCTTGACATACACACATTTTGGACCTACTTCATTAACACCATCTTTTAAAATAAAACTCCTCTTAAACCCAGTTAATAATAATTCCCTGACTGAACCGCACGTGGCAAGATTACTGCATAAATTATTCTCAAATGGACAGCATATTAGACTATAAAACTCTTAAATTGGGGCTTAAAAGAACTGAATATTTATAGATTCAAAGTAAAAGCCTAATTTGCACGGTATTAATCCGGGTGAGATTAAAGAATCCATTAAATTTCGATTACGTTCCGTTTTATTTCGCTCGGAAGAGATTTTGAAAGTCACAAAAGTTAATTTTGAGATGGTCGGGCTGTGGACAGGCTACACGATGCGGTTGTTTTGCATGGTAGACCGACAATCTGGTGAAGGTCTTGGGAAATACCTGGATAACTAATCGTGAAACTCCTTGTGGGGAAGGACAGCTGTGGACAATATGTGGCTTAAATAATGATGATTTGTTCCTAGTCTATTTGGACCTTACAACCTTAATTGCTACCTTATTATCCCAAAAAATTGGAGTAGTGTCACGCACTTTTGTAAGTATGTATTTTTTATCTGACTATTTAACTTTAAGAGATAACCTAATTTTTCCGAGACTAATGCCCGTTTCACCAGCAATCCCTAATTTTTAAGTGACCCATATGAAAACAAAATTCCTATTATGTGTTACCATTAGGGGTCACTTAAAAATTAGGGATTAATGCTGAAAACGGGCATGACACTAGCGTTTCTTGGCGCCTACTTTGCGGAACACTGCTTTATAGGGCACGTTAATCCGTTGATCCGATTAAGCCACAGTAGACATTCATCAAGTCTGAAGCCAGTTGTGTTGTTGTTGTGATGTCAACCACTTTTTTTTTATTCACAACGAGGTAGCTCTTGGCCTGTATCTCGCCTGACGATCAGGCCGAAGGTGGAAGCGAGCTTCACCCGGAATCCTCAACCACGGAGCAACTGGCTTTCTTACCTTTAACTGCTGGAACACAACAATGCTGTTAACATTGTTGTTATGTCGACAGACTTAGGTAAGATGGTGGTAGCTAGCCAGGCGGACTTAGAACAAGCCCTACCACCAACCAAACCGAACAGAAAAATCTGCCCCCACTAGGAATCGAACCCGGGACCTCTGCGTCTGAAGCAGGTGGTCTTACCACTGGACCATAGAGGCGGTTGAATAGAAGAACACTATAGAAGAAGAAAAATATGTGTATGATGACTATAGGATATTTGCTGAAGGTCGTCGCATTGCGTCAAAGGTCACGGGAAGCACCTGGAAGCGGGAAGCGTAGAACCGATCGTTATGGAAATCCTTGGGAAAGGCCTTTGTCTGTTATTGGACTTCATTTGGCTGAAATGAACATAAGTCGCATCGCACAGTATAAACCGACCCTTGTCGGCCGTTTGGTGTAGTGGTTCAGAACGGACTACTATGCCGAGAGGTCCCCGATTCGATTCCCTGCCGGGCAGAAATTGAAATGATGAATTTTATTTCTGTGACGGGTCTAGGTGTTTTCTATGTATAATATGTATTTAAGGCCCAGTTTTTTGATTCATAGTTAAAATAACAAATTGTTAAATTTTGCTACTAATGGTTAAATATTAACAAAATGTTAACTAATAGTTTAAAAATGTACTAAAAGTCAAGCTAACCATTGTTCGAAAAACATTTTTTTCTGATATTTAACCACTTGTCATTTGACATCTGTCAAATTTGACCATTGGTTATTTTAACTACTAATCAAAAAACCGGGCCTAAGTATGTTTATATCCGTTGTCTAGTACCCATAGTACAAGCTTTGCTTAGTTTGGGGCTAGCAATGCAGCGTAAAATGTCCAATGATATTTATTTATATTTATATTATTCATTTAAAAGCTGTTAACGCGGACAGTGAGAACGACTACGCCTAGTGACCGAAATCGCTTTTAAAATTTCCCTAAACAAATTGTGGTGATGCGGTTTGCGCTTTGTATCCCGAAGTTAGTCGCGGTTTCGGATCCCGCAGGGAGCAATTATTATGTGATGAGCATGATCATTTGTTACCGAATCATGGAGGTTTTATTGTATTTAAGTTTAGTACCGTGTAATCTACTGTAGTGACCATGGTCACCCCATAAAGTGGACACAATAGCAGTGATTCAAATCGTTTGAATTGAATCACTGGACCACTGTAAAACTAAGAGGGCACGAAAGTTGAAAATCTCTTAGGCTGGGTTGCACCATCTTACTTTAACTTTGACAAACGTCAAAAGTCTGTCAAACTCCATACAAAAAACACCGGTTATCGTTATAGTTACTGTTGAAGTTAGGTGGTGCAACTCAGCCTTACTCTGTCTGTCACACTTTCACGTCTAAACCACTGAATCGATTTTGATGAAATTGTTGACAGCACATCAGACTATACGTTATTTTTGTTGAAAAATAGGACTTATTACAACTACATTAGATTTATCATAGTGTTAAGCTTGATGTGCCGTTGTATACTTACGCCCGTATTCACAAACGATGCTTACTTAATTGAGCCAGCAAATCGAACGCACAGTGTTGAATAGAGCTCTGTGATTGGTTCGTGTGTGACCCTGTGCGTCCACGCGCACTGTGAGACCTCATAGTAATGTTTGTGAATACGGGCGTACTTATCAAGTTTTCACAGGAACTCACTGCACCTCTCACTCAATTCGTCGAACTAAAAGCACTAGAGTTAGACAACTAACTCTACGGTCCAAAGTTTAACCTTAAAGTGTTGTTAGGATTGTATCGATAATTTGCTATTTTTATCGATACAATCGATTCTGGAGTTGATCTTAGACTTTGATCGGATCGAGAACTTTTGTTGTTCTTCTGTTACGTTATTTTTTATTTGTAGCTATGGCTATATTAAGCTTTGGAACTGTTTAGGGTAATGATAGCTGCTATGATTATTACTCGTAGATTTTGTTTTAGTACCTACATAAACAGCTATAAATAATGGTTTATTCGTCACTAAAAGTCTTCTATTGCATCATCACATCGGGGACCTGGACCGTCTTTACATATTTCACACTAAAAATGGAGATAATTTGCTCTTTCCCAAATGCCAAATGGTAGTACTAGTGATTTTATATTTAGCTGTTCTTCATATTCTTCAATATATTCCACTACAAAAACAACTGCTAAAACCTTTTTTCTATCGATTTCCCTTGATTTCGTTATCGATATTGATATCACAACGAGATGTGACACGTCACTATGATACTACAAAGAGGAACGATAACACAAAATCACTCTTTCCTCGCTTCTTTCACAGAAGGTTTAATGGAATTTCGTCCAAAGTGCGGTGTGTTTCGGGTGACAGAATACTTCTTATACAACACCAACGAGGTGAACATTTCTCAATTGCAGAAAAAACTACTTTTTTAACATTATACATGGTGTCGCTTTAAGTAGGTATGGATCGAAACAGAGGACTGATTCAAGCTCAAATGCAACTTTCCTACAGAAACAATTTGTAAGATTTCAACTTCCCTTTCTTGGGAAAAGTTATTAAATTTAGACAACAGTCTAATCAGTCTTCTGTCTTTGATTTTGACCTACCCAAAGCCATACTCTGGGCTTGTATAAAGTAACCCATCATAAGGCGGTCGTAGCAATATGTAAGATATTGCTTATACTTTAAAAAAGTTATAGCTTACGGTGACTCTCCTTAAGCTTCTAACTCTTGTCAAAGCTTAAAATGTTTTGCAGTTCCACAGATTTCCTGTTCGGTTGGATCCCCATTTGGTTAAGTTAGGGCTTGTTCTTAGCCCACCTGTCTAGCACGGTCTTACCAAAAATCTGTCGCCATAACAACAATGTTAACAGAATTGTTGTCTGTTCACCATTACTGTCTCGTAGTTTCCAAATGGATAAACCAATTTTGATATCAATTTGTTTCAATTACCATGAAACCCGTTATCTTTTTTTATTCATAACATGTCAATCGTTATAATAACAATTTACATAGATATCAAAAGTTTTCCTTACCGTACAGGTTCATTGAATTTTCCTGGTATCGAGTATATTGAATTCCACAAATTCCATTCGTGGAAATACACGTGTATGTTATCAAGAAAGGTCATTTATTCGTATTTTTTGCAATGCTGGCATTCAGAGACCATTTTGGTAAGGTCAAGTGAACATTTAAAAAAAAATAACTGGCATCTTATAAAAAACTACTGTTAATACAACAACAGCAGAAAAATACGAAAGCAAAGAAAGCGTATGTTCACTCAATAACGATGGCGTTAGTTTTTACCTGGCAAGAGTTAAAAATAAAGAAAATTAACTCTTCATACATAATTTAATAATTTATTTTTTATTTATTTATTTTAATTACACAGGTATAAAACCTTACCTTGATGATGACTACAACAGGCATCTTAGAAAAAAAATTACTTTTAAGAGTAAAAAAGTGAAAACAAAAGACAACGTGTATGTTCACTCAAGAACAATGGCTCGGTTCGTATTCACTCGTGTACCGCCAAGAGTCTAATTCACTAAGCGACAAGATTCTCTGGTGCCCTTTGATCCCGGTTCTTAGTTCAGTCGATTAGTTTGAAGGATGCTGCCGTCGCCCCTGCGTAAGGCCAAGGACACACTTTTGAAAAGGAACAAGACTTGTTCTTTAACTATAGGTAACTCAGTCAGTGCTTTAGGTATGGAAGCGGCACAGGAGGGTTATTTTGTGACGGCGAAACGTCAGCGAGATTTCAGATTTGTGAACGTAGGTGCTCACTAAGACGGGATTTTGCAAAATTCAACCCCTAAGGAGGTACAACGGGATCCACGCGTACGAAGTCGCGGGCGGCCGCTAGTACTTATAAAGAAAGTTTGTGAGGAAGGATGTATGTTTGTTACCGTTCTATGCAAAAACGACTAAATGAATTTGGATGAAAATTTACAGTAAGTATTATTGTTCATACGCCTAATAACTTAAAGGCTGTAATTTATAACGATTTGGGACAAACTAAATTTCACGTGAGCAAAATCTCGGGTAAAAGCTAGTATACAGGATGTAATTTTGTAATACCATCTGGAGGGAGAGTACTTCTTAATTCTGTAGATACAAAACATTTTTGAAAAGAAGAGAAAGAGAATTGCATTCAATGATTACCGATTTTTTTTTACAAATTCACCACCATAAATGGTTGCAGTGGTTATTAATATGTTATTGTTTCACTGTAGGTTTTCCGAACAAAATAAAATAACGGGAGAAATTGTATCTTACAGTCAAGAGCACTACAGTCTTTGCGTGAAAGAGTAACAAATATCCATCTAAAAAAAGTAAAGAACATTATTTTTCAAGTGTGCCCTCAGCCCTACGTCTGAGGTAAAATATGTGTTTGATCTCAGTTTTCTAGACGATTTGGTTGAGTGACACACTTGGGTTTGTGAATTCATATTATGTGTTACGTTTGCCAATTTAGTAGAATTTCTGAAGATTTTTCTGAGTCCAAATGTAAGTATTTGATGAGTAAGTTACAGACAAAATATCATACAGGCATACGCGAAATTATACGGGTTAAAAAATCTGACCTTAAACAAACAGTTTGAAAGTAAAAGATAATCAAAAGTATTATTTTAGTCCTCTTCGTGAAGTTTTATTACTTCCACTTATCGATGTAGTTACTCATGTTAAGTATGTTTTACTGTATTGTGTATTTTATAGCATTATCATGATTAAAACTTTTGCGCCACTACTTAGGGTTTGTTCCTACAGAGACATTCCGATATTAGCAGAAACTGTTTTTTGCAGGATCCCGTTTATTAGTATACATGTTTAAATAACGTTCACACAAATATCTCGTTCTAAGTGTCCTGCAAAAAGTCCTGTCCTGTCGGAACCTGCAAAACTGGATTTGAAAAGAAAAAGGTCCTAACGGTACACACTTTTGCTGCTTACATAATACATCTATTTCATTGAGATCTTGTCTCTATAACCTAAGTTGTTTCAAGCCACACGATGACAGAATAAAATATCATTTTACACGGAAAAATGAAGTCCTTTGTAACATTAAAGTAAGAACACAAAATGTAAGACACATCCTTCACACGCGAGCATTCTTCCCTCTTTGACTTTGAAGAGCTCTCTAATTCATGAGATCCCACTTCCCTTGGTATTAAAACAAAAAACTTTAATATAAGATTAGCTCCTGCCAGAGATTTTGCTTGTGTGGATTCACATCACAATTTCATAGGTTTTATCAGATACTTTCAAGAAGCTTTCTTTTTCAAAAATTAAAAATTGCTTTCTTCAGCTATTTGCAAGAAGGTTAAGATGTTTCAGAGATTAGCTGGAATAAACGCATGTACAGAATAATGTTCTTATTTTTTATACCTTAAACAGGGTGTCACGCAAAGAACGTGCCAAACTTAAAGAGATGCCAAACCAAAAAAGATTTTTGGGAAAAGTATCATAATTTTCGATTTTTTTCATGTTTTTTTTATTCCACAATTTTGAGCCTTTTTGCTGTGCACAAATGAGCAGATATATCTTTAATTCTTCTTCTTAAAAAAATATTTGCTCATTTATACACAGAGCAACAAGAGATAAGTAGGCTCAAAATTACGGATTTATAAAAAACATGAAAAATATCTCTGAAATGGTGACACTTTTTACCAAAGCATTTTTTTGTGCAGATTGTCATCAGTTAGTCTAATAGCTCCTAACTTTGGCCCCCTCTTTACGGGACACCCTCTATGTGTGCTTCATTATTTAAGTATTTAGTTAAAAGCTTTGCCAATAGACTCTTCAATTTTGAAGTTTAGATACACCAAATTTATCTACGAAAATTACTATCGCGAACCTATCTAATTTTATGCAAAGGTTTATTCTACCGTTATACTCTTGCCTAGAAACTACAATATACCTTCAAAATATACCCCAAACTTTGTAAAAAATGTACCCTCTAAAACGTTATTTTATTGCAGAATTGTTTATCTTAAACAATGAGATAGCTTCGACTATCCTCCAAATTCCAATGATGATAAATGTTCAAACCCAACTCCTTTTTTCAACGATTTTCGGCCTTCATCAATCAATATCGAAAGTTTTATTTTACTTTCGTATCGACGACAAAAGTGCCAAGTTTTTATCGGGAGGGCAAAATATACAAAATTCTAAGCGCTAAGGGAATGGAAAATTAGTCGTACAAAAATAACTCGTATAAAAATTCTAATAATAGTCTAGCTTATACTAATATTGTTCTAGTTATTGTACTATATTCATTTGATATTCAAAGATACGGACGCTTTTTCGTACTTTTGGACTCAAATATTTCGGCTCAGTCTCTGGAATAAATTCCAATTAGGACAAAAAATTCAAGGATCACTTGTCTTTATGTAAATTGAGAAGTTTCTGTTGGCTATTTGTACACTAAACAAAGTCTCAGTGAATAAAAAAGTCTGAAAATAACATGTACACTTTTTGAAAGTATACCTTGTAAAATGTGTCAATTTTGATAGGAATTTTTACCTGCCTACATTTGTGACATACCTCCTAATTCCTAAATCGTTTTTTAATGTGCTCTTTGAAACGATTGCAAAATTAAGAGCCATTTTACATTTTCGTGCAAATTTCTAAGATTTTGGAAGCATGAATTACTATCTTAAGCAACACCCAGAGATTATTTAATTACTGTGAAAGATAGTTCAATCCTTTTTGTTGACCAATAATGTAACGGATTTACTAAAACTCTTTTGATTAATTCTCAGTGCCCCATCTCCCACAACCATTTTACGGAAAAATTGCCGCAGACTCAATTTCAAAGTCCTGTATCTATTATTTATGCTCGTATAATAAGCTTAAAAATATATAGAAATCATCGGACATATATTCTTGTAGTCCAATAATCAAACGGATTCTTGAATTTCATTACCATTATTGAGTAAAATCTAAAAATATTTTGTCAAATTTTTAAGATTTACGTCACATTTTGATCGTGATTTTTGGTTTTAATACACAGCAATAACAGCAATAAAAGTATCCCAAAATAAAGAATATTCATTGGAGAATTGATTTCCACAGTTATTGTTTAAATATTAGTAACTACTTTGTCAAAATATTGATGTGAATATCAGTATAAATTACAATGCGGAAGCCGACATCGATTAGTACGGCGCGAGCGCCCGTCAAGGCAGGACCTGTGTCATTTTTCCCGCCATGACGTTTACGTGTGTTCGTGTCATGAAGCGGAGATTTATACGGCGACCAAATACTTTTGATACTATGCCGGGAGGTCCGTTTTGAGTCGGCCGTTTGGTGGTTCAAAACGGACTAATATGCCGAGAGGTCCCGGGTTTGATTCCCGGCCGAGCAGAAATTGAAATGATGAAATTTAATTTCTTTGACGGGACTGGGAGTAACTATGTATTTATGTATGAATTTAATTTAATAAATAAATTATAAAAAAGGTTGTAAGTACATAGTATATCCATTAAGCTAGCACCCTTAACACAAGCATATCTATTAGTTGCTTATTTTGGGACTAGATGGCATTGTGAAATTGTCCAAAGATTTGTTTATTTATTTATCCGCTTTGAGTTTTGTTTCGTGAAGAAGAAAAATAACCGTTTTGTTTCGAGAGGGAAGTTTTGTTGTTAAATCAATAGTAATAAAAGAGGAAAGATTTGATTATTTGTTTGTTTGAAGGCAATAGGCTCCGAAAAGAAATTCTTTCACTAAATGTTTCCTATGTTGGCTATAAAATATTTTTAAAAACTTTACTCCAAAATCTTCGATAATTGGTCGTTTAATAAATAAATTAGATAACATATTAATATTTTTTTATTGTTTCCAGTACGATTTCAGTACTAGTTTTTAGAAATTATTTTATGCATAATTTATTAACTTCTAAAATATATTCCCTATTGATAGATGACGTGTTTCGTATTTGGTTAAAAAGGTGTAGAATGTTATTTTGAAGATAACTTGCTTCCATAGAGATATAGAAAGATGCTAAGTAATGCGCTGAGTTCGAAACTCAGTGTCAAAGAAATCAAAATGTGTGCTCATTATCCACTGCGGTATCAGTATTTAACGTTCGAATAATCTTTAGTAGTATGCAAGCAATGTAAACTGTTTACATTATAACGTCGCTGCTGTCATCATTGCTTTCACAAGCAATATGTTCTGTTTTTGGGCATATTGTTGCGACACCGGCTCCGCCCCCTTATCACATCTCCCTTTAGTTTCTGTGATCTGTGCTTGCTTCGAAGTTGATATCAATTAAATATTCCTTAGTGCTTTTGATTTAAATACGGGGGTACGTACGTAGCGGGAGTAGACTTAAGGGAAATCTATGCTTCTCCGACGGCCAGTTGTAAGTTGTATGCTCCAGAGTATGTGCACACAATAGCCTGGTGATTTTAGCACCCGAAGGAAATGTTTCAATTTTGTTGTAGAAAGATATCATAATTTTGTAAGTATTCAGATATTTAAACATACCTAATAATTTGTAGGTTTTATATTAAAAAATATTATCATATAACAAAATTAATAATTTCTTAGAATAATTTAATTTTATTAGAACCAGTTTCCACTTCTTCGCGGAAAAAGTCGCGGGCAAAAAGCTAGTATGAAATATGTAGTATTGCCCGCGGCTTTACTCGCGTGAAATTTAGTTTGCTACAGATCGTCATAAATATATTGTTATTCTGGTCGACGCCAGGGATGGATGAGCGTCGCTGTCGCTGGCGACAGGGTCTTCTGGTTAAGGGTTCATGACGTAGTTCTCAGGCAAAATGAAATCCACTCATAGAAATTAATAAACTTAGTGTATTCACGAGAATAATTACACACAGCACTAGAGTCGTATCGGAACTGAGTGAACCAACGGTCTTGCGATAGGAACGTCCGACCCGAGTGATAGTTGAACACAAACTGCCTAGTACTGCTGTACTGTACTGTAAAGCTTCATAAAAATTTGTTCAGTAGTTTTTGCGTGAACGAGTAACAAACATCGAAACATCCATACAAACTTTCGTATTTATAATATTAGTAAGACTAGTAAGAAGAAAGATAGTAAGATGAATTTATTTTAGTTATTTGTTAAATAATAATAATATTTATTTATTGATTAGCTCTGTCTGATAATGGATCTGGAGGAGTTGGAATGGCCACCTCCATTGCAACTCCATAACCAAACAATAGAACCCTATGGAGTTTGGGCTTGTGTAATTCGCCTTGACGAATACTTCGTCTAGGTAAATGATATCCAGGGTCCGATGATGGACCTGGATGATAGCTGCAAGGGGGCAGATTTTTTTCACTATGTGACTGTCTTTATTTTGTACTTAATATAATATATTTTACATATTATACCTATTCGTGTTTCATTATTAATCGAAATAAGTATAAAAATCTTTAAAAGACTAAATAAACTCTATTAAAATTTTAAATTAATTTATCATGTTTTAATACCTTATTCTACCTTAAAATTAATAACTTATATCAAGTCTTAATACGGTCACGGCTCAAGATTTTTTTGTCCATTTCGGCGTTCTTTTTACTCTTTTGTCGTTGCATTGACAGTTTGTAGCTAAATTCGCGCGGAATATTTTTGTGAAATGGCTCTTAACGCCCGTATTCACAAACATTACTATGAGGTCTCACAGTGCGCGGGACGCACAAGGTGACAAACAAACTAGCTCTATTCAATGCTGAGCGATTTGCTGCTTCACTTAAGCAAGCATCGTTTGTGAATACGGGCGTAAAATCACAAAGTATCTTTGTCTTCAGGGGTTAGTCGTAAAGATATTAATTTGTTGACTGAAGTCAATGTCGTACGCCCGTATTCACAAACGATTCTTGCTTAAGTGAAGCAGCAAATCGAACGCACAGCCTTGAATAGAGCTCTGTGATTGGTTCGTGTATCACCCTGTGCATCCACGCGCACTGTGAGACCTATAATAATGTTTGTGAATACGGGTGTTTGTCTTCGGGGGCTACTTAGTCGTAAAATTATTTGCTGACTGAAGTCAATGATCTGACAACTAGTAGGTAAACCACACATACCCACGTGATGTATGATAGCAAATGAGCAGTTCAGAGCACGAAAGCTGATAGTCTACGCTCGCCCTGTGTTTTGTGACGGTCTGCTCTCTACAATTTGCCTCCGCCCCGACACAGACTATTGTGCTCAACGTTCCACTGCATAGAAGTGTATTTAGTGATGTTTGGATATTTTATCGATATCGACTAACGAGATTAATTGCACTACATTTCTTTTAAATATTGGGTTTCTCGAAATGTTCGTAGTGTGCAATTTAGATGCTGTTGTTTCAATATAATGTCAATCTTTATCATGATAATTTCAGCCACAAGACGTCTACTGCTGAACTACGGCCACCCTCAATTATTTTCAGATTGGCTGGTTGGAAGCGGCCTATATCCAGCAGCGTCCTGCAACCTCTAAAAAGTCATCTTTCCACCTTGTGAGTGGACGTCCCACTCTATGCCAGTCAACATCATCATCATCATCATCATTTTAGCCATAGGACGTCTTCTGCTAAACATAAGCTGGTTGGAAACGGCCCATATTTAGCGGCTTCCTATACAGGGTGTTCCAAAAAGCAGTGTCAAGCCGAAGCCCAGAGGTAGATCATCATAGAGTATAGGGTAATTTTTCCACCTTGTGGATGGATGTCCTGCGCTGCGACGGTACGTGGCTTTCATTCCAGAACTTTTCTGCCCTATCACCCAGTTTTATCTGGGCACATGCCTACTGCCACATTGTCGTACTAAATTATGTCGATACAAAATGCAGAAAGTGATGTGACATCACTAGCAAAGTCGCAACTCGCGTGCCAGGCGACACCTTAATGGCGCGCCACTTCGCTCATTTTCCACTGTGACCGCGTTATTTTATCTCCGTGTCAAGCATCCTCCGCCATTGTTTTTATTTTTATTTTATTGTACTGTTCGGAATGCTAAAACTATTACAGTTGCGTTGCATAAAATAAGTATTGTTACTATTTATTTTACCCGAACACTAAAGGTCAGTAGAGAAGGTCGAACACTTTTTATCCACAACGAGTAAGCTCTAGGCCTGCATCTCACCTGATGGAAAATGATGATCAAGCTGAAGGTGTAAGGGAGCTTCACCCTGAATTCTTAACTATGGAGGAACTGGCTATCTTACCTTCAACTGCCGGAACACAACAATCCTGCGATTAGTATCATAGGTTACTAAAGTAACCTTTTTTTTTTAGGGTTTACCCTAGACACTTTGGCTCAAAAAAAAAGTATTGAGCAAACTTTATGGCAACCAACTAAAAACAGTCAGTAACACTATAAACATTGGCCTGTCAAACTATGCCATTTATCAGAACTTCTATGAAGATGTGGCAAATTAAATCCTTTTTTGTTCAGAGCCAAAGTTGTCCGCTATCTAACCCACAAATGCGGCACGTCATACTTGGTCTATTTGTAGTGTTTCAATTTTCTTCCAAGCTTAAAACTGCACACAAATACCTCCACACCGCCACGCTAAATGCAGGCACCAGTTTATATCGCAGGAACAAAATTACTCCGGGAAGTTCGTGGAACTGCGGGAACGAGTGAATTGCCTCACCTATGTTGCTTTATTTAATTCAATTTGGCTAATATTGTTTTAAATTTAAATTTTAAAACGGGATTTTGGTTTGCGCAGAGTGTAATACTTTATTTGGGTCTCAGTTGTTTATTGCCAATTGAATTATACTGTTGAACCAAATTTGTTGAATTTTAGTAGCTATCTCCACCAAAATTCAACAAAATTTGGTTCCTAGAGCATTTTACTATTAAACAAGAGGAATGGATATAAAAACCTGGTATACCGTAATTTTGTAAAACGAAAGAGAAGCTAAAGCACGAAGCACACTGTCTTCTCAACCCGGAAACGGATCAATATTCTTTTTATGAAACTGCGTACTGCAAAGCACACTTATTCGCACCGTAACGTAAACGCCTCGATACGGTCGCGGTGTTAATCCCTTTCCGGGTTGATAAGTGTGCTATGACCTTAATTCGAAGTAGGTAAGATTGTATTACAGAGTTGTTTGATCATGGCGTACGCGAGATAAAATTGATATTCTCTGATAAATATGAATCTACGCGAGCAAAGCCGTGGCCAAACGCTAGCAATACATTTTTTTCATTTTGAAAGAATGAAAAAAATGTTTCTTACTAAAGAAAGGTATAAAGTTAAAAATTACTTTGTAATTAGTTTCATAAAGCCTAAATTCAATTGAACATTTATCCGTCTTCATTTGCCCTAATTTAATTACAGTTATAACTCACGACGATTCAATTAGCAGTCATGACAATGTGTCTTCATAACAAAGTGTTCAGATTGACAAATTAACAATTACTAGGTCCCATTAGTCGTACATGATGTTAATTAATAATGTGAAACCTAGTCTCAGCCTTACTCGTATCAAAATTGCTTACTTAACTAATTGTCACTTTATGAAATACCTAAGTATTGTCGACAGCGAATTGTTGCGAAGTCACTTTTATTACAACTACTTAAGATACATGTTTTATTTTATATCTGTCGTATGTGCTTACTTGTGTGGTATTTCAGACGCCTTAGTATGACATGTCTGACACCAACCCTCCTAGACAAAGTAACATTCATGACAGATTTAAAATCGAGATCGATTCACTACGTCTTTTTTATTTCACTATGCTGCAAAAGTAAATAAAAGTAGCCCTAGCTAAAGCATAGATAGCAAGGCTAGGGCATACGGTGCGTATAGATTTTTATTATAAGACATGAGTTCACAATTCTGGTATCTCAAATGGGTCAATAGGTCAATGCCTTGAAAAACTATTGCAAATCAATAGAAGTATTGCATGAGTCGATGAACATAGGTCGTCCACCCACAAGGTGGACAGATGACCTTATAAAGGCAGCAAGAAGGCGCTGGGTGCAGGCCGCTAACAACCGGCCATCATGGAATTCTTTGGGGGAGGCCTATATTAAGCAATGGACGTCCTATGGCTGAAATAATGATGATGATGATTGCAAGAGTCATGTATAAGACAAAGATTTTGTCTGACTTGTGCCAACAAAGGAAAAATTAATAAGATTAGTCCAATCATTTCAACTTACCTAATTTGGCCATAATGATCAGGAAGGCCCATAACAATTGATGGGGATAAATAAAGCCGTTAGCCCACCCTTAGGAATGTGGAAGAGTCGATAGACGATATCGATAATGAGCTTTAAAATGTGAGTTTATTCATTAATCATATTTTTTCCCCAAGCAATCCTAGGATAACAATACTTCGCTTGTTTTTTAAATCAGCCCCTGCCACTACTCCTAACCTCATCTTGAGGCTTTCGTTCTATCGAATTACCTTATTCATATGAACTTTGTTGTAGGAAATTGAATGATAACTGCGTTTATAAACCAAATAAACACATTACCACTCTTTTGCATCACGCAGTCGGGTAAAAAAATTAAATGTCTATATATGAGTTAAAAGCCATTGGAAATGTACTTACGCCAAACGTGCAATTAAAAATAATTTGAACATGTTAAAAATATTCATAATCACGAGAAGAGTGTAAGTAGTATGTATGTATGTAGTAAACAAATTCCAACGTAATCGTTCATAGACATGTTGTGTGTCGATAACATTGCTATTAAATTATCGACAACTTCTAGCTAGCACATCACTAACAGTAATAAGATTAGAACCAATAGAATGCGATCGTTACAATTAAGAAAATCGATGCAGTAATCTGAGTTGATCTCTTTTCTCCCCAGAAATTAAATTTAGAACCCCGAATTTGGCGTCCACTTTGTTACGGAATGGACTAACTTTACCCTAAAGGTTTAGGTAACTGGAGAACTGGAGTAGGTGCAGGTACCTTAGTAAACTTAAAGCTTATTTACAACAGAATATTGCAAAATTCCCACGGGAACGGGAGTTAGCGGGAAAATCCTTTTGTATGAAAAATCTAAACCGCTTAAGTTAGACACTTGAAATTGGGCATGCAGGTACCTTAGTAAACTCAAAGCTTAGTTACAACAGGATATTGCAAAATTCACACGGAAAAGGGAGTTTACTGCTGTTATTATGGTCTTAATTTCAGTCAATAAATAAATAAGTGTACTTGAATCCTACCTACATTAAAATTTAGGCGGAGTTACACCATCTGACTTTGACCGTAACTATAACGATAACCGCTGGTTTTTGTATGAAGTTTGACAGATTTTTGACGTTTGTCAAAGTTAAAGTAAGGTGCACCCAGCCTTAGACTTTTGGGTACCCAGAAGACATAATCTAGTCTCAAACCAAGGACAGCTTACTTATTTTGGAATCAATATTACGTAATGGCCCAATTGAAATTTTTTAACGTTTAAAATGTTTTAAGTTTCAAAGTCAAAAGATTTATATCTAAGATTCAAATTCAAAATTCCAAGTGAAAATTTTGGGGAGGTTGGGTTGGGGCTCAGGAGTGGACGTCCTCTGACTGACATTTAGTGCCTTTTACAAATCACAATCGAGAACACATTTAGACTATACATTTTAGTTTAAGTTTCTTTTTCTTAAAGGTTTTAAACCTTTGTTTGTCACCTGTCATCCGCTTTGCAATGGAGGGAAGTCGAACCTTAATTTCGAACTCCTCCTATGTTCTTCTGATTAATTTCGTTGCGGGTCCAATGACAGTTTAACTTTCCCCCGGGACAAACTTGACCTTCATTGGTTGGGTTTTTGTGGCGGTCAAGCTGTAGATCCTGGCTACACAGGAGTTGCAGTGGTGGGAACGAGAGGTGGGAATAGTCCCGTATACATTTTAGTTGAAAAATCACTCTTCTTCCAACTACCTAATATTACGCAGTGCTTACTTTATGTCATTGTAATAACAAGTACCTAAGAGGCAAAATGATGCTTATAATTTATACTGTAAGGCCCATTGGACCATTCACAGTCGATGCAAATCTCGTAAGCGTATCTCCGGCCACTAATGTTCCTTATGAATATTGATCCGATGTGAGGAACATAAAGGACATTGATAGCAGTAAGGTCATTGTCTTATCCCAATCCCAACTAATATTATAAATGCGAAAGTAACTCTGTCTGTCTGTCTGTCTGTCTGTCTGTCTGTCTGTTACGCTTTCCCGCTTAAACCTCGCAACCGATTTTGATGAAATTTGGCATAGAGATAGTTTGAGTCCCGGGAAAGAACATAGGATAGTTTTTATCCCGGTTTTTGAAACAGGGACGCGCGCGATAAAGTTTTTCTGTGACAGACAAAAATTCCACGCGGGCGAAGCCGCGGGCGGAAAGCTAGTATCTTATAATAATGCTGGTTACAAACTAAAGGTCCATATCGCTTATTGCATATCGCCTTTTGCTAGCTGCTTGAGCGACCATTCAACCGCGAGGCGAGGCGTTCACGTACGTTGTTCAAGCTGCAAACTATACACATTTTGATAAAATTTGTCGCAGGCTAGGTTATCCACTCTTCCCGTGAATGTCTTTAAAGGTAACCTAGGGTATTTAGGGAGAAATAATGCAAATATCAGGCCTCACCTTATTAGTATGTTAGCCACGTTTCTACAATCAAGTCATAGGCGTTGGCATACAGGTATTCAAGAAACGTGAGATATAATTGTGCTCTAATTGAACTTTTCGATATAAATAAAGCAGACAGAAGAATTTAGTCATTAAACTACTTATACTAGAGCCAACAGCCAATTTTACTATTAATTCATCTATACCTAAGGAGTACTTTGTAAAAAACCGTAATTAGTATTTTCGTGGTAAAAAAATCCTCCCTTTATTATCAAGAACAAAACAAAAGAATAAAAAATTTAAAAGCAATATTGTGGTTCAATGATTCCAAACCCAAAAAAAATTTAGGCGTTTGTATTTACTTAACGGAAAAAAGAATGATGGTATTCTTTACCTACCTTTAAATTAGGGATCCACAATTCTTAAGACACCAATAAACAAGGACTAAGCAAAACAATTAGCGGCGGACGACAGCACTAATGCGCTTAGCATTCCGAATAAACCGAGACTTAAAGTATTTCCCACGCAATTACTATGCAAAGACATTCGCAAAAAATACGGGAAGGCCGAGATTTACTTCTAGATGGGAATTCCGTAGGGAAAAATTAAGTAGGTAAGTTCATTTAACGAATCGCGAGTTTCGTCCGTATTCACAAACATTACTATGAGATCTCGCAGTGCGCATGAACGCACAGGGTGACATATGAACCAATCACAGAGGTCTATTCAACGCTGTGCATTCGATTTGCTGCTTCACTTAAGCAAGCATCGTTTGTGGATACGGGCGTTTATATCGTCAGACACGATAAAATCTATTCGACGATTTTAGAGGACAAATGATTGAATAGATATTATAAAAAGGCTTCTCGGGCAAAAATGATAACAATATTTAATATCTCGATAAAACTTTGTCGTGGCGCACATTGTAGTTCTCTAATGCCCATTTTCACCATCAATCCCTAATTTTAAGTGATCCCTATGGTACAACATAACAGGAATTTTATTTTCTTGGGGGTCACTTAAAAAGTCTCAACTGCAAGACAACAAAGATGCAATTTGAGGATTTGGGACAACACTCCTCACCCTGGCCAAATATGTTGGGAGAACCTGATGTGATTACCTATATTTTGTCCCTTAACACTGGGCTCTTACGACCGATAGCACTCCAACAAAAATAACTACGTAGCTAGCTGGACTTAAGACGCATCGAACAAGCCTTAAAATGTCCATAGAAAAGTGTTTTTAAGTTTTGAGTTATGACCGATTTTAGTTATTAACTAGCGGCCGCCCGCAATTCGTACGCGTGGATCCCGTCTTTCCTCCTCCTGGAGTTTCGTAAAATCCTTTCTTAGCGAATGCCTACGCTACGTCATAACATCTACCTGCATACCAAATTTCAGCCCGATCCGTCCAGTGGTTTGGGCTGTGCGTTGATAGATCACTATGTCAGTCAGTCAGTCAGTCAGTCAGTCACCTTTGAGTTATAATATTTAGATTTCATTATTTTAAAAATGGACTCTTATACACTTGTTTATAACTAGGGATGGGTCTTAGGCTTATCTACCTTTGGTATCAGTGTAACATGCTAATTTTGGTTCCTGCTAATCTCTCTAGTTAAACTCCCTTTCCACGTTAGAAGAGTTAACACTTCCAATTTCCATCCAACTACGGAACCCTAAAGAAAGTCGGCGCGGAGCAAACTCCGCGAAGTTACCTGAATAAAGGATAAGATGCAACTCCGATATGAAATTTAAATGAGCCTTGTTCGGGCACTCTAATTTCTACCAACATCCTTTGGAAGTTCCACACTCCACTGTCCCGGAATTAATTCTTGGCTGAATGATGAATTTAAAACGGATTTAAATGTGCTGTCAATAGAACTCAATTTGACTTGGCCTGTCTTTTCTTTCATGTTCTTAGTCCTTAGTTTTCTTTTAATATCTTTGTACAATGAGGGTCTCCTTAATTGCGCTCACCACTTGGCGCTACTGGCGAGTGATAGGACCTTACTCGACAGTTCGTTCGTTTCAGCCAAATGACGTCCACTGCTGGACTTCCCCCAAGGATTTCCATAACGACCGGTTTTGCGCTGCCCGCATCCAGGTTCTTCCCGCGACTTTCACTAGATCGTCGGTCCAGCTAGTGGGAGGCCTGGCCAGTACGACAGTAACGTATTACAAAAATGCGTTAGTCCTCCTATTGCCTTACACTCATCAGTTGGCGCTACTGTCTTAGCCACAAGCAAGTGACAGGACCTTACTCCCCAGTGGCGCCAACTAGTGAGCCCATTAACGAAACTGTCACTTAAATAGGCCAATAATCGCAACATCACACACTTGTTAGCACATATTGGAAATAAAAGATACCATAAAGTTAAAGTTAAGCCATCTATAGCCACGTTGAAAGGCCATATTATTAGAGCCAAAATACATTTTTAAAAGTACTTTTATACAGCCTACTAGCAAAAATAAAATTACCTTTTATAAGAGTTTTTTTTAACTCAATGGCGCTGACGTCCGAATTTGACCCTAAATATTTTTTTACCTACTTTAAAATCACTATCATCACTCAGCTGCATCCACTCGGAATGCAACCCCAACAAGGGTGAGTTTAAACACAGAACTTAATCCCAGCTGGACCATATTTGGCGATTGACTCCACCGCTTGCAAATGTACGAGTACTCAGCAAGTGCTTTGGAATTGAAATTCTCAATTTCATGCTCATCCTAAGGCTTTCAAACGGTGACTGGGGAATCCAAGCCCGTTAATAGGTGGTGTTCAATTACACGCGCTGTACAGGTACTATTTGTAAGCTAAGTTTGTGGTGCAAGTTGGGAGATAGAAGCTGTTTCAAACAACTTATATATGAGGTCTAAATATAGGGTCATGAGTTGAATACTAGACGTGGTGATGAAAGGAAATTATAAAAAAAAATAAAACCGACTCCAAAAAACCTATACTAAAAAGTAGAAAAATAATTACTAATTACCTACTTATTTATTAGGACGAATTATTAATATTTATGTAGGTATACCATGATTGATACTTCTGGAGTCGGTGCCAAGATTATGAAACATGTAAAGTTTGCCTGCACCGACTCCAAAAGTATCAATCATGGTATACCTACATAAATATTAATAATTCGTCCTAATAAATAAGTAGGTAATTAGTAATTATTTTTCTACTTTTTAGTATAGGTTTTTTGGAGTCGGTTTTATTTTTTTTTATAAAATTTAACTTATTTCTTGCTTTTTAGTTATCTAATTATTACCTTGATGTTACCACTGAAGGTAGGCAGTACATTGAGACCATATTCTTAATGTATATTATAAAAAAGTTCATCCCCAATTTTCCACCCTTGGGGGTGAAATATTTTCTTCAAATTCGCATGAAACCACCCTTTTGATAATACCTATTCAACAAAATAGTAATCGTTCTAATTGGTTTATAATCGGCGGAGATATTGCGTATAAAAAAGTTCATACCCAATTTTCCACCCTTGGGGGTTGTTTTTTTTATTATTAAATTTAAATGGGACCACCCTTGAGGTATTACCTATACGCTAAAAAAAGATTTGTTCAAATCGGTTCATAATTGGCGGAGTTTTCGCGTAACAAACATAGAAAAAAAAAAAAAAAAAAAAAAAAAAAAAAAAAAAAAACATACGGGTCGAATTGAGAACCTCCTCCTTTTTTTGAAGTCGGTTGAAATTGAGCTTGACACTACCGGAAAGAAAATCTTACCTATTGCATAATTTACACAACGCCCACGAAATTCAAATCAAATTAGCTCTACTCTGTCTGAAAATCTTTCTACTACATCTGTTTGAAAATCTTTCCTAGTCAATGACGTATAAATTTGATTTTTATAGGTACCCATTATAAAGTATCATAGCCCCTAATACAGTTTTGGCCGATTTAAATATGTTAACACAAAACTTTGAAAAAGCCGGTTTAGATTTAAATTTTTCAAAATGTGAATTGTTTGTACCCGACTCCTGCCCTAATTCAGATAGGGTCATTTCGAATTTTAATTTCATAGCTCCCAATATTAAAATTATTAAAAGAGATTCCCTTCGCCTCCTTGGGTCTCCTATATTGGAGGAAGCGTTTGCTTCTTTCACAGACGAAAAATTACAGAGCTTTGAAAATGTTTCGGACCGTTTACTTAAAATTAACACACACATGGCGTGCACAATTATTCGATTTTGTCTTTTTGTCCCTAAATTCACATATTGCATTCGTTCTTCACAGTTTTGGAAATACCCTAGCTTAACTGCCAAATTAGATAACTCTATAAAACAAATTATTTCCTCCGTTTTAAATATTCCTTTAGATGATCGATCATGGACCCAAGCCTCTCTACCTATTAGGTTTGGAGGTTTGGGTATTCGCAAAATTTCCAGTGTTGCTCTACCGGCTTTTTTGTCTTCGGCTCATAGCACCAGTGGATTGGTTTCAAAAATACTGAGTAAGTGTTCTGACTCAACTACCATCCACCTAGCCGAAGGCATTAGCGCTTGGAGGCAGTTAAGCTCTGAAAATTTGCCGTTGTCTCTCATCTCACAAAGGCAGTGGGACGAGCCGCTCTGCAGACTTGTACGGAATAACTTATTAAACACGTCTTCCAGTTCTGCAGATCGAGCTCGTCTTCTGGCTGTAGCCGAGTGGGAATCAGGTCTTTGGCTTCACTCCCTACCTTCTCCTCATATTGGCACACTTTTGGATAATACCACTTTTAATTTAGCAGTCTCGCTCCGTTTGGGGGCACCATGCATTGTCCCCCATCGCTGTCCCTGCGGTGACATGGTTGACTCCCTTGGTCATCACGGACTGTCATGCAGCAGAAGTGCCGGGAGATTTTCCCGTCATGCCAGCCTCAATGACATCATACGCAGGTCTCTTTCTAGCGCTTCCGTACCGGCCATTCTTGAACCAAATGGCCTGGTTCGAAGTGATGGTAAGAGACCTGATGGCATGACTTTGGTTCCATGGAAGGTGGGACGGCCACTAGTGTGGGATGCAACCTGCGTAGACACACTGGCACCGTCTCATCTTCCGCAAACCTCGTCTGGGGCTGGTACTGCCGCTGCATCAGCGGAATCCCTCAAGCGACGCAAATATGTAGGTCTTAGTAGTACCTACATGTTTGAGCCATTTGGGGTCGAGACGCTAGGTCCGTGGGGACCAAGTGCTCATCGCCTGTACAGGGAATTAGCCAAGCGGCTGATTGACTGTACAGGTGATAGAAGAGCTGGCGCATTTCTTGGCCAACGAATCAGTTTGGCCATTCAGCGCGGAAATGCAACCAGCATTCTGGGCACCATGTCGCGTTGTTTGGACAGCGATTTGGGACATATTTTTTATTTGTAAATATTTAATTTTAGTCTATGTAGGTTAATTATTTGTATTATTCTTAATCTCTTAATTCTATACTTTTAATAAACTTAATTTGCATATTATTCAGATACTTTACTCAAGTATGAAACATAACTTAAGCTATTGGCTCCGTGCACGATTACAGCGCCAACTAGCGTCCACAACTTTGTGGGTTCTGTCACATTGACATTTAGGTCGTATATTTGTGAAAAAATATCGAAATGAAAAAATAACAAATATTTTCAACTAATAAATTGTTGTGATACCACGATTTGGGTGGAAAAAAGGTTTTGAAATCATTTTGGTCATTCAAATCAAATGAGGTAAGTCCAAAAAGTGTGTTTAATTTTGATTGTGTCAGGGTTTGTTTACTTCATTTATAGTTGTAGTTTTACAGTAAAACAAAAAGAAAAAGCTACTTTAACGGTTTCATTATATAACAGTAAATATATTTAAATGTTTCTGTATCGCTAGTAATAAATCAAATATCGTTTTCAGATCGAAATGAGTATCGTTTTGAAGACCGGGTTTGTGAGAGTTACAATATCAAATTCCAACCACAAACCGTATTTAAAGGAAAGTTGTTGGTATTGGCTGGACAAGTCCGAGATGTAGAAGAATTAAGAACAAAACAAGGGCAGAGTTCAATAATTCACGCTCTCATCATAAGGCAAACATCTGTGCACAACAACTACTGTGACTCATTTTTGTACTACCACGTTGTATAGTTTAGTTATTTCCAAATTGTAAACGGCTATTAAAACAGCCCTATCGAAATACAGTCCACTCTTTTATTTAAGTTCCCAGTAGGACCCTTTTCATGCGATTAATTAATGATATTAAAATGTATTATGTAGAATCGCTTTGCCATTGACAGATACATCTGATGACAGAGCTTACATTATTTCTACTTTTGACCACCATGAGCGCTGCGATAGATTATGTCCCCCCCACCTATAGTCTATCCAATATAGCTTGATTAGAATGACAGCTGTCATCAAAAATAACGACATAACTTTGTAGTAGCGATCAATGAGAGCAAAATATTGGCGGACAAGAAATAATTCACGTCTGACCTACAAACAATATTTTCGACGACAGTGCTTCCAATAAAAATGATAATTTCGTGTAAATGCAGCGTTAAATTACACCAATAAGTAGTAATTCGAAATTATAAAAATCAAGCTAGAGTATTAACGACGTCTCTACAAGGTTATCTCGAGTTACAAAAATGTTAGTGTTGGGACATATCGACAAATAAATGTCATATTAAATTAAAACTATTTTTTTAACATATTTAACAATTTTTTTTTCTTACTCATTTTTTAACATATTTAAGTCAAGTTATGCGTTTTTCTAAATGTTCACTATTAAAAACCAAAAAACATTTCATTCATAAATAATCAAACATCGGAAATCAATCACCGGTAATTTTTTGGGTATTCATAGCACCGTTGCTCTAGAAGAGATGCCCACCGCCCTCTAGCGAGAGGAAAAAACCACTGAAGAACACTGATGATAATGACTACGACTTAGGTTGTACACCATTGACATGAATTTTAAATTTTACTGTCTTTAAATTTAAATCATAATTGTCATTTTTATGAATAAAGATATATGAAGAAAAATTGGGTGCATTTTTTCATATCATTTTTTCGAAAACTTATCGATACATCTATGTGAACCGTACGAAACATACCCATCACTAGTCACATTCGTTTGACAGCCGTCATTCTAATCAAGCTATATTGGATAGACTATAGTACTTCGCACCCAGCGAATAAATTAAAATTAATGTGAATATTATGATTGTTCCAAGTACTACAATTTAAAAGTCAGATTTTAGTTTTGAAGATGTTTTTTTTTATGTGACAGGAGGCAAACGAGCAGACTGATCACCCTGATGGTAAGTGATTACCGTCGCCCATAGACACCCGCAGTCCCAGGGGCGTTATAGGTGGGTTGCTGGCCTTTTAGGTGAAGATACGCTCTCTTCTTGAAATGAAAATATATCGTATAACGCCCTTTAATTTTTGTGCTAAATAACTGTGTTATTAAATATTTTACACCAATCATAAGCCAGTTATCTTGCGCCACACCCACCGTCCAGCTTCCATTAGGCGAGTGTAGCATTGTTCATGAAAATAACAAGTTTGCATTGAAACAGCTCGCATTGTTCCAACTGTACCCCATATGGGAAAAAATGACAATTAATCACGAATATGCGGAACCAACCATTTGTTCGGAATAAAAGATACGAAGTAGGGCGATGTAGTTTCAGGATATGTCTGCTCTAGTCTAGAGTTAAGAGAAAGCTCGTTTTTATGTTACAAATGTTTTATCTCGCGGGATTAAGTTTTTAAACTCTGGTTTTATTTGTAACAAAACACTAGGTACATTTTAATGCAGCCGGTTGTGTGTGTGAATTTCCTACATTCTCTTTTTCGTGCATGGTTAGTCAAATAATTCGTCGCTTGCCTCTCTAACTGACGTAACTGACATTTTGCAAAATTTTCAGGCGATTAGACAGATCGATTCGTCTTGAAAAATTGATTATGATGGTGTAGATAACTCAGTTTCGAAAAAAATGTCAGATACGTCAGTTAGAGAGGCAAGCGACGAATTATGAAACTATGAAAGGTCGAAGTTATTTTTACTCCGTCTGTTTGAAAAGATTGTGAGATTGGTGAATTCTAGATGAATTTTGGTAAAGACATAAGTCAGACCTCGGAAAAGGTACAGTAGCTACTTTTTGTCGCGAAAACTTGAGGGGGTGAAACGGGGGATGAAAGTTAAGAAGATATGTAATCACGATTAAAGATTTAGCTATTCATAAAAGGTACTCGTACTATGCTCTGTGTATACCTTACAAAACAGGAAAAGAGAAAACAAATAAAAAAGGTTCAATTCAGGTTGTCACAGAAATACCGATTTATTTCAAACTTGTCTAATATGTAAATGATTTTCCAAAATTGAAAAAAGATGAGATGAGTCCAAAGTTTATTGCGATAATACGAACAAAGTCGCGGTATAAAGCTAGTATCCAACAAAGCAGCGACATAACACATTCCCCAGCCACACTGGAGTGGCAGTTGGTTCCCGCAGACAGCTTCTGCATCCGAGCTGATTGGTATTCGGCGACGCATTAGCGGATTCAGGTCGTCATCACAATTAGGAGTAGGTAAGCGTGGACCAAAGCAAGCGGATTATACCCACATCCTCGCTTGATTGAAATGCAGAATGTCACCGAAAGAGTGACTTATTTGACACTTATCTTTTATGTAACGGATTTTCTAAAATTCACCCCCCAAGGGGATGAGACGGGTTCAAAGTTTGCGATAATGCGAACAAAGTCGCGGGCAAAAGCAGCCACATAACACGTAGTACCAAACAAAGTGGCCACATAACACATTCCCCAGCCGCACCGGAGTGGCAGTTGGCTCCCGCAGACAGCTGCTGCATCCCAGCTGATTGGTATTCCACGCATTAGCGGATTCAGGCCGTCGTCACAATTAGGACGGAAGCGCGGACAGAGTGCCTCATTAATAATGCAGTCGGTCAAAACAAGCGGATTACAATAACACAGACATTACTGTTTGGATTTCAATCTAATGACTTCATTAAACTTTGAACCCCGTTTCATCCTCTTAAGGGGTGAACTCTAAAAAATCCTTTATTAACGCCGTAAAGGGGTTACAGCTGTGTGTTGGTAGATCATCAGTCAATAACAGTTGCATTTTATCAGTACAAAATATCTAATCTATTGTATGAATAAAAATGAATTGCTGTTCGTTAGTCTGATTAAAACTCAAGAACGGCTGGGCCGATTGAGCTGATTTTGGTTTTAAAATGTTTGTCGTAGTCCAGGGTAGGTCTAAACGGTGAGCAAATAAGGAAAAATTGCGATGGCTTATTTATTGCCTTTAAGGCGGAACAGAGTTCGCCTGGTCAGCTAGTACTTAAATAAAAATAGTTTAATGTAAAATCACTGTACCATCCATTCTGTCCATTCGACATAATTACGTACATTAGGAACCTCATTTGGTCATTCCCGTGCCTGCAACCGAAATTAGCACAAATTAAACTGCACTGAGATAAAATAAATTGCAGTGAACGAGTGGCCTTTTCCCCAAAATTTAGTTAGCTGTTTAGTCAACACTCCAATTAAATAGTGAATTTGCAGCCATGCATAAACCTCTAGAGCGTTTTCCTGTAGTAGGTACTCGTAGTAACTACAACTCGTATTTGTGTACTACAACTAGTATTAAATCTAGCTGTTCCCGCGACTTCACGCGTTAAAATAGTTTGATCAATATTACCCGTTTTTGCAACATTTTTCTTTAGTGCTCCGCCCCTATTGGCTGTACGGTGATCTATTTATAAACGCGAAAGGTCACTTATTGACTGACTGACTGACTCACTCATCACGAAATCTCAGAAACTACAAGTGCTAGGAGTCTCGAATTTTGCATTAGGATTCCTTTTAGAACGTAAGTGCTCACTAAGAACGGATTTCGGACGTCGCCCGCATCCAGGCATCTCCCGCGACCTTCACCAGATCGTCGGACAAACTAGTGGGGGGCCTGCCCACACTATGTCTTCCAGTCCGTGGTTGCCACTCGAGAACTTTTCTGCCCCCTCGGCCGGCAATCAGCTCTGCGAGCTGTGTGCTAAGCTAAATATTTACCCACTTACTAATAAAACTTACACGCTCGTTGTCCGATACTTATATTGAATGTATTCACAAACATTTACTAGTGTAAAATAAATAATCATAGCGAGTGGACGTATCGTTTCTTACATCCCTGCCTTCATACAAATTTGAACCATAACTCAATAGACATAATGGTCCTTCGAGCCGGATTAGTTGAAGGAAGGGAGCCGCATTCCTAATTAGATAACGCCGGACCTTTTTTGCATCTATTGAATAGTTGTTTACGTATTCGTGAACTTATGTGAATAACATTATAACTGACGTGTTGCGGTGATAATTACATCAATTAATAGTGAAAAATGTCTCTTCCGACTCCGGAACAAAGTAAGATCTTATCTACATTGGAAGATTTGGCGAAAATGTTACAAAAAGCCCAAATAAACATCAAGAAATGTCCTAAACAAAGACTAACAGAAGGTTACATAAAATCAAGATTAAAGTCTATTGGAGATGACTGGATAGCATTCAAGCAAGCACATAGCAATCTTACAAGGTGTACACCGCGCGAACAACGGACAGATTTTCCATATTTCCATAATGAAGAATATTTTGAAATTGAGGAATTGTATATCAACATACGGGCGGATTTAATGGATATTTTGGCTGGAATAGAAGGTCAACGACGTTCCGTCAAAGCAGTAAACTTTTCAACATCTACTCAAGACAGTCAACAGCCGTTCGCAAAGTTACCAAGAATACAATTGCCTACATTCTCCGGGAAATATGAAGACTGGCCAACATATCAAGATTTATTCGAAGCACTTGTTCACAACACGTCATTAAGCGATGTACAAAAACTACATTATTTGAAAACAAGCGTATCTGGGGAAGCTGAAATGTTATTACGTAACATACAAATAACCGGAAGAAACTATACACAGGCATGGAATATTCTCAAAGAGAGGTTTGGAAATAAAAGAATAATAGTTAATTCGATTTTGAAGAGGTTGTTCGCTCAGAAGAAAGTTATTAGTCAGTCGGCAAGCCAAATGAAAACATTACTTGACACTACTGCGGAATGTATTACAAGTTTGAATAACTTCAAAATAAAAACAGATTCTTGGGATCCAGTAATAGTATTTCTGGTGGGGCAGAAATTGGATACAGAGTCGTTAAAGGAATGGGAACAACAAGTTCACAAGGATAACTTCGATGAACTGCCTACCTGGGCTGAAATGAAGAAATTTCTTGAGTTGAAATTCCGAACCTTAGAACTAGTTGCTCCAATTACATCAAATAGTACTAGAGAGAGGTCTACAAATCAAAAATCATTCCACATTGCGTCTGAAGATAATGAAATTGATGAAATTCAGTCTGCACATTCGAGTATCAATTCAAAACAAACTTGTTCGTACTGCAATGAAGTTGGTCACTACATCTATAGTTGTAAAGAATTTGTGAAGCAACCTGTGGACAAGAGACACGAATTCGCTAAGAAGAGAAACTTGTGTTTTAACTGCCTCATTCCAAACCACAGTGTATATAAATGTAGACAAAAAACATCGTGCCGAGTCTGCCAAAGAAGACACCATTCGCTTTTACACCAAACAAAGAACACAAATCAAGAAGAAAGCTCACAACCAGAACAGAATATCACAACTGCACATTTCTCCAATGAACAACCCGGTCACAAAGTATTATTAGCAACAGCACAAGTCGAGGTCTCAGGGAACGATGGTAATACACACCTGCTTCGTGCTTTAATCGATCAAGGGTCAGAGGCTTCATTCGTTTCTGCAAGAGTAGTTGAACTGTTAGGCCTGAAACGGACTAATATCAACGGTGTGGTCTCTGGAGTAGGAGAAAATACAAAGGTACCGATCAAACACTTAGTCGACCTGTCAGTCAAGTCGCAATACAATGATAAGGAAATTATACAAGTGAAGGCCTACGTTTTGAAGAAAATATCTACATGTCTTCCCTCGAGAAACATTAAGGCTGACTGGAAAGAGCTCCAAACGTTACAACTGGCTGACCCTGCCTATCACACGCCTGGTAAAATCGACCTATTACTCGGCGCTGACATCTTTTGTAAGATAATTGAAGAAGGGCTTGTGAGGATGCCAGATGGGATAGTTGCTCAAAAGACAAGTTTGGGGTGGATTCTCTCGGGTCAAAAGGACAAAGAAAACAACAGTCACAATTTGATTTCACTACATGTAACAAGTATGGTGGCTGAAGATAATGATTTACTAAGAAAGTTCTGGGAAATAGAAACTGATTTGTACAAAAAGAAGAAACTACTGACAAAAGAAGAAGAGAGATGTGAAGACATATACAAACAAACAACTAGAAGAGAAAACACTGGAAGATACATAGTACACTTACCTCTGAAACAAAGTATTGAAGAAACAGTAAGACTATGTGGAGATACAAAACAACAAGCAATAAATAGATTTAGAAGCTTAGAAAGAAAATTTGAAAACAACAAACAATTTAAGGAAGATTACAAGAAGGTAATTCAAGAATACAAAGAAATGGGTCACATGAAGAAGTCTAACAAGAAAGATGACAAACACGCTATTTATTTGCCTCATCATGCTATAGTACGTGAAGACAAAGAGACAAGTAAGGTACGAGTAGTATACGATGCGTCTGCGAAAGGTACAAATAATCACTCTTTAAATGATACCATGATGGTAGGACCCGTTTTACAACCTGATTTAAGAAGCCTTATTATCTCCTGGCGCACACACAAGATATGTGTTGTGGGAGACATTGAGAAAATGTACAGAATGATAAATATGACAGATGAACACACGAGCTTGCAACGCATTATTTGGCGAAATGAACCTGAAAAAGAACTTGAATGTTATGACCTAACAACAGTAACTTTTGGCACCGCAGCAGCTCCATACTTGGCTGTGAGAACCTTAAATCAACTTGCTGAAGATGAAGCACAGACATTTCCCGACACTGCACCTGTAATAAAAAACTCGTTTTATATGGACGATCTCATGACCGGAAATGACAATATTGAAGCAACAATAAAAATGTGTGAAGAAATAAGAACTATACTTAAAGGAGGAGGATTTAACATGCAAAAGTGGTCAAGCAACTCTGAAGAAGTTTTGAAATATTTACAAGAAGGAGAAAGTAGTACAAAGGATAAAATAGAAATAAAACTTGACAAAATTATAAAAATTCTTGGTTTGACTTGGGATAGAAAAGATGATACATTCAAATTTACCGTAAACTTACCTGAGATGAGATATCCTATAACAAAGAGATCTATTCTCTCTGATGTGGCTCGTCTATTCGACCCATTTGGATGGTTGTCACCAGTCGTGGTCACTGCTAAAGTTCTAATCCAGAAGTTGTGGCTGTGTAGTCTGGGCTGGGACGACGAATTACCATTGGAGTTGAGGGAAGAATGGATTGCATACAGACAAGAGCTAATACATTTGCAAAGCATTGAAATACCAAGATGGTTAAAAACTACAACAAAAAATCGATAACAAATACAACTACACGGCTTTGCAGATGCATCCACTCAAGCGTACGCTGCTGTTACTTACCTTCGAGTTGTAGAAGATGACGAAGTACACGTGATGATGATTGCGTCTCGAACTAAGGTTGCACCTCTGAAGCAAATCTCTGTCCCTAAACTGGAGCTTTGTGCTGCTGCGTTACTTGCTGAACTCATTGAAGATCTGATGGAAATCCTAAAGATAGACAAAGACCAAATCTTCGTATGGACCGATTCAATGGTTGTATTGGCATGGCTACAGTCTCAACCGAGTCGCTGGCGAACCTTCGTAGCCAATAGAGTGGCAGATGTTATCCGTATCTTAGACAATAGCCAATGGCGTCACGTTCAGTCTGCTGATAACCCTGCTGACTTCGCTACAAGAGGCGTTAAAGCATGCAATCTAGCAGCTCTAGAGAGTTGGTGGACTGGACCTAGATGGCTAAAGGAAGAAACATTGGAGTTACAAAGATACAGTATTCCACAAACAGACTTAGAAGCAAAACATTCATTTCACAATACAATCACGGAGGAACCAATTTGGGAGAGATTTTCGACAATGTCAAGAATGAAGAGAGTACTGGCATACTGCAGAAGAATCCTGAAAGAAAAAGAAACAATAAAAAGAGAGAAACATCTAACAACAAATGAAATGGAAAGAGTAGAAGAAGAATGCATAAAATATTATCAAAATTTAGTCTATGGAAAGGAAATTGAAGAATTGAAAAAGGAAGGAAGAGTCAAGAAACGAAGTTCTCTAATCACGCTTGCGCCTTTCTTAGATGAGAAGGGATTGATAAGAGTGGGAGGAAGGCTACATAATGCTTCTATGGCTGAAAATACTAAACACCCTATCATTATACCAAACAACCAACATATTACTAAATTATTGATACATGAAGCTCACATCAAAACACTTCATGGCGGCATTCAACTGATGATGACATTCTTAAGAAGCAAATACTGGGTGAGTGGTCTAAAATCAGCTGTAAGAAAATGCATACGTACCTGTAAAACCTGTATTGTTGACAAAGCCAAAGGAAAAAATCAATTCATGGGTCAATTACCAGCAGTAAGGGTTAACCCACATCGAGCATTCTCAAACAGCGGAGTCGATTACGCTGGCCCAGTATTGATCAGAACATCTAAGGGTCGTGGACACCATGCTACAAAGGGCTACATCTGCTTATTTGTGTGTATGGCCACACGGGCTATCCACCTCGAAGCTGTGACAGATCTTACCTCTCAAGCATTTGTGGCGGCGTTTCGAAGATTTGTAGCTCGCAGAGGTCAATGCTTGCACTTGTGGAGTGACAACGGCACAAACTTTGTGGGCGCTGCCAAAGAGTTAAAAGAACCTTTCCAGAAGGGAAAGGATAATTTGGCAGCAGAAGTAGCAGAACTCTTAGCCAATGATGGAACAACATGGCATTTCATACCACCAAAAATGCCAACATGTGGAGGTTTATGGGAGGCTGGAGTTCAGTCAGCGAAAAGACACCTGATTAGAGTTAACAAGGACACCAAATTGACTTTCGAAGAGATGACTACGCTATTAACACAGATTGAGGCGTGCCTTAATTCAAGACCGCTTTACCCAATTGATAATACCTCAGAAACACCGCTGACCCCAGGGCATTTTCTCGTTGGTGAGCCTCTGATAAGTGTCCCTGACCTAAATTATGAGTACAAAAACATTTGTTTATTATCCAGGTGGCAAATGGTACAAAAGATGACACAAGAATTTTGGCGTCGCTGGAAAACCGAATATCTCAACACATTGCAACAAAGATATAAATGGCAAGCAGCTATTTCAACGCCAAAGGTGGGAGATATGGTGGTAATCAAAGACGAAGACACACCCCCAACAAAGTGGTTACTTGGCAGAATCAAGAAAGTACACCCTGGAGCAGACAACCTTGTAAGAGTGGTCACAGTACAGTGCAAGGGTAACCATGAGTTAAAAAGACCAATATCAAAACTTATACCACTACCTGTTGAGAGTTTGAATTGATTCATGGTGGGCGGTGCACAGTGGTGTTGTGTGTGTTGCATTGTAGTGTGATTAAAGTTATTTTTTTTTGTTGAGCGAAAATTAATTACATATTTATAGAAGTGCATAGTGAATTTAATTTAAAGTGAATAACAGTGATCAGTGAGTGTCATTTGTGTGAATTTACTGGTGTTACTTTTTGGAAATTTGTAAGTTACAGTCCATTGCATGATTCATTGTTAAATTTTACTGAAAAACTGTTGTTTTTGGTGGGCGGTATGTCCGATACTTATATTGAATGTATTCACAAACATTTACTAGTGTAAAATAAATAATCATAGCGAGTGGACGTATCGTTTCTTACATCCCTGCCTTCATACAAATTTGAACCATAACTCAATAGACACTCGTTGATCAGTGTTTTAAAGTGACGTTTAGTATGGAAATGTCATTTTAAAACAGTGTTCAACAACTGTGTAACTTTTTATTAGTAAAGGGGTTAATGTTTATTATTTAATGTGCATCTTATTCATAAAGGTTACTAAACCTTTGTTTGTCACATGTTATCTGCTTTGCAACGGAGGGAAGTCGAACCTTAACTTTGAACTCCTCCTATGGTCTTCTGATTAATTTCTTTGCGGGTCCAATGACAGTTTAACTTTCCCCCGAGACAAACTTGACCTTCACTGGTTGGGTTTTTATTGGTGGTCAAGCTGTAGATCCTGGCTACACAGGAGTTGCAGTGGTGAGAAAGAGAGGTGGGAATAGTCCCGTAAGGTTAATATTTGTTTGTTACACACTATCTACGAGTATATCCGATTTACGTCATTCGATATAATCTAAGGTCGATAAGGTTTGACCTGCGTTAAAGTTAGAACGCGACGAGCTCTCGTCCTGTAGTCTAGAGTCTATATAGACTAAGAGGCTATAATTTTAGCTTGTTATGCTCCCACTTGGCGCGGCTACTAATTTCGCTTCGATCGTGCGAGTTGGTCCGTAATACGAAGCGACGCTTAAAACTCGAACTTAAAACTCGATTCAAGCTCAGCACAGATTTTACACTTAATATTAAAAATTTAACAGATATTGTGCTTAGATTGACTTTATTAAAATCTCTGGTTGAGATTTTTGGAATACGGTTTTTTGAAAGATAGTGACCAAGTTTCTTACTGTTTTTTCCAGCAGTGTCTTATTATTGCCCTAACTGTGGTAGGGTCACTTACAAAAGCTTCGCTTTGCAATGGATGGAAGTTGAACCTTAACTTCGAACTCCTCCTATGTTCTTTTGATTAATTTCATTACGGGTCCAGTGACAGTTAACTTTCCCCCGGGACAAACGTGACCTTCACTGGTTGGGTTTTTATTGGCGGTCAAGCTGTAGATCCTGGCTACGCAGGAGTTGCAGTGGTGGGAATAGTTTCGTTACAAAAGCTTATTATAAAATATGAAACTATTTGAATCTTATACATTGGTCCTTAATTATCTATATTCAATAGCACCTATAACTATTTCATCTAATAAAGAAATAGTCGCAACTCTAGGACTTTTTACTGATGATAAAATTCTACCCTTTTCATACTTTCTCTGGATAAAGTTGAATTTAGCCATTACAATTTTAAACCGTACTGCAATAACCATACATTTTACATGTAAACCATGAAGATTCCAAGCCAGACAAGCATCTGGGGGCACGGCAGTGCCCCCACCAAGTCGAGCAAAAAAGCGGCACGGCCGTACCATCCTTTTCTCGAAGCAATTCAGGCCATTTTCGACCCCCTGTAACTTCGTTGTGGATAAAACTAGAAGACTGAATTTTCAGTAACCATGCAGGCATTGTAAAGACACGGTATATTTCAAATTTCATTCAATTTGAACCAGTAGTTTAAGAATTATAACGGGTCAAAGTTTCTTAATTTTGTCACTCACTGACTCACCGATCATCAAAACTCTAAGGCACTTCTAGCAGACCTAGAAGCTTCAAATTTGGAATATAAGTAGTGTTTGGTGTATGAATCAAGGAAAAACTAAAATATTTGGGGGCACGGTAGTGCAACCGCCAAGTCGAGTAAAATTTTTCAATTTCGGTCCAGTTTTCTAGATACATAACTGCTGTCTACAAAATACAAAATGAAAACACGTGTAAATTAAATTATTTAGTGCGATGGCCAAGTCAATAATTTATGTAAAACGTTAAAGATTTCCTGGCCTGGACTTGGTATTACATGGATTTCACAACTTTTTACCGTAGAACAACTGAGTTGCGAGACTTGGTTTTTTTGACAAGTATTGTTTTTGATGGGATTAATATGACACGAGATCATTTCCTTACACCAGCGAATGTATATAAAATGTTTTACAACATCTCGCTTTACAAGCACTAAAGTTGTAGTGACAAGTAAAAATGTGAGATCGCATTTCAGTGGATATTCCCGTTGCTGACAGTGCATTTGATATCCAAGCCGTATTTCTGTCCGAGAACATTATTTATGGAAGTGGATGAAGAAATTGGACGGTTTTGTAGTAAGATCCAGGCGATTGACAGTCATCATCACAGTAAAACAAAAAAACTTGAATAAAAATGTCCTTTCCCGGGACTCAAATTATCTCTTTAACTTTCATCAAAATCGCTTCAGTGGTTTAGGCGTGAAAGAGTAATAGACAGACAGAGTTACTTTCGCATTTATAATTTGAGTCTTAATAGAGATTAATAGAGAGAAGGGAAGTAGAGGCTATGAGAGATTAGCACCCGGGCTACTCAACCTTCACTGGTTGGGTTTCATTGGCTGTAGATCCTGGCTATACAGGAGTTGCAGTGGTGGGACAGTCTGGTGGGATAAGTCCCGTAGTAGAGAGATGTACGCCCGTATTCACAAACATTACTATGAAGTCTTACAGTGCGCGTGGACGCACAGGGTGACACACGAACCAATCACAGATAGTCCAGTCAATGAATGCCTTAACGACGGTGTAGAGAGAAATCCGTGGAACACAATTTCTGACCTCGGGACTTTATTTAGCCTAGTTAGGTGGTGAACATAGCAAAAGTCCCCGCCCTTAGCCCTTGAGCCGGCGGGGAGAGGGGGGTTTAAAGGTACCACTTTTCGGTTTTTCGCTTAATCCTCGGAAACTATGCGTCCTAGTGACATGACTACTATGAACCAAAAAAAGCTTATTCAATTTGCTACAGATGAGATAAACAAGTTTTTCTATAAATTGTATAGTTTTCGCGGCATCTGCTCTAGAAGGTCTGTAATATTGGAAATTTTATTGTTGTCTTACATGTTCCTTTCAGGAGAAAATCGACTAAATCAACATTGAGCAAACACTATAGACATGCGGGAGCATGTTAAGCCTAGTTCCATGGAGGGGACTGCACCGTGCGTATATTTACTCGAACCAATTAGAGCCACTTTTGACTCCTCATCATTCAAAAACTACTGTGCATTAACACTTCAAATTTGGCTCATGTATTGAGACTTGCAAGATGTACATCAGCTTCAAATTTCATAAATATACCTCAAACGGTTATTTAGGTATTGACGTTCAAAAATCGATATTTGGAGCACTACTATCTATCTATCACATGTGAAATGTTAAAATTTACTGGTTTTTTATTTGTTCCTTTGTATCTACATAACTACCTTTCTGGATGCCAAATTTGAACTTTCGAGGTCATCTGGAAGTGGTTAGAATTTGGTCTATAGGTCAGACATGTAGATTTTTGGACGTCAATATCTAAAGAACCGTTTGAGGCAGATTTATGAAATTTGAAACTGATGTATATCTTGTAAGTCTCAACACATGAGCCAAATTTGAAGTGTTAATGCACAGTAGTTTTTGAGTGATGAGGACTCAAAAGTGGCTCAAAGTGATTCGTCTAAATATACGCACGGTGTAGTCCCCTCGCTGGAACTAGGCTTAACATGCTCCCGCATGTCTAGAATGATTGCTCAATGTTGATTTAGTCGATTTTCTCCTGATGGGAACATGTAAGACAAAAATAAAATTTCCAATATTACAGACCTTCTAGAGCAGATGCCGCGAAAACTATACAATTTATAGAAAAACTTGTTTATCTCATCTGTAGCAAATTGAATATGCTTTTTTTGGTTCAAAGTAGTCATGTCACTAGGACGCATAGTTTCCGAGGATTAAGCGAACAACCGAAAAGTGGCACCTTTAAACCCCCCTCTCCCCGCCGGCTCAAGGGCTAAGGGCGGGGACTTTTGCTATGTTCACCTCCTAACTAGTCTAAATAAAGTCCTGAAGTCAGAAATTGTGTTCTACAGTTTTCCATCTATAATGCTTTATTGACTGGACTAAGAGCTCTATTCAACGTTGTGCGTTCGATTTGCTGCTTCACTAAACCAAGCATTTTTTGTGAATACGGGCATTAGTATACATCAATATTTTGTATCTAATTCATTCGACATTAACGAGAATACTCAGAAATAAAATAAACTAATACAATCCTTACAAGTTCACTATTCTGTTGGATATACTTTATGATACGAATCTCAATATTTTCAATATCAGCTCTTATTTATAGGTGACAACTTTGAATTGAGACTTTGTATTTTATTGTTCTTGAGTCTCTTGAAATTTGAATTGAAAAAGTTTTTATTCGTTTTGTTGTTATTACTTTTTCGTTTTGATGCCTGTTTTATAGCAATCCAATGTACACATGATAATACGCTATTAAAACTGTTTATGTTCTTTAAAAGCAGTTTAAGAGTCGTTTTACGAAGATACTCAAAATTCGATCCAATCTCAGCATGTATAAAGTGTTTTATTGATTGAATTTTAAATTAACTGTTACTTATCACAAAAAATAATGAAAAATGGTTGAATTTAAATTTAATTTTGAGCGTTGGGCCTAGAAGTTCCTTTTTTAAATGGAAGCTTGACCTTTTACAATCTTAATCTTTTACAGCGCTATCGAAGCGATAAGTCGATAATAAGTTTGTCGTAATTCATCAAAAAGATTTTATCACGGCGCGAACCCAGCCCGTGTCAATACGCCAGGTGAAGTTACGAACTCAAATATCAATAATCACTATCTCTTTTATCAATAAACCATAGTTCGAAGCACGAACAATTACTGTTTAATGAAATTAATGCAAGAGAGTTCTGTCAGTTACAGAAGGCGATACATCAAAGTAAATAATGTAGCATCTTATTTAGTTTATAATAGATGCTATTTTTCAACAACAATGTAAAGTAATTTGCTGTCATATTGTACAGTCAGCGTCAAATATTTCGTGATAACCAAAGTGACCAAAAAATTACAACTCAACCTTATTCCAATTGTAACAAAGTCGTTGTAGAAAATAAAATGGGATTCGGCTAACATGGTGTTACAAACTATTTTACGCTGACTGTACAGACTTTAGGTAAATTTTTGTTGCAAAATCGCATCTATTGCAAATGAATAAGGCACTGTGTTTAGATCGATGTGCTGTCCGTAAATCTGGTAGAGTTCAACTCCACGCTATCGGAGCCAAGCCATATTTTCACGATCATTCACATTCGCAGTCGTGACTCTTCATATTCATCGCCTATTTCGATTCCTAAAGCTCTGTTCACATATAATTTTCTGCATTATTAGTTCACTAGTGGTCGCCCGCGACTTCTTACGCGTGGACCTTGTTTTACCCCCGTTAGATATCATGTTGATAGATGGCGTTTTACGGCACGAATATTTACGAATGTCAAAAACAGTAGTTTGTCCAGCGCTGGTTAAAATCTATTAACCAATGACTTATTTATTTATTGAAATGTCACATATCATCTTAAATTATAGCCTATCTGGGTTATAAACAATAATACTGTAAAGTTTCAACAAAATCCGTTCAGTAGTTTTTGCGTGAAAGAGTAACAAACATCCAGACATCCAGACATCATGACATCCAGACATCCAAACTTTCGCCTTTATAATATTAGTAGGATTAAAGAGATACTTACTTACTCCCTATAGAACTGATAATCCCAATTAATACGGCACGAACAGTTAGCTATTTGACCTGAGTATCACAAACAAATGATTTGATTTGATAAGTATGTCGATAAGAGCTATGTCGAAAACCGTCTTACGGTTTTATCGCTAGCAAACAATCTTTTCCAGACAGTTCGGCACATAAATTGAAGTACACGAATTTTCAGCTCGGATTAATGCTCAGCTATAAATGTCAAATTAAATAGGTCAGACATTTAATATTAGTTATTATTTATTAGCAAACTCAATTGACATAAATATTTCTGTAATAGCACAGAATAATAATATAAACTGTAATAGTTCGAAGACAAACTTGCATTTACCTACCAACTAAAAGATTTTTTAATCGATATTGTGTTTATAGATCCTTATTCCATAGTGATCGCGCCCCAATCATAACTCGGCTAGTGTAACCCGCAACAACCCGTAATCTAGCTATCATGAATATTCACACACACACGTAAGCGATGCGTTTGGGATACGACGTGTCCACAAGATGCTTTAAGCTTCTGAGCTGTGGAAACGGAGTGACGTGAACGCGACGCGAGTGTGAAATTGCTTGGCGTGACGGGAGTGCGACGAGAATGAGACGTGACCGCAACGTGACAGTCATGTGAGTAGGTATGACTGAGTGTGACTAAAAGCACGAGACGACCGTAACCAGCATAGTGCAACATGAACACGACTGGAGAGTAACGTGGCCACAACGTGAGTGTGATGTGATTGCCATGTGATTTATGTTCTCTTAATGCAATTTGACGTTGTCAACATAGGCTAAGCTCACGGTTTACAGAAAGTTTAGATTGGTATGGACTTATTTTTGCTCTTCTTAATACCTCCTGGGAGCCAGGACTCACACCAGTCAAACTCAACTAGTAAAGGCTAAGACAATCCCAAAGGAAACTTTTTTTGTGCATTGTGCTGACTAAAATCATGATGGGCCTTGCCATAAAAAACTTAAACGCGCGTTGAACACTACTTTGAACTGAAATACCAAATGTGGTAAAGAGGGATCATTTTCAGCTCAGTAACTCCTCAAGAGGTGTTCTCACCCCATCATCAACTTTATCACCTTTTCAGCCATTAGGACGTCCACTGCTGAACATAGACGTCCTCCAATGATTTCCATAACGATCAGTTGGTAGCAGCTTGCACCCACTCCTTCCAGCTACCTTTATGAGCACTTTAACTCAACCCATCATACTTATTTTATTGCCTACTTTAACAAAAACACCTGACCAAATAATACCTATTTCCCAACCATAAGGTAAGTTTAAAATTGTCCTAAACCTTTTAATACGCAGTACTTTCGCGCCAATAAATACGGTGGACCTCATAAAGATGATATACACACCCACATTACGGTCGACCACATGTGGCCTCTTGTTATATGCCGGATTATATTAGACCTTTGTATTTGGTCAAATTTTGTACGTGTAGGTGATATAAAGGTGATTATCAACGGGAATATACAGGTATTTTTGGGGAAAGTAGAAACAAAAACGTAGAACCTTCGTGTTTTGTGGGTAGAGAATTAGGCAGTCTCGACTCTTTCGGGAAACGTCATAATGTTTGATTAGATAAAACATTTTCATAAATCATAATAATTTTCTTAAAATACCTACGATGTGTTTTTGGAGGGTAAATTAGGTCATTGCTCTGATGTCAGTTTGTCTCCAGAAACACACAAAAATAACGTAATGGCTAGTTTTTAAAGTTGCATACGCCAATAAAATTAACTAGATAACCCGGTACACCCGGTTATTAAAGGATTTTTTAACTGTATTTCTAGCAATTGTTCATTATTTTTTCACCGTTTAACCTTCCCTGGACTACAACAAACATTAGCCAAAATCAGCTACTTCATCCCAGACTTTCTCGAGTTTTACCGAGACTAACAAAAAACAACTATTTTTAACAGTTCAGTTAACCAATTAACCATTATTTTACGTGTCAACTTTGCCCGTACTAAACCAAAATATTATCATGCATTGTTACTAATGAATCTGATAGCTTAATCTCATTGAACGCCCGATTTTAATTAGTGCAGTTGTTTCAACGCGAAATCCGTTAAAATTCAATTGGAATTAAAACTGTAAACGATAGGATGATAGCCGATGTAATTTCCTAGTTATTTTGTTAATTATTTACTGTGTTCATTGAATAGTCAAAATTGCTCGGCGTTTAATAATGGGGTCAATTTGCAATCGATGTAATTCGACCTCTATAGAACCATTTTAATTAATGGTTATGTGGTTCTATCTCGTTCACATTTATGGTTTTCTGTAAAATTGCCTTATTGAATCAAGAATTCAAAGAAAACTCACAATACTTGTATGTTTTTAAAGCGACTAATATGTTAAGGTTCCAAAATGTTCCACTCGGCATGGGGCACACTGAAAACCAGCGTCGTGGCCTTCCCAACCGTGGGCCACGGCATATGCTGAGTGGAGTCCCATTGCGATGGGCATCGCTGTTGTAACAGGGTGGCACTGCTCAGTTCATTTTTTATTTCCTTACAATATTTATGTGCTATTTCTGTCTTTTTTCCGTATACTTTCTTTGTTCTCTAAGTGATGTTCATCGTAATAAATATTTTTTTCTTTCTTTCCTTCTATAACGTTGCAGATAGAGACAATATTAAGCTAGGTATGTAAAAACGTATAAAAAGTAGATAGGGAATTAATAAGCTACAAAATTCGTGGCCAAACTATTTATACGCTAACAGAATAATTCTAATCCTATTTTAACCATTACCATATTATAAAGCTTCAGTATTCTAAAATCACACCCCAGGTGCAAAACAAAAGTATCAAGAATCTTATTCCACATACGTTCCGGTCTCAACTACTGCATTAAGTATAAAAAATTCAAAACCAAGTCACATGCACGCTCATAAGCGGGACAATGCGCATCACTCACTCTATACGGCGTCAGTTGACATTTAATTTAAGTTTTTGTCTTTCAGTTATATAGACCACTAAGTAAAGAGACTCTACAATGCTAAAATCTATAAAAAAAACTTGTAAATGTAAGTAAAATAAATTTCAAACTGCATAGAGCTGATACATTAACACTGGGCGCACACAGCAGGTAATACAGCTTGTACTCAAAAACCGAAATACAAATTTTAAATCTCTATTTACTACGGACACTATTTTTAAATCTCTATTTGATCAAAACAACAAACGAGTTGAAAAGCGTATCAAAAAGTAGGAAATATTACAATAATAATACGAGTTTGTGCCTTTCTGATGCGGAAAAAATGAATATTGTAACGTTTTTAGTGTCGTGAAAATGAAGCAGACTTTATATTGTTGTTTAAAAGATCTCTTAGATTTTAAATAATATAATTTCGTTTCATTTAAATAGGTTTTAGGTTTGGATTATACTTTCGTTTGTAGCATACAGCAAGTTATTTGTCTGTAAACTGAAATGAGACAGCTGAAGTTAACTTGAAAAAACTATGGCGCTACACCGGAGAGTCTCGGTTTGAGGGCATTTAGAACGTCAAATACAACTGTGTTGTTTAGCTACTTCGTTTATACAGGGTGTTCAAGGTTACGATTAAATCTTAAATCAAACACTGATATTAAACTGAAGATAATGGAAGAATCTATGATAAAAGACTGGCCAGCGTGGGGAGTGTAAACCACTCCTCCATTTGCCTCTGGTAAATTAGAGTGGGGTATCCAACTGCAGTGAAAGAAGACGCCAGATTACGTATGTTCTTAAAATTTGATGATTGACGATGATGATTGTACAGTCACTCTTCAATAACTTGAATACAAAAGACTATAATGTTAGTAAGTTTATTCAATGTAGTCGACAAGTACATAAAATGACTCAGTGTTTAGCTTTTTTAGTACACTTGTGGCTTTTATTGAAGTTCTATTCTATTCTTCACCTGCCCAAGTAAATTTCACATTGCATCAGGTAATTGGTATCGTCAAATACCACAAAGCGAATGCATCCCGATGGAGCATCAAAATTTCGGTCTACGAATTCGCAGGTCCGTTAGAGCAACGTTTCCGAAGAGTACATAAGCGGCACATCTAGTTAAACACGGTAGCCTTATGTTCTAAGTAATAGAGACGATTTTGCAGCAAAAATGTATAGTCAGATGTGCGGTCGTCTGGTACATTTGCAAATGGAGACAATGTAAAGTGGTTTCGCGACGATACCGGGAGTCCGTACTATGTTTTTTCGATTAGGAGTTAGGTTGACGATGGGGCGAGAATTTTGTGAAACAATCGAGTACAGTGACGATTGAAAGAAGTATAGTTGTAGATTTCTTTTTCAAGCCATATTGTATTGTAAATTTTCATATTTTCTTGATGTTGTTTTGCGTCGCTGAATAAAACACTTCATTTTCATTTTAATAGACAATGTGATAATCATGACAGTTGTCATAACAAAATTACTTCGCTCCGGCGTTTCTTGTATTGTATGTTGCTCGCTTTCGAAATTAAAATTATGACAAAGGTTATTATATCTATTTCTAGGACATCAGCCTGCGTACTTACCTGTTCTCTTCTCTTCTTTTCTTATTTTCTACGGGCTCTTTCATATTAAGATGTTTTGAGCCGGACTAAAGTTGTCGTAATTCATGCCCTCTAAAATTGTACTGCCCATCGAGCAGGTATTTCGATCAGTGTGCTTACCATGAGTTTACGTTAGGTGTGCTCGCTAGAAAGTACTTTAAAAAATCTATGATAATTTTAGTACTTGAAGTAGCTGCTAGGGGCGCTGTACAATCTGTCATACATTTAATGTCATTTTTTTACGCAGTCGCTAGCGGGCACACGTAACGTAAACTCATGGTAAGCACACAGAACCAATAGTAAGGTAGTATCATGCCCGTCTCCCTGCGGCCCTAACGTAGTTTCCCCGTAATGTCCTTTCAGAGTCGTGCCACTTTTGATGCTATTGTTTCTCACTTATGTCGTTTATGGTGGACCCAAAATAGATTACACTGCATTTGCTTGTTCAATATGCTCTTGAAAGTAGAACTATAGAAGTAGGACGATAAAAGTTTGTTTTATACGGACAATAATTAGGACTATTCACACCTCTTATTCCCACAGGAGTTAAAGTGTAGCCTTAATGCTTAACCTTTAACCGACGAGGTGCGGTCTCACAGACCGCTCCGGTTTTTGAAATTTCTGGATTGCAATGTTCTACTTACTCCCGTGTCCCGAGCGTCTCAGTACCTTCGAGTTTAGTTGCCCAAATGCCATTACAGGTAGTGGTTACATCGACGAGGGCAGTTTTAATAAGATAATTCGATTTAAAGTTCAACAGCGGTCTGTGGGACCGCACGTCGCAGACTACGTGACATTTTTGTACCATACTGAAACTGGCGTTTTTGTTTTAGACGACTAATTTTTCGTAAAAATGATGGATCCTGGGCCACCACAACCTAGGAAAAGACATTTCCTAATGATATATTGATATTTGAACATAATATTATGTAAAAGATGGTAGTCTGTAAAAAATACCGCGAAACGGGTGGTAAAGCAAACAGTGATATGTATTCTAAGCTCTGACATGCCAAATCAGCCTGATGTCATTGCACCAGCTGCAAAAAAGACGTACATTTTATTCCATCTAAATTGAAAACGAAATTATCTTACAGGTGTTACCTATGCATTCCGAAAATGCTTGGCATGCAGTAAAAAAAATGTCCTGATTTTGCCTGATGTTTACCCTACGTCAATTTTTTTTGTGCATGTGATGTACGTATTATTTATTTTTATTTTATTCATTATGTTTACTATATTTAGGAAGGAGTATGGTTTTTCTTGCTTTGATTAAAATTTACAAGTTATATAGGTATTATTGAGTTCTAGTGTTATTTCAATGAAATTAAGGGTTTAAAAGTTTTACCCATATTTAAATAAAAAATATACATTGATTCCTCGCAAATTATACGTATGTTTATTTGTAATACTATTATGTTCTCAAAAAATATAAAACCAATATACTTTTATACAAAAAAATATTACTTTTTGAGTAAACAGTATAGCGGTCCCACAGACCGCACGTCGCAGACGGCGTGACAAAAAAATCACGTCGTCGGTTAAAGGTTAATAATATAGAAGATTGCAAAATGAGCCCACCACTGTATAGCGTGTGTAGCTTGCTTAACCCATCAAACTCCGGTCGTATAAGATCGCGTAATAATTGATTTCTATTGTGTATCGATTCGCAAGGCTTGAAGGGTTTACAGAAGATCGCATGACTAATACGCTAACACGTGTCTAAATGGAATCCAAATAGTGTAAAGAGATAATAAATCTAAAAGAAAACAGAAAGAATGAAAGTCTACTGCTTCGTTACCCACAAGTTAAACATCATTCTTATTGCACCACTAGTAGACTCTATTGCAGTAATTATGACTACCATTCATCCTGCTGGAATCACAGCCTCAGTTCGTGACTAGTATCCCCAGATCCGTAATAAAGTTTTATGAATAAAACAATTCAAAATTCAATAAAAAGCAAGACATTCAGCGTCCCGATCATGACCTTTAGGCTGTGTCCTCGGAGGTCTAAAAACATCTCACCAAAAGCAGGACATCTGGCTACTCTATCCATGAGAGTCTCACAGTTCACACGGTCACATAGGTACACGTCCGCCGAAGCGGAATTCTTCGACCAATTAGGCCAGTACAGCTCCCGTCGAGCAAGAAATTTGGAAGACGATATTGCAATGATATGATCATTAAAGATGATGGATGTAAAGATGTGTGTAGCCCATGCATCAGTTGTAATCGGCAAGTTTTTCGTAGCAAAATTGATAAGAAAAGTCAATATAAAATTATTTACTCTAAGAAAGCCAGCGAACGGTAAAAACATACCGCAAAAGTTGGTAAGTAAGTATTAGACTGCCTAGGCGTAAATAACCGACTTTTAGTCGGCCGATAGTTGGGTCGGGCTGTTTGTATGGAATGTATCTTTGAAAGTGCGCACATTGTTTATATTTATATTTTATATTTTTATAAAAACACCGGTTACTGTTACTTATAGCTACGGTTAAAGTAAGGTGGTGCAACTCAGCCCAAGTAATACTTAAGAACAGATAACTTTCACCGATGCAATGCTAAAAGCAAGTTAATGTAATTTACCATATTTACACAAAATTGACGGCGGTAACCGTGTATACTTTTCGACTTTATTTGTCAATCCTACTAATATTATAAATGCGAAAGTTTGGATGTCTGGATGTCTGTCTGTCTGTCTGTCTTGCTTTCATACCTAAACCTCTGAACCGATTTTGATGAAATTTGGAATAGAGATATTTTGAGTCCCGAGAAAGGACATAAGATATTTTTTATCCCGGTTTTTGAAACAAGGACGCGCGCGATAAAGGATTTCTGTGACAGACAAAATTAAAGAAGCCGCGGGTGGAAAGCTAGTTTACCATATTTATACATAATTTACAAATTTTACCAAATATTTCATAAACAAACCACACCATACGCCAACAGCGTAATTGCAAAATTAATGTAAAATTACAACGGAACGAGTTTAAGCGATAACGAAACAAATATAATGCCGTTAAATATTCATACGAGTGTTGATTAATTTGGCTTACACAAATAACAATGGAAATAATGTGGACTACAATCATAACGAGTAAAGGTCATAGCAGACTTATCAATTCGGAAAGGGATCAACACCGTGTCGCCTTTCGCGAGCTGTCATCGCTTTTCGCGCGCTGTCAACCTCGAGGCGAGACGTTTATGGTGTGGATAGTGTGCGTTGCAGTATGGAGTTTCATACAAAGAATACTGACCGCCTCGAGTTGATACGGTTACGATCCCTTTCCGGGTTGATAAGTGTGCTATGACCTTTAACCTGCAATTGACGTTTATAGTGCGAAACGCAATGATAGTCGTAATAAATGTACAACATTTTAATCTGTTTTAAGTTAATGTAAACAAGGTGATTCGCACGCGTAATTTATTTAAAAAATAAATAAAGCAACTGGAAGTAAATAAAATTATTTGTTTTGCATAAATAATAATTTACTACACTTCCTAACGATAACATCATTTAGATCATAAGTATGCTTACATAGAGTAAGATGAGCCACAAATAAAAAAGTTATTAAGTAATTTTTAAGTGACTCCTATGGACACAAAATTACTGTTATGTGTTACCATAAGGGTCACTTAAAAATTAGGGATTAATGCTGAAAACGGGAATTACTTACCCACATTAATCAAGAATACCATTTGAAACCTACTTCGTTCAATAATGTACTGACGACAGCACCTTAAGCTAAACACAGTCCTTATATCGCAGTATTAGGGTTTAGTTTGCAATAAATAACAGTCTGATGTGAAGTCGACTGTAAAAACTTATTCTTTTCAGTTTTCATTGAAGAGACTAATAAAAAATTATTTAAAACGCGGGTATTACGAAATAACGTCTGACCTACATTTGATTTTGAGTAATCATGTAACGAGTTACAAGTATTCTTTATAATTCTTTATAAAGAGTATAAAAGATTTTGCCAGGTTTTGTATTGATGATACAAAAAAGTTTGCTAAGGTGCCAGGTATAGTCTGCCCCAAAAAATTGCGGATCTTGTCAGGTTCTCACCGTGTGGGTTGTTACATCAGCGATGTCATCCCTTGTGTCAAACTTAATGAACTGTCATAGGCGTCTGAATTGACTCAACCACACTCAATGTGTCCTACGAAGAAGGAAAGGAAGGCAAATGTTTATTTGGTACTGTAACACCTAAAACATAACATAAAGTAAAATACTAGTATAAATTAATGAAGCATGAAAGCATAATTATTATAAATATTTATTCAGACAATTAGGTTGATTCAAGCGTGGAATGTTCTACTGATAAAAATACTTATCCTTTGGGCATTTTACACTGCGTCGCTAGCCCCAAACTAAGCAATGCTTGTACTAATAGGTACTTATTTATGTTTTTCAAGATTCTAATATTTTATTTCATTTGACGTGGACAGGGTCAGGAATATTTTTTGTTGCAAAATAACACTTAATTGAACTGCATAGGATTCTACAGTGTTCTGTCCTCTGTACACCAAATTATTCTAACTGACTGTATCCAAATTGACACGGATCATTACAAAATGATTGCATTGTCAAACAAAATTCTAATTTATTTATACGAGCTATTCTAATAGTGTTAAGTTACAAAATTTACAATTCAATGCAGTATTACCAATTTTTACACGACTGAAACTGAACAAACTACATTGTAAATAAATATTAAGAGTACATATTTGAAGGTTGGCAGCATTGATTTCTAAACTAACTGTATTCCGAGCTCACTGGACTGTGAAAATGTGTTTTAGAAAATATTTTCCTGTATTACTGTTCGTCTATTGGTACCTTTTTTTATTTAAACATCTTTTATTATAATTTACACCCGTATTCACCGATGCTTGCTTAAGTGAAGCGGCAAATCGAACGCACAGCGTTGAATAGAGCTCTGTGATTGGTTCGTGTGTGACCATGTGCGTCTACGTGCACTGTGAGACCTCATAGTAATGTTTGTGAATACGGGAGCATGTCAAATTTGTGAGAATGAGAAGGTAACGATATGATAAAGGGCATTTTTTATTCCAAATATAACAAAGTGTTATTGAACTCATTTGCTTCTACGTTTGTTTTCTTTCTGGTTTAATTTAGATCTTTTTTCAGACATACTGCTCTGGCTTATAGAAATAATGCAAAAATATCAGGAAAAGTGATATCTCCAAGTGAATACAGACAATTTTGTTGTGTCATCACGTAGGGTGCTGCACTAAAATTCCTCAGTTTACACAGGTTTAGACGCCCAATAGTCTAGTTTAATATAGATAGGTGCAGCCTCATGGTTTTGTGAAACAAAACTAACTTTCTACCAAGAAAAGGTTCTTTAATAGCTTAAGTAGGTACGAGCAAGTGCCAGTTTACTCATAGACAGACACACGCCCGTATTAGCAAACATTACACGAACCAATCACAGAGTCAAATTCAACGCTGTGCATCCGATTTGCTGCTTCACTGAAGCAAGCATCGTTTGTGAATACGGGCGACAGTCCCAGAACAGTAAACAGAATAAAAGTACCTACTATAACAGTTCGTTTCAGCCAAATGACGTCCACTGCTGGACAAAGGCCTCCCCCAAGGTTTTCCACAATGAACGGTCCTGCGCTGCCCGCATCCAGGCTCTTCCCGCGACCTTTACCAGATCGTCGGTCCACCTAGTAGGAGGCCTGCCCACGCTACGTCTTCCAGCCCGTGGTCGCCACTCGAGAACTTTCCTGCCCCAACGGCCATCGTCTCTACGAGCTACTATAACAGTGCTGTGCTGCTGTATTCTGTTACTTAAAGTGGTAAATGTAACCATTAGTCGACCAACAATGCTTACAAGTCTGCCAGTAACGATCTAGTCGTGAACAGCAGGGCATAGAGCAAAGGTAATCGATGACTGCTCTACTAAACGGCACTTAGTCGATTCGATCGAATCGAGTCGGTAATCGATGCTGTGTAAGCTGTTCTCGATGTGTGTTTAGAATCAATTGTAGAGCAGACTTTGAGAGGTGATTTAGTAACATCGATATTGTATTGGGTACTATTAAATGTTGAAACTTACTGTGGGTACTTTTCTTTTAAGGGTTCCGTTTTGGACCGAATTTGTCAGAACCGGAATAGAGTCAATCGCAATGTTTATATTGCTGCTTTATTAAAAAAAACTAAAAGATATAATATTAATATCAAGAGGCAGAGAGACATACAAGATATATTTCTCTTGGCGTTTTCGTTTTTCATTAATTTTCTCGCAGTTTTTTTTGTACCATGTTGAAACCATTGTGTAAGTGGTTTATCAATGTTAACAATGGTGTAAAGTTTAATGAAATCCCGTCCAGATGCTTTTACGAGAAGATATTATAAACCGTCCATTCTTGAAAATGTTTTACATTTAACGTTGGTAACATAATATGTATAAATAAAATATGTGTTAATATTATCACTGTTAGTTCGGCAGCTTATAAAACCCAATTAAGATAGCGCGAGGAAGTTGTTATATCAACGTAATTTCATTAACATTGCATAATTGTTAAGTTACGAAGGGGTCGGTTTGTAGATAAACTAATTACTATGATGGCTATCTCGGCTAAGTTACGACACAGTGGAGCAGGTAAAATTGCAGTAAAATATACAATACATTATTATACAAAATACTTTCCTAACCAAACCTTTTCAGTACAAGACAATAATCAATTTAGCAACGTAACAGATACTGAGCACGATATAAATCGGATATACTTGTTAAGGGCGCTCTGTAGCCACTAGCAACACTTGCATTCGCAATTTAACCGCATTTCAGTGTGAGAGACCGTCGCAGGCGCACAATGCGCTCTGATCTATAGAATAAACTGCACAGTGATCGATATGGCTTCGCAGTGGGTGCCGCCGAATATAGCGCCAATATGCCACGAGCAGTTGGCGCCGTTGACCCAGTGTTCCCAAACTGGATTCATGTTCTTGACATTGCTTACACAATTGTTCGGGAATTCCATAGACAATATCCCAACGAACCCGTACCCGAAACCGTTTCGTGATGAGTATTCAGTGAGTGATTTTGTGCCTCAGTTGTCGTCACCTTTGACTAGTTCCGGATTTTCAGCACCAACACCAGGATCACCCCTTTTGACATTGGGCCCAACAATCGGGCATGTAAAACCTCAACCTGTGGATGACTCGCCAAGCTTGGGACCAATATTGGCCGACTCGCATGTGAATCATAAGATGCGTTTCCACAGTTTCGGCCCAAAAGGCAGTCACGGGTTCGCGGAATCTTCGTTCTTCTTGAAACCGGACCAGGAGGAATTTGGGGGTGATTTCTTTGCCCGTTCTTCGAAGTCTCGGCCGATTTTCGAGTACAGTTTTGGGAGGAAAGGGGATTATTTTGATGCGGAACCTGCTGATTCTAAGAAGGTTACTGTGGAGGCTGAAGGGACTACTGAGAAAACTGTTGGGAAGGAAAAAGTTAAGAGTAAAAGGAGGAATAAAAGAAGAGCCCCTGAAGTGTATGACTTTATCATAGTTGGAGCTGGATCTGCTGGATGTGTTATAGCCAATCGCCTTTCCGAAGTCAAGAAGTGGAAGGTAAGCTTTGAAAATAGCTTCTATTAGCCCTAATTTTGATGATAGTGCTTAATTATTCAGTCAATAACCTTTGAAGTATGTATAACTCGTAATGTAAAGTTTTGATTTAAATCCATCCAGTATTTCTTAGGTGTGAAGGATTCACATAGGTACATCATACATTCTCACGAACTTTTGCATTTAGTGATTACAGTACATAACACATTACATAACAGATAACAAACCAATAAGCTTTGTTTTTGGCGTGTCATTGTAACCACGACACTACTGTAAATAATATCCAATTATAATTTATCATTATAGTTAATCTAAATAAATCAACCAATTGCATAATTATTATTTTTACGCTACTAATTATACAAAATTGTTTCCGTATGCATAACTATTCACTACTTAATACTTATTTTACATAATTTATTTATATAAACCATCAAATTAATAACTTGTAATTAGCGCGAAACAACACGCAGAAAGAAAACAAATTCGCATAATAAATTATTAAAAATTGATTATGTATTAATTAGTAATCTTTAATAGGCGTAAGACGGCAGAGTAAGCCGTGTGGTGACGGCAGAGTAGAATACATTTGTCACCAACCCCTACTCTTCCCGCGGGTGTCGTAAGAGGCGACTTAGGGACTACACATCAAACAGAGAATGGGCAGCAGCGCTCTCTGAAAAACATCAATCTTTTAAACTGCGATCTCCAACCCGCCTGCCTAGCGTGGAGATTATGGCAAAACCCTCCACTATAGTGGAGGAGGCTCATAGTCCAGCAGTGGACTGTAAAGGGCTGATGATGATGATGATGAATAGGCGTAAACTGACAAACTGTAAAAATACAATACGTAGAATAAAACAAAAGAATAGAATAGTGTTTATTTAGGCCTGATTCGACCAAACTTTTATCCGAGAATATCTCCTGGTATAACTGACACATTGACAGTTTCAGTATGGGAAATATGTCAAAACTGACGATTTATTCTGAGATTAATACATATTTACTCTCGTTTGGTCTAATCCACCCGTAGTCCAGTTAAGACAATAATATAAATACAGTTTAAACCTAATATAATTTATTGGCATATATTGACAATGTGTAATACCTAAGTTCTTTTTTATTATAATTTACCAATATTCATGTACAACGATTATTATTTTGTCTTGTTAGCTTTTGTTGTGTTCTTGATACTTTCAAACTCAAAAACATACGAGACTTCATTAAAAGTTTCCATCGTGGGATTTTTGTAAAACAAAAGACACAATGCAGACGTCATTTCCATCGAAAAACATACAATATTATTTGTTCATACTAAAAGAGCTGATTAAATTTTATTTATTTTATTGAAGTACAGTTTCACAGGAATGGTTTGCGAGCACTTTAGCACTCAATTATGTATCTACTGAAAATTAAAAGAATCAACAGTATAAATTTTTGTTTGTTCAGAATTCTATTATTATTACCTTACTTATTTTATTCAATCACCACCGTTTTACCATTTTATCCGCCTAAATTATGTAAAATCAATTTTGTGATTCTTTTATTAGACTGTTTCATACATTATTATCTATCTAATGCTGATTTATGTCAGATACTCCTTCACGTGAAAACTATTGCAATCATTTCATGAAACTAAATACATAGCTCATAAATTATCTACACTAAGAAATACACGGGAAAAATCTCTACTAAAAAGTGAATCAACAATATTAAAAGAGCTTATCTCAATTCTTAAAATACCAACGGAATGTTGAAAGGAAAACATAAATAGCTATTGGCCAAATCTATTTCACATTAGACCCGAGTGCTGTACTCCGTTCACCGCAATGGGTTCACAAAAACTTAAACCACGTGAAACGGCACATAATAAAGTAAAATACAGTAGCCTCTTCCGGATGTTTATTTAGAATAATTATAGGTATGATATTTTATGTCAAATTGTTAAACTCGAAATCTCTGGTGGAAATTGAACCTACGACTATTCGCTTGCCAGGTTGCTCTAACCACTAAGCTAAGGGTAAACCGGTCACCCGTACCCTTTTGGTTAGGAATGCCAACGTTTAATTCATACAACCCCAAAACCTTAAGGTAAAGTAAAGAAGCATCTTTTAATCAAGTTCGCATCATCTTAGATCACCATTGCTCACTGCATGTTGAAGAGCCAATCCATATAAAAGTTTTTGAAAGCGAAACGCGTATCAATTACTTTATTATAGGCTGAAATGGAATTTGGCCCCATTTGAAAGAAGAGAAGAAAGAAATAAATTTGGCCCCATTTGCTATAACAATAAGGTCTACAGTGTTCCTAGAATTGTGTGAATGCCCTAGGTCATAAGAGCCATAGCACACGATGCGTGCGACGCCTCACAGCAAAGATTTTACCTCGTGTGCCCGCCACAGATATTTCTATGTAAGACGACGCAGCGACACCGCTCCGGCGTCTCACCGCGCCGCTACGAATCGTGTGCCTTGGCTCTAAGGTTACTTAACGTTTTTCATTCACTGTGCCAATGCGCCAACAATATGCTGTGTAGTAACATTATTGTCTTTATAGGCTGAGAATTGACAGGAAAAACTAACAATAGATCAAAGAACGACCGAATGTGAAACACGTTTTTACTGTCGTGTGAATTTAAAAGAATAATAATTGCAAAAAAATGAAAAATCGTTTATTCAGAGTGTTAACAAAAGTGATTTAAAAATGAATGTTCTGATTGGAAATAATATCAATGTTTTTGTCAGTTTACATTTCACCTACAAAAATAATGTACAATAAATACTGATTCTACAATGGCCGCCACCAACCGGCCATTGTAGAAATCATTGGAGGAACATAGGTTCAGCAGTAGTTCTATGGCTGAAATGATGATGATGATGAAGTGCTGATGATAAGCTTGAGGATGTATGCTCTTTCACGCAAAAACGACTGTCTAAACAATGAAACTTTACAGTATTATTGTTTGTTTGCAACATATCATTATTACAACCACATACATAATTATTATTATTATTATGATGTGCATTGAGAATATTGAATAATACTTTGTTACGACAAAGATGCTAAAAATCTCACGCCATTCTCTCACGAGATTGAACCCAGCACGCATAAGCATCGTATTAATGTGCTACAGTAAGAATAGATGCAGTAGGCTCATCATCATCAGGTTATTTTGTCTCTATTGCAGGAGCACAACCCTCTAATAAAATCAAATTAATCTGTAATGTACTATTTTAATAGTCTTATCTACAAAGTCTTCGGCCATTTTCGGCCAAAAAATGGACATTCGGCCATACTTTCAATTTCGGCCATAAATCAGCCGAGGCTTCGGCCAAGCCTAATATCAGAAATACGTGATTAAAATGGTGATGTATAACGGATATCTTCGGAGTAAATCGGATGCAACATTTTACTTAATCATATTGTTTATAAGATTATTTATTTATTTATTTTTGGGAAACAGACAGTTACAATATAATTTAACTTAGTTTAAACAATTTGAAAGTGCATAGAAAATTACGGATATTCGATCGAAAATAAAATGAAATTTGACAGTTGAAGGACAGATTTGGAGAGGGATTGCTTATAGCAACCCGGCCTAAATCATTTTCATTTTCGTCTGAAAATGAAACTGAAGCCGAAGCTTCGTTTTCGTATTCGGCTGAAAATTCATTTTCGGTCGGACACTATTTATTTTATTGCAAAATCATACTTATTACAATGTGAGCACAGCTGATTTTCTCATGAGACTACCGTAACTATTATTTTAGTGCATTACGCAATATATCACACCATTGTTTAATAGATGAGGTGAATCTTATAGTGCAATTACCTGAATTATGTATACTTTCTATGTCATTTCTAAATTCGCAATTATTCTATACCGCCTACTTTATTCTCAGTTTGGCCCTAAGGTTGACTGGCAGAAAATGCCGAATGGCATTAAGTCCGCCTTATGTACACCGTTCTATGTGCATATAAGTTTTAAATAAAAATAAATAAATAAATAGAGAACATGGAAACGAGAGGACGTTATGGGGTGTATGGAAATGCATTATCAACCTGAAACTACGTTACATTTTTTTACGTAACAATACTAGTAGTAAATCACTATTAATTTCATAAAACGCAAATGACTAGGCAAATGTGTATAATCTAGTGGAATTCAAATACTATAAACGATAAATCCTACAAGTACCGAGGAAAAAAATAAACCAAAAATTTCAAAATGTGGAAAACGCGTGGACTCTGCTCCATCATTCGCTTTTTTACACAATTATTAAGAAAGAAAAAAACACCAGTAAATTATACCAATGAATTTTATTCATTACTTACCTATGCAATTGGTTTTTAAACAACAACTTAAAAAAGTAATGCCCGTCTTCACCTTCAATGCCTAATTTTAAAGTGAGCCCTATGAAAACTTAGGGATTGATGCTGAAACTGTTTGTTCATTTGTATCCCTGAACTTTTATAATACAAAACATCACGTTACTTCCAAATGGAAGTTATCTTTAAGAACTTAATTAAAAATCTCGAAAATATATTACCGCTCCCATTAATGGACCTGCCCTAATGTATTATGCTCTAATTACTCAAATCCTAATTAAGTGTATTAATTAAGCGATAACTGTTATCGCAATTAAACTCAATTAGGTATAATAATGGAGGTGGATGAAGTACCTAAGTTTAGCAGGAACATGCAGATTAGGAATAAAATTATGTATGTATGCAATTATGCAGTATTGTAAGCAGTGGGACAGAAAAACTGGTTTTCTCTCCGACTCCTTCCGTCTCCAGGCCATAAGGCTCTGGAATTCTCTGCCTGAAGTTATCAGGCAAGCCTCTAGCAAGTTTTCGTTCAAAAAATCTGTCCATAACCACTTTCTCCAAATGTTATCATCTTCATGAATGGTTTCTGTTTTAACTTATCATCATCCATCATTATATCTATCATCTTAGTATGTATTTATTTATTATATATTTTATATTATTATTTATGTATATTAGGGTGGTCCTTATTCCTACGAAAAAAAATTTTTTTCTTATATTTTGCGGGGCACCACGTAATTTGAATATATACCATATGAAAGTCTTTCATTATTATTTTTTTTAATTTTTAAAAGACATTTAGGGGTCGCTACCAAGGTTTGAATTTTAAGTAAAAACACGAAATCTTTATTTGTTAGATTCATTTATTTTTAGCCGAAGCCAAGTAAAAATTACAAAATTATTGCTGTTGCTATGAACTAAGATATTATGTACAATGTACATATTTGAATCAATTATTTTTAAGATATAAGAGTTTACTTGTTAGTATCTCGACGCGTCGGTACCATGGTCGGTACAGAAGAGGGGTTGAGGGGAGAAGGGGACAAGAAGCGATTGTCTATTCTATCTATGCGATGTTCATTTGCACCTAAAATGTGATATAAACACTTAAATAAAACATTTATGAAACCATGATGTAAGATCTTCAAAGCTTTTTGTAAATATTTTGACAGCTGGTAGCGACCTCTAAATCTTAACCAAAAAAAAAAACAAAAAAAGCTAATTTCATATTTAGAGGTATATAATCGAATGAGAAAGTGCCCCGGGGAGAATTCAAAAGTCGAAAAATAAGGACCACCCTAATGTATATTTATATGTAGCATATTTGTTTTGCCGTCGCTTTGTTTTATTTAATTTTTTTTTTTTTATACCGCCTAACTAATTTTTCTGCATAACCCAAAGGTAAACTGGATGACAATGCCTTATGGCATTAAGTTCGCCTAATGTTAATATTTTTGGCATTGAAGTATAAATAAATAAAATAAATAAAAATACTCGAGCGGCAACCACGTGCCTGAAGACGTAGCGTGGGCAGGCCTCCTACTAGGTGGACCGACGATCTGGTGAAGGTCACGGGAAGAACCTGGATGGCAGCGCAGGACCGGTCGTTATGGAAAGCCTTGGGGGAGGCCTTTGTCCAGCAGTGGACGTCATTTGGCTGAAACGAAAGAAAGCTTAATCATCATCATCAGGTGAAACACGAAAGTCTCCACGGCAGAAGCATGACCTCTAATTTACTTGAGGCAAATGGAGGATTTGACTTAAACTCCCCACGGTACTGGCCAAACGGGTTTGGTTTAGAAGCCACATACTGAAAAATCTAGTGACCGGCAGAAAGCGGGACCAAAACCATAATTATTATCATCGACCGTTGGACTATTGTGATTAACTCTCCCAACACAAATCTTATTTCGTATTTTTTTATAATTGAATTAGTAACTAACCTTTTGTGAAATAACAACTTCTCCATTTCGGGATCTATAGAACTCGTTCGTGTGAAAGTTTATATAACACGTACGAGATACCTACTGCTAAACGGTTTCCTGTAAAAAGCAGTTCCTGTCTCCGAGGGAACAAACTCTTAGACAGTACATAAATAGTAGACATCAGCATCTTACCTATTATCCAAGAAAAATTTTAAACAAGGAGTAGGTATTTGCTTCAAATATCGAGGGCTGTTCAATCAAAGGTCACCGAAGGGCGTAGTTGAGAAATCGTTCGGCTCTGATTCAACCACTAGATTAACCTTGACTAGTGAGGGGGACAAAGATATGTTGTCGCCGAAAATTGAGCCTGTATAATTTTTTTCGGCCAAACCGCTGTACGATTTCTGAAAGAAACAAAATGTTTGTGAATGCCATATTATAAGAAGATGTGGTTGTGATATACTTGAACATGCAGTACGTACCATTTACCTCACATTATTTATTATTATGAAAAGAACATCAATGCGTTTTTATAGTCAACATGAATAATTACTGTTTCTCCCAAAACTAAGCATGACTTTCTGGATAAAAACTAGGTATCATAATATTATTTCCAGTGTTTGAAACGGTCTCAGCTCTTTTCATTAAAATCAATTCAGCATATCAAGTATAAAAACATAACAGAGGCAAAGTTACTTTCGCATTGCCAATGAAAGTCTATTTACTATTTACCAAAAGTGCGTTTATGTTTTAATTATTGCTGCTAATTAATCTTCCAAAATTAACGTGTTGCCACATCCTCACACACAGACCGTACACCGCAAATTGTGGCTTCACATTGATCGTATTTGTGGCTGCGTTTATAAATAATTTATTTATTTGTTTAACTTTTGGTATCGACTGTTTGGTATTGGGGCCGAAAGGTCACAACACTACCTGTCTGCCACAGAAAAAGGGTTAGAGACGCAGTAATTAATTTTAGACTACATACCTTTTAACATAGGTACGACAGCATGTCAGACTATTTTTTTTACAAAATAACACTGCAAGCACATAAGATGCTATAATGTTCAGCTTGATAATAAATGACCTTGTCTGTACCAAGATAGGCTTGTTAAAACCTCCTTTGGATGAGAGCTAGCATTTAGATGACTACATAAGCCATGTGGTTGTACTAAATGTATGGAAGCTGGAAACATTGAACTTTCGGATAGATCCAGTTTATTCTGTAAACTATCATTGATACCGTTTGATAGAGCTCGTGAAGCACTTTCAGGATAATTATCCAGTTTTTTGACATCCTGTATAGGATAAGAAATCATCGAGTGAGATTATTATCTTTGCCGCCCTGTATATGCTTGTGAGAAAAACCTTGATTTGGTGTCAAAATGTTATTTTTAATATGATAGTCCCATACAAATTACTTCACTTCGCACTAAGCGTTTCGATAACTCTTTTATAATGCGAACAGCTAGAGACTGGAATTCGCTGCCTGCTGCTGTCTTTACCGAATATTTATAATCCGGGCCTTTTCAAGGCGAGAGTGAATAAGGCAGATTCACACTTACAGGGCAGATTTATGTACCATCCTAGAATGCATCTCACTTAACACCAGGTGCGATTGCGGTCAAACGCCTACCTTGTTATGCATAAAAAATAATTGTGTGATTGTATGGCTGACATTGATGTCCTCTTACCGACATATTGAAAATTAATTATTGACCAAATTATTTCCTTGTAGGCCTGTTATTGCATTTCTATCCCAATGCCAATTAAAATGTTTGTATAGGCCTAGCTTTTGTATGAAGGTAACAATTTTTTTTTGTTAGTTTAATAGTTGATTTGGCCTTTTACAACTTTTACGGAACACGGATACATTACATTGCTCAAGGACTGATTTTGAATTTATCAGATTTTTAATTGATAATTTTTTAGTTCAAAATTGTTTAATCTATCAAAAATAATATAATTTAAATCCACTTTTTTAATACTTTAAGATCGATCCGTCCCTGGTTTGAATTTTTTAATAGTTTTTCTTTCAGTGACTGGGCCCACTCTAATATTCTAGAGTAGATTTTTGTTGATTTGGAGATTGGCCCGTGGACCAAGCTAAAAGTGGGCCGAGTCACTGGAAGACTCAATCATGTACGAACGATAGCAAGCAAAATACAGTGGCGTCTTCGTTCGTTCGTTCGTTTCAGCCAAATGACGTCCACTGCTGGACAAAGGCCTCCTCCAAGGTTTTCCACAATGCACGGTCCTGCGCTGCCCGCATCCAGGCTCTTCCCGCGACCTTTACCAGATCGTCGGTCCACCTAGTAGGAGGCCTGCCCACGCTACGTCTTCCAGCCCGTGGCGTCTTATCTGGTCGTAATACAGGCTATTTTGCAACAAAAAAAATGTAGTCTGAGTCTGTACCTAAGAAACAATCACCCAGACAAAACAAGAGATTAAAAAACACATGCTACTTTATTAAGTACGTTTGAAACTAAACACACAAAGGCAGAGACAAAACTGCAAACAAGTTACAAACTTTAATGAGACGGAGTCTGAAGGTATAATAGAAATAAAAAACAGTAGCACCACTCCTTTGAAGCACTGAAATACAAATTGTATATGAATGTATACGATCTATGTACCTACAACCCTATCAAGCTAATGCGCGCTAATGCGACTCTCCCTCGCAGTAAAATAATAATATACAAATTGTATAGGAATGTAAACGATCTATGTACAACCCTAGCGGGTTCAAGAACTAAAATTTTCATAATATACTTTTTTAACGCGCTCACTAGTGAGGACGTTTGGTGTAAACTCACACCAAGCCCTCAGAGTGTTGATGTGACGTCATGGCCCAGGTGCGCACCTGGAGGCCGTGACGTCACATCAACTCATCAGTCAACTAGATTGGGTTGTAATGTACTCCAATGCGACTCCGAGTCAAAGGTTTTAAACATTGTGTTGCATCTCTAACTACCTTTTTTTAAACTTTAAAAAATTGGTTGCCCGAATTGCCTTAGGTCAATGGCTAGCGCAGTCACCCGGTAAGCGAAAGGTCATGGGTTGAAATCCCACTTGAGGTAACATTTTTTTTTAAGTTTAAAAAATTCATAAGACCTTTTCTGAAACATAGAGCGTGAAATGAATCTCATGATTGATACAATTTCAATATTTAGAGCGAACGAAGGCCGAATCTGTTCTTAATTTCATTCTTTTAGAATAAAATTCTATAATTTATGACACTATACTACTACTAGATCTTTCTATACCCGTCATGTACTATTATAAGAACGTTGCCAAAGTGCCATCTTAAAGTAGAATGCTTATAACTTGATATGGAATGGCCCTACTGCCTCCACATATCAAAGGCTCCAAAGTTTTATAAGCAAAAAATATAACAGCCATGGTTTGGAGAAAAAAAACTATTATTCTCACTAGAGGTATCGTTTACTAGGATTGTCTTTAAATGACTGTGTCCTTACAAAACTTTGGAACAGACGGGTTGGGGAATTAAATATTCTAGAAGAGCTATGTTTACATCACTTTTAAGAATACCTAGTGAATTTTACTGGCGAATTACAGAATATTGGACAACTGGGTATTAGAAGTCACATAAAAAGAAATTTAAACTAGAATAACAAACATCATTCTCGCTAATGAGCACTTTCACCTACATTGCTACAATAGTATCTCACATCTGCACAAAATATACTCGCAAGCCTAATACTTACTTTAGTAAGTCAGTAAGATGTTAATCGACCACGGCACTCATAAATATAAAAGTTCAGATAGGTTAAGGCTGGGTTGCACCATCTTATTTTAACTTTGACAAACGTAAAAAACCTGTAAAACTCCATACAAAAAGCACCGGTTATCGTTAAAGTTGAGGATTCCGTCAACTGGGACCGCATTAACTGGGACCGCGGTCCCAGTCGCCGGATGCGTAAAAATTAAATAATTTTCTTCCGGCGACTGGGACCACTCATGGATTTTAGTACTGTACCAATTTTGGATTGAATAATATTTTCTTTTAAGTTATCTATGAGTGGTCCCAGTCGCCGGAAGAAAATTATTTTTTTTATGGATCCGGCGACTGGGACCGCGGTCCTAGTTAATTGCGGTCCCAGTCGCCGGAAGCCTCTAAAGTTACGGTCAAAGTAAGGTGGTGCAACCTTAGATGATAAAAAACATTATTTTATTTTTATAGATGGTTAAAAGGATTTTTTTAATACTAATAAAAATATCAGCAAAATTGTCGTGCCGCTTCCATAGAGCGCCAACTCGAAAATATCGTAAAACTAAAACAATGAGACTCGAAGTCCCAAAGCGAAAAAGTTTCACAATCGCAGCCTGTAGCAGTGTCTCGTGTCTCGTATCTTGAGTTGTCTCGTAAAATAGATGGCTTAATTGGAATTAATATTGCTGCTAATTATTGATGTGGAAAGACATTGTTTTGTGTGAAGTTAGATGGTCTTTTTTGTTTCTCGAATTTAATCGCTTTGTTTTATTGGAACAATAAAATTTATTGCCAACTGGTATTTTGAAGATGCTCATTATTGGATTAACATTTTACAAAAATCATTGAGAAATATGTTTTATATTAGAATAAAAAAATAAATAAAGACCAAAATATTAATATCGTTTTCTTTTGCCATCATAGAATAGAAGGATGACCTTTGCCCAGAGGCAAATGGAGGATTTGGCCTACCTACACTCACGTTTGGTCAGTCGGATTTTTAAATAATTTAACTAATTTAAAAAGAAGCACCTATTTTTTTCTATAAGGACACCTCTATAAAACTAATTAAGACTGACGACTTAAAAAAGACTACTTTGTAACATCACCACAAGATAGACCGATCAGTTTAATAACCCAAAGAATAAAGGTCAATGTCATTTCTGCCGTACCTAATAGCTTTTTTCCTATTTTTACGTTTTGTTGTGTCCATGACTTTATTTTCTTGATCGGCATTGCGTTTCATAACCTGACATGCAAGGTCATTGTCGATTGTTAATTTCTCTCAAATGAGAGCAAAAAAGTGTGGTGTACAGTCGATGGCAAATATTTGTTGCAAAATCACACTTATCATGTAGACAAAAGATACCACAGTGTTTAGCTAGAGTGTACACACATGCGGTGACTGAGTTTTGTCTTCTTCTTATTTTGTTTATTGCCAGTTCTGGGATGACTGCTTTTGTCAAGACGCGTGTTGCATTTGTCATTTTGGGAGATCTGCCAGCACCAATTTTTACTTGTTAACCTGTATCTTAGATTTTTTTTAAATTACTATTATCTCACTTGTTATATTAAAAATAAAGATAATTTTAAATTTTCACATCACACTGCGAATTTACATTGCAAGATAACACCTAAGTATTCAAAACAAAAATCCTGTAGGTAGCTAATCAAATCAAATAAAAAATACTTGTTCAGTTTTTACCAGTATTTTACCACTTACCTACAACTCGAATCTCAACTTTTTGAACCTTACACAAGCAAATAGATTTTTGTTTTTGATTAAGGTTGGTTTTTGCCATAATTTTGCAATATTTGAGTTTCCATTAACATTCAAATTGAAGTTGATTGTTTACATAAATGAAATTTCGGTCAAAATCAATTAGCATAACAAATGTTAATTAAGCTTTGTTTTCGTGATTACATTTTATTTTTAGGAAATTGCCTTGCAAACATTTTTTGCAAAGTGGGGTAACTCAAAATTTCAGGAAATTCTAAATATTGACTTTTAATTTTCACGGTGATTGGAAAATAAGTATCGATATTTACGCGTCCATTGCAAAAGCAATAAATTATTAAGAACAATCATCATTTAGCCATAGGACGTCCACTGCTGAACATAGGCCTCCCCTAATGCTTTCCACGTTGATCGATTGGTAGCGGCCTGCATCCAGCAAGAAGAACAATCACTGGACGATAATTAGGATGGAAATTTTCCAAACGAAATGATAATGAGGCTTCTTAAGAATTCCTCGCAATTATAAACACGATTTATTGAGGAAAATTACTGTTACTCTTAAATAGAAGTCTTCTAGCAACCTGGCCTACTTTTAGCTTGGTCCACGTGGCAAGTTGCTGGATTGAATACATATTTAAATGTTTTTTCTTTCGACAACTGGGCCCAATCTATGTATGATTCTAGAGTAGTTTTGTTGATTCAGTATTTAATTTATTAATAAAACATTAAAGGTCCTCGCCACTATTGACTCTATTCTGATTCGTCTGCTACAACACTAGTTTTGATAGTTCAAAGACCCAATCAAACTTGCCGAGCGATGAGTTTGTTTAAATTCAAAGAGTTACGCCTCTGATAGTTTATTTCCTTTACTTTAATCTTTGCGTCTCTCTTTGAAAATAACTTTTCATTGCAACGTTTATGAAAGTGACTTTCTTTATTTGTGATTAATTTAACGTTTTATAAGTAACTAGCGGCCGCCCGCGACTTCGTACGCGTGGATCCCATTTTACCCCCTTAGGGGTGGAGTTTCGTAAAATCCTTTCTTAACGAATGTCTACGTCATAACATCTACCTGCATGCCAAATTCCAGAAATCTCATAATCAAATTTCAGATTTCAAAAATTTGTCAAACCATACAAAATACGCCGGTTATTGTTATAGTTACGGTCAAAGGTGGTGCAACTCAGCCCTTAGACTCAGTTGCACCTAACCACCAACCAAAGTAGCCAAGAAGTTCACAACGCATTAAGATGCGAACTTTATGGCTACTTTGGTTATCACGAACTATTTGACATTAACTGTACCAGACAAAAGGCAATTAAGTTTTATAAAAAATAAAAATAATATTTTCATTCTGCCCCCAGATCCTACTCCTGGAGGCAGGCCCGGAAGAACCAGACATCACCAGCGTCCCAGCACTAGCCCCAGCGTTGGGCAGCTCCAGCATCGACTGGATGTACCGGACCCAGCCTGAGGAGTTGACCTGCCGAGCCCAGAGGGGCCAGACCTGTGCTTGGTTTAGGTAAAATTAAATAAATGAGCATACACAACGTGACCTAGGTATAGAATCCAAGGCTGAAACAAGACATTTACACCCGAATTCACAAAGGATGCTTTAATAATTTTCCCCCGGGACAAACTTGACCTTAATAATTAGTTGGGTTTTTATGGCGGTCAAACTGTAGATCCTGGCTACACAGGAGTTGCAGCGGTGGGAACGAGAAGTGGAAATAGATCCGTTAAACGATGCTTGCTTAATAAAGCAGCAAATCGTACGCACAGCATTGAATAGAGCTCTGTGATTGGGTCTTGTGTGACCCTGTGCGTCCACGCGCACTGTGAGACCTCATAGTAATGTTTGTGAATACGGGCATTAGTGATAGAAATTAATGTGAAAAAAGTGTTTTGAAAAAGTTTAGGCCATCATTTGGTCAAAGAACAAGAAGAAGAATACAAAATACATTATTTTATTTTATTTAAATATGGCTATGAACTATCTACTCATGACATAATTATTTAACTTCGTTATCGATTTACTACGTTGACATAGTTTTAATTTCCTGGTTTCTACTTCGTTTAATCCTTCAAGCTCCGCGTATCTAGACACAATAGATAAAATCAATTGTTATGACATTAATTAATGCCGTCTGGGACTCAATCGGTTAATACGCTAAGGCTGCTGGGTTGCACCATCTTACTTTCACTTTGAAAAACGTCAAAAATCTGTTAAACTCCATACAAAAAACACATCAAAGTTACGGTCAAAGTTAGATGGTGCAACTTAGCCTAAGCTCATTTTTTGTAACCTTGATTCCACAGAGCCTATTACACATTTTGCTTCGTTCCATAACTTAACTAAAGAGGAGTTTATTACCCTGACATTTTATTGTTACAATGTCTAAGAGCACAGGAATCAAACCTAGAGTTTATTGTGTTGAATTTGCCAATAATGAGAGCCCAGTGCTTGGTGTAGTTACAATTGCAGTCGTTGTGAATAGGACAAACAAACCAATTGTGTATCATCTATTGAATGCACGGAATGCCCCAGGGAGCTAACTCCCCAAGCCCAGGGGGAACGAAATTGAGCTTAGTAACGGTCGCATAGAGCTAAAGTTCTAACAACGGCTAAATAAAAAAATAACTGTTCAGAAGGCAAAAATATTTAGAACTTTACCATACATTCATCATCATCATCATCATCATTTCAGCCACACGACGTCCACTGCTTCTCCCAATGACTTCCACATTGCACGGTTTATAGCGGCCTGCATCCAGCGCCTTTCTGCTACCTTTATCAGGTCGTCGGTCCACCTTGTGAGTCGACTATACATTAGTACTGCTTTATTCTGTTACTGGTGATCAATTTGTGTCCTGGATGAATAAAACAAAGGAAAATTATTATTCTGACCTAAAACCGAAGGAATAAATTAAAATATTTGGGTTTTCAAGGAAAGTGGCTTAATTAATATTTATCACTTGTTTAATTGGCTTCATTTGATAACGAATCCATATTTGATTTCGTTTGAGTTTGAAATTTTCGTTTGTGATTCAAGAATCGGCGGAGATGAAATTTCAGAAGTTAATTGATAAATTTTCATTTCTCTTTATTAGAAATATAAGTATCGTTTGCATCAAATTCGACGAAACTTCGTTTTATTAATAGACTGGTTTGTATAAAAAGATTCTTTGAATCTTTCAATAATAACAAGTTTATTCTAACAGAACTAACATACCTATTTGATATCGATATCCATTATTCATTTTAAACATCATAATTTATTATTTTTCTTACTTGGTTTTTGGAGCTAAGATGAATGGTATTGTATAAATTCTTTTAGTAAATTTTGTTATTGCATAATTTATAATGTGGTTTTGGAGACATCAACTCCTTTTCAATACCTTTCTTCTTCTCTTAACAATGTTTTTTTTTTCTATGTGGCTCATTTTCGTAAATAACCTTTTTAATGTTGGTTATTTAAAATTCGTAACATGTTAATGTTGCAGTGGTCGAGTAATGGGAGGTTCGAGTGCCATTAATTACTTAGTTTACATGAGAGGTAATAAAAGAGATTACGATGATTGGGCTGCTTTAGGAAACTATGGTTGGAGCTACCAAGAAGTAAATAAAACTTCAAACACAATTTAATACTAAAATAAAATAATTTTAATAAACTTGACTGCTTTATTTCAGGTTTTACCATACTTTATCAAATCAGAAAACAACAGAAATAAGGATGATGTAGACGAATATTATCATGGCTATGAAGGGCCAATGACGGTGGAAAAATTTAAATATACAGACCCAAATGTAGTCATGCTTGCAAACGCTTTTGAAGAAAGCGGGCTGCCGATAATCGATGTCAATGGAGAAGACCAAATTGGAGCTATGATTGTCCAAGCAACTGCTAGAAATGGAATCAGAATGTCTACCAATGCTGCTTTTATTAGACCTGTTAGAAACAAAAGACTAAATCTTCGTATCAGAACAAATGCTCAAGTTACCAAAGTTTTAATAAATCCTACCAAAAAGATCGCTTATGGCGTTAGATACTTCAGAAATGGCAGATGGTACAGAGCTCACGCAAGCAAAGAAGTTATTCTGAGTGCTGGTGCCTTGAACTCTCCAAAAATATTAATGCTATCCGGCATAGGGCCTAGAAGACAGCTGAGAGCTTTAGGAATAAAAGTATTGAAGAACTTGAAAGTAGGATACAATCTTCATGACCATGCTACGACAAACGCTATGTTGATGAGTCTAACGAATAAAACGTCAACGCAAATAAGTGCCATAAACATTATAAGAGAAGTCAAAAGGTATTATTCTTCAAAAAATAAAGATGGGCCGCTGTCAGCGACTGGTCCTTTGTACGTAACAGCCTTTGTGAGAACACCGTTTGCTGATGAAGATGAAACAGTACCAGATATACAGTTCCACTTCGATGGGAGACATTTGAGAGAGTTTTATTCTGATCCTACCACATATCTCTCAACGAGCATATTCCCTTTTTCGTATTATGACAGCATTAATGTAAGGCCAATACTCCTGCTGCCTCAGAGTCGTGGATTTCTTACACTGAACACGACTCACCCTGTCTTTGGTCAGCCATTGATTTACCCAAGATTTTTCACAGACCAAAGGGATGTGGACACTCTAGTAGCTGCTTTGAAAATGGTAGTTGAATTGGAGAATACTCGTGCGTTCAAAGAAAATGGAGTGGAGTTTGTAAGATGTCCCGTAGAAGCTTGCCAGGCCTTCCAATGGGGAACTGATGAATATTTTTTCTGCTTACTCACGCGTTATACTGGAACTATATTCCATCCATCTGGAACGTGTAAAATGGGACCTGAATCAGACAAACGCGCAGTAGTTGATCCAAGGCTAAAAGTGTATGGAATAAGACATTTGAGAGTAGCAGACGCTTCTATAATGCCAAATATAGTTCGTGGTAATACAAATGCACCAGTCATAATGATTGGTGAAAAAGTTTCTGACATGGTCAAAGAAGATTGGTCTCATTACAGTTAAGGACATAAGAAAAAATATTTAAATAAAAGTTCAAAGTAGCTAGATAAGGTGTAAATAAACTACCTCTTAAGAAGTAAAACTGTGATTTTATTTATTTTACATCTATTTTAATTTTGAAAAATTTCGTAGAACTTCTCCATTTTCGTAAAGTTGGTAAGTCAATGAAATAATTTACAAGTAATGTGAGTTCCTTTTTGTAGATTGTGATTTTGTGTTTAATATAGAACAGCACTTATTGTAGCACCTATCTCATACTTTAAGAGATTTCAATAAACAATAGCTGATAGTTATAAATGTATGTATTAGTAGTATCAGTATTGGAATAGTATTGTGTTTTTATTTGTTTGTTGTAGCTCGTAGTTAGTAGTTTTGTGATTTAACTTCTAGAAATTAGTAATTTCACCACCTGTCCTTAATATTACCAGTAGTTTTGATAGAATAATAGTATGCATTAGTAGGACTATGTGTTGGTCGTGTACTACACTAACTTCATCTAGTAGATAATATTTGATAGTTGTATGTGTACTCTTAGTTTTTGTCCTCTAATACTTTAAAAAATGTGGTCTGAGAATATATTTTTAATTTCGTCTGTCAATTTCGTTTCAAAAATCATATTCTTAGATCACATTTATGCGGGAAATGCTTGAACATGGTAATTCTTAATTTCAGGGGGAGAACCATGGGTGGATCTAGCGCTATAAACTACATGGTGTACATAAGAGGCAACAAGAGAGATTATGACGGATGGGCCGAGCTTGGCAACCATGGCTGGAGCTATCGTGAGGTATTTACCTAGGCTAAATATAAGATATTGAATATACCCCGTTTTTAGACATCGTCAACTCAAATAATGAATATTTTATTGTCAGGTACTCCCCTTCTTCAAGAAAGCTGAAAACAACCGAGACGTTGAAGCAAAAAACAAATTCTACCACTCGGTCGGAGGACCACTCAACGTAGAGAGATTTTCTTACGTCGACGTAAACACAATGATGCTTGTGCAAGCTTTCAAAGAAACTGGCTTGCCCATTACCGACTTAAATGCAGAAGAACAGATCGGTGTAGACATCATCCAGTCTACTTCTATAAATGGTCGTAGACATTCTACGAATGTCGCTTATATTAGACCAGTACGTCACAAAAGACCCAATCTGCATATTGTAACTAATGCTTATGCAACTAGAATTTTAATAGATGGTTATACAAAAGCTGCGTATGGTGTAGAATACGTCAAAGATGGTCATAGGTATATCGTTCAAGCTAAAAAGGAGGTTATATCAAGTGGCGGTACGATCAATTCACCGAAATTACTTATGTTGTCAGGTATAGGACCGGCAACGCATTTGGCTAGTTTACACATACCAGTGATAGCAGATTTAAATGTAGGAAATAATCTTCAGGACCATGTAACCACAGACGCACTTATTGTTGGGTTGTCGAACAAAACCTCAACAATGGTTAGCCCGGATCAATTGTATAAGGAACTATACAATTATCATGCGCAATACCCTCATAAAACTGGTCCCCTGTCAAGTACTACTACTCTAACCGCAACTGCTTTTATAAAAACAAAGTTTTCTCCAGAAAACGCACCAGATATCCAATTCCATTTCGATGCGAGAAACGTAAGAGAATTTTACTCTGATCCAACAACCTCTATTGCTTCAAATATATTCCCATTGTCATTCTACGACGGTCTAGCAGCCAGACCTTTATTGTTGACTCCCAAAAGCAGAGGTTTTCTTATGCTCAATCAGTCTGATCCTATATTTGGTCCACCACTGATATATCCCAGATTCTTCACAGTCAAAGAAGATTTGGACGTGTTAGTAGCAGGTATGCAATATGCGATTAGTTTAGAAGAAACTGACGCATTTAAGCTAAGTGGGGCTGGTTTTGTGAAGATTCCAGTGCAAGCTTGTGTAGGATACCCATGGGGTTCATACGATTATTTGGTATGCCTCTTGATGCAATATACATCGACGATATACCATCCCGTTGGTACGTGCAAAATGGGACCCAAATGGGACAAAGATGCTGTGGTAGATCCCAGGTTGAGAGTTTATGGGGTTAAAAACTTGAGGGTAGTTGATGCGTCAATAATGCCTAATATAGTTAGAGGCAACACAAACGCTCCAACGATCATGATCGCGGAAAAAGCATCGGATATGATTAAGGAAGATTGGTTATTTCATTCGTTCTTTTAATATAAATAGTTTAGGATTATTGTAAGTGTATTTAAATGTGTTATTAATAATGTTCAGTATAAGATGTAAATAGTGTTTGAACAAAATAACATGACTTATTATTGTGTTTCTTCTTAATTTGATTTATTGATTTATATAACAATTATAATATTTATTTAAGCCCACAGTGTTCATTTTGTAAGCCATACCAAATATAAATATATTTTTTGTAAATTTTGTATAAGTTTTGTACAAATCGAGCAAAATATTACTATATTTTTTTACTTACATTATTTTGTTTTATTTGTGAATAAATTTTTTAGCATACATTACAAAAATATTTTGGAAACTGAATAAAGACGAAAAGTTTATAATGCCAGGTAAGTACTTTTTTGTTTTCAGTTTCTTTTTTTAGGCGCTGCTATTTCTTTTATACGATACACGCCCATGAGGTATCATGAGGTACGCTTTAAAAAAAAGTTTACCTCAAACTGCTGACGTATTAATAAAACACCAAGTTTCATAAACTGAGCAAATTCAAAAGAACGCAATACAATCCACATCAGCAGGACGACTCTATAGCTTATTCTGCGCTGTTCCTAGCCAATCAATTTAAAACCTTATAACTTTATGGTAGAATCTTAATTCCTTCATCGATTTAGCTAACGGCTTCCTAATCCAGTCAAACTAAAGCGAACTTTAACACGTTTTGGTACAGTAGATATTGGTTTGGCAAAATGCAATGTAATTGATTCTTTAAAGTAGTATGTAACCACCTTATCCCCTAGTGTGGCACTATAGATTCCTGCTTTAACACCGAATGGCGATTTAGCTGAGCAGTCATACGGAATTAATACTTAAAATCGTTCTGGATGTTTTTGAGGTTTTTTAATCCATAAAGTAAAGGTGGGATTTGTGATAAAATCTTGTCGATGGTTTTAGACGACAAACGTATGGCCTTACCGCGTAAAATCGATAAAATGGCGTGTCTACAAAGCGTCTTGACTTTGTAAATGAGGTCTCGCCTTTGAATCCCACTGGGGGCAAATTATTGTGATGAGGACGAATTGTCATAATTTCATAGGTACCTACCTACGTGGTCTTTTTTGCACTTTTAATTAATCAAGTGTGGTTAACCGCGTTAGTACAAATTTTTGGACTGATATTATTATGATATAATAAATTGTATTATCTGTATCGGAATGTTTTTCATAACGTTATCCACAATTATTATTATTCATGTCAGTTAATATGACAAAAATAGATATCAGCAGTACAATTATGGTTATTAAAATGGCGTATTGAATACAAAACAGATTAATCAAATTTCGTTTCGTTATTCTGGTAACACACGTATTCGAATTAATTAAATCAGATAAAACTAATTGCGCTTAATATTATGTAGGTACCACAGTAATAAATTATGGTAAGTGGATTACTATTATAACGTTTATTTTTAAATTGTTATAGTCACACGTTGGCTCCAACGTTGGTTCCAACACTACATATCCAATGTGTGCATCTAGAAAATAGTATTGGCACCAACATTGGGACAAACAATTTTCTAGAGTTGTACGAGAAGCGTTGGAGCCAACATTGGGGCCAACGTGTGGAGCCTGCATTAGGCCTAAGTTCTGCTGTTTGACGTCCAACGTAAATAAAACAAAACACAATCGATGCATTTATGAACAAATATTTTGAATTCGCCCCCGAGAAAACAAATGACTGCTCAAATTCCAAAATCAAATTTCTCCTAAAACGTGCGTATTTCATTTGTTTAATGAAGTACGAGTACTTATTAGAATAAACCCTAGCTGTCTCTCTCACTCGCGCTTGTGTATTTTAAATCGAGTGAAAAAGTCAGATAGAGCCGAAATCGTTTCGAAAGGAACTTTGAACTCGACGGTAAGTTCAGAATAAATAAGGAGTTTTACAACTTCGCGAATTTAAGATTATAGCCAAAGCGGTTCGAATAAGAAACTCGAATAACAATAATTTTCCCAAAGTAAGGGGTGCATTCGACGAAATTGAGTGGAAAGGATAGTTAGTTTTAATTGAAAACGTGTATGCCAAACTGCAACTGTAAGAAATGTGGATGGCATGGCATGTTATTTTCGTATGTTTCTGGAACTAAATGTATATTTTTTAATATCTCAAAAAAAAAAACAAAGTCCTGTCCAAAGATTTGCACAATGGTCCTGCGGCCCGCATCCAGATGCTTCCCGCGACCTTCACTTCATCATGGGTCAAAATGTTATTCTTTTACAAAAAAATATCCAAATATTATGTACCGACTAAAAGTCCATAAGATTTTTTTTTTGATTTGATTTATTACTTACCTACACTTTTTATTATTATTACAGACTTTAATTGCCAACAGTTTTTACAGTTTTAATATTACCATTAGTGTCGTCGTGTAATTGTGACCCAAAGGCCTGCAGCTGCATTAATTTTTCCCTTGATTTTGCTTTTGGTTATCATAGTGGGTCTGCTATTTGTTTCATCTCATCATTAAATAATTAAAATCTGATTAATAAAAATATCATTGATAATGAATAAATAAATCATAAACACAATTAAAGAGTAACGGCGTCTTCAAAACCAACTTGTTTTGCCAATGCCATTTCATTACGCCTAACTTATTTCATTCCATTAATTTTGTAACACTTAAAACCTCAGGAGGGCAGATTCCATAACAATGGAGTGAAAAGTCGGGCCTCTGGAGAGGTGTTAATGGAGTCCCAACACTCCCAGCACGGGGACAATTCGAAGTTGGTCTTATAAATTGGATATTGTTATTGAAGGGTTTCGAAGTTTCAGGTAAAAGATGGCAGGTTTTTGGAACTTCGCGAAGAAATGGACATTTTAGGTAGAATTTCGTTTAAAGTTCGTTTAATAGGGTGGATATACCCGTCTATTTTCGTGTTCAATGCAGGCGTTTAATAAAAATCCTTGGCGTTTAAATTTTAAAGAAACTTGCTATTTTTTTTTCACTAAACCAATCATTATTTTAGCCAATTACAATCCAATGCTCTAAAGCCTCCATTTTAACATTTTTGGAACCCAAAGATGGTTCTTTGCGAAGCAAAATATGATCGATCAATTGAGATGAGAAAGTGGATGATGTTGTGGTCAATCGATCGATCATAATTTTGCTTAAAGAATTTTATAAAGAAAAGTATTTTAAGTCGCTAGTGAATTTCAGTCTAGGTCTCAAGCGACTGGATGATAATGATTGACGTAAATTAAATTTTACTCGTTACTTTTTCAAGTGCCTTTTTCTGTATCGTTTTAAAGACCTTCTGTAATACATTTAGTTTCTTCTGCAGGGAGACGGCTCTCTTTAAAATATGATCATCGAGGCAAAAGTAGGATCTTTTAAATTCCCCACACACTGGTCAGAGTCTCCTCACGCTGACTGGAGTTCTCATCATAATCATCATCATTTCAGCCACAGGACGTTCACTGCTGAACATAGGCCCACCCAATGATTTCCACATCGCCCGGTTGGTAGCGACCTGCATCCAGCGCCTTCCTGCTACCTGTATGAGATCGTCGAATACATCGATATTTCTCTCCCAATTTTAAAGTAGGCTACATAGTTAGTTACCTATTACTATTGACTACCAAGAGGCCAAAATACGTGCCATCTGCGTGATACCTAATTAGCAATTTTAATACGATGAAATTAATAATACAGGATTGTTTTCATTCCAGAAACAGTTGTCATTTAAACATACATTCGAGAAACAAACGGCTTTTAAACAGCTCCATTGCGAAACTGACTTGTAAGTAGCATTAAATGAATCTATTTAGTCCAACCGCGTTTACAGGCTGAGCGTTTAATAAAACGCTGAAGTTAAAAAAAAGGTTATTTTTCAAACGGTGGTCAAAATTCAACGAGTCATAATGAAATTAAGTCATCATCATCATCATTTCAGCCATAGGATGTTCACTGCTGAACATAGGTCTCCCTCAATACTTTCCATGTTGATCGATTGGTAGCGGCCTGCGGCCGATGGGGCAGCAAGGTTCTGGAGCCTCCATGGCAGCGTACCGGAAAGCGCAGCGTGGGACATCCATCCACAAGGTGGACCGACGACATCATAAAGCAAGGACGCGTTGGACGTAAAATTTTAATGCCGGTTAGTTGATTATGAACAGTGAATATTTTTTTCTCAATATTAATTTTGACTGAGGTGTAAAGTAAGGGAGTGTAGAGTTAAATAGATCAGAAGGTCAAATGGTAGAGAATGCATTAAGTTCACCATTTGTCCTGCAATGTTTTGTGCGAAAAAGTTTAAAAAAATGCCTACTTAGACTGGTACTGGCATAATAGCATGACATAGCGTGCTAAAAAACGCGCAGTCTGTACTGCCCAAAGTATAAACTGTATAAAAGCGGCATTGTGTTTTAATTGTTTGTTTGTTCCGTCTATTTGTACTGAGCCGGAGTCGGGATTATTTCGCGGTTTGGCGATCATTTGCTTAATAACAATTAACTGGGGTTAAAGTTAAGGGAGTTGGAGCAAATAAGAGTGAGCGTTATTTAACCCTTCATTCGACGGAATTTTTTTTTAGTTAAATTTATAAAACAGTTACTGATTTCGTTTCTTAGCTTGTATAGGACCCCAGAAAAAATACCCAAAAAAATCTAACTATTTCAGTTTCCTGAAAAACCTATGTCCAGTATACTGGACATTGCCAAGTTCATAAGAAAGTGACGCTCTCCAACTATGTCCAGTATACTTCCCGTTGTCGAAGAGACAGAAAAAAGAAACAAGTGGTTCCGTAATAAAATATTAATTATTATCATCATAATTTTAGCTTTAAGACGTCCACTAATGAACATTGTCCTCCCCCAGTGATTATCAGGTTGGCAAGTGGGCTAACAACCGGCCAATCTGATAGTCCTCCTGTATTCTGCGCCTTCCTGCTACCTTTATGGGTCCATCTGTCCACCTTGTGAGTGGACCTCCCACGCAGCGGTTGTCGGTACGTTGCCTCCATACTAGAACCTTGCTGTAGCAATCAGCCATCAGTTCTGCGTGATGTGCGCCCTGCCCATTGCCACTTCAACATGCTAATCCATAATGCTATATCAGTGATTTTAGTTCTTTTACGGATCTCCTCATTAGATGTCGCACAAAAACACCAAGCACAGCCCTCTCCATGTCATGCTGTGATATAGAGAGGGCTTATTGTGAGAAGTAACCTTTCAGTAGGTACCTTTATGTGATTACTGGGAACACACTTGGACCTGTTGCGGATTTCTTCTCCTGCACTTGGACCGCCATCAAGGTGGCGTTTTGTGCAAGCACTTCAGCACCAAGGGTCAATACGGAAGCCCTCTGGAAAGACTACAGCACTGCTCAAGCTTCAATCAAATCGAAAGCCTCCTCATAGTCCACGTACGCCAAGCGTTATGGCAAGTAATACTCTTTGGTCTTCTGTATAACCCTGCCGCAGTGTATGGATGTGGTTTATGGTTACAAAGACTTCTCGGACACCGGCATGTAATAACCCTCGCATAAAAACTTGTAGATATGGCTCGGAAGCGTGATGGGACTATAATTCTTCAGTAAGGTGTTATCCCCTTTCTTGAATATGGGTACCACCACGCTTCTGTTCCATGCCTCTGGCATTATTCCCTCGAGTAAGACAGAGTTAAAGATTTAGCTGTCTATATTCATGCGCTCTATGCAAGAACTGATGGAAAAGCAGCGTGAGAAGAACAATTGTCTGATGAAAACCAGTATCTATATGAAAAGGAGTAGTGATAGGCGGCACCAATGCTACTAAGGCTTGTTTTTTAGAGTTGAAACTCTGAAAAACGGTACATAGTGAGGCAGAAAACATTTTATGTGTGGATCCCTAAAATATTATTATCAAAAACCACAAAAGTTAATTTTCTAACAATTTGGCAACGGGAAGAATACTGGACATAGTATTTAGCAGTTACTTTACTATTAATTCGACGACGGGAAGTATACTGGACATGCAAGTTATAGGTGTCGTAAAACGAAAACAAAACTCTGTATGACAGTAAATACATTGTAAGTAGCTTCGCAGGTATCCTATCTATAGTTTTTAATAATTTTACAAGAGTATTAAGCCGTAAAATAATGAATAAAATGCAATTTACCGAGAGCCCGCACAGCGGGCCCTTCCTCCCCGTCATATTATTGGAGATTGCTCGCGTCTCATCGATATTGGTGCCTTGCTGATTTTTGATAGCATAGTTAAATAGTTCAGGGAGCAAATAAACACCTTGAGTTCAAGATATACGGTCAATTTTTTTACGGAGATTTATTTTCGTTCAATGGGAAGTATATCGCACGTCGTCGAATTAAGGGTTAAAAAGGTTTAATCGATTCTTGTAAATATCTGGGATGGCTATTTATTAATGAAATTCCCAAATTCATGCAAAAGGCTGAAAGACAAGCCTTTTCCTTTGAAAGGCAAAAGGCAACTATAAGCTTTAATGTATGGCATGACATCATATAAATACACATAATATTATGCCATAAATTAGTGTGTTGAGAAATAGGTAGAAGGGCTTGAAACCTTATAGTTAGAATGAATTACAATATGTTTATTTCGTATACAGGAAGAAACAAAAAAAATTATAAGTAACGTAAATTTTGAGAAATTGTAATAGTTTGATATTATGGTCGACTGTAAAACCAGTTTTTAATGAACGTGGGGAAAGATAAAATTGGTATAGTGTTAAAAATTATGATTAACTACTAAAGACAATCAGTGGAATCTGTAATCCCATGACAATACAATATTAACGAGTTTTTGCCAATAAAACTAAGGGATCCAGATCCTCAACTTGTCACATATTACAGTTGATTAGTTAGACTATATTTTACTCGTACCTACATTACTTTAAGCAAAAAAGTGCTCTCTGTCTAGAAACACTACGCTCAGTTATTAAAACCTATTGATAAGTTCGTTCGTTCGTTCGTTTCAGCCGAAAGACGTCCACTGCTGGACAAAGGCCTCCCCCAAGGATTTCCACAAAGACCGGTCCTGCGCCGCTTGCATCCAGGTACTTCCCGCGACCTTCACCAGATCGTCGGTCCACCTGGTGGGAGGCCTGCCCACGCTACGTCTTCCAGCAGCTGATAAGTAAAATAAAACAAAACAAAAATTATTAAAGCTCAGTTTCATCTCAGTTGATGTATTTGATATCCATGTGGCTTGTTAAATTAGATTATTATTGTCTACTAATTGGTCTACTATTATTACTATTACTGATTTGCATGCTATATTTAAATGGCTAAGTAGGAAAAGGTCTTATTATTCACAATAACATCACCACTGTGTACATACCCTATTTAAAGCAAATAAAGATATTTGTATTTGATTTAAAACCTCTTTATAAAAAAAAAAGAAAAATCGCTCTAAAAAGAGTAGATCAACTAAAAACACCAGTCGCATTTTTCTCGATTCCCGCCACATTCTCTAATAAAGCAGTAAATCTGAACGTCTTGACATCTAACGAGATAAAACAAAACACGGTGCACTAGTGCGCTCTTCTTCTAATTGTGTGCTCTTGTTAAAGTTTAACAAGGAACTAAAGTCGCAAGAGTTGTGGAAGGGGCAAGGAGTTTTAGATAACATAGGATATGACAGAAGAAAGAAAAGAAAAAGAAATAATGAAAGTCTTAATTGTTTAGTACCCTATGAATAGGGACTAAAACTAGGAAGAAAAATAGGAAAAAAAGAACAAGAAATTAATAAAAATACAACTTAAAATTACAAAAGGTAGAGGCTACTTTTAATCATTTTTGAGAATTACCGCATTTAGTAACTGTATGCTACTACTGTGACCACTGCACTGTCTACTAATAATTATCGTTTTCATAGGTTTTAGCATTGGCAACAAACTATTCTGCATCGAGTTTAGACTAATTTGGTATCATAGTACTCTAAGGCTGAGTTGCACCACCTAACTTTAACCGTAACTATAACGATAACCGGTGTTTTTTGTATGGAGTTTGACAGAATTTTGACGTTTGTCAAAGTTAAAGTAAGATGGTTCAACCCAGCCTAAGTGATATAGTGGGGATATCGCATCTTGAGGACATGAATTTCTTCTACATTAGTTTTTGTAATCAAATGAGCTATGTAAGAGTGCTATTGACAATCTTGTTCGTCATAAATTTTACGCTCTGTCGTTTCCAGCATTTTTTTAAACTAGTACATCTGTGGCAGTTCTATTCACTGATTTATGTTTTCCTACTGTCGCGTGGGCAGTCCGAGAGGGAACAACGGCTATGTCGACTTAGGTTATCTAGGTATGTGCTAGATAGCAGTAAAAATTGGCAACCTTGCACGGAAAAATGGCTTTGACACTGTCCACTGTCTAAAGGAAAGAATAAGGTCTATTATGGTGATTTTCATAGAGATGCCAACTAATGCGCTGAGTTCGAAACTCAGTGTCGCATTAGAAATTCACACACTTATACACAAAGTCATCAAAATAGGTGCTCATTATCCACTGCGGTTTCAGTACTTAACGTTCGAATAATCTTTAGTACTACGCAAGCAATGTAAACTGTTTACATTTTGACGTCTCTGCTGTCATCATTGCTTTCACGAGCAATGTGTTCTGTTTTTGGGCATATTGCTACGACACCGGCTCCACCCCCTTGTCACATCTCCCTTTGGTTTCTGTGATCTGTGGCGATTTTAGTACATAATTGGCAGATAGAACACACCTTTGGTTGTCACCTGTCAACCGCTTTGTAATGGAGGGAATTCGAACCTTCACTTCGAACTCGATCAATTTCGTTGCGGGTCCAATGACAGTTTAACAAGAAAGAGGAAAAAATTTAGAAGGCCTTCTTATCGCTATAAAGTGATCTATTCCAGACAACCTAGATAAATGACAATATTTCCGAATCCTACAAGACGTTAAATTGGCCAAAGAATCATAAATAGACTAACGATCATAAATAAACTTAACATCTCTGACTTCAAATAGTGTTTTCAATACAACTTAAGCCTTATCTGTGGCTGAGAAAATATTTCTGAAATTTAAAAAGTGTAGCAAACCATTCTACATTAAAATTTACAATTTACAACCTTACTGTCGAAACGTACAACTTGCTGCTGCTGCGGCTTGCCGATATTTATCTTAAACTTCAATTAACTATTTCTTGTTAGAACCGAACTATCAAGGACAGTCTAAATATTCATGAGAGTGTTGCAATTAAACTTATCTTACTTTCTAAGTTCTAGGTTCAAGATTGAAGCCATATTTCCATACTGTCTGTCTGTTACCTCTTCACGTTTAATCCACTAAATGGTTTTCGATAAAAGGCATAGAGATAGTTTGAGTCCCGACAAAGAACATAGAATAGTTTTTATCCCAAAAATCATCCTAATAGGTGAGAAGGGGTGAGGCGGAAGTTTGTATCGAGATTATCGGGAATCAATAACTGCTGAACCGATTTAGATGAAAGGTAACCGCTTCTGTGGTCTAGTGGTAATACCACCTGCTAACCGCCTCTGTGGTCTAGTGGTAAGACCAGCTGCTAACCGCCTCTGTGGTCTAGTGGTAAGACCACCTGCTTGCTTCAGAAGCAAAGGTCCCGGGTTCGATTCCAAGTGGGGGCAGATTTTTCTGTTGGGTTTGGTTGATGGTAGGGCTTGTTCTAAGTCCGCCTGGCTAGCTACCACCATCTTACCTAAGTCTGTCGCCATAACAACAATGTTAACAGCATTGATAAGACATAGGATAGTTTTATCCCGTTTTTTTGCACAAATGTTTTTTTATGATACACAAAAATTAACGTGGGTGAAACCGCAGGCAAAAGCTAACAGCAGTAAATATCCGCCTTTCAACAAACCGTATTTGGGTCAGTACTATGGCAATGTCCTAAATTCTAGCGCTAGACTGTGACATTTTGCCTTTCACAATCATGGCTAGTCACGTTCGGCATAATGCTATCGTATCTTATATATTATATCTGCATAATAGTTTCGTATTCAAACCAGCCTATGATAGGAAGAACATAGCTAAATATTGAGTGCTAATAATCGTCATCACCATCACCAGGTCATATACTACAAGTGCACGACCTTTTATACTCCTAATTCATATTTTACACTATATTGTTGCTTCAAATGATCAACATTGTCCTTACTACCGCATGATCAGACGCGGGGAGGAAGACGGTGGGTGGAAGTATGCATCGTGCGGTCCACACAGCTTATGACCGCAGTCTATGGAGGAACACAATACGTGGTCGCGATCCTAATGAGGAGCGACAGTGAGGGACCGAGGAACAATAAGTTCGCAGCGTTACACCCTGTATGCAAAAAACACTCACATCTAAACAGGGGCAAGTACACCCACAAATATTGCAGCCTCTGTAAGCGAAGTAAAACAAGAAAGTTTCCTACAAACACCAACGAAATAATATCTCAGGCTGAATCATCTGAAGGCGCTAGATCTGAGGCCACGAAAAGGGCGAGCGAGAAACTAAAAAATAAAATGCTTCATAATTTAGCTGTCGCAAATGAAATACGGATTGGTTTTTAGACGTGTAGGTACCAATTTCAAAGAAAGAAAGTTTTTTTTTTGTTTTAAATACATATTGTCAATTTTTCAAGCGATGGACCACATAATAAAGTAAAACTTAATAAAAAAGACTCGTACTCATAAAAAATATGTTATCTTTATAATAAAGTAAATTGTACAAAGTATTCTGATTTCTGATGTTACTGACTTAGACTAAAGATTTTTCATTTTGTCTAGTAAGAAATATTATAATGTAGACAAACCAAATTTTTCATTATAAAAAATCAATTAAAAGTCTTCTTTTAATGAACTTTAAACTGCCTACTACCATAAAATAGGAGCAGAAAGCAATCAACATACAAAGAGCGCTCGGGCAATGCTCACGGACGCGATATCGCGCTAAGTGTCGCAAACCAGTCTAAACCAGTGCGAGCGCAAATGCCACCCGCTTGAGATTATACTAAATGAAGTACATACAGGTGATTGTCTTCTGTTACTATCCATTTTGTACTACCACTGAACCTCGGTAGGTACATAATAAATAAATAAATATCCTTGGACATTTACACTGGGACTAACGGCCCAAAATAAGCAAAGCTTGCACTATGGGTAGGTACTAGACAACGGATATAAACATGCTTAAATACTTTTTTTACATATTATACATAGAAAACACCCAGACCCGTCACAGAAATTAAAAATCATTTCAATTTCTGCCCGACCGGGAATCGAACCCGGGACCTCTCGGCATAGTGGTCCGTTCTGAACCACTACACCAAACGAGCGAGTATCTAGATACTCGCTCGTTTTATGGCCCTCCCGAAGACCCATCTGCCGTTGCTACACCCCCATTATCTGACTCCATAAACCGCCGAGACGCAAACAATCTGTAGAACTCCCCTGTCTCCGCTTTAAACTCAGCACCGGCCTATAAAGGTCTCTATACCGGGTGTAAGACAAAGATTCCCATTAAAACATTAAATACTTTCAGCCCCATTTCAAATCATCATTTGCAAATAACCAAAAAAAGCAATGATAAATAAATATGCCACCAATTTTTCATGAATTTTGAATTATCATCATCATTATCATTTCAGCCACAGGACGTCCACTGCTGAACATAGATAGGCCTCCCCCAATAATTTCGATGTTGCCCGGTTTTTAGCGGCCTGCATCCAGCGCCTTTGGTAGCCAATGTTATTTAGTAGGTAATGAAAATGCCTTTAAATATTAACAGTCTTTAATATTGAAAAACAAAAAACGTACATTGGGCCGGATTTTACCTACATTTAAATCTTTTTTTTTAATAATAATAATAATTTTGTATTCGTACAAAACATGGTTTGCGACAGTTTGTACTAACGTGTATTAGCAAATAGCAACAATCTTAAAACAGATAAAATTATATCAGCTATAACTGGCACAGTAATTTAATAACATCACCCTTATAACAATGAATGTAATTCGATTTTCGTCACAAAATTAATAATAAAATACCTAATTCGTACTTCGCTACACAGACAAGAGCTCTCCAATAGCTGGTCCTCTTTTTACTATGCCATAGACTTTAAACTTCATCAAACAGTCGTAAATAAGCTGAAGTTCGAATCACCGCTGAACGCTTAAGCCGGCTCTAGGTTTTAATGGCTGTACAAGATTAAGAGCATATAAAAGTCGGATAGTAATTGTTATGCGGAAAATACAGGGTTAAGTACTTGGAAAAACAATGAGATTTACATTTTAAAAGGAACTGTTTTGGGTTTTATTTATATTAAGTACCTAACAGAAAATAGGCATTAATGAAAAGATTGAAATATGTAATTGTAAAATATGGCTTATTTTTTAAGAACACAAAAGTTTTACACCCAATTTTACGACAGTGAAAGACTTCGTTTGTCACAAATTCAAGGCTACAAATAAATAAGAGTTAGGTACTTTGATTGAGTTATAAAAACTAAAACACTGTTTTAATTACTTGACTATTTTGTCTCTTTGGACGTTTGGAAATCGACATAAAAAGTAAGTGACAAAAAGGGACAACTAAAATATTACCTCCAGTTGTATCACATTTTAAGGAAACTCTCTAACGTTATAATAAGCACTATGTGTGTAGTAGAGCCATAAGAATAAAAAGACAACACTATTAACACTTGAAGTCGATTCAATATAGATAATTATAACATTTCCTTGTTTTCATTCAGGCAACGCATTATCGGGCAACATGAAGGCCAATCAAAAATGAGGTTAATGTAACAACAACCAGTCATTGTTTAATTAATTAATTATCTTGTAAGAAATAAGGTTTAAGGTCTCAACTCAGCTTAAAACTTACAACAAAAACCTCATTTACCGTTTTCATATTTCCGGATTAAACCTGTTTTGAGACAAATAAATACGGTCTTTGTGGAAATCCTTGGGGGAGGCCTTTGTCCAGGAGTGGACGTCTTTCGGCTGAAACGAACGAACGAAATACTTTCTATTCTATTCTACTCTATTAGGGACGAATTGGGCCTTAACTGGTTTAGTTTTTATTGGTGGTCTAGCTAGGAATACAAAGGAGCTGCAGCGGTGGGAATGAGAGGTGGGAATAGCTACACAGAAAGCGAGATATAGATCGTTTCATCCACGAAGACGAGCCCCACCATTATTCCGCTAATGTTTGAGTGTTATCGGTACACTAGTCCAGTCATTTAAGCTTAAATTAGGTAAGAATCTCGGAATTCGAGATACCCAGCTATAAGTCTGTAAATACTTGTATATTGACACCCTAAAAGTTGTCTCAAAACCTACATATGGTAGGGTGTCAAGCAACTATTAAATTTTAAGGTCAAAGGTCACAAAAATCGGTTTTTTGCGCTTTTTTTTTTTAAATATCTCATTTCCTATGGGTTTTTTGCTATTTGTATTTATTATCAATATTGTAGAATACAAAATTCTCTACAAATTTTGTTCAAAAATTTTTTTAATACGGTGAACCGTTTTTGAGATAGAGGGCGGCCGCTAGTACTTATAATAAATCTGTAGAGAGGTCAATTCTGTACATGAAATATATTTTCAAAATAACTATCAGGGGGTGATTAGTGATCGATACTGATGCCAAAAATGCAATCAGTAAAATTTTTGTCTGTCTGTCTGTCCGTCTGTATGTTCTTTATAGAAACAAAAACTACTCGACGGATTTTAACGAAACTTGGTACAATTATTCTTCATACTCCTGGGCAGGTTATAGTATACTTAGGAATTCCCACGGGAACAGGAATTAGCGGGAAAATCCTTTTGTATGAAAAATCTAAACGCTTAACGGAAGTTAGACGCTTGAAATTTGGCATGTAGGTACCTTAGTAAAAGTAAACAACAAGGAATTCCCGAAATTCCCACGGGAATTAGCGGGAAAATCCTTTTGTATGAAAAATCTAAACCGCTTAAGTTGACCTGAAGTGATGCAGTGACCGCGCGCTCTCCGCCCTCTATCTCGAAAACGGTTCACCGTATAAAAAAATTTTTAAACAAAATTTGTAGAGAATTTAGTATTCTACAATATTGATAATAAATACAAATAGCAAAAAACCCATAGGAAATAAGATATTTCTAAAAAAAGCGCAAAAAAACGATTTTTGTGACCGTTGACCTTGAAATTTAATAGTTGCTTACACCCTACCATATGTAGGTTTTGAGACAACTTTTAGGGTGTCAATATACACGTATTTACAGACTTACAGCTGGGTATCTCGAATTCCGAGGTGAACTTACTATAATGACTGGACTACACGCTAAATCATCCATGAGTGTACACGCACACTACAATAATGACGCTCGGATTGCTCGGATCAAACTCCCCGCACCCCGCGCTTCCCTCGACCAAAAATTAGTGAAGTAAAGGATCTATACCAGCATAAGCGGCAGGGTAGATCAGCCACCTACAAAGGTGGACACTGGACAGATCACCTTTTAAAGGTTGCAGGAAGGCATTGGATGCAGGCCGCTTCCAACCAACCAATCTGGAAATCATTGGGGGAGGCCAATGTTGAGTTCAGCAATGGATGTCCTGTGGATGAAATTTAATGATAATAATGATGAATAGATACTATTGATTTTCAAAAATTTTAACATTAAAATATCGATTTTTCGTGTGATCAGAGTGACATTTACGCAATGTGACTCTAGAAACGTCAAAATAGAGGGACGCGCGGACGTTTCCGCGCGCTTTTATGTAAAGTGAAATTGTATTTAAAAATGACGCAATACATACAATAATGTGCAAGTTAAGTTTAATATTTACGTGTTGAGTGCTTTCTATTTAACTGCCAGTTTTTCCTTGATTACGTTCACTTGCGAGTAGGGTATTGTCACTTCTTTGTGACAAAGATAGTGGCGGCAACTGATTCACTCGACCATAGACTCTACTAAATAGAAATCAAATACTTTTTGTTTAACTGCCAGATAGGGACCAATGACAGTCCTAAATTTCATAAAAATATCGCTCTTTCTGTTTGAACTTCCAGCTAACTTTCAAGGAATATTACATTAATCATTATCAATGACTTGACAATCTCAAGTGCCAATGGAGTATATTTATGGCGAAATAACGATGATGTTAGGGTTTACAACGTACTAAAACTGGAAGTGCCACCATCAGTCTTTTAGTAGCCCTTTGGTACTAAGGATCGAGGACATTATGAGCTTGTGGAAGTACATACATCGCTAGCGCAAATTGATTTCGGCAATTTTCTATAAGTATTATGTACTTACTTCTTTGTGATCTCTACATAGTTTGCAAAATGCCACCCACGCATTTGTTGTCAAAAATGTAACTTACATAAATTCCATTAAGATGCCCATTTGGAACAAATGCAAAATTAATTTGAATAGTATTATTATAGCACATGATTTCGAGTGACAATTATGAAATGATTAACGTGACCCAAATCTTTGAGTAGGATGGAAAACGCTTTTCGTTTGAAAAAAAAAGTAAGTAAAAAATTTAAAAATTTTCCATAACATAAAATGTAAATCAACTCAAACACCAATATTCTGCAAAAACACTTTTATTAATATTTAGCTACATTACCTACACAATCTCACCATCGTAATAATTATTATAGCTCAATTTTCTATAGTGAAATCATATTTATTAATAATTGAAATGATACTTTACTCTTTTACAATATTACCAATTTAAAATAAAAATCACTTATAAAAATAATAATTGTACTTTGTTTTTTAAAAAATAATAATAGCTTTCAGCAAGACAAGGTGAGTGTTACTAGCTCGACGCTTCGACAAGGAAAGATCGAGTGGCCGCTCGTTGTTCGAATGACGTCTCGGTGTCGCCCTCTAGCGGCGGCAAATTGTACTTCCGGGCGGAAACGACTGTGGCGACAACATCCGGCCGTCCTGCATACGTGGTCGTCCTCGGACATCGTATTGGTCTAATGTGGAAGCTGTAAACAAATAATAATGTTATTTTTATATTTAAGATAGTTCAGAATATCACTTTATCCTTATGCGCCTGCAAGATTCATGTTTTAATAATAGTTTGAACTAAATGACTTTAACTGTCACTTAGTCTTGTATCACCATTACATCTTAAAAACGGCTTTCACTTTGGATTCCCGTTTGAAGACAACACACTTGCAAGCTCATAAGTGTAAAGACATATTAATAAGAAAATAGAGACCAACAAATATCACAGCAACACAAAAGTTCTTAGTATTTGTAGGTATAATGGCTTGAACTATTTGATACTGTTTAAGCATAGTCATCAACATAGTTTTGTATCACCATTATATGTATAACCAACGACAGCTTTCACTAGGGATTCCCATCAATTGGTGCAAAAACTCTAAGAACTTTTCGTTGAAGCTGACACATTAGGCCCACATAACTCGAAATGAATTATTTACTTTATACAAGCTAACGTCTCTAATAAAGATAAATAATAAATGTTTAACTTACATGTGTTTCAATGAGTACCTGATTACTGGACAACATCCGGTGCAACTTCCTCCTCGCCCTCATCCGAAATGCGTATCCAAAACTTCATATTCTCTGCGCAGGTTACGCCATCATAACGTTTTGTACTCCGCTCCGCTCCTCTCATATCGGATACTTTATAACGGTCATGCCCTAGGACTTCTGTTATTTGGAAAGGTCCTTTAAACAATGGCATTAACTTTGTGCTGTGACCGTCATTTGAGTGACTTGGTATTTTAATCACAACCAAGTCTCCAATATTATAATTAGTAGCCAATTTCCTTTTAGAGTCGAAAGCTGCTTTTTGTGCTTGAGCAGCTCTTTTAATGTTTTGATCTACTTTGTCACGCAAGGCTGTCACGTCAACCGATTTTTCTGTATTATCCTCATCAGCAATTCTATCATTCATCATCCGAATTCTGTATCCAAAAAATACTTCACTAGGTACTGCTGCAGTACTTTTGTTTATTGTACTGTTTATACCTTGTTGTATTTGGGTTACATGTTGATCCCATTTATTGTTATTTGCATCTGCGCTAAGACTCCGTAACGCATCTAAAATGGTTCGATTATATCGTTCGACTTGACCGTTCGAACGTGGTACGGCTGTGGCAATAATATGACGTCGAATATTATGATCATTACAATAACCAGTAAATAATTTTGATGTAAAAGCGCTTCCGGCATCACAAATCAGTCTTTTAGGGTTCCCGAATATTTTGAAAATCTTATTTAATTCGTTGATAACTATTTTGCTTTTGGTATTTTTGACAGCGACAATAAACACAAATTTAGTAAAAGAATCTACTATTACCAAAAGATAAGCATTATTTTGTGTTGTTTCAACAAAAGGGCCTAAATGGTCAAGGTGTAAAGTGTGGAAAGGTCTAGCATATTTTGGAATTGGATGTAACAGTCCCGGTTTTTTTCCACTTATAGCCTTGTAGTAAATACAGTTTAAACAGTTTTTAATGTACTTTGTAACAATTTTCTTGAGTCGAGGAAACCAGTACTGTGCTTTGATTCTCTCAACAGTCTTATCAACTGCAAAATGCCCAATGTCATCATGATTGGCTCTTATGACATGCCATATACACTGTTTAGGTACAACCCAACGTCTTCCGTATTGAGTCCTACGATAAACCTTATTGCCTAATAAATCATACTCATTGAATATTTTTTTATTAGACTCGGCCTCGCCTGATAATAGTATATCTCGAATACAGCAAATGTTAGGATCCTGTAACTGGACTGATAAGAGCCAATCACTTTCTGTAATAGACAGAACTGACAAGGAGTGCTCAGTTTGTACGGGGTTCCGACTCAAGGCGTCCACATGTTTCATTTGTGTACCAGCCCTATGAACTATCTCAAATGTAAATTCCTGAGTTTGTAAGACCCACCTGCTAATCCGAGGTATGATTTCTTTTTTGTTTAAAGTATGACGAACAGCATTGCAATCGGTTACAATTCTAAATTGATTTCCTAGTAAATAATGTCTGAATTTCTGTAATCCCACTACAATCGCTAAAAGCTCTAATTCAAAAGAATGATAGTTCTTTTCTTCATTAGTAGTTTGTCGGCTATAAAAGTAAATAGGTTTTTCCCCGTTGGAAGTGGTTTGGACTAAAATACATCCTATTCCATCGCGACTAGCGTCTGTATAGAGAGTGATAGGTAAATTAGGGTCAAAAATATTTAAAACGGCATCATCAATTAAGGCCTTTTTAAGATCTTCTACTGCCTGTGTTTGTTGAGGACCCCATTGCCAGGTTACATTCTTCTTTAACAAATTAGTTAAGGGCTTGCACATTACAGCACAGTTTTTTATGAATTTTCTGAAATAATTAATGAGTCCCAGAAATTGTCTAAGTTGGTGAATTGTTTTGGGGGTAGGATAATCTTTAATAGCTTTCAATTTACGTGAACTTGGTCGAACACCTTCATCTGAAATGTCGTACCCCAAAAATGTTACTTCCTTTTGGAAGAACGAACATTTTTCCAAGTTGATGGTCAGACCATTTTTTTGGAATATATCTAGAACAGTCTCTAAACAAGCTACATTTTGTTCAAATGTTTCAGTGGCTATTAGCAAGTCGTCCATATAACATATAACCCTCCCAAAACGCATATTTCCTAACACTGTATCCATTAGTCTTTGAAAGACTGAAGGTCCATTGCTCAGCCCGAAGGGCATTCTAATATACTCAAAATGACCATCGGGCGTAATAAAGGCTGTTTTAGGTATTGTTTCAGGATTTACAGCAATTTGGTGATATCCGCTTTTTAAATCGAGGGATGTAAAATATTTACACCCTCGTAACCGGTCAATGAGATCCTCAATCAATGGCATGGGGTATTTTTCCTTAACAGTAATTTTGTTTAGCTGCCTATAATCTACGCATAATCTTTTATCACCTGATGCTTTATCTACAAGGAGTGCAGGGCTAGCATAAGCAGAATTACTGTTTTGAATGATACCATTTTTTAGTAAGTCATCCGTGATGTTCCTCATAACTGAGCGCTCAGATTCAGACATTCTGTAAGGTCTTTGAAAGACTGGTTTATTAGACGTGAGTTCAAGGTTTAACTCAACACAGTCAGTTTTTCCTAATGTTGATAAATCATGAGAAATACATTGAGGGTATTTGGCAAAAGTTTTATTCAACACTGATGCATGTTCTTTCGAATTGTCGTTAAATTTTAAAACGTTAACATTTAAAACTTTTAGGCATTCTACTGGTTGAAAAGTTAAAGAATCACCCACACGTATGTACATAATACTTCTGTCCTCAGTAAAGTTCCGCCCTATGAGTATGTCACAGCCCGCTAATTTGTCGATAATATAAAGGGTGACAATTAATTCAACAGTGTCGACCTTCAAGGTAACGGCTACAGCTTTAGAAACAGTCACGTTCGACTCACATGTAAAACCTACTAAACTGATAGGCGCATTCAAAGAAAATGGTTTCAAATCATATTGTTTCACTAATTTATCTGTGATGAGTGAGCAATCACTTCCCATGTCGAAAAACGCGTTACTTTTGTAATCATTCAACATAATATCTTTGAAAAATTTCTGCTTAGTCTCTGACTCAGCGATCATCTTTACTTCAAGTTTAGTCTCCAATTTAGGCTTTGTTTTTAAACGACAAATTGTTTCTACATGCCCTAATTTATTACAAAAAGTGCATTGTACGTTACTGTTCAACTTACAGGTGGTTTTTTTATGCCCTACCTCCCCACAACGATAGCATGTTATATTTATATCGCGTTGTGAAGTCGTGGGATTATTCATAAAAGAGTCACTTTTATTATTGCCACTAAACTTTCGATCTGAACTTAAGGTCTCATTAGGTAGCGAACGAGTGCTTTGTTTATTAGACATGCTCGGTTTTTGAAATTGAGTCTTGTCTTTTTCAGGTTGCACATAAACTTTGCCATGTAAAAATGATGCTAACTCATCACAATATCGAAAAGTACCTGCCTGCGCAGCTGTGCTAATATTAGGGTCCCCGATTGACCCTACAATGACCGAAATAATATCCTGCTCACGAAACTCTAATTGCAATCTATCAATCTTTGCCTTTTGTTGAAAATAAAACTCGTAAAGGGACTGATCAGGAAGCGGTTTTGCATCTACTAACTGTTTTAGCAAAGTAAACATATCACGTTTAATTTGGAATGTATCCGACAATTTATTACGCCATTGTCGCCACCTCCATGTCGTCCACTGGGTCTCATTTTTTTGTAACGAATCAAGCCAAGTTTTAGCCGTATTACGCAGCTTTTGCAGAGCTTGGTACTGAATCATATTATCTGACCACCCAAATGCTCTGGCGTTTGCTTCAACTACATTTATCCACATATCAATATTATCAACTAATGGATCGAATTCCGGAATTACTGATGATAATAATGCACTTTGACTTACGGTTGGCGATCCTCTGCGACGTCTTTTATGCTTTTTATGCCGTTTATGACTTTTATCCGTGTCATAGTTTTTACTTGCGGAATCCACCGATGAGATCGATGTGCTGGAGTCGGAAGATGTGTCTCTTCGAGATTTCCTTTTACTTTTCTTGCGATGGCGTGGCATTTTGGCACGGCTCCGTACCACTTCTGATGTAAATCAACTCAAACACCAATATTCTGCAAAAACACTTTTATTAATATTTAGCTACATTACCTACACAATCTCACCATCGTAATAATTATTATAGCTCAATTTTCTATAGTGAAATCATATTTATTAATAATTGAAATGATACTTTACTCTTTTACAATATTACCAATTTAAAATAAAAATCACTTATAAAAATAATAATTGTACTTTGTTTTTTAAAAAATAATAATAGCTTTCAGCAAGACAAGGTGAGTGTTACTAGCTCGACGCTTCGACAAGGAAAGATCGAGTGGCCGCTCGTTGTTCGAATGACGTCTCGGTGTCGCCCTCTAGCGGCGGCAAATTGTACTTCCGGGCGGAAACGACTGTGGCGACAACAAAAAATACTAACTTTTTTTTACTTGAATCACCGTACAAATACTTATACTACTGTATTACTGCTAACAAATGGTAGGTACTTACTCGCAGACAGAGGCATCGCTCAAAAAAATATTAACCTTGTGCCGCCAGACTCTTGGAATTTTAATTTATTTCTAAAAAACCAATAATACAATAGAAACAGTGTCGTGTTAAAAATTAATAAATTAATGTAGTTTAATTAAAAGAGGTAAGTAATTTCATTAACGGAATGAAATAATTAACAACATTTACCGGAGCTATAAATTTTGCAAACGGTAATAAATTATAGGTTATGTACTATATCGCAACAAATTGCATAGTATTCGCGTGTCTGCTTAGCAACCGTGAAAATACTTAAAAATTAACTTATTACTTATCTATACTTGACTGTTTTTTGGTAAGAAAACAATTAATTCTAATTTCAAAACAAAAACTTAATTAAACTTCCAATGAAATAAAAAACTAAGTAGCTTTGCAAAACTAAAAGTGTGTCTGTGGGGTGAGGATACTGGCAGCATTTCCTCTCTGGATAGCAATGCTTGCCTATGTGCAAGAAAATAGTCAGCCACATTTTCCAAATGTTTTATTATTTTTAGTCCCTATGGTCGAGTACGAATACCTAAGATTATTTTGTCGAATTATAATGCAGATGCGCGGATCGCATCGACTAAGTACATCTACAAATGTTAGTGAGATGAAAATGAACATTTAATTTTGATGTCGTGTTGTTCCGGAAACGTAGAAATACCCTTTTCTCTTCCTCTGGTATTTATAAAAGATGACTAAGTGAATCACGATGTGAACATCAGATCTCCCAAACCGCTCTGGTCAACCAACAGGTAAAAAGTATAGGCACACTAAATCCATTTGCCTCGGGTAAAGTAGAGAGTCGTGCTCCTGCAGTGCAGACTAAATGGCCTGATGATGCGACGAAGCACTGAAAATACCTACTTTAATTAAAAACAAAATAAGTACAAACAGATGACGATCATGCTCACATAATGTAGTTGTAATGTGCGGGTTTCTCAACCTCCGATTTCTTAACAAAGAACTACAAAATCGAACACCAACAAATCTAAGCGCAAGTATCGTAACCACAATCGCTTACCAACTAACAATTCTAAGCACCAACACTCTGACACAATTCCAATCTCTATTTTTAACGCTATCAAGGTAGTTGTCCTAGATAAATGCTCGAACCTGAGTCTTATATCACTATCGAACTACGCTTCGCGACATTTCTCCTGGGAACAGCTGGAATAGAACGAGCAGATCAACTTGTTTATGTATTAGAGACCTTAGTTCGATCATAGTAAAGGTAAAGCGTGGCTTGTAAAGTTTATGGGCTAGGAAACATCTCTGACCATGACCATAACATATTATTTCAAATTATACTAAGACTCTGAATGTCTAAGGTCATAGAGTACAGCTAACTCTAAATGGGTAGATATGTGGTAACTCTAAAAGTTTTATTATATGCATAACAAGGTAAGTATTTGACCACAATCGCACCTGATGTTAAGTGGGATGCAGTCTAGGATGGTACATATCTGCCCTGTAAGTGCCTATTCACTCTCGCCTTGGCAGCAGCAGGCAACGAATTCCAGTCCCCAGCTGTTCGCATTATAAAAGAGTCATCGAAACGCTTAATGCGAGCTGGTGGAATGTCAACAATATAGGGATGGTACGCTAACCTGCGTCTGGTTCCCCGATCATGGATAGGGGGCTGGTGGAATTAATTCTCCGAAGTGTAGAAAACCGATAGGGATGCTACCTTACGGCGATGGTCAAGTTTCTGGAGCGCCGCTTCAACAAGGGCGGGGCTGTCGATAAGTCTTCTGGCACGCCTTTCCGCCGAATAGAAAGAAGCCAAATGTTTCTTGGCAGAGCCGTCCCAGAGGTGGCAGCAGTATTCCATGCAAGGTCGGATCTGTGCTTTATAAAGCTGCAGCCTTTGCTTCTTGGAGAAGTACTGCCTTGCCCTCGAGAGGATACCAAGTTTTTTGGCAGCAGTTTTCGATATGGATTCGATGTACTCACCAAAGTGATGAGTACCTATTGCCGAAATAAATATCTTTGGTTTGTTTCAACCAAAAGATGATGACATTTCAACGAACTTGCTAAAAAATGTCTGCCTCACTAATTTTCCACAACGACCAGTCCTGGATTGCTGCCAGTCAAAAGCTTTTCCACATTGTTCGTTTAACTGGTGGGAAACCTACCTGCACGTCTTCCATTGCATCGTAGCCACTCGAATATTTAATAAAAAAACATAATAAACAAAGATAATGCACTCTTCATCATCATCATTTCAGCTACTAACCGCCTCTGTGGTCTAGTGGTAAGACCATCTGCTTCAGACGCAGAGGTCCCGGGTTCGATTCCCAGTGGGGGCAGATTTCTCTGTTCGGTTTGGTTGGTGGTAGGGCTTGTTCCAAGTCCGCCTGGCTAGCTACCACCATCTTACCTAAGTCTGTCGCCATAACAGCAGTGTTAACAGCATTGTTGTGTTCCGGCAATTAGAGGTAAGATAGCCAGTTCCTCCGTGGTTGAGGATTCCGGGTGAAGCTCGCTTCCACCTTCGGCCTGATCGTCACTTACCATCAGGTGACATACAGGCCAAGAGCTTCCTCGTTGTGGATAAAAAAAAAAAAAAAAGCTACCGGACGTCCATTGCTGAACATAGGCCTCCCCCAATGATTTCACATCGCCTGGTCGGTATCAGCCTGCATCCAGCGCCTTCCTGCTACCTTTATGAAGGCGTCGATCCACCTTGTGGGTGGACTTCTCCCGCTGCACACTTCATCATCATCAACATCATCATTTCAGCCATAGGACGTCCACTGCTGAACATAGGCCTCCCCCAATACTTTCCATGTTGATCGATTGGTAGCAGCCTGCGTCCAGCGCTGTACACTTGCTTAATTAAAACTTTACTTTTAACTGGCTGTATTTACCACCCTATCCCGTAACAACAAAGCACACTATTACAAGTTTATGTAAGGCGAATGGGATTGCATGTCTGCCGGAATTGCTATCTACAATGCAATGAAGCTATTATTAGCTGGAATCAGCTGAATTTAAGCTGCCCTATTGTTTGACGCGACAATTGAATAGGGGCTCAATTTCTATTAGCTTGAGAACGTAAATGCTTGGCACTAATTCTGGCATAATGAAAGTGGGTAGACAAGGCCCATAACTCACTATTGCTCTAATTAAAACTTTCAAGTGCAAACCTTGTAGAAGTAATAGGACTCAGATTTTAGCTGCTTCATAAGACAAGTGTGTCTTTCAATTTGACATAATCTATACTATCTATACTAATATTATAAATGCGAAAGTAACTCTGTCTGTCTGTCTGTCTTGCTTTCACGCCTAAACCATTGGCATAGAGATAGTTTGGGTCCCGGGAAAGAACATAGGATAGTTTTTATCCCGGTTTTTGAAATAGGGACGCGCGCGATAAAGTTTTTCTGTGACAGAAAAAATTCCACGCGGGCGAAGCCGCGGGCGGAAAGCTAATTATATCTTCTTATATCTATAAAAGCGAAAGGATTGACTGACTCACTCATTATGGAATCTCAGAAACTACAAGTGCTAGGAGTCTCTTTTCCATGGGGGTTCATTTAGAACGTAGGTGCTCACTAAGAACGGATTTTAAGAAATTCCACCCCTAAGGGGGTAAGACGGGATCCACGCGTACGAAGTCGTGGGCGGCCACCAGTAGGTACCTTATATCCATTGTTCCTGCAATACAAATAAATCTCTTTGAAAGCGTATCTCACAGATATTGAATTAAACATTAATTAGTGTATTAGTATTTAGCTTTGAAGACTCATGTCAAACAATTTTTTCTTTCCACGAACTTTCCCTTATTGAAACGTTGGATACGCCCGAAATATAGCACTCAGTTAATAAAATTTACCTCACAGGATGGTCAAACCATCCAAAAGTCAAAGAAGCTGGACTATGTGGTCTTAATCAATGCGTGTACTTAATTCAAGCAGAATAACAACTTCAAAGTCTGTCATTTGGTTGCAGCTATCCTACTAATATTTCAATTTATTTGACACCAAACAGTGCTGTATTATCTAAAATACAGGGTGGTTTATATGATAATAATATTCGTGTCACGTAATAGAAGCCACGCTTGTATTGCATCTCAAAATTGCTTATTAAAGCACGTTCTTTGACATCAATATAATATGCGGTATAGAATTAATATGGATATTAAACAACAATCATAAATTAAAATTATGTACAGCTCTCCCGTTTGACATTGGGGGATGCGAAAATCATTGGGCATGTGGAAATCATTGGGGTAGGTCAATGATCAGCAGTGGACTTCCTGTGGCTATAACGATGATGATGACAGCTAGCCGAAAAGTTCTCAAGTGGCGACCACGGGCCGGCAGACGTAGTGTGGGCAAATGCTATCGATGCGATAAATTACTCATCATCATCATCATTTCAGCCACAGGACGTCCACTGCTGAACATAGGCCTCCCCCAATGACTTCCACATCGCACGGTTGGTAGCGGCCTGCCTCCAGCGCCTTCTTGCTACCTTAATCAGGTTGTCGGTCCACCTTGTGGGTGGACGTCCAACGCTGCGCTTTCCGGTACGTGGCCTCCATTCCAGAACCTTGCTGCCCTATCGGCCGTCAGTTCTGCGCCCTGTGTGCCCTGCCCATTACCACTTCTGCTTGCTAATCTGTATTGCATTAATTGAAACCTATTATGTTGCATATTTTTTTTAACCGGAATCTCTGCATCTACTTTAACTGTGCAATGTGTTGGGAAAATTGAATGCAATTGTCGTTAAACAGGTCAAATCCCATACCGGTGGTACTGTGCTCGCAAGTGTTTGGTATCTGATTGGAAATACTTCGGTAAGAGCGATACAATGTACTCTGTAGGTACAGTCAGCGTCAAATAGTTCATGACACCTAGGTAGTTAAAAAAAGTCACGACTTTGTTACAATTGGAATAAGGTTGTGTTATCAACTTTTTTACATTTTCGGGTGTCATCACAAACTATAAAAACGCAACTATGCAGTCATTGGCGTTAGCCTTGCGTTTTCCTGAGACAATAGAGCCAAGCTTGTTAATTAGTTAATTTTGAGTTTCTTACACCTACTGTTAGGTTTCACAAATAAACAATACAGTAGAATCTCGATTATCCGGACTTCGATTATCCGGATATCCGATTATCCGGACTCATTCTTCACAGTTTCTAATTACCGATTTAGGGTCTGGACCCATAAAAACGGAAGGCGCCGCCACCGTAACACGGTATGGAGTTCGTCTTAGTTCATTGTTAAAAGAAATGTATTCATCCAATAGTCTTGAAATTTTTGATGTATTGAAAACCCTTTCTATTGTAAAAAGTTAATTATTGTTTGTTTTACTTTGAAATCGATTATCCGGATTTTCGATTATCCGGAACACCCCTGGTTTTAATTGATCCGGATAATCGGGATTCTATTGTATTTATTTAGATTTTTTTTTTGGTTACTTTTGCGAAAACATTTCCAAATGCTGATTGAAAACAGCCAAGGAAGAATCGGATTCGTACACGAACGTTTCCATAAAACCATTTGAAATGGGGAAATCTTTAAGTTTCATATAATTTTCTGTAAAATTTCATACATATTACTTTGATAGACAAACGTGGAGCCTTAGTACGAAATAGGGTTACCCTTTGGTTACGGAACCCAATATAAAGTCACAGATAAATAGTACTTGATAAAGGCACGTTAATGAATGAGAAAGTTAAAACGTATTGCTTTATTCGCGGTTTTGCCGAACATAAAAAGTACGAATGCCAGCACAAGCTAAATACAGTGGCATCTTATCTCATTGTAATACAGGCTATTTTGCTACAAAAATGTATAGTCTGATGTGCTGTTGACTATACATTCGCGGTTTTACCATTGTACAGTCTAGGTCATCGGTTTTCGACCGCATTCAAGGTCTCTTACACAATGACACCGAAATTAGACGTCAACTTTTATTGTAGGGCACATCAAGTTTTACAACGCAGTACCTTATGCCGTTGCATTAGAGTTTAATTCGCAACAAAAGTATACAGTTTAAGCTGTATATCAAATCCAAGGCCAAAAAACATACATTGACAAAAAGTCGAGCGATCACGCAATCGATAAAGTAATAATGAACGATTAATACGATTGTGCGTGACTGAGTATTGTCACGATACTAGAGACTGTACTGATTAAATTAATTGGTCTGTCCTTCGATGAAAACAATAATAATAATTACTAGAAAAAATGTCGTACTGGAATTGGTAGGGTAGCAACAAAACTCACTGGACAACAACAAACTCAAATCTTTTAAATCTGTATAGATGTAATAAAGTGCTCATAATATAGATAAGTAGAGTGAATCCCATTAATATAATAATACTTTTAAGTTTCATTAGAATCCATTCAGTATTTTGGGTGATAAAGTAACAAATATCCATCAATGCTCACAAACTTTCACTTTTATAGGTTATAATATTAGTTGGGATTACACTAGCCGTACCCGCGACTTCTTACGCGTGACAATCATTCCGTATTTGCAAAATTTTTCATTAATGCTCTGCTACTAATAGCACAGAATAATAATAAGTACTACGTACAGAAGTTTTACTTCGCAAAGGTATTTAAAAAAAATTATGCTCAATGTCATTAACAATATGGTGTAATTTAGCCTGTCTCAAGAGTCAAGCACCATTTTGTTGACAAACGTCAGTGATCGGCACTGCGCCGAAGCTATAGGGCTGACTTCGGTAAAATGATGTGACGTGAGGTGCCAAACTGCGGAAAATGGGGGAGGAAATGCATGAATTATCATGCATAATATTAACTACCTATTTACCTCTCAGTGTCAGGCAACTTAAAAAAGTACGTGTAACTTAATTCTGTGTTTTTATTATTATTTAGGCAGTTAAATACTGCACAGTATTTAGTACACCATTTTCTTTATTTTCTTCCATCATACACAAGAATACGCGTGCGTGAGTCAATGTTCGCTCGTATGTGAAGCCTTGTCGAATAGTATCCTGTAGGTGGGCCATCGTGCGTGTTTTGTTTTTGATGTAAACTCGCGGAGATGAACAGGCCTGCTAATAGCAGCGTGAGGGTATACCTAAAGCCTTTCTTGATAATGGGCTCAACACAAAAATAAATTTTACAAATCATTATTAGTTCCTAAGATTAGCGCGTTCAAATACACAAAGAAATTCTTCAGCTATTCAGTCACAGAATTTTCCCGATTCATCCAACAGAATGCAACTCAAAAATGTCAACAGCGTGTTGCCCCTATCGACATTTTTGTGTTACATTCTACTATCGCACAAATCCATTGAGGCAGTATATTCCGACGTTTCAAACGCGTTTCAAAGGCTCAATCTTGTTTCGCGCATTACTCACAGGAGCGCTTAGGTACAAGGTTTATAGTTTCACCACTAGAGGGCGCTACAGCAACACGTTGCATTCACTGGTCGCGGCATTGATCGATGCTCTCGATTCAAATCGAATTTCGCATGCCGATATCAATCGAGACTGAAAGAATGAATGCAGCGGGCGATAAATAATGCACCTGAATTTCGTTGCTATTCTATAGGAGTTTGTTGCTATTGCTACATTTGTAATAAATAGATAAGCAAATCCGAATCAGAACCGAATTACCGAACTGAACCGAAAGAATGAAGAAAAGAAAAGAAGAAATGAGGAGATCTGCAGGAAAACCAAAACGTAGGTAATTAAGATTAACTTAGCTTTTAATCATTGTTACAATAACCAGTAGAATAGTCAGTAAAAATAATTTAGTTAGTTCTTTCCTCTTTCAGGTGTAGTCTCAATTGTAAAAATTGATAACTTAAAATCATTGCTATCCATAATACATTACAGTTTATTATTCTCTACACAAAATGGCGCATGCTCTCACGCCAGGTCTTTGTCATCAGTTACGCCTGATGACGATCAGGCGACGATGAGGTAATGATTTATAGAGCGTGTCTAATTGGTATTGCATAATGTGACTCGTCATTATAAACCTAATTGCTGAGAACACGTTGTAGGTTAATACTTAATTTGTTAATTAAACTCAATAATTTGTACCTGATAATAAATACAGGGTGTCTAAAAACAATGGACCTATCGATAAATTATGGTCTATCAATTATAAAATTTTGACCAGGCAAAAATATCACGGTTTTCGAGACTTTTAAGTTTTTAGAGTAGGCGCACACCGTTGATTTTTAGTTGGCCGATAGTTGTGCCCGATTTCAAATTGTATGAAGAATCGGCCAAATCGAATCGGCGTAGTGTGCGCACTCCCATACATGCCCATACTGATCAACAGCCCGACTAAACTATCGGCCGACGAAAAATCAACGGCGAGCGCCTACTGTTATGTATTTTTAGAAAAATGTCACCTGCGATTGCGATGCACGATTACGAATTATTTTCCTTTTCTTCCTTTTTTAAATACTTTGGAATTAGGTTGTTTAGTTTCATGAGAAAAACTAATCACAGATGGCAATTTTCCAAAAATTAAAATTTTTACTAAGCTCAAAATCTCGATAAAGTGATATTGAGGAGGCCTGTCGATAGTTGTAAGGTTATCCATTGTGTTTGGGACATCCTGAATATTAAAATAAGTATTTATCGTATTACTAATACCTACACTTTTGAATTAGGTACATTACCATTTACCCGCGAGGTCGCCTGAGTATTTTTTTCTCAAACATGTGTGCGCATCCGACTCGTAGGGTGTCTCGCGAGATGTTTTATATTTTCATTTTTCAGCCTAATGACGTCCGTACCAAGGATTTCCACGACGACCGGTCTTGCGCTGTCCGTATCCAGGGTACTTCAACAAATCGTCGGATCACCGAGTGGAAAATCTACCTACACTACGATTTCCGATCCGTGGTCGCCACTCAAGAATTTTTATATAAATATGAAATACTAGCGGCTGCCCGCGACTTCGTACGCGTGGATCCCGTTTTACCCCCTTATGGGGTGGAGTTTCGTAAAATCCTTTCTTAGCGGATGCCTACGTCATAACATCTACCTACCTGCATGCCAAATTTCAGCCCGATCCGTCCAGTGGTTTGGGCTATGCGTTGATAGATCACTAATATGTCAGTCAGTCAGTCAGTCATTCACCTTTGAGTTATATTATTTAGATTAGATTAGATGTGCCCCGCTCACTGTCATTTAAGTTTGGAAATTCTGCCTATACAATTTAATTTTAAACTACACAAGTTGGAAATATATTATGTTTCTGTTTATGTATGCAACAATGCTGAAATATCACATAACCATTCAAAATACCGCAAACGATACGATACGATCAATCGATGAGTCGAGCTGTAAAATCGGTAGTGCAATTAAATCGATTAGTCGTGCGTCCCGATTGTGGTGAAAAGTAATGGATCGACTACACGATGAAGCGATAAGATTATTTCATTTCTTTTTTCGCTTTATCAAGTTTTTTTTACAAAATTGTGTTTTTCAGGGGTTACTTAGCTTGATGTGATGTACACACGGCCACACTGTTAACTACCCATTTCCGTTTTTGCTCTCATCATCATCAACAGCCCTTTACAATCCACTGGTGGACTATGAGCCTCCTCCACTATAGTGGAGGGTTTTGCCATAATCCCCACGCTTGGCAGGCGGGTTGGAGATCGTACGGCGATCGTAGTTAACACTATTGCCGATAGTACATAAATTTACTATAAGTTTGGCCTTAGTGGTTTGTCTGTGATGGGACAGTGTGTTAGTGTCACCCAAACTATCTCAAAGTTGCGATGAGTCACAATAATCACCACGGAACGGAAAACGTAATGTAGCCAGCCATCTTACTCGGTGGACCGACGATTCAGAGAAGGTCATGGAAAACAACTAGATGAAGGCAGTACAAGACCAGTCGTTGTGGAAATTCATGGGAGAGGCCTTTGTCCAGCAGTGGACGTCCTTTGAAACTAACAAATCTTATTATAATAAAATAATAATATTTTTCGGTGTAGTGTCAATAATGTGTCAGTAGGCAGCGGTCTTTTTGATAGCAGAGCGATATAAATATTCAAAACAATGTTAACAGCATTGTAGTTGTGTTCCGGCAGTTAGAGGTAAGATAGCGAGTTCCTCTATGGTTGAGGATTCCGGGTGAAGCTCGCTTCCACCTTCGGCCTGATCGTTACTTACCATCAGGTGAGATACAAGCCAAGAGCTTCCTCGTTGTGGATAAAAAAATACGCTTCAGCTTATGACTTGTGTGAATAAACGTTTGGTTCTCGAGTATATTCACCCGTTCGGGTTCGCTCAACGATATCGTCGCAAATAAATTAAACTAAATTTAGATTGCTATTGAAATTGAGATATTGAATGAAGAAATAATAAAGTTTGATTAACAAATAAATAGTCTTTAATTAAAATAATTGTACGATAGAAGTACGAGTAAAATTAAATTAATTTGTATTTCAGAGAAACAATAAACAATCGAGTTATACGAACATAAATACTAAGAATTTCCTAGAATAATAATAATATGTAAGAACATTACATAAAATATTGTTGTTCATTTTCAATTTTGTATAACCTTTTAATCCTAGGTATTTCATTTTATGCTCAATTGGCGATTAAAAAGATCAGTAAATCTTAAAATAGGAAAGTTTTTTTTGTTTTATGCGCGTCAATATGTTGTACTCTATTAAATGGTTGTGACTTATTATTGCCCATTTGTATTGACTTGTATTTACAAACGATGCTTGCTTAAGTGAAGCAGCAAATCGAACGCACAGCGTTGAATAGAGCTCTGTGATTGGTTCGTGTGGGATGTTTGTAAATACGGGCGTTATTGCCCAGTTAGACTATTATTCATCATCATTACCATCATCAGGTCAGGTCTGCAGGAGAACGGCAAATGGAAGCTTTGGCTTACACTTACCACGCTGGTCTGACGGGTTGAGGAGAGTGATTCATGTTATGTACGAATATTTCATAGTCATTATCATTATTTCAGCCATAGGACGTCCACTGCTGAACATAGGCCTCCTCCAATGATTTTCGTAATGACCGGTTGGTAGCGGCCTGCATCGAGCACCTTCCTGCTACCTTTATGAGATCGTCGGTCCACCTTATGCATATGCAAGCGCAGCATGTTATAAAGATCTACAATGTTTTCTACTCATTTACCAACTTTCTTATTAACATTTCAACACTTTGCAATGAAGGGAATTCGAACCTTAACTTCGAACTCCTCCTATGTTCTTCTGATTAAATTCGTTGCGGGTTCAATGACGTTTAACTTTCCCTCGGAACAAACTTGACCTTCACTGGTTGGGTTTTTATTGGCGGTCAAGCTGTAGATCCTGGCTACACAGGAGTTGCAGCGGTGGAAACGAGAGGAGGGAATAGTCCATATCGCCAAACCCAAGTATTCCGTTATTGGTACGTTCCATCAATAGAAAAGTAGTTCATTCTCACTCCACGTTTCACAACATCACTCACTTATCCAACGTAATTGCTAAAGTTCAAAGCGAATAATCGCTACTAGATAGCACTCCCCTTAAGGGTGCTCTACGAAAAACGCCCCATCGCATTACCATACGAATGAGTAGAGCACGTAGAAAAAACCAATTCTCTTTGTACTGTCAACAGCACATCACACATACAATTTTGTTGCAAAATAGCTTCTATCACAAGTACATAAGATATCCCAAAGTATAGCGAGTCTGTACAGTCTGGGAATTAAGGGAGAGTGCGATTGATTTGGTACTAGTATAGTACGAGGTCTGAAATAAGGTTACGAATATTGGATTAAGAAAAAGGCCTCGTAATTAGTAGCCTTTGTTCGTATTTGGACGAATTTCGGTTCTAGTAAGAAAAAATGCGTTGAACGGAAAGGTATAGATTAGTATATTGACTAGCGACCCGCCCTGACTATTTTACGAAAATCAACCTCAAGGGGGTAAAACAGGGGTTAGAAGTTTGTATGAAAGTCCTATGTTGTCACGCGTACAAAGTCGCGGGCACCGCTAGTCTAGAATATAATTTCACACTGATCTAATTGAAAAACGCTCCAATACCTATCTGCTCCATCGACAGAGTGGAGACGTATTCCTTTAAAATTTAAATAACGCCATATATTGGCAGCGGATCTATATCCGTTAGACCGATCTAGAGTCGTAAATAGAACGTTGCCACGTAGTTATGTCCGTGCCTTCACTACAAGCGATGAAACCTAAGTTCACGTACATGACTGTGCAGGCAAGTTTTTGGCAGGCAAAAATAAAATCAAAGACAAACCGTTCTTAACTTCTCTCATAAGCTTCAACCATACCAACGTGTGCAGATCGCCATCGCCGGCGCAATCACGTTGCGATCAAAGGCCAATGACAGGTCGCGTGAACTGTCTAGGGTCGCGTGACCCTGTCATTGGCCTTTGATCGCGCCGGCGATGGCGATCCCGTACTTTAGCCTGGTACTATTACTTATTCTGTGCTTTAGCACTATTCTCTACGAGACAAAAATAATATTTACTTATTATTTTTATCATATTGCATCACCAAACTGGTGAAAGTTAACCTTATAAAGTTGATGTCAACATGTTTGTTTTTACATAACATATTACGATATTTTAAACTATATTCCTGTATTTTATACATTTGATAATTCCGCTGGCAGTCAAGCCAAGGCTCCCCGCCGCTATTCTGCTGTACCGTAAAATTAATGATTAAACGAACTTAAAAAGTGAAGTTCTATCATAATTATGCGAGGGCTTTGTCCGAAGAGATTAGAAATAAGAACTATGTAGTATCACGTACGGTGATGCCAGTTTACGCACTGTTAGTTGAGGATTTTTTTTTTTTTTTTTTTTGTGGGTATCTCAGTTTACATCCCATTTGACATTGGTATCCGTCGTCAGTCACGATTCAGTGCTCTGCCAGTTCGCACTTCTTCTACTTAAATACGTACCCAGTGTTGAAAATAGTGTTTTTGTGTCGTCAAAATGCCGAACGAAAAACGTCAAATGAGGATAAGGAACATTTGCTGAAGAAAATAAATAAATTGGAGCAGAAGATATTGGGTGCTGAACGTCGTTCAAGCGGTTCAACAGAAGATCATCGTTACACATTACCATAATGCGAACAACCATCCCGGGTTGTCTCTTTATGCCAGTTGTGTTTTTTGTCTGAGGGTTTGCGGTTTAACGTTTGAGTTCTACTCCTACCCCTAATTCAGACAATTGGAAAAATCGCAAGTTCATCGCCTTCAACCAAAAGAAGAAGAAGAAGAACATCATCATTACACATTACCATAATGCGAACAACCATCCCGGGTTGTCTCTTTATGCCAGTTGTGTTTTTTGTCTGAGGGTTTGCGGTTTAACGTTTGAGTTCTACTCCTACCCCTAATTCAGACAGTTGGAAAAATCGCAAGTTCATCGCCTTCAACCAAAAGAAGAAGAAGAACATCATCATTACACATTACCATAATGCGAACAACCATCCCGGGTTGTCTCTTTATGCCAGTTGTGTTTTTTGTCTGAGGGTTTGCGGTTTAACGTTTGAGTTCTACTCCTACCTCTAATTCAGACAATTAGAAAAAACGCAAGTTCATCGCCTTCAACCAAACGAAGAAGAAAACAGATGCAGTAAGTTCTATCCATTATTACACATACTACCATGGTGCGGGCAACCATACCGGGTTGTCTCCTTATGCTAGTTGTGTTTTTTGTCTGAGGGTTTGCGGTTTAACGTTCGAGTTCTAATCCTACCTCTAATTCAGACGAATACAGTAAATTCTATTTACTTAATACAATATTATCATTACACATACTACCATATTGCGGGCAACCATACCAGGTTGTCACGTTATGCTAATTGTGGTTTTTGTCTGACGATTTGCGTTTTTAACGTTTGAGTTATTACCTACCTCTAATTCAGACGAATACAGTAAATTCTATTTACTTAATACAATATTATCATTACACATACTACCATATTGCGGGCAACCATACCAGGTTGTCACGTTATGCTAGTTGTGGTTTTTTGTCTGACGATTTGCGTTTTAACGTTTGAGTTATTACCTACCTCTAATTCAGACGAATACAGTAAATTCTATTTACTTAATACAATATTATCATTACACATACTACCATATTGCGGGCAACCGTACACGGGTTGTCACGTTATTTAATTTGTGTGGTTATTTTTGTCTGACAGTTTGCGATATTAATATAATATACTTGCCTCCAAATCAGACGTTCGTAATGTAATGATTTATCTATATCTAAGGGTTTGCGGCACTAAAAACTTTGCATTAATAACCTACTTCTAAATCAGATGTTCGAAGTTAATTATTTTTTTAAATAATAATTACCCATACCTACTACCATACTGCGGAGCTGTGTGATTTTTATAATATGATGGTTTGCGGTATTATCAACAATACCTACCCTCTAAATCAGACGCAGAATCCTAAAAATATTACGATACTTACGGTATTGCGGGCAACTACAACGGGTTGTAATTTTACTGTCTTACCTACTTACTTCTTCAAGTCAAGTAAGCTCAAGTCTAAGTTTTTCGGTGATAACAATTTGGCGATAATATTTAATTTTAAATTGATATAAACGTTAATATTACTAGGCATGCAGAAAATTCGTGTTAAGTTGTTACCTACCCGCTACATATTTTAGCAGGCAGTCAAAAGGGCTGTTCCATACTTGTAAAAGTACATGATCACATTAAAAAAAAAAAAAAAAAAAAAAAAAAAATGCAATAATGCATACCTACTTGTTTAGAAATTGGGAGTTGTCTTAATAAGACATGATTTGATGGGTTCATATCCACACTACGGGGCGGTGATATGATACACGCCAAATCGTTAGCAGGTGAAAAACCATTAGTAGCTATCGAAACATTGGACTCAGAACCCTTAGCCTCGAACCCTGCCGCCGCCGACGCTGCTGCTCTCGTTGCCATCTGCGCCGCTTCCGCTGCTGCTGAAACTAGAAATCAATTAGATTCGACACCTGCAACGCTGTTGGTCTGAAACAGCTGCGCCCCTTCATGATGAGATTGTAATATTGGTGATGATCCTGTGTAGGACAAGCCTCAACACAATTACCTTAATATGAATTTCTTATCGATGCCAATCGCATTTTTTCGACTGTCTACTAAGAATTCCTTATCAGAAAAAACGTAATTCTACTTAGACTCATTAAAGATAAGATCAATTATTACCTACTTTGGGGCCAGCTGGCGCTGTGTGAAATTGTTCAAAGAATTATCTATTCTCTAAAGACTTATCTATTTATTTATTTATTACAAACACCGAAGATTGACTCCATGTCTTTTGATAAAAACTTTCCAAAACACTAAAAACTGCCTAGCGAACTTTAAAGTTTGGGGCTGATCTGAAATTGAATCCCAAAATCAAATCAGCAGCCACCAAAAAAGTCCTTTCTTATACGAATTTAACCTTGAAGGGACTTCCCCGAAAGGCAGACAACCGATGAAAACAGAGGACTTGACCTCCTGACTTTCAAAACAGTCATCACGTGTCATGCTCGTGAGCGCACCAGCCGCATCCAGCTCAGAACCGCAACAGTTGAATCTCGTAAAATATGTCGGTTGGCTTTTAAATTTTTACCATCAGTGGTCACTAGTAATAAGTGACTCTGTTGTACTAGGATAGAGTTATGTGATTTCAATCTCACAACCAATAATAAATGTCAGTATAAATCACATAATACATGATTATATTCGGACATAGAAAAATTGCAATTATATCAGGCTATTCATAAACTTATATTGTCATGAAATATAGTACTCCGATGTCTCAACTACGGGATGGGGGGCGGCGTGTTACGGGGAAACTTCTGGGGACCCATGGTCCAACATCTATTTTATTTTATTAATATTATCTAATATTAAAAACATAATATAAGAATTAATCTGCAAAGATTCCAAACATTGACCTTTCTTGGCCTTAAAGTATTTACTAAGGATCTTCAAAATTCTCAGTTTCTCAGAATGAAATTCAGTTTTGTACACCGCATAGGTGGCGTGCAGTTTCCCCCCACTTAACACAAATAAAAATAATTGTGGCAATGATGCGAAACTAGAAAAATCATTATAATCATCAATACACAATGATGTGTCCTATCTAATGATCTATCTTATCTAGATAATAGCATGGTAGATACCGAATCTTGAAGAGTCCATTCAATATTAGTATGGACTTGACATTACCAAATTCACCATTTTATCATTTTTACATTTGGAGAACGTGGCATCGTTAATTTTGCTAAATTCGTTATCGTTATATACCCCAAATTAGATAGGTACCCCGATGCATACGCAATTAAAAATTTTAAGACAACAAGGTCAAGCTTATTTCTGCGGTTTCCTTCCTTTTTTGTATTACACATACATTGCGAAAAATCACATGTGATCAAGCGACGGGTATACTAGCAGTACCCTTATAACGTAGTCTAGCTTTGTTTCTTTAATTGAATAGAAATAAAAACGCTACACGTGTCTAAATGTCTCATATAAAACGAAGATTACATCTTCATCTATCTATGGATATTATATCTTCATCATTGTCTGATGATCAAGCAGTACAAAACAATTTCCTTAAACAATTTCAAGGAAATTGTTTTACTTTTGCCATAACTATCATTCATTGAGGTATTAGATTCCACTATTTTAATAAAAAAATGTGAATTTCGATAGCTGTAATAAGCTTGTCTTTTAATTTGGCTGTCATATTGGAAACATAATCAGATATTATGGTTTCCGAAAAATTTAAAATATTTAGAAATTAGCCATTTTACTGTCATTAGTTAGTGTAATTATTACACACATTGTTCAAACCTTCCTTAGAAGCATTCAAATATTATGCATACAAATATTCAATCTAATCACGACATCGCGCCCAAGTGCACAACAATCAATCTTGGTATTGTCTTGACAATTTATGTCATGTACAAGCATTTTGTGCAAAGTGTTGCTTACGAAATTTTTTACCGCTCTAACAAAGAGCACTTAGTTTAGTCACAAGTTTAGTTCAATTAACATTGCAGGCTTGTGATATTGACACCTTGATATTCACCACTCACAGCACGAGGCATGCTGCCTCGTCTAGAGCATATACATTAGGAATTAATCTTGATTATCAGAATTACCCCCGGTTGGAGCGTTATTTCAAATAGGTACTTTGGGCAAATTCTTTAACAGAATGCCTATTGCGTCCAGAAATAACAATCAACATTTAATTGACAGAAGAACCTAATACTGACAATTGATTTGGGAAACAATAATTAACTTTCCCACTTACATTATGGCTAATATAACAGCTAATTATACTTGCCTTTAATTACTTACCCTTAATTATCAATTATACGAAAGTATTCACTCGGGTAACTATGACAGTTATGTCACACTTAATAGTAATTATAAAACAAGCATTGTATTCTTACCAATGATTTATTATTTTTGCAAAGTAATAAACAGCTTTGTTTTTATTATCATTTCACATCAGTTCTCTCAAAATCTACATAGTTCTTATTTCTAATCTCGAGGACAAAGCACGAGCATAATTAATGATTAAACGAACTTAAAAAGTGAAGTTCTATCATAATTATGCGAGGGCTTTGTCCGAAGAGATTAGAAACCCTCCCACCCGTCTTTAACAATCATATAGGTATATTATTAAAAACACAAACCCCCATATTAGTGAAATGATAAAAAATACAAATTACTACTCCAAACTAACTGACGACGGATACCAATGTCAAATGGGATGTAAACTGAGATACCCACAAAAAAAAAAAAAAAAAAAAAATATCCTCAACTAACAGTGCGTAAACTGGCATCACCGTACGTGATAGTGCGTAAACTGGCATCACCGTACGTGATACTACATAGTTCTTATTTCTAATCTCGAGGACAAAGCACGAGCATAATTGAAATTGAAAATTGTTACGCTTCCCCACGCAATTAATCTCATTTCAAAGGTTTTGCCACCAAAATGAGCTTGTTACAGTAATTTCAAGTGTGAACTAAACTTATTATAATTTAGCTGGAAACTTTTTTGAAGTTAAATTCTGTAGGTGTCATTTTAATTATGCCTTAACACCCGTATTCACAAACATTACTTTGAGGCCTCATAGTGCGCGTGGATGCACAGGGTCCCAAAAACCTATTCATAGACGATACTTCAGTGGTGTCAAGCACTATGCGTCCCTTAGAATGAACGCAAAGCTAAGGTAGCCAGGGAGCTGTATTACGCAACGCATAGTGTCTATTTACGTCAAAATTTGTAGGTTATTCTCGTTTTTGAGGTTTGTTTGCTTTATTTATGGTTGTATTCGATTAATATTATCTTACAATGGATTACAGTAGTGAAGAAGAATTTGATAATTATATCAATGAGCAAAGTAGAATAAGTACCAGAAAAGTGATACGGGATTCCCAAAATCCCTTTGATTATTACAATTCAGACGAATTTAGTTTAGGTTTTCCAATGATGGGGTACTTTTCATACTTTTACCACTGATAAAAGAAGAGCTGAGGAAATTAACTGCGAGGAGGCCTTCCAGTGCCACCTACATAATGTATCAGTTGCTAGTGGCAAATAAAACATAAAATTTTTAATGAAGTTTTATTTTCATCAATCTTCAATGTCTAATTTAATTTTATGTATTTGTAAATCATAAATCTTTTTTTCATGTTGTAACAAATTATTTTCTCTTTCTATCAATATTTTTTCTCTTTGTAGCCCCAACTCGTGCAAAGCCTGGTCTTGTTGTATATTATTCAATGTGGTGCGTTTGATTCTTGTTTCTGTCTTAATCTTCATTCTTGCTACTACTAATCTTAATTTCTTGATACCTACCTGAAAAGTAAATTATGAATTTAATTCCTTTGAGTATATTCTGCTTAGTTATTCCTCATAAATCTACGTACTATATATTTTAAAAACATTACTTACTAGTGGGTGTTGAGAACGTTTGATTGATTCCTGAGAAAGTTCTTTCATTCTTTGGGTCTTTAAATTATTCCAGCAGCTTTTCAGTTGATGTGTGGAGCCTTTGTGAAACATAAAATATGGTTCAGAATTGTAAGCCACTGTTAGAGTTTCCCAGGCCTGCTTCGTCAACTCGATATTTTAGAGAGGATAATAATATGCTTGTCTTCAATAATAGGCCTTTCTCTTATTAAGCTACAATCAGCAGCTCTCTTTCGGAAGAAGAAAACGGCAGCTTTTTTATCTGAAAAATAATGATTGAAACATGATTTTCACTATTATTATTAATCGAAGTATTCATACTAACCTGATAGTTGTAGTTTTATCCATATTTATTTAATTCACAAATCCACGAAATAACGACACATAAAAACCGTTTCACCGTTTGAATGACAGGAATGTCATGTCAGTTAGCGGAGTGAAGTGCGTAACATAAGCGAACCAATCACAGAACTCTATTCAACACTCTGATTTTGCATAGTCAAGGGTCGTTTAAGTATTGTTTATGAATTGAAAGGCTTGTCATATGGAACGCATTGAGAAATGTCTCATTTCGCATAGCGTTGCTGCTTTGCATAGGTAAGTATCGTTTGTGAATACGGGTGTATTATTAATGAGTTTGTGGGTACTTTTTTGATACTTGGCCTTGAGATATTCTCTTTATTATTTATTTAGATAAGATTTCCCAGAATAAATTACTTATATACCTACCTAGGTTGGTGTTGAGTTAATACCTACGTAGAAATAGGCAACTAACTATTGGAAAGAATCAATATCCTGTTGCGTCATGATGATACAATATTTTGTCAACCTTTTCCTTGAAATTTCTATGAAAATCCTTGGGGTTAGGGTTGCCAGGCGTCCGGCTTTAGCCGGACATGTTTGGCTTTTTAGGGACTTGTCCGGCAAAATATTGCCTTGTCCGGCCTGTCCGGCTTTTGTTAGGCTTTTTATTCGGTTGCCGCGCCAGGCGAAAGTCGAGCCACAGAATCATATGCTCACGCATCAGGATGTTGGTACTAACTCATGAGCCGACACTAATGAGGGCTATTGTTTTTATACTTAACAGTTGGCACCCCTGGCGATTGACAGGACCTTACTCTACAGTGGCGCCATCTTGATGAGTGCAAATGCGATAGTCCTCCTACCACTTTCGCGCACCAGTTACTGGTGACCGCTAAAACGATAGCCCTCATTGCCCCCCCCAGTCGGCCAAATGAAGCACAGTCTTTTGTGATTTTGGACCTGGCAACCCTACTTGGGGTAGGCCTTTGTCCAGTAGTGGACGTCGTTTCGCTGAAACGACGACGATCGACGAAACTTGATGTTCTGTAGCTTTAAGAAATGTATGTACTTAAGATTAAGATTAAACATTTGTTTAATCTCCTATGCTCCTCTTAGATACCTCTTCTCAACATGGTTTTTAACAATGCCTGATTACCTTACTCAAGCGATAAACAATTGAATTCGAGATTCAAAATAATCAACAATTTATTCTATAAAACCTTTCAATTCTGAATTCTAGCATAAATAAGGCCAATTACGCGAACAACTTCGACAAGCATTGAGGATCCTCTGAACTTAAATTGGATAAAGCATCCAAATGCAGCGGAAGCTCTGGTACAAATACTCGATTTACGTTGAAATTTTATTTAAATTCAGACTTGGTTTTAGTTAATAATGCTTGACTTTTAAAATGATGACTCCAAGAAGATTTATTAAAAGAATTTCTAACGACCCCACACGCGTTTATTTAATCATCATCATCATTTCAGCCACAGGACGTCCACTGCTGAACATGGGCCTCTCCCAATGCTCTTCCAAAAAACTTCTATATTTTCTTAGGTTCACAAATCTTCTTTTTTTTTCAAAATTAAGACGCAGTAAGTATGCTATTCTAATGAAAAATATAATAGCGTTGTAATTTATTATGATTTTAAGTCTCTATCTTGGGGAAAAAAGTCTAAGTGCTGAAAAGAAGCAGCGCAAGAAACTCATGCCCAATCCTAATTTTTAAGTGACAGTCAGTCTTTTTTTTATCAAGCTAGGCAGTAAGGCCAAACATTCTTCAACTTTTAAAACTTTAATTTATTTATAACACACAGAGAACGTGGAGTATGTGTAATTAAATTAGTATTTATTACTTTAGATACAAACGGGCTTTGATATTAATGAGCATGGTCTACATGATTTTGTGTATTTATTTATGCTTCCAACATTTCCTCTATATATTTGCAACTGCAAGTAAATAATGCTCGCTATACATTAACGATATAACTATTAATAGTTTCGTAGTGGAACCCAGAACTCTATTATAGCCAAAACGCGAATTACCAATGAAATTCGCTCCAGCACAGCGATCGCAGTTAATTCCTTTACACACAACCGCTAAATATGCCAGAGCTTGGCAAGACTCATTCGGCAGGCGAATAAAGGGTAGTACACACAACATGACTTGATATAATGGACTAAAATTTTAATTATTTACAATTTTAATTCGTTCGTTCGTTTCTTCAGGCTCTTCTCGCGACTCTCCTAGTCGGAGGCCTGCCCACGCTACGTCTTCCAGCCGTGGTCGCCACTCAAGAACTTTTCTGTCCCAACGGCCATCGTCTCTACGAGCTATGTGCCCTGCCCACTGCCACTTGATTTTAACAATTCTGCGGGCTATGTCGGTCACTTTGGTTCTCCTGTGGATCTCCTCATTTCTGATTCGATCACGCAGGAAAACTCCGAGCATAGCCCGCTCCATCGCCCTTTGGGTGACCTTGAGCCTTCTTATGAGGCACACAATTTTGATTGAGTTTCATAAATTATTACCACAATATTTCTTTTGATTCTTTCCATACGTACTATTGAAAATAACACAAGCGTTAAATACCTATGCCAGAGCTTGACAAGACTCATTCGGCAGGCGAGTAAGGGGTTATACACACTGCCAATTCGGTATACTTGTTGGCGCGTTGGATTTTCTGTAAGCCTTCAAGCAGTCTTCTAAAATAAATAAATAATGGACAAAAATTTTGATTATTTACAAAATGTTTTGATTCCAGTTTCGTTGTACATTTCAACTGTCAGTATCGATAGTCATCAGCACGATTCTAAAACTAGGCTTTTGCCTTGGAAAGGCTCTAGTTTAGGATAATGAGAAAAATATCTATAAATAATTTCTAAACGGAAGACTTCTCTGTGTCTGTATTGTTTGATTGAAGATGGGACAATTTTTACAATTTAGATTATTGACAGGTTGAAAGCTAAGTACTTGATTATTTTAAATTATCGGCATAAACATGCTGTTCCACTACGATGTTCAGTTTATGCCTTCTTTTTATACTTGTCATAATAATTATACGAAAGGTATCAAATGTGTACGATGCCTTATCCTCCCGACTTGGCTGAAGCGTAAACTTAGTTTAAAATATCGATGGAATTTCAATACATCACTAAGTAATTGCTTAACGAGTTCGTACGTAATGTGACTGCTGTATAGAGGCTGCTTCTGTATAGATACAAACTGGATTTTCAATAAAGAGCAGCAAAGGTAAGTAGTTTAACTGTGTAGTAAAAGAAGGAAGACTTAGGAAGACTTTTTGAGACATTTTGAAAGGGTCCTATGAAGCTCTTTTAAACGTAAGTTAAATATTATATTCAGGAAAATCATCATTACCATTCAGCTATGGCAGTCCACTGCTAGACGTAAGGAACGTCAAGTAACGTCACAAAATAGGATAGTCATAGTCATAGTCATAAATGTTCATTGCATCATGTTGGTACGTTTGGATCCCGGATATCCCGATTCTTGTCCGATTGCGCCTGCACGTGTTATGTTTTTTAATGTAACCGCCATCGGTCATCTTACTGAAGTCCTGCCTACCGAGATCGCGGTCTATATTCAAAAACCCTTTTCGTCAGTTTTCTGACAAAATAACTAGCTTTCTTGAACCTTGACTTTTACAGATAATAATTATCCAAAAATATCAATTTACTGGTATGTTACACTAGATATTAAAAACACTTTTCTCATGCATTTTCCTATCTTTTGTTAATAGCAATTGTATGTATACCTATCTATACAGTACAGAAGATTGCACTTTTAAAATTAACTAATTAAAGAAATCAAATTACCCGTATGGGTTTTCCATGAGACTTCACAACAGAATACAAATACCTGATAATGGCAGAACCGAAGTAAAGGAAGAAATTACTTCCACAAAAATACAAAGCATTTTGAACCTAAATTTTAAGCTTCAGAGTCTAAAAGCTTTCAGCAGAAAGCTTTCTAGTTACAGTACATTGAATAGACAAAAATTAACCCTATACCAAGTGTGAATTTCCGCCGTAAAATCCGGTGAGTAAGACCTGGTATTGATCCGGTATGACTCCGGGATTTCCAGGTGGAACTAACGAGTTTTATGTCTGTGGAGCTTAGATGTTTTAGAATTACATGTAGTGTTAATATTAAGCTTTGTATAATTAAGGCTCAATACGATTGAGGTTAAAAAAAACTTTCTTTATTTAGACTAATTAAATTGGTTTTGTCTTAGAGCTTCGAGACAAACATTTGGCAGATAAAGGGCAAACATACTTAAGCTTAGATTACACTGTTAAAATAGAGATGAAACGAAGAATGAAAGTTTGTATGGCCCAAACATTTTTAATCTTCTTGACACTGGGCTAAATTATTGTCCCTGATCCTAAGTAAGTAGCTTTACACTATAACGTGTAATACTGCACTTAAAAATGCCTAAAATAACTTTAAATTGTAACTAAGCCTGCAATTGAACTTTAAGAACTTAAAAAAACCGCCAAAACCGAAAACACAATTTATTAATCAAACATATCTATCAACAAAACACCCGCATATAAAAAGGCGAGTTAATATGCGCTTTGACACAGTCTAAATCTCCGGAGAACATAAAATATTTAACAATCACGCCCGCAAAACGTAAACGTTTTATTCGTTTCGTCGTCGCAATGCGGACGAAGTTAGACTGGCTTCTGCGAGGAATTTAAACTTGATACAATAATAAATAACGTGTGTATAGAGCCTTACATGGTTATTGCGAAAACTTTAGGCTTCAGCCTAGAGCTTAGCTTAGAGGCCTTACTTTTTGAGATCAGTTTTTGACAAGTTGTAAGAAACTCGAGTCTTTTAGTCTTCAATTCGAGAGTTGAGTCTATTTCGAAGACTAGGACTAGTTAGTCACATGAGTCCGAGTATTTTCGAGTCTTTTAAGTTCTTTGAGCCAGACTGAGTCATGAATTTGAGTTGGTGTATTATAATAGGTAATCGGTACCTTAATCCACCCATCATAAATCAGTGATGATGTCATAAGTTCTTTTAAAAACCCAGAATTAGTTCTTTTTGGTAGGACTCGAGTATTTTACAAAAGATTCAAATTCTGAAGGACTTGAGCTCTAAGTTTTTATTATAAGACTCGAGTCTTTCAAAATATCTCAAGTACTATAAATAAGACTCCAAGACTCGACTTACAACTCAGTCTAGAACTGGCCTAACTTTTGGACGTTATTATGTCTGTATTAGTTTGCTTCTTCTGATAAAATAATTACAATACGCTAGGCGAAGGCTAATAAGTTGAGATAGGTGATAGAAGCTTAATTAGCCAATATTCTGGATGTTTTCTTTTTCGGCCTAATGGCCGCACAAGCCCTAATGAGTTTTTGTATTAATTTCATATCTGAACAAAAAATATGTTTGCAGTACAATGACTTCCAACCAAAGTATGTACCTAAGTATCACCGAAACAATATATTTGATTTATGAGCGAGTTGGTTTTTAACCGACTTCAACTAAAGGAGGAGGTTCTCAATTTGAAAGAAAGAAAGAAAAAATATTTATTTGGTACTAAATGATACATATTGACATTGACAATTTGGTTGGTATTTTTTTATTTATGAACGGGGGTCGGTGCCAATTTTAGTACATTTCTTGAGATTGGCACACTTGCCACCGACCGCGACTCCGAGAATATCAATCATGGTCATTGTCCTAATAACTAAATAACGAAATTATTTTTTTACTTTTTAGTGGACTTTTTTTGAAGGCAGCTTATTTATTTATTTATTTATTTATTTATTTAGAAACTCAACAGCTGTTTTACAATATTCATGTTAGTTTGATGAGCATTAAATCTAAGCCAATTAAAGAGTTTCCTAGCTGTTTAAATTAGTTCGTACATTATTACATTTTATCAGGTAATGAGTACCAATAAGCGCTGCATCCTCAACCATGCCTAAAAATAATAATCATGATTGAACATGCAGCGCTCAGGTTATACAATCTTAGTGTAATTAAATTTAAATATAAGTAAATTTGGGTAAATTATTACAACCCTTAAGACATCAAAACAATTAAATATTAATTAGGCAGACCTTAAATGTCCCTATTTATATATATTTATATCCCACAATAACGTGATCACTGAGTTAGGTAGGTATAAGATGCACCGTGTGGTCAGAACACATAGATAGGTATATTAGGTTTTCTAGGAACCCGGCGCATTAACTTGTAGAATAATATGTCTCATTTCCTTCTTCAGTGTACTCTTACTCACATTAAAGAAATCAATGTGTTTATACTTAGAGTTGTATGTTTTATGCAAACGAGTCATAACACTGTTCTGGGCATAGTTGGTACGATGCTTGGGTATGGCCAACAGCGGGGTGTGTCTAGTCCGAAATTTAGGTGTACAGAAGCTGATCATCGATAGAAGATTGGGTGAGTCTAGATTGCCTTGCAGAATGTCGTACAGTAGGCACATGTCAATAATGTCGCGTCGAGATTCAAGAGGTAATAGATTGAAATGGCCACAGTCTTTTACATAGCCCTCGCGACGCCGTGATTGCTTAAAGTTTAGGTGGTTAACGAACAATTTCTGAACTTTTTCAAGACTAGTTTTATATTTAGCGTATTGAGGAGACCAGATGGGACTAGCGTATTCCAAGATGCTACGACAGTATGCGTAATATACAGATTTCAAACTTTGAGGGTTTTTAAACGCCTTACAAATTCGCATTGTGAAGCCCAGATTACGGAAAGCTTTATTAACTATGTAATCTATGTGCTGTTTGAACAACATTTTTGAGTCAAGATAAATGCCCAAGTCTCTAACAATGGAAGTTCTCTCTATTATCATGTCATTAAAGCTGTATGGGTATGTCAAAGTTTCCTTTTTACGGCTGAAGCTAATGCATTGGCACTTGCTGATGTTGACTGTGATTTTATTATCATTATAGTATTCCTGTAGTCTATTCAAATCGCTTTGCATCTGTATGCAGTCATTAATTGACGATACCCTCGTAAAAACCTTTTTATCGTCAGCGTAAAGCAGGTGATTGGAATTTTGAAAACACTTATTAATGTCGTACACATACGCACAGTAAAATAAAGGGCCAAGATGCGAACCCTGCGGTACACCGGATGGAACCTGAACAAAGTCAGACTTAAAACCACCCACCACAACTGCTTGAGACCTGTTCGTTAGGTGAGATTTAACCCACCTGAGCAAATCCCCACGGATTCCCAATTCGAATAGTTTGCTGAGTAGGATGACGTGATCCACCCGATCGAAAGCGTTTTCAAAATCGGTGTAGATCACGTCAACCTGACCGGCGCTCTCCATACCGCTCAGCACATAGCTGCAGAATTCAGCCAGATTTGAGGTGGTAGATTTACGCCTCAAGAAACCATGCTGATGGTGTGATATACCACTTGTAACTGTAGAGTAAATACTGTTGTATACAATTCTTTCAAGGAGTTTACTTAGTGTATTTAAAATTGAGATGGGCCTATAATTAATAATTTCTAATTTTGAAGATTTTTTGTGGATCGGAACAATGTGGGCTTTTTTCCAGATAGTTGGAAAAACCCCGCTGCATAATGATAATTGAAACAGTAAATATACGGGATAGCACAGAACATCAGCGCAACGACGAAGAAACACCGGCGGAACACCATCACAGCCAGCCCCCTTGCTCACGTCAAGAGTTTGAAGCATGATTTTAAGTTTGTCTGGTGAGACGCTCGTAGTAGCTATCACATCTGTGACGGTGTCCCGCTCAACGCTATCTATTAGATCTACATCATTCGACGAGCCATTAGAAAACATTTTTTGGAAAAAGTCGTTAAAGCCATTGCAAATGTCGGAACCATCCACGAGTGTATCTCCTAAGTAAGTGAACTGCTTCGGATACTGAGAGCCGCCTCTTCTGGATTTAACAAACGACCAAAAAGCTTTCGGGTTGATCCTAATATTGTTTTCAGTGGCTTTTAAGTAACTATTATAGCATTCTCGTTGTACTGTGCGTTCACGGCTGCGTAGCATAACAAATGTGTCGTAATCACGTGGGTTCCCATAGCGTTTCCATTTTTTATGAATTTTACTTACCCTTTTCGCGTATGATTTTAATTAAAGCTATATTATACCAGGGAGGATATTTGCTTTTGAGACCATTTACTTTTATCGAAGGGATGTAATTGTCAAAACATTCGTATATTATTTTGTAAAACTTTTCCAAGGCCTCATCAATCGCTGCATTACTAAACAGCTTAGTTTTTGAGATCGTTTTTTTAAACGCAGTTTTTTTTTATTAATTAACTAACATTGCACTATTAAGGTTTCTTGCTAAAAGTAAATAATTACTATCCTAGCTAGTTCCTCTTCCATCATCATCATCATTTCAGCCACAGGACGTCCACTGCTGAACATAGGCCTCCCCCAATGACTTCCCCATCGCATCGCGTTCCTCTTCCATAAATGCTACAATTACATTTTATACTCGTAGATGGAACCATACACGTTTGTGGTCCCCATTAGAACCACATAAAATGCCAGTGTATAGCTTATACTTATTTTCTACCATTTAATATCAAAATTACGTCCACGTTACCGCACGCATTTACGTCACAGTGTTCTACCGATTATTTTTGCGTTATCGTAATAGATTTTTCTGTTTTATTGGCAGTCTGTCAGACCTATATCAGTGTTGAGAGGTGCCTTTTGTAACAGAATATAATAATGATATTAGGTCGATTGGGAAATATAAGGAAAATACACGTCAAATATTGCGTAATTCGTTTTGGTTGTAAAAATAAGATTTTGCTGGTTGGGTTGGTGGCCAAGACCTACCTACAGTAGGTAGATAGGTACTAGAATGGCAGTTAAAACAATGAAAAGTGGGATTTGGCTACTTCACTGCTGGATTACATTTGATTGTGAAATGCTTTAAATTCAAATTCTCAATATTTTTTTTGTCTTTAATCGCAGCAAAAAACAATAAAATTACAGTTTTACGTAAGTATTTGTGATCGAGTAGCAAGTTCCTCGTTTAGTCATCTTTTACGACAGGGTAAATCCATGGCAATGAAGAGACCTTTTCAACACTTGAACATCAGGTCTCCAACTAGATTGGCCAGCGTGGGACATGTAGGCCAAATTTTCCATTTGCCTCTGTTAAATTAGAAAGAGTCGTGTACCGACAAAAAACCTGAAGATACGAGTCATGCATTGAGTAATGATAGAGTTAGCCATTACTTATACAGCTTTAGGACAATTTTATGCTCGTATTTATGTTATGTTAAAATACACAAAAACGTTTGTCTCTCCCGGGCCTCAAACCCGCGAATCACGGTCAAAACACTAATGGTCCGTTTCATCCCGATAAAATCCGCATTTAACGTGCGTGTAAAATTTCGCTGCAATCAAACAAATGGAAACAGACATTATTGAGCGGTCGCAACGTAATTACCATATCGATAAAATTTATCGTACGTTGTATGACAATGAGCGGGATTAACGAATCGGCGTTCCGGGGTGACAGGGCTGGTCAAACTTAGTTCGACCTTTTCTTGAAAAGAATAAGGCATTATTTTATCCACAACAAGGAGCTCTTGCTCTACATCTCACCCATAGAGATATAAAGAGATGCCAACTAATGCGCTGAGTTCGAAACTCAGTGTCACATTAGAAATTGACACAAACAAAGTAATCAGAATAGTGCTCATTAGCCACTGCGGTATCAGAACTCAACGTTCGAATAATCTTTAGTAATACGCAAACAATGTAAACTGTTTAGGTACATTATGACGTCTGCAGCAATGTGTTCTGTTTTTGGGCATATTGCTGCGACACCGGCCCCGCCGTCATATCTCCCTTTAGTTTCTGTGATCTGTGATCTCACCTGATGGAGATTGATGAACAAGTCGGAGTTAGAAGCAAGCTTCACCTGGAATCCTCAACCACAGGCGAACTGGCTATCTTTACCTACTGTCCATGCTCCATTATTTTATGAGTCACACTTTCTTACCGCTTGGCATTATCATAAAGTGCTTTTTTGCAAAAAAATATTATGGTCCAAAGATCGTGACGTCACTTCACGTGACGCCCAAAACTACACATCGTTCCACGACACACATCATCATCATTATCATCATCTCAGCCATAGGACGTCCACTGCTGAACATAGGCCTCCCCCAATGCCTTCCATGTTGCCCGGTTGGTAGCGGCCTGCGTCCAGCGACTTCCTGCTACCTTTATGATGTCGTCGGTCCACCTTGTGGGTGAACGTCTCACGCTGCGTTTTCCGGTGTGCCGCGACACACACGACACAGGTCATTATGATTTTTATCCAGTCGCATTTTATAAACTTGTACCTATCATGGTTACTTTTCGAAGATTGTGAAGGAATTAAGTACAATATTTTAGTCATGGTAAATGCTGCAGAAGTTAAAAGTTTTTCCTGGCAAGTATCACGTAATTATTATTTTTTGCAATAAACAGTGTAAAATTGCGATAATAATGGGTTGAATTGAGTACGTGTTTCTCTGTAAAATATGAAATTAATAAATCCAATGAAGCACATACCTATTAACGTATTTACACTAAAAATACGCCTGAAATGTTTTTAAAAAATAGTTCACAAGGTATTGAATTTACCAGAAAATTTTTCCGGCCAATTTTCATCAAAACATCAGACACCGAAAACCTGAAAATTCTATACGTTTAAAAGTAAAAAATACCTTTATCTCGCCGAATATTGATGACAGCCGACACATTTCGGTTTTTCGGTTCCATGTATCAACCCTGCCCCGACAAATTGCGTCGTGTACAGTCGCCCATCCGTAATTGATGTGGCATGAACTTCAGCCGAATACTGTATTGAATTTCGTTGGAACGGTGATTTCCTGGTTCCGAGTAATGCTGACGTTATTTTTGGAGAAGGAACAATTATTTTGGAAGAACGCTTCGATGATTATATATCTTATACAAAGTACGTTACTTTTTTTTAGTATGGGACAACCTGAATCTCACCTGATGGAAAGGGCCGATCAGGCTGAAGATGGAAGCGAGCTAAACCCGGAATCCTCAACCACGGAGGAACTGGATATCTTACCTCTAACTGCCGGAACACAACAATGCTGTTAACATTGTTGTTATGGCGACAGACCTAAGTAAGATGGTTTAAGTTATCACACATTAAAGGAACTGGCTATGTTATCACACAATAACGCTGTTAACATTGTTGTTATGACGAAGAACTTAGGTATATTAGTGGTATACGGACTCAAATGAAATCCTACTAACCCGGAAGGTCTGAGTCTGAAGAAACGGGTGGTTTTACCTCTAAACCACAGAGGTATCAAAAGTACTTCATTCCATGGAAAAACAGGCAAATAAAATACGTTTTAAGGTCCCGTTAACCCCTCGTGCTAAGCAAAAGCTTCGATAGGATCGCAACTCAGCGATTTGTTGTCATTGAAGTTTTATTACGTTGTCCCATTGAAAAACAGTTCTAAATCCGTGTTCACAAGAGCCATTTTGATAGAACGATTACTCGATAGGATCGCATCTCAGTGTTTTGTTGTGAATAAGGCTACAGTCCGATATCTTCACCTTTGGGCTATTGTCACTTAAGTTACTAATTACTTGTACTATTTTAAATCGCTAAATTTGATGTAACTGCCTCACACACAGCTACTTACCGCCATAAATGGCTCATCTGCCATAAAAAGCCCCTTAACCCATTCACCCCCATTAACATGGCTCACCTCATTCAATTGTTTCCGCTCACGTTTTTATTTAAATCGCAATGATTGACGCGAGCAATTAACCGATTGGTCGCCGTTGAATTCATTTTCGGCCATTTTGTCACTCAGCGAATGTGCGAATGATGTTTGCATTCGAGATCGTGACGAAGTCATGTAGAAATTGGCATGTTATATTTTTAACGCATTCTTTTCTAGTCTAGGTAGGATAATCCTAAAAACGTGATACCTGTCTTTTTGAGACACCATAATTATGTGTTGTCATGGTTGAAAGTGGTAATTTTTTTTAAGTAGGTGTTTTAATAACGGCATTACAAAAATATATTTTTTTTCCATTTAGTACGAGAACGAGAGTAGGCTAATAACACTATTTTTTTTTTCAGTCGGCCGTTTGTTGTAGTGGTGGACTACTATTCCGGAGGTAGCGGGTTCGATTCCCGCACAGTACAAACATTTGTGTGCATGAACATGTTTGTATTGGACTGGGTGTTTTCTATGTACCTATAATAAGTATGTATTTACAAAAAAAGTATTTAAGTATGTTTATTATATCCGTTGTCTAGTACCCATAGTACAAGCTTTGCTTAGTTTGGGACTAGATTAAGCGCAGTGTAAAATGTCCAAGGATATTTATTTATCGTACGCGTGGATTCCGTTTTACCCCCTTCATCTATCTTACGCGGTTTAGATTTTTTCATACAAATGTTTTTTCCCGCTAACTCCCGTTCCCATGGGAATTTTGCAATATCCTGTTGTAACTAAGCTTTAAGTTTATTAAGGTACCTGCATGCCAAATTTCAAGTGCTTACGTTTAGCCGTTTAGGCTGTGCGTTGATATGTCAGTCAGTCAGTTTCTCCTTTTATATATTTAAGATTTAAGATGTCTCTATTTGGGCACTATTTTTTGACATAAATGAAGTACCAAATTTCTGTGTCAATTACGCGGGGAGTAGAGACGCCTTTGTAATTGAAATTGAACTATATTAATGTCAACTAATAAGTGGTGTAGATTTAATTATCAATAAAACTTTCCATAATTGAAAGAGATTAAAGCAGCAATTGACGAACTGACAGTAAAATACAAAAGGTCCTTAATATTTCAGTAGAATAAATTAATTACAACGACGCTTCCAATAATCGAGCGCTCTCGATTGAAATTTATTTATTTATTTATTTATTTGAAAATAATAAAATAATAAGAAATAATGAACTCTTATTAATTTTATTTTAATTAGTAACTACAGATACAATATTCGTTAATGTTGAGCACTTTGTAAGTATCCAGATTCCAGTTTGAGATTTTTTCATATTTGCATGCATTAAATATTTGTAAATCCATTAGAAAGACTACTGTGACCTTTGAATATCTTTTAGGAAAGAGCAAAAGTAACTTTTTCGGTAAACGAAACATTTCGTAAAAATAAAATTTTCATTTCATACTTTTACAAGTGTCAATAAAAAAAATTCTTAAAAGCTGAGTTCCTGACTAAACAGTCTTACGTAAACTTCAAAACTTCAACAACTCCATACAAAAAACACCATTTAAGATTATAGTCACGGGTAAAATAAGGTGGTGCAATTCGGCCTTAAAGTTATCAAACCTAACTAAAATGTATTTGTCGTTCTTTAAATGGACATAAAAATGCTAGCGCTGAGAAATAAATATTTTGCAATTTCACAGTCAGATCGGTCAAATACTTAAAATATTAAGCCAGATCAAGACAGAACAAAGAAATAATTTCCAAGATTGCCTCCATTTTGTTCGCAAAGCATTCGGTAATCCCTTGGCTTTGAACAGCTTGTTTCTTGCGGTTTTAAAAATGCAACAGCAACTGGAGGAGCTAAGCTTTTATTCTTGGGTTTTTCCGCTAATTCACTTAATACGTTGCAGTTTGGGGTGACCACACGATTTGATAAGTCCTAAAAATTTCCGGGACAAATTCGTATAGTAAAAATGGATGGAAACATGTAAATGAAGGTGCTTATAAAAGTATCAATAATTAAGTAGATATTATAGTACAGATACGCTTTGTTAAATTTTCGACAAGTCATGAGTCTTTTCATAAACCACGTTGAAGTCAATCGCAGAGCTAATAGAGTCATCAATGTTAGAATATCCCTGATAGATTGAAATTGGGACTGCATTATTGCTTGCAAATTAAAATAAAAAAGTCATTAACTGGTGGAAGCAGATATGATGCCACCATATTTTGAACCTTAGTTAGATATGAAAATATTTTTCTCTATAGCAGTTAAAGGGTTAAATAAATACTACAACAAAATAAATCATTTTTCCCTTAAACGTGGCCACCCTACACAGCGGTGTTTCTCAGCCGTGCGAGAACCGTGACTAGATTTCAATGTTTTCTAAGCAAAAGCAAATATTTGTGCACGAGCTAACACTGTTAGTTGGAATTGATACGCAATTATTTGGAAATAGGTTTTTATTTTGAAGTTTTAAATCTTAGTTGCTTATTTTGGACTATAACAGTTAGGATTTTACATTTTAGAGGGGGGAACAACACTTTTTCAGGCATTTTACAATTACGTCTTTAAAATATGATAATTTATTATTTGTCCGGTGAGTATCTTACACACCAATATTTTTTGGTGTGTCTTAAAATCATAGGAGCACGTTACTATACTATACAGGGTGTATTTTTTTAATTTTCATACAAAATAAATTTTATAAAATCCGATTTGTATGAAAATTAAAATAATTAAAATGAAGATATCAATTTTCTGACTTCACCATACCATTTATATGACCATGTTAACATGGGCTAGTGTCGGCTCATATACCCATTTACCTAACACCCTGTATATCAAAACAGAAAACAAATAAAAATCAAAAAAATATTTATCCAATTTTGACCAGTATTCTGGCATTTATGAATAAAATATAAAAGATCTTTTTAGTAGGACCTAAATTAATTCTAACACAATATTTATATGTTTACATTAATTTCACCATTGTTTTGCGACAATAAAAGCTGGAGCTGAAAAGAAGTGGCACAAAAATTCAGGCACGAAAGAAGGAAAAATTAATAAGAAAACATTTAACAATAATATTGAGCAGATAATTTTATTTTTCATCATCAAATCGCTCATATTTTATCAATTTACCAAATCCCTCATAATATTTGCAACCATAATAGTCTTTACTCGAACTTAATATCGAAATTAGTCCACAGTTCGGAGCCATAGCCCTGGGGGCCCATACGTTTTCCATAATAAATCGATGGATAGTGTTCTGTATCTGGAATAGATGCCGGGGGACGATACCTCATCTGAGCACGAGGGGTTAAAATGAGGTAAAATATTCACATTGAAATTCTATTTTGGACTTCTTGGCGGGAAGTTAAAAGTTGTGTTTGGTAATTTTCTTTTATTTTCTAAACTTTACGCGTCGTGTTTTATTTTTCTTTTTATCTTGTTTTAGATTTAGGCGAATATAGGCCAAAGAAATAATAGTGTAACAACATTTCCAATTCTTTTAAGTCCGCATGTGGTCTTAGTATAAAGCGACATAATATTTTTTCTGAAACTCAAGGGAAGTGGAGAAATTCATATCACAATATTCGTGCCAGAAGGAGGGTTATTTGTACAGTGTGAGTCACGTTAAAGTGTACATATGAAAATAGATGAAACTAGACCTATTTTTATCGACAAAAAAGAGGTCAAAAATTTTTGGAGATTTTTTTTTAATTTTTTATAGAATTTTTTTTCTTCCAATTACTTATTGTAAAGAAAACGTAATAACTTTTAAACTAAACGGTATATCCTGATAAAATAAAAACAGTAATAATGCTAAATAACAGGCGATACTAAAAAAATACATAAAATACACAAAAAAGGCCAACAAATAATAAAAAATAATACTTTTTGAAAAAAATCTGCTTTTAAATTCGTGTTTTTTTGGTTATTTGATAAATTTCTCCAAAAAATGCCCCTATAACAGGTGGTTTTTATTACTTTGTATTATTCTCCATCGTATTATCTTTGTAAAACCAAAAATCGCATGTCTCTATCCCTATCACAACATTTGCTATGATCGTTTGAACAAAGGCCTGCCACAACATTATTCTCCGCCTGCAGGTAGAGAAAATTTTAATTTTAACTAAAATGCTTATTTTACTTCGAAATCTATTGTTTTTATTTGAAATCTAACTTGTCTTTATCAAAATAACAAATCTAGAGCCATTTTCAGTTTCGTTGTTAACGAAGCGTTGAATGGCGCGCCCGGAGAGGCTTAGTTCAAACGATCATTGCAAACGTTGTGATAGAGATAGAGACATGCGATTTTTGGTTTTACGAAGGTAATACGATAGAGAATAATAAAAAGTAATAAAAACCACCGGTTATAGGGGCATTTTTTGGAGAAATTTATCAAATAACCAAAAAAACACGAATTTAAAAGCAGATTTTTTTCAAAAACTATCATATTTTATTATTTGTTGGCATTTTCTGAGTATTTTATGTATTTTTTTAGTATCGTCTGTTATTTAGCATTATTACTGTTTTTATTTTATCAGTATATACCTCTTAGTTTAAAAGTTATTACGTTTTCTTTACAATAAGTAATTGGAAGAAAAAAAATTCTATAAAAAATTAAAAAAAAATCTCAAAAAATTTTTGACCTCTTTTTTGTCGATAAAAATAGGTCTAGTTTCATCTATTTTCATATGTACACTTTAACGTGACTCACACTGTATAGTGTATTAGTTTCCACTTTGTTTAGAACTTTAGAGTATCGCCAGCATCAAAATATGTATCGTCTGGAAATAATGATAATTCCTGCTTTTTTTCCTGAAAAGCCCTCTTCAGTCTGACATTAAAATTTACAGTTGAACGTAATGTAGGTATGCCATAAATGTTTCGTATAAAGTGAAATCTCAGGCTGTGTTTATACAGGGTGGCATTACAAAATTCCACCCTGTATATTTTTTAAATTTAAAATTGCATCTTTAGTTCTACATTTTGCCGAAACTAACCCTCCATCAATGAATGATTATATTTTCATTTATATTTCCTCGCATTTAGGTTCAAAAAAATTAAAAAATCGAACTTATCCGATTAAGGGTTAAGGACCTACATTGCACTTCGCCAACTGCAAAACTTACTTCCTCAACCGATGAATCTCACGTCTGATTTGACAGGTAATGGATAAACTGTAGTTTACTAGGTATGAGGTATTAATCCCACAGGTCGTATAGCTTTATTGAGGGAAACGTATAGTTCCTTAGAGGTTAGATCGAGAAATGTCTTGACTTGGAAGTTATGCGTCAGAAAAATAGTTTAAAAAGTATACTTAGGTAAGTGATAAAACTTTCTTGAGACTTTTTTTAAGGGACGCGCGCTAGTAGCTCGAAGGGCTTTTTCAGCTTCAAAGGGCAGAGTGGCGAGTACAGAAGGTACTCTAGCCGTTTGGCGATCGTCAGACCGACGTTCTCGATCGGGCCGTATCGAGCGCATAAGGCGCCCGATCAGTGGCGAACCCAACTAGAGGGTTGCCCACCGCGGGGTTGGACCAAAGTCCAGCCTACGGCGGGCTCACTCTAGTGGGCCCGATCGAGGGGACTACGGACGCGGCCTGAGGGCGCCACGGTAGGCTCGGATCTCGGCTCATTTATTTATTACTTTCTTAAGACCTACAGATGTAAGAGTGTAAAGTGACGTCTCTATAGTCTAGCTAGTGACTCTAGTGGTTACAAACTTAAACTATCTCAATTCGAAGGTCCTAGGTTCGATTTCCTAAGAGACACAAATTGAATAATCACCTCGTGTATGTAATTGTTTCTAAACTTGTATTGTGGGCTTGAACTTTTGGTTGTGTTCTCATTTAACAAACCACGTGATAGAAAATAATTACGACTTAAAAAAACATTCAACGTTTCCAATTGTAAATAAGCTTAATAGGGCTCTTAGAGAATTATTATCATAAATTAACTCGGAATCTTATCACAGAAATGGTTTCATTATACTATTATAATGTTTCACCACTTTACCCCGCGGCCGAAATCTAAATGAAGAAATATTTTTCCAATCTAAAAAATGCGGCATAATACTCAATTTTTGGACAGCAACTTTTATAAACTTCGTCCCATTCTTTATCAGAACTTCGTTTCAGAATTTTAGAGATTTTTCTCAAAGAAATACCCGAAAATTTCCCGTCGAAAGCCTTCACCTGCTCTAATTCGAACTAGAAATTCGTATGATGGGTGCTTTGTCACGAACGTTCAGCTATTTTGGTATTCGATTCAATTTCCAATACTCCAACACTGTTCCACGGTATTTCGCGTCTGACGAAATATTTTAAAATTTCGGTCCTCAAAGTAATTTTGATCGATTTGGGACTTATAACCGTTCATGCAACGAAGCTTAGAGCTCAAAGCCGTGGAAGAATTTCCCATGCATTTGCATATTATGCATAAATTGCTGAATTTTCCTAAGTGATTGTTAAGGTGTGAAATTGGAAACGAGGGTATTCGGTGGAAGACCAAAGACATCGACATAGTCCGAAAATGTAGGCAGTTAAAGTTGCACATAGGTTAGCTATTTTATCGCAGAAGTGATGAAAGGTGAAGCTAACAGGCTCTCGAGTTAGAAGATATAATCTTATCGATGCATCAATGTTTAGATGATAAGCCCATGCATTTGTCGTTTACAATCGATATACGATAAGATTCGTGGCGTACATCCAATACGTCTCGACAATAGACATCGATGAACTGAAGATCTCATAACAATAGAGCTAACAGTGTCTGATGTATAAAAAACGAGAGGTCGGATCATCTTTGGGGATTCTTGTACCCTCAAAGACTTTTACGTCCACCAGTGGACTACTGATTTGGATGTAGATAAAAGTAATTTATCTATTATCTGTAAGACTTCCAAGCGCTTCTACACGTTTCAGTAATATTTTTCCCTGCCACTGCTTCGGGACTGCAAAAACTCAGTCAGCATCATCACAAAACCTTGATGATTGGGGAATAAACACACTAGTCGTGAGGATTGCTTAGGGCGTCAAGTAGTCTTAATTCGGAACTGGTCACATCATAACCTTGCAAAACAATCGATACCACTCCACAACAATCTAAAAGCTATAGGCTGTAAGCTCCCTTGAAAACTTCCAGCCGTTCCAGTTTTATCGCCAAACTTTAAGCTCCTTTTACGAGGGACTCTTGATTATCGTAAAGATCGTTATAATGCAAGATTCGCTATTCATACAACCGTGAAACAATAAGCCTCCGTTTTGATTAAGTGTAGTTTCAAACTTCAGGGTGAGGTGGGACGTTGTTAATTGCTTTTTGTAAGATATTTCGGATGTTATGTTCGGAAGTTTAAAGCCTAGGTTTTGGAGTTTTCGAAGTATTTGTCTTGATAGGATTTAATTGATCTAAGTTTTAGTTTCGATTGTATTCGAGAATTGTTGATAATTTGCGTTAATAAGACGACTTAGCCCTGCCGATAGGTTTAACTTTATCCAGCTATAGAAATTTGTGAGCTAGAGTATTAAAAAAAGGTTAGAGTGTTTACATCCCATTGCAGCCTACAGTCACCATAGTTGGGTGGGAATCGCCAACGTACGATTACATAGTTATGTTACCATGAGTAGCAGGAAGGCGCTGGATGCAGGCAACCACCAACCGGCCATTGTGGAAATCATTGGGGGAGGCCTATGTTCAGCAGTGGACGTTCTATGACTGTAATGATGATGATGATAATTAATTACCAAAGATGCATTATCTACATGCTTAATATTTAGTTATACAAGCCATATTTTTTACTTTTTTCTTAAATACACAAACTAGGTTGTGAAATACTCTTTGATAAATAAATGGCTTAGTTAGGTACTTTTTAACACCCTTTAGCACATTATACGTACGCACGTAAAGTAAATCTGGCAAGGTACTTCAAACTTTTAAAGAAAAAGTTCGGCCATCAAAAACGTCTATAGCGCATGACCGTCTGAAGGGCAAGAGAGAATGGGTACTTTTTGTTATAATTAGTTACCTTAATTTGAAAACGTGGTGACGAGCAATATTTAAACTTTCACTTTTCTTAAGGATTTAGCCTTATTAAAAGAACGCATGAAAACGAAAAGAACTATGAACGCGCCGGCGATGGCGATCTGCACGCGTTGGTGTGGTTAATTAAAGCTTTAAGCATTTAGATAATAAGATAATACTGGTAACCTAATCAAAATGACCAACCAAAGTGACTGACATAGCCCGCAGAATCGCTAAAATCAAGTGGCAGTTCGCCCACTGCCGGGCACATAGCTCGCAGAGCTGATTGCTGCCGGGGCAGAAAAGTTCTCGAGTGGCGACCACGAGCCGAAAGACATAGTGTGGGCAGGCCCCCCACTAGGTGTACTGACGATCTGGTGAAGTTTGCGGGAGGTGCCTGGATGCGCGCGGCGCAGGATCGGCCTTTGTCCAGAAGTGGACGTCATTCGGCTGAAACGAACTCACTCATTAATTATTTTCTCTCAATATTTCCAAACACGTAAAACAATGTGACGTAATCACCTTAAGTTCGTAATTGAATAGTCATCCCACACTCTTTGAATCGTCAAACTTGTACGAAGTTAATTTGGAAGTCTTTCATAATCTCATTAATTAAATCTACTTAAAATAAACTCGTTAAGTTCCGAAAGGAGAGCGTGGAGTAGGTATCAACTGACTTATTGACATTAGCATACTTAAGAGTTTATTCTATTTAAAGAGATTTGCTACGAAAATACTTTGTTGGCGTTTAGAAATTAGCCTTTGTTGGAGGATATTCGTGAATGTCAGGAGCTTAGATGTTTCATTGAACCAGTTTATTAAGGGTTTTATTTGAAACTAGCTTTTGCCCACAGCTTCACCCGCGTGAAATTTATACACACAGTCACAGATAGTCATAAATCATAGCCTGTATTGTTATTCTGGGTTATAAACAATAATACTGTAAAGTTTAATCAAAATCGGTTCAGTGGTTTTTCCGTGAAAGAGTAACAAACATGTTGACATCCAGACATCCATACAAACTTTCGCATTTATAAAATATTAGTAAGATGATTAAACTTTACTCCATAATGTAGGTGTCGTTTTTTCGTTAGTTTGAGCTAAAAGACGTCCCCTGCTGGACTTAGGTCTCCCTCAAGGATTTCCACTATAATCGGTCCTGCGCATCCAGGTGCTTTCCGCGAAGGACAGGTCGTCGGTCCACCTAGTGGGAGGCCTGCCCACAAAACGTCTTCTAGTCCGTGGTCAAAATAATATCCGTTTCTAGAAGCTATGTGCCACACCCACTGCCACTTTTGATTGGCAATTCTGCGGGATAAAATAACGGCGCGCCGTACGTCAACATAGTTCAATAAAAATCGATCAAAGATAATACCCTCAAAATTAACTTCACAAAGGTTTACTCAAATGATTAGAATTCAATCCGGCGACTTGACCCGTAGACCAAGCTAAAAGTGGGCCAAGTCACTGGAAGACTCCTAGCCCAATTATAATTATGTATTAGTTGAGAATTTGGATTTATTAATTGAAAAACTCCCTCTTTTGTAGAAGTCGGTTAAAATTGTTATCCTTATTTGTCCATAATCGATTTTAATTAAATATTGTCACATTACGTTTACTATTTGCTACTTAATTTAAACGTTTGTTTAATTTACACCCATTTATTTAGGCAATCGTCAAAGCAAACGAATTGAAACATGCAAGTGTTGACTCAAGTCACCTTGGTTCATTTACCCGAATTTAGGGTAATTTCGCTCGCATTGGCCTCTAACGAGCTGGAGTGGGGGAATTACTAGCTACAGATGGGAGTTATTGACGAGGCGAAGGTGAATTTGGCAGTTTTAGACGTTTTTTCGACGAAATTTAGAACCTTTACAGTCGAAATTGCTTGTGAATTTACCTTTTTAGTTTTGAAAATTTATTACCCATTACGATATTTTAAATGGCGTAATCATAGTCAAATAAATTTGCAGACTTTAGTAAAGATAAACTAAATTAGTTTACCTTCAATTCTAATTAAATTGCACCCCTTCTCACCCCTTCCAGTTTACCTAACAGGTATAATTTCATTAAGTAAAATAAATAATCAAGATCTAAATTCAAACATAACTTCGCAAAATTTACTAAACCAAACGTTTATTTCTCTCAAATTGAGTTGAAACTTCAAAATAATCATACCAATCTATTAAATCTGCCCGCATCGCGACAATTTCAAATAGTTTCATTAATTTAAATACAAGTAAACCATCTTCAAAGGGAACTAGTTACTTTCTTTAACGAAATATCATGAAAGGGTTTATTTAAATAGGAAACTCGAGGTAAAGTTTCAATTATTTAAATTGAAGCATTAAAGGCCCTCGAACTTCAAAGTGTCGGTTTAAAACGAGTTAATAGGCAAGTTGTATTGTGTGGGAAACGTAGCGGTTATTAGATGTTGGAATAACGCTTTGAAATATTGAATTTCAGGAATCTGGTGTCTTTATCTTTATTAGTTATAAGAATAAGAAGGTTTGAGCTTTCCAGTAAATAATTGCAATTTAAAATCAACTTCGTTATGCTACTCGACAACGGACGACGGCACATCATGTTTACACTTTAAACAGTTGTCCTAAAGGCGAATTTGCAAATTTGCAACTGTAAATTTTGGTTTGTTGTTGTGACTCTACAGAAAAAGTATGTATGCTTTTTATAGAACTGCCTAATGTGTTGGCAAATAACATGGCAAACAGTAAATACACCTCAACTTTCCGATGACCAATAAATAACTTGATAAATATGTATGAATGTAAAGTTTGCATATAACATAATTTGGAAATAAGTGTTAATATATAACATTGCTTTTAATTTTGAAGGTGAATCAAGTGCAATCACAAAAAGTGACAAAAATGACGAATCTTTTTCTTTCAAGTAAGTTTTGTACCTAAAATATATATTTGTTAGCCTTAAAAGTTACACCACAAGACGGGTAATTTTATCCAGATTCCAAAAATGTGACTCGATAGTATGCAACGGTAATAATGATAAGCTATTTTAGGGAAAATGCGCATAGGTATTTTTATTCCCGCGGGAAGGGGGGGGGGGTCACGGGCACTTCACGCATTAGCGCCTTCCCGCCGCAGATCGCGTGAGGGGTTATGGAATTTAGACTATAGGAACATGACCCTTTCCAATTATTAAGTGGCAAATAGATAAATAAGGCTTACACTGCCCACGCTGGTCAGACGAATTGGGGAGGCTAATTTCCATCATGTTGTCATAGTCCATATTAAGGACGTAGCACATTTATCAACCCGCAAAGGGATCTTAACCGTATCAACTCGAGGCAGTCAGTATTCTTTGTATGAAACTTTATACTGCCACGCACACATATCGACACCGTAACGTAAGCTTCGCCTCGCGGTTGGCAGCGCGCGAAAGGCGATGACAGCTCGCAAAAGGCGATACGGTGTTGATCCATTTCCGAGTTGATAAGTGTGCTACGACCTTTAAGCTCGAAGTCTCTTACCTCCATTTCCGTAAACATAACCCACTCTTAAAATAGCTACACTAATTAATCAATGTAGCCTGATGTATGTAATAGGATATCAAGGCCTTCACCCCTAATACCGTTTTACTCCGCATTATTTTGTAGTTAATTTTATCAGAGCTATTTTATTATTGAGATGTTTAATTTTAATAAAATCGAGCCTTAATTTTAAGAGTATTTTTACAATGCTGTTTCAAATTGACAAGCCAACTCAGACGGGTTGAAACTCTTTCTCAAACTTTGAAATTTTATTGGCTGTGTAACTTCTAAAAGATGTAAAATTAAAACTTTTGAAACGTCTTATTTACTCGTACTTACTAAATAACTTACTTAATAACAAAAAGTATTAATTAAAAAACTCTCAACTTAAGTTGTTTATACATATTCATTGTAAATATGTTATTTATTATTTTATTTACTTAAAAGGATGGTTTCCAAAATATCCTGTTAAACCACTTTATTTATCAAATAAAACATTTTCATTTTCATTTTTCATTCATTTTCATTTTTTTCATTTTCATTTATAAAACTAGCTTCTGTCCGCGACTTCGTACGCGTGAAAATGTTTGAATAATATTTCCTGTTTTTGTAACATTTTTCATTACTACTCCGCTCCTATTGGCTGCAGGGTGTGATGTTAAATATACCCTAAAGCCTTCCTCGATAAATGGGCTAGCCAATAAAAAAAAACTTTTTCAAATAGGACCAGTAGTTCCTGAGATTAGCGCATTCAAGCAAACAAACTCTTGAACTTTACAATATTAGTATAGATAATCGCTGCGTTATTCGCGCAAACGAACCCAGCACTTTACCATCGGACAATTAGTGAAAGCTATTGAAAAAGATTTTCTGTTTGCCGTTCGCAAGTCGGCAGTCTTAACAATACGACAGCAAAGTTTATAAATAGAGAACATCTGGCCAGAGCGAAGTAGCTCTTTGGGTCTTGGCGGAAAATTTTAAAAGGATTTTGAAGAAGCTCGTTGCAGCTTTTATTTTGTTGTTATTGGTATATTGTGTTGTTGTGATGGTGTTATACAATCGTGTTACGGTTTTGTGAGCTATGAATTCGGATTTCGGATTTGAATTTTTATATGGGTGTATTCGGACAAATAAGGAAAATTCAGTTTGCTGTTTTTGACAAATCTTCTTGTGTATTGAACACATACGCCTTATTCGCAAACGATGCTTGCTTAAGTGAAGCAGCAAATCGAATGCACAGCGTCAAATAGAGCTCTGTGGTTGGTTCATGTGCTACCCTGTGCGTCCATGCGCACTGTGAGATCTCATAGTAATGTTTGTGAATACGGGCATTAATGACAGGTATGATTTGGGTCCTATATTAAACTAATATTATAATAAAGAGGAAAGATTATATTGTTTGTGTTGATTAGGCTCCGAATTGCTGGACTAAATAAATATTTCTGACTAGCGGCCGCCCGCGACTTCGTACGCGTGGATCCCGTTTTACCCCCTTCATCTATCTTACGCGGTTTAGATTTTTTCATACAAATGTTTTTTCCCGCTAACTCCCGTTCCCGTGGGAATTTTGCAATATCCTGTTGTAACTAAGCGAGTTTACTAAGGTACCTGCATACCAAATTTCGAACGTCTAACTTAAGCAGTTTAGATTTTTCATACAAAAGGATTTTCCCGCTAATTCCCGTGCCCGTGGGAATTCCTAAGTATCCTATAACCTGCCCAGGAGTACGAAGAATAATTGTACCAAGTTTCGTTAAAATCCGTCAAGTAGTTTTTGTTTCTATAAGGAACATACAGACAGACAGACAGACAGACAGACAGACAGACAGACAGACAAAAATTTTACTGATTGCATTTTTGGCATCAGTATCGATCACTAATCACCCCCTGATAGTTATTTTGAAAATATATTTCATGTACAGAATTGACCTCTCTACAGATTTATTATAAGTATAGATAGATAAACATTCGGTTCAAAGTTCGTCAGGTCAGCTAGCTCACAGATAAAATATTTTCCAGAAAGAACTATTACTTATAAAAAAACCTCTTAGTACCAAACAATTCAAACAACGAATCGATCTTTTTTATTAATGGAAAGTTTTTTCTTTCTTTCTTTCTTTTTTTGCATTTAAATTCTTGGATTGAAAGCTCTTAATGAATTAAAAAAGGAATCCTCACTGCAATTTTATTCTTGTAGTTTCTGTCTGAGTAAGAACGTTCCCGCTAGCGTTTTAAAGGCATAAGAACTTAGCTCTTTATTGCTTGAAAAACGCTTTTGTTAAATAAAACGTAGAGCTTCATCATCATCGTCATTTTAGCCACAGGGTGTCCACTGCTGAACATATGCCTCCCCTAATGATTTCCACATCGCTAAACGTAAAGTTTAATGGTATTATTGGTAAAAAAAAATATCACGCGTCACGCAATCAATATGAATTAACAGCACAAATTATGAATTTTCGTGAATCTAACAAAATACTCGTAAATTACTCGTAAAGTTATTTATACTTACTTTATTTCTATATTCCTCTTCTTCAACCAATCAAATGACAAATAGTTACATTATACCTACTAAAACTTTCTTCCAAGTTTTTTCCATCTCAATCTATCTATACTTACCGTAAAAAGCGTAGACAGTAAAAAAAAAAGTCAAAAAGTCAAAATTTCTTTATTTGTATAAATTTTATATAGTGCTTACAAATCGTCAAATATTTTGCTCTTGAGGAGCCTTTACATGTCTCATAATCTTTTTACCCTACAAGCGCTTCGAGACCCACATTTGGCAAGTGCTGAGAAGAAGCGCCGCAACAAACTCACTCGCACTCAGGAGCAGTTAACTGAATTTACCACGCATTCATGTATGGTGTATCTTGACGTGCAAACCTTAAAAGAAAGATTTACTTACGCCTTCTTATTATTTTGAATAAACCCCCTCTAGATAAACATGGCAGTCTGCTGTAATTCCAAAATCGCTTCCCTTAGCTTTTTTTACCTTTATTGACCGTGAAACGACGTCGAAATTAAAACAGTCACGATTGTTACTAGGCTCCGGTCTTTGAAGATCCATTAGGGCTCCGTTCCACAAGTGTCACCTTGGAAAGTCACATAATGACAGGTGGGCACTAGAAGATTCGTTCACCTCGCGTTGAAGTCCTGAAGGCTAGGAGACAGACATTACTGAATTTTCGTATAGCTTAGAAGACAATTCATTTTTTGTTTACAATAGCGTCTATAAAGGACTCTACACACCAAGCCCGACAGCCCGGCGCCGCGGCGGCTTGGTGACTCGGCTTTATTTCAAAAGAATCATGTCGACGACTTGTACTTTCTATGACTTTTGACGACACACGCGGGTCGACGATTTTTATGTGTAGACTGCATTACAATGATTAAGATTAAATGTTTATTTTGATGTGCTGTCCTGCCTTTTGATGCACTTAAACGTAAAAATAGCTTTGTCTATCGATTTGGGTGTTATGATTTTACGTCTAGGCCGTTCAAAGTAATTAATATTGGAACTACTTTAGCTTGAATAGAAGTAAAATGATTTTTTGAATCACGTCTCCGAGACTATACAACAAGCACTAAAATACTTTTCGCTGTAAAAATAGGTGCTAGAACTTTATAAGGGCATTAGTGAGATACAGTTTAGTAACGTTCACACCTTTCCATATACTGCCCTGTAAATGCCTTTCACTCTCACCTTTATGGACTGAATTATAGTGTTCAGAAAAGACAGCAGCAGACAGCGTTTCAGTCACTAACTGTTCGCATTATAAAAGAGTTAACTGTAAACTCTTTTAACGGGAAACTCCCACCTCTCGTTCACACCCTGCAACTCCTGTGTAGCCAGGATCTACAGCTCAACCGCCATGAAAACCCAACCAGTGAAGGTCAAGTTTGTCCCGGGGGAAAGCTAAACTGTCATTGCACCCGCAACGAAATTAATCAGAAGAACATACGAGTTCGAAGTTAAGGTTAGACTTCCCTCCGATGCAATAAACGCTTAATATTGTTAATTCTGGTGCTATATCTATCGCTGAAACATAAATATTTTGCAAAGCCATAGAAGTACATTTTCATTCCGATGGCGTCCTAAAAATCGATGGGCGACAGTCCATATCTGGTTCGCACGTGAACTCCCATCGCGTCGGGTTTCGTCAAAATATAACGGTGTAGGGTGACCATGGATATGACACGTTATAGGACACGTCTTCAAAAAACAATAATAAAAAACTACATTATCATCAACCAGTATAAATTAATTATAAGTGAGCAGTCAGCCCCGATAGATGAAGTAGGACAATTAAAATAGAGAAACACGGGTCGAACATTTTTTTATTATGCAGCTTGACGTTTCGGCTATCACTTCAGCTGTGCTCACAAGCAGAAAGTTTAAAGTCTTAATTTACATGAGAGTTTTATCTTCAAAACTTATACTGTATATTTGCAACCATGGGGCTTCGCTTAAAGTTATCGGTTTATCTAATAGTAGGTAGTTCTGCCCACGCTATATCTTGCTTGATAAATCAGACAGGCAGAGATAAAAACCTAGCCCAGATATTCATTTATTGGATAGTCTGGGAATCGAAGCCAGATCCTTTTAAGATCATCTTAAGAAACAGATATAAAATATCTACTCATAGATATCCTGAATTTTGCCATCGTGTGGCCACACTCTCTATCCGGTTAGATTTGGTTCGCGTGCAAAACTAGTTTTGACATTTTTTGCCAGATACGAGGAACTGTCGTATTAGAACATTTTTGCAGCTGATCCTATCCAAAAATACGGCTTCGGTCGTTATTTTTTATTTATTTTACCAATCACGATGGATTTCCTGTAAAAATATACGACATGTCATCATTTTAGATGCAACCGTATATTTTAATAAAAATATCTGCTGTAACAGAATATTTTAAATGCTCTATTTTCGTAAAATGTTAGCCCCTAAATAATAAAAGTTACACGAATTATTGATTTATCGTAGCTTTTAACTAGTGTTCAACAAATCACACAATTTCACTACTAAGATACTTACTTAAGTAGGTATCTACATATTTCTTACCATCATCATTTCAGCGTTAGGACGTTTACTGAACATAGGCCTCCCCCAATCATTTCCATATTGACCAGTTGGTACGGTCTGCATCCAGCGCCTTCCTGCTACCTTTATGAGGTCGTCAGTTCTGTTACGTATCCCCGATGCCGATTGTTACTGTCACTCTGAATCAATGTAGATTCTAAAACGCTTGAATCCCCTCTTTTAACCACAAACAGCGCCATCTATTAACAATTTTCTTACCCCAAAAATTCTTATTAGCCTGCTTACAAAATTAAAATTAAGCACATCCTTTGTTGCTTTCCATTATAGTTTTAACGCGTGAGATTCGGTTTCAGCGCGCACCCTGTATATGTTAACGGTCCTATTAGTACGTAATAAACCGAAACAACCGCCCATGTAACCGCTGTACATATAATAACATTACCTAATATTGCCCTAAACCTATATAAGCACATAATATAGCACACAAACCATAATGGAGCGAGTTTGTGTTCAAATAAAGGAACTAATTTCGAATTTAAGGGAAACCTGTGCGAAGTAAATGGGTACTAAAAATAAATCTCTGAACTATTTTTTAACTGTCAAAAAAGTTATTGATTATTAGGGCAATTACAAGGATTGTAAACGACTATTAGGAATGTCCTGTACATTGCACCAAAAGTTGATCCTTATGGTTAGCTTTTAAGTTCTACCAAAGACTGACAAAGGTGACCAATCCCTAATTTTTAAGTGACCCCTATGAAAACATATTTCCTGTTATGTGTTACCATAGGGGTCACTTAAAAATTAGGGATTGATGGTGAAAACGGGCATGAGTTTATTGCGCCACTTCTCAGCATCAGCCCGAATTGGTGGTAGGGCAAGATATATTTAGAACGTATACATATAAACGCCCTGGGAGTCCCTGGAAAGGGCCTATGTACTGAATGAAGAAAATGCTGAGATGTGGCGGAAGAAACTCAGTAACCTTTGTCAATTTCGAATTTCGATCGAGCCAATCAAAACAACCAACTGCTACATCATAAGTCATATTAAAAAGTTAAATATTCAGTACGTACCACGACTTTGGTCTCGACCGGCTAATATTTCAATGCAAACTAGCCAGTTCTCGATTCGGCCATTTTTCTACATTACCCGTAACAGGAACGATCACTAAGGATAGGTTGTACAGTCTGGGTCGGAAATAATCTATTTGTACACTCTTCTGTCGATCTTTGCGAGAAATACTGTGGTAAAACTATGTCGATGCTGTTTTATATTTGTTTGATTACTAAAGCTGGGTTGCACCATCTTACTTTAACTATAACAAACGTTAAAAATCTGTCAAACTTTATACAATAAAAATCGGATAAGTATACTTACCAACTCACAGTTCAAGTTAGGTGGTGTAACTTGGCCTAAAACATGTGTAACTTCTTGAAAACAAGCAAGTTGTCGTCTGTTCTTGAAAGAAAAGAATATTTATTTGTTTTGTATTATGACTTTCATATAAATACATATGTCTCTATTGTAATTAATAATAATTGAAAATAAATAGCTAAAGTTACTTACTAGTTTTTAAAGGCAGGTACTTAACACCTAAGTAAATCAGAAGATACTTCATTACAAAAAAAAATTACTGTCTAAACTCCTCAATGTTTTCAGTCGACAAAAAGTCAGATATGTAATCATTTTTGTCGTGTCAACGAGCATATTTTTTCGTGTAACAAGTAGAGACGCGTGCAAAGTTACTAGCACCACATTTTTCCTTCCGACTGTACTTTCTCTAATGCAATGTGTCGTCTAAAAGCAATTTGCTTCGCTGTATGTGGTCTTTCTTTCATTACTTCCACATCCAAGAGTTGAACCTTAACAGCTGGAAATAAAGTTCAAAGTAAACTGCTAACTTGACCGTCTCAGTTTTAGATAGTTTGAAAAGGGTCGGCTATGTTTTTAAAGTGAATTATTTTAAAGAGGTCCTATAATAGTGGCGGATGTTTCTGGAAGGTCTTGCTAGATTAAGCTACTTGGGTTAAAAGGTTAGGTTTAATTTGTCCCTTGTTAGCACGAATATTTTAGCATCTTGTTACCTTTGTACTTCTATGTTAATTTTTGCACCCTTACTCTTAAGCAATTTTTTCCCATATAAGAATAAGTTGAGGCTTGAACTGAAGCTTATTCTCGTATGTTATGACTGAGTGATATTTTGTAGATTATAATTTAGTATTTTATAAAAAAGAATTATACAGTTTTGCCTACTCTTTTCTGTTAGGCCCAAAGATCAATTGGTAGAGAATGCCTTATGACATTAAGTTCGCCTTTTGTGTTTCTATTTTTTGTAGATAATAAAGTTTTTAATAGTAGTAATAATATAATGTTTTCATAAAGTACAGAATAAATGAAGGGTGCCTTTGCACTAAAAATAGGAATTTCCTCTAACAATTAAAAAAAATATTTTAAACTCTCTTTTTTATTTCAAGTTCAATTTCAGTACCTACTTCTTATTAAGACCGAATACTTTTTAAATTAGAACCTATCCATCATTTCCTTTTACCTATTAATTTTTTTTTCATTAATAGCCCATCTCTCTCACACATGCCATCATTATAGAACGTGTGCAAGAGACACATGTACCTAGTTAAATGGAAATCATCCTGAGGAGGTTTCTCGGCTATCATTAGGGCCATCTGGGGTTAACAACGCTTCATTGAACCACGTCCGGCCTAATATGGCGGCTCATAATGTATTACATATTACATCAGTACTGATTACGGCTGAAAATTATATTTTTCATGCGTAACTTTACAAGGGTGTTACAAAATCGTAACAAAGGTAATTGAAAATTAATAATCAAGTGTAAAATTCGGAAAATAGCTAAAAAGTCATTAAAGCACTGAAATGATTCCAATGTAATAAATACTTGACTGTAGTTACTAAGCCATGCTTAATGCTTTAAAAATACGACTAAATGATACACCTCTATATTTATTCTTAGCTAATAACTGGTCAAAATATCGTTATTAATTTTAGGCATAAAAAATCGAAACTTTCCTAAAGTGGACAAGAGCTTTTCCAAATGTGAAAGACTCTAACCTTTAACTGACTGATCTCAGGAAATAATCCTGAGACTGTATCTCAGATTCCACTATCTTAACCCTTTAACTGGTATAGAGAAAAATATTTTTCATTAGTTGATACCTTATGTTTTCTCAATAAGGTTCAAAATATGGTGGCAACAATTCTACCACTACCAGGTAAAAGTTTAAGACATGGCCTGAGACAACAACCTCCATCATAATCGTACTGAGACGTTCTAATTCCGTTATAAGTTCGTTAACACAATCACAATCGCACTGATTGCGGTGTACTGCGCTTTGATCAATTTGTGGCAGCTGCTAGCTGTATTGGTCAGCTTTGCTGCTAATCTTGTATCTATTAATTTGCTCGTGATATGAGGCAAATTGGTAGAGACAAATTAAATCTAATATTTATCTCATTTTAAGTAAACTATACCACATAAATGTATTGTTCTTCTGAGAATAAGGCATTTAAACCTAAATAATTTGAATTCACACATTGTTAAAGTAAATACTAAAGTATATTTTTTATAGGAACGTCCGAAGATCGTTAAAAATAGCACACATTGGCTCATGTTACCACCCTAAGACAATCTCACACTCTTTACCTACATACAGTCGAACATAGAAGCTCCTCCTTTTTTAAGTCGATTAAAGCGTAGGTTTTTACAATACTATGTAACCTCTACTCTATTAAGATAATTATGGTTTTTACCATATTTTAATACTAAGTATGTATTACATTTGAGTACATGATTACTTTGCCATGTCTCTAAATCAGCGGTTCCCGAAAGGTGGTCCGCGGAACCCTGGGGTTCCGTGGAAAGGCCGCAAGGGTTCCGTAAAAAATATTATCCCACGTTTCGTGACCGACGTTGTTCACTCGCACCGACTTGTTTACGCACAAGGGAGGGGCAGGGCGTGCGGGCGGAGTAGTACGGGGGTTCCGCTAGGAAAAGTATAATCAATTAGGGTTCCTTGGCAAATAAAAATGGGAAACCCTGCTCTAAATTATGTGCAAAACAGTAGATAAATTCGATTTTATACGACTAATAGTGAATATCATATCACTGTCTAGAAGTCCGAACTTGTCTTCAAGTTTGAAGTTTCCAAAAATGATAAAGTAGTAAAAATTCGTAGTCCAGAGTGCCAACTATCAGTTTTAATTAGTACAAACCTCAGATCATATTTCTATGATCTGAGGTACAAACAGTGAAATAACTTAGTTCACTCTCTCTAGCGGCACCGCCGATAGCTATAATGTGCACTGCTCCTTAACACAATGTACGAAGGAATAACAGGCTCAGTCCACATTCGCTTTACAACACAAGATAATTTATCCTTCATAGTAGATAATTTTCGTAATCTAGTAAATGAAAAAGAATATTCTAATTCATAAAACTATCTTAAGAACACTCAAAGATAATCCCATTCTAAGAATCATACATTTATTTTTGTGAAGGATATTAGTAATTTATATTGTCCAAACTTCGTGATGTACTGTGGGCAGGCCTCCCACCTAGGTAAACCGACGATTTGGTGAAGGTTGCGGGAAGTACCTGGATATGGGCAGCACCGGACCGGTCATCGTGGAAATCCTTGGGGGAGGCATTTGTCCAGCAGTGGACGTCATTTAGCTTAAACGAACAAACGATTTCCCAAAATTAAATAATTGTGTTAGAGTGTATGGGAGAGTGGGTTCACTATAAATAGTCATCAGTTGATGCGACTGGCTCTGTAGAGTAGGGTACTTTCTTAGGTTCATTTATTTTTGTACTAACAAAATACTAGAGCTTTCTATTCTAATCTATGTTTTTCTTTAAAACTACCGTGACCTCCTGTGGTTCATTAGGGCCTACTGAACATAACTCTGTTCTAAAGTGTGCACAGCGCAGTATATTAAGTTAACGGCCAGCAGGAATTATGGTGGGTCAAACTTGGAGACTGCGGCTTAATAGGCGGCTTTATTGTGCCAAAATGTTTAATCTTTATCATCTACTTTTAATATTCTTGATATAAGACCGGGGTTCGGCAAAAAATATACAGCGGTTAGGGTTACAATACAAGCAGACCATGATTAACAAGTGGAAAGCATTGGGGGAGGTCTATGTTCAGCAGTGGACGTCCTATGGCTGAAATGATGATGATGATGATGTGCCCATGATTGACCAAATTCAATTCGTTAATAAATTATGTAGACCTTTTAACTTCTCTAGTTAAGCTAAATATTATGCTTGTTCCTTGAATCTCGAATCGGCGAGACCGATACCGACACCGTTAGGCCATTGTCGCCATATTGTGAATTATGCAAATATGCATTCTGTTAATAAATTAAATAGCAATAAAACATTAAAATCAATAACGAACTTAATCCCATTACAATACTATTTTTTATAACATCATAGGTAATTACTCAAAAACAAATCAACAAAAACTCACTTTAAAAAAATGTAAACCGTAAAAATTTCACGCTGATAAAAGGACGAAACTCTATAAAACACAAATAGATACTAAAAGCTGAAGCTAATACGAACAGAGTTCCTAAATCTAAAGTTTAAACCTAAAGGTTATCAGTTAATCTTTATCTACTGCACTGTTTTAACTTTGTCGGAGAAAAACTGTTACAGAAACAGTAACAAAAGTGATAAGATCTGAAGCAATAAAGAAAACTGAAGGAACATTGATCGTGGAGAAGAGAAATAAAGTAAAATAACAAAGTGTATTTTAAAGAAATTTCGCCAAATTCTATTACAATTAATAATGCGATTTACGGTAAATGGTCAGTCAGATGTCGTGAAAGGCAACTAAGGGGTAAATATGCGAACATCAAGCCTCGCTAACCATCAGCAGGCTCTGGCTAGCGTGGGAAGTGTAGGCCAAATTTTCCATTTCATCATCATCATCATCATTCCAGCCACAGGACGTCCACTGTTGAACATAGGCCTCTCTCAATGATTTCCAGAATGACTGGTTGGTAGCCGCCTGCATCTATCACATTCCATTCCAAATTTTCCATTTGCCTCTGGTAAATTGCAGAGGGTCGTGCTCCATCAGTGGACATTAAGTGACCTTATGACGATGATGAAGCTACTGAGGCGAGTAGAAGTTACCAATATCATCGTTTGCTCGCGAGCGAAGATTGCTCGCGTTCGCCTACGTTCGCCGATCAATGTTCCGTCATTTACAGAAAAGTTAATTCTAAAATAACACAAAAATAGTTTTTATTTTCCTTTAAATCTTCATAATATTGGCAAAGATGTATACATGGTAAGTCAAAAGGCTATCAAATAAGCATTTAACTCGAACTTGAAGCCCAAATGTGAGGTCGGGCGTAAATCTAACAGGTCCGCACTTAACATAAAATATAGCTATTTAGTATCGACTAAAAAATTCTTTGTGCAGGTAAAGGGGTATTTAGTTGCTTGTTTTAGAAACAGACATTTAAGGTAGATATTGATGGCTATTAAAAAAAAATCATATTGTGTCCGCAACGGTTCTAAAAGTCCGATTTTCGAGCAAGAGGTCTGAGGTTCGGTTCCTATGGGGAAAACAATATCTTAAAATTTAAAAAAAAATTACTTAGGTATAATTCTAGTTACATACTGAATTTCCGAATTGAAACTTATTTGAACACTAGAACACTAGCTTTCCGCCCGCGGCTTCGCCAGCGTGGAATTTTGTCTGTCACAGAAAAACAATATTGCGCGCGTATTTGCTCACCGTTTAGACCTACCCTGGACTACGACAAACATTTTAATCAATCAGACTAACGAACATCAATTCATTTTTATTTATATATATAGATAGATGAAACTTCAAACTTGGTAAAAGTCGCATCCACTAAAACGTATTTCAGGCCGCCTTTGGCTCGATGGACTGACGAATCCAAGAAAATAGTTGACATGATAGAGCTGGTCAACAGAACTAGTGATCACGCTACAGCAATGGAGTGCAATTGATACCTACTTAAATATTAACAGACTGAATTATACAGGCGAAGTCGGGGTAGGTAACTAGCTGTTACCTATATTATTTAACTCAAGTTAGGTAAAATAATATTATTACAAAGGGTTTGTTAAATGTTCTGCACGAGTAGGTAGGTACGACATTTAATATCATATTTCAACTTATCTTACGTTCATCTTTGTAAAATCTTAAAATACCGACTAATTGCAAATCTCAGTGTAAAAATGGAAACATTTTACTTTGTACGGGTACCTACATCTTTTAACATAGCTCAATGCTCATGTATTCATATTCTTTGAAGGAAAACTTCGTGAATTTATTATTATACCAGTTGGCTTTAAGTTCACAAATAAGCTAGTAGTGATGGGACCCAGTCGATAGTTACGACATATTCAAATTCAAATTCAAATTCAAATTTATTTATTTGGTAATAATATATATCGATGTGACAACTATAGAGCTGTATCACATTTGTCTGAAAAGAAACAATTCCTTTCATTGTTTTGGAAGGACGGTTGGAAAACGATATTATGTTTTTTATTACCTACATACTTGCTCAAAAGGTTGAAATAAATTTTGAAGATGAAGTAAAAACAATGAAAATGTTTGATGAAAAATCAGCAAATTGAATTATCGCATAACAATATATTTTTCTTATTGTGTAGGTATTAAACATTACTATTAAGAGTCACCAAGCAATATTACCACGCAAAACATCATGGTATCATTTATTTATCTGTTAAATTAAAGTTTATGTATATTTTAACTGGTATGCGATCCTTTTCCAGGTACATGATATAGCCAAGGTTAAATAATAAATTCGTACTTGTCGATAATAATATTTTCCCATCACTAGATTTAGACATGCAGTCATAAAAGTAACTTTCATACAAAGTTTCTGAACTTTACAATAAGTATCATATTTTAGAATTTCAAAATATTTCGTAGCATTATTATCAAGTTGTTGCTGTTGATAAATTGTAACATTTTGAAGACTATTCTATAAAAAAGCCCGTTTTTAGGGTTCCGTAGCCAAATGGCAAAAAACGGAACCCTTATAGATTCGTCATGTCTGTCTGTCCGTCCGTCTGTCCGTCCGTATGTCACAGCCATTTTTTTCCGAAACTATAAGAGCTATACTGTTGAAACTTGGTAAGTAGATATATTCTGTGAACCGCATTAAGATTTTGATGCAAAAATAAAATAATAATAATATATATTGGGGGCTCCCCATACTTAGAACTGAAACTCAAAAAAATTTTTTTTTTCATCAAACACATACGTGTGGTGTGTCTATAGATTATAGATAGGTCTTTGAAAATGATATCGAAGTTTCTAAAATACTTTTTTTCTAAACCGAACACTTTGCGTGACAGACGCTTCCAAAGTGGAAAAAAGTTGGTCCCCCCCCCCCCCCCCCTCTAACTTCTAAAATAAGAAAATGAAAAATCTAAAAAAACATATGATGTACATTACTATAAAAACTACCAACGAAAATTGTTTTGAACGAGATCTAGTAAGTAGTTTTTTTTAATACCTCGTAAATCGTAAACCGCTTATTACCGCGTAATCTTTCATACAAATAACTTAAATTTAAAAAAAATAATTTTAATTTCATAAATCAATGGTACGGAACCCTTTGTGCGTGAGTCCGACACGCACTTGGCCGGTTTTATTTATACAATGTGTCCGGGCATGTAGTGATTTTGAAGCTACTCTGTTGGCGACGTTTTTGATGGATTTTTTACTTTATATGTATTTATTTTTGGAATCTAAGAGAAGTTCTTTTAGTTTATCTACACACTTCCACTCAAACTGATACAAAGAATAATTGAACTGTTTAATTACGTCACAAGCATTCAACATTCGTCATGAAGTTCGTCATACCTCTCGCCTAAGCACTCCTTGATGCGCGAGTTCTTGACGTCTAATCATAATTGCATACACAAGTTCAGCAAATGAACACACCCGAAGTTGCTGCCAGTTGCACTACAATTATACTTGCACTAGCATTGTTGACGGGTTTGTCTGCAACTGTATTTATATTTAACCGTTTTCTAATACAGTCACTGAAGCCTCATCATCATCATCATCTCAGCTATAGGACGTCCACTGCTGAACACACATGTTCCTTCTCCCCCAATGCTTTCCATGTAACCCGGTTGGTAGCGGCCTGTGTCCAACGCCTTCCTGCTACCATTATGATGTCGTCGATCCATCTTGTGGGTGCTAACACGCTGCGTTTTCCGGTACACTGAAGCCTATGAATAGATAAATAAATACTCTCAAAAAGCTGACAATTAAAAGAATATAAAATTGAACATTTTGGGTGGTCCTAGGAGATCTCTTTCAGGCAACTAGATATGTCCCTAGGATCTCAGATAATGTTTCTAATTTTTTTGGAAGGGGTTTTTCTTGGTCAATGTCACCTTGATGACATGAAACTCGGACGAACCGTGGTAAATCAATTTTCTAATCCCAAAGTAGGCAAAACTTATTCTGTGATGAAAATCATCATCATCAGCGATTTGCACTTAATGCTTGGAGAAAGACTTCTCTTGCAGGTAACAACTGAGATCTTAAACTGGTCCCAGTGCACCTTAAAGCAGTCCACAGCTGGGCCCAGCTTAAAAGGCACCTAACATGACTAAACTGAAATCTTATCTGGGAAAACCTTGCATCTTTCAAAAAGTTTACATTTTTCTTGTCATTTCGCAACTGTCCACTGTAAATCTAACAAAGAAATTCAACACAAACTACAGACAAACCCATTCCGTTTGCACAGTCGACAACAATGACGTCACAGTTCCAAGTTTGCGAATCGCTAAGTGACTAACTCGCCTCCGAACAGATATAAGTTTATTCGGAATTTCAATGGCAGATTTAGATAGTGTTGCTCACCGATAGTCCACTATCGATAGACTATCGATATTAAAGGCAAATCAATACTAATGACAGTATCGCCATGTATCGCAGCATCAATAAATATTTTTTAGTTATTTTGACAGTTTTCACAGTACTTTTGGAGTGGAGGCCACGTACCGGCAAGCGCAGCGACAGACGATCACGTAACTGTAGCAGAAAGGCGCTGGATACAGGCAAATTTCCAAAGAATAAGAAGAAAGACAAATTTCCTTATTACCCACCGGTCAATAAGGAAATTTGAAAAAGGATTTCCACAATTATTCCAGCCGCTTCCAGATACTTCCCGCGACCTTCTCTAGATCGTAGCACCACCTAGTGGGACACTACTCGAGAACTTTTCTGCCTCCTATCCTATAATAATATATCCTGAATATTTTTGAAGTCAACTATCGATAGTAAAACCATCAATGGTTTCACAACACTAATTCAGATGCCTTGAGTTACCGCAGCGAGCGCATCTCGAGTCTCAAGTTGGCTGCGAGACTTTGAGACCAATTAGTTATTAGGACAAATGTCTTGAGACAGTAGGCCATTTGTAAATTGTAATGACAATCATAGCGATGAGGTATTAGTGTGAAGAGTGCAATTTAGAGAATAGTTATCACTGGTGTGAACAAATTAATGCCAAAAACTCTAATAAAATCTTTGATGAGAAGTGAGTGATATATCACACTTACTTACCTAATTTACAACCATATTTTTGCAGTTCTGAATCGATTTGCTATTTCAGTTTACTGATGATCTTTATCCTCAAATTCGTTAAGGGTTGGGGAGTATAGATAGGCCAAATCCGCCATTTGCTTAGAATATACTTTTAATTAGAGAGGAGGTACTCCTTAGCAATGATGATGATGATGATGACGGTGAAAGTTATAACTTTGTGCCTAAAGCAGCTCAAAAATAGACTAGAATAAAGTTTGTGAAGTCAGCTATTACAATCCTCTTAATATGAAAGAATAAGCAAAACTCCAAGTGCAATATTTGTAAAAATCCGTATTTTTTATGATGTTTAAGCCTCAAATCTATGCACCACATTCCCATTTTAACCCATTTTCCCCCGCTTTTAAGTCAAAACGAATGTAAACATAAATCACAAAGATTTAAGGCCATCCTTCCAACAATACCTCTCATAATTAGTGCGCTCATTACACACGTTTTTACTTTAAAAATGTAGCCGAAAGCCTACGAACAAGGCCATTCATTTCGAGAAAGTAGCTCTTTATACGAAGAATGAAAGGGGAATAGTCAAGCGGACCCGCAAATGCACCGAACTAGTGATGGGTAAGTTTCGGATTAAAGTATCGACAGTCGATAAAGTATTTATACGTTACGCTTTATAGTATTACTGCTTTGTATGAAAACACATGGGTAAAATGACTATATTGGATAATGTCGTAACGTACTAAGGTCTAAAGAAACGATGAAGAGAACCCACAGATTAAGAGTTTTGTTCATCCATGCGACTAACTACCTACATTAATATTATATGATTAAATTTAATCACAAAACCTTAAAAAATACCATCAAGTGTTAAAGCTATAATAGACTATAAATGTCTCTTAATTGTCTTTTAATCAATGGAATAAAAGCTTACCATTTACCAAGAAATGGTAATTCTGTTTGAGTTTCGTCAAACTTTTCTGTTTATCCGCCTCGTTTTACTTAATTGAGATTGATTCCGTCTCTTTCTTCTATCGTATAAACAGTAGCATGATAATTGGGTATGTCTTTTTAATAACATTTGGACTGCAATTTAACTGTACTACACTAGTTTTTGCCCCGCATTCGGCAGCGTGAATATCGGTCTGTCACAGAAAACTTATAGCGCACGTCCTCCTTTCAAAACTTGGCATATTATACAAGTACATAAACCTTACTCATAAGTCATTCTACCGTTGAATTAAACCATATAAAATCTTTTCAGAGGTTTTTGAGTTTGCATGCAGTGATTGTTTTTGTTATTCGTAAATCAAAACGAATAAAAGTTAAAATATCGACAAAGTCGATGAAGATTTTCCCATCCCTACACTGGAGTGCACTGCATTGAGTGCTTGCATTTCCACATCATTTTACTTAATTACGGGTGTTTACCTGAAAGTTTCAGTCCCGGGGTCAGTGGGTTTAGTTTCGATTGAGGGTATGATTGTATGGTTTTGCATTTCAGAGAGCTTCATAAATACAGTCATACTTATTTGAAGTTTTGAGCTTTAGGCTAAGTTCCACCACCTAACTTTGACGATAACCGGTGTTTTTTTAATGTAGTTTGACAGATTTTTGACGTTTGTCAAAGTTGAAGTAAGATGGTGCAACCCAGCGTTAGATTTGAACGTTGTTTCAATTACGCACCTTAATTCACAGCTTTCTAATAAAGACCCAGATAAGCTATTAGATACTTAGCTGTAAGATAGACTCTATCATTATTAATTTCACTAGACTATAATAAACTTACTTGTCTCTTCTTACTCAAGTAAAGGCAGATAAAATCACGGGCAACGAGCAACCTTTAAATTATTATAATTTAATTTTGTTGGTTGCTGTTTACCAATAACTTATTAGAATGGCTCAGTTTCTTGATCCGAAGTTAAAATAACTAATAGTAAAAATTTTACTAAAGTCTAATTAACCACCGTTCATTTGTCATTTTTGGCATTGGTTATTTTAACTACGGGTCAAAAAATTTGCATTAGTAACTGAAGCTCAAACTGGCGTTTAGGCGGTTATCACACTGCGCCGCGCTCCGCCGCGGAGCGCGTGATTTCATAAAAAATCACGCGCGCGGACGCGTTGTCAGTGTGTTTTCCATACAAACTGAGGTACTTGCATACAATTATTAAATCTGTCGCCCCGCGCTCCGCGACGGAGCGCGGCGCAGTGTGATAACCGCCGTAGTCTTTCAACTGTTATATTGAAATCTAAAATCAAGTGGGTTATCATAAATGGGCTGTTAGTTCTAATATCACTTGATGTAAGTCGTAAACCTTCTGGTGTCTCGTCTGCTGATAGCTCGGGCAGTATGATGACATTAACCTTCCATCAAACCGCGTAATATGGCTGTAACTACGGTGAAATAGGTACCATCTTAATGTACCATCAACTGAGTTAGGAACAACAAAAATTTTGACCATAATTTGGACCTAAAAGTTTTTTATGCATAACAAAGCAGGTATTTGACCGCAATCGCAGTGAGATGCAGTCTAGGTCTATCTATGTATATTAGGGTGGTCCTTATTCCTACGAAAAAAAATTTTTTTCTTATATTTTGCGGGGCACCACGTAATTTGAATATATACCATATGAAAGTCTTTCATTATTTTTTTTTTAATTTTTAATAGACATTTAGGGGTCGCTACCAAGGTTTGAATTTTAAGTAAAAACACAAAATCTATATTTGTTAGATTCATTTATTTTTAGCCAAAGGCAAATAAAAATATTACAAAATTATTGTTGTTGCTATGAACTAAGATATTATGTACAATGTACATTATTTGAATCAATTATTTTTAAGACATGAGTGTTTAATTGTTAGTATATCGACGAGTCGGTACCATGGTCGGTACAGAAGAGGGGTTGAGGGGAGAAGGGGACAAAAAGTGATTGTCTATTCTATCTATGCGATGTTCATTTGCACCTAAAATGTGATATAAACACTTAAATAAAACATTTATGAAACCATGATTTAAGATCTTCAAAGCTTTTGTAAATATTTTGACAGCTGGTAGCGACCTCTAAATGTTAACCAAAAAAAAAAACAAAAAAAGCTAATTTCATATTTAGAGGTATATAATCGAATGAGAAAGTGCCCCGGGGAGAATTCAAAAGTCGAAAAATAAGGACCACCCTAATGTATATTCACTCTCGCCTTAAAAAGGCCCGGATTATAAAATGTTCGGGAAAGACAGTAGCAGGCAGCGAATTCCAGTCCCTAGCTGTTCGTATTATAAAAGAGTTATCGAAACGTTTAGTGCGATTAATTACTTTACTAAAATTTTAAAAGGAAGCCTTAGGGAGCTTTATACAAATGTCTCCTTATCTTTTGGAACGTATCAGCAGTCAGAAACAAACACCCTACACTGCATCTCACTTAACATCAGGTGTGATTGAGGTCAAATACCTGGCAGCGTGCACTCACAAGGTGGACCGACGACCTCACAAAGGTAGCAGAAAGGCGTTAGATGCAAGCCGCTACCAACCAGTCATTATGGAAATTATTCATGAAGGACTATGTTCAGCAGTGGACGTCATATGGCTGAAAATATGATGATGATGAAAATGAACTTCTTTTGCTGCATAAAAAGGCAAATGCTGAGAAGAAACGCCGGAACAAACAAGTCAATAGTTGCCAGTTAAATTGAACTTGAAAACAAAATAAAGAATGACCAGTTCAGTTTGAAGTTTGATCAAAGCGTCTCTAACTTCTTATCAAATGACAGTATTTTCACTAAACATTAATTTAACAATTTAACTTTAAACTAACTGTTCAGGTAGGCTCCTGTTGTCAAAAGTGGGTCATCAAAATAGACAGCAACTCGTCCAGGGTTGTCAATCTGTGGGGAATCCCCAAACTGCGGGGAATCCCCAAACTGCGGGGAATGCGAAACCCTCGTGAAAGCTAGACATGCTCATTGCTCTTATGTAGTACGAGTTGGATTCACCACTATAGTCGAGCGGCGGCGGGGATTGAACCCACGTTTCTCGGATCACGAGTTGGCCAGTCCTACATCTTCGCTGTTTGGCTATCGTCGCTTTAAGCCGATTGGGGAATGTGTGGGAAGAGCTTTAATTTTAGGAAAATCCCCGCATTTTCCTAAGTCTGGTTTGCACCATCTTACTTTAACTTTAACAAACGTCAAAAATCTGTCAAACTCCATACTTTCAATATACACCGGTTATTGTTATACTTAGTTACGGTGAAAGTTAGATTATGCAGCTCAGCCTAAGTGTGAAGACAAATAGGTACATGAAATTTAACAGCAAACTGTTAGTCTTGATTGGTTTCAAATGGATTAGTATAGTATCCAAAGAGTTTAATTTTTCTATTTTCTGGGGAATTTCGAAAATGCGTTTGGAGATTTTAGCCTATTACAGTCGGCAACCCTGCTCGTAACCGTTCAAAGTTTGCCTGTGTAAACAGCCGGAGTGAATTAAATTAAATTTTAACAAATTCCTTTGCGCTAAACGAATTATGATTTTTTTGTGAGAATCGTTACGAACGCAGCGTTTTGGCAGGGGTAGAGAAAACAAACCTACTTTGTACAGACATCAATACATATATTTTTTTGTAAAATAGCTCCTATTAAGACTGAATAAGATACATAGTATTTAATTTAACAAGACCGACGACATCATAAAGGTAGCAGGAAAGCGCTGGACGCAGGCCGCTATCAACCGGGTAACATAGAAAGCATTGCGGGAGGCCTATGTTCAGCAGTGGACGTCCTATGGCTAAGATGATGATGATGAATTTAACAAGCCGCCGTCTGTACAGTAAATTAATTTTCTTAAATGTTACTAACAACACTATTAAACTTGCTAACGATGTTTTCAATATTATCTTAGCTATTTTTTTCCCTCTCATTTATTAATGAGAAACTCATACTCATAAAAACGTCTTAGCCTTTTGTCATATGGTTTCTAATTTGGATGAATGACTTTATTATAGATATGAGTACAAAAACACACCCACTGAAATTGATCGCCTTTCATAACAGAAATATCTCAATAATTTTCTTCTTACAATGCTCTTTCAAAAGAATATTGTGACACACAGCGAAGTAGGATGAGGAACAAATACATAATGATAATAACATTATCAGATTGTTGAAAAGGTTTCTTGATTTGAGTTAAGTAACCTAAATAAGTAAGTAAGTAAGTTTGAGTGCGATGAGGCTGAAAAAAAACACCCACCTACAACTAGGTACCAGACAGTTTAAAAAAAAGTCGTAACATTATTATCATCTACATAGCATAAAATGTATTTTATTACGATTATTTCTGTACCTAACATAGATATTGTGAGATTGAATAATATATTCAAACTTTGTAAATAAAAAGGCAAGATATCATTTCAGCAAAATACTAAGTTTTTATTTTCTTTTCAATCCATTTTTCATCAAAATACATTTATTGATCGTAACATTTATACGGCCCTATTTTTGTCTGCCCAAAAATTTCTGGCATAAAATAAATTTAATACAAAATCACTGGCCATTTCAAAGAGCCGTATTCTCAGCTATAAACCTATAAATCGAGTGGGCCTTTTGACCTTTATTAAACGAGATTTCTCCAAGCATTGAAACGCCATTGAAACGGCTAGAATCAAATATCCTGATTTTGTGTGAGAAACGATAAGTATCGACTGTGATAAATCACCGCGTATTGTCACTGTTCCTTTTATCTTTTTTTGGAACTTAATTGCCCGGTGAAAAGGCTAATTAAGGTTTATAATCCATGTCGGCTTATTCCCAAAGGTCAACGAATCTAATCTATCCCAAAGGTCAATAAAATTTTAAAATATACTAAGAAAATGCTTTTTTTACTTTTAATGTCGTGGAACTCATGGATCCGTTGGGTTGGGAGTCAAAGTATGAAATTACATTTTTGAAAACAATAGAGCTTTGGGAATAAGCCTCCATGTCCAATATTGTCCATACTCGCACTATTTATACGTATACTTTCATCAGCATCATTTCAGCAGCTTCCCCCAATGATTTCCGACCGTACATGAATGGCCATGTCGTCCACTAGGATCCCCCTAACCCGATCCCCCGGGGGATCCCCGTGAACTCGTGTGTTCATCAGAATCCCCTTTTAATAAAAGTACATTAAGTCAGTGTCACACTGAGTATTTTCCTTTAGTAGCATAGTTCGTAGCGGCCTACATCCAGCGCCTTTCTGCTGACTTTATGTGGTCGTCGGTCCACCTTGTGAGTGGACGTCACATGCTGTGTTTTCAGGTACGCGGCCTCCACTCCAAAACCTTGCTGCCCCATCAGCTACCGAATCTCTCTAAATAATTTCATGTAACGAACCGATTTAGATGAAATTATTTAGAAAGAGAGGGAGAGAATTTAAGGCCTATGGAAAATAAAAGGACAGCAGTGGAGTGGCTGAAATGATGTTGAAAAACATAGGATATATTTTATCCTAGTTTTTCAAAAAGTGTGTACCTAGTGTATAATATAAGTCATTCTGTGACTGAAAGGCTGAAATTCAGGTGGGTAAAGCCGCGGGAAAGCTAGTATGTGCATACTTAGGTACAAAATAAATGTTAGACGACTTTTAAACAATCATCATTACTGTAATCCACCTTGAGTTTCATTAAGCTGTTGGTATTAATAGCGCCTCTGAATTCAAAGAAGGAATTTACCGGTACGATTTCCGAGAAGGACATAATTATTGTAATATGGTGGATTTATCATGATTATATTCTTATTATGCTTTAACGTTAGCATACTCATATTATGATGAATTTTGGCATAGGGAAATGGAATAGGGAATTTTTGGAGAAGGAAATCATAATCATAAGTGCCACTTGTGGTCTAAAGAAACTGAATAAATATTTTTGATTTTGATTTTTGAAATGATTGTATGGAAAAGTGTGTTTTTAGTCCAGTCAATGAATGCCTTAACGATGGTGTAGAGAGAAATCCGTGGAACACAATTTCTGACCTCGGGACTTTATTTAGCCTAGTTAGGTGGTGAACATAGCAAAAGTCCCCGCCCTTAGCCCTTGAGCCGGCGGGGAGAGGGGGGATTAAAGGTACCACTTTTCGGTTTTTCGCTTAATCCTCGGAAACTATGCGTCCTAGTGACATGACTACTATGGACCAAAAAAAGCTTATTCAATTTGCTACAGGTGAGACCGTCAAGTTTTTCTATATCTTGTATAGTTTTTGCGGCATCTGCTCTAGAAGGTCTGTAAAATTGGAAATTTTATTGTTGTCTTACATGTTCCTTTCAGGAGAAAATCGACTAAATCAACATTGAGCAAACACTATAGACATGCGGGAGCATGTAAAGCCTAGTTCCAGAGAGGGGACTGCACCGTGCGTATATTTAGACGAACTAATTAGAGCCACTTTTGACTCCTCATCATTCAAAAACTACTGTGCATTAACACTTCAAATTTGGCACATGTATTGAGACTTGCAAGATATACATCAGCTTCAAATTTCATAAATATACCTCAAACGGTTATTTAGGTATTGACGTTCAAAAATCGATATTTAGAGCACTAAAATCTATCTATCACATGTGAAATGTTAAAATTTACTGGTTTTTTATTTGTTCCTTTGTATTTACATAACTACCTTTCTGGATGCCAAATTTGAACCTTCGAGGTCATCTGGAAGTGGTTAGAATTTGGTCTATAGGTCAGACATGTAGATTTTTGGATGTCAATATCTAAAGAACCGTTTGAGGCATATTTATGAAATTTGAAACTGATGTATATCTTGCAAGTCTCAACACATGAGCCAAATTTGAAGTGTTAATGCACAGTAGTTTTTGAGTGATGAGGAGTCAAAAGTGGCTCAAAGTAGTTCGTCTAAATATACGCACGGTGCAGTCCCCTCCCTGGAACTAGGCTTAACATGCTTCCGCATGTCTAGGATGATTGCTCAATGTTGATTTAGTCGATTTTCTCCTGATGGGAACATGTAAGACAAAAATAAAATTTCCAATATTACAGACCTTCTAGAGCAGATGCCGCGAAAACTATACAATTTATAGAAAAACTTGTCTATCTCACCTGTAGCAAATTGAATATGCTTTTTTTGGTTCAAAGTAGTCATGTCACTAGGACGCATAGTTTCCGAGGATTAAGCGAAAAATCGAAAAGTGGCACCTTTAAACCCCCCTCTCCCCGCCGGCTCAAGGGCTAAGGGCGGGGACTTTTGCTATGTTCACCTCCTAACTAGTCTAAATAAAGTCCTGAAGTCAGAAATTGTGTTCTACAGTTTTCCATCTATAATGCTTTATTGACTGGACTATTTGGCGTTTGGCGCTAGCGGCGCAGTGTAAAATGTCCAAGGATATTTTTTTATTATTGTTATTATTTATTTCAATAAAACACGTGTACGAGACTACTAAACGGGATCCTGCAAAAAACGGGGTGTCTCCGTGGGAAATGCCCTTAGTGAGTTCCCTTGATGGCTATTCCAAAAAGTAAATAAATCGCTATAGATTTCAAGAAAGCCCAGATAACAACTAACTAAGGCTGAGTTATACCACTTAACTTTAACCGTAACTATAACGTTAACCAGCGATTTTGGATGGAGTTTGACAGATTTTTGACGTTTGTCAATATTAAAGTAAAATGGTGCAACCCAGAATAATGCCTATATGCCTATATATAATTATTCACAAACATTATTATGAGGTCTCACAGTGCGCGTGAACGCACAGGGTGACACACGAACAAATCACAGAGCTCTATTCAACGCTGTGCGTTCGATGTGCTGCTTCACTTAAGCAAGCATCGTTTGTGAATACGGGCGTAAGTATCGTAAATAATCGAGCTAATGCAACGCCCGAAGTCCGAATCGGCTTTCCTATCATGAATATTCTAGCTGCAATACATTTACATACAAGACGAAGGCGAAAGCTTGGATGATCACTCCAATCAGCATTTACATCAACATGGACCTTGCGAGTTAATGATAAGTGATGTTATGGCAACACTGCTATGGATACTGGCTTTCACAACTTGCTGATTCAAATAATAATAAATATCTTTGGACAATTTCACACAGCGCCATGTAGCCCCAATCGAACTCGGGACCTCTCGGCATAGTAGTACGTTTCGAACCACTACACCAAACGGCAAACTAAAATAAATTCAAATTGTTTATTAGGCTAAATAAACATTCAAATTCCTTATTAGTAACATGTCAAATTGTTATGTGATCTCACTCGATTATTTCTAAACTAAACGATACGATCGAAAAATTGCTTGATTAGATCCTGAAACGGTATCAATAGTAAGTTATAGAATAAACTGGATCTATCAGAAAATGTTATGTTTTCAGGTTCCATACATTTAGTACAGCCACTGTATAGATAATTATATAGGCCCTTTGCAGGGCACTTATATACTTACGGCCCAAATATGTATAGCTTGCCTTACTTATTTTATTTTATTTTATTTTATTTTATTTTATTTTATTTTATTTTATTTTATTTTATTTTATTTTATTTTATTTTATTTTATTTTATTTTATTTTATTTTATTTTATTTTATTTTATTTTATTTTATTTTATTTTATTTTATTTTATTTTATTTTATTTTATTTTATTTTATTTTATTTTATTTTATTTTATTTTATTTTATTTTATTTTATTTTATTTTATTTTATTTTATTTTATTTTATTTTATTTTATTTTATTTTATTTTATTTTATTTTATTTTATTTTATTTTATTTTATTTTATTTTATTTTATTTTATTTTATTTTATTTTATTTTATTTTATTTTATTTTATTTTATTTTATTTTATTTTATTTTATTTTATTTTATTTTATTTTATTTTATTTTATTTTATTTTATTTTATTTTATTAAGGATAACAAACAATTGTACAATTCAGATATGCAGTAAAGTTATACATCGACATTTAGTTATTGTACAACCCGCACCGCTATCCCCATCTTACAAACATGCTTTGCCTCTTTGCACTACTAGCTGATTTATGGAAATGAACTTCAGGACAACATATCGGCTGGTGCTGAGAAAAAGTGGTGGAAATGAATAGAATCCCAGATAGCCTAACAGAAACTTATCTGTCTGATAAACAAAGTAGAACTTTTGGTTTGACAAGTCCCAAATAGAAACTGAATCTGTGAAGTCACAACTAATCAGCAATCTATTTGTGATATAGTTAATTGATGTCATCTGAAACTTTGATACTCTGAAAATTGCCGATGCTAAAACCGTTTCTATTTAAATGAAGCTTCTTCAATGTTCGCGATCGCGAGTGATACCCTATATAAAAATTGTGACATTGACAGTGGTGCCAACCGTCTGTTGAAATTATTTCGCATTTTTACTTCAAAATATACCTGGCCCCCCTTCATGGTCCTGGATCGAGCCAGATTATTATTGCAATCGAGAAACCGCTACGAGGAATTCACGGAAAGCGCAGTTATTTGCATTGGGGATTGCGCGTCGTCAAAGAGTGGTCGAGGTTCAAAGTCCAACGGATAAAACGCGTGAGCAAAGTGGTATAAAAAGTGATTAATTTTAGGACCCAGCACTCTAATAAGGTATATTTTAACTGTAATTGTAAGGATATATCAGGTTAGTAATCATTAATGTGTATTTTATGCAAAATTTGTGAAATAATGACTGTGTAACCGATTTACCTACCCGTTACAATTTAAATGTAGCAGTGTAGATACATTTGGCAATCTGTTAAGCTAGTTAAATCTTATTATTTTGTTAATACATTCGCAATTAAGTGCCGAATAATTTATCTAGTATTTGTTTAAGCCAAATTATCATTATTTTAACACTCACTGTAACGGTCGTGATTTTATAGGTTATAATTCCACTTTATATTTTCGTATTTATTGTGAATATTAGTCTCAATAATAATTTCCAATCATTGTAATTTAATTAATTTATCCAAATTCCGTATTAATTGTTTTTATATTTTCTAATAATTGCATCTATTCCACACCTCAATTCACTCATTCGTTGTCTTATATTGTATAATAGTACTAAGTACATAAGTAAAAGTTTCAATTGTATACATTCCAGGATGACAAGTGAATTGAAAGTACCAAGCCGACCTCAGTCTCCCAAAATGATGGACGATAAGGACTTAAAAAGGATACGTGGAAGCATAAAAGGTCGTCTCACTGCATTTTCCAATCATTTGGCCGGTTTGGAAGGATCCTCGCTAAGTTGTCAGGATGCCAGGGAGTTACAATTGCGAATCGGTAAGGTTGAACATTTATACGATTCATACGATGAGGTGCAGTTGAAAATTGAGTGTGCGTGTGATGATGATCTGCAAATTAGTGAACGGAATGAGTTTGAAGGAAATTATTATCGCGTCCTTGCCAAGGCACAAGAAATTCTAGACAGTTATCGTAAGTCACAAGATAAATTAGATGCGCAATCAATCGGTAGTCGTTCCAACAATCAAAAACTTGTTAAATTGCCCACGATACAATTGCCAAAATTTAGTGGCTCATATGAAACTTGGATGGAATTTCACGATACCTTTTCCAGTTTGATTGACAATAACGATCAAATTGATGAGGTAAATAAATTCCACTATTTAAGGGCATCTTTGGAAGGGTCAGCTGCTGTGGTAATTAATTCCATTGAGTTTTCAGCTAAAAACTATTCTGTTGCGTGGAAACTCTTGTGTGATCGTTTTGATAACAAACGTTTATTGATACAAAATCACATTTCAGCTTTATTCAACATTGAATCGATCACAAGAGAATCCTCGATTAATTTAAAGGGAATTATCGATCAGGTTAATAAGAATTTGCGGTCCTTAGAATCCCTAGGAGAACCTGTCGATCATTGGGATACATTATTAATTTATATCATCACAAAAAAGCTAGACTCTAAAACATATCGTGAGTGGGAGGAACACAAGAGTTCATTGCCTAATGATAAGCCAATAAGTCTAGAATTCTTACTTAGTTTTATACGTAATCGCGCAGACTTACTTGAGACTATTGAACTATCACAAAATAATATCATGTCAAAGAGCAAACCTGCAACTAAAATAAAGGCAATGGTATCTTATCAGAACAATCAAAATAATGATTCAAATGCATCTTCACTAAAACCATGCCCTAATTGCAGTGATAATCATTTTTTAAACAATTGTCCTAGGTTTCTTGCATTGACTAGCGAAGCACGGTATAAGTTACTGCCTAGTTATAGGATATGTTTTAATTGTTTCCGTAGTGGACATTATGCTAATTCATGTAAGCGTCCTGGTTGTAAAATATGCAAACGCAAACACCATACGCTCATTCACATTAACGAGATAGAAGCATCAAAGCAAATGTCTACACCTATACCTATAACTAGCGCCCAAACAGCTGATTGCGATAACGGCACTCGTACAAAAAACTCGATGCCTACAGGTGCGCATGGTTCGAGCGTTGCACTCTCGGGAAGCGTCTCCGCCGCATGCGACGCGTCAGATCAGTGTGAGGTTTTGTTGTCGACTGCATTAGTAAAACTGCGAGACTGTTATGATCGCGAAGTCGTCGCTCGCGCCATTTTAGACAGCGGCAGTACGTCGTGCCTGTTGACCGAACGGCTATTTAAACAATTAAACTTGCCAGCTGATCGCACTGATAGAATCGTCGTAGGTATAAATAATAAAACATCGAACATAAATAAAATGTGTCGTTTGCCTATTACGTCTTTGTGTGAAACTTATTCAATTAACTTAAATTGTTTCATTCTTCCGTCGATCACAGATAGTGTTCCCGGGTGTAAAATTAATGTAAGGAATTTAAACATTCCGTCTGATATTTGTTTAGCGGACCCTCAGTTTAATTCGCCCGCCGCCGTTGATATGATCATCGGCGCTGATGTTTTTTGGGACATTTTAGGCTCGCAAAACATTAAGTTAGGTGATGGAAAACCAATACTTTATGAAACTAGACTAGGATGGATAGTTTCCGGCCCTGTTAGTCGCGGTCGTGTATCTGATTTTCCACACATTAAATGCAACTTTACTCAGGTTGATCCATTGACTTCACATTGCACTGAAGATGACATTCAAGCCCAACTTACGCGGTTTTGGCAGCTCGAAGAAGTTAGCCCTCAGTCATCTCATTATTTTCCAGAGGAGAAGCAATGTGAAGAACATTTTGTAAAAAATACAACTCGCCTCTCAGACGGTAGATTCTGTGTTAGGATCCCATTAAAGCAAACACCAAGCGTGTTAGGTGATTCTTATCAGCGAGCTAAACATTGTATGTTATCATTAGAACGTCGACTCAAAAAAGATTCGTTATTTAGTAAAATGTACAATGACTTCATGGTAGAATACGAATCGTTAGGTCACATGACTGAGTGCGAACCGATCACATCGGTCCCTCATTATTTCATTCCTCATCATGGAGTTCTTCGTGAGAGTAGCACTACGACCAAACTTCGCGTCGTATTTAATGCAAGTAGTCCAACCACTACAGGTGTTTCATTTAATCAGCTTCAAATGATTGGGCCTACAGTTCAAGATGACCTACTTTCAATCCTTCTACGATTTAGGCAGCACAAATATGTGATTGTAGCAGACGTAGAAAAAATGTATAGATGCATAGAAGTCGATGCCGTAGACAGACCGTTGCAACAAATTATTTGGCGTGACCAAAATCAACCCAATTCGCAACTGAAATGTTATGCTTTGAACCGGGTAAGCTACGGCACCGCTAGTGCTCCATTTCTCGCTACTCGCTGCCTAAAACAAATTGGTCTAGAATGTAGAGACTCTCAAATAGGTGAAATCATTATCCATGATTTTTACGTCGATGATTTCTTGAGTGGTGGTGATGAAATTGAACAAGTTTTATACATACGTAATCAAGTAACAGCTGAGTTAGCCTCTGCTTGCATGCCTCTCAGAAAATGGAAGTCCAATGAGCCTCAATTATTGCCTAAGACTGATAAGTCATCTCCCGATGTAAACATTTGTGACTCTGGCGCCGGTAAAACACTGGGCCTCGGGTGGCACTCAGTTTTAGACGAATTTTACTTTCCAATCAGTTCAATAGCCAAAGGAAACACAAAGCGTGATATACTTTCTGTAATTGCCAAAATATTTGATCCATTAGGCCTTCTTTCACCTTGTGTCATCCTCATGAAAATTCTATTACAGAGACTATGGCTACAAAAACTGTCCTGGGATGATGAGCTACCTGTGGACATACAACAAACTTGGACGGAGCTGGTCCAAGGCCTCCCGGGTCTAAACAGCTTACGCATACCGCGACGTGTTATCTGTGATTCAGCTTCGCGGCTGGAATTACACATTTTCACAGATGCGTCTGAGCGTGCGTACGGCTCCTGTGTGTATGTTCGTAGCATTAATTGTGAAGGTGAGGTCTCAGTCCATTTATTACTTGCCAAGAGTAGAGTTGCTCCAATCAAGCCGACAACAATACCACGCCTCGAGCTATGCGGCGCCGTAGTGGGTGCTCATTTGTACGAGAAAGCAATTGCTGCACTACGATTGCAAGTCAACCAAGTCATTTTTTGGACAGACTCAATGGTCGTCATTGGTTGGCTCAAAATGTTGCCTTCGAAGTTGCAACCATTCGTACGCAATCGCATAGCCGAAATTTTAGACAAAACCGGTCACTGTACTTGGCGACATGTTCCGTCTGAAGAGAATCCCGCAGATTTAATATCTCGTGGAGTTAGCATAGAATCTCTTCAGTCGCTTAATTCATGGTGGCACGGACCAGATTATTTAAAACGCGATCCATCGCACTGGCCTGCAACCCCAACAGCGCCTAGTACAGCCGGTGATTTGCCTGAAACTCGAAAGGAGGTAACTTTAATTGTAAACTGTGAAACTCAAAGTAAATTTATTGATTTTAGTCGTTTTTCGAAACTTTCTAGACTTCAACGCACTGTGGCTTATGTGCTTAGATTCATAAATAATTGCAAAAAGGGAACGATGCGAACGAAAAGCTTCTTAAATGCTTGTGAATTAGATGAAGCACTAATTGTAATTTTAAAACAATCGCAAATTGAATCATTCCCAGAATATGATTTATTAACGAAAAATAAGGATTTACCTAGTAAAAGCCCACTAATTAAATTCAATGTTTACTTAGATGATAATAATTTAATTCGCGTTGGTGGTCGTTTAGATAATTCAGAATTTTCATTTGAAAAGAAACATCCTATCATTATACAGTCCACTCATTTAGTAACCAAATTAATGTTTGAATATGAACATAATAAATTGATGCATGCCGGCCCTCAACTACTATTGGCTACCATCAGGGAAACTTACTGGCCGATAGGCGGCCGCAACTTAGCAAGAAAATGTTATCGTCAATGCGTACGTTGTAATCGCATGAAGGGTAAGACTTTTAACCCATTAATGGGAAATTTGCCGCAGCAGCGACTTCAACCAGGTGGATACCCATTTGATAGCGTAGGTGTAGACTATGCAGGCCCTATGGCTGTCGCTAATCGCACAGGCCGTGGCTGTAGACTCACTAAATCGTACATTGCAATTTTTGTATGTTTCACGACCAAAGCGGTACACCTTGAGCTAGTGGGTGATTTAACAAGTAATAATTACCTTCTCGCGCTGCGCAGATTCATCTCACGCAGAGGAAAACCCTCTCACATATTTTCAGATAACGGTACCTCATTCGTAGGAGCGGTTAACGAGATTTTGAAATTCTTGAAAGGCAATTGTGATTCATTGGCTTCGGACATGGCGCAGGAAAGTATTAATTTTCATTTTATACCTGCGTATAGTCCTAATTTTAGAGGTCTCTGGGAGGCTGGCGTTAAGTCAGTTAAATTTCATTTGAATAGAGTGCTGGGAAATTGTAATCTTACGTTCGAAGAGCTCACTACCACTTTGGTGCAAATCGAGGCGATACTTAACTCTCGGCCACTCTCTCCGTTGTCATCGGACCCCGCAGACCTGACGCCACTCACGCCCGGCCACTTCCTCATCGGCCGCCCTCTCACCGCCCTGCCGAACTCCAGCTACGCAGACTGCCCCATCAGCAGGTTAACACGATTTCAACGCATTGAGCAATTACGCCAACACTTTTGGACGAGATGGAGCAAAGAGTACATTGCAGAACTTCAGCAAAGAGCCAAATGGCATTCATGCAAGTACTCCCTAGAAGTCGACACGCTTGTCCTACTGAAAGAAGATGGACTTCCACCTCTAAAATGGAAACTTGGGCGCATTGTCAAAGTCTTTCCTGGTGCCAGTGATGGGATCTGTCGAGTTGCTGACATACAGACTGCAAACGGCATCGTACGGCGTAGCTTCAGCAAGATTGTTCCGTTGCTCCCAGAAGAAGACGTTTCGGTTGAAGGACGAGCCTTCAACGCGCGGGGGCATGTTCGCGATCGCGAGTGATACCCTATATAAAAATTGTGACATTGACAGTGGTGCCAACCGTCGTACACCCTAGATTTTTAAGTTTCTCTCTCTGCCTTGTGGAACCGATCAGTACACACGTCTGTTGAAATTATTTCGCATTTTTACTTCAAAATATACCTGGCCCCCCTTCATCAACAAACCTTTGACATTTAAAATTCTCAGAACTAATCTCCGTATTTGAACTTTAAAATAAACAGATGATTTAATTATTACATTTCCAAAGCTCGATTTAAGCTTTTGGAATCAGCTCTTAACATTTCCAGAAAAATACCACAGCATTTTCCAACCGAAATGAATTCTATAAATCTCTCTAATAGATTTCACTGTAGTTGAAATCGGGCTTATAAAAACAACTCTCTTCTATAAATCTCACGTGCGCAAGTTAAACTGAATAAACACAGCTCAAAACGCTATTAAATCTTTGAAAATACTATTCAATCTAGATTTAGCAATATCAGCTTTATTGCTATAAAAATACAGCAGTGCAAGCTAGTTTTAAAAACGCCAAATCTTTCAGTAAACAATACCTTTTATATTCAGCTGACTTCCACGTTTCCTGCAAATCCTGGGGAATAGTGTTACCATCAATTCGGATTTTTGTGGGAAACTCGATTCGGGAATGTTTGGAAATGTTATTTTTTGTTTATTTTTTAACAAACCAGGTATTGGACCACAATCGCACCTGATGTTAAGTGGGATGCTGTCTAGGATGGTACATAAAATATCTGCCCTGTAGGTGCCTATTCACTCTCGCCTCGCCTTCCATTTTTGTTTAACCCTTAAGGGTTACATCCTTATTTTTGGTTACACTTTAAACACCCTGGGGCAAAAAATACCCCAAACGGAAATTGAAAAAGATTAAGTAAATATTTAAAATCAATTTAATTTTGTGATTTACAATGTATTAATGGACTCACTGAATTATACGATTGCTTTAAAAGAACGTATATCTAGCGTAAAGAAACACCTTAAATCAATCATAACAAAAAACAAATAATTTGTCATTGGCAACTAATAGTCTCCACAATGGTCTTCTAGAAAAATCTTGGAAAGTTATTATGGGAACCAAAAACTTACACTAATCGGACATTAAATAGATGTTTTATGCATATTTTAAACACAAAATGAAATAAAACGAAAATTTCTGGCTTTATAATAAAGCAAAATAAAAAAACTTATTTTTTTATAAAATTATGAAAAAATATTTAAAAATATTTTTTATTTATATTATTCCTAATTATTTTTTTCAAAACACATCAGATACGCTGAATTACTACGTAATTATCACTTTTTTGAGCCCTATTTCTGTATCGAATTTATGAACGCTCTGTTCTGAGGGGATGTCTTCAAAGTTCGAAAAGTATCATGTAAATCAAGTTCTAATTATCTCTCTGCATTCTAGAGACAATGTGCTACTTAATCGTCATATACATATTTACTAATTTTGTTTCAATGTTGTAAAAACCTATTAATAACATGTTAGGTGATGATAAATTAAAGTAAGCGTAACTAACACCCTGGGGTAAATTTTTGCCCCAACTACCTGTACAAGCGAAACGGATGATTTTTTTCACATCCCGCATCTACGAGCTTAAAGCGCACACTCTGGATTGAAAATACACAAAACGACATTGCACTAGCTACGCTAGAAAAAAAGATATGTCAATTTTTATGCGCCTGGGGTAAAAAATTACCCCACGGTGTTACTTAAGGGTTAAGTTTTCAAGGAATCGTATTACCTTGAAAATTATATCTCCTATTGAAAACTAAAAACAGTTTTACTGTATAAGACCGCAGACAGAAATATTTAAGAACAAAACATCTAACATTTGCTTGTTTAAATTAAAATTCATAGTATTCGGTCTTATTAGATGACAACCTTGGTATCAGTCTTTGTGAAGTGTCTGTCTAGACTAAATTTGACGCAAATTAGACCACGGCTTAATGTGCTTTCTGAAGCAAGAAATCATAAGAGTTGATTAAAGTTGCTATCCAATATTATAACCAAACTGTAACACTTGTTTAGGGAACCAAACCTAGGACAATTTGGGTCGTGTGAGACCTCATAGTAATGTTTGTGAATACGGGTGTCAATCTCTGACAAGTACGCTACGGAGGCGTTTTTTTATTTCATCTTCGGAGAATGTGTGAAGGAATAACACAAGGAAGGTACACAGTCTAATTCCACCAAGATCCCTACCATCACTGGCGAACCAGACGCAACGCAAGACGTACTTACCATCCCTACATTGTCGAGATTCCAGCGGCTCGCACTAAATGTTTCGCTAACTCTTTTATAATGCGAACAGCTAGGGACTGGAATTCACTGCCTGCTGCTGTCTTTCCCGAGCATTATAATCCAGGCCTCTTCAAGGCGAGAGTGAATAGGCACTTAAAGGGCAGGTAGATATAATCGCTTCTGTGGTCTAGTGGTAAGACCACCTGCTTCAGACGCAGAGGTCCCGGGTTCGATTCCCAGTGGGGGCAGATTTTTCTGTTCGGTTTGGTTGGTGGTAGGGCTTATTCTAAGTCCGCCTGGCTAGCTACCATCATCTTACCTAAGTCTGTCGCCATAACAACAATGTTAACACCATTGTTGTGTTCTGGCAGTTAGAGGTAAGATAGCCAGTTCCTCCATGGTTGAGGATTCCGGGTGAAGCTGGCTTTCACCTTTGGCCTGATCATCACTTACAATCAGGTGAGATACAGGCCAAGAGCTTCCTCGTTGTGGATAAAAAAAAGGTATATGCCATCTTAGACTGCATCTTGCTTAACATCGGGTGCGATATCAGTATAATACTTACTTTGAGCTGCATAAAAAATATCTCTTTACAAATGCTTTCCCAATTTTGTACCTAATTGTGGCATTTGCCACTTCCAGCTGTGTACTCAGCCTTTCAAATCCAAAATTCACCATCACATTACAAGTACCAAGAACGTGTTTTGGCGTACAAAATCTGGAAATGCTAGTCTTGCTTTAAAATGGATACACGTTGGATCAACTAGGAAAGTCCACTTTAAAATGTATAGCATTATCTCCGTCTCGTTGCTTTGCTCACGTGTGCCGAAAGGGGTAATATAGGGGTTCCCTAAGTGGGGGGCGTGCCCCAGGGGAGGCGCAAAGACCTTTATCTGTGTAGTTAAGTAATAACTGAAAGGTGACTGACTGACTGACTGACATAGTGATCTATCAACGCACAGCCCAAACCACTGGACGGATCGGGCTGAAATTTGGCATGCAGGTAGATGTTATGTCGTAGGCATCCGCTAAGAAAGGATTTTACGAAACTTCACTCCTAAGGGGGTAAAATTGGATCCATGCGTCCGAAGTCGCGGGCGGCCGCTAGTGTATTATAAAACCTGCGACCGCTGAGAGAAGAAACTCCACCCCTAAGAGGGTAAAACTGGAACCACGCGTACGAAGTCGCGGGCGGCCGCTAGTGTATTATGAAACCTGCGACCGCTGACAGAATACATTCCAGACTGCTCGATATGACCAATAAATATCTGGACTGGAGGATGGATGAGGGCGCGCATTTTTTGTATGTTTGAAAGGGGGTGCGTATTAAATAAGTTTGGGAACCCTTGGAGTAATGTTTGAGCCACACGAAGCGTTGCTTTTGGCTGCACCATATTTAGCAAAGATTGTGAGAAGCTAAATCAGAATTGCTAGCTATGGAATTAGCCCGCATTTTAACTCTCCGGCAGAAATGCTTTGGTCAAAACAAAGCTACAATAGTGTATGATATTTGCTAAAGAGTAAGCACCATTGTCCACTGCAACGTAGCGTTCTAGCTAGACGCGTATTTGTCATTATAAACTTGGTGTACGCTTGCATACAACGCCGAGACGCTGCTGCTCTGAGAGTGTAAAGGTTAGACCAGACCAACGCGTGCAGCCGGCGTGCACGATGACGATGGCGATGGCGACCAGACAGCGTGTATGAATTTGTAGCGATGAGTTCACATCAACGCGTCCTGTCATTGGTCGCGGCGATCTATGCAGCGTCTGCACGCAGCGATCAGTGGGTCTAGACAAAATGAAAATTATAATCGCAAACCAGTCGAAAAGTGGTCGAAAAGCCCCTTTTTTGTATGGAGTTTTGACGGATTCGATTTTCGATTCGATCAAAAAGTGCGTTTTGTCTAGGGGGGCAGTTATCATCGCGCCATTTGTCGCTGTGACGTTTCTGTTTTTTTTTTAAATCGATGTAATAAAGCCTAGATAAATAGTAAATAGGACCTGTTAAAAAGGTTTTACACAATAAAAAAATGAATTAATCATAACACGCCACTAGTCTGACCTACTTGAATAATAAAAAAGGTTTTAGAATAGAGTATCAATATCAGAATTTATTTTAGTGTAATAAAAAAATTATTCTAGTTCTCTCGAGAACCCTGATAGGTGTCAACCTCTTAGACTTTAATACATAATGCTTCTTCAACTTCGCTATCGGTATCAAATAACATCTTTGTAAAATAAAATTGGGATATTATCTGCAGAACCAACTTTGTAAACGCCTGGAAAGCGAAAGTGACAGTGTGCGTGACAGTGACAACCTGCACGCGCAGTGATCGCGGTCGTGGCAGTGTGAAACAACTTTTGCACAACTTTTGGTTTGTCCGAACCTTAACGCCCGTATTCAAAAACATTGCTATGAGGTCTCACAGTGCGCGTTGACGCACAGGGTTCGTGACCAATCACAGACCTCTATTCAATGCTGTGCGTTCGATTTGCTGCTTCACTTGAGCAAGCATCGTTTATGAATAAGGCCGTTAGAGCTTTTTCAAATTAGACGTTTTGAACCGGACCGTTGTCTTTCGTATGCAAGTCCGCACACTTAAGCTGGGTTGCACCATCTTACTTTAACTTTAACAAACGTCAAAAGTTTGTCAAACTCCATACAAAAAACACCGGTTATCGTTATAGTTACGGTCAAAGTTAGGTGGTGCAACTCAGCCTTACTGTTTGTTGGTACTTGTCAATTTTATATCATATCATGTAATTATCATATAATTTTCCGTGTACGGTCTAAAAACGGACAACAACCATCCGTCTCAAAACGTCTAATTTGAAAGAGCCTTTAGGGCTCTTTCCTATGGAGACGTGCCGTTTTTTACAGGAACTATTTTTTGCAGGAGCCGTGTTTTAATATTAACATCCACACGAACATCTTAGTTGCAGTGTCTTGCAAAAAACCGAACCGTAGGTACAGTCAGCGTCAAATAGTTCGTGACACCCAAAGTGGCCGTTAACTTCGCAACACGTCTTTGTTACAATTGGAATAAGGTTATGTTGTCAACTTTTTGGCCACTTTGGGTGTCACGAACTATTTGACACTGACTACTTCAGAAGGGATGTCAAGGACTTGTATAAGTAGGTAGGTACCTACACTGTGGATTTGGCGCTAAAGTAGAATTTTAGCGACTGTATCGAAGTTGCAGACTCAATAGCGTTTGTATCGCTGCAAAATGTAGCCGTTTTTATTATAAATCCTAAATTATAACCAACTAGCTTTCCGCCCGCGGCTGCGCCCGCGTGGAATTTTTCGGTTTTTTATATAACCTATGACTCTCAGCAATAATGTGGCTTTCTATTACTGAAAGAATTTTTAAAATCGGTTCAGTAGATCCCGAGATTACCCCTTACAATTTAACAAATATACAAACACACAAACTTTACCTCTTTATAATATTAGTATAGATTATTATGAGAGACGTCAAAAAAGTTCATAATGTCTGACATTAGAATTCATCAGTTTACCAAAGTCAGTCGCTCCACACTCGATAGAAAAGGAAAACGATAGGAAATCCGTTCAAGTGAAACTTAGCTCTCCAAACAGGGAACTCTTAGCAAAGTATTCAAATGTGAAACTCATACTAATAGTTGCTAGTCGCTACTTATTGAAATCCGACTTGTTAGAGAGGCAACTATCGATAAGTGACCTAACTTAGAGCGCATACCTAAGTTCCTTGTCTGGGGAACGTAGCTTTTGCACTGCATGGTGTGGATAAAGTCTCACCTGGACCCTCAGATCATAGAAGGGAATAGATGTGAAACGGGGGCGTGGCGCGTGTCTCCGCGATATGCCCAGAAACGAACATCGGCCGCGTAGCTAGGTTAGTCGCGATTCAGTCGTACTAAGGAAATGTTCTCCGATATTTTGGATAATGCGTCGTTATGTGCAATAAAACAAGTGAAACGAAGAACTACAGGAACAATGGAGTCATTTACTACATGTAAGTATTGCAAATCCATTGGTATTTTGCTTATAAATAAAAAAAACTAAACATTTTTACGAACGAATTCAGTGCCGTAACAGTTACTGCGATATCGAAATCGGTGGTGATAAAAATTCTAACACACTTGTACATTGACAATTTAGTTAGCAACCACTTTATGTCATGCTCAACTACTGCGCAATGTATTTAATTTCTTCCGATATCCACTGTCGTGTGAAAATACACAGTACGGCCGCATGTGCCGGTCGTAACACAGTGCCGTGCTCGTGTTCTAATGCGGTTTCCTATTATCGATAAATAGAAGTAAATTATAATTTTCTATTTTTTAATTTTAAATAAAAAAATGATGTGCTACTTGCGATTATAAGATTTTACAAAAAAAAAAATAACAGTAGAAGTAATTAGTAACTGTCAACTATGTAATTACTATAAGAGCTAGTTGAAAGCCTAATATAGGCATTATTTTTGATAAACATATGCGGTACGCAGATCGTCATAATTAAAAAGTAAATGCGTGATAGTAGTTAAATAATAACGTATAATAATAAAAAGGTTTTCATACATAAGCATTTTGTGAAATCAGTTTCGAGCCTTGCCCCTTGCCCCCGATTTAAAGTATCGATATCTTGTCGACTCCATTTTATCTTTGTTCTCTCACTAGCGTTTTCTTAGTGTGCGTCACGTCACGCGGCCATTGATTGGCCATAAGGCATGCCTTCTGGCCAATCACAGCACTTTTAAGCCGGTTGCACATGTTGTCGTAGACTCTCAGTCGCTTTGTTTTTACACAGTTGAATGTGTGTGTGGGAGCTGTGGTGGGGGAAATGTGGGGACACTGGTTCTCGTTGTAGTTACGCGCGACTTCATATCTATTCTCTTTCTATGATCTGAGCCTGGACCACTTTGGGAATCATTGCACTAAAGCTGAGTTGCACCATCTAACTTTGACCGTAACTATAACGACAACCGGTGCTTTTTGTATGGATTTTAACGGACTTGACATTTGTTAAAGTCAAAGTAAGATGGTGCAACCCAGCCTTTAGTGTCTAGTGAAAATTAATCTGGTAAAAAAATCCATGGAAAAGAACAAAAATATCGGCTAGACTTAAACAAAAAAAAACAAAATCAAAAGTCAAAAAGTTCCCAGTTCTGCAAAACGAATATAAAATCAATGTAATGGACATTGAAAATACATAAACAATTTTCCACCGTTTTAAAGGTCAATGAAATATGTCGGGTATGAAATGTTTTTCGCAGCATCATTTTGATGTCGACTGACTAAAGTTATTCATATCAATGATTACATTTGCGTCTGTAAATGGTGCTGAAACCAGCCAGAATTTCATTTGGAATGTTTTTTGCGAATGAGTGGCTAATATGTATTTATTTGTCGACAGTCGTCTGTAACTAATGATACTTATCTATGAGTGGGTGATAATATTTTATTTCAGTTAATTCAATAGGTACTTTCAAATAAACTTCATCAACCAAAACACTATTAAGTAATGCAATGATCTAAATACACCGTAAGCATTTCTATGAGGAATCATAGTATTTTAAACAAGTCAAGAATAACTCTCCTGACAAGCGTTTTATATTGGTCTCTCACCTAAACAAATAGTACCTACAGCTTTCTCTCTCATGCGGATAAATAAGGCAGCAAAAATTAAGGCAAAATTAATATAGCTTTTAACCCCTTCAAGTGCTACCGAATCGAGATACAATTTAGAATTATTATTACCGTGGTCTCATGCGACCACTAATGGTTCCACGAGTTAACATGTATACGGGACTATTCCCACCTCTCGTTCCCACCACTGCAACTCCTGTGTAGCCAGGATCTACAGCTTGACCGCCACAAAAACCCAACCAATGAAGGTCAACTTTGTCCTGGGGGAAAGTTAAACTTTCATTGGACCCGCAACGAAATTAATCAGAAGAAGACTTCGAAATTAAGGTTCGACTTCCACGAGTTAACAGTGTTAATTTTATTATCATTATCACTATCCAATGAATTAATCGAATATAACTTTAGTTTGATTAAGTAAAAGTCAGAACAGATCGCCACCAATTTTACATATGAACTAAAACACCAAGATCAATAATCAAATGCATTCAAAGACCATCCCAAGCTAGAACTTAGTAAGGTACGAGTAAGTGCCTAAATGTAGAAGTGGGACAAATTATGCACCGTTTATCTGGAGTTTCGACTTCGCTGCAGTTCGAATCGATAGCTATAATAGCTAACCCGTGCAAGGAGGATAAGATATTTAGTGTTCTAAGCTTCGATCAACAATAGGTAGGTACTAAATAGATACCGGGTCAGCCCAAAAATTAAGTCTCGGGAAGTAACAGCGCAGTTAAGAAGTGCAATATTTATTTATTAACATTATTAAAATGTTTCGTTTCAGAAAGAACGTTAACCCCTCGAGGTAAGTAGGCCAGTAGAATTAAACACAAAAATTGATTAAATCGGAAATAATTCCTACAAAAGATTTTTTGCTTTAATGGCTTCATTGGTTGCCCATCAAGACTCTCCTAAGTTTTCGACTTCGACGGAGTTGTGCTTAAGTGGTGGGGGCCCCGAAAAGGGCGTTTTTTCGGTTTTACGGTTATACCGCGTAAAGGACTTACCCTATCGAAAAGTGGTCTTCATGACAGTTAAAGGGCACTTAATCCTGCATTGAATAAGACCAAATTCATATGTTTTGGACAAACCGTTCTCGCGCTAAAGTTCGGCAAAGTAGAAAATATACGTATAATTAATGACCCTCTCCACGTCCAATGGCTTGTTACCCACATGCTTCCAAGCCTTGTAAAGGGTCGCCTTAACCAGTGTAACCCTAACAAGGCTCACGAGTTTGATTCGCTTATCCTTGTTCGTCCCAGCCGTTCCTTAACTGCGGTTGCTGCACCTCTTCCTGGCACTCTCCTGAACGACTCTGTGTTACCTAATGTGGCTGCCCCTCTTCCTTGTACCCTCCTGTACGATTTCATTGCTTAGCCATATGCCTGGTCCAAGGTTCGACGCCACAAAATCAACTTCGTACGCGTGAAAATAGTTTAAATACCATTTCCCGTACTTGCAACATTTTTCTTTACTGCTTCGCCTCTATTAGTCGTAGAGTGATTGTATATATCCTATAGCCTTCCTCAATGTATGAGCTATTCAACACAAAAATAATGATTTCAATCAAACTAGTAATTCTTAAGATTAGCGCGTTCAAACAAACAAACAAAAAACTCTTCAGCGTTTTAATATGAACTTGTTGTTGTTGATTTTTGGCGTCGAACCTTAGACCAGGCATACGGCTAGGCAACGTAGTCATGCAGGAGGATACAAGGAAGAGGGGCAGCCACAGTAGGTAACACAGAGTCGTTCAGGTGAGTGCCAGGCAGAGGTGCAGCAACCGCAGTTAAGGAACGGCTGGGACGAACAAGGATAGGCGCATCAAGCTCGTAAGCCTTGATAGGGTTACACTGGTTGAGGTGGCCCTTTTCAAGACTTGGAAGCCTGTGGGTAACAAACCATTGGACGTGGAGAGGGTCATTAATTATACGTATATTTTCTACTTTGCCGAACTTTAGCGCGAGAACGGTTTGTCCAAAACATATGAATTTGGTCTTATTCAATGCAGGATTAAGTGCCCTTCAACCGTCATGAAGACCACTTTTTGATAGGGTAAGTCCTTTACGCGGTATAACCGGAAAACCGAAAAAATGCCCCTTTCGGGGGCCCCCACCACTTAAGCACAACTCCGTCGAAGTCGAAAACTTAGGAGAAACTTAATGGGCAACCAATGAAGCCATTAAAACAATAAAATCTTTTGTAGGAATTATTTCCGATTTAAAAGCTAATTCTACTGGACTAAAGCTAAATACTCGTATGCTTAAAAATAATAGCTTATTCTTTCTTCAAACTAACAGCGTATTATTATAACTGTAACGAAAAGTGTAAAGTGGATCGATCATCAAAAAAGTTTCCCATTTTCCGAACTGATGATTCGTTTGTTTTCGGTACAATTTAACTTTCTTTTAATTTGACTTCTAAAGCCTTTCAAAACGAGTTCAGTGTTATGATGTGTAGTTAGTGCGTGTAAATTTTTACCCGACTTCGCAACACAAAAAAGGTAATGTGTTTTATAATGCAGGTACCTATACATATGTATTACCTACTGGCAACCGCCCGCGACTTCGTACGCTTGGACCCCGTTTAACCTCCTTAGGGGTGGAGTTTCGTAAAATCCCGTCTTAGTGAGCACCTACGTTCTAAAAGGAACCCCCATGCAAAATTTGAGACTCCTAGCACTTGTAGTTTCTGAGATTTTGTGATGAGTGAGTGAGTCAGTGATCCTTCGCTTTTACATAGATAAATGTGGTTAGTAAGGGATGTAACACCACCTTAGATTACACTAGTTTACAAAAAAAAAGTTTTTCTTTTACCCAAAGATAATTCATATTGGATGTGTTTTCTATCAGCCCCCTTATTACAAAAATATACGTCTCATATTTTTATCACGTCAAGTTTTTGAGATATCCACATTTACCTAAGTAAGCTGTCTTGTTAGCCGTGACGGAGTTTCTACTTTATTTTAATTGCGTTTAAGTATTATTTTAACATTTTCACTTGTTTTAAAATGTCACCAAGGCAGTGTAAATTAAGCCCAAATAACTTTTGCAAAGTTTGTGGCCAAATTATATTGTCAAAAAAGAAGAGACCAGTCACTAAGGCCGTAAAACCGGCCTATTTCTATTACTTTCTAATCTCGGTAACAAACCTGATAAAAAATGGGTTCCTGGTGTAATGTGCGAAAATTTGAGGAGTATATTATTGCACTAGGCTGCAGGAAAAAGAAAACATATACGAATTGGCACCCCAATGTTATGGAGAGAACCAACAAATCACACTAATGTCTGTTACTTCTGCCTCACTGAAACTACAGGTTTTAACAACAAAAACCAAGAACATACAATATCTTGATGTTGCATCAGTCACAAGACCTGTGCTACAATCTGAAGGAGTTATTACCCAGCAATTCCAGTAAGGGAAAGATGCTTGATATTAATTTAAAGCAGTAGTGAAAAGTTTCCTGGGAAACTATAAATTTATCTGAGAATTATGCAAAAATTGTTTCCAAATTATTGAGGAATTACCAAAGATTGGGTGTGAATAAGTCGTTAAAAATTCATTTTTTACATTCTCACCTGGATTTTTTTCCTGAGAACCTGGGAAGCGTGAGTGTTGAGCATGGCGAAAGTTTTCACCAGGATTTGAAGGTTTTTGAGGAAAGATACCAAGGAATTTGGGATAAAAATATGTTAGCGGATTGCTGTTGGTCTATAATAAGGGAAACTGATACTAATTAATATAAAAGAAGGAGTAATACGACTCATTTTTGGTTGTTTTTAGAAATAAATGTATAAAAATGATAAAAATTAACATAATCAATATTTACAAAATTTGACGTCCTAAATTTTTTCTAAGTTCACTTTTTAAGTAAGGGTTAATAACTCTAACGATACATATCAGTTTTATCTCTGGGTAAAAAACCTTGTAAACTAGTGTTATCAGTTTAATGTCAGTTTCCCTGCCAATATTATCGCGGAAATAGTTCAGACACATTAACAAGCGTTTAGTTCCGTCACCTGCTATTGATTGATGGGCCCTAATGGCAGCTGTGAAGTTGTCAGTTCGCGTCGTTATATCTATTCCACTATCAATTATTTAGACAAGTTTCAACTAAAAAGCAAGTAATTTGGGTTAATGGGAATATTATACACAAGTCTAGCGCTTAACTACAACTCACGTACACTTATACCAACTGACAAATACCTCAACGACTAAAAACTATTTAAAACACAATTTTAAACTACCCTCATAAAAATCTCTATTTTTTAAAAGTTTGTGTATCGTAAACGATACAGTAGGAGCAAGTGGGTTAATTCAGTCAGTGCCTGTATGGGAGCGGCACGAGAGGGTGGGTGTTTTTTGAACGGTAAATGTTAGCAAAACTTCAAATGTGCTTTAGATTTGTATCGTCGTCGTCGTTTCAGCCGAAAGACGTCCACTGCTGGACAAAGGCCTCCCCCAAGGATTTCCACAAAGACCGGTCCTGCGCCGCTTGCATCCAGGTACTTCCCGCGACCTTCACCAGATCGTCGGTCCACCTAGTGGGAGGCCTGCCCACGCTACGTCTTCCAGCTCGTGGTCGCCACTCAAGAACTTTCCTGCCTTTTACTTGAACTTTTAGATTTGTATGCTCTGTCATAAATATGTCAATGTCACCCCTCCCTCCCCCACCCATACCTTAGGCATTACCTGAGTTAAGCGCTAGGCCATGTGTGAATCAGTTTTTTCGTCATACTACGTCGAACGTTTCAAAAACCCCTACGACCCACTAAAGGGTTGAAATCACTTACCTGCATTCAGAGGTTGGAAAACAAAAAAGTTTTTATTCAAAAAATGTTTATAGCCCGTAAAGCTAGGCTGCGCGATCGGAAGCTTCTTTCGAAGTCGTAAAAACGTCTAGTAAAAAGTTGAAACTCGTAAAGGCATGAAATGGTCTGCGCTCACTATAAAGTACACTCTTTATAAACAAAGTTGCGCCTGGGGCCTCAACTCGTGAATGGTACGGTTAAGATAAACTTTGCCCAGTTTTGAGGGTGGAAGACATAAGCGGGAGCGGCATAGTTTTATAACTTATAAGTATACCTATGTATACTCGTAGCTGTGCTAAACTGTATGACTAAGCGGTAAGCGCAGCGTGGGATTTCCACCCACAAGGTGGACAAATGACGTGTGTGTTGTTTTCCATGTGTCGTAACGTAAAACCAAATAGCAGGTAGATTGAACTTCTTGAATGGAGGCCACGTCTAAGCAAATATTTAAGACACTTTAGTCGATAGTCTGAGGACCACGACATTCTAGATATCCACAGCTATAGGCTGAAATGATGACGATGAAAATTAAAGTGAACATAAATCGTCTAATGAAGCACAAAAAATCTAACATATCGACGTGAGGTGTAAGGTTACAAAAGAAAAATAGTCTTTTGCCAGTTTTCACCATCAATCCCTAATTTTTATGTGACTCCTATGGTAACACACAAGATTTTTGTTTTCATAGTGGTCACTTAAAAATTAGGCATTGATGGTGAAAACGGGCATTAGTCTGTCACTTGAACCAAACTCAAGGTCGTAGGCAGACACCGCCTTCCAAGATCGGATGGAGCGGAAATTGAAACCTGGGCCACAGAATAAGTAATAGTACAGCCTGGGCACACCCAAACTCGACCCAATCAGACCCTATCTCCGACGTTCGGAGGTAGCACTCAAATCACGCGCAATTAGGAAATACATCCCGTTACCGTGTGTCCGGGGTTTTATTAACAGTTCCAGGTCAGGTATCTGTGTCTATGGACCCAACACAATGATTTTCGCCATGTTGGAAACTAGTATACAGGGTGAAATTTTGTAATGCCACCTGGAGGGAAAATACTCTTAAAACTGTTGATAGAAAATTTTACACAAAGAAAACATTTCTTTATTTTTGAAAAGAAATAGAACTGCATTCAAAGATTTCCAAAATATTGCTTGGCACACCCAGGAATTGAACCAACTAAAATCTTTTAAAAATTACACCCTGTATTTTTATTGCATCGATCGTTCAGGTTAAGTATAAGGATGAAACCTCTCTAACAAACTTGACAAATCAAAGGAAAGGAAAACTATGGAATCTTAAATTATTTTAATTATTTACAGAAAATTGTATGGCACGGTGGCGAATTTTCGAAAAAAAAATCTTCTTTTCGAAAAAAAATCTAAAGCAGTTCTTTCTTTTCAAAAACAAAGGAATGTTTTGTTTGAAAATGTTTTTCTATCTACAGTATTAAGAGTACTTTCCCTTCAGGTGGCATTACAAAATTCCACCCTGTATAGTTGAACGATGATGGCGCCCCCCCCCCCCCCCCTGTCATTGATCTGAGGGTGGGACAGTTCAGTGTAGATCATCTATATAATATGTCTGTTTGTAATACATACCTGTTTAGAAGCCATATTACAGTTTCAAAAGCTGCCAATGGGACTCTTTTAATATTAGGCCAGTAGAATTAAACACAAAAATTGATTAAATCGGAAATAATTCCTACAAAAGATTTTTTTGCTTTAATGGCTTCATTGGTTGCCCATTAAGACTCTCCTAAGTTTTCGACTTCGACGGAGTTGTGCTTAAATGGTGGGGGCCCCCGAAAGGGGCGTTTTTTCGGTTTTCCGGTTATACCGCGTAAAGGACTTACCCTATCGAAAAGTGGTCTTCATGACGGTTAAAGGGCACTTAATCCTACATTGAATAAGACCAAATTCATATGTTTTGGACAAACCGTTCTCGCGCTAAAGTTCGGCAAAGTAGAAAATATACGTATAATTAATGACCCTCTCCACGTCCAATGGCTTGTTACCCACATGCTTCCAAGCCTTGTAAAGGGTCGCCTTAACCAGTGTAACCCTAACAAGGCTCACGAGTTTGATTCGCTTATCCTTGTTCGTCCCAGCCGTTCCTTAACTGCGGTTGCTGCACCTCTTTCTGGCACTCTCCTGAACGACTCTGTGTTACCTAATGTAGCTGCCCCTCTTCCTTGTACCCTCCTGTACGATTTCATTGCTTAGCCATATGCCTAGTCCAAGGTTCGACGCCACAAAATCAACTTCGTACGCGTGAAAATAGTTTAAATACTATTTCCCGTGCTTGCAACATTTTTCTTTACTGCTTCGCCTCTATTAGTCGTAGAGTGATTGTATATATCCTATAGCCTTCCTCAATGTATGAGCTATTCAACACAAAAATAATGATTTCAATCAAACTAGTGATTCTTAAGATTAGCGCGTTCAAACAAACAAACAAAAAACTCTTCAGCGTTTTAATATGAACTTGTTGTTGTTGATTTTTGGCGTCGAACCTTAGACCAGGCACACGGCTAGGCAACGTAGTCATGCAGGAGGATACAAGGAAGAGGGGCAGCCACAGTAGGTAACACAGAGTCGTTCAGGAGAGTGCCAGGAAGAGGTGCAGCAACCGCAGTTAAGGAACGGCTGGGACGAAAAAGGATAAGCGAATCAAACTCGTGAGCCTTGTTAGGGTTACACTGGTTAAGGCGACCCTTTACAAGGCTTGAAAGCCTGTGGGTAACAAATCATTGGACGTTGAGAGGGTCATTAATTATACGTATATTTTCTACTTTGCCGAACTTTAGCGCGAGAACGGTTTGTCCAAAACATATGAATTTGGTCTTATTCAATGCAGGATTAAGTGCCCTTCAACCGTCATGAAGACCACTTTTTGATAGGGTAAGTCCTTTACGCGGTATAACCGGAAAACCGAAAAAATGCCCCTTTCGGGGGCCCCCACCACTTAAGCACAACTCCGTCGAAGTCGAAAACTTAGGAGAGTCTTAATGGGCAACCAATGAAGCCATTAAAACAATAAAATCTTTTGTAGGAATTATTTCCGATTTAAAAGCTAATTCTACTGGACTATATGTAGGCACTTCGCTATCATTCTGTGTTCTGGCATTTTTTATCGAGAAGCCATTTACACATTTCACATGCGATATTTTTATGGCACATACTGGTGCTTGTTCGAGCCTCTGCATGGTCTGCTAAACTATTTCGTGTATTGTCTTTCTTTATGAACCTTTAAAGAGCTTCTTAAAAGCCATCCTATCACAATCACTACTTCAGAACATAAAGCTAGAAGCCAGTGTTGAAACTAAGTCACAATAATTGACAGCCTCTTTACCAAAGGTTTTAAAATTTATATCGATGCAAGTGCAACAGTTTTAACGTTCTAAAAATTATATGTCTAAAACAAATTGAATAAACCAACACTCTTCTGTGTTTATTTAAATACTGATTACAAAATCCAAATTAACTATGCAATGACACAAAAACTGCTTTTCAGAGAACTATTGCCTGTTTTTGCTATCAATACCTAGCTATTACTTTTACAAATTTTTGCTTGCAAAAGTAACAATTTAACAAACATCCATCATCCTCAAAAACTTTCACATTTATGATATCATGGCGTTATACCCAATACTGTTCCCGCAAGACTTCTCTAAAACAAAAGAGCCCTACAATCTCCCATCGATCCATAAATCACACGGCGTAGGCCCAACTCCTCAACTCCAGATAATCCCCAAGGATTTGTAAATTCATTACGCGATAAAAGTTCTGAATTAAAATGGAGATTATGAACTTTAAAGACGGCTGCGAAGTTGCTCGCTGCTTTTATGGCCCTTTAAAAGGGGTTTGGTTAGGGCCCTTTCCCATGGCAGTCCAATTTTACGGGATACTACATTACTGGATCCCGCAAAACGACTTGTCTTCACACGGCAGTACGCTTTTTGCAGCTAAGATTTTTTGGGATATGGGTGTTTGCAGAAAATATATGCAGGAAGCTACTGATGATGATGACGAGGAAGCTGCTAGTGGGAACACTTCTATTGGAAACTGAATCCTGTGTTTTACTGGTCTAGTTTAATAGCAATACCGAATAGTAAACTCGAACGGATCGGTTTTTGGCTACAACTTCCCAGTTGTAGCCAAAAACCGATCCGTGTTCGATTCCGATTATTCGTGTGAATTTGAGTACTAAACCACAACCAAACCACGTATAGTACCTACTAAATGTTATGCTTATGTTCTAATACTATCTTCCTGCACATTTATGTACAATTAAGTGCTGTTGATACATTGTTAAACAAATAAAATAAATAAAATAAACGGAATCCTGCAAAAAAACGTGATGTTCCCATGGGAAAGAGCCCTTACTTTGGGGATGTTTGGTGGTTTTATTGTCAGTGTAGCTAAGATTACTGGTACACAACATGATTTGGGATGTATAAGCATAAGAAACAATACTAAACCTTGCCCTTGCCAAAGTTTAAACGCAATTAATTTTGTAAAGGATCTAAGAAAGTTTTAATGGGCTTTTAGTGCATGAAATTAGCCCATATATGCCTAGAGGTACGAAAACGACCCAATGGTGTATATTCTCTTGCGATGCCTATAAAAATCTGAGACCTAATTAATACCTAGTTCTTGGCATATATGGGTTAGGAATTTTAGTAATACTTGGTGTAAGGTTTGGAATCTTTCGGCACACTATTTGGTTTGATGCTGGGACCCACTACGTTCAAAATCCCTTGGAGCAAGTGTTCCTGTTTGGTTAGGATATTGGACAGCCTATATTTAGAACAGAAATTCTGTAGTTCGTACGCTGTAGGTGGACCTATACGAGGTGTAAGCAATATTCGCCGCTGTTTTCAGTGAAGCCATGGAATACAGCGGTGAATATTGCTTGCAAGGTTGTGAGCCCCGTTTTTAAAATACCATTAACACCAATAATTTTAATTATAGTGAAGTAACTACTCGTACACGATTGACAAAGCAGAAGAAGAAATCACATTAATTAACGTTAATTTAAAAGGCAAGGTAAGGCAAGGTTTTAACAAAGATGGATCGACGACCTTATAAAATTAGAGCTCAGGAAGGCACTGAACGCAAGCCGCTACCAATCGGTCGTTAAAAAATCTTTGGGGGAGGCCTACGTTCAGCAGTGGACGTCCTATGGCTGATATGATGATGATGACGAAAAAGGCAACAACGGCAATGTAAAAATCGTGCATCAAAATGTGTTAAAGTTGACGTATAGGTTTTTTTGGCAACATTTATTATCAGTAACCCATATACATATTTCAATCTGAATAACATTTTTATTCCTCACGCTCCATGATATGTAAGATCCATTTATCAGCTAGAAACCATTCCCATCCCTTCGTCATACAATTCCGGGAACGCCAAGGGCTAGGCCGGCATATATCAAAACTGCAGAACGTTCATCCCTACAAGGATTTACAGGATTTTCAATTTCCCATCCTTGCAAGTTTTATGTACCGTGTGATTGGCTGAGGTGGAAAATTTATGGGGACTAGTTAGGGCATGCGGGTTTGCCCGCATTTTTTTGGAGAACGAGGTTGGATTTGTAAGAAGATTATTATCTCATGATAATCTAATGATTTTGTTCTGGTGCCGCAGAATTAGGAGAGCCAGCTTATCTTTTAAAATTTGAAAATTAAGTTACCTATCACTGAATCAGTTCAAAATTACCTGTTCATAGTAACATTCTTTAGATTCACTAACCTTAAACTTAATTAAATAAATTACTCACATTGTCTTCTACCTACTATAAACTTCAAAGTTCAAACTGAATAATTTATGTCTCCTACAGTTCGAATTCCTCTTAATTAATGAAAAATCCCTCTGAAATTCATAGTTCGCGATGACAAACAAAGCTTCGCCGAATAAAGGATGGAGTGTTTGTCAGCAGATCCACTATTTAGGATGAACTTTAATTTCCAATGTACTATGGCATCTGTTATATTCAGCAAAACCAATCCAAATCCAACCATAAACCCTTAAATTTAGAGTTGAAAGTCCCTTGCATTGGTTAGGAGATCCGCCATTTTGTGGGTAGTCAGAAAAACAAGATGATGAATGAGAAGCGGCACACGTTTTAACCCAAACCGCGCATATCGTAGATGTAACATTTCCTAGAAGGGAAATGTGGTTATCGACGATGTGTGAATTCTCAGTACTGGCTGATGAGGTTTTCTTTATGCTAAAGTTGATGGAATTTGTCGATTAGGCAGCTGTTTTAACACCATTTACGTTTAGCCCTTCAAGTCCCTTGACACAATTCATCTAAGTATCCATTTTGAAAAGGTGAGGGAGTTTCTTCCGACACTTTTTTCAGCATCGTCTCATAATGTTATCCCGAAATGGTAATACGATTTTTAAAACATGTATTTAAAGAGTTTGAATTAATTTGATCATAAATACCATCTTTTTACGGAGACCTCATTCAACCATGATTAAGCCGTGTCTAATAGCCATTTGTAGAGCTCTATGATCATCATCATTTCAACCATCGGACGTGAACTGCTGAACATAGGCCTCCCCCAATTATTTCTATAAAGGCCGGTAAGTAGCAGCCAGCACCCAGCGCCTTCCCGCTACCTTTATAAGGTCGTCGGTCCACCTTGTGGGTGAACGTCTTCCATGAAAATCACGATAAAAAAGATATAAGAAACTTATTTTCGCTAACATACCACATCCAGAAATTTTATACTTATCCTTAAATCGAAGCACATGCTACTACGCTTCCGTACAAATCCAGTGGACATATTCAATTTCACGGTTAACCAGCCCCTGCGTTCGCGCAGATATATGAACACACCGGAGTGCTGACTTTTGTATTGTTGGGGAGTTATCTTTGTAGGGGAAAGAAACACAATTGCTAAAACAAGTTTATGGTTACGGTACATATAGTAGGTACGGTTTAAATTTAAAGAAAAAAGCAAAATGAAATGACTAAGGCCCGATTCGACCAAACTTTTATCCGAGAATAACTCTTGGTATAACTGGCACTGTTCCGAACCCATTTTAGCGCCATCTACCTATATTAGTATAAAACAAATGTTTGTAAAGCGCCATCTATAATTCATCTTGCTTTATAAGAACTAACAATACAATTAACAGTTTACGAAATGATTTAAACAAGGAATCGCGTCCGTCCGTGCTGTGCACGAGTGCGACCATTGTACCACTCTCTCTCGAACCAATGTAAAAGCAACATCTACTGCGTGTAGTACAAATACAACTTTACCAAACCGGCTCCAGAGTTTTTCTCCTCAACAGGCACATTGATTGACAGTATGGGCAATAATGTCAAAACTGACGATTTATTCTGAGATTAATATTTACTCTTGTTTGGTCGAATCCACCCTAAGTGAGCTTGATACATTCAGGCGTTTGAAGTGTACCTACGAGTACAAAAGATTAATTCTGCAGTACCTACAAGGTAACCTTCTTTCAAAAAGGACATCATCCATTTTGGTCCAAAATCAAAAGTGCCGGCCAAAAAATAAAAGTGCTGTATTCTGATAGAATACGTCCGCTTTAGCATTTATTACTATGGCACCAAAGCTGTAGCACCACTGTGCATCGTAGTATTTGAGTTCTAAAAATATATGAAGCGACTGACTTTGATCTCAAATACTTCGACGTACAGTGGTGCTACAGCTTTGGTGTCATAGTAACAAATGCTAAGGCGGACGTATTCTGTCAGAATACAGCACTTTTTTTTATTTGCCGACATTTTTGAATTTGAACAAAAAATGTATGAATCGTCGATGAATTTTAGATCTCAAATACTCGACGCATAGTGGTGCTACAGCTTTGGTGCCATAGTAACAAATGCTAAGGCGGACGTATTCTGTCAGAATACAGCACTTTTTTTTTTATTGGCCGACACTTTTGATTTTGAACAAAAAATGTATGAATAGTCGATGACTTTTAGATCTCAAATACTCGACGCACAGTGGAGCTACGGCTTTGGTGCCATAGTAACAAATGCTAAGGCAGATGTATTCTGTCAGAATACAGCACTTTTTTTTGTTGGCCGGCACTTTTGATTTTGGACCAAAAATATATGAAACGTGGATGATGTCCTTTGTATATTTATTAGTAGTTCTTTAATGGATAAAAACGAGTAGTTTGAATTAAAGACTGTCCCGAAATAAAACGTATACCTTCGTTTTTCTAAGGGTTTTTTTGTCTGTTAAATTAACTGACGAAACCTACGAGTTTGAACTTACACTGTGAGTGGCATTTCAATCTATTAGTATTTAATGAGTAGCAAAATGACCGTATGAAAAAGCTGAGATGGCTTACATTCGACATATTGGGCAAATATTCTCGAATTGGTTCCAATTTTCACATTCTCTGTAAAATTGACGTATTTCCCAACTTTCCACACAATTTGATCGCTTCCACAAATTCACAGGCCGTATTAAGTAAAACCACGTTACGTTCTTCAGCTGAATCTATCCTTTTCCTTCATCTAAACCCCAGCGTGAGTGACAGAGATGAATAGATCAGCACACATAATAGGCCTCTAAATCCAGTGTACCAGTATACAAAATTATTCCCGCGAAACGTACTAAATCCTCGCAGTATTGGACATTACACGGAGTAATAAATTCCGATAAATTCAAACCCAAAAATCCGGTGCCCCTTTGTCATATCGCGCCGGTTAGGGCATGTATCGGGGGATATATGCCTTATTCATGGCCGCACTGAATCGGTGGGTGCGGATTGGGTGAACATGGATTAGCGAAATACGAAATAATGTTTTTATAAACATTCCTAGAGTAATAATGGTCGTCCAAGGAACCCGATCGCGTGGCAGGTCACTAATGCGCTGGACCGACCAAGTGAAATCGGTAGTGGGAGACGGCGCATGTGACTGCACCAGACAGTCTGCCAACAGAGAGAGATGGCGGGAGATCGTTTGGAGAGTTGCATCCGCCTCTAGAACCGATGTGAACAACGCCTCAACATGACGAAGACCGCTCTGCCAAGAGCGTAACGAATAAGAAGAAGAAGAGTAATAATATCCTAAAAGCTGACTGGCAATGCTGATCTTAACTTCGAACTCCTCCTAATATTCTTCTGATTCATTTCATTGCGGGTCCAATGACAGTTTATCTTTCCCCCGGGACAAAACTTGACCTTCTCTGGTGGGGTTTTCATTGGCGGTCAAGCTGTAGATCCTGGCTACACAGGAGTTGCAGGTGGAAATGAGAGGTGGGAATAGTTCCGTTTTTTGCCAGTGCTGATCGTCAGAGAACGCGGGTTCAAGATAATCCGGTGCCCCTTTGTCATATAATATAATAATAGCCATAATAGCAGTAATATGCCTTTTTGTTTATCGAGATCCCATGTACTTTGCTTAATAATGTCGAAATAAATTGCCTCAGCCAAATAATTGATGTGTCCAACGCTGCAACGCCATAAACTCTTTTATAAAGATATGCCTTTGACCTGCACCGTGTGTATCATAATCGTCGTATATCAGCCAAATGACGTCCACTGCTGGACAAAGGCCTCTCCCAAGGTTTTCCATAATGAGCGGTCCTGCGCTGCCCGCATCCAGACTCTCCCGCGACCTTTACAAGATTGTCGGTCCACCTAGTAGGAGGCCTGCCCACGCTACGTCTTCCAGCCCGTGGTCGCCTCTCGAGAAATTTCCTGCCCCAACGGCATTTATAATATTTTATCAGTAAATAAAAAAAATGCGGTAAAAAAAATAATTGGTTATAGTAAAACATATCTGAGTAAAATTATCATAAAAACAAAAATCCACTTGAATTTAAAACTTGGTACCGCTCGTCACCAAACCTATACCCTTACCCGGCAGCCGTGCCGTCATTGATCACGCTACTCAGCCTTTCCTGGCATTTGCCCGACACAACCCTACGGTTACTGTGCCATAGGTTTTAATTATTGTATTTACGGGTGTATTAGCAACACATTGGTAGGAACGGGAATATTCCCACCTCTCATTCCCACCGCTACAACTCCTGTGTAGTAAGGATCTACAGCAGCTGCAGATGTATTAAGAGCACATTTTAAATGTTTGCTACATACTCGATTAAAGTTAGAGATCTCATCATTTGACCCATAGGACATCCAATGCTGAACATAGACCTCCCCCAATGGCCTCGATGTCATATGGCTGAAATGATGATGATGATGATAAAATGAAAGTGTCAAACTTCTGATGAAGATCATTTTAATGTACATCTATGTGTTTACATCCACGGAATCTTCGTCATCGATTTGATTTTTCTAACCTAGCCTGAATATTCTAAAAGAACTCATAGAAAAATTATAAAATTTTCATGTGTATGATTTCTTTGTATTATAAAAACATCTAAGTAAAACCTGAAATTTTTCTACGCCAGTGCAATGTACTGATATAAAAACACATTCTCTTTTCTAAAATTCACATTCATTTTATTTTAACAGTGTCGTGTGTGTGTACCTGGCATTCGTTGAAATACTAATGTTTTATTTTTACTGGTTCTCCTTTAAATTGAATCTTTTCTAAACGAATTTAAATAAACAATCTCACTGACCTGATCATTAATGTATGAAGAAATACTAAACTGAAATCGGTTCCCAATCCTATTTTTTTTTATAAAAATTCATTAATAAAATGGTATCATGGGTATTACACCCGTATTCACAAACGATGCTTGCTTAAGTGAAGCAGCAAATCGAACGCACAGCGTTGAATAGAGCTCTGTGATTGGTTCGGGTGTGCACTGTGAGACCTCATAGTAATATTTTGTGTAATGGTTTTTTCAAATCATTTAGTAAATGACGGAGTTTTGAGGTGATTTTAATAAAATTGATGTTAAAACATCTTGCTTTTTTAAGTCAGTTAAAAACGCCATAGAGTTATTGACCCGAAAACAGTATTTTACAGGATATTGCCAGTCCCATAACATAGATCCCGGTTCAATATTTATTGGATCATATCGCCGTCCCGCTCTGACGTCGTTCGTCGATAATTTCATTTTGGCACGACGTTTAGATCACTTAAGACAATTTGAGTATATCTCGTGGGTAGGAAGACCATGGCTTCTTTGGGGATAGAGACTGATTTTTCAAAAAAATACAGCCAATTTGAGGACCTCCTCTTTTTTGAAATCGTTAAAAATAAGTTTCAATAAGTATTATTTCATTGTCTCTCACCGGATTACAGAAGTAGCTTGTTTGCCTCTTCTCTCATAAAAAACTCGATTTAATCACAAGCATAGATTGTGGTTGATTCATATAATTATTTTGAAGAATAACAGTTTACTTTCTTAGTTCAATTTTTCGACATCAAATCAAAATTATCCAAAGCAAAAAGTTACAGTCAGAGGAGAAGAGGTCCATTAAAACAATCGGAGTTTTCTTGCCAACGACATTTTTTATTAAGGAAAATATCTATGGACATGATTTTAAAGTGACTGAGTAGGCGAATGCTTACCTCGAAATAAAACTGGTTGGGATTTTATTGGCGGTCAAGCTGTAGATCCTGGCTACACAGGAGTTGCAGCGTTGGGAACGAGAGGTGGGAATAATCCCGTCCCAAGCCTTAGTGTCTGCCACGGCTGCTTTTTTCCACGATCCCTGATATTCCTGCAGCGTAGTCATCCTTATACCACTCGTAATATCCGGTGTAGCCTTAGACAAAAAAGCGAGCTTTTTCGTTCGCAGCGTATTGATTGAGCGTTTGTTGCTTTACCGCTCGGAGCGAGTATTCATTCACAATATGGCACAGATTCGGTTCCAATTGGCGACACACGCCCGTATTCACAAACGATGCTTGCTTAAGTGAACCAGCAAAACGAACGCACATCGTTGAAAAGAGCTCTGTGATTGGTTCGTGTGTGACCCTGTCCACGCGCAATGTGAGACCTCATAGTAATGTTTGTGAATACAGGTGACAGCATAAGTCATATTTAGTAGTGCAATACTGGCCTAGTGATATGCTAGAAGTTGCGGGTTCGATTCCCGCACAATACCAAAATTTGTTGGCGTGAAAATATCGCCATTATAAATGCTGTACGTTTATGAATTCTACAAAGAATCTTAATTAATGAGACATTGTAAAGAGACCAAAAGAAAGTTTTTAAATCCAACAAAGAACTAACTGTAACTATTGAAACCAAGCTGAAAACAACAACAACCAAACAAACAAACAACTTGCTTCGCTTAGCTTAGATTCAAACATGTGATCGGCGTAATTTTAATATTTAGATAGACCGCAAGCTGGACTCTGTACTATACTTGAATAGTCCATATTATTCGAGTTTCATTTCATATGAAATAAAATAAAATAATTTCACCCTAAAAACTGCCAAACTTTTTTGAGTTTTCAATGTGTTTCTTCAGAAACTTTTGTTACAACAAAGGAACTACCTGTCACAGGACGTCCTAAAGAATCACACACTTTATTGATTACACTTTCCTTTTACGCCCAAAGGTGAAAAGGCCCAGGATGCTTCCCTACACAAGTCCTCTGTCCCAATTTAATTTAGCGAAAAGTTCAGTTCGAGATGGGTCTTATCAAAGAGTTTCCCTCACTATCTTTTCACAGCTAATTTGCTGGTCACTTTGGTAATGATGTAACGATATATCGATAGTTGACTTTAAAAAGTATATTTTTGTACCATCATCTGCTATGTGGTGAGGGTGCCTTTCACAAGGTACTCTTATGGACTGACAATCAGTTTGGTCTACATAACATTCCACCATTTAAGTACTACTGTGTAGTGATTTTACGATTTTTTGAATGCATTAGGAATCGAATCTAGGATCTCAGGGTCAGTAAAGTTCACGCTGTCTCAATTAATATTAAATGACACTGTTGTAAATAAATGTATAATTGTGTAGAGCATAATAAATTATTTACAAACTGATGGTTTTATTTGTGACAATGTAGTATAGCACGCAAAAACCTTTTTGGGTCGTCATAACCAGATTATGAAAACTCTACTTCTTTATCAGGCCCTTTTGAGGGCACATAATATACACAGTTACGTTAACCCGCCAAAGGTCTAAAGTACCAGATACATTGCTTGTGTCGTGTGAAATCAATCTGACTATCGATAAAGCCCAATTTCATCGATTACCCTTATCAACCGCACTACACCGTTATCGGTTTGTTTGATCTTTTCCGCAATGCGGGGACATCTTTTAAGTTTGGTCAATTGGAGGGTTAATCTTATTATTGAAAGTTTAACGCCCCGGCCCTTTACTTAATTGGATCAAGGTATTTTATTGGAGTTATCGCACCGCCGGTGATTGAAGGGTTGACCTAACTAATTAGTATGACCAAAGAGGTTTGATCAATTTGCGTATAGCTGCGATGTTAGAAGGCTACTACTAGCGGCCGCCCGCGACTTCGTACGTGTGGATCCCGTTTTACCCCCTTAGGGGTGGAGTTTCGTGAAATCCTTTCTTAGCGGGTGCCTACGTCATAACATCTATCTGCATGCCAAATGTCAACCTGATCCGTCCAGTGGTTTGGGCTGTGCGTTGATAGATCACTATGTCAGTCAGGCAGTCAGTCAGTCACTTTTGAGTTTTATATTTAGATATGTGATTATGTTGATCATAGAAACATCATAATCATCATCATCATTACCAGGTCATGTTGTCTCCACTGTATGAGCACGATCCTCGCTATTTCGTTCGTTTATTTCAGCCAAATGACGTCCACTGCTGGACAAAGGCCTTCTCCAAGGATTTCAATAACGACCGGTCCTGTGCTGCCCTCATCCAGGTTCTCCTCGCTAATTTACGGCAGAGGCAGATGGAGGATTCGGCCTACACTTCTCACGCTGCCCAGTCGGGTTGGGAGGGCATTGGGATCATAACATTTATACATGGAATCTGTCATCATCATCATCATCATCATTTCAGCCATAGGACGTCCATTGCTGAACATAGGCCTCCCCCAATGCTTGCCATGTTGCCCGGTTGGTAGCGGCCTGCGTCCAGCGCCTTCCTGCCACCTTTTAACCAGTAGAGTAATATAACCAGTAGAGTGTCTTTTTTCTCAGTACCCATGTATGGTCAGGTTTCGATTGCCTGATTGAATGATAATTTAACTAATAGTATGCCTGAGAAAAGAGAATCTTCGTCATCCTAAAGCCTATTTCATATTATATTCTTCTTCTTTCTTATTCGATTCCTTCTTGGCAGAGCGGCTTTCACGTAAGTAGGTTGTAGCGGCGAATATAGCTCTCCGTCTATTACATCCATTTCATACATTACGTCCTTTAAAAATATTAATATCAAAAAATAATTAACCTCAGATAACAGAGTTTTCAAAACTAAAAGTACCAATAACTTACTAAATTTGAGCTGCTTCAGAGCTCAATATAATAACTCAAGTAACCTTCTAGCTCTTCCACGTTCTTATAAAGTTCTCGAGAAAATAAAATTTGCAAGTTCAGTGAGCTTAGCATTTATAGAGATCGGATCCGGCGCCGTGGAAATCGGCGATGTTCCACAGGTATATTTTTGGTGACACACTGCTTGTTAGTTCGGGGAACATTGTTTAATATGCATGTTTGTACTTAGAAAATGTTCTGGAAACGTAATGTGTACCCCATATTTCAAGTGAGTAAGTAGTGTGTAAATAATTTTCAATTACATTTTAGAGTAGTAATATTGAATCAGTCAATTAATTTAGATACAGACCATTATTTCCGCACTCACAGCTTTCTGCATGACCCAAAGGTTGACTGGAAGAGAATGTTTTTAGCATTAAGTCCACCTTTTGTATGTTATTTGTGCAATAAAGTATTTAAATAAATAACATTTCCGACACGATTTTAACATTCCACTATTGTTTGCTAGTTTTAAACTTAAATCACTTTTCATAGTTTTATCCACGAACAGCAAAAATGCTAGGCTTTAAAATTAAATGTATATTCTAAACTTCTGTAATTATAACCTCTTAAAAATCAGCCCTTATCTAAGATCTTATAGGTTTTCACTTTCTGTCTGGGCCTTTTGGAAAAGGGCTACTTTTCGTTCAAATTTTACTATTGCTGATAGATCTAAGGGCTTCTCAATGTTCCTATTATTTGATTTGAAATATTATTCATATTATTTTAAAATTACGGTAGATAAAGACTGACGACCTGTATAGACTAGACAAGTGGGCGTTAATGAACTGATATTGTCGTAGACACTGTCTGCAAGCAATTATTAACACCAGTGGCATGAGTGCTGCGCTATGCTTTAAATTAAAATAAAAACTCAAAAATTCACTTGTATTACCTGGGCCATTCTTATTCTTACGCATTTTTGTGTGAGATGTAAGAATAGCATATGTTTTTAAAGAAAATCAGTGCACTGTATATTAATTTACTTAGTAAAATACCTCTATTAACTAGGCCCAATATCATTTTTATCATAAAACTATTAGAAGAATATTTAAAAAAAGTTACAAGTCCAAAATGTCACGGACCGTGTAGTGTGAGATTCCCGGATTTGGACATACAATATTTTTTTCTAAAGAGATGTTATGTTATTTTCATAAATATTACAGTAATTATGCAAGATTAATACATGTTATATAAGACTGTTAAAAATTTATATCAATAATAATTACCATTTTTGATTTTGAACACCAAACATTGTGTGAGCAGTTTTTGTGTCACAACCACGTGCGCCACTTTAAATATGCGTAACTCGGTAAAAAACTATCTTTGATATTGACATCCCTTGCTAAGTTTTTTTAGAACAGTAACATTTTCATCTTATTAGATTTGCAAATGGCTGAACGTAGTGAGTGAGCCGCAAAAAAATATTTTCTATTTATTTGAAAAAAGGGACAACCATAACACGTCCATCCCGTGTACGGTTTTTAAAGGTAGGTATCAATGTCACGCTATTGTATAAAACATAATTATGTACCTCATGCAGTATAGTTTCAGATAATTGCACAAGATCTGCTAATTCACAGATAGTTTTTTGGATATATCGGACACGTTCCAAATTGTCACGGCCATGCTATTAAAAATGTGTCACTACCGCAAACTATTTAAGTACATGGTCGTGACATTACAACGCGTGGTTGTGACATTCTATTTTTATTATTTTAATAGTTTTTGTTGTTCTGCTAAATTATTTTGTGTATTGTGCAATTTTTAGGAGTAGGCTTTTAGTAAGTGTACTTATTTTTCGCTAGTATAATTTTCTAGATGCCACGAAGGAAAAATTATTGCACTTTCTTATTTCTGCAGTAATATCAAATTTTACTGAGACAGCTCCCGGTAAATGCCCTGCAGAGGTGGTCGCAGTTGTTTTAAAAGGAATTGCTATTAACCATATTTTTAGTGGTACGGTGACTATGAAACATGTTTAAGTTGTCAAAACCAACTGTTATGTGAATCCTACAGAAATCTCATTTGATACTCAATTAGGTACCACCTACTGTGTTTAAGATTTACTAATTTGTTAAGCATATTATCATATCGAAACCATGTAGGTAGCATATCGGAAGCATGATCAGATAGTGCCAATAATAAAAAGTCTATTTTTTTATTATCTAGTAGATATATTAACTACCTGACGGTATTTTTGATCTCAATTTCAATTAAATTTTTGGATGTTCAGAAAAAAGTACATATTACCAAATAACACCTTTGTTGATGAAACGAATTTAGTGTATTTTATTGTTAATAAATTTAAACTATTATGATATAAATTTAACAACATAAATATTATTATTTACAGTAAAAATGTAAAACTGTCACATCCGTGTCATGCAGTGTCACAGCCGTGTTTACGTAGGCTATTTTGTTTCCTTTCCGAGGGCTTTAAGGTTGTCCATATACATCAAAAGTATGCTTTTGGTTTATACTTTCGATACACATCGCAAAAAGTTAAAAAAAATAATCTTTAATTTTAAAAAAAAAATTGGCACAAATTTAAGAATGGCCCACCTATGATCATTCGAGGTCATGATTAACCTACAACACTCCCTTGAGTCAAACATTAGGTATAGTTGTTTGAATTCACGAAGGTGACCTTTACATGTGTTGTGGCCTCAGATCATAGAAAGAGAATAGATATGAAGTCGCGCGTAACTACAACGAGAACCAGTGTCCCCACATTTCCCCCACCACAGCTCCCACACACACATTCAACTGTGTAAAAACAAAGCGACTGAGAGTCTACGACAACATGTGCAACCGGCTTAAAAGTGCTGTGATTGGCCAGAAGGCGTGCCTTATGGCCAATCAATGGCCGCGTGACGTGACGCACACTTTGAAAAAAGCAATTAGAGAGAAGAAAAATAAAATGGAGTCGATAAGATATCGATACTTTAAATCCTGGGGGCAAGGCTCGAAATTGGTTTAAAAAATGCTTGTATGAAAACCTTTTTATTATTATACGTTATTATTATGTTCTTTAACGATTTTTGCATAAAGGAGTCAGTTCCATTTTGTATGGACGAAAAACTCAGAATCAATTATTGGGACTAAATGAAGTTACCTTATATTAATTTACCCCAACCAAAGCTCAATGTCGTTATCGATGGAGTATAGAAGTTATAGACTGACAAAGTTTGTATGAAAAGTCATGGGCTTAACCCATGACTTTTAGGTACTTGCGATTTTTACCAGTATTTACAGTATTGGTAATATAATTATTATTTACTTTAATAATAATAACAGGATCACTGTAATTATTATTAACTACTATCGCGCATTAACTTTTTAATTATGGCGAAATTCGTACCGCCTATGTTTATCAAAAATAATGCCTATATTAGGCTTTCAACTAGCTCTTATAGTAATTACATAGTTGACAGTTACTAATCCCTTCTACTATTGTTATTGTTTTTGTAAAAACTTAAAAATCGCAAGCAACTCATGATTTTTTTCATTCAAAATTAGAAAATAGAAAATAATAATTTACTTCTATTTATCGATAATAGGAAACCGTATTAGAACACGAGCCCTGCACTATGTTACGACCGGCACATGCGGCCGTACTGTGTATTTTCACGCGTCAGTGAATATCGGAAGAAATAAAATACATTGCGCAGTAGTTACGCATGACATAAAGTGGTTGCTAACTAAATCGTCAATGTACAACGTGTTTGAATTTTTATCACCACTAATTTCGATATCGCAGTAAATGTCACGGCACTGAATTCGTTCGTAAAAATGTTTAGTTTTTTTTATTTATAAGCAAAATACCAATGGATTTGCAATACTTACATGTGGTAAATGACTTCATTGTTCCTGTAGTTCTTCGTTTCACTTATGTTATTGCACGTTACGACGCATTATCCAACAATATCGGAGAACATTTCCTCAGTACGACTGAATCGCGACTAACCTGGCGTCGCGGGCGATGTTCGTTTCTGGGCATATCGCGGAGACACGCGCCACGCCCCCGTTTCACATCTATTCCCTTCTATGATCTGAGGTTGTGGCTCACTAACTGTTCGTTTTTTTTTTTCAAGTTTTAAGAGACATTACTCTATCTTTATGTGCTTGTACACGTACACACACAAGTAAAGCTCACTCGCCTTCGTGAGTTGCAAGAACGGAATGTTGCAAGAGCAACTGTAAAATTGGCATCGAAATTATATCGTCGCGCTGACGCTGTATGCCACAAGCTTTATTTGTCAATTGCAACTTCATAACAAGAAGTAATCCTTTAAATCCTTGTTTCTGAATGTACAATTTAGGTGCTATTTTAGGAGTTGAATTCCATTTGAAAGATGTGTCTGCATCTCTAAAATTATTTAGGTAGAGCTTAACATTAAAGGTCAATAATACTTTAAGTGAGTATGATAGCTCAATGCGTCTGCAAGTTTGTTATCACAAGCAACTATCTTAGAAACAATTTGATGAATATTTGAAATAACTTTACTAAATGCAGTTTGGCAAGTGTTTCTTTAAGTATGGTTTGTAAATAGGTACCTATATTTTTTTCTTTTCTGTGGTTACTTTTTAGAAGGTGAATAAAACCAATAAAAAAGCGATGAGACGTTGACGTCTACTTGAGTAGAAAGACTATTGGAGAAACATTTCACTGAAGTAAAATACCTAACAGTACATATTATTATTTCAATCCAATACCATAATCGACCACATAGGCAAGAGTGAATAGGCATTTACTAGGCAGGCATATACCACCCCAGACTGCATCTCATTTACCTAGCGTTAGGTACGATTGCGATCAAGTAGGTACACTGCCTTGTTGCATAAAAAAAGGTACATAATTATGTACTTAATTAAAAGTTGTCTATCCTCGGCGGCCGTGTGTATCCCAATACACGGGATTTCCAGGGGATAACCCGAGGCGCCGACGCCTGGGATCCCAGCAAAATGTATGGACCGCAGCACATCGGGCTTTACATTTTTGTTGGAAAATCGCTCTTATTTCAACGATGTAAGATGCCACAGTGTTTACGTTGCTGTGCTGTGCACCAGAACTGTTATGGACTGATTTATCGTGTCCGTCCTCGTGAATTATTATACCCTTGATTGAGTTCCATCCATCGTTGGTTCAAGTGTGGGTTTTACAATTATGCAATTTCATTTTAAGTAATTTACTGACCTGATTTTGACCGCGTTTCCGAGAACATTGTCTGTCATAGAAGAATACTTTATAGCGCACATCCCCCTTGCATAAACCGGGATACAAACACTTCTTTGTATATCCTAAAAAGTAAACTACACTCGGCATCAAATAAATCGCACCTCCCGCGACAAGCACTTATCAAACGCATGCATCCCCACTTCCCACCAACATTGGTATCATTTGAAAGCCTAGTTCTAAACTTCATTTCATTAAAGGAAAGGTTTTTACCCCAAAAATGTGTCTTTACAAGGATCCAGAGTCACTTCTTCAAAAAATAGGTAGTTACGCTATAGCCATTTTTAATGACTATAAAACTGTTAAGTTGGGATTAATCGCTATCCATCTGTTAAAGAGGACACGTGAGATCTTTATTTGGTTTTATAACCATAAAAATTGGTCTAATTGATCCCAGAGGTGAGCCCAAAGTGAGGTCTATTTTCAAGTCGCATTTATGGTATATGTTAATCATTTATTTAGAAATGAAATGTATTTTTCTTTAAGGATATTTATTGGGCTTTCAAATAACACCAATATTGTTGGGGTACCATGATTGTGTCAGAAGAAAATCTTTAAAGTTCGCGTCGCGGAAGGTGCGGTTTATTTGATGTTGAGTGTGTTATGTACCCAAACCTTTCGCATGAAACACTAAACTATTGGTGAAAACCGCTTGAAAATCCGTTCAGTTGTTTTTGAGTTTGATCATCAAAATAAATATGCGTAGGACCGGTCGTTGTGGAAATCCTTGGGGGAGGCCTTTGTCCAGCAGTGGACGTCATTTGGCTGACGCAAACGAACGAAATACGCGTCAATTTATCACGAGAAATACATTTAGGTATGTACCTATTGTGACGAGTCGTACATAAAGAGGAGATCCCTAGGAGAACCAAAGTGACTGACATAGCCCGCAGAATAGCTAAAATCAAGTGGTAGTGAGCAGGGCACATAGCTCGTAGAGCTGATAGCCGCTGGAGCAGGAAAGTTCTTGAGTGGCAAACACGAGCCGGAAGACGTAGCGTGGGCAGGCCTCCCATTAGGTGGACCGACGATCTGGTGAAGGTCGCGGGAGGTGCCTGGATGCGAGCGGCGCAGGACCGGTCTTTGTGAAAATCCTTGGGGGAGGCCTTTGTCCAGCAGTAGACGTCTTTCGGCTGAAACGAACGAACAAACGAACGAGTCGTACATATCACCAATCAGAATATGAAACTTGATATTTCTCGCGTAGATACTTCAAATAAAATTCCCAAAGGGTTAATTGTTACGTAACAACAATTATAATATACCATTCCACTGTTTGTTGAGCCCTTAGACGCGTGCCAAACATTGTAAAACACAAACAAAGGTTCTGCGAATTAAAGGTAGGGTCGAGTGAAATGAATCGATCCTTTGACAAATGTTTGCGACAAACTCCGCCTCTGCCAACAGAGGGTATGGCCAATGTTTGCTTACCTGGCCACTTATATCAGAAGAGGTTCTGGTTGGGACCTACTTAAGTATAGGTAACTACGAGTACATTGGCTCCTTTATGCAGTATTTATTACGAGCATATACGATTTTTGCTGCTGAAACGAAAGTTGAAAATAGTTCCTTTCAGTGGCTAACTAAAAATAAAATACTTCTCAAGTAAGTATATTATTATCTTATAACACCTTATGTTATTACCTAATCATCGACTAATAAATTTATTTGTGTAAAACATTGACCATGATTTGCATCTGGTATACAATTAAATTGATCATTTTATTCACAAACGATGCTTGCTTAAGTGAAGCAGCAAATCGAACGCACAGCTTTGAATAAAGCTCTGTGATTGGTTCGTGTGTCACCCTGTGCGTCTACATGCACTGTGAGACCTCGTAGTAATGTTTGTGAATACGGGCGTTACTCCGCTACTCAAGTATTGTCTTTGAATAGGTTTTTGGGACCCTGTGCGTCCACACGCACTGTGAGACCTTATAGTAATGTTTGTAAATAGGTACGGGTGTTAGAATCGAATAAAATGCATAAGTTCAGGTTCAGCGAAATACCCGTTACGAAATGTGTTTCCTAATTAATTAGTTCGGCTCTAAATAAACAACCCGAAACATTTTCGGCTACAAAAACCTAATGTTAAATGACATCTGAAAGAATCCGCAATAACTCCGCCTGATATATTGTCATACGCATATTTAAATATCAAGGTAATCAAAAAGTCATCAAGCCACGGATAATTTACATTTCATTTGGTTTCCTCATCTTTCCACGCATCCTGTAATAAGGAACCAAATACTGAATTATCTTTTTCCATCGTAGATACATATAGATCGTTTTATACACGAAGACCATTCTTCCGCTAATGAATGAGTCATGAGTGCACAGTACACACGCACACTACAATAATGACGCTCGGATTGTTCGGATCAAACTCCCCGCACCCCGCGCTTCCCTCAACCAAAAATTGGTGGGGCGAGTCTTCGTGGATAAAACGATATCCTTGTTACGAAATAATGCCTGTTCAAATACAGCACTTATTTTTTAATTAGACCTTTAAAAAGCGCTTTTACAAGTCTCATTTAAGTCGTACAACTGCTTCAGGATAATAATACGAGCCAATGATGAGAAGAAGCAGCACAAGAAACTCAGTCACTGTTGTCATTTCTGAAAGCTATCTACGGTTAGTATACAGGGTGTTTAGCGGAAGGTAAGAAGTTAGTCTAATAATGCAGATGTTCATGAAAAAGGATAGTGCCAGGGTCTGGACCAAGTGCTGCTCAGAATCAACCCATAGTGCATTTTGTTCCTGAAGCCAATACTAATGTGTAAATCGAAGGGCACTAAAATCTGTCCCTGGAGTTAAGAGAAAAATAAAGTTTTGTTTTGAATTATTTACTTATGTAAAGTACTGACTGTACTGCAATCCTTACTTTAGTGCGAAACGTCAAAAGATAGCAACACTTTCGCATTTTATTTTTATGAATTCTAACTATCATGATTACTTTCAAAGCTTTAAAATCCTTCTTAAACAATCTTATACCCAATCCCAAGCGGCTGATCCCTCCGCTTCGCACATTGTTTGATACGGGTCCCATTAAGTTTCATGGGGTCCCAGAACTTGTTGTCCAAGTATTGATATGTCGGCAAAGTTATGGGGCACGGGAATGTTTAAGCTATCTGGATGGAATTTTGATGGTAATAAAATGGATGATAATATTTACTGGTTTAAATTAATGTGTGCTGATATTGTGAAGTTGCTTAGAGCTATTTATTATACGACCGTTTGGATTAGTAGTTCCGTGACGAAATACTAACAAGGATTCTTCTCTCTAAATTCTCTCAAGAAATCCGTGTGCGTTCTCAGAAGCCTACTGCATCGTATGGAAATCCTTGATTGAATCTTAGTGATGGGACATTATTTATTTAAACATACATTACTGTATGTGTACTCGTAGCTAAATGTCGGACACTGTCTCCGCTGGATTATATCAGTCCCACAGTCCCACTCCTAACACAAGCGTAATGTAACTAATGTAGCTTATCTGGACGCTTCAACTGGACTATTACTAAGTAAGTATTGTACAAACCTTTAGAGTAGGCGCACACCGTTGATTTTTCGTCGGCCGATAGTTTAGTCGGGCAGTTGATCAGTATGGGCATGTATGGGAGTGCGCACACTACGCCGATTCGATTTGGCCGATTCTTCATACAAATTAAAATCGGGCACAACTATCGGCCAACTAAAAATCAACGGTGTGCGCCTACTCTTAGGCTGGGTTGTACCAACTTACTTTAACTTTGACAAAAGTCAAAAATCTGTCAAACTCCATACAAAGAACACCGGTTATCGTTAAAGTTACGGTCAAAGTTAAGTGGTGCAACTCAGCCTTAAAAAAACATCGTTCATTTACAAACGGAACCGCAGTAACAAATGTTACACAACTGTTACTCGCGATTGTTGTTTTGTGTCTACAGCTAATGGTCGGCCAATTCGGCCATTCGGCAAAGCGCGACTAGACACGAAGACTCGCGTGCCTGCGCGCAATGAGACGGTACATTAGCTTGTATTAATATTCCTGACAAGGTAACACTTCGTTTTCGCTGTCATGAAAGGTGTAGTGATGTGCGAGATATCGATAAAATCAAATCTAAAAAATCAAGATAGATATAAATAAAACAATGTTGCTCTTGGGCTGTGTTGCGCAATATTACATTAACTATAACAAACGTCAAAAGTGTAATGAAGTTTTTTTTTAGTTTTATATGGATAAAAACACCGGTTACGGTTACATTTACGGTTAAAGTAAAGTGGTACAACTTAGGCTGAGTGGCGCCACCAAACTTTGACCGTAACTATAACAATAACCGGTGATTTTTGTATGGAGTTTGACAGATTTTTGACGTTTGTTACAGTCAAAGTAAGATGGTGCAACCCAGCCTTAGTTTTGGAGTGTCTACAAACTACAGACTTCTTATCACTCAATAGTTTGGTCGGCAGATAAAAAGTCTGCATTGACATAATCTTCACAACTCTTAATTCACGGATTTCCTCACGGAAATCCTGGCTACACAGGAGTTGCAGCGATGCCACAAAAAATATATCTCTAACGTTGGACAACATTGTCTCATCTAACGTAACTATTTTTACATAATTGTCCCTTAGTGAAGACAAAGTTCTGCATTTATAACTTTCATCGATAAAATTTGTAAAAATATCTTCCCATCCCTAAAGGCAATGCCTTTTGTAGGCAATAGACGTGATTCATTGAATCTCCAGAGCAGTACATCAGGCTTGTTTTTACGCTGGTCATCATGGAAAATTGAACTAAGTGTATTTGCCTCTTTGATTTAATCTTGTTGAAGTAATGTGTTTATTACACTTGATTTATTTTGCTTTTGTTGAGTTAAACGACTTTATTAAGACTGTGGAGTTTGGTATTAAAATTGAGAATGGAAATAAGTCTTAGATAGGATTTTTGGATGATGAAATATACTATTTGCAGTGCAGGTAGGTAGGTTAATATTGTCAACTAGCTTTTGCTCGCGGCTTCACCCGAGTGAGATTCAGTTTGTTACAGATCGTCCTATAGTATAGCCTAGATGTTATTCTGAGTTATAAACAAAAATACGTTATAAGTATTATAAGTTTCATCAAAATCCGTTCAAAAGTTTTTGCGTGAAAGAGTAACAAACATGTTAATATCATAACATAATATCCACATATCACAGCATCCACAAAAAAATCGCATATTAGTAGGATCTATTACTACTACCTAGTTTGAATTGAAAATAGACCTTTTTACGAAAGCCAGGCTATTTTAAAAACACCTACAACCAGGCTAGATTTGGTTAGGAAAATTTCTAAGCTAAGCCCAAGCTTAAAATAAAGCTCTAAATTGATTGAAATCAAGTATTTACACGTGTATGTAAGCCAAATGAAACCGCTCGTTTTCCTGCTCACTGTATTGTGTTTCAGTACGAACAGACACATTTAACTGAAAACCCATTTCGTTAAAAACGGCAATTAACACAAGTAACAAAACGTTACCCGAGGATAGACGAGGCTTCACTAATGAATAAAGGATTTCACAAACTTTTTGATTGAAAATTCCGGTTTATTTAATAAAATATTTGGCGATTGTTTCGTGTCTTGGAACAACGTGAGCCCCCACTCAAATAAAATGGGGCAACGATATGTGAAAAATCAAAGATTAAACATTTTAGGCCTTCCTTTTCTTTGCTGCTTATTAAGATCTGCACTGTTTATCGCTTTCTTATTATCTCTCTCTTTCTCTAGAGCTCTTTGAAGACATGGATTGTCTACTACGGTTTAATGCCTTTGTAGATCGTAACGAAAGATAGGTAAAAAGGTTAAGTTTCTAACCACTGGACCCCGTGATCTGCATTCAGATTTTTCTAAGACATAGGGCTAAGTCTAGATTTATGTTAATTTTTGTACAATTCTAGTAAAATGCATTTACCAATTGGATGATTTGATTCCCTGAATGTTTCAAAGAATTAGCATTTACATTACACACGTGAAGCCAGGACAAAGTACCGATACCTTCAGACATAGCAATTTTAAACATACGGGGCTCGTAACTGCGCGTTCACACTTTCGTTTAATTTTCGTTTAAACCGTGAATTGGAAGGGATATCCTTGCCACACTGGATGCGTTCTTTTTTTTTATGTGACAGGAGGAAAACGAGCAGACGGATCATCTCATGGTAAGTGATTACCGTCGCCCATAGACACCCGCAGACAGAGGGGCGTTACAGGTGCGTTACCGGCCTTTAAGGTGAAGACACGCTCTCTTCTTGAAAGCTGTTGTTCTGGGGGCAGAGTTCTGAACAACATTGTCATATCATCTATATGATGCGGGCTGCGTTTACTTTTACCTGACCACTCACGGTTAGGTTTTTATTGGCGGTCAAGCTGTAGATCCTGGCTATACAGGAGTGCAGCGGTGGAAACGAGAGGTAGGAATAGTCCCGTTATTACCTTACCATCCAGTGTGGCCAATCCTTCATGATTTTGCTAATTGATTTTGTATTTACGTATGTTCCTTCGTAGCGCCTAAAGTATTCATCCGATTTGGATGAATGCTTCAATCAATTTGTTATTTAGGATTGTGGTCAATCCATATCTTGTATTTATTTCATAAATGCCACCTTGGTCTAGTGGTAAGAGACTGCAACTTTTCAACTGGGTGGTTCTGAATTTGACTAGAGACTTGCTTCAATTTGAGTAAATCCCTATTTCCAATATGGTTTGATTTTGTACTTAAAAGTAATTTAGGAATACCTGAAGTTATACTACCTACAATAATCACAATAAGTAGAATACCATTCCTAATTCTAACTACTCTGAAAAAAAATTCTGTCCGATTAATTGTTTACTATAAGAAAAGGCGTGTGCGCTCGCAATACTCGAACGTATGTACACCCGCAGAGTAAATATGCGAAAATAGCTATTCCATTTGAAGACAGAGCGCCTGCAAAGCTTGTTATGTACAGTCGACAGCACAACGCCTACACATTTTGTTATAAAATCGAACTTATCACGTCTGAACAAGGTACTACAATATCGTTGTACCGTCGTACATTCGCCGACGCAGCGGATTTATATGATGTAATTTAACTGATGAGCCAGAGTGAAGCGTCTGGAAAGCCTTCAAGGTTAATTTATCATGTGTTGCCAGGGTAATGTTAATTGTTAGGCAGGCAGGTGATGTTGTTACGGTAGATGCTTAACTTGTAATTGTCGAAAACTTTATTGATTACCCCTTGAGTTAATAAGGAACTTCGACTGAAGTGGCAGTAAGACGGCCATAATTAATATAATCTGACGGAAAAGTGAAAGGTAGCCAAGTGCAAGACTTTCTATCGTATCATCATCTTCGTTTCAGCCACAGGACGTCCACTGCTGAAACATATGCTTCCCCTAATGATATTATTATAATAATCTGACGGAGAACCGACGAAAGATAACCAAGTTCTTGCAAGACTCACTATTGTATCACCATCATCATTTCAGCCACAGGACGTCCACCGCTGAACATAGGCCTACCCCAATGATTTCCAGATTGGCCAGTTGACAGCGGCCTGTATCCAGCGCCTTCCTGCTACCTATATGAGGTCATCTACTCTTCCTTATGAATAGGTCCCATCAACAACGTTGTTCGCAACATTAGCGTGGCAGTTGGGACAAAATTGTTTTAACCACGTTAGTGATGAGCTGGCCACGTTACTACGTAGTGGATGGGACAAAAAGCTTCAATCACACCAACGCGTGCAGATCACCATCGCCGGCGCGATCAAAGGCCAATGACAGGTCGCGCGACCCATTACAGTTCACGCGACCTGACATATCATATGACCCTATGATCGCGCCGATATCGCGCCGGCGATGGCGATCTGCACGCGTTAGTGTGGTTGAAACAGCTGTCTTCTCAGCACTTGCCATATGTTTGTCTCGAAGCGCTGGTAGGGCCCAAAAGATAAGGAGACATGTAAAGTGCCCCATAAGGGCTACCTACTCTTTTTTTATTATTTTCTATTGACGTCCATAAGTGCCACTTGTGGTCTAAACTGAATAAATATTTTTGATTTTGATTTTTGATTTTGAAAACAAAAGAGTTATCATCCTACCCTGCGCTTGCCTCCATTCCAGAACTTTGCTGCCCCATTGGACGTCAGTTTTGCGTCGCTATTGTACCTATACTTCAATCATTCGTTTCAGCTAAAGGACATCCACTGCTGGATAAAGCCTCCTTGAAGGATTTCCATAACGACCAACTTTCCGCGATCTTAACCAGATCGTTATCGATCGTCGATTCATCATAATTTAGTTTGGCATAACAGTATTTGCATAAAGTTTTTTCGCATAAACTTTGATATGCATAGTATTCTAAATGCATAATGGTTTCTTAGGCATAATAATAACTTTCTCTAATTTTCAATACCATAATTTAAATAATCATAAATGTAAAGAACATAATTTTTATATACATAAAGTTTGTTTTTAACCCTTAATTGGTCGCGTGGGGTGTCATGCACCCCAGAGCAGGTTTCCAGGCTCACATCTTTTTAAAATTTGAATTTAGCGCGCTGGCCTTCTAGGTAGCTTCGTAAACACGTAAAACGTACACGATTCAGTTGCGAGCGGCGCTCTGTTGTGAACGGTTGGGCTCGGAGAGCGTGTTTGGGGTGCGTAACACCCCAGGTGACTGTTTGTGTGGTCTAAATTTCGAGGTAGTGGATGATGTTAATTTCATTATTTCTGTTTTAAAACATTGTAATAGAGAAAAGAAAGCCCGAAATTATTCATTTTTACAATAAAACGAAAGGGGGAGTTGGTACAAACGACCAAATGTGCGCCAGTTATAATGTAGGAAGACGCACCAAAAGATGGCCGATGGTGATATTTTTTCATCTTTTCGATATCACAAGTATCAATTTCTATGTGATATACAAATCTCAAATTGACTCTGATATATCCCGAAGAGTATTTTTAAAGTGACTAGCTGTTGATTTAGTCAAACCTCACCAAATATCAAGAGCCAGCATACCCACACTACCACGACCGCTGCAAAAACGACTAAAAACACAACATGGAATTCAGGACCAAGAATCTCTTTCTGAAGCAGGCCGATCGCAATCATACAAAAGGTGTCATGTATGTCCAAGAAGTAAGGACAAGAAAACAAAGACTGAATGTTCGAAATGCCAAAAACATGTGTGCAATGACCATAATCTGAATATAGTCTGTCGAAATTGTGATGATAAAAACTAGGATTTGTAAAAAAAATATTTCATATTAAAAAAGAAGGTTAATTTTGTTAAAAATACGTTTAAAAGTTGATTAATATGTAAGTTCAAATGTCCTAATTAATAAAAGTCTGATTTTGCATGTATTTCGTATTTTATTTGATTTCCTAATTCTGGGGTGCCAAACACCCCACGCGACCGCTTATGCAACTTTTTAGGCGCGCCCAATTGAGGGTTAATAAAATACTATAAACATAATTTAATTATTTATAATATTTTAAAGTCATAAATATTGTCTATAAGAGCAATCAACATTGAAGAGTAAATAATTATGTATTTGTGATGTTGCGAACGATCCTCCTTCCACCTTTATACCCTTTCGGCCTATAAATTTGCAAAAACTAAATTCTCTGAATCATTGTCATTTTTGTTCTTAATTTTTGACCTGTCTCTTAGAAAACCTAAGCTCGTGAAAATACATTCTGTTTGATCTCGAGTCCCTCTTATCTATTATAACGCACATATTATACAGTCCACATTTATTTTACAACATTAAGCTTGCCTGGTCTGAAATTATGTTGATCCCGACTGGCCGTGGTCTCTTCCACGTGGTACTAGTCTGCCCTATACTAGAGTGTAATTTAAAAGCCGGAGGCGCGGAGGGAGTGCGGTCCTCGCTCGCTGTAACATATATTCGGCAGCCGTGCGAGCTGGAGCGGCTGAGGCTGGTCGCCGGAGGCGACCAGCAAGCCGAAGCTGCGGAAGTGAGCATGGCATGCCGGGTATATGTTACGCCAGAGCGGAAGGACCGCACTTCCCGCAGCGCCGGAGATAAGGCAATCCTAATGCTTGCTTGCATGCTTGCATGCTTGCTTGCTTGCTTGCATGCGTGCTTCCTTGCTGCTTGCTTGCATGCTTGCTTGCTGCTTGCTTGCATGCTTGCGTGCTTGCTGCTTGATTGCATGCTTGCTGCTTGCTTGCATGCTTGCTTGCTGCTTGCTTGCAGGCTTGCTTGCTGCTTGCTTGCAGGCTTGCTTGTTTGCATCCTTGCTTGCATGCATGCTTACATGCTTGCTTGTCTATTTATATTTGTTAACTTATATTTTATATGTATAACATTTTTATATTTCATATTTGTTAAAATTATGGTATTTTGTATATTATGAATGGTAATATTTATGGCATTGGTTTAGATGCCAATAAATGTTATGCCTAGAAATCGTTATTAAAAAAACAAGAATACAGAAAATATAATAATATTTTAGTATATATTATACTAAAATATTATTATAATAAAAGTGGTTATGGCAAAAAAAATATGCATTATGATTTATTCTGTATGAACGTTATGCGAAATGATGAGTATGCCAAAAAACTTTATGCACTCTTAAATTATGACAATATTTTTTATGCAACCGAATATGGACCCGATCCACATAGTGGGGAGCCTGCCTACACTACTTAGCTTTTTTCTTTTAAAACATCATGCTGCAATTTACCTAATACAAGCCCCTAAAATAGTACTTCGTCCAAAACTACGGAACATTTGGCCGAAACAAGGCTATATAAACAGCCTTCGGTCTTTATGTTCAGACATGACAAAGCAAAGTTTGAAAAGCCAACACAGACCAGCAAAAATTCAATGTAGTCTTCCTACAATCTTTTATAGTACCTACCTACCTACGTTATTGCCTCAGAATACTGAGCAATTGTATCAATTAGGTACAACAATTTATTTTTGCTCGTAAGTTGATTTGTACCTACTGTGTTTCGGAACCAATTTTTTCTTTGTGTCTTTCGACAATTAACCAAAATGAATTTTCTATTTGCAAAATTCAAACTTAATTGGTATTATGTGGACTGTAAGAAAACAGAACTTAAGGTAGTTATACTCAAGGGTAAGAGTTTTCTTCCACCTGAAAAATAAACCAACAAAATAAAGATAGAAACAAGTACCTAGGTAAATGAAGTTAATAAAGCTGCATTATAAGGATGCTCCTAAACTGCATGTACGCGTATTTTATAATAGACAATAATTAGTAGGAATAAATGAAATACAATAGTGTTTTCATTCGTTCGTCATAGCTCGTTTTCATTTCCATAAAACTTTTGAGGTAAATAAATAGGTATACTTATATTTCTTTGGGATTTACCAGTTTTTCACCAGGGAAGAAACTTTCTTAAACATCAAACTTCAGCCACAGGACATCCACTACTGTGTACATAGACCGCCCCCAATTACTTCCATACCGCGCGGTTGGTAGCGACGCTCATCCAGTGCCTTCTTGGTACCTTTATAAGGTCGTCGGTCCACATCTAAATCAAAAATCTATTTTTATTTATTTCTACTGGGATGGGACCTGCATCCAGGGCCTTCCTACTACCTTTCGTCGTCGTCTTATGAGGTCGTCGGTACAACCAGTACAACTATAAATCAAAAAACTATTCTATTTATTTTTACTGGGCTGTCTGATCAATTTAAGCTGCGGCATAAGTTACGACCGCGACCCGCCTCGCGCCGTAACGCCGGACAATAAACTTAATTTGACGTCGTCTTCGCACTTCTTTTGACGCTAATTTTTGTTACACGCTCGAGTAATTAATAAAACAAGCCATATCTTTTGTGAAAGTAACACTTTTGGCAGTTTTGGCAGGTGGACCGACGATCTGGTGAAGGTCGCGGGAGGTGCCTGGATGCGGGCGGCGCAGAATCGGTCTTTGTGGAAATTGGCTGAAACTAATAGTATAATTCTGTACTTTGACATATACCTATCCGAATTCTAGTAAAGATATTTTCTAGGGTTTTCAGGTACCTATCACTCCATATAATATCAATAAAATAGAAGGTTTATTACCTTAATCATAAACTACCTTAATCATAAACTACCTTAGTAATAAAAATTCCCAAACTTTTACCGTGTGTAAAATGAGTATCAGGATGTAAAGGATATAAAACAAGTCGTCAACGTCATGTAGGGGTGACAACTTTAGTCAATAGGCAATATCTTTATAGCTTTAGTGCCTCTTGTTGGTACACAGAAATCAATATACCTAGATAGACAATAGATAGATAATTGATCCGTAAACTGTAACCATACCATCGTTGTGCTAGTAATTAGTATTGCTTAGGTCTAGTAAAACATAGAGACAAATGCTTCATTAGTAGTAAAATGTGTAACAAAATTAAAGACATTTCACATATTTTTTTAATTTAAAACTTTTCTCGAGTAATTAAAACATTGCCGTCTTAAGACTCCACCATCGAATCGTATCCCCTTTTCCCAAAGTAAAGAAATCCAACGTGGATTTCGTTGAAAAAGTTCTGGATTCTTCAATATTCCCGCTGAGTCAATCCTATTAAATGAAATTGGCAAGCGACAACCCTACCGATAGTGAGACTGAATCGTTCGGAGATCGTAACTCCGAACTCGTTTTATAGTGAGTAAAAGTATTTAAGGAAATGAAAAATTTATACAGACACCTCAGTAGATGAGTTGAATTTAAATAGTCTGGGTTTTTTAGAAAGATTTCTTTGAAAAATGTAGCCTTTCGAACTAAGCGTCACAGTCTTTAGCTTTGGTCTAAAAGGTAGCCTTTCGAAGCGAATTAGTGACGCGGCGTTGGTGGCACAAGACCAAAGTTACAGACGCTGCGTCTGTGACGCTTAATTTGAAAGGCTACCTTAAAGGTAGCCTTTCGAAGCGAGTTAGTGACGCGGCGTTGTTGGTGGCACTTATTGTTTAATTTTTTGGTACCAAATAGGTTAAAATACCAATAAAAAGTTGCAGTTTGTCAGTCAGATTTTATAATGGTAGTAAAGTAAAACCATTGGGCGTCCAATGACCCCAAGCTACCCATCCTTATCGCTCGCGCGTAATTATGTTGCTGTCGCGACTGGTAAATGTTTTTTTCTTTCTTTCTTTCAAATCTAAAGACGCTGCGTCAGTGACGCTTAGTTCGAAAGGCTACCTTAAAGTCCGTTCTCTCAACTGCACTCGTCTCACTTTAATCTAATGCCGTCCACTGCTGGACAATGTCCTCCCCCAAGGATTTCCACAACGACCGGGCCTGCGCTGACCGCATCTAGGTGCTTCCCGCAACCTTCACCAGATCGTCCGTCCAGCAAGTGGAAGGTCTGGCTCAGCACATCATGTCATCACCATCATCATCATTTAAGCTACAGGACGTTCACAGCTGAACATAGGCCTCAGCCAATGATTTTAACATCGCCCGGTTGGTAGCGGCCTGCATCCAGCGCCTTCCTACCGCTAGTGCTACCTTTATGAGGTCGGACCTTGTGGGTGGATATCTCACGCTGCGATTCCGGACTTACCTATTAAATCTTTAATAACGTTGATAATTTATTTATTTATTTATAATTACTTGCAAACTTTTTCCATGATTAGTATTTTTAATGATTCATAACACTTTCTAGTAGGTATAATGGTTTGGCAGCTATTGGCGAATGCAATTGCAATAAAGGTTGACTGTGCTATGGTTAATAAAGGTTTAGTGTCGGCGTGCACTGATGTGCGCTCTCCGATAGCGCTGCTGGCTGCACACGCGGTGTTTACACTGCGCTGGTATCATGCACGTTAATTTGACTGCCATTTGATTATAGCTCACAAGATAGATCCCCATAATGATACTTATAGATCGTTTCATCCACGAAGACGCGCCCCACCATTCTTCCGCTAATGTTTGAGTGTTATCGGTACACGCTAAATTATCCATGGCACACGCACACTACAATAATGACGCTCGGATTGCTCGGATCAAACTCCCCGCACCCCGCGCTTTCTCGACCAAAAATTGGTGGGGCGCGTCTTCGTGGATGAAACGATCTATACTGTCCGTGGGGTATATCTTTTCTTAAAGGTACTACTTAAACCTTTCTTTTGTCACCTGTCATCCGCCATGTATTGGAGGGAAGTCGAATCTCAAGCTCAAAGTCCTCCTATGTTCTTCTGATTAATTTCGTTGCGGGTGGCCTTATTAATACCCTATAATAGAGTTATGGTATATCGCCAGAAACGTTGTATAACTTACTCTATCACTACTTCAGGACTAGGTACATCGGCTGGCATTGAGAAGTGGTGGTAGAAACTCAGTCACCTTTATTTATTTATACTTGAATACCACAAAGTTCTTACATAAGGCATAATGCCTTCTCTGTTTATTTATTTATACGGTGGAAAGTTTTACTCATTGCAAACACGACTTGCCACGATCGCGTTCCGGAAATATAGGTAGAGTTTAGGGAAAGTTACTGCGCTAATTTACTAATTATTGGCAGTTACCTAAATGTTAAACAATAATTTTGCCTGTACGTTTAGGAAATCCGCAACAACAGTTTGTGTTAATCAGATTTTACCCCGAAATTAAACTTACAGTTTATACGCTTCATAAAATCAATATGGCCCTAATGAAAAACAATAACGCGTATCTGTCTAAATTATCTAACGTTTGTTGCCTTTATTGAATGCTATCTACGGCGGTCTACCACGCCCGATATATTGAAAACAATGCGTGTCAAAATTGGACCCTATTCTGAAAATAATCTATTCGATATTGTAGGTCTTTACGTTCTTACTGAATAATCTACACACTGTCTGTGCCACACCATACATACTCGTAGGTACCTACCTATACTTATTTGACAGATTCGATTTCGTAATGTTTTATGTAGGTGTATTATAGACAGTCATTAGTGGTAATTCTGTTGCGGTGCTTCTTCCTAGCACCTAACCTAATATATTGTTGTACTGCGAAAAACGTTGGCAGAGGAAAAAAAGATTGATGCCCGTTTTCACCATCAATCCCTAATTTAATCCTAATGAAAGCAAAATTCCTGTTATGTGTTACCATAGGGGTCACTTAAAAATTAGGGATTGATGGTGAAAACGGGCTTAAGGCTGGTTTGCGCCACCTTATTTAAACTTTTATAAACGTCAAAAATCTGTCAAACTTTACACAAAAAACATAGTCTCGGTTAACCTCTCCTATGCTTTGTCTCAGATCTGTGCAACCACTGTCAACTGCTTTGTCTCAGATCTAAGACAAGACTACTTTGGTCATCTTTTGCGCTGATATTATAACTCTTATTACAAACAAATTACGTGTTTAAAGTTGGGTGGTGCAACTCGGCTGAAGTCTTACTTTTTCAATAATAAGTATACTAGTAGTTAAGCAATAAGTTAATCTAAATTATTATTTTAAAACGTGAATTTAAGATTAAGGACAAATTAATTAAGAAATCTCTTATTGGTTAATTAAAGTAGTTTATTGAGCAGCAACATCAGCAAACGTCATAGAATGATGATGAATACTTTGGAGTAGATTTCGTAGGTGAGGTGTTCGAAATGAGTTCTCAGGGTGGACCCCCAGATCGTTTCAAATAACGGCAAACCGATAACGCCTGCATGTTGACTGATTTTGCGGCTTATTTGGACTTACTGGTGGTTTACTTACTTAAGGCAAAAAATATACATGTGCTTAAGTGTTAAAGATGCAATGTATTTCCAAAAACATTCAACGTTTTTTCTGTCGTTTGGTAAAAGTTTAACTAATCCCAAAGCGATGAGCTGGCTCAGTATTAAATACCTAAGTATATTTAATTATGTACATTAATTGGAGTTTTTTAGTTTTTAAATTTCACAGAAACGAAATTAAATCGAATCGGTACCGTTTAAATAATAATATTCTCGTACACAAAAGTCCATTTCCAATCGCTCTGATTTTGAGTTCACTCATGTCGGCAAAAGCTGCGGTTTTATGACTTTTAATCAATTTAATCAGTTGTGACAGTTATAATTAACTTTCCATGCGGCCTCTGCCATTCGACAGACAGACAATTGACAATCGTCCCAATTATTTTAAATCGTTTTCCGAGTTTGAGTGATTTGGTTTGCGAATATTTTAATAGTTATTAATTGTTATTTTCTATTGCATGCATTTTAAAGCTACGAGTCTACGAGTATAATTATCGAGTAGGTGAGTTACTAGTTCCTGTTTTTTGCAGGTAGTGCCTAGGTAGTCTAAAACACACCCTTTTTACCCTCGATAATAATAATACCTAAGTTCAGGCAAAATGTCTCATTGCTAGTAAATCTCATTTACTTGCAAGTTTCATCGCTACCGATTGATAGAATCCACGAGCCAACTTAGTATGTAAATAACCAATCATTTCACGATTGTTATTTCATCCCTGTATTTGATTGGCTCATGAAACGTGAAACGCAACTGAAACGCAATTGAAACGCCTGACTGTGATTGTTTGCGAACTTTCGATACAAAATAGAGAGGTCGAAATGTCGAATATAATCATTTCCTTTATAATGACAGACATTTACGAGTGAAACGAAACTCGATTAATTTACATAAATTGAGGAATTCATTTCAACCACCGATGCACGGTCGAATGGATATGACTTTTATGTACTAGTTTCGGCATGCGGTTTTGCCCGTGTGGGTTTATGTCCTGCGACAGTTTGTAGTAAAAGATCTGTCAGGTTTTGCAGTTATGTTTATTCTATCAAGGCTGAGTTGCACCACCTAACTTTAACTTTGACAAACATCAAAAATCTGTCAAACTCCATACAAAACCGTTAAATTTAGGTGGTGCAACTCAGCCTATCAAAATGTTACCAGGCCACTAAGCAGTGGTTAAAGTATTATAAGAGAGGAATCCATTGCGAATTTACGGAATATAAGGATGACGCTTTATGTTAAGTAACTACTTAGTACTAACTACTAGAAAAATTATAAAACGTTACCTATCAGTGTTAAGATGTTTTATCTTTTACGGATAGCCGTACTATAGGCTGATGTCAAATCTAGAAATTTCTATGCTCTATATCCATATTAAACGGATATCAAGAAAAATAAACTGAGAAATACCATGTCCAAATTTTATCGCACACACTCTCGGTCACCAAGCCAAACCTCGTTCGAGACGCTAATTAATAATATTGAAATGGATTGTTTTTGATTAAACCGAAAAACACCGTCTCCTTCTAACGCTACTTCATCAAACACCTCTCTCTTTCCCTCCAAAACATAATTTTGATTGACGCCAGTCTTTTATTGCGGATTGGGTATTTACTGGAACTCTAATTTGTCTTCAGCTGCGTTCCGCAAGCATTTTTGCGCCCAAACACAAAACTATTGAGTTTCATTTTGAATGTCGCGTGGGCAGGTTACAAAGCGACCCCGTTTCATAATTTCCTTCACAATAAATTTTATTCAGTTAGGGCATAATGAAATTTAGTATTGGAAGCTTATTTTAATTTTCGTAGAAGGTACGCAATTTTCGATAAACTCGAGCAGATCTCGAAGCTACAGGCTGATGTTATTGAAATTCAAGCAGACGTGCCATTATTTAAATAGCAAATTATATGCAAACAGTTAAGCGATATTTACACTATTAACATGGTGTCGTGCCGCGCTCCAACGCACTTTAAAGCCTACACTACGAGTAATTCTTAAATAAACCGACCCGAGTTAATCATTTATCAGCATAGGGAAATAAACTATTAAGCTACAGCTGACAGTAAAAAATAAATGTCGGACGCGTTTCTTGTTTAAAAGACGTTTTCTTTTTTCTTAGCAAAACATTTTTTTTCTGCTTTTACACGTTAAGGTCCGATGTCCATCGAAACGTTCATGTTGTTAGTCGCTACGTTTACCACTTAGGCCCAGTCTCCTCTAAATTGGATAGGAGAGGAAATATGTTTGAATAAAAATTGATAATTTCCACATCACTTCTCCGCTCATCTTCGTTTTGGAATTCTGATTGGTTATTCAAACATATCTCCTCTTTTCTCCACTTTGGTGGAAACCGGGCCATTGATAATGTCCAATATGATACATATAAGCCCCTGAACTATAAATATGAAGGGGGCAGATGAAACAAAATAGGTGTCATTCACCACCGGGGTGTTAAACGCCACCTACTTAAAGCCAACCACCACCTCAGTAGCAAGCTCGAAGGGGGTAGATGAGAATAAATAGGTGTCATTCAACACCGGCCACTGGATGCAGGCCGCCACCAACCGGCCATGCATTGTGGAAATCATTGGGGGAGGCCTATGTTCAGCAGTGAACGTCCTATGGCTGAAATGATAATGATGATTCACCACCGGGATGGTAATCGCCACCTATTGGAGCCAACCACCACCCCGGTGGCAGGCTCAAAGGTGGTAGATGGGAGTAAAGGGCCCCATTCTCTGCCAGAACTAAACTTCTATGGAATGGACCATGGCCCAATACAGTGTGAGTCACGTTAAAGTGTACATAATATGAAAATAGATGAAACTAGACCTATTTTTATCGACCAAAAAAGAGGTCAAAAAATTTTTGAGATTTTTTTTTAATTTTTAATAGAATTTTTTTTTCCTATTACTTATTGTAAAGAAAACGTAATAACTTTTAAACTAATCGGTATATCCTGATAAAATAAAAACAGTAATAATGCTAAATAACAGGCGATACTAAAAAAATACATAAATACACAAAAAATGCCAACAAATAATAAAAAATGATACTTTTTGAAAAAAAATTGCTTTTCTTGGTTATTTGATAAATAAATTCGTGTTTTTTTGGTTATTTGATAAATTTCTTCAAAAAATGCCCCTATAACCGGTGGTTTTTATTGCTTTGTATTATTCTCTATCGTAACGATCATAGCAAATGTTGTGATAGGGATAGAGACATGCGATTTTTGGTTTTACAAAGATATTATGATAGAGAATAATACAAAGTAATAAAAACCACCTGTTATAGGGGCATTTTTTGGAGATATTTATGAAATAACCAAAAAAACACGAATTCATTTATCAAATAACCAAGAAAAGCAATTTTTTTTCAAAAAGTATCATTTTTTATTATTTGTTGGCATTTTTAGGGTTCCGTACCTCAAAAGGAAAAAACGGAACCCTTATAGGATCACTTTGTTGTCCGTCTGTCCGTCCGTCTGTCAAGACCCTTTTTCTCAGGAACGCGTGGAGGTATGAAGCTGAAATTTATATCAATTACTCAGGTCTACTGTCCCTTGAAGCTGTGAAAAAATCAAACTTCTAAGCCAACGCAATCAAAAGATACAGCCGTTTATGCCGCAAATTTTCGACACTTGCAAGGGAATCAAAACCTACAGGGTGCTTCCCGTGAACTCAGAATCTTGAAATTTGGTACGAAGCAACGTCTTATAGCATAGATAAAGGAAAAATTACGAAAACCATAAATTTTTAGTTACATCACATAATATATTTTTTTTTAATAATTTTAAACTTACTACCCATTTCCTCATAAACGCGTAGAGGTATTAAATTGAAATTCATACCAAATACTCAGGTCTATAATACCTTTAAGCTGTAACAAAATCAAACTTCTATGTCAACGCAATCAAAAGAAACAGCAATTTAAGCTGCATATTTTGAAACTCGCAAGTACTCGCAAGGGAATCAAAACCTAAAGGGTACTTCCAGTCGACCTAGAATCTTGAAATTTGGCATGAAGCAACGTTTTATAGCACACATAAAGGAAAAATTCCGAAAACCTTAAATTTTTAGTTACATTACAAAATATATATTTTTTAATAAATATAAACTTATGAATTTCATTTTGCAATAAAAATACCATAGTTATGACTCGATTGTCGTAATGAACGAACTTTGTAAACCTTGCAGGTTTGTACGGAACCCTCGGTGCGCGAGTCCGACTCGCACTTGGCCGGTTTTTTGTGTATTTATGTATTTTTTTAGTATCGCCTGTTATTTAGCATTATTACTGTTTTTATTTTATCAGGATATACCGCTTAGTTTAAAAGTTATTACGTTTTCTTTACAATAAGTAATTGGAAGAAAAAAAATCTATAAAAAAAAAAATTTGACCTCTTTATTGTCGATAAAAATAGGTCTATAGTTCATTCAACTTATGATGGTGATTTAGACAGATAAAACGTTTCGTTTATAGTTTCATCTATTTTCATATGTACACTTTAACGTGACTCACACTGTATAATAACAGCAAAGCACCTTCCCCCGACCTGCCAATGTTAATGAGATCAAGTTGTTATCTGAAAAGTTAAATTACTTATTTTTCAGTTACGAAAAAGCCCAAACTTCATTAAAGTACTTTAGCGGAGCATCCTTTGATTGGTCGGATGTAATTTTTCAGGAACCTTGGGAATTCTTGGGAAGCTATTAAGGTTTCAGGTTGGGGTGTGACTTTGAGGAATGTATTTAAAGAGACATTCGCTCTAAAAGTTGTCAACCTTTGTGGTTTTGACAAGACATACGCCCCGTATTCACAAACGATGCTTGCTTTGAAGCACACACATTACTATGAAGTCTCACAGTGCGCGTGGACGCACAGGGTCACACACGAACCAATCACAGAGCTCTATTCAACGATGTGCCCTCTATTTGCTGCTTCGCTTAAGCAAGCAACGTTTGTGAATACGGGCGTAAGTTAAAGTCAAAATTTCTTTGTTTGTCTAAACTTTTAAATAGTACTTACAAATAGGATCACAGCTATTTCAGCTGTAGGACGTCCGCTGCTGAACAAAGGCCTCCTTTAGATAATTTTCGTGCTCCAACTAAATTAGGTTAACCTAGGAATTAATTGGATTCTTGAATATTAGTGTTTGTTTTAATAAAAGGCAGCCGCCATAAATATAGACCTTCATTGTTTTAACAAATTGTACATCCCTGATTAAAAACTTATTATGAAGTAATAACTTTTCCTTTGTCTAAACTTTGACCGGATAAAACCTTTTGTTTTTTAATAGCCCTTTATTATTACAACTAGTGTCAACTAGAAAAACATAAATTTCTCAATAGTGCTATTGAAAAATGACTCATCATTATCATCATTTCAGCTACAGAACGTCCACTGCTGAACATTATGGTTAGGAGCGGCCTGCATCCAGCGACTTTTGCTACCTTTATGATGTCGTCGGTCCACCTTGTGGGTGGACGACTTACGCTGCGTTTTCCGGTACGTGGCCTCCACCCCAGAACCTTGCTGCCGATGACGGCCGATTGGGCAGCAAGACAATTGATTATTGAGTAAATAAAATATTCTGTGTGTTTGTAACATTGACACTTGCCTTCAATCTAAAATAATCAGTTTTTTATCATCTCACTTACTCGATAACCGACCTAATATAATGTAACAAATTACTTATCACATTACAGGTGCAATATACTAAAACTTGGACAGCCCAATAACATTGTTTAATACGGAATTACATCTTTACGGGCAGTTACAGACGAGGGTGCCGTAGTAGGGGCACTAGAAAGAATTTTACGAGCACCCATAAAATTCTTAATCGTTGGACACTGGGCCTTAATTTGACGGACATTTTCTATCTTCTCGTCAGCTACAGGTGGCGCTACGGTATTTGACAATGTTGGGTTTATGAGTGAACGTCTTCGAGGATTAGTGGTTGAGAGACACAAATTAGAGAACCCGGTTTCAGTTCCTGGAGTGGACACAGAAAATGGTAAAGAGACCACTTTATTAGTATATTGAAAAAATAGTTAAAAGAAAAGTTCAATGGTAGTTGTTACCAGTTTAGTGGTTCCCAGTAAGACGTACAGACATTCTTCTAGAACTTTCATCTGAAGCTGCCATCCAGACGTTTAACGCGACCTCCAAGAAAAGAAACCCAACGTATAACATAATAAATATAATAAAAACAAACATTATAATCAAGTCATCAGTCATCATCATCGTCTAGCGGCTGTATATTAAATCTTGAGGAGTGTTGCGCATGCACTTCTTGCGGTTCCTCCACTCCTGGGATGCGGTACGCCATCAGAGCAGCACCATAGTTGCCAAGGCCTGTATCCCAGAAGACTATCTGGAACAGAACAAGAATCAGGCCTTTTCATCTCCCTGAGAACTCTCTCTCTCTCCTATCGAAAACAAAACACGCGCGGCGTACCCAGCGGGTTTTATCTACAAGGGATTCACAAGCGAGTTGTGAGTGACGCATTACGCACGCGTACTATCCGTTCGCTTTAAGTTTGCCGCTGGCGATATGACGTCAATATTTTTTATTTATTATTATTGATAAAAATTGTGTTTTTGCGTAAAATAAGACACATTAATTGCGTTTAATCACTAACTAATTGCGTTTAATCGCGGTTGGGGGAGGGGACGCGCATTCCACGAACCGGCAAACTTAGCGCGAATGGGTAGTATTCTTCACCCATTGTAAAAAATATTTGCTATGGAAAGAAGAAAAACACGCGTGTGGTGTGTTAGATAGCGACACAGTAGCTTCTTGTGGCAGTCAGCTCTATGGCATCGGCATTCGGCAGTGATCGGTACTCACTGACGTATGTAAACAAAACGGTGCTTTACTCTGAGACTACAACTAAATCCTATTAATAAAAGTTCTTTTGAAAACTCGTTTTTTGTATCCATTATTTTTTATTGAAAGAAATCTAGGCTTACCTGCTCATCAATAAGGTATCTGATGTAGTATATTTCATTGTACTTCTCGAAGCCAATCTCAGCAGCGACTTGCTGGCTACGGCCAGTTGTGAATATGCCAGCGATGGCTGGCACGTTTGCACTGGCGGCCAGGCCAATGGCAGCCTTCAGCATTTCCTTTGCTATGCCTGAAAAAATATTATTTTATTAAAATAAAAATTTTGAGTTTCTTAAACCTACTGCACCTTCATTTATTTTAATGCAAAGAAAGTAAATAACTTTTATTGTGGATGTCCTATTAAGAGGTAACTAAGGGGGAATCAAGCGAACATTAGGCCTCCCCAACCCGATTAGCCAGCGTGGGGAGTGTAGTTCAAATGTTACATATTTGCTCCTGGTAAGAGAGGGTCATCCTCCGGCAGGGGAGATTAAATGATCAGGATGATGATGAGCCTTTGATGACGATAATAATGATGGTGATGACACAAATAACCTTCATAAACTCACCTCTGTGCCGGTACCTTTTCTTCAGAGCTAGTATGTAGACTTTGAAGTATTTCCTCACGCCAAGTTTCTCGAAAAGATTTACTGGTTTCTCAACAGCGTTGTAGAAGGTCATCACACTCGAATACAGGGGGTTGTGGGTTATCTTCACTCTACTGAATGTGCGGGAGAAGGCATCTGAAAGAACAATATTTTATCTTAAAGTCTTACAGGCAATTTACTTTTGGAATTCAGCTTTCAAAAGGGATTTATAAGTCTTAGTACAGTCAGCATCAAATAGTTCGTAACACACAAAGTGATCAAAAGGTTGATGACACAACCTTATTCCAAATGTAACAAAGACGTGTTGCGAACTTATTGGCTACTTTGGGTGCCACGAACTATGACGCTAACTGTTCATAACTATCAATGATAATAATGTGCACCAGTGCTGAGAAGCAGCCCATGAGACTCAGTCACTTAAGTAGAAAAGCTTCTTTGTGAGACTGTGTGCTGTAGATGAACTAAACTAAAGTCCGGTCGCCGAGAAGATAGAATTTCGTCCAATGACCCCAAGCTACCCATCCTTTTCGCTCGCGCGTTATTATATTGCTGTCGCGACTGTGCGACGGGCAGCCGCAGTGATTGTGCGAGCGCGACAGCAATATAATCACGCGCGAGCGACAAAGATGGGTAGCTTGGGGTCATTGGACGAAATTCTATCTGCTCGGCGACCGGACTTTAAATCTCAGAACCTACAGTATTTTAATTAAAATATAGCCCACACCTTAATGGGTATTGAGTTATCAAACAATGTAAATTAATAGGTAACATAATAAAATGTAACATCATTGATACCAATCAACTACAGATCTAAATAAAAACCTCTACTAAGTTACCCAAAAAAATCCTGAATGAATATAAAACTTCCTTGCATCGCTTAAGTCACACAAAACCGTCCAAGTAAACAATCGATTTACAATTCCCTCTGCACACTATTCGGAATCTATTTGCGTATCGATACAATCTGACGAGACTCGATTCGGGCTGTATCGATAGCTGTTACATTAGGGACCAAATTCCTTCAATGCTTTGAGCCTAAATTTTTACTGCATCCGTAAAAAGAATTCCGATTCAGCTTCGGATTTGACGTTTGGTGTAAGTATGAGGAAAATGGAAAGATGTTATTCGTTATCATCATCATTTCAGCCACATTGACGTCCACAGCTGCACATAGGCCTCCCCCAATGATTTCCATATCGCTCGTTTGGTAGCGTACTAAGATACGGGACTATTCCCACCTCTCTTTTCCACCGCTGAAACTGTGTAGCCAGGATCTACAGCTTGACCGCCAATAAAAACCCAACCAGTGAAGGTCAAGTTTGTCCCGGGGTAAGTCAAACTGTCACTGGATCCGCAACGAAATTAATTAAGATTATAGGAGGAGTTGGAAGTTGTTCCAGTTGTTGTTGTTTCCTGTTCCAGAGCAAAATAATTGATTTGTTTCAACCAAAGGACTTTTACTGCTGGACAAAGGCTTCCCCCAATGATTTTCACAGTGACCCTGGTTCTACGCTTCCCGTATCCAAGTGCTTCCCGCGACCTTTACCAGATCGTCGATCCAGCGAACTCAGGACTACCCATATGATTCCTTAGATCAAATGATTGGGCAGTTGATGCCAAGTTCTTTTCGGTTGGTTGTACAATTACATTCTTATTAGCTTTGAAATCAAACAATTTAGTTCGCGACATATCAGGGTCGTCATAATTCCTATTGCCATACAAAATCTACTGCAGAATAGCGAGTGGAGCAGTGGTATGAACTAAAATGCAGTTTCAAATAAAATTTAACCCGCTAACCGCTCCCACTCGTGCTTACGCCATATTTCTTATACGTAAATTGGATTCCAAGCAGTCGATCGGTATAGGTCTATATTAGGGAGGCTGATGGCGCCACCGGAATAAGAACGTAAGGTGAACTTGTTTGCCTTTTGAGTTCGCGATCACCGCGGCTTTTATTGCCCACTTGCGTTTTACTGACTCGGTTAAATGGTGGCTCGATTAATACTCGGTCTATACGTCTGCTATTGTTGACTCCTTGCACGAGGTTTTCGGGATTTACAGTTACGCGGTTTTCCTTTTCGGCCGTGTTCGTCTTTGGTTTGCGTCACTCTTGTTTATTCTGAGTTGCTGGTATAAATGAGAGAGAAGGAATATAGAAAGACGTTTAGAACTTGATAATAATTAAGTATGTTATTAATTTAATGTGACATAAGACCATAAGACATTGCTCCCAGATAATCTTTGGGCTAAACAGAAAAAAATCGTTAGGCTTTTGTTTCGTAGCACAATAATACTAAGGCTGAGTTGCACCACCTTATTTTAACCGTGACTAACCATAACAGGTGGTTTTGTATGGTGTTTGACAGATTTTTGATGTTTAACCCAGCCTAGAAGAAGAAGATCCCAGTTAAAACTCATGCAGAGAGCGATGACTTATTTCGTAGCACTCCAGTAAACATACCGTAGCACAAGTCAACCGTAGTATGCCGTAGACTCGTAGCATTGCGTAGTACAACAGATTTTTAACCGACTGTGCCAAAAGGAGGGTTATAAAAACTCAAGTTATTGAAGCATCCCGCAAACTATCGATAAAAAGTCTGTAATCTGCAGGGAGTCTTACTATGAGGTCTCACAGTGCGCGTGGACGCACAGTGTCACACACCAATCACAGAGCTCTATTCAACGCTGTTCGATTTGCTGCTTCACTTATGCAAGCATCGTTTGTGAATACGGGTGCAACTCTGTGGCATTTACTCGACTTCTCATAGGTGCCATTTTGCATTAAAAATAGTTATGTCGATGGTTTGTTGGTGTAAACAAAGTACAGTATCTATTTTCGCGAAGTATGAAAAGTTGCACAAAATCCACGAAACACAAAATATTAAAATAACTAGCATTTCGCATTGTAATTTATTACAAGGATCCCCGATTTACATTTATAAAGTACACAAAATGTAACCCTTTGGGAGTAAACTGTTAGATTTATTCGTGCGAATGAACCTTCAATAATTACAACAGTTTATGTTGAAAATATCTTGTTACCTACCGCTATTTATGAAATCAGCCCGGCTACAAGTTAACCCTTTAACGGACAAGTTAAATTGTTCATCGTGTTTTGAACCTTCATACAATGTGTTAAAGTTCAAATATCATGGGAAATATGTATTTGCAATAGCAAATACCGTGTAAAGGTTTAAGTAGATATTTTATGTCAGCGTACATTGCATAACATACACTTTTTACATTCTGATATTTCAAATATTTTTTGAACAATTATGTGGCATGGAGAGCTTTTATCTTCTATCTTCTATATAAATAAAAATGAATCGATATTCGTTAGTCTGATTAAAACTCGAGAACGGCTGGGCCGATTGAGCTGATTTTGGTTTTAAAATGTTTGTCGTAGTCCAGGATCGGTCTAAACGGTGAGCTAATACGCGCGCGATATTGTTTTTTTGTGACAGACAAAATTCCACGCGGGCGAAGCCGCGGGCGGAAAGCTAGTTAAAAATAAAAGTCATTTTGCTCTTTGTATGTTAAAGAACGAAGCACACTTATCAACCTGGAAACGGATCGTAACCGTATCAACACGAGGCCGTCAGTATTCTTTGCACGAAGCTATACTGAAATCGCGGTTCTACAGGAGAGAGTAACTAGTGGTGGTAAATTAGGGCTATATTTCACCGGGACACCATGGCGGCGCAACCAGTCGCCGCTACCAACAAAACGTATACAGCTCTATAGAGAGTTACTCACCTGGTGTCCGTTTGGTTGCGCAAAGCTGCATACATTTTGTTGGTAGCGGCGACTGGTTGCGCCGCCATAGTATCCCGGTGAAATATAGCCCTAAGAGAGGTTCGTGCTCAAGCAGTGGTGACTTAATGACCTGCTGATGATGATGATGATGATAATGATGATGACGATGACGATGATGATGCTAACTACACATACGTTTCTCCTGTATCCTCATGATCATCACGCCGACCAACTTGTCAACTCCCTCTTTGACAGCTGCTATTGACATTTTGTCCTTCATCCATATCCTGACGTTGTGTACGAATTCGTCGGTGCCTTCTCTGTCTTCTGCTATCTTTACTGATCTGTAGGTTAACTGAAAATTACAAGTAGCTGAGATAAATTCACACTTTAGTGGTTGAGGATTCCGGGTGAAGCTTGCTTCCACTTTCGGCCAGATCATCACTTACCATCAGGTGAGATACAGGCCAAGAGCTTCCTCGTTGTGGATAAAAAAAATAAAAAAATAAACTTTTAGACAGTATTATAAAGTTGAAATTATATTTGAACCAAATGGGAATAAAATGAATTAACATTTTACAAGACAACAATAATTGCCAAGTCACTGCTATTATTTTATCCTTGTGTAGCAATGAAGATTTTATCTGTTATAGAGTTAAATATGCACCAAAACAGTATAAATATTAGTGTTTAAAAGTTTGTGCAATAAAATAACATCATAATGTCTTTAAATTAATTTATGAATCAATTAAAATTTTAAAGGTCATTCATAATTAGTTTTGAAAATTAGTTTTGTATGTTTCGAAAGTTTTACAGTCTTTGGTTTTTGGCCAATGGACTGTGAGTGACTCAATGTCATCATTATTGTTATTGTTAGAATTATATGATATACATACATATTAGAATGTTAATATTGAATTTTACCCAACCTGTAAAACGCTCAAAAAGAAAATATGCTCGTACCGTTTATTTTATTGAGTTTAATTGCCACTCAATGAACAAATGCTTAAACTTACCTCCTCCGGAAGATAGTGCTTCTTCAGCAATCTAACAGCATCCTCGTACCTCTTATCCTGTAGATCCTCGAACCTGATACCGCAGGCCACTCGGCCCCATATAGAGGGCGCTTTTATCCTCTCTTCTAGAAGCTTCATCTTCTCTACTTCTGCTTCTGCACTCTTCGCCATTATTGATTAAAAACCTAAAACAATGATAAGAATACAAAGAGCTTTTTTAAAGTAGACCATAAGTCTAGGCGCAGACCACCGACTTTTAGTTGCAATGTACGCTCACATAAAATACCAACTTAAACCTTTACACGGTAAATAATTTTTGCCGTGATATTGTGAACTTTAACACATTGTATGAAGGTTCAAAACACGATGAACAATTTAACATGTCCGTTAAAGCAGTTAAAGGGTTAACTTGTAGCCGGGCTGATTTCATAAATAGCGGTGGGTAACAAGATATTTTAAACATAAACTGTTGTAATTATTGAAGGTTCATTCGCACGAATAAATCTAACAGTTTACTCCCAAAGGGTTACATTTTGTGTACTTTATAAATGTAAATCGGGGATCCTTGTAATAAATTACAATGCGAAATGCTAGTTATTTTAATACATATTTTGTGTTTTGTGGATTTTGTGCAACTTTTCATACTTCGCTAAAATAGATACTGTACTTTTTTGTACAATCGCCAGCAAATCACCGATTTTTTTAAAATACAGAACTAGGCAGTATTTGACCGCAAACGCACATGATGTTAAGCGAGTTGCTGTCTAGGATGGCATTTGCCTTGTAGGTGCTTTCACTCTTGCCTTGAAAAGGAAATTAAAATTGGGCCCAACTATCGGCCAACTAAAAATCGGTGATCTACGCCTAGTCTAAGACTTAGTTGGCCGATAGTTGAATCGGGCTGCTGATCAGTATGGAAGTACCCACACCTATTTGGTATCGGCCAATTCTTCATACAAGTTAGGATCGGGCCCAACTATCGGCCAACTAAAACTCGGTGGTCTGCGCCTAGGCTAAAATAGAAATAAATAACTAAAAGCGTACCGTTTTGATTATAATCGTAAATTGTAAGTAAAAATAATCTATAAAAACCCTAATCTATTTACAATTTCTTGGAAATTCAATCGTATGATATTATAAATATTTTTATTGTTTACAAACGTTACACCAAACCGCGATGACAGTTTTCACTGTCATAACAGTTTCAACTACATGAAGTTCAGTATCAAAAAAGTTTTGATAAGTAATTAATAATCTCTGCTTTACCTAGTCAAACAGTAAAATCATGCAAGGCTTTTTAATCATGTCACAAACAAAGAAAAATTATACAAATCTATCTTTCTTTATGTACAATTCTCATCATCTTCATTCTTTCATCTAAGCATTTACCACATTTATTATTTAACCCAAAATTCCCATTTTTTCCAATCACACATTAAATTCCCAGGGTGTCCAAAAAACAGGACGGATCCCAAACAAACTCACCCGGATCAGTATCCGGATCTATCTAACCGTATAGCTAATGACATCGATCGGCCAAACTTATTCGCCACTATTTACCCGAAACTCGAGTGCCTGGATGTTGTCGAATGATTCGGGCTGTGTTTAATCAGGCGCACCTGGTTTTGTTCCGATTCCTCTTAACTGTAGGGCGGCCATGCTTTCTCAGGTTCCTGAACTATTTAATTCTGTATGAAAGACCGCAAAGCCGACGAAAAATGAATTCTCTAATGGAGACCACGTCTCAGCAAACGCAGGACTATAACTTGCTCAATAAGAGCTCAAAAAGATAAGTGGTTGTACCTAGCTAGGTGAAGAAATGGAAGATCGTGCTTTTTTACGTTTCGAAAGAATAACGACAGGACGTTATTGCACTGCACTGCAGACAGTGGCCTACTATTAGCTTATCTGAATGAATTGTTTGATAGAAAAGAATTCGAATGTAAGATCATAATATTTACCTCTAAGGGCTATATTTCACCGGGACACCATGGCGGCGCAACCAGTCGCCGGCTACCAACAAAATGTATGCAGCTCTATAGAGAGTTACTCACCTGGTGTCCGTTTGGTTGCGCAAAGCTGCATACATTTTGTTGGTAGCCGGCGACTGGTTGCGCCGCCATGGTGTCCCGGTGAAATATAGCCCTAAATGTGTCACCTAAGCTTTTAAGCCCCCTTTGAAAAAAATCATGTTTGTGTTACCATGGGGGTCACTTAAAAAGTAGGGATTGATATTGAAAACGGGCATTAGTCTCCTCAAAAAAATGAGCCATGGTCACCTCGCACTTTCAGGTGCGTTGATTGGCGGGCAAACTCGCCGGATCGGCATTGTTTTAATTCTTGATTAGACCTCCAGCCATTGTTGACCCTTTACAGACCAACATTCAGGTTGTTTTGTAGATAAATAAAGCTTATCTGGGTTATTATTATGTTTGAAGTGAAGGTAGATTCGGGTTTGATGAGAGTTTTGAAGAACTTGGCAATTACCTCTTGAAATTTTGCAAAGCGTGTTAATAAATTATTATTAAGAGGATACCTATTTACTCGTACATCATTACAATAGACCCTTAAAGTAGGTAACTGAATTTCAGAATCTCCGATATGCCTAATTGCTAATTACTCGTGTCTAATTAAACAGTAGGTACGTGCTCCGTAATATTATGTAACTTATTCGAATTTTATTGAAATATCTGACTTCTTCAAAAATTGATAGCGAATAACCCCTGACTTTCAGATATACTAATTTCATAAATTTAGATAAAATTTTCCATACAGGCGCTGCCACATTGCCTATATGAACCACACGCCCCATGATTGGAAAAGAAGGTAAACACAAAAGAAATTCCACACAAGCTCAAGTCGAAACAAATTCTAATTACGAAAACGCTTAGCGAGCGTTCGTCTCTAATCAAATTTTTTGTAAGCCTAACAAACTTGACAGAGAAAGCCTAAAAGCACAATTACCATAATGAAAATGTCTTACCTCAGTTTAATCCAATTATTTGAATCCCACAAAGAAAACACTGGGAGAGACCGCCAAATACAGGGTGGTACGGAAAACTGAGTCGGTTATAAAAAGAAAGAAAAATAAATCAATAATAACGTTATAACGTTACGGTAAGGACGTCAAAGTTTGCGCGACGTCGGCGAAATGAGTTGGACGGAAAAATGAAGGCAAGATTGAGTGGAAGTAAAAAGTGCAGTTCCGTAGTAACCATCACTATTGCGAACAATTATACGAACATCGGGCCACCGTAAATCGTCTAGCCAGTGTAGGATGGTCCCATCTCATTCCCTTCACTAAAACTTTTCTAGAACTAATCTAGAAGTGCTACAATGATGATTAACTTAAGATCGTGGCGTAGCGTAGGCTATAGGTACTTGGGTATTAGGTAATCAAACGTCTTTTGCATTTTGAAATCCTGTATCAAGATAGTTCAATTTTTTTTTATCCTTTAGCATGCATGCATAGCAGATAGCGACACCAGGCTAAAGAGTGGTGCATCAACAGTTACAATTTGCATAGCAGCCGAAACATCAAGCCGTGAGTACAATGTATTGTAACTCATATAAAAAATATCGCTTTGAGACCCGTGTTTCTTTCTCTATTTTAGTTGCAATACTTCTAAACAACAATACTGTACAGTCTGATGTAGTCAACTGTCTTTCTCCAAAAGTATTGACTGCCAGTGAAGATGATGACGACGCAAGATGGTCAACGCAAAAAAATCATTTTTTCCCACAGAACCCTAACTGCGCTGAAAGCTTAAATCGATATAGAGCGAGTCAATAGAGTTTGGTCGATGCTAAAAGAAAGCACGGCGGAAACATTCGCGCAAAGTCCTTTGTCGGATGTACTGCGTTGTCTATGAAAATATTAATAGGTTTGCCAAAGGTTCTCAGTGAAAAATTCAAGGAAAAGGCAGGTAAGTTACTTATCAGTCATGCTCTTTCTTTACAAAGAAAAAGTAGAATAAACTGAATTCATAAAAAACGCGAGTTTGTGAATGTTATGGAAAGTACAGGACGGTATTTTATGAAACTCACAACTTTACAAACGTAGGTAGAAGCTTAACTTTATTAACTGTACAAAACAGATAATCACAAATCACTTGGGAGTTACCTACTAATCATTTCCAGTCAGCTCCCGAGAAGTGATAGTTGTTGACATTATCAGTTTTTTAATTACCTGGGTCTAGCTAGATTCAATGACAATGTGTAGGACATTTTCATTATACCCTTTAAGAAAGCTCATTTCAAACACCAAATATCTCTCAAGCCTTTCAAAATATGTTCACTTTTGTACGCAGAAAACTAATATCGAGTAAAGGCTGAAGCATATACTAACTTCTAGTTCGCTCCCCAAAGAATTGAACCTCTATAAATTGTTACGAATTTACATTGTTTCACTATAGATAAATTGGGAATACACGCCGAGAAATTTCTGAAACATGGTTGATTTTCTAGCAAAAGTTACAGCTAGTTAGCAATATAATTTTCGATGGAGTATGAAAGTTCGGAATATATCTATTGAAGTTAACAGCGTAGAGCGTGGTTTCTCAAACTGGGGTGCACGATACCCCAGGGGTTCGGCAGGGATCGTAAAGGGTTAACGTGAAAACACCATATGACAAGGCTGATGGAAATCCTTGGGGAAGAAAATTGTCCAGAAAAGGGACACAATACTGCCCACTGTTGGGCAAAGTTCTCCCTAGATCTCTCCAAACCATTACAGTCCAAAATCAACATTTTCCTCTCCATTCTCCATCTTAAGAACTCTGTAAAAGCATAATTATGGGGATTCGTTGATAATACTTACTTTAAAGAATGTTGTTAAATCTAACTATGAAGAATTAAAAAGCACTTCCACTAACTCTTTTAACTAAATTACGTCGTTTAAAAACTTGTTGAAAACTTGGAAAGTGAGTTTCATAAAGCATTTTTCTCACTTCTAACTTATCCTTCACACTTACGACCATATTCATAAACGATACTTGCTTAAGTGAAGCAGCAAATCGAACGCACAGCGTTGAATAGAGCTCTGTGAGACCTCATAGTAATGTTTGTGAATACGGGCTAATAAGCTCAATCGCTGATTAAGTCAATTGAATTCCAAACACTCAAGTGTTTGAAATCGAGCTTCGTACAGAATAATAGATCAACTCTTCCAAATTACAACCGACAGAGCACGCTAATATCACAAATCGGACTACAATCGAATACAATTCGATTAGATTGATCGACAATCGCGATTTGTGACGAATCGATGCTTCCCACAAGTGATTAATTGTTCCGAAGTAATTGATTTCGGTGTCATATACATTTAATACGAATAGTAGGGTAAGGCCGATACGCCCTCCGTATAACCACGATGGCCACAGCTCGAATAGATCAGTCAGTATTTAGTGTTCGACTGCCAGATGGATATTTTACTCTTATTTCAGCACGTAAATATCGAGATCAGCTTTACGAGCTATGTGCCCCGCCCACTGCCACTTGATTTTAGCAATTCTGCGAGCTATGTTAGTCACTTTGGTTCTCCTGCGGATCTTCTCATTTCTGATTCGGTCACGCAGGGAAACTCCGAGCATAGCATGCTCCATAGCCCTTTAGGTCACCTTGAGCCTTCTTCTTATGAGGCCCATAATAAGCGACCACGTCTCCGTTCCGTATGTCATCACACTGGTCAAAGATTTTGTCTTTGTACTTAAATCAAGTAAGTTTTTTTAAGAACATTAGTAATTTGTTTTTGCAGAAATGGCTAATACACTCCCCTTAGCCCCTCGTACTAAGCTAAATTATGCTTGTGTTTCGAACTCGCGTTCTTCAAATGACGAGGCAGGAGCCAGCCCGACCCCTTCACCGTTCGGCTATCGTGGCTTAACCGCTGGCTGATCTACTTGCCCTGTGTCCATGACGTTGTAATTAACATACCTATTAACCGTGACGTATACGACGGGCCGCGTAAATTAAACTGAGGAGGATGTGACAGGATGATGTTATTAAAATTTGATAATTATGTCATAGATTTTGATGACACGAGGTGTGATCCTGATGTTATGGTGTTATATTTTGTAGCACAAAAATATTAACAAAAAAGTTATCATCATCATCATCATTTCAGCCACACTGGCTCCCCCAATGACTTTCACATCGCACTGTTACAACAGAATAGTAATTTTCTTGAAATACTGTGAATCTTGTTTCTGTATCTGTCACAATTCGTTCCTAAAAGGTGGTATGATAAAAATTATCTATCTATTTACTTATTATTACTGTCCTATACGCCTATTAGTACTATCTTATCGTGGGTAGGCCCCCCACTAAACGGACCGACGATCTGGTAAAGGTCGCGGAAGGTGCCTGAGCACCGGTCGTTGTGGAAATCATAGAAAACTTGTCCTATTCAACAGACAAGGAAACTGTCCTACGCCTTTTCTTCAAAACATACATTTTACATCCACACACATCGCACCTGTGATCGCTTTCATCGAAAACACATGAGACACCCTTCAAGGCGCTAAGATTTCACTAAAGCCCCACACTTTGACCCATCCCAGCTCACTTTCACCACAATATAGATAGAAGCAGAAGACTATCTACGTACAAAAACCATGGATATCGCCAATAGCGCGCGAAGTGTCGCGAACCAGTCTAAACCAGTGCGAGCGCGAATGTTGCCCTCTTGAGACAGGCGTGTCTCAATCTCAACGTAAATTAAGTATAGATCGTTTCATCCACGAAGACGCGCCCCACCATTCTTCCGCTAATGTTTGAGTGTTATCGGTATGTCGTCGTCGTTTCAGCCAAAAGACGTCCACTGCTGGACAAAGGCCTCCCCCAAGGTTTTCCACAATGAACGGTCCTGCGCTGCCCGCATCCAGGCTCTTCCCGCGACCTTTACCAGATCGTCGGTCCACCTAGTAGAAGGCCTGCCCACGCTACGTCTTCCAGCCCGTGGTTGCCACTCGAGAACTTTCCTGCCCCAACGGCCATCGTCTCTACGAGCTATGTAGGTATGCTCGGATCAAACTCACCGCACCCCGCGCTTCCCTCGACCAAAAATGGTGGGGCGCGTCTTCGTGGATGAAACGATTTATACAATCACTTGATTTTCTTCTGTTACTGTCTACTTTGTGCTTTCACCCTGTATTTTTAAATCGCCCCAGTAGTGCCCCAAAGACTCAGCGTCCGGATACCTATACGTATACCTACTATACTTACATAAATATGTTTATCTCAAGACCGTTTCTGTAATTTCAATCCAATCTCTAGCGGCCGTTCACATAAAAGGGATGTAATGTTATCTCTGATGAAAGATACAGAAGGTGCATTAGGCATAATAACCATCTGGTTACGCCACCCAAATAAGTTTCGTTAGGCGTTGCGCTAGTGTCGGAACACTCGAGTCGAGGTATTTACTTGGCAGCTGGCAGCACCTTTCGGCAGAAGTTTTTCATTAACCTTCTGTAGTTCCCACTGTAGATGTAATAAGGGCGAAACATAAACCTTTCTAAATTACCCTGCATTCGTTCCCACCATTCCTGTGTAGCTAGGATCTACAGCTGGACCGCCAATAAAAACCCAACCAATTAAGGTTTTAAGTTTTACTAAAAATTATCTATTTAACCTATTTTCAGAGAAATAAATATTTCCTATTCTATTTTATTGATATAATATCCCTCTGCACATTTCATGTGTTTGAAAACAGCTACACTTAAAAATGTAAAGTTGATGTTATGTTTATTTCTCTTTTCTTTTTTTACTCACCATTTCCTTTTCTGACCTTAACAATATTCACTAATGCCTTCTCTGTAACATCCTATTCTATGACCCGTAGCACGTGACCGGGCATACGCGGCCGGCACCGCGCGATTGTAACGGCCTTCAAGAAAAAACCTCAGACAAGGATAAAGGACTTGGAAACGTATGTTTTGATGTTCAGAACACATAATTTATCTTTTGTAGTGCGCTTTCAGGAACGGTATTTTTGAAGCATGCGAATCGATTGTAATCGTGCGCGAAAACAATCCTGTCAGTTCAGTACCAAAAAAACGTTTGTTATTTATTTCTTTCACTGTCTCATACTTTTGTTACTTTGCCAGTTATTTGTTCCGTGGGTAGTTAACTCAGCTATCAATCAAACCTTGTTACTAAAATAATTAACCCATCAAAAACAATACTTGTCAAAAAAACCAAGTCTCGCAACTCAGTTGTTCTACGGTAAAAAGTTGTGAGATCCATGTAATACCAAGTCCAGGCCAGGAAATCTTTAACGTTTTACATAAATATATTGACTTGGCCATCGCACTAAATAATTTAATTTACACGTGTTTTCATGTTGTGAGTTGCGAGACTTGGTTTTTTTGACAAGTATTGTTTTTAATGGGATCTCATTTCTTTTTGTATTTTGTAAACAGTTCTATATCTAACCAGCAACGAATTTTCTTAAAGTCCTCTCTCTGACTTATGAATTTTTCTTATTTTTGTAGGTAGCCTTCCGTTTTCTCTTTTCCGGTTCTACTTCTTGAGCTGAAAACTGGACCGAAATTGAAAAATGTTACTCGACTTGGCGGGGACACTACCGTGTGCCTTTATATTTAATTTTATATGATATTACAAACTTATTTAGGTAAGTAGTTAAATATTTATAAAACTGGACCGAAATTGAAAAATTTTGCTAGACTTAGCGGTTGCACTACCGTGCCCCCAAATATTTTAGTTTTTCCTTGATTCATACACCAAACACTACTTATATTTCAAATTTGAAGCTTCTAGGTCTGCTAGAAGTGCCTTAGAATTTTGATGATCGGTGAGTCAGTCAGTCAGTCAGTGAGTGACAAAATTAAGAAACTTTGACCCGTTATAATTCTTAAACTACTGGTTCAAATTGAATGAAATTTGAAATATACCGTGTCTTTACAGTGCCTGCATGGATACTGAAAATTCAGTCTTCTAGTTTTATCCACAACGATGATACAGGGGGTCGAAAATGGCCTGAATTACTTCGAGAAAAGGATGGTACGGCCGTGCCGCTTTTTTGCTCGACTCGACAGAAACTACCTAGTTATGCATCCGTCAGCTCCCTCTGCTCTAGACTAAACAAGATAAGTCATCACTTTCCGCTCTACAGTGTAAGCATTCGTAGAATTGTTATTCACATAAGAGATGTGTCAGCAGAACTAAATTGTAAACACCGTACTGGACGACTGCGATCGGCCACAATATTAAATCATTATTAAATCGCCTCCAACTCGGCGAGGACGTGATCACTTAGTTTAATTAAATATAATCCTTTTTAAAAAGCTTCCACCCCGCTCCCGAAATCTGACTGGCGCAGCCGTTCGGATTTATTGCTGCAAGTTTTCCTAAAGTTTACGCGATTGGTGTCAAAATCCGCCGTTTAAATTCGTGATACTACGGGAAACTAATAAATCCGCCGAACCAAATAAATTTGTCATCGAAGTACGGGTGGAACGAGTATGCAGAGAACGGTCGGTTGGTGAGTAGAACTTTTCGCCAATCCTTCCACTCCTTATCCTCTGTGTAATTTTCATGCTTTTTAAATCGTAGGGAAATATTGCTACTCCGGGATAGAACTTCTCCCAGGGTATCGCATTTTGTGTTTTCGTCATAAAACTTTATCGTTAACACTTTTCGTTTAGATTTAAGTGAATTAAATATTGAAACAAAGTAAAGTAAATAAATTGAAATAAAGTAAATAAAGTGAAATAAAGTAAATAAATTGAATATTAAATTGAATTAAATAAGTTTATTGTGTAAAGTAAAAATTATTAAAGTTTTTAAGTTAATTGTCTCTCGAAATTGAACAATTAAATTAAGAACCACTCTTATTTTTACTGTGTATTTTTACTGTGTATTTTATTGTGTATTTTATTGTGTGTTTTACACGGTAATCACTACGTGTATTTTAATTGTGAATATTGTGTAAAGTACTGTTACAAATTCTGACTGGCGCATATCAATTAATAAATTTAAATTCAGTAAAAATGGCTTCACCACAAATCGAATCCGTACAAATCACGCCAATACCCAACGAGATGCTCAGATTAATTCCATTTTTTAATGGTGACAAAAAACATCTAAATTTGTTCCTTAAAAAATGTGAGTATGTTATATCGAGATATAGAGGTGGGGTTGAGCAAGATTTATACGTGTACCACGCTATCACTAGCCGCCTTACAGAAAATGCAGCAGCACTGTTATCAGAACAAGAAAATTTAACAAACTGGTCGGAACTTAAGGAAATTCTGACACAACATTTTGGAGACCCGCGTAGTGAGGCATGTATTAATATCGAATTAGAATCACTAAAAATCAGATCGAATGAATCGTACACAGACTTTTGCAACCGCGTGCAATCAACCAGGTCAATGCTTATATCCAAAGTAAACACCATAGCAGACGAGTCAATCCGTCACGCCAAAATCACCATATACAACAACACCGCGTTAAACGTGTTTCTCTATAATTTACCAGAAAACCTCGTACGCATTGTGAGATTAAAGGCACCGTCCACTTTGGAAGCCGCCCTCTCGATTGTGCTCGAGGAAGTAAACTTTATGGACCAATATAACATGCGAAGCAAAATGCATTCGCAACCCAAACCTAACAATTCGTTTACGCCAACTCAACAGAAATTTTCAGGCAATCAGCCTCATTTTGTCAGCTCTAATGCTTTCAAACCGATAATTCCTCCACAATTTAAATTTGGCCTTCCGCCTAATCAAGGCTACAAACCCTTCCAGCAATATGGAAACAAACCTTTACAACAATTCGGCTATTTCAAGCCTCCGCATCAACCAGGTTTCAGGCCGCCGCAGCAGTTCGGCTACAGGCCTCCACAGCAGTTCGGATATAGACCGCCCCAGCAGTTTGGCTATAGACATCCTCCTCAGCAATTCGGTTACAAACCGCCTCAATTCGGCTATAAGCCACAGTTCGGTGCTCAGCAAGCCCAACAAGTCCAGCCGCCACGTATGCAGCTGACCGACGTGTCTATGCGTACGGCTACAAAACCAAACAATGTAAATGAAACAAACTTAAATGATCTGAACTACGACGAATCAGAACAGTCCTATTACGATCAATATTATTGTGAATACCCTATAGACGAATATAATAACATGTACAGCGAACAGTATTACCCTGATTTCGAGGAAACTCCCGAGGAAACCCAGGAAACTGAATTCCAACAGGATTTTCACGAAACAGCCTCCATCAAAGAACAGAACAGATAAACATTAATTGCGATCCGGAATTAACATTACCATATATTTACCTACCGGAACTGGATGCTCGCATGATGATCGACACTGGCAGCATGCGTTCGTTCTTCAGTCCGCGTATTGGCTATCAGTATTTCAGTGAATTCATAAAAAATGAACCATTCCAAGTTGTGAGTACACACTCGTCAAGTATTCACGATGAAACTATGGAAATCCCCCTTTTACCAACATTTAACAGTGACAAACACCACAAATTTTATTTGTATGATGTAGACAAAAGATACGATGGTCTTATTGGAAATGATTTGTTAGAACAATTAGAAGCACTAATTGATTTGAAAAACAGGGTCCTTAGGACTAAAACAGCATGTATTCCGATAATTAATAACAACCTTAACTACGTTATTAATTTACCTCCACGTTCAGAAAAACGCGTAAAGTTACCTGTTGACCAATATTCAGGTGACGCTATTCTAAATTACAGAGAATTTACAGACGGCGTTAGAATGCCTAGTGCAATCGTTAACTGTCGCAACGGATACGCATCCACGATTATTCAAAACACTTTAGACAGACCAATCAGTTATAAAATCACTTGCCCATTTAAAGTTAATAAATTCGAATTGACTGACATTCAAGTTAACACGACACAAAACATGAATGACATCGAAATTGACAATTTACTTGAAGAGAATTTGGTAAAGTTACGATTAGACCACACAAACGACGAAGAGCGTGAAAGAATTTACAGCCTTTGTCATAAATATAAAGACATATTTTATTGCGATCAACTTCCATTAACATTCACAAACAAAATTAAACATCAGATAAGGACAAAAAATGAGGATCCAATCCACGTAAAGCCATACAGACAGGCCCCAGCTCAGCAAGCTGAAATTACTAAACAAGTAGAAAAAATGTTAAAAGATAATGTAATCCAGGAATCCCACTCTCCTTGGAGTGCACCAGTTCACCTAGTGCCAAAAAAAATGGACGCATCTGGTGAAACAAAATACAGAATGGTTATCGACTACAGACGTTTGAACGACATAACGATAGACGACAAATACCCATTACCAAACATTAATGACTTATTTGATAAATTAGGAAAAAGCGTTTACTTCAGTACGATTGATTTAGCTAGCGGATATCATCAGATTGAGGTAGAAAAATCCGACAGACAAAAAACTGCCTTCAGCACACAAAACGGTCATTATGAGTTTCTCAGAATGCCCTTTGGCCTTAAAACAGCTCCGGCAACATTCCAAAGAACTATGGATAATATACTTAGAGGTCTACAAGGACTCCATTGCATGGTTTACCTTGATGACATAATTGTGTATTCCAGCAGCTTAGATCAACACCTGGAACATCTAAAATCAATTTTCGACAGACTTAGAGCCACAAACCTTAAAATTCAACTTGATAAATCCGAGTTCCTTCGTAAGGAAGTGCTTTACCTAGGACACACCATCACGAAAAACGGTCTTAAACCTAATGATGATAAAATTGACGCTGTATTAAATTACCCAATTCCGAAAACGACCACAGAAATAAAGAGCTTTTTAGGACTTGTAGGATATTACAGGCGCTTTATTAAAGACTTTGCTAAAGTTACAAAACCATTAACGTCATGTTTAAAAAAACGAAATAAAATCGTAATAAATCAGGAATATACAGACGCATTTAACAAATGTAAGGAATTACTTACACATGCCCCATTATTACAATACCCAGACTATGACAAGCAATTCATATTAACAACAGACGCATCGAATGTAGCATTGGGCGCAGTACTCTCACAAGGACAAGTAGGCAAAGATAAACCCATAGCGTATGCTAGCCGCACACTTAGTGATACTGAAGCTCGATACAGTACAATCGAACGCGAATTACTTGCTATTGTATGGGCTGTAAAACACTTCAGACCTTATCTCTATGGTCGTAAATTTGTCATTTACACAGATCACAGACCTTTGGCATGGCTTAACTCGCTAAAGGATCCAAACAGCAAATTAACTCGATGGCGTTTACGCTTACAGGATTACGATTTCGATATCGTGTACAAAAACGGGAAACAAAACACAAACGCAGACGCGTTATCCCGCATAAAAGTAAATGCTCTTGATTCAGATAATCAGTCCATGAAAGTAAATGTTAGCAAAAAGGAAAAACGTATTCAAAAACATGTTGATAAAGTTGTAAAGAAAATAGAAAAATTATCATCAGGAAGTACAATAGTAATTTCCGACTCTACATCCTCAGAAGGAAGTAGACAATTAGGTTCAGAATATCCGATTCCGTCGTCAAATAATTCAGACTGTGTCGATGAACAATCAAATAACTCACAAACTATTCATTCCGCAAAGGATACCGAATCACAAGGCATCCCAATCTTAAACGAAGCAATCGATAACAAACCTAATCAAATATTAGTCTTTGAACGATTCGATAATGAACTTTCAGTCAAAAACCTTTCACGCGATAAACAAAAGGTTCTTGAAGTACATTTACCTGATAATAATGCAGAATTAGTAAAACAGTTTTTAAAAGAATATATCAAACCTAAAACAAAGTATTTCATTTATTTTGAATCAGATCAACTTAGACGAATTTTCACAGACGTAATTATTAAACTTTTTAAGAAAGATGTAGTTCAGTTTTACGAGTGTACAGAACGGGTAAATTACATAGAAGACGAGGGTGAACAAAAAGCAATAGTTATCCAATACCATGAAGGAAAAACATGCCACCGTGGTATTAAGGAAACATTGATTAGAATTCGTAGAAATCATTTTTGGCCTAACATGCAACAAACAGTTTCCGCAATCATTAACGCTTGCGAAGCCTGCCGTAAAATGAAATACGATAGGAAACCCATAAAACCATTTTTACAATTAACTAAAACTCAAGATTCCCCATTTCAGGAAATTTTCATTGATCTCTTCAGTATTGAAGGAATCACATATTTAACCCTAATTGACGCCTTCAGCAAATTAGGACAAGCAATAGAGATACCTAGCAAATCAACATCAGACGTTACTAGAGCACTTATGAAATATTTCTCATTCTACGGAATTCCAAAACGTTACGCTTTCCATTTTCCCCAAATTTCCTTACCTTTTGGCGAAGGGTTTGAAATACTTACCGATCGTAACACCGTGTCGCCCGCTTGCCGCCGGCGATCGCTTCCTGTGCTCTACGGACAACCAGGCTCTACATAACGAGCCTACCTGCGTGGAACAGCTGATGAGGTTCAGTAAGGACCTTACCTCCTGCAAGCAGCACCAGATCCAGCTGGAAGAAGTAAAACTCCAGCAGCTCAACGCGAACAACTGGATTCTGTACAGCAGACTGAAAGCCACGCTGACCAAACACTGCGACAGCGAAGTCAGTAAGCAGTCAGTCTTCGGCACGTACATCATCACCATCGATGAGCCTTGTGACCTGGAAATCCATGGCCTGCAGATCCACCATCGACTCTACATTTCATCAGACATCGTAGAACACATACCGGTGATTCACCTACCCGAGCTACCTGTAAACGCAACGCTATCCGGTGCACGCGCACTCAATATGCATGGAATCAATTTGGATGAAATCAAATACATGTCGTACGCCCTGAAACACAGTGCAGCAATCAGTGCTAGTGAAAATGAAACAGACACTTCTTATTTTACATACTTTACATTTGTATTAGTTTTGATTCTTTTTATGTTAATTATGTTAATTGCCTTCCGCAAACATGTAGAAATTTTATGTAAACGAAATTATCGGAATACTCATAAAAATGAAACTTCCGATAATTTCTCACTTAGGGAGGGAGGAGTTATGCATCCGTCAGCTCCCTCTGCTCTAGACTAAACAAGATAAGTCATCACTTTCCGCTCTACAGTGTAAGCATTCGTAGAATTGTTATTCACATAAGAGATGTGTCAGCAGAACTAAATTGTAAACACCGTACTGGACGACTGCGATCGGCCACAATATTAAATCATTATTAAATCGCCTCCAACTCGGCGAGGACGTGATCACTTAGTTTAATTAAATATAATCCTTTTTAAAAAGCTTCCACCCCGCTCCCGAAATCTGACTACCTACTTATTGTGAATCTAACCACTTTAACGCGCTTTCTTGATATTTCATATTTTTTTTTGTTTTTTGAGTTCAAATATTGAACCTACCTTGAATTCTGATCTATATTCTATTGGAATAAGAACCTGATGACTTTTCAAATGTGCTTTTTTATTTAAAATACTACACGAATCGAGTAAATTCGTATGCGATTTAAAAAACGAATGCTTTAAACATACGTCCCTAGGGATCGTTCATTCGAAACGTTGCCATCAGGAAGAAATAATGTATCTCCTGGCATTTCCGGTCAATTTGGATAAAAGAGATGTTGTCATTTTCAACAACAAAGACGTTTTGTCACAAAACAAAAAAAGCCCGTCGATTTAGCTGTGCCATCTTAAAAATACGTCACACACCACCAAAATTGATTGTAGTTTGATTTTGTTTGTTTTTGTTGAGGAAATGAATTCACTGACAGAATCAAACATTGAACTACTCCTTTTTCTTCTGAATAACTTTGTAGATCCAATAATAGTTTAGCTTTGCCCTGGGATAAACTTGGCCTTCACTAGTCAGGTAGAAACCTACGCCTGTATTCACAAACCTTACTATGAGCTCTCACAGGGCGCGTGAACGCACAGGGTGACACACGAACCAATCACAGAGCTCTATTCAACGCTGTGCGTTCGATTTGCTGCTTCACTTAAGCAACAATCGTTTGTGAACACGGCTGTTTTCTAACTGTAGATCCTAGCTGCACAGTAGTTTCAATTGGGACTTGCTCTTACAGTAGAGCTTAAATTACTTGATGATGATGTGCAATTTAAATTAACCTGATTTGCAAAGGACCAGGATCTCGCATAGTAGATTCCTGTAAAAAGGTCTTTCAGTACTTGTAAAAGAAAGAAATAAAGAAAAAGTATTTCATCATCATCATTTCAGCCATAGGACGTCCATTGCTGAACACAGGCCCCCCCAATGACTTCTACATCGCACGGTTGGTAGCGGCCTGCAACCAGCGCCTTCCTGCTACCTTCATCAGGTCGTCGGTCCACCTTGTGGGTGGACGTCTCACGCTGCGTTTTCCCGTACGTGGCCTCCACTCCAGAACCTTGAAAAAGTATTTATTCGATGCAAATACAAAATAAAATAACAACTAAGTATAGCAAAACCAAACAGAAAAGTACAAGCACCAAAATGGCACCTGCTCTGTCTCCAGTCGTCTATTCAATTCTACTGCAAAGTCGCTATATTTTTACAGAACAACATCAGTAGAAAACTCATTTTTACTCAAGTTTCTGTGAACCAAAACACAGTCATATATCCGGCTACTTGTGTATTCGCTCTGCGAGCGCACTGTTTGAAACGTTTTGTCTCGTTTGATATTACTCGGGACTCCGGAAATGACATTTTACAAAATCGAAAAATATTTGAAATGCCATGTTGTGTTTGGTTATGGTTTGGAGTGGAACGAATTCAATATCTTGGGTGTAAATTTTAAAACTAATAACTAACCTGCATTTTAAAGGCATCAGGGTAAGTCTTCCCTGCATATTAAAGCGGCTTGCATCCAGCGCCTTTCTTTATGAGGTCGTCGGTCCACCTTGTGGGTGGCCGCTACCAACCGGCCTTTGTGGAAATCATTGGGGGAGGCCTATGTTCAGCAGTGCACGTCCTATGGCTGAAATGATGATGAGATAAATATAGTCGAAGACGGCAGTAACCTTCACCCGGAATCCTCTACCACGGTGGAACTAGCTATCTTACCTCCAACTGCCGAAAACACAACAATGTTGTTAACCTGAATGTTAAGTGACAAATGGGGGTAGCTAGCCAGGAGGCTTAGAATAAGCCTTACCACTTACTACTGAACCAACCAAGCTTAATCAAGCTATTTTCTAAAATAAGAGCCTTGAAAAGGGCCTATTACGGTCTACACATAGTAATGAAGAATCAAAAACCGGCCAAGTGCGTGTCGTGCCACGCGCAGTGTAGGGTTCCGTAGTTGTCCTTCGTTACCACAATATATTTCAGAAGCAAGCAATTACTTCATCTAAAGTCACTTTTAATATTTTCTTCTAAGGAATTTTTATTAGGTATGACATTTTATAATACATGAGTAAAACGACTATTACTCTTAAACTAACTGTTTTATCTTAACCGCTATAGTTTTCCTTGAAAGTTCATAAAAAGCACTATTATCATGATTTTTTTCAGATTTTTCAAGCCAACAGTTTAGTTTTTAGAGGGGAGAGGGCGCCCTACTCGAACAAAAATTGGCACTTAAAACTTTAATAACTTGCAAAAGGATCCCTAAATAGAAAAATAATCTTAGAAACCCCTAAGTAATTTTAAAAGACCTATCCAACGATACCCCACACGATTGGGTAGAAGAAGAAAAAAACAACCCACTTTACATGTAGGGGAGCTACCCTAAAAAAATGTTTTTTATAAATTTTATTCTACCGTTTGGTCGGCGTGATTAATATACATACCTCCACAAGCTCTTACAGCTCTATAGTGCCTATAGTTTCCAAGCAAAACCTCGGACAGACAGACAGACAGACATATCGAAACTATAAGGGTTCCTTGTCAGGACTACGGAACCCTAAAAATATCGATAAGTAAGTAGGTACTTGACTTACTTTTATATAAACAACTTGAAAAAATCAAACTGCCTAAGGCTGGTTCATCCAGTGTCTTATGTAGCTCAGATGGAAGAGCAGTCGCGAAAGGTGGCGGGTTCGGTTCCCGCCTTAAGCAGTTTGATTTTGTTCAAGTTGTTTATTTATAATTTAGTTTAAGAAGGCACTCTAATCGCTAAGAAATTTTAAGTACTTATTTACCTAAGATATTTTAAAATAAATTATCATGGAATAGACTAGAATAGTATCAGCTCAGCTCCATGGCTTCGTAACCATAACGAATGACTCCACAGCGATGATGTATTTGATATTCGCTAGCATTTTTATGACAAGTCGATCGGTAACAGGAAGGCTCCCGCAGCATCACTCACGCGGATCTATCCGTGGGGTCACCAACTGTTCGGGTTTGTACGGACAAGTCCGAACTTTCAGCCGGTTCGGACAAAGCATCCGGATTCCAGATTTTAAAAGATGGCTTTCATAATATTTTACATTAAATAAATAATGTTCTTCCGCGTTTTCCAGAAAAGAAATGGTCTTGATTGATAGAATAATGTGTGTTATGTTCACAGTTATAATAGTGTACCATTTTGCAAGCACAATGTTTTGAATATTTGTTCTGATGTATAGTGGTGTACAAAGAGCCACAGTTCCTCCAGCTACCCATTTCCGTGTTTTCTCTCGCTCTCATCAAATGGTGATTATTTGCGATAGAAAGAAAAGACATGACCTGAAATGGGTATCTGGGACTGTGGCCAATAGTATAACAAAGATACCTTGTTCTCTTTGACATCGAGGTTCCACAATCATTTTCTAAAAAGTACTGGAGACACCCACTTTCTTAACATCATCATCATCAGGTCATTTAGTCTCCATTGTAGAAGTACAACCCTCTCTAATTTACCAGAGGCAAATGGATTTTTTTCCTACTTTTGTATATTGATGAAAATAAAGTTTTTTTATCCTGCTTTTTGCCAGCATTTCCTTTTTACATGGTAACCCTGACCCCGGCTGGCTCTGAAGTTCCCATTACATTGCGTAACGGAGCTCCTGCGAACGTGTCTGGAAATCCTATGCGATTTGAACGTTACGGATAAACTGGATATTCGGGATTTACGCGGAAAGGCTAAATGGGATTTGAGTTGGATAAAAAGCGTATTTTTTGTTGTTGACTATTAAAATACTGGCACCAAAATTTTAGGTAGGTATTAAGTTAAGAAGTAGACACTCAAAATAAAAATTTAATATTAAAATGAAAATGTGGGGGAATGTATAAAAGGCGAAATAACATCTAAGGCCTTCCCATCTAATCTACACTGAGTTTTATGTGGTTTTATTGCGTATTCTATTAATAGATCTTGTGGGCAATTTAACCCATCAAGTACCCACGAACCAGGCATAAATGGGTTAAAGTAATAATAGTTTGTGTCGGTAACCAGTTTTATAAAATTAACAAATCGCTAATCAACGATCCTACGTCTAGTGCTCAAGGATTTAAATTTTCAATAAATAAAATACGTCATTGGCTTTAAATTTTCATTTCGTTTTCTGCCACAATCTGCACGTCTATTTGTAATTAATAAAGAAGTCGGTTAAAACGAAAAAACCGTAATTAAATCTATGAAACGCGGAAATGCGTAACTTTTCTCAGTGACTGCAACACAAGCGGCGCGAACCTTTCGCAAGATGTATAGCAGTGACTCATGTTTGAACGAAATTGCTAATGCGTTTAGAGATCCTGAATGTTTTAAAGTCCAATAAGATCAGTAATGTTTACTACTGACCTTGCTTGACCTTGAACTCTACCTGGAACTCCCACCACCACCCATGGTTCTTCCTGCCTCACGGCGTACGAACCGAATCTTGGGAGAGCGCGCGGGTACTTGCTCTGGGCTCCTTTCCCCGGGCGCTTTGCTTGACTCCCTACGAATTTCTCTGATCCTTGTCCCTTCTCTTAGTCAATTCTCCCCCTTCTGGGGCTTGACACCACAAATACGGTACTTCGGGTCGGGCTGCTATCGTTGATAAATGTCATCACTTCCTCTCAAAACTTCGCCTGATTGTGTGCCAGGAATGCGCAAACTCGCGCATCGCGATCCTGTTACTGCGACTACTCGTGAGGTCCTGGTGATAAACAGCTTCTCTACCTGGAACTATATCGTTCGTTTCAGTCAAATGACGTCCACTGCTGGACTAAGGCCTCCCCAAAGATTTTAACAACGACCGGTCCTGCGCCGCCCGCATCCAGGCACCACCCGCGACATGCACCAGATCGTCGGTCCACCTAGCAGGGTCCCTGCCAATTTTTATGTAAATATTTAATTAATTGAGCTTTGATCAAGGAATAACTATTTTTATTGTTTATTTTGTTACATTGAAGTTGAAACCACTTCCCTGTGTTATGAATTTCTTATATCTACAGGTATAAATGTTTTTGGAAGTTTTTCCAAAGCAACTTAACTTGCCTGCAATTCGACAAGTAGCAGCAATAATCCTATCTGAGAGTACGTTTTCGTGTTAATATTCCTGAAGCCTATGTGGAATTTCAATATCCGTGAAACTTCACTGAAATCTGATCTTAGAAATGAAAGACGTCTCAGAAAAGGTGCCAGCCACACGAAGAAATATTAAAAAAATAACCGCAAAGTACAGGTTTTGACCCTTATTTATTATTTGACCTAAGAAAAGGTGGTTTAAAATATTATAATTCTTTGGCCTCTGGCGACTTGCCGGTAAGCACAACATTCAGACGGTTTTCTTTTAAATTACATATTATTAAGAGATCTTTTTCCCAAAAACATTCCCCACAATGTATTCCAATAGCAAACCGTTTTCATACCCCACCCTACCATAATAAATCCCTTATAGTCCGGCCATTCCGGCATCACGCAGTCAAATTACGTGGCTCCCATGCATCAGGCGTCATAAATATTAATGTTGACCTGTCTCAAATGATACGTCATTAACATATTATATTCCTGACATGTTCTGGTTCTGGGATCAGCCACTACGTGAGGCCGGTACAAAAACTCGCTTTTGGAGCGTACGGGTTGAAGCTAACATTACAATGCAGGTGTGGAAAGGAGACTTGATATTTCATTTTGCCATAAAAATAGTACGTTGTAAGGTAAAAGGTACAATCGACAGTTATCAGGCTAATTGTTTTGCGGAAATCAGCACATTACGGGACTATTCCTACCGCTGCAACTCCTGTGTAGCCAGGATCTACAGCTTGACCGCCAATAAAAACCCAACCAGTGAAGGTCAAGTTTGTCTCGGGGGAAAGTTAAACTGCCACTGGACCCGCAACGAAATTAATCAGAAGAACATAGAAGGATTTCAGCACATATTAGAGATCAGTGTTAATTTTTTTATGTGCTTGGGATTTTTTTTTAAAGAAATTGCAAGAGACCTTTCGCGTGTTATACTTAAATAGCCACATAATGTCGTGCCCTGAGTGCCCGGGCCGTCTGCTGACAACGCCACTCTTGTAGCGGAGTTTTGGGCTGACACTGTGTAGGTTTGTTGTCAACACGTTTAGAAGAAGCCAATAATTTTCATTTCTTGGTTCATAGTGGCCAGTACAATACGGCACACACTACTAAGTACGATATTATTACTGCACATACTACTAAGTAGGTATGTTTATTTATAGCAAAATCGACTCTATCAAAACTACAGAAGATCTCACAGGGTTTAGGCATATGCTTCATGATGTAAGCCTATTGTACCTTCTTGTATTGGATCCGGGGGTAGTTATATACTCTGTACATACCTAGTATGTAAACCATGTCAAGGAACGTGACAGATTTATCAGATACTAACATAATTTGAATATCAATTTAGATTAACGCGTTTTAACCAGGATATGGACGTGTTTTTGTGCGTTTACCCGACTGTGTAAATGAAAGGGTTTTTGCCATAATTGTGCTGATTTAAATTAAAATAAAACTGACTAACGCTGAAAAAGATGATGACACTTTTTGGGAACGACAAAGCATAATTTTAAGGCTGGGTTGCACCACTTAACTTTGACGGTAACTATAACGTTATCCGGTGCTTTTTGTATAGAGTTTGACAGATTTTTGATGTTTGTCAAAGTTTGTTTTTTTTTGTTTGTCGCGGAGGAAATGCTTTGCGCACCGTCACCACTGCCGGGGGACAGGGTGGTGTGTGGGACTCCCGGCTCTGCTCCGTCCTGAAAACGACGGGGTATACCCACTAAAACCTCCGCGGCGTTCCGTCATCGCCCGAGTGGATTGGCGGTGTCGCGAGTATCCGGCCGTAGCCTTAGACTTCCGCGACACCACCGGCGAATGTTTGTCAAAGTTAAAGTAAGATGGTGCAACCCAGCCTTACAATTTTTTTAGCCAACCAACATTATGCTAAGCATACATAATTGAAAATTAAGATCTGTAAGGTTTTCACGAAAACGGACGCCATTTATGACGAGTTTTTAAGGGTTTAATTTTAATTAAAAAGAGTTTCATTTTATACGAGTGCGAGAAATAAATTCTTTTGAAGTCACTCACATGGTTATATAACAAGACCTAAGTATTATAGGTTGTGATTATACACTAGAATACTATAGCACTGACGGGTTATATGCCAACAGAGGCTAACTCGACTGTCGGATAACCTCATATCTGCTGATCCGTTATGATTACAAGCTATCCTATTGTGTGTAACATACAGAACCAACCATAACAGTCGTGATACAGTAGATCCCCGTATATCACTCAGAAAATCATTTAGTCGCAAAATTAAAGTAAAGCAATTAAAGTAGATTGTGCGACGGTGGAGGCTTTGGTCTGCCAATTCAAGACTTGAGGAAAGATTATTAAGGCTGAGTTTCACCACCTAACTTTAACGGTAACTATAACAATAACCGGTGCTTTGTATATGGATTTCGACTTTTTGACGTTTGTCAAAGTTAGAAGTAAGATGGTGCAACCCAACCTAAGTGCACCGACACGGTAGCACCGATATTATTATTAGTAATTTCGTTTTTACAACATAAAATTTTCAACGCGTTTTCAAAGGGCAAAAGTTTTCCTCTGGTGAATTAGAGGGGTCGTGATCCTGCAGTAAAGACTAAATGACCTATAAATGCTACCTAATGTTTCGGAATCTCAGGTGAAAAGCGTATTTCAGAATGAAACTCAAAATTCTACTTATACAATATTAATCAATAGCGACTGATTTTCTTGCGTTACTTCTTCTCAGGACTGCCTCGTATTACTTTCCCGAAGCAGTGGTAGAGTTAAGACGCTTATAAGAAAACTACTCTACTACTCTTTGGAAAAATAAACAATTTGAATTTGATTTGAATTTGAATTTTCATAGATGGAAGCTTATGATTTGTAGAATTTCATGTTTTTACGCCCGTATTCACAAACATTACTATGAGTCCTAACAGTGCGCGTGGGCGCACAGTGTGACACACGAAACAATCACAGAGCTCTATTCAACGCTGTGTGTTTGATTTTCTGCTTCACTTAAGCAAGCATCGTTTGTGAATACGGGCGTTAATGACTGTTTTGTAAAGGAGTTTTGACTTTGAGTGCTGTCCGGTGATGATACTGCATGTGTTTGTAATATGCATGTGCATTGCTAATATATTTCACGGCTATAAATCAATAGCAGAGCTCCCTGGAGGGCACTAATCATCGGAACTACGCAGCCCTCAACAGTTAAGGTCTCATACTATTGTTTACATAATGACCATAAATAGCGAACTAATTAACAAATTATGAACAGAACAAATGACTATGGCGCTTCACTATAACTTTCAGAAGACGAAAGAAAAGAAAGAAATGCCCGTTGTTACCATCAATCCCTAGTTTTTAAGTGACCCCTATGGTAAATTCGAACTCCTCCTATGTTCTTCTGATTAATTTTGTTGCGAGTCCAATGACGGTTTAACTTTCCCCCGGGACAAACTTGACCTTCACTGGTTGGGTTTTTTATGGCGGTCAAGCTGTAGATCCTGGCTACACAGGAGTTGTAGCGGTGGGAACGAGAGGTGGGAGCAGTCCCGTAGTGGAAGGTAAGGTCTTTGTCCAATTAAATCCTTGAATTTCCACATCGGCCGTCTCTGCGCTGCCCGCATCTAGATGCTTCCCGCGACCTTCACCAAATAATCGGTTCACCGAGTCAGTTTTGATATCAATTATTTCATTTATTTTTGCGAATGAAAATGAAAGCTTCCAGAAGTTTCCAAGCGGAAAGCATTAAATATCATTTATCATAATAATATTATCGTGTAGCTACAAATTAGTGTCGCGAGCGTACGTAACTACGTACGGTGGTACGCTGAGACACTCATTTAATTCCCGTTGGAAACTCAATTACGGGAACCTAGTAGTGATGTTCTGATATTTTATCGATAGACAGATAGATTATTTTATCGATAGACTGTCATATATGAGTATTGATAAGAAATTCTTGGAGTGAATGTCATTACTTATAGTTGATTTATAATTCACCATAGGCAGCAAAACTTTCAGGTTAATTGAACCGATGCTTCACTTACGAGGATAAAGTTGAGAACTACCTATTAGTACTGTTCAAGTTTACGGCCAGCGATTTTAGTAATCTAGATATTTTTCTAAATCAAATGTTTGGTCGGAACTACCACAGGCTCTCTTAACGCTTATCAAATTGACTAAAAATCTGATAAAACTATAAAATTAAATACATAATTATTTCATTAAAAATTGATTAGATAACTTCTTAATTTTTCGTTTATTAGATAATTAATAAAAGTTTGCATTGTCATAGAAATCTTTTGACTTATCAGATACACATAATATCGATATGTGCAAATTATCGTCCTAATACACATCACTACGCCGAACTAAGTTATCTTGCGAATTCACGTGGTTGCCGCACGAAAATAATATTATTTTCAACGTACCAAACTTTTGCTATTGGTAACTTTTGAGAGAAATAATATAATGTCAATAAAAGTCAATAAATAATTCCACGAATTAATATAACTTATCAGAGTTAACTATAGCTAATATGACAGAACTAATAACATAATAATAATTATGTTGTCAGAATATTGGCGTGGATAACTTTCATTAATAAATATTTCGCATCTCTAATTTAGGTAAATATTTACATAGATCCTACTTCCTACTATCCTACTAATTATAAATAATGTCTGGATGTTTGGTACTCTTTCACGCAAAAACTATACTTACAAGCAAAAGTATGGAATCATCCCCTTGTGTTTTGTTCCGAGCAATCTTAAGAACTGAATGATTATGTATGTATCTGTGGTATCAATTTAAAGTTTATAATATTACCTTAAAAATGGTACAATTTTTATTTGTCTTCTATTAGTCATTTAGTTTTTGTGATCGCTCGAAATAAATAGGGTGATTCCATATTTTTGCTCGCGAGTGTATTGAACGAATTTTATTGAAACTTTACAGTATTATTGTTTGTATCTGTCTGTCGATAATTTTATCTTTATAAATTGGATTCTACCGATATGCATTTTTCCACGATAAATAAATTATCGAAATACCCATCCCTATACTTTTTCTCTGGACACAAACCGTCCAAATGGATCAATGTATATTAGCATTCGATTTGTTACTCACAAACGCTCAAAGTGCCCGAATGCATTTTTCTACATCTGTACCTCTAGTAGGAAAAACTTTCGAGTTCGTTTCGTTGCGTATTCAAAGTGTCATCGAAAAATTTTGTATGAAAAATTAAACAGCGCCCCCTATATTATAGCCGCCCTAGGGGGCGCTGTTTAATTTTTCATACAAAATTTTTCGATGACACTTTGAATACGCAACGAAACGAACTCGAAAGTTTTTCCTACTAGAGGTACTGGTCTTGTTTCTTGATAAAAACTTCATGGAACTCGGCTGATAGATAAAAACGATTGCCATAGAGCAAAGAGAAGAAACAACCCACTTGAATATAATACCAGCATGTTAAAAATATCACATCAAAAAGGCTAAATAATAAAGAAATCGTGCCTACTCGCTGGTATCATTTGAAAATTTTTAAATAGGAAACTCTACATAGATATTTTTGGTGAAAATTATTTTTTGCTGTGCATTAAACCATGGCGTTAATTATCTTTAAAGGTCACAATCACAATGCTAATTTTATATTTTCATAGTAAATGTACGAACCACAACATATCAAGTCAACTATGTGAAATTTATCTTACTTTTCTATTATTTTAAACAACAGAAAAGTAAGATAACTATTTACTCCAACGAGACTACATTACAAAAATGTGTTACGAATTCTAATTGCAAACTGTAGCAATGAGGGTTTTCGCGAATGAATGATCCGCTACGGGACGTGGATGTGGGGTCTGACTGCTGCGTGATTGGTGAATTTTGACATATCTGTCAATGTCATGTCAAAAATAACCAATCATGCAGCATTTGGACCTCGCGTCTACGTATTGCCATCTGGCGAATTTTTCATTCGCGAAAACCCTCATTACTTCAACTACAAATTACTTTCCGGGAGAAGTTAATGATGAGATGGTGTTTCTCGTTGAGCTACGTTTCCGGGCAGCACATACGGTGAATTGGATTCTTTGCCGGACAGTCTACTTGGAAATAGATGTGAACGTGTAAAGGGACACCAAATTAGTGGCGTTTGAGAGGCCTTTAATTAGCTAACCTGCATTAATTAAAGATGATAACAGCACCAAGCGATTCGAAATTTAAGGGTAGAGTACGATCCCTGTCGACCGCTGGACTAGAATAGTGTACCTACTAAAAGCGTAATTAATTAATTTCATTGCAAATATAGCGCGGAACCGGTCGTTGTCGAAATCCTTGGTTTGGCCAGCAATGGACGTCATTTTATTGAAACGAACGAACAACCATATAAGGCAGCATTAAGCTTAACGTGCTGTCTTAAAAGTGCTCCCATTCGTGTACCGCATAGCACCGGAGGTGCTCCTGGAATGTGGCCAAGCTAACAAGCATTGGTCGTGGCCATCTAATGCCTAGCCAATTGTCTTGCCATGCCACCCTGTCCGATTCAAACTGGACTCTATCACCTTCTTATTAAGTTCCAGATATAAACGAAGGTTTCCAGATTGCTCTGCTGCGTTATGCCCGCTTCCGATACTAGGGTTTTGGTGCAGGTGTATTTGTACGTACTTTTAATAGGTAGACATGTGGAAGTCTTGAATGTATCTTAAATATACTTGTATGTAGGCTATCCATCTTTAGCCCCCGATTTTGCCTGCGTAATCTTGGATCCTAGTTAACCCGTGTTCCCCCTACAAATACTGGGATCAAAACCTTGTAATCATTCCATCTCAGTTTTTACGTCAACGACCCTAGATCCGGTTGAGCCTAGCCTCAATGCTTGAGGCAAACGCCGATAGTGATGGCCCGCGTTCCCGACTCATATGGCTACCGAGGGCAACGTCAGGTTTTTAGTGGGTAGGCCCTGCCCTTCTGGCAGGGAGAACCCCACATAACCCACTAACTGCCCCCGCGGCTGGTGGGTATACAAATCAATGTATTTTCCTGACGAAAAAAAAAAGGGATGCACGCGCGAGGATTTTAGTCGACAAAATGTATGGGCTTATCGGGCAAAATCGATAAAAGCTTATCGCGGCGCACATCTTAGGCCTAGGTCATTTAGTCTCCACTGCAGTAGTACCCCAGTAATATACTTACCATAGGCTTGCCAAATAGAAGTTTGACCTTTTTTACCCAGAAAAATGGCCTATCCTTATACCTACCGCAGATTATGTGGGGCTCGAACCCACTAAAAACCTAGGGTGTTCCATCTGCCGCATAGTGGTCGGCGCCTTCGTGCCATCGTCCCACTCTACATAACGGGACCTTAATGAGGGGCCCACAGGATTAACCGGGACCAAATAGAAGTTTGCTACGACGACTATATCTTACTTCGTTCGTTTCAGCCGAAAGACGTCCACTGCTGGACAAAAGCCTCCCCCAAGGATTTCCACAAAGACCGGTCCTGCGCCGCTCGCATCCAAGCACCTCCCGCGACATCAAGACATAAAATCAAGGGCGGGGCACATAGCTCGTAGAGCTGATGGCCGCTGGGGCAGAAAAGATCTTGAGTGGCGACCACGAGCCGGAAGACGTAGCGTGGGCAGGCCTCCCACTAGGTGGACTGACGATCTGGTGATATCTTACTTAATGCAAGTAAAATATAGCCAAAATATAGCCTTACCATACGTTTAATGCAAAATGGTCTCTATATCGTGTGAAAATTCTAACATCAAAAAAGCCGAACGTCAGTCTTACCCCACATATTTTATTTGCAAATACCCGCAAATAACGCGATTCCATGGTATATGAGCGCCATCGCATTTTACTGGCGCATTTGAATTTCAAAGGAACGTGTTGATATAAAGTATCCAGAACCCTCCGGTATTTATTGCTTTTATAAGGGACCCTTATGGCTGTTTGTAGCGAAGGGCTTAGGATGTTTGCCTAATATGCGCATGGGCTTAATGGGTGGACATAGTTTGATAAGATTTTATCATGAGAAGAGAGAAGTACAGTCACGGAATGAAAAGGTTCGTCAGTTTTCAAATTGATTCCTTCAACGAATCGCGAGCACATTTATTACCTTTTGAAACTATGTTACAGAATAATCTCGAGTTAGAGAAAATAATCTTTAACTGTTCGTCAGTAAAGTTCAAAATTATTCAGATCAAAGTTGTTTGACGATTTATCTTGTCAAGATTATTATGATTGATAAACTAAAACCTTCTTGTTGGTTCAACCTGCCATTATTGTTTCTATTAAATAAAAAAAAAAAAAAAAACATTTTGTAACATTGCATGGGATAGAAAATTAAACAAGCAAAACCTTATTCGTTAGCAAACGTCATATTTATTTAAATGTTAGCAGCACTGTTTCTTGCACTGTTATGTTGGCAGGTTTGACTCTTACAGTACCTAGTGCAAGCGAAAACCGACACTAAGGTGACGAACCTTTTCATTCTGCGACTGTACATAGTAATCGTATCGGGACACTTGCGCGAAGACACGTTGCTGATGGTGAATCAATCCCTAAATTTTAAGTGACCCCTATAACACATCAGGAATTTTGTTTTCAGAGGGGTCACTTAAAAATTAGGGATTGATGGTGAAAACGGGCATTAGACGAATTTCATATTTTAGGGGTCACTTAAAAATTAGGGGTTGATGGTGAGAACGGGCATTAGACGAATTTCATAGGTTAGGGGTCACTTAAAAATTGGGGATTGATGATGAAAACGGGCATTAGATTCCTTTGTCATAGTCGGGAAACCCTTTGTACTTCCACTTAAAGCTGAATAGAGGATAGCATATAAGTGCCACTTAATATGGTACAATAGTACGGTCTACGCAGAGCGTCCTACATAAAATTTTATTACGCCACGTTTCTTTCTGAATAACAATGTTGGTTCTTCGATGTTATTGTTTTTACATACGTATTGAGAGGATCAACGTTACTGGGGATTCTTGGTGTGATGGGAAAATAGACTTGGGAACCTGAATACATATAGTATAGCTACCATAAAGCGATAGTAAACTGCGTTCGTTTCATGCCAGCTGTAGGTACATTTTTACGCTCATGTTGTTTCAAATACATAATTATTTTAATCTTCTTAGTCGGGCACTCTTGTCAGAGTGGTCGTGGTTTCGCTGACGAGGTACATGGTGGGGTGGTGATGTCATCTCCGAGGGTAGCTCTCCTGGCGATGTGCTTCCATTGCTGACGGTTAGAGGCGTCGCGAGTACACTGAACCATGGTGGACTCAGTGGCCTTTGTGATGCCGTCTATCCAGCGGGTTGGCGATCGACCGCATGCTCTCCTGCATTCAACCTGGCCCTGAATTACCAGTCTCTCCATCGAGTTCTCATTTCTAGAGACGTAACCAAAGAACTTCAGTATTCTCTCTCCACTCTGACAAGAGTGCCCGACTAAGGAGAAGAAGAAGAATATTTAATACGCCAGTATAGCACCATCTAATAACTTTATAAGTCGGTCGCGTTAACTACGATACAGCTTTATGGTATTTCGTAAGCTAGAGCTAAGATGTCCAGTTCCTCAGTAGTTCAAATCTCTTAAATCAAAGCACACGTTCTGACAGCCTGATAAAAACCTTAATATTTTCCAAGGTCTAGCAACTTGGGGAAGGCATGTTCACATATTATTAACATCTGTGATAATTAATTTCCCTTACTTTTGGTACTAATTGGGAAAAAACGTCAAAATAATACCCTTACTGCGATAAGGCTCGGGATACATGCATGTATCCCTTCCAAATCTTCCTAGATTAAAAAACAATTTCGTGGCGATATAAAATATATTCGGGTAAGGTGCTTTTAAAGAAGTAAGAAAATGTATGAATGAAAATACATATTTGATAACATTATGTATGTCCGGTAAACATATAGGTACATTTATTTACAAAGAAAAGCGACGTCCACTCATTTAACACGAGACATAAGAATAAACTTGCTGTTCCATCATTTAGGTTGCATAAAATAGGTAATTCATTCTTGGGGAAATGTATTACCATATTTAACAAAATACCACACAACCTTGTCAAATTGCCAATAAACAAATTTAAGATACATATAAAAAATACCCTTATGTCCAAAGGGTTACTACAAGGTTCGAGACTAAATTGATGACAAGGATGCGTGGTCAGTTCAGTCTGCACATATTTGATGTACCTACTTGAATTTGGTTATTCTTACCGTTAGATAATTCCTGGCAATTAGTGGTGCCTGAGTTTGTTCCGGCGTTTCTTCTCAGCACTTGCCATAATTATGTTTGTCTCGAAGCGCTGGTAGGGCCCAAAAGATAAGGAGACATGTAAAGTGCCCCATAAGGGCTACCTTTTCTTTTTTATATTTGACGTTCATAAGTGCCACTTGTGGTCTAAACTGAATAAATAATTTTGATTTTGATTTTGAAAATTTTGAAAAATTATATTGACTTTAGTTCCATCTACATACTGCTGACCAAAGGCTTACCCCACGGATTTCCACAACGATGCTGCGCGCTGCATCCTGATCCTTGCCGCGACCTTCACCACGGTCCATCGAGTAGGGAATCCTGCCTACACAACGTTTTCCGAATGATTCTAAATATTATAAATGTATAACTCTGACTGACTGACTGACTGACATAGTGATCTATCAACGCACAGCCCAAACCACTGGACGGATCGAGCTGAAATTTGGCATGCAGGTAGATGTTATGACGTAGGCATTCGCTAAGAGAGGATTTTACGAAACTCTACCCCTAAAGGGGTAAAACGGGGTCCACGCGTACGAAGTCGCGGGCGGCCGCTAGTGGACAATAAAACTTCCCAAAATATAAAGTCACTTTCGACAACCGCTTAGGTACCTATACCAATTGCGGTAATTATCCCAAAGGGACGTCGACATAATGAGTTTGTTAAAAAACAACAGGGCAATTAAAAAAGGTTGTGCTAATACAGCTCGCCTGTCCACTTATCCCTGTATGAGTAGGGTAATTTTTAATATAGACGAGTTAATTTTTAAAAGCTCGTGTAGCCTGCGCCTAACTCAGGCACTGTAATTACAAATTAGTGCGCACATTCAGGTGCCACGTCAGAGTAACCACGGACAGGGTTGTGCGAGAAAGAACCAGCCATTAGAAATAAATACTGATTGTGTTGCATTTTTGTTTTAGTACCTACAGACGTAGTACCTCAAGCTGGTGGCTAAACATGGTGGCGTGTATATCCTTAAACTGGTTTTACTCACGATTTCGCGTGAAAATAAACACAGATCAATACCAATAACTAAATACTTTACAAAGAAGCTCACGCCCATATTCACAAACGATGCTTGCTTAAGTGAACCAGAAAATAGAACTCACAGCGTTGAATAGAGCTCTGTGATTGGTTCGTGTGTCATCCACGCGCACTGTGAGACCTCATAGTAATGTTTGCGAATACGGGCGCCAATATAGATGAAGAAGCTTAGTTTGAGACCAAATAGTGCCACGTAAAATTATATACCTACAAAGAGTATTAAATTATTATTGTTACTTAATATCACTTAGCGTCTGTCGCATAGCCCCGTCCATACCCACATCGGCCCTTGACGGTGTTCGGACCACCTAATTAAAATATTCGCCTACCCACAAAAGGCCAGCTAAGTGCAACGTAATAATTACAACGATTTTTCATAAATTTATTTTGATAAATTTTCGCGAAACCTGCGAATTTATGAACTCCGAAAATCGGGCGGTTGGAAGAAAATAATTAATAACTTAATTATTATTGTGTTCAGGAATCAGGTGGCTTGGTGTGATTTTAATTAGTGGAAATACGAGGTCTCGGAAAATTTCGGTTAAGTTTTTTTACTTATAATTAATATTGTAAGTGTTCGTTCGGAAAAGATGGGTTGCAAATTAATCCTTGGTTGGTGGTAGGGCTTGTTCTAAGTCCGCCTGGCTAGCTACCACCACCTTACCTAAGTCTGTCGCCATAACAACAATGTTAACAGCATTGTTGTGTTCCGACAGTTAGAAGTAAGATAGCCCGTTCCTCCGTGGTTGAGGATTCCGGGTGAAGCTCGCTTCCACTTTCGGCCTGATCATCACTTACCATCAGGTGAGATACAGGCCAAGAGCTTCCTCGTTGTGGATAAAATCCTTCTAGATTACGGCTGGGCAAACCTTACAGATTCGTAAGAGGGGGCAAGATGTTTGGAAATATTGGCTCAATAGCTGAGTGTGTGAAGTTGTAAATATTTTAACTATGTGAAAAGTTGTGGAAGGATTCTGTTGCACTGCTCGTACATTGTAGGTACTCCTTAACGAAAATGTCGTCCATGATGATCCCTTTCTTTGCAAAAAGTATTTAATAAAATAATCGAATATAGTTCCAGAATACTGAACAGTCCTATCAATGACATTGACAGCGGGGCGCCACCGTCAATACCGGATCGTTGGTTCCGATTTTTGCCATGTTGGAAACCATATTAGTTGAACAATGGTAGCGCCCCCCTGTCATTGAGTTTGGTGGGACAGTTCAGCGTGGGTCATCTATACTGACTTTCAACAAATTCTTGACAAAAACATTTGTCATTTCAAGCTTAGAGTCATTCGCTGTTTTTGTGTTCAGAATGTGACAATAATGACTGACGATGGTGACAATATTAATGTATTATGATAGTACCTCATAATCGAAATGTTTCATCATCCTATGAACTTGATAAACTTATTGGCAAAGATTATCAACATTTCTGCGACGGAATATCGAAGGCTAGCTAAGATTACGTTAAGCTGCATGCAAGCGTATAATGACATTAGGCAATGCAGTTCCTCTGAACTTGACGCTATGCTATGATACTAATAAATACTGTGTACCTACTTATACTAGTTTGTGAGCAAGCCAACAAATAAATACACTGGTCATCAAAAAAATCTACCCTCCCGCGACAAACACTTTCAAACGTATGCATCCCCACTTCCCGCTAATATTGGCGCCATTTAAAAGCCTTAGTTCTAAACTTCATTTCATTAAAGGAAAGGTTTTTACCCCAAAAATGTGGCTGTAGAAGAATCTAGAGTCACTTCTTCAAAAAATAGGTAGTTACGCTTGAGCCAACTTTTATGGCTATAAAACTGTTAAGTTGGGATTAATCGCTATCAATCTGTTAAAGAGGACACGTGAGATCATTATTTGGTTTTATAACCATAAAAATTGATCTAATTGATCCCAGAGGTGAGCCCAAAGTGAGGTCTTTTTTTAAGTCACATTTATTGTCATAATTATGTTAATCGTTTAAATCGTTTATTAAGAAATTAAATGTGTTTTTCTTTAAGGATATTTATTGGGCTTTCAAATAACACCAATATTGTTGGGGCACCATGATTGTGTCAGTAGAAACGAGTTTTCCTGTAAAACGTAGGTGGGCCGATTTTTGTGATGACCAGTATACTTTAGCAGTTACAAAGTTCAAGTAAAAAGTACCTACTTATCTACCAACAAAGAAATCAAAGTAGGGCTTTGTCAAGAAATGTTTGGGAACCACAGTTTGAAATGTATTAGTAAAAAGTTACCTTCACTAGTTATAGAGACAGACAATAAGCTAAAATATAGAGCCAGATAACAGAGGACCCGTTAGCAAATATGTTTCAGCAATAACCAAACAAACATAGCAAACTTACCACAATAAAGCTTACTAATTAATCCCGAACTTTTACAGCTTAAATTCAAGCTATAAACTACAATGTCGCTTCAATGCGGGAACTGCAAAAAGCTGCCAAGCGCGAGAGAGTACGCTGTGGGTTCCTTCCTATCTTCTAAATGTATAAATTATTATGTCTACGCGAAATTGTGAACTCGGTCAGTTTAAACGCGTGAGATTGTAAACTAACAGTGGGTTAGGTTAGGTTAGATTGTAATTTAACTACGTTAGATTATAATCTGACGGAATTCACAATATAAAGGTGACTGACTGACTGACATAGCGATCTATCAACGCACAGCCCAAACCACTGGACGAATCGGGCTGAAATTTGTCATGCATGTAGATGTTATGACGTAGGCATCCGCTAAGAAAGGATTTTACGAAACTGCACCCCTATGGGGGTAAAACGGGATCCACGCGTACGAAGTCGCGGGCGGCCGCTAGTTAATAATGTAATCCTATTCTATTCTATATCATACCTGTCATCCGCTTTTTACTGGAGGGAAGTCGCACCATAACTTCGAAGTCCTCTTTCTTTTGATTAATTTCGTTGCGGGTCCAATGACAGTTTAACTTTCCCCCGAGACAAAAACCTTCTCTGGTTGGGTTTTTACTCCCACATTTTCGCAATCAATTTTATTTATGATATACATTTTTAATTTCCTCTTCTCAAATTACAAACAAGCTCTATAACTTCAGTAGTTCACCAAACCAATCAAGTTATTAATTTCAGAGCGATTTAAATCAAAACTTAGAGTTAATTGAAAATTCGTTATGATTTTAGGGCTAAGCTAAAGTGTTTTTAGACAAATTAACTATCAACTTCCATGAATACCTAGAACCTAACTAGAGTTAATTAAACTAGAGTTTCCAAATATTTGTCTTTAAAAATATTTTGTGTTCAATAATTTAACGTCGAAATTCATATTCTATTTAGTTTCGATCTCAACTTCACAACGAACCCTAAAACTGATGTAACAGTTAACGGTAAAATTTTAACGTTATTTACGTTAATGTTACGTTATTAACGCGTAACGTTTGCGAGCGTGATTCGGCACAGTTCCGTAATTGCTTCCGTGTAAATAATAAATCAAACTGTATTTATGCAAATAAGGTTTATAATTAGTTTTCCGACTGCAAACATAAGTTTGTTGCGAAGTTATTTATCAAAGTAACACTAACACCACAATCGAGTACACCACAGTGTATCCATTTTTCATTTTTGTAATCTACCTAGTATTTATATCGCTTTTTCATTTTATCAGCACCCACAGAATTATTTATTTTATTTTATTTGGAAAACATACAAACAATTACCTTTGTTTAAGAAAGTCCATTGCTGACGTACCTCTTCCAATACTACTTGTCGCAGCCAAGTTCTGACAGGGACAAGTTCGAGACTGAAATAATCTACGAATTAATTGTTGTGCCGTCGTAAATACCATTCAGCTATTTCAGACGCCTATTGCGAATCATAGAGTCAATAATTTAGGGGTAATTCAACTAGGTATATTATAAAACGAGCAGTTTCTGAGCTTTTTCCAGTTGTGGCAACGTAAAGGTGATACAACCGGGCTATTAATTAGATTGTATTTAATTGGAAGGTTTCCGCGAATCTCCTTTGATTACATCTTCTTAGTATTTCACTATCTTAACCCAGATTTTATTTATATCGTGTTCTAGTTTCTTGAAGCCAAATGACTGTGTCGGTATCATTGAGTTATAATGTACTGTCGGTATAAACGGGATTTTTTGCAGTCGACGTCACATCAAACTAAAATTATTATATGTAGGTCTAGCGCTTCATGGCAGAGTGTTTTTGGGACGTCAATCGTCAGCGAAACTTCTTCTTCTTCTTTTTTGATGATGTTGGCAATACACGTCGAGGTCGACTTGATTTGTGCCATTTTCAAGTATTTATGTGATATGAGTTACAAAATGAGATCAAGTCATGATATAATGAAGGATGATAGATGATACCCCTTTGAGTCTTAGTAAAGTTGTGGTGCTTTACTGAGACTTCCTATGGACAACTTGAGAGAACCAGAAGAATCACGATGCACTGCTTTGCTTCACTTGCCCACACTCATGCACGTTCACAAACACTCAATGGTTAATAATCCACCATTATTACACATTAATAGTCGCCCAAACACGAATTTAAGGAAAGAAAACAAAACCGCTAACATGACGCTTCAGATTCCCGCCAAGAAGTCCAAACTTCAAATGTGCTTCAGATTTGTATGCTCTGTCACGTCATAATATTTTATGCCAAAATCACCCTCACGTGAGGCTAACTCGATCACCCAACTAGATCGATCGCGGTAGCTGCGATGCAGTCCGTGTGATGTCAGCCTAAGTTCGGATTCGTGTAGAAATCACGCTCAAAAATGAATTCAATTTTAAAGTCTAGACCTGTCTAGTTTTCAATCAAGTTTTGAAATAAGTTTCTAAACTTACCCAGAACAAGATTAACAAATTGGCTTTGTTTTAATATTACTTTAACTTTAATGTTAAATTTGCCGTTAATAATCCATTCGGGTAGTTAATCATGAAATTTCTAGGATAGACCAAAGCAATTTTCATATTTATAACTTCTGAAAGAAGCACTAACTCATTGATTTTGTAAGAAACTCCATTCAATAAAGGACGTAGCACATTTATCAACAAGGAAAGGGATCGTAACCGTATCAACACGAGGCCACACGAGGCGGTCAGTATTCTTTGTATGAAACTCCATACTGCAACGCACACTTCCGCCACGGTAATAATATCATACAGTATTGTAACTTCATATAAACAGACGAAACGAGAACTTTCTTTCGAAATTCAAATCTTGGTATGCGCTCGGTATGCAAAAGTCGGGGGTGTCGCGAATGTGCCGAATGGACGTCGGTGACCAAGAAGTGTTAAAAATGACAAAACTGATTGAATTTGACTGACCGTCATTTACGGTCAAATTCCAAAACCAGCTTTTGCCCACGAATTCGCCCGCCCAAAATTAAAGTAACAGATTATTATGATTATTAAAGTAGTTTTTCCTAAATTAAATCTACTAATCACAAAACGACACACATTTTTAACATATTCCATTCACAAAGTATTTTGTTTGTCTAACTAAATAAAAAAATACAATCACCAAACTAGATAGAAATTCTAAGTAGGCAGATGTAATTAAACTGGGTAATGTAGGTGGGCAGCCCTATCGCATGTTGTCACACTGTGACGTACCGCGCGACTGTTGACATTTATTTCAAAAATATGGCCGAGTTGGAATACTGTATAGATATAGTCTATCCAATATAGCTTGATTAGAATGACAGCTGCCATCAAAAGTAACGACATAACTTTGTAGTATCGATCAATGAGAGCTAAATATTGGCGGACAAGAAATAATTCACGTCTGACCTACAAACAATATTTTCGACGACAGTGCTTCCAATAAAGATGTTAATTTCGTGTAAATGCAGCGTTAAATTACTCCAATAAGTAGTAATTCGAAATTATAAAAATCAAGCTAGAGTATTAACGACGTCTCTACAAGGTTATCTCGAGTTACAAAAATGTTAGTGTTGGGACATATCGACAAATGTCATATTAAATTAAAACTAATTTTTAACATATTTAACAAAAAATTTTTCTAACTAATTTTTTAACATATTTAAGTCAAGTTATACGTTTTTCTAAATGTTCACTATTAAAAACCAAAAAACATTTCATTCTTAAATAATCAAACATCGGAAATCAATCACCGGTAATTTTTTGGGTATTCATAGCACCGTTGCTCTAGAAGAGATGCCCACCGCCCTCTAGCGAGAGGAAAAAGCCACTGAAGAACACTGATGATAATGACTACGACTTAGGTTGTACACCCTTGACATGAATTTTAAATTTTACTGTCTTTAAATTTAAATCATAATTGTCATTTTTATGAATAAAAATATGAAGAAAAATTGGGTGCACTTTTTATATTATTTTTTCGAAAACTTATCGATACATCTATGTGACCCGTACGAAACATACCCAGCACTAGTCACATTCGTTTGACAGCCGTCATTCTAATCAAGCTATATTGGATATGCTTCCGCACCGTAACGTAAACACCTCGCATTGCGGTTAACAGCGCGCGAAAGGCGATGACAGCTCGCGAAATGCAATACGGTGTTGATCCTAAATATTTTTTTAAACAGACAAGTTGATTCTTCGATCTCCGTCCTCCTATGCATGTTCTTGCCTTTACCAGGCCTGTTCATCTCCGCGAGTTTACATCGAAAACAAAACAAGCACGATGGCCCACCTACAGGATACTATTCGACAAGGCCTCACATACGAGCGAACATGGACTCACGCACGCGTATTCTTGTGTATGATGGAAAAAAAATAAAGAAAATGGTGTACTAAATACTGTGCAGTATAATTTATGACGATCTGTGGCAAACTAAATTTCACGTGGGTGAAGCCGCGGGCAAAAGCTAGTTACACCATATTGTTAATGACATTGAGCATACATTTTTTAAATACCTTCGCGAAGTAAACCTTCTGTACTTAGTACTTATTATTATTCTGTGCCTTTACTATTACTGCTATTACATACATAGCTGAAAGCTTTTCTGTGATTACTTAATTAAATGGAATTCCATTACCAGACTGCTTCGTAGAACCGCTATACTCCACGATTCCCTAGACTAAGTTCACCGCAATTTGTAAAACCACATTGCCTTAGCAACTGGACTGAACCGAAATAATCTCAGCAAAATAATCTTAACCACCTGAATTTTAACTGAAAACAGTATTGAAGAAGGGTCAGTAAGCTCTGTTCTTACTAAAAAAGAGTCTAGCTTTGCCGACGATATTGTGGTCATGGCAGAATCGCTGGTAGATCTTGGCAGAATTGCTCGAAGACCTTAATCGAGTTCCCCAACAGGTAGGCCTGAGTTAACTATCTTGCTTAAATTAAAAAACACATACAAGATTAACACAATCAACACATTTGCTTGGAAAAATAGCTGAAACACAAAAACACATTCTTTGCGCGACCTATAACTTATTGTTGACATTCATCTGTAAAAAATGGCACCCTTTCACAGATTAAACAGAGTTACTCACTGACACTACTCCTACGCAGAATCTACAGCTCAACCTTCAATTAGAAACACCAGTCCTAAAAAAAGGTGTCAACGAAATTGATCAGAACAAAAAAAGAAGAAAAAAAGAAGTTTGAAGGTGAATCCATCAAATATCTTAGATCTACTGAATTATGTGTCTATTGTGAGGCACCTTTAGAACCTGCAGATTAGTTATATTAAAATCTTCAAAGCTGGGGAGTGTTTGAACATTCTCTTTCAAGAGGAAAATCTAAAACGCTTCCAATTCTCCATTTTGTTCTTTTGCTAGAACATATTTATTTCTATTGGTACATTTTAACACGAACACTTGTCCTAGTTCTTGTCTATACCAGAAAAATTATTGATTAAAACAGATTCATAATATTTTAAGTTACGTAAAGTCGATCATAGTTAATTTGTAAGTAGGTACTTATTTCTCAGCCAAATGACGTCCACTGCTGGACAAAGGCACGGAAAGGCCTCCTCCAAGGTCTTCCACAATGTTCCACAGTAAGTTCCACAACAAGTTCATTCGCTCGTTCGACGAACAAACGAACGAACTTATTTTTACTACTGCTTGTTGAATGTTTCAAAAGGTTTCAAATAACTACATTCCTTGAAAATATTATTTTTATCAATTAAGATACTCAAAACTAAAACCTTTTTTTTTAATATTGCTTTTAAACATGTTAAATTAGCTGTCTTGTCAATAAAAACGTCAAATGCATTTGTCAAAAACTGCATCATTTACAGCAAGGTTTATTTGAAATATTTCACTAAACATACAAACAAATGGTACGCATCTTTTGATGGATGACAAAGATAAACCTGATACGAAAGATACAGAAGATCTGACGAATACAGTAAATGTTAACAAAGATGTGAAGCCAAATAACAATACCAACCAAAATGATGCAGGACCGTCATCCTTGCCTCTTCCAGGAGCTACAGAAAACATCAAAATCAATCTACAAATTACACCTGGACTATCTAAATCCGAACACAGTATATGCCACATTATCACTACCAAAGATGTAGCAAATGCTCTAAGATCTCTAAACATTAGTGCAAATCCTGTCCTTAAAACCAATATAAATGAGCTCAAAATCCCGATTTTCGACAAAGATGACAAAGAAGAAGCTGATCCTACGACGTTTGTTGATTTGAAGAAATTCATGGCGTCTTGTTTTAAAATTAATAAAGAAACTCATAGTGGCATTATTCTTGGTGACATACAAAATGTTGCAGCCCCTGTTATTACTGGTGAAGTGATACAAGAAGTTCCAAATACAAGTTGCAATACTGCTCCAATTAAACCAAATGAGGTTGTGGTAACATCTGGGGTAGAGCAAAAAGTGTCTAAAGTGGGTTCAGACAAGAAAAAGACTTCAGGGAATTTGTCAGAAAGATCTACAGAAAGGGAATTCCCGGTTGCGCAAAGGGACTCGCTTTCGAGTATCGGATCTAACGTTTGTAGAATCTGCATGACTAGAGGAAGGGAAAGGTCAGGTTTATATTGTACACCTTTTTGATTGGATTGAATCGGCATCATTTAGAGTATCTTTTAGGGGAGGGTTCATTTTGGGGGAAACATTCACGTTAGTACAACAATACTCAGTCCTATTTTGGAGTTTATGCTAAATTCTTCACAAGGTAGACAGACGACCTCATAAAGGTATCAAAGGAAGGCGCTGGATGCAGGCCGCTACCGGACAATCTTGAAATTATTGTTGGAGGCCTATGTTCAGCAGTGGATATCTTGTAGCTGAAATAATGATGATGATGATGGTATGATTGCAGATTGATATCGCCGTGTAACTGCAAGGGATCATTGGCGAATGTCCACCTGAGTTGCTTGGAGCGGTGGCTGAACCAAGTGGGCAGGAATCACTGTGAGCTGTGTGGATACAGGTATGTGGACTTCCATTCCAATAAGCTGATAATATTCTAGGTCAAATATGTTTAAAGAAACATGGCAAATTGCCTATTGCCTGTACGTTTCGTTTTCTATAAACGATAAAATCCAGGAGTCGATAAGTTTCTTATGCCCAAACAAGTATGTATGACGAGTTGATGATGATAATGATATTGAGATGAGTTTATTGTATGCTGTGGCCTCAGGACACATGAAAATAAAATGTTGAACTTCTTCATACAAATTGTAAAATGTTATTAATGTGGAGAAAAATTTTTCTTGATATGAGAATTGTTAGTCCCATTCCAAAAGTTGTACTTGAGCATCAAATCGAACGGGGTGCACAGCTAAACTGCCAATCAAGTTATCGACCATTGAATCGGCTGATTTGCAGGTACTTCATAGTATTCTAGTTTTATTCTAGTCTAGTCTAAAACTAGACCAAACTCCTTAATCGCGACAACATCGAGCGCTCGATTACTTCCACTCGATATCGCTCCAAAAAGCGTATTTAATCGATAGTCGAGCGGTGGCGATTGTTAAAACTTCACCGCTCGGGGCGACAGAGCCAGGTGGACGCGGCTTAGTTTGATGGAAGAGACATTGTGGAAGGATTTAAGGTAGCAATTGCTCTATATTTTGATACAAAATAGTACCATTACAACCGAATAAGATTCGTACGCCCATAAACGATGCTTGCTTAAGTGCAGCAGCAAATCGAACGCACAGCGTTGAATAGAGCTCTGATTGGTTCGTGTGTCACCCTATGCGTCCACGTGCACTGTGAGACCTCATAGTAATGTTTGTGAATACGGTCGTCAGTTTCTTGATTACATGACTACGCCACCGTGGTTGATCTCTCTCAGCATATAGGCTCTTAGTAGCACAAGCATATTATCCAACAGTGGACTAACGAATGCTGATATTCCATCATCATCATCATCAGGTCATTTGAAGAGCAAAACCCCCTTTAATTTACCAGAATTTTGGCAACACTCAGTCGCGGAGCTCAGAGCGGCGCGCGCACCGTTGGCCTCTTTTTGCTCGAGACACTGAACGTTACGTCGCTGAGTGTTGCCAACCAGAGACAAATGGAGAATTTGGCCTACACTCCCCACGCTAGCCAGACTAAAGAGGCCTGATGTTCATAAACCTGTCCGTTAATCGCCTTATATGACATCCACGGAAGAGTTGAGTGATCCTGTCTACTCTACCAAAACCATGTGGCCTAATAAGTGGCCTCCGCAGAATAACAGCGTCCTGTTCTGGGTCTACCTCAGAGCAGGACACAATGCTGAGCGGATGCCATTTTGGTCCACAAATGTGCAAGTATTGTAAACTGTATACTGTAATAATTTTATATGTTGGGCCAAATAAAATATTTTCTTTCTTTCTTTCTTTCTAATAATAAAGTGTCCTATTAAAAGTAATAATTGGATGTTCAATTAAACCGACATCTTCGTTCAGCTCAATGGTAACAACTAATTGCGGCCACTGAAGGACAGATCAGGCCTGGACGAGCAGTTCCTGAAACTTCGCGAGTGCCTCTTCGGTGTGCTATAAAATATTTTGGTATAGTCCGCACCGGTAGACAATAATAGATCGTTTCATCCACGAAGACGCGCCCCACCATTTTTCCACTAATATTTGAGTGTTATCGTTACACGCTAAATCATCCATGAGTGCACACGCACACTACAATAATGACGCTTGGATTGCTCGGATCACACTCGCTGCATCCCGTGCTGACCTCGACCAAAAATTAGTGGGGCGCGTCTTCATGGATGAAACGATCTTTGAAGCACATCGGACTTTGCATTTTTGTTTCCAATTCACACTTATTACAACTAGGTACTTAGGATTCTAAGTTTCATGTCCCGTAGTCTGTATCTTTCTTTCAAAATTAAACATCATCATCATTTCTGCCACAGGACGTCCACTGCTGAACATAGGCCTCCCTGAATGATTTCCATATTGATCGCTTGGTAGCGGCCTGCATCCAGCGCCTTCCTGCTACCTTTATTAGGTCGTCGGTCCACCTTGTCCACGCCTAAAGTTTGTGCACCTACTATACTGCTGGCATTTTATCTTAGACTTAAATTATGTTTTTTAAGCATCAAATCAATATTTTCCCATCATAATTAAAACTAAGTAACCTACTCATGCATAAAATTCAAAATCCTCTGATACAACCATAATGATTTTACTCCGCCCTCGCAAATTAAGTTAAAAAGTATTCATTATTCAGTCAACATTTTCTTATATTTCCAAAAGAACCGTACATTTTTAGGGTTCCGTACCCAACGGGTAAAAACGGGACCCTTTACTAAGACTCTACTGTCTGTCTGTCACCAGGCTGTATCTTATGAACCGTGATAGCTAGAAGGTTGAAATTTTCACAGATGATGTATTTCTGTTACCGTTATAACAACAAATACTGAAAACAGATTGAAATAAATATTTAATTGGGTCTCCCAGTGGGAATAAAACAAACTTGATTTTTTTGCCGTTTTGCTTGAAAACCTTAATTTCAGAAGCAAAAAACATAACCCTCCTAATGGCGCATTCGGGTAACTATTTACATACTGAGCATATTATACTCGTGCTGATGATGTGGAAATCCTTGGGGAGGGCTTCGTCCAGCAGGGGACGTCATTAGGCTGAAACAAACAAACGAATGAACTTTACACGGAATTCTCAGTGCGCGAGTCCGACTCGCACTTGCCCGGTTTCTCTAAAACATTTTCTTGGCGGACCCTCGCCGAACTAAAATGATGCCAATCATCATTAAACGTTCTGTCGATTTTTTGCGCGAACCCTTTCATAATTACGATTTTGTACTTAGCTTTTATCTTTTCGGGAATAGAAGAAGTTTGAAGTGTTTATTTTTTACATAATTTTTAAGAAAATTGTGAGGTCTATTGTCCAGTGGGAAATAATCTATGGGAAAATAGCGTTTGATAACTATAAAAAATAAATCAATTATGGTAAAAACCAACCAACAGTTGCTGTGAACTGAATTAGCTTACATTTTTTTATTTCATACATATTAAACTTGAGTAGGTAAGCATTTTACATATTTGTGCCTAGGAATTACTAAAAATGCTTACAAAAATAGATGTTTTCATTGCCCTTGTCTCGTTAAAGCGTGTAACATATTAAAACCAACAGTGTTACTTAGAAATAAACCATGAAAACTGGTATAAATCCACAAAATTAAACGAATTAATCAACGAAATATGCACTAAGGAATAGCCGGTTTAATCTACGACGGCCGGATTCCTACACTCGTAATTTAAGCGAGTCTATCCACTAGTTGTGGCACACGGTTTTGTCTGCATAGTTGCTATTCTTAATTTGCTAGGGTCGACTTGTCACAAGGACAAGCTTGTGTAAATTCGTCACACTTCATGTCATTCTGTCTCGTGACAGACCGTACTTATTAACTTTATGACAAACTAGCTTTTGCCCGCGACTTCAATTTTTATCGCGGCATTTATAATATTACTAGCTGACCCGGCGAACTTTGTTCCGCCTTAATGGCAATAAATAAGCAGACTTTTTTTTTATTTCAAACGGGATAAAAAGTATCCTATGTCCTTCTCCTGGCTCTAAACTACCTCCCTGACAATTTTCAGCTAAATCGGTTCAGCCGTTCTTGAGTTATAAGTGGAGTATCTAACACGACTTTCTTTTATATACAGGGTGTTGATTTCAATACTCGCCATATTTATTTAGGTGATATATTATGACTTACATAAACGCATTATCCACCAAAAAAAAAATTACAAACGAAAGTGGAATTTTTAGCGAATATTTTCCGTGCAACATCAACTGTACTATGGCTCGCAATAATGCAATACGTTTACATTGTGGCACCCATCGAACTACGCGGATCGCTCGCTTATCATGTTGGATAGTCTACTGAAGGAAGCCACGTAAAGTAGGTAGTGTAAATAGGTATTTTTCTTTGACTAACTAAAGTTAAAGTTCGTTTTAAATTAGTTTGCTGTTTCCTATTTGTGTGTGAGTGTATTGGAGCGCTTTCCGCCACTACCTACCGCGACGGCGGGAGTATTTTCTACACAAAATTACCAGATTATTCACTTCCTACATTAAAAAGGAATCTCCTTTAAGTTTAGAGCTAGGTACTTACCGATGCGACTTCAGATGCGTTTCCACGTGCCTTCCCGTAACAGTAAACCATGTTTACGTATCTAATCACGAGCACTGTACGTATGGTTAGGCATATTCCTAACACTCACTCACTATTACCACACTCACTATCACACGTTCACACACTAACTACTCAAAACCGCACGAGAAAACAATCAAAAATCGCAAATCACATTCGATGACCGAAGATCTTTGTTAACTAAAGATCCGTCCTATCATAATTAATGCTCTTATAGCAAGCTTCCAAAATACTCAAATGCAAATGATTTGTAGTAGCTATTAAAACGATAAGAATATCAATACATTTTGATAGTTATTTCGTGTAAGTAAGTAATGAAATTAAGTTCATTTAAAATAATCACGAACATGATGATGAATTATTTTATGTAAGTTATGAAGAATGGAAGTTTAACCTGAAACTAACTAACAGCCTAACAGTCGTTCAGGGAATTTAAATTAAACGCCGATAGAAATTAAATTACGTTATTATTTTAAATCAAATTTTTACAGAGATAGATCACGGTAGTAAGAAGTTTATGTACTAGAAAACATTTATCAAGCAGAGAGGAAGAGAAAAGTTGAAGTTACAAGGCAAGAAATAAAGAAATAGCGATTGAGTACTAGGAATTCTAAATACGAGCTAGATTTCGCGGAGCGTGCGCGCAGCCTCTCGACGTGGAAAGCAAAATCGGACTGATGAATGGAGAAAATCGATGATCCACGATTGAGCGCCGATGGACGCCCGAAACACGAAGATGAGCGAGCGAAGTATGTATTGCAGTGGTTCCCAAACTTATTTAGTCTACTGCCCACTTTGAGAATAAATTATTTTTTAGCGTCCCCCATTTTTGTAGTCAAGAATCGAGTCAGTCGATGTCTAAGAGTCATCCTCGTAGATGACGCCTCCCAAGCCTCTACACAACGTCCTGATTTTTTTTCTGGGTCTCTTACCGCCCCCACTGCAGCGCCCACAAGGGGGCGTTATCGCCCACTTTGGGAAAGACTGATGTATTGATCATCAGTCAGTGCACATTAGTGCTAGCCCGATGTCCGTGGGCGGTATTAGTATTTAAATGAAAGAAGTGCTAAAAGATAGAAATTTTGTTTAGATACTGAAATCAATCGAGTTTAAAAACAAAATCTTGTCTTATCTCCTATCGAAAGTGAAGGAACAAGAGTTTGCCAGTGTGTTATTTCTAGGTGTTCAGTTTGCGGTATTAAGTAAGTTAAGTTTTATTTTAATAATTACTATCGTAAAGACGTAAAAGTTATTAAGGTAGAGAGCTAGAGATGTAAGGAATAACGAACCTGTATGAAAGAGCATTATTGTCATCTGTTTACAGTACTTTTGAATGATAAGTAGTTACAAGCTTGTCACACACATAAAAGCATGGTTTAATTTAAAAAAAAATAATGTAGGTTCTGTAAAAAAAATTATTTTGCGGAAGGAAGCAAATTCGTGTAAAAGGTTTTTTATTAATTAAAGAGTACTTAATTAATTAGTTTTTAGAACAAAAAATAAACTCGTAACGTGATAAGGTGTAAGTAACTAATTTAGTCATTACATTTTTAGGGTAGATTTGGATTAAGCTCAGTCCAGTAATCGTCTTTACTCACAGCTGATTGTGGCTGATAGTTGACTGACTCATGGGCGAGCGCGGGTAGTGGGGCGCGGGACGGGGGGCGCAGCGCTTGCCCGGGTCACCGGGTGAGCGCCGCGCGCCGTTTTCGTTGGGGGACTATTCTGCACTGTAGTGGTCGATTATGGAAATCGTAGATATTTAAAAAATAATTTAAAAAAATTTTGAAGTCAGTTTTTTTGCTGATTCGTGATCAGAATAAGCTACTTAATCAACTCCCTAAATATGGCGGGTATTGAAATCAACACCCTGTATATAGATAGTAGAATTTTCCTTTCATCCCCTGTTTTACCTCCGTAGGATTTTTGCGACAAAATACATATAGCAATGTAGTATCTTCTCAAAGTTTCAATTTTGTAGATACCAAAAGTACCTAAAAATCAAAGAATGTAGCAAACAGTCAGAGTGACTTAGTTTCGTGCTATTATTAATTAATAGGGTACCTACAGATTTATTTCAATGCCCCTAGCAATAATCTAAACCCCGAATTCAGTCATTTAATTATTACGATTCAATTATTTCAAAGCTGTTAATAGGTTTACTAGACCATTGATAAATATGAAAATTAAATACAAACATAGGTATATTCTGCTAAATGTAGCTTTAAATAAACTGCCTGTTGATTTTCAAATAAAAGTTAGCTTGTCTGTGGACTGTACTTATTTAGTACTTATTAGCATTTAGATCTAAAAATCTGTTTGCAATATGAGAATAATGATACACAAATGAGAGGCTGAAATGGTTTTACGCTGTGGTTTTTCGTACTTATCTAAAGTTTTATAAATACTTAACATAAACATATAAAAAAAAACTAGCTAAAAGTATGCTAACTTTTATGGCTTATAGCCAGTTTTTTTAATCTTCAGATAGTAATAGAATAAGTTTGATGTCTTTTGTACAGAAAATATGTCTTTAAGACTTTTTATCTCCAAGGAAAACTTTTCTGGCGAAAAATCGGCCCTAGTAATCTTATTTTACAAAAATCCAGACTAAAAGTGCCTCCAACGTACGTTTATTGAAACGATTTTATTGCCTTTTTATTAGTTTTAGTTTTATGTTTGAAAATTCTAAGAACCAACTTCCAAAACTGTTTTCATAACCTTTTTTCCCAGTTAAACAACTATATTCACAAAGATTACTATGAGGTCTCACAGTTCGCGTGGACGCACAGGGTGATACAATCACAGAGCTCTATTCAATGCTGTGCGTTCGATTTACTGCTTCACTTAAGCAAGCATCGTTTGTGAATACGGGCGTAACTCTGCTCAAATCTTTATTTTATCCACACACAGACATTTTCATTTTGCGTTTAGTTTCTGCGATAATATCTCAAGAATGTGTGAATGCACAGATTACAAATAGCGTCTTGCAATCCTCCGGGAATTTGCAACGAACGCTCGTAGCGATTCGTAGCATGCTACGGGCTACGAGGAAATTGCTACAGCGCGGTGCACTGCTACAATGTTTTGGGTTCTTACATTTTAATTTTGAGGGTATTTTTCTTTTTATGTATGTTGAATGGTACGTTTAGCTAAATATTGCGGCATCTTATATGTTAAAACAAGTTACGTAAGCGTATCAATACACAAGTACATTCTACACGAGTATATTGAGATAATCTGATCAAGAGTTCAGTACTATTTTTTATTTTATTTGTAATCTTAGTTTTATTCCTACAAACATTACTAAGGAAGGGCACACTTTGTGCTCCATCATACTATTATCACCAGAGACATACAATAGGTAAGCAAAGAAGTAATTACCTCTGCAATTTAAATTCCAAGCGTTACGAGAATTTCGTAGCCTTTCGTAGCTACATGCTATGAAAATACTACGAAACTACAAAGTTTTTTGTTGATTGAGATTAGAGATGAAACGGATATCCGGTAACTATCCGGTAGGCCGGATATCCGGCCTAAATTTACTATCCGGCCGGATACCGGATAGTAACTCACTATCCGGCCGGATACCGGATATTAAAAAACTACGACAATTTTCTATTAATAAAATGAAATACATTAATCTTTGAGGTAAATATCAATAAAATGGCTTATAATAATGACGGTTTTTGTTTAAAGTCCAAAAAGTTACAAAAGCCATATTAAGGTCTTTCAAAAAACTAATTTCTCTTTCTGGGCTATTCACTCTAATGACGAATACATAAATAGTAAATATTTGTTAGTGTCGAAATATTGCCAAATAAAAAAGGCGATCTTTTTTTCACTGATGGTTTGATGACATGATGCATGCAGTTCAGCCAGATTACGCAACAAGTAAACTAATTTAATTTTCGCTATTCAATCACGCACGATAGCAACCGAAATCGCCCGTTGATCTGCCCCCTAGACAAGTGGCAAAATCTGACTTTCTATTCGGACGGATTCGATTTTCGAAAAGTGTGACTAGTCTAGTCTACTAATACCTCAGATCATAGAAAGAGAATAGATATGAAGTCGCGCGTAACTACAACGAGAACCAGTGTCCCCACATTTCCCCCACCACAGCTCCCACACACACATTCAACTGTGTAAAAACAAAGCGACTGAGAGTCTACGACAACATGTGCAACCGGCTTAAAAGTGCTGTGATTGGCCAGAAGGCGTGCCTTATGGCCAATCAATGGCCGCGTGACGTGACGCACACTTTGAAAAAAGCAATTAGAGAGAAGAAAGATAAAATGGAGTCGATAAGATATCGATACTTTAAATCCTGGGGGCAAGGCTCGAAATTGGTTTAAAAAATGCTTGTATGAAAACCTTTTTATTATTATACGTTTTGGAGCTCACGGGTCAAAAGTGGCCCGGTCCTTTATAAGGCTTGCGTGGGGATACAGATCCAACACGTAGAGGCCGTTTTAAGCGCAAAATAATCGACAAAAGTGAGAGTGGTGCACATGCTGGATCTAGTCTCTGACTATATCATGGGATGTAGCCAGAGACCATCCCCAGCCTGTGCACAGGAGCTATTGCAGTTATTGGAGAATGGACTAGGGTTATGGATGAAGGATGGATGGACTGGTTACTGGGCTATGGATGGAGACTACGGGTCACCTGCCTGGTTCATAGTCTCGGACTGAAAAAATGACAGGCGGTGACTAGCCAGCGACTAAATGGGCCCCCCCTGGCGTCATGGGTCGTATAGACCGGACTGAGGGGCAACATTGGCGTCTGCCGGCTCAGGGGTGTAGAGAGGTGTGCTGCGCTTTCTCCGAAGTTACTCGCGGCGTTATGCCCTTTAACACTTCCACCCCTGGAGCATATAGCTCTAGCGACTCCACTCTGGCCGGCCGGTTAAGGCAAGCCAGAGGTGAAAGTCCTGCAGACCCTCTCGGATTCCACTTCGGCAAGCCGAAGACGAGGGTCTTGACCGCCTCTCGGGAGCACTCGGATTAACAACTGGCCCCGTGGTGTCGCTACTCACCAACAGCTCGCCACAAAGCTGCCCTGCGGGGCTTATTATTACGTTATTATTATGTTCTTTAACGATTTTTGCATAAAGGAGTCAGTTCCATTTTGTATGGACGAAAAACTCAGAATCAATTATTGGGACTAAATGAAGTTACCTACCTTATATTAATTTACCCCAACCAAAGCTCAATGTCGTTATCGATGGAGTATAGAAGTTATAGACTGACAAAGTTTGTATGAAAAGTCGTGGGTTAAGTAGGTACTTGCGATTTTTACCAGTATTTACAATATTGGTAATATATTATTATTTACTTTAATAATAATAACAGGATCACTGTAATTATTATTAAGTACTATCGCGCATTAACTTTTTAATTATGGCGAAATTCGTACCGCCTATGTTTATCAAAAATAATGCCTATATTAGGCTTTCAACTAGCTCTTATAGTAATTACATAGTTGACAGTTACTAATCCCTTCTACTATTGTTATTGTTTTTGTAAAAACTTAAAAATCGCAAGCAACTCATGATTTTTTCATTCAAAATTAGAAAATAATAATTTACTTCTATTTATCGATAATAGGAAACCATATTAGAACACGAGCCCTGCACTATGTTACGACCGGCATATGCGGCCGTACTGTGTATTTTCACGCGTCAGTGGATATCGGAAGAAATAAAATACATTGCGCAGTAGTTACGCATGACATAAAGTGGTTGCTAACTAAATCGTCAATGTACAACGTGTTTGAATTTTTATCACCACTAATTTCGATATCGCAGTAAATGTCACGGCACTGAATTCGTTCGTAAAAATGTTTAGTTTTTTTTATTTATTAGCAAAATACCAATGGATTTGCAATACTTACATGTGATAAATGACTTCATTGTTCCTGTAGTTCTTCGTTTCACTTATGTTATTGCACGTTATGACGCATTATCCAACAATATCGGAGAACATTTCCTTAGTACGACTGAATCGCTGTACGATGTTGTTGTACACGCGCCACGCCCCCGTTTCACATCTATTCCCTTCTATGATCTGAGACTAATACCCACTGATCGCCTTCGAAGCACTTGTGCGGCGCTAAACTCGTCACGACATGCAACGAGACAATGGGCCAACTATCCGGCCGCCGGATATCCGGCTATCCGGCCTAGCAGCTGGCCGGATATCCGGTATCCGGTATCCGGCCAAACAACTATCCGTTTCATCTCTAATTGAGATACAGGAAAATTTAATGGTAATAAATGTTTATGAATTCTATAAAGGAATTTTGCACGAGCTTTGAAACTCCCAAATTCCGCTTATACTAAAACTAATATTAAACTTTAATAGCTAAAATGAGGGTATTAATAAGTACTAGGAAATGGTTAATAACAATTTCTCTGAAACCGTGATATAACCAAACTGGGAAATGATTTTAATATGCTACTCGAGTGTCACAATAGGGAATTGAATGGAGGACCTTTGGGTTGGGAATGGGAATATGATACTTAAACCATGGAAACACGGGAATGGAGTTTTCTTGGAATAAACGTGTTTTTACTCGCTTTCGTACGGTTCAAATTCCAAGATAATGGGGTAAAGGAATTTAAAATTATTTTACGTATTGTACTCTAGTTCAGTTAATCATGTACTTTTTTACATGTTTGATCGTCATGAAATCAGAACAGCTAAGTTTAAAGATTATAAAAAACACATTTAAAGAGAAAATTAAGGTTTTTGTATTGTTTTGTTCCAGCTACCCTGCCATAAGGACCCCTCGGTACACCGTCCTCCAAGCCCTGAGGCTCTGGTTTGGGAACCCTCGGAATAGGAGTCACTTACAGGTAAAACCTATTTAATCTATTTCTCCAAAATTACCTTTCTCTAACTAAACTCTAGCTAACTCTAGTTCTACTTAGTTAAGTTAGTTATGATTCATGTTAACATTAATTATACTTAAATAGATACCTACCGCCATAAAATTGTGAATTTCGTCAGGTTATGATCTGACGTAGTTAGATTACAATCTAACCTATACAATCTCACGCGTTATATTGTAAACTGACGAAGCTCACAATTTCACGTTGATATACCTATGTAAGACTACCGTACGTACCGGAAAACGCAGCGTGAGACGTCTACCAATAAGGTGGACCGACGACATCATAAAGGTAGCAGGAAGCACCAACCGTGCGATGTGGAAGTCATTGGGGGAGGCCTATGTTCAGCAGTGGACGTCCTATGGCTGAGATGATGATGATGAAGACTACATGCTCGATGATATATCTTTTTCATAAGCTTCAACGTTACTTTTAATAAAAATATTTAAAATCGTTACACATCGAATCCCTCTCATAGTTCGCAACCGTATATCTGCCGTGACGGGGGTCGCTATAAAGCAACTTTTACGACGCTAGTGGGCGTTTAAACGACTATGTATCGTCCAAAATGTACGCGAATTCGGCACGCAAGACGAATGTTCGGCTCGGTAAACTATTAGGTCAAGCGGTGAGTTTGTTCTTCTTTTAACCGAATAACTTAAAATTAGGACGAAAATATTTAAAAAATACTTAAATTTTTTTAGTGTAGAGAACTTTCATATTTGTAGTGGTTCATCATCGTCATCATTATTTCATCCACATGACGTCCACTGCTGAACATAGGCGTCCCGCAATGATTTCCACGTAAATAGTGCTTCTACTATCTACGAATATTAATCAGTCAGCTGTAGGCCTAGGATGCGCGCCGCGATAAGATTTTAAGCTATTTACAGAAATAAATGAGTTTTAATGAGTTTTTTTTAATAAGCGATTATCGCGGCGCGCATCCTAGGCCTGCTGAAAATCAGTTTCAAGACAAGCCCTGGCGGTCTTGATGTACGCTGAGCGGGTGCCTTTTTGTCAGAGGGGCACAAGCAGTTAATTGTCCACTTGTTTATTTCTATGTCTGGCATTCTATTCTTCTATTCTATTTATCACGCCATTTTATCGATTTTGCCCATACATTTGGACGTCGATAAGAGTAGGTATATCACGGCTCACATCTTAGAATGTCTGGTCATAGTAGGACTCCAATAGAGTAAATAAAAATAAATTCAGCATTCATTATAGCCAATAAAACTAAACTTATGTATTTAGTTTTTTTTTCTATTCAAAAAAACAACATCTTGAATTCTCAGTTGAAAAAAACCTAAATCATATCACAGCCTCGTTTATTTACATAGTGTACAAACAGAATTTAATTTACCGTCGCCTCATAAATCTTACGTAACAAACATCGTGAACTAACAAATCGCGAGCAAACCATAAAGGATTGGCACCGCTGCTCAAACTATTTGTCAACGCCCACTCTGACCGCGGCTGTCAGCGATCTAAAGGGGCGCGGGTACAATACTGCTAATCTTAACAAATAAGGCTGTGCTGCACCATCTTAGTTTAACTTTGACAAACGTCAAAAATCAGTCAAACTCCATACAAAAAACACCGGTTATCGTTATAGTTACGGTCTAAAGTAGGTGGTGCTACTCAGCCTAAGTGTTTAACATTGTTTTAAAGCCACATTTTTAATAATTAATTTGTGCAATAGTCCCGTTAGCCCCTCGTAGATACTTAGCTAAATATTCTTGTGTTACGGGTGTGGGCTTACCATAATAGTCCAGCGACGACGGGATTCGAATCCGCGTTCCTCGGATGTCGAGTCGGCCACGTTACTCACTCATATAATATGGATGTACCTGACCAAGCTTTATGAAACAAAAAGTACTGGAAAATCTAAGCATTTTAATTTATTTTACCTATATTAAAAATAAAAAGCTTGAACTAATTTAGTTTTTATTTCTAGCTAAAGGTACCTAAATATTGAAGATTTTGTAACCGACCCCTTTTCTTTGCGGTCCAATGTATTTAATTTAAAACACATACCTAACACAGGTGACTTCGTTCATATTGTTTCATCACGGACTACACATCATTTCCTACATTACATTTCAGAGATAATCGTAGCCTTGAAAATTGGATTTTGCATGTAAGATTATAACTTCACTAATTTTCGTATTAACAACGTTTAGAATTTAGCAGTACCTAGTCTTTAATAGACGAATCTACTCAACAACAACAACAGAAAATTATCAGAATTTTTCATCACAAACTTTGTTATGAACGTCACGCATCCAAGCCTCAAGACATCTTCCGAGTATCATTATTATTTATTCGACACGATTTCTCCGTATCTTCATTAATATTATACATTGGCTGTTCAAAAATTCTCCGCGTGTCATATTCCATAGCTTCTCAAACCATCCGTCACCCCCCACTATGACCGCACCCGTCCTCTTGACGTGACGCGGCGTGACAAGACGCCCTATATTGGATTCCTGCCCCTTGTCACTTCGTATAAGTGAACTAGCGTGTGCCGTTGACTTTAATTGACAAGTTTATGTTTGTTATGAAATAAGCTTGGGGTGTTTTGCTGGGAATATTGTGGGGGTAAAAAATGTTTGGATATTTTTTTGGGTGTATGAAAATAAGCGCTAGTCCTGAATACAAATGAATTATATGGCCATGAATTATATCGATCGTTTTAATGTAATAGTTTTCAAGTTATATCTATGTAAACTAAAGGTTTAAAGTCGGAATTATAATTAGATTCTACATTTGACATTAGCTACTGTCATTTTGTGAAATAATGATACCACATATAATAATGTAGTGATGTGTACACAAAAATCGATAAACAATCAGTGTGTGTGCCATCAGTGTGCCAATTAAAGGCTAAATTATTGATTCCTTCATGATCACATTTATTTATTTATTACACACACAATTATAAAAGAAAAGTCTCAGATCGTTAGTTAATCGTCAAAACTAAATTATCGGGCAGAAATATTTAATTTCCTGATATACTTAGTTTACGAGAGTAAAATTATAAACGAGAAGAATCGATCCGGAAATATTCCATTTCCATATCGAATAATTTCGCAACGTCACTATTTAGTAGATACTTGTCATAACGTTGCAACACTGAAATTGTCAAATGTGGAATCGAATTATAATTCCGAGTATAGTTAGCACTTAACTCGGGCGGTGCTTGAGGTATATGGAAGCGGCACGGGAGGGTGTTTTTGAGGCGTCAAACGTCAGTAACACTTCAAAATGTAATTCAGAGCCCCGATTACGGTAACTTTTAACGTTTCCAATCCAGACACGCTTCTCGATTCTGCGATACGATTGGTCGTTCAACAGCGTACGTCAGCTGTTTTGACCAATCGTATCGCAGAATCTTTGAAGCGCGTCTGGATTGTAAACGTTAAAAGTTACCGTCAGATTTGTATGCTCTGTTATGTCATAATAAATATTATGTCAGTCATTGTCACCCCTTCCGTGCCGCCATATCTCAGTCACTGACTTAGTAAATCGCTAGACTTTGCCATTGCCCCATGCTGACTTTGCACCAGTTAGGCAGGGTTGCACCATCTTACTTTAACTTTGACAAACGTCAAAAATCTGTCAAACTCCATACAAAAAACACCGGTTATCATTATAGTTACGATCATAGTTAGGTGGTGCAACTCAGCCTCAGTTTGTTAGTTTCATTTTTATTAAATGAACCTTAAAAAATTATCTATTCTATCCATTATTAACGGGGTACAGATTCTTCTGTACGATAACCTTTTTAAGTTGAACAAATTAAACAACATTTTTCGTGTTAAATTTTATTTACGCCACGGATATTCTCAGAAAGACGGTTTTTCCACAAATACAATTAACCCTGTGGCTTATTTTTGCATTTCCTTTTAAATTGTAACCTTCCTAGAATACTTATCCCAAGGAAATACAATCTCAAGGCGGAAGACTTTTAAATAATAATTAAGTGCAGATGGTTTTCCCAAAATTTTCCATTCCTTGAAATTGACAAAAAAAAGGATTGATCAATCTTTTTACTCATTTATCTCGCTAGATAGATAAAACTTTTATTTGCAACTAACTTTCCGCCCGCGGCTTCGCGCGCGTGGACTACATTATCTACTTATTTTACGGAACCCTATTTTTATCCAAAATAAAATTTAGCCTATGTTACACGTGGATAATGTAGCTTTCGAATGGTGAAAGAATTTTTAAAAACGGTCCAGTAGTTTTTGAGCCTATTCATTACAACCAAACAAAGTTTTCCTCTTTATAATATTATAAGTGTAGAAGTGTAGATAAGGTAGACGACACAAGAGAGTCTGCGAGTGAAGCGAGGAAGCACTACACCTTAGCTTCCTTAACTAATAAAGTAACTAGCGGCTGCCTGCGATAGTTCGTTCGACGTTCGTTTCAGCCAAACGACGTCCACTGCTGGACAAAGGCCTCCCCCAAGGATTTCCACAACAACCGGTCTTGCTCTGCCCGCATCCAGGTACTTCCCGCGACTTTCATCAGATCGTCGATCCACCTAATGGGAGGCCTGCCCACACTACGTCTTCCGGACAGTGGTCGCCACTCGAGTAATAATTTGTATTTACAAATTACTTCCAAATTCAAAAGTAAACATTACCAATGAGGGCTATCGTTTTAGCGCTCACCAGTTAGCGCCACTGTAGAGTAAGGTCCTGTCACTTGCTAGTAGCGAAGACAGTGGCGCCATTTTGTGAGCGCTAAAGTGGTAGGAGGACTATCGCATTTGCACTCATCAAGATGGCGCCACTGTAGAGTAAGGTCCTGTCAATCGCCAGGGGTGCCAAGTGTTAAGTATAAAAACGATAGCCCTCATTCTCTCGGTTCCTACCGTAATCGGTAAACTAATCGATTTCATAAATTAAATAACCTTTCTAAATCGATTCTAATCTCCGCACCGCGTATCAAAGCAAATACAAGGCCGATGCGTGAAACAGGTAGCTATAAGTAAAAACCGGCCAAGTGCGTGTCGGACTCACGCACAAAGGGTTCCGTACCATTGATTTATGAAATTAAAATTATTATTTTTTTAATTTAAGTTATTTTTATTAAAGATTACGCGGTAATAAGCGGTTTACGATTTACGAGGTATTAAAAAATCTACTTACTAGATCTCGTTCAAAACAATTTTCGTTGGTAGTTTTTATAGTATGTAGTTTTTATGTACATCATATGTTTTTTTTAGATTTTTCATTTTCTTATTTTAGAAGTTAGAGGGGGGGGGACCAACTTTTTTCCACTTTGGAAGCGTCTGTCACGCAAACTATTCGGTTTAGAAAAAAAGTATTTTAGAAACCTCGATATCATTTTTGAAGACCTATCCATAGATACCCCACACGTATGTGTTTGATGAAAAAAAAATTTTTGAGTTTCAGTTCTAAGTATGGGGAGCCCCCAATATTTATTATTATTTTTTTATTTTTGCATCAAAATCTTAATGCGGTTTACAGAATACATCTACCTACCAAGTTTCAACAGTATAGCTCTTATAGTTTCGGAAAAAAATGGCTGTGACAAACATGTACAATGGACGGACAGACAGACAGACATGACGAATCTATAAGGGTTCCGTTTTTTGCCATTTGGCTACGGAACCCTAAAAATCCACGATTCGAGCAAATCCTATCTAGATTTCAAACTCACGCCCGTTTATTCTCTTTGAAGTCCGAACTCGATTCTGTTTCGATTCCGATTTTGATTATTCAATGTATTCGACTGTCGAATTTCAGTCAATTTTGAAAATATATTTTACCTCTTTCGAATATAGTGAATGTGATCCATTTGGAAATCGATATTCTAACATCATGGTTACCTGAAATACGAGTAACCTATGTTGGGTTATCAAAAAACTAGAATTTTTATTAATATTTTCAATTTGTATGGACTCTAACGCCACTTACACGTCAATAATATTATTTTCCTTTTTTTTACTGCTGTAACCCGTTATACGGCAGTGGGAATATAGTTTCCATTATACTTTGAAGCTTATTAGCCTGTCTTAAGGCCCAAAAACAATGAAAAATTACCACATAAATAAATACTCTTCATGTTTGTCCCAGCTAGGTTTCGTAGTTACAAAAAATTTTCAAAGCTTATCTAAGAAAAATCATTTTTTTCACACCTGTATTTTTATTAATTTTAATTCTAATAGAGCTGAACTACGACTGAAATTGTCTAAGATCTGTAGGACAACTTTTTTCCTTATTTTCTACACAGCCCAAAACAACCTTCTGTCTAAGCGAAATTTACTTGTTCCTAACCAAGATTAAGTTCCTTGGTACTTTCTAGAAAGCTTCTTCTGCTTTTAAGATCAAAGTCTTCGAGTTTTAAAGTATCAAGACCTAACAAAATCCAACTTCAAAACATTTACAAGTGCATTAAGCCCCGAAACACTCCCATTTAACTTTTATACACCCCTGCATTGAGTTCAAAATGGTTTAGCACCACCAAAACTTACATGTACTGGCTGTAAAGCATCTTCCCGCGTTATTTTTTTCTCAAGTTTGCGAACAGATTTTTAACCGTATTGCAACAGTTGTAAAGTTGTTTTTTGTCCACAGTCTGACTGCCTAATATTCTGGCTACTATCCACCGTAACAGCTGGTCTGCTGGCGGTATGCATCGTTGGCACACAATACTTTGTTATCGAGGGCAATAAATTTGGTAAGCTCGATGCAAGTCTTAGAAAGGAGGAAGGTGTGTGGTATTTTTTTTCACGTTCTTTTTTTGAATTTTTATTAGATCGTTTTTTTTATTTTGCCGTCAGAAAAGGTTTAGTTTTAAAAAACAATCACTAATATTTTTAGTTTAAAAGAGGTTCTTAATGTTTTTTCATAGGTACTAAACTTTTCTTACGGCTTTACTTCTTTTATTTCTATGGTGGTTAAATTTGGTAAAGACTAAAGACACTATCAATCGATTGCTAAAATTAACAGTTCAAATCGTCAAGTAGTGCCCCTTAAATTTTGAATTATACCTAATAGCAAAGTTCACTGGTAGAGAACGGCTTATAGCACCAAGTTCGCATTATTTAGGCCATTTAATTTGCCATTAAAGATTGTATAAATAAATTAATAAAATCGATCAATAGTGTCTCCAACTCCTTTAAGTTAAATAAATAAATAATTTTAAAAAAATATGCTAAATTCTTCATCCCATCACTATTTCAGGCATATCCCACCGCATAACCGAAACAGCAATGGACTTCTTTATGGCAATAGTGTTGTGCGGGTACTCTGTCACGGTATACCTACTTTGGAAGGATCACTACGTCATGTGGAACAGGTGGCGACGAGCGAACGTCAATGTGAGACTGTTACTGTCACCTGATGCCAATCCTGTGCCATTCGTGCCCCGCCCGCGTTACAATATTGTGTGAAAATATCGAGTGATTTCAAAATTTCGCTGTGATTTCTAGAACGTGATATTTTTATGTCGTCGTTGTCTTATTAAAACGTTTTATTATTCATGTTAATTCATTGTTTCTTAAACTTCTGCTACTGTTTGTATGACTTAGGTAATAGTGGTTTATTTACCAATCAGGTGAGATTAAACTTGCATTGTTAATGTGTTTCATATTAATAAAATATTTACATAGCATTTGGTTTTTTATTGGATTCTACCCACTATAGTTTCTCTCTACCACCGATTTGGGACAAGATATCAGCTGATAATAAGAAGTAGCAGAAGAAAATTGGTGACAGGAAACTTTGACCCGTTCCAATCACTAAATGACGTCCAATGCTGGGCTTATCAAAGCCAAATTACAGCATGATCGATCAAGTGTCTTCATATTGATATTACTGCAATACAAAGTCTGATGCTATTCAAGTCCATTGTCCTCGAGCTTAGTTCTATGTCCTCGAGTTGCAACGGTAGAGCTTGATCAATGCACGTACCTACAGCTCTGAAGATAGAAGAAAATATTCTGTTTTCTAATACCCTCCTCTATCCTTCTTTTCAACAAATATAGTTTAAAGGTCTGTTGTACCAAATCTCACTTTGTTTGAACTGAAAAAAAAAACGATTTCTTACTCTTACATATCCCCAAAAACCGTTTTGCGCGCCAAACCCGCTCAGTATTCATCGATTCATGTTCGCACGCGTGTCCCCACTACCGGCTGCTGTAAACCGGTTAAACACCCGGATGCCCGGGTGTAGGCTGGCCCCGCGCCAGCCCCGGCGATCGCACATCATTCGACCCGGTAATGCAGAGATGGGGCACCAGTGGCACGCGTGCCAATGATGGCACGAAAATGCGTAGCCCAACTACGAAGGGGCAGATGAAGAATATGTGTCATTTAGCACCTCGGTGGTATAAGTACTAGAAGGGGGCAGATGAAACTAAATATAGAAAGAAAGAAAGAAGAAAGAAAAACATTTATTTGGTTCCAACTTAAAATATAACACACAGAATCAGATAACAAAAAACAGATACAAGTTAGAACCAAAACTGGCCACCGCTCAGCATGTGTCATGCTCTAGAGTGGTAAATAAAACCCAGAACACGACAAATATAGGTGCCAGCACTGCCAGCACTGCCAGCCAACCACCATCCCGGGCAAGCTTGAAAGGGGTAAATGGGAATAAAGGCAATTCCCTTCCTGGGCACGCAACCAATTGAAAAGTAACTATGAAATTAATAGTCTTTTTCGTTTCATGATGTCCACCGCTGGACAAAGGCCTTCCACAACGACCGATCTGACAGAGCCGAAAAAGGTAGTATGGGTAGGCTCCCTATTTGGTGGACCAATGATCTGGTGAAGGTCGCGGGAAGTAGGAGATAGGATAAATTATATTATCATCCAAAGGTTTTTTTATGTAGCAAATACTTTTAATGTTTTCAATTGATATACCTAGCTACCTAACGTCAATGATTTTTTACAATTTTTTAAAGAAAAATAGCACTTTGGTAAATGTTTCGCCACCCCTGGTGTAATATTGTAAACCGCAATGTACCACAACACGACGCTGCTACATCTTACCCAGTTACAATAAGAGCGATTTTCCAACGAAAATTTGTGTAGCCTGATGGGCTGTAGCCTGTAAGTACGTGTAGCAGCCTGGTTGCAAAGAGTTGCAAACGCGCAGATTTATGTTATTGCTATTTGAGTTTAATTTAGGCATTTTGGGAATGAACTGCGAATTTACCGATTGACAAAGATTGAAAACTCTCGGATGCTTGGCCCTATTAGGATTATGTAGGGTTTAGGAACCGAATTCCCAGGATCTCCAAATAACTTTATTTTACCAAATAGGCCCATAAATAGGCCAGTCAGAACCATTATTGTAAAGAAATGGTAAAGATATTCGTTTTCTTATTTTATAGACATCATCCTTACCTTTTTTCATCCCCTCCCATTTCACTTCTAAAATAACAACAGGCTGTATAGTATTTATTACGTTGCACGTTTAAAAACATAAAAAGGTGACATTTGACAAATCGATCGATCAATGGCGGCATTTTTTTGACGTTTGTTTGTTGCCAAACGTTTTTGACTGTACCACGAGTATTATTGCATTTTTAGTGTATTTAAGTTAATTAAACACATTTCTTGTGTACTGTGAGGATAGTGTAAACGTTCATCATGAGTTTTAGCTTTGGAAGCGCCACAACAACCGCTGGAAGTACATTTGGTACCACAACACCATCAACAGGTATGTTTGTCATTTTACACTATTATTCTACCAAGATTCTACATAAATTATTATTATTATTTTGTGATAAAAAATACTTTTATAAGTTTTCATTTTGGTTACGTCCATATCTAAGCGCATCGCAGAAAATTAATACCATGACATAACCTCAATTTCTGCATACAAAATGTATGTTATTGAACAGAATCAGCATTTTCTCTTTATAAGTCGTAATATTACGAGTTTTAGCATAACCTTGGAGGTTTATTTGTGATTTTTCTTTACTTGGTTCTTATGTTTACTGTTTTATTACATTCAGGACTAGCATTTGGCAGTGGAGATGCATCTAAACCGCTGTTCGGTTCTTCAAGTACAGGTTGGTATGCAGTTACTACTGTGAATGTTTCATTTGAGTTACTTCCTATAAACAGTTTTGCTAGAAACCTTCCTACTTTTATTGGGTAGTTGAAACCATTGACCCGAGATTGCAAGCTTCTTTAAAAAGATTTCAGATTTAACATAAAGGTACTTACAATACTTTGCATTTTGTATTAGACGTAAAAAAATCAATTTAGTTGTAAATCTCGATTTTTGGCTGATACTACATTGATTTAGAGAACAATCACAGGTTTCTAAAGGTAGAAAATGCATAGAATCCTTGCATTTTGTTAGCTCTAAAAGTATGCTAGATGCCAATTAGCCGTGTGAACTACCCAATCTAACTAAACCTCTAGAAAATGCATTCTTATCTTGTAACACAATAACGCTAGTCTGTTTTTTATTTGTTTTTGTTTGAAATTCATTTCATCTTTCATTAACAACAGAAAACAAACCATTCAACTTCTCGAGTTCCACGACCGGTGCTCCCGCATTCTCATTCGGAGCTAAAACATCCGCCACAACTGCGTCTTCATTGTGTAAGTTCTTTAAACGTTTTCCCGGATACAGAACTATCTAAAAATCATCATACTTGTAATATTTATCAACAAGAATCTTCACATATAAATAAAATCATAACCTGTTACATAATTCTCTGATATTAAATTAATAAAACAAAAATGTTTTAAATTCCATCCCATTTTAATTAGGTTATTTTTTCTTTTTAGCCAAGCTCTGTGCCATGGCTGTAGAATAATAATAAAAATATTATGTGGGTATTTTTAAAACACAAAAAACACTGGATACCTGCTAAATTCAACTTAATTAGTCAGTTATTAATTTTCTTCCACCAAATGCAGTTTAATTATTGAATTTATTTAAAATTATTTCATTTATCTAATATTATCATTGTAATTATTAATTTATTATCTTAGTGATTAGTGAAAATGAATAGATTTAGTTCTAAGAAAAGAGGTAAAACTTTTTCTCTTATTTAATATTTAGTTAACCTCAAAAGGGCAGAAATTGGTATAAAAAAACTATTGTTTATCTCTAAAATACCTATTGTTATGGATTTTTTACAATAGACTTTCATACTTTTTTATGAGAATCTTAATTTTTGTTACTTAAATAAATGTCAAATTAAAACTTATTTCGAGGACATGATGATAGATTTGAAGGTTGCTTCTATTGTTTATGAAAAGATAATTATGAAAAATGGCTTGTTGATACTTTAACAAAGTATAGTTTGCAATTTATTACTGTTTTGGCTTTGATATTTCTGAATGAGCATGAGCTTATAAAAATGTTTACATAACTATCCGACTTTCCTTATCGTTTTTGTAAAGGGGTATGGTAGTTTACCTATAAATTAGTATTTAATTGATTGAATTCCGCAGTTTGCGATGTTTAAGTAACTACATATCCCAAAATAAATTTAATGCCTGCCATCAAGTAAATCCTCCCACCAAATGAGTACAAATTTTCAGTCACTTATAATCTGTATTTATGTGTAAAGGTACTATTTGGAAACACACGACATGAGGCAGCAGCAGACGACGTGTCGCAGCGACACTACTGGTTTCTATGTATTTCTATGAAATACCATTCGTAGTAAGCGACACGTCGGCTGGAAGTATTTCATAAAAATACATAGAAAGCAGGGATAGCAGCTAAAGCATAGATGTCCGTAACCGTAACCGAAACCGGTATAATATTATTCCAATATCCGTAACCGTATCCATAACTGAAACTACATATCTATAACATCCCTGATAGAAAGTGACGTGTCGCGGCAACACGTAGTCTGCTGCTTGCGTGCAGTCGGCTACAGACTTGCACCTTTACATAAACTTGTAATATATTAACAACTTGTAATATAATTCCTGTAAATAATCTGAAACATACATTTACCCACAGTTTCGGCCTCACCAGCCACCACCACTTCAGCGTTTGGTGCGAGCAAGCCGCTGAGCTTTAGCGGGTTCGCATCACCACCCAACCAGACCGTTGGCAGTCCTGGCTTCGGGCAGCCTGCTGCACAGGTATGTAAAATAGATTATTGAGTAAGTACCTATATCTTAATTTATTTTATTGTCAGAAAATTTTGTAATGTTTAATGTATTTTGAGTTGTCTAAAACTAAATAATATGTAAGTATAGCAATTTTATAACTTCGAAAACAAAAACTTTTGCACGTCGCATGCGACAGAATATTCTGAAATTTATTGAAATTAACATCAATCTGTAACCATGTTCTTGCAAATAAATTATTTATTTATTTATTTTATTTAATAAACAAAACGAGGCCATAGAATGCCAAAGGGACTCATGATAACATAACAGATAGATACTAGATGGAATTGAGAATGTTACTAGGTATGCAAAATCACTTGAAACCTATGTTACAGTTAGGCTTTTACATTTACAAATACATTAGTTTTTATTTCATTCAAAAATACCCAGTAGTTATGATTTTATAGGCATTCAAAGTTCGCTTAAATATTGAGTCCCGCCGACGGTCACGTGACCCCGCGTGACGTACATTCACAGTGTCCGCTCACTAGAAAACGGATATAAACATACTTAAATACATTTTTTTTTGTAAATACAAACTTATTATACATATTAACACCCAGACCCATGACAGAAATTCAAATTGAACCAAACCCAAACTTGATGCGATTGTGTCGTTTTATTGCGAATTACCTTCCAGCTCCATCATTCAACCCTGATTACTATATAGAATTAAAGTACTCATCAATACAAAACGAACGAGCCCAAACTCGATGGATTTAAGTCGTTTTATTATAGAGTTCCTATGGCCACCTTCCAGCTCCATCATCAGATCAGCTCCATGTCATCATAATATTGCATGGTCATCCAAATCACATGTGTTTGCGAAATTTCAGCTTAATCGGTTGCCTGGAAGTGGGTCTTAATTCAGCTTGCAAGATTCCACCCATACAAATATGAGCCAGTCACTGTAATATGACGTCACGCGCATAAAATGGCGGGCCGGCTGCCGCCCGCACTTTTAAAATTCAATATCTTGGAAACTAATTGACGTATCGAAATAATTCTTTCACGTGTATTTTTTATTTTTAACAGAGAATACAGAAAGCTAAACAACAAAATTAGTGAACATTCTTCATTTTCATAGACTAGTATTACTTGCTGATATAACAAAATTGATAGTGTCCAATGTATAGCCTGACCAGGAACATAAAAACCCTGGCATAGAGGCGCCTCAATTGCATTTGATAGTGCAACACTGAGTACAGTCGTACCTGTGTTAAATTAATAGGCTAACTTTATGTATCAGGATTCAGGATTATGGGCTAATTTGATATTTTCATAAATTAACGAAAAAATATTATTATAGGTAACCTGGTTTAAATAAATTAAATGAAACCATCAATCGAGCTAGTAGGATTTATTTTATTATTCATTAATAATCAAATTCAGAACTTGAATATTCAACTGCAATGTCTGCTCATGAACGCTTCAAACTCGATACTTCTTTCCCAATTCCATAAAATTCAACACTTAGAAAGTGACAAAAAACTTTAAAATAGGTAGTTGAAACAAACCACAGCTAATTTTCATAGTGGACTGTACTATACGATAAACATGTCAGTCAATTTGACAACCTTTGTTGGAAACATTATTCAATGAAAATATTGCCCGAACCCTTGGTATTTCTCTTCGACAAATACTTTAACACATTGTGAACCACTTTTCTTTCATGACTATAAAAAGATTTTAGCAATTTCATTCACAAAATCAATTGCACACATTTAAAATAAAGTTTGTTTACACTTTGACAGCAATAGACTGACATGCAAGGTGACATGTCAATGAAGTTTTCAGTTACTGTTGCCATTAAAAGAAATTAGTACCATTAGTTTTCCGCAACATGGCGAGGGTTTTTATGTTCCTGGTCAGGCTATAATTACAACTGTTTGCCTTTGGAAAGTGGCATAGCAAATAAGTTGTACTAGCAATTATATTATATGTGTATTTGTGTAACTTTTCATATCCTTTTTCCAGACTACCGCCCAAAACTTATCATTTGGAGCTGCCCAGTCTACGCCTGCTCCTAGTTTCGGAACCCCAGCAACACAAGGTTTGTCATAAAAACCTAATAATTATTAATCATCTAAAACAAGACAGCTTACAGGCGGGGCCATATTATGTAGCTTTTAAAACAGAGATGCACACTCGCCAATATTTTATTAATCATTACGTATTATAAACAACATCATGTCTGTGTAGTCATCCATAGCCAGTGTGAGAGAAAAAGTTATATCAGAGTAAATACAAATGAGTAGGTCATCTTCATAGAAACGCACCGAGCGCGGTTTGTATGTGAGCGCGCCAATACGTATGCGGCGCGCGCACGCACACACTGACAAGCGGGGAGTTGCACCGAATTTGTCAGTGTGTGCGTGCGCGCCGCATACGTATTGGCGCGCTCACATACAAACCGCGCTCGGGCGTTTCTATGAAGATGACCTACTCATTTGTATTTACTCTGGTGATATGTACTGTTTTATTGTTACACCGCCTGCCACGAGTCTGCGCCGAGTATAGACCTGTACATAGATGTAATATTGAAAACACGCACGATGGCCCACCTACAGGATACTATTCGACAAGGCCTCACATACGAGCGAACATTGACTTACGCACGCGTATTCTTGTGTATGATGGAAGAAAATAAAGAAAATGGTGTACTAAATACTGTGCAGTATTTAACTGCCTAAATAATAATAAAAACACAGAATGTACTTTTTTAAGTTGCCTCAAGACACTGAGAGGTAAATAAGTAGTTAATATTATTCATGATAATTCATGCTAAATCATGTATTTCCTCCGCCATTTTCCGCAGTTTGGCACCTCACGTCACATCATTTTACTGAAGTCAGCCCTATAGCTTCGGCGCAGTGCCGATCACTGACGTTTGTCAACAAAATGGTGCTTGACTCTTGAGACAGGCTAAATTACACCATATTGTTAATGACATTGAGCATACATTTTTTTAAATACCTTCGCGAAGTAAAACTTCTGTACGTAGTACTTATTATTATTCTGTGCTAATACTTCTATTTATCATAGCGGCCCCAGCGTTCGGCGCAGGCGCATCCAGCGGTTTCTCCTTCGCCAAGACGACAGCGTCAACCGGGTTTGCCTTCGCCACACCCACCTCCGGTTTCTCAGCGCCTCAGGCTACCACTGTGAGTATTAATTTTATTTATTTCATTTGAAAGGCGATCATAATGCCAAGATATGGCATAAAATTCAATTAAAATGAATAAATTAAATATAAAAATGTTTTTAGAAAAAATATTTTACCTAGTTAAATAGGGAACACTTGCAAAATTATTTCATGATTGAATAAAATTAGTTAGTTAAAATCTAGCTGGACAATCTGTAAAAGAAGTATTTTCCACTACGATCGGGCCTACTTAGTATTTTAAGGAAAATATTTTTATAGTTCTCTAGCTAGCTAGAAAATAACTGAGCTGACATTAACTGGTGAAAAAACCGGAAGATCGTGCTCTTAGGCGTTCCTTGGGATAAAATTTCACCATATTGGACTACATTTAGATAATTTTACCAGTATTAATCATAATAGATTTTTATTTTTCCAGTACAAGCATTTCAATGTATTGATTCTTGGTAGTATCTAGGTATAGAAAATCTCAATTTTTCAATAAAAGTTTTTGTAACTTTTGTAAGAAATGTTTATTTATTTATTTCTTTCAATTTTAACGTTTAAATCTCCACAGGCCACCACATCAAATGCTCCACAAACCACGCAGTCAAGCTTTTTAACGTCCACAACATCAGCCTTTGGGGCGAAGCCCGCGTTCAGTTTCGGAGCCTCCACGCCTGCCTTCGGAGCACCCGCGGCCGCCGCTAGTGCAGGTAATTTAAATTCAAATTCAAATATTTATTTGCACAATTTTGGGTAAACATAGTAGTCTTAAAACTAGTATAAGTAGATCGCCAAAATTTTCTGTACATGTAAGTCAGCGTACAAATATTTAAATAATTTCTACAAGAATAAATTACAATTTATTTATTTACTAGCTTTTGCCCGCGGTTTTACCCGCGTAAAATTTAGTATGTCACAGATCGTCATAAATTATAGCCTATTTATGTTAAACTGGGTTATAAACAGTAATACTGTAAAGATTCAACAAAATCCGTTCAGTAGTTTTTGCGTGAAAGAGTAACAAACATCCAGACATCCAAACAGGGTTGCTTATTTAAATCAACTTGATTTAAATCATGATTTTAATCACGATTTTTATTACATGATTTTTTTAATAAAAATCATTGATTTAAATCAATGACCGAAAATGGAATTAATGAAAGGCTGGGAGTTAATATTAATCAACTGTAATGTTCGAAAACAATGTTAATATTAGGTGTTAATGTATGAAATTGTCGTTTTGTATGGAGAAACTGAAAAATTTAATTTTTCCATACAATCACATTTGCGATTTTCCAGATAACCACATAATTAATTTTTTTGGCGGTGTTGCCTGCTCCATACATCAATTCTACGTAAATAAAAATGTATTCCGTAAGAAAAACTAAAGAAATGATCGCAGAACCTAATAAAAATCAAAAAAATCAAATTAATCAAAAAAATCGTGATTTTTATCCACCCTGCATCCAAACATTCAGATATCATGACATCCAAACTTTCGCATTTATAATATTAGTAGGAAGTAGGATTTATAATAAATATCCTTAGACATTTTACACTGCGCTTCTAGTCCCAAAATGGGTACTAGACAACGGATATAAACATACTTAAATACTTTTTTTTTGTAAATACATACTTATTATACATAGAAAACACCCAGTCCAATACATACAAATATGTTCTTGCACACAAATGTTTGTACTGTGCGGGAATCGAACCCGCTACCTCCGGAATTGTAGTCCGTTTCGAACCACTACACCAAACGGCCGACGATCACCAACAAGGTGATTTATTTATTTGATCACCAAGGTTACATTGTAGCACTCACAAGAAAACCTTACAAATACGACACTTCTTGTTAAATGTAAACTTAACTAGCGGCCGCCCGCGACTTCGTACGCGTGGATCCCGTTTTATCCCCTTTAAATTTTTCCTGAATTTTCTTTGCTATAAACCTCACGGAGCCCGAGACCTTTCCAACGAATGCAAAACCGTGGAAATCGGTTCGTGCGTTCTGGAGTTATAGCGTCAGGGAGGAAAACCCGACTTATTTTTATATAGTAGATTAGAGGTGAACACAACATGCATTAGAGACTGAAAGCAACAGCAATAATCATCATCATCATCATCATAATTTCAGCCACAGGACGTCCACTGCTGAACATAGGCCTCCCCCAATGATTTCCATACTGACCGGTTGCATCCAACGCCTTGTACCACCTTTATGGTGTCGTCTGTCCACCTTGTAGGTACGTGGCTTTCATTCTAGAACCTTGCTACCCATCAGCCGTAGGGCAAGATAACCGCGGAGGAACGGCTTGGTCGAATTTGTCGGCTATTCTCGTGAAGACCGTCAATTTAAACGAACACTACAGGCTAAAGTCCATAATTAGCACCATCATTTATTAACTTCATTATAAAGTAAAGTAAAAATTAAAAGTAACATGGTGCACCATAAAGAGGGTAAATAAAAACTAAAAATTATCACTGTTACGGGATTTGACAACAAAACACTTTTATAAAGGTAAACAAATCTCGACGTTTCAACTCGGTTGCACGAGTTATTGTCGCGGGCAGACTGAAGAGATACGGCGTCGTCTGTTGCTGCGTTAATAGTAATAATTTATAGTGAAAATGCAACATACACTCAACATCAAATAAACCGCACCTTCCGCGACGCGAACTTTAAAGATTTTCTTCTGACACAATCATGGTACCCCAACAATATTGGTGTTATTTGAAAGCCCAATAAATATCCTTAAAGAAAAATACATTTCATTTCTAAATAAATGATTAACTTATACCATAAATGTGACTTGAAAATAGACCTCACTTTGGGCTCACCTCTGGGATCAATTAGACCAATTTTTATGGTTATAAAACCAAATAAAGATCTCACGTGTCCTTTTTTAACAGATGGATAGCGATTAATCCCAACTTAACAGTTTTAAAGTCATAAAAAATGGCTATAGCGTAACTACCTATTTTTTGAAGAAGTGACTCTGGATCCTTGTAAAGACACATTTTTGGGGTAAAAACCTTTCCTTTAATGAAATGAAGTTTAGAACTAGGCTTTCAAATGGTACCAATGTTGGTGGGAAGTGGGGATGCATACGTTTGATAAGTGCTTGTCGCGGGAGGTGCGATTTATTTGATGCCGAGTGTAGTTTAAAAGATTAAATAAAAACTAATTTAAATACGTTTTATTCCAGCACCTGCCTTCGGGGCCACCACAGCAACTCCTAGCTTTGCGCTAGGCGGTCAGCAAACAGCGGCGAATACCGCCCAAACGACCCCAGCCAAAACCCAAGGCCTCAGCTTTGGTGCTTCCACTTTCGGCACTTCTACGGCTCAAACCCCGGCCTTTGGCAGTGCCACGACACAACCGGCCCCGGCTTTCGGCACTTCTACAACCCAAGCTCCGGCTTTTGGCTCATCAACAGCCCAAACGCCAGCTTTCGGCACATCAACAGCCCAAGCTCCGGCTTTCGGCACATCTACGGCCCAAGCTCCCGCATTCGGCACCTCTACGGCCCAAACGCCCGCTTTCGGCACTTCTACGGCCCAAACGCCCGCTTTCGGCACCTCTACGGCCCAACCGGCACCAAATTTCGGCGCGTCCACCCAAGCCCCAGCCTTCGGGACTTCCCAACCGGCTCAAACGTCAGCCCCTAGCTTCGCCCAAACAACTTCAGCGCCATCTTTCGGCGGTTCGGCCGCGCCAGCGTTCGGCACATTCCAAGCCCCCTCCACTGGTCTCAATTTCGGCGCTACCACCACGGCCGCGTCAACTCAGCCCAGTTTCGGCGGTCAACAAACCGGGCTTAGTTTCAAACCAAGCACGACCCCGGCCACTCAAACTGGGCTTAGTTTTGCGACTACACAGCCGACTCCATCTTTCGCGCCGTCTACTACCGGGCTTAGTACGGCGCCGACTGGGCTTAGTTTTAGCCAGCCGGCTGCCTCGACTGGGCTTAGTTTCACAGCCACTACTGGGCTTAGTTTGACGCCTGCGTCATCGGCTGCGACTACGGCGGGATTAAGCTTCGCAACGTCGGCTGCGTCTACGCAACCGAGCACGGGGCTTAGTTTTGGAACTACCACCTCGACAGCTGGGCTTAGTTTCGGAACTAAAACTACGGCTGCCACCGCCACTTCTAGCCCTGGTCAGTCATTTTTATTTATTTATTGAATTGTAAAGCACCTATAGAGAACAAACAGTAACTTTTTTATTTATTTTATTAATTTATTTATTTATTTAAGGATAGTACACAGCACAATATCAATCTGTGATAACAATATTTTTAGTAGATTTTGTAGGCCAATTATGACTATCCAACATTAAACATTTCTACATACCTTCTCGAGTGATAATTATCACAATCAAATTATAATTTGTGTGAATGTGAATGTTATTTATTTCATTCTAATTATTTCCATTGTTTTGGTATTTTTAATCGCCTTTTTTGTTATAGAATCTATTTTCTAAAAGCAATTTTTGTTTTACATTTCGTTTGTTTTTTATGAAATATCATGCCATTTTACTGTCAAAATTATTTGCCAATATTAGTAACTATATTTGAATTTTCTCGTAATTCTATGAAATTTTAGTAGTAGCACAGAATAATAATAAGTACTACGTACAGAAGTTTTACTTCGCGAAGGTATTTAAAAAAATGTATGCTCAATGTCATTAACAATATGGTGTAATTTAGCTTGTCTCAAGAGTCAAGCAAGTTTGTCAGAAGTTTTGTTGACAAACGTCAGTGATCGGTACTGCGCCGAAGCTATAGGGCTGACATCGGTAAAATGATGTGACGTGAGGTGCCAATCTGCAGAAAATCAGTCTTCAGGCAACTTAAAAAAGTACATTCTGTGTTTTTATTATTATTTAGGCAGTTAAATACTGCACAGTATTTAGTACACCATTTTCTTTATTTTTTTCCATCATACACAAGAATTCGCGTGCGTGAGTCAATGTTTGCTCGTATGTGAGGCCTTGTCGAATAGTACTCTTGTAGGGGGCAATCGTGCGTGTTTTGTTTTCGATGTAAACTCGCGGAGATGAACAGGCCTGGTAGTAGGGACACTTAAGTAAACATTTGAAAGCTACGTTATACAATCTTGTTTAATGAAAACTAAATTATTTGTTAATTTTAGTTATTAAGGTAAAATATGTCCTCCAATTTGATTGTTCTGTAAATATCTTTTTTTTATACATAGCAATTTACTTTAAATTTGCTTAGACGCCCAACGGTCCAAGGTGGACCGACGACATCGTAAAGGTAGCAGGAAAGCGCTGGACGCAGGCCGCTACCAATCGATCAACATGGAAAGCATTGGGGGAGGCCTATGTTCAGCAGTGGACGTCCTATGGTTGAAATGATGATGATGATGATGATGAATCATGTTTTTAACCATTTCAGCTTCAACCACAGCTCCGTCTGGGATCACAGCATTAGGCACCACAACTTCAGCATCAACTACCCTGCCGGCACTTGGAACCACTGCCACGTGAGTAACTCAAACTAGCTGACCCGGCGAACTCCGTACCGCCTATGGTTGTCAGAAATCATTTAGGATTCTAATGGTGAAAAGATTTTTCAAATCGGTCCAGTAAGGGTATCGAACCCTATTCAATGCAAACATTCAAATCCTTCCTCTTTTATTAGTGTAGAATCCTCGTGACAAATAAACGCCATAACTACAAAATCAATTTTAAAAAATATATTTCACATTTAACTTCAGTTGTACCGCCTTAACTTTAACCGTAACTGTTACTATAACTATAACTGGTGTTTTGTATGGAGTTTGACAGACTTTTGACGTTTGATAAAGTATAATGGTGCAATGCAGGCTTAGAATGCAATATACTGGGTGTTAGGTAAATGGGTATATGAGCCGACACTAGCCCATGTTTACATATGCATATAAATGGTATGGTGAAGTCAGAAAATTGATATCATAATTTTAATTTTCATACAAATCTGATTTTATACATTTTATTTTGTATGAACATTTAAAAAATTAAAATGATGATATCAAATTTCTGACTTCACCATACCATTTATATGCATATGTTAACATGGGTTAGTGTCGGCTCATATACCCACTTACCTAACACCCTGTAAAATTCAAGCAGACGAAGCCACGGGCAAGAGATATACTCTATAAATTACCAATTTGATAACAATTTATGTTTTATATTCCAGAACAACAGCAACCGGCCCGCCACCAGCCATGATTTCAAACATAACCTTCGCGCAGTTAGAGGAGAACATCAACAAGTGGACCATCGAGCTGGAAGACCAGGAGGCCACGTTTATAAACCAGGCCACGCAGGTCAACGCCTGGGACCGCCTGCTCATCGCTAACGGAGAGAAGGTAAGAAAGAAAGAAACATTACAATTACCACGGTGACGAAGACCACGAACGCTGATTCAAAATCGTGGCTCCATGCCGATCGAGGGTCACGGACTATTTATAAAATACTAAAGCCTGGTCCGTGAGCACGTAGAATTTCGTCCAATGACCCCAAGCTACCCATCCGCGCGTAATTATATTGCTGTCGCGACAGTGCGACGGGCGCCCGCAGTGAGTGTGCGAGCGCGACAGCAACATAATTACGCGCGAGCGATAAGGATGGGTAGCTTGGGGTCATTGGACGAAATTCTACGTGCTCACGGACCAGGCTTTAGACAGGACACGCCCCGGCTTCGTGCGATAAGTTTGTCCCGGCGGAAAGTTAAACTGTCATTAGACTCGCAACGAAATTATTCAGAAGAACATAGGAGTTCGAAGTTAATATTCGACTTCCCTCCAGTACAAAGCGAAGAAGGTAAGTTTTCGACGCAGAACGTCATTTCGCAAAATATCATTGCCAAAAATTATGGTCACTTTCTCAAAACTTTCGTCACGCCCCGGCTTCGTGCGGTGTAACCTTCGCATTAGAAGAGAACATCAACAAGTGGACCATCGAGCTGGAAGACCAGGAGGCCACGCAGGTCAACGCCTGGGACCGGCTGCTCATCGCTAACGGAGAGAAGGTAACACTAACGGGACTATTTCTACCTCTAGTTCCCACCGTTGCAACTCCTGTGCACTGTACAAGGATTGGCAATCATTGAGATGACAGCGCGAAAACCTTCGGTGTCCAGTAATTATGAACCTTAGATCAGGGTTTCCCAAACTATGGGTAGCGACCCAGTGGTGGGTCGCGAGCGAACATTGAGTGGGCCCTGCCTGTAGAACGACACACCACCCTACCGATTTTTTTTATGCATAACAAGGCAGGTATTTGCCCACAATCGCACCTGATGTTAAGTGGGATGCAGTCTAGGATGGTACATATCTGCCCTGTAATTCTCTATTCACTCTCGCCTTGAAAAGGCCCGGAATCTAGTCTTCTTATTTTGTTCACAATTTAACAAATGTAAAGAAAAAGACTTCACCAAACTCGCGAAGTTGAAATAGTAAATTATTCATAGAATAAAGTAGAAGATAAGCTAAACAACCCTGTCCAATCAGTCAAGAACAAAATTAATAATGTAATGAGGGCTATCGTTTTAGTGGTTTTAGCGCTCACCAGTTAGCGCCACTGTAGAGTAAGGTCCTGTCACTTGCTAGTAGCGAAGACAGTGGCACCAACTGGTGAGCGCTAAAGTGGTAGGAGGACTATCGCATTTGCACTCATCATCTTGAGGCGCCACTATAGAGTAAGGTCCTTTCAATCGCCAGGGGTGCCAACTGTTAAGTATAAAAACGATAGCCCTCATTATTTACTTCACTTTATTTTCCCACAGATAGTAGAACTCAACGACGCGGTCCAGTCGGTCAAGAACGAGCAGGAAAGCCTGGAGCACGAATTAGACTTCGTGCTCGCCCAACAACGCGAGTTAGAACAACTGCTCGCGCCGCTCGAGAAGCAACTGTTGGACGCCGCGCCCGACCGCCCGCGAGATCCGGAGATACAGCACATGTGAGTGTTATAGTTTTAACGCTATCATCAAACGGTGCCGACTTGAATGGTAATAAGCAGGGAAAGATTGCAGTCATTTCCCCTCTGATAGAAATGACTCCGAAATCCCGACTGTTGCTGACAGCTCATAAGGTTGTTAGGTTATTTTACGCCCGTATTCACAAACGATTGCTTAAGTGAAGCAACAAATCGAACGCACAGCGTTGAATAGAGCTCTGTGTCTCTATGCTCTATTAGTTCGTGTGTGACTCTGTGCGTCCACGCGCACTGAGACATACGAGTATGTATACTCAACATCAAATAAACCGCACCTTCCGCGACGCGAACTTTAAAGATTTTCTTCTGACACAATCATGGTGCCCCAACAATATTGGTGTTATTTGAAAGCCCAATAAATAAACTTAAAGAAAAATACATTTATTTTTTTTATAAACACTTAACAGGTACCATAAATGTGACTTGAAAAAAGGCCTCACTTGGGGCTCACCTCTGGGATCAATTAGACCAATGTTTGTGGTTATAAAACCAAATAATGATATTACGTGTCTTTTTTAACAGATGGATAGCGATTAATCCCAATTTAACAATTTTATAGCCATAAAATTTGGCTCAAGTGTAACTACCTATTTTTTGAAGAAGTGACTCTGGATCCTTCTAAAAACACATTTTTGGGGTAAAAACCTTTCCTTCAATGAAATGAAGTTTAGAACTAGGCTTTCAAATGGAACCAATGTTGGTGGGAAGTGGGGATGCATACGTTTGAGAAGTGCTTGTTGCGATTTATTTGATGCCGAGTGTAGTAATGTTTGTGACGGACGTAATTGTGTCACTTTTTAATAATTTCATAGCAACTAAAAGCTCAAACCAGCTCATTCAGTTACAGAAATCTAAAACTAATCTCTTTGCAGGTACTCCTTGGCAGAGAATCTGGACTCACAACTCAGGCAGATGTCTGAAGACCTGAAGGAGGTCATAGAACACTTGAACGAGACCAACAGGAGTCAGGACAGCAATGATCCTGTGAGTAAATACATTTTTAAATATCCGTCAGAAAATACAGACTGTAATTTTTTTATGCACGACAAGGCAGGTATTTGACCGCAATCGCACCTGGTTTTTGTTCAGCAATAGTTCTAGTTTTAAAGATTTCAAAACGTGAGCTGTTTAAGTAAAATCGTTAGCTATAATAGTTATTTAAGTAAATCGCCCAACCAAGAGTTGAAACTGATAGTTGTACTGGTATTGTTTGTCATTTCAAGATTTGCCTACACTTAGAACAATCCAGGTTTTGGCTTACACTCGTATTCACAAACGATGCTTGCTTAAGTGAAGCAGTAAATCGAACGCACAGCGTTAAATAGAGCTCTGTGATTGGTTCGTATGTCACCCTGTGCGCACTGTGAGACCTCATAGTAATGTTTGTGAATTATATTCATGGTTAAAACATCCCGTAAAGATATCGAGACAGTTAAAAAAAACATCTAGTACTTTGAACATGGTAAAATCAAAATAAAATAACCAACGTATTGCATTTCCATTCCAGATCGTGCAAATAGGTCGGATCCTCAACGCTCATATGTCGTCAATGCAGTGGGTTGACTCCGCCATAGCCCAAATATCCAGTCGTTTAGACGCGCTTAGAGCAACCCACGATGAACTTCGAAGAGACAACGAAAGGTCCTTCCATTTGACTTATAATTAGATTATTTTGGAGCTAGGATTTTTTAATAACCGTATACTGTTGTTACGTTTACACATAAACGGATGTTGTATTTTGTATTAGATTCCCATAGCTGTCTGTTGTACGAATTGTAAAGGACAAAAACCTTTCAAAAACAGTATGTATGTGGTGATGATTTGTAACAGAAAATATTAAGATTTATGTCAACATCAGTAGTTTGGGACAGGGAATTCAGTATTTATAAATACCGTAGGATACAAATGACCCGTAATTTTTTTACTCCATCAATTTTTTCCATCAACTCTCTCTGCTCATTGAATAACCTGATATTGCAAAATGAAACCTTATTTACAAAAGACACTTCTTTTTACCTTTCTTTCGAATTCTCTCAGTCCTAAGCTATTTTCTCGCCAATGGTTTGAAGAAATGAATCAACATGCCTTGCACAATTTCATAAAATTATCATTTTAGGTAGTCATCTAATTAATGTAATCCAAAAACTGGACTGGAATATTCCCATATGCCTAATTATAAAGTTACTGTCATATTTTGTACAAGATTTAAGTCCCAATGGTTTCTGTACTATAATAAAGAAGAATAGATAGTCTGATTAATAATATTATGTATTTGAAACAATAATGTATCCAGTGGTCATAATTTAATGTCAGTAAGATAATAAAAGTGATACAACTTATTAAAAAATTCTTTTATTTTATAATTATTATCACAGTCTCTATTTATAGGGTAAAAATAATTTCTAACATTATAAGTTGCTAAGCATTTAATACATTGTAGTTTGTACACAACAGTATCCTTGTGATGTTATTTATAAAAACTATTATATTAATAATTCAGTTTCTCTTATTCTAGTACAGTCAGCGACAAATATTTCGTGACATCCAAAATGACTAAAAAGTTGATAAGACAGCTTTATTCCAATGCAACAAAGACATGTTGCGAACTTGGTTACTTTGGGTGTCAGGAACTATTTGACGCTGACTGTACCCCACATCAGGTCATTTACGCCCGTATTCACAAACATAACTGAGGTCTCACAGTTCGCGTGGACGCACAGGGTGACACACAAACCATTCAGAGCTCTATTCAACGCTGTGCGTTCGATTTGCTGTTTTTCTTAAGCAAGCATCGTTTGTGAATCCGGGCGTTGAGTCTCCACTGCAGGAACACGACTCCATAGAGGCTATTAAGAGGTTTTTTTTCAACTTTTTTGGCCTGTTAACTATCCATTTCCGTTTTTGCTCTCGCTCTCATCAAATGGTGATTCTTTGCGATAGAGCGAGATGACATATGACTGACAATGGGCAGTTAACACTTGCCGATAGTACGTCCACTGCTGAACTTTTCCACAATCCCTCCATGCAATTATTAGTACACAATCCCACTGATAAAACATTGCAACTTGACGTTTTCTTCGGTTTGCAAACACAGAATCACCAGTTTTTTATGCACAATGCTACAAACAGTCCGGTTGTGGGATATCTGGTCTGCGCTCAGGAATATCGATAGCTTTTTGGTGTCAACCCTGCAGTAGCATACTCGGGATGTGTCTTCATTCACTTGGGTCTCGGTTTCTGAGTCTGAATGCTCAATGGGGCCTGGAAATAGAGAAAACTTTATAAATATTTATAACTATGTATATTTTAAAGTCTGTAAACCTTTGAAAAAAAGGCTGACAATAGTGACTGAGTTTCTTGCGCTGCTTCTTCTCAGCACTGGCCCATTTATTGTCCTGAAGCAGTGGTAGGGTTAATACTGGGACGTGTAGAAAATAAATGAGTTTTATGAGTTTTTTTTTATGAGCCATTAAATATATCTATAGAATTATTGATTTTGTAATATCATTATTATGGTGGCAACTGGCAACAGGACATCAAGCTATTCTGTCTGAGGCATCTCGTGTATTAAAGATGTCCAACAATGAACCATATATCCCAGCTACGATATTGTCAGGAGGGCGCTACTATCTATACTGAATATTTAGTTCCGATTTTTGCCATAGGAGGGCGCTACTAGGTTGTTAGTTATTGATTTTTGCCTTGGATGTTTCAAAGAAAGAAAGATACATTTATTATAGCCTGACCAGGAACATAAAAACCCTGGCATAGAGGCGCGTCAATTGCATTTGATAGTGCAACACTGAGTACAGTCGTACCTGTGTTAAATTAATAGGCTAACTTTATGTATCAGGATTCAGGATTACGGGCTAATTTGATATTTTCATAAATTAACGAAAAAATATTATTATAGGTAACCTGGTTTAAATAAATTAAATGAAACCATCAATCGAGCTAGTAGGATTTATTTTATTATTCATCAATAAATCAAATTCAGAACTTGAATATTCAACTGCAATGTCTGCTCATGAACGCTTCAAACTCGGTACTTCTTTCCCAATTCCATAAAATTCAACACGAAAGTGACAATTTTTTTTAAATTAGGTAGTTGAAACAAACCACAGCTAATTTTCATAGTGGACTGTACTATACGATAAACATGTCAGTCAATTTGACAACCTTTGTCGGAAACATTATTCAATTAAAATATTGTCCGAACCCTTAGTATTTCTCTTCGACAAATACTTTAACACATTATGAACCACTTTTCTTTCACGACTATAAAAAGATTTTAGCAATTTAATTCACAAAATCAATTGCGCACATTTAAAATAAAGTTTTTTTACACTTTGACAGCAATAGACTGACATGCAAGGTGACATGTCAATGAAGTTTTCAGTTACTGTTGCCATTAAAAGAAATTAGTACCATTAGTTTTCCGCAACATGGCGAGGGTTTTTATGTTCCTGGTCGGGCTATACAATGGACATCACACAAATACAGGCAATTACATAGACATGACAGTGGCACTTATAAATTAAAGGAAGAAAAAATAAAAACAAGAGTAAACTGAGCAGTGCCACCCATTCACAAATAAGATGCCCACTGCAACTGTTTCAGAATCTATGTGTTGCAAAAAAATTAAAATTATGGCTCATCAATTCATCATCATCATTTCAGCCATAGGAAGACCACTGCTGAACATAGGCCTCCCCTAATGATTTCCACAAAGGCCGTTTGGTAGCGGCATGCATCCAGAGCCTTCCTGCTACCTTTATGAAATTATGACTTAGTATTACAACACTATTCTATTTGTTCTCTCCTACCTGCAAAAGCCTCCACCCTCAAATCCTTGAACCTGGTAGACACCTTCGCCATGTCAGTCTTAATCTGCAGCGTGAGGCGACCTTCGGCCGACGCCCGTATCACCACCTCGGGCGCCATTGTACGCATTCGGTCTATGGTCGTGCGAAGCTGCTTCAGTGGCGGTAGTTCTATTGATATCTGGAAGTGGCAAGGACATTTCAGGACTATTTGCACAAACATTGCTACTATAGTCCGGTCGCCGAGCACGTAGAATTTCGTCCAATGACCCCAAGCTACCCATCCTTATCGCTCACGCGTGATTATATTCCTGTCGCGACTGTGCGACGAGTGGCCGCAGTGAGTGTGCGAACGCGACAGCAATATAATTACGCGCGAGCGATAAGGATGGATAGCTTGGGGTCATTAGACAAAATTCCACGTGCTCACAGACCAGACTATATGAATAAACCATGGCTTTCATAACATTACTGATGTATAGCTGTTTAGTTAAATAATATTGGAGCAAGTCTGTGACGAATATATAAAGGGGGTGGATGGGAACAAAGGTGGTATGAGCCCCTGTACTATAACTACGAAGAGGGCAGATGAAACGAAATAGGTGTCAATCACCACGGAGGTGGTAAACGCCACCAATTTAGTGGCAACTACCACCCAGTTGGCAATCTTAAAGGAGGTGGATGGGAATAAATATGTGCTATTTACCACGGAGGTGGTGTTTGCCACTAAATTATGTGTTATTTACCACGGGGGTGGTAAACGCCACCAATTTAGTGGCAACCACCACCCTGGTGGCAAGCTTAAAGGGGGTGGATGGGAATAAAGGATTTTACAGATCAAAGAAAGGCAATAAGTCAGGGAATGTTGGAACTTAACAAGTTAACATACAGGTGATCCATTTCACAGCAGACTGAATAAAAATTGTAACTTAAGTTAAATTCTGACTACAGAGTACAATCAAAAAACTAAAACTACACACTAAAAAACTACTTCCCGTTCGCGCTAAGTTTGCCGGTCCGTGAAATGCGCGTCCCCTCCCCCAACCGCGATTAGACGCAATTAATGTGACTTATTTTAGGCAAATACACAATTTTTATCAATAAAAAAATAATAAATAAAAAATATTTTAAATATAGTTTGATAAAGTTATAGACACTTCCCTTCAAGTAACGTCATATCGCCAGCGGCAAACTTAAAGCGAATGGATAGTAAAGAAATAGACAACACCCAATTAACTACTTACTGGCTCCTCGACACTATATGGCAATTTTGCAAATAAGTATTGTTGACTACTGAACAAAGCTGTTTAGGCATTTAGCATAATTATGTTGCTCCATTTTAACACTAAAAATCTTACGTCAGGCACCGGAGTGTTTGGTTCGTGGAAGTCGGACCACATCTTCCTCGGTATAACGACGACTGGGATGTCATGTGTGACGTGTCTTGTTTGCTGAGAAGTTGACGAAGGCTGGTGAACATGAAAAGATAATGGTTGCTACTTAGGGGACTACTGTTAACCTCCTACCTACGGGAGGCACCTCTTCTCAATACGCGTTTTTGTTCGCGCCTATTGTTATTTAGGCAAAGCCAATACTTAATCACGGTTTACGACAAAAAAACAATAAAATTGCAAATTAAGTGTAAAATGCGTTGTAATTATGAAACTACATTAGTTGCAGAATGTAATATTCCAAATTTCAATACCGTAAGTCTCATACTTTTTAAAATATCTTGATGTAAAGTGGAGCAAACAATTTTATAGGTTAAAATACCCCGTATTGAGAGGCAACTTTGGTTTCCAAGGCCCCGTAGGTAAAGGGTTAAAATGAGGGTTATGTCAGTTTGCCAGTTTGCAGTTCACGTAAAAAGATTAACATTTATTATTAGGATGAACAATAAAATTGAATCATTTGTCACAGAAAGAGTCTCAGGATTTTACTGAAAGTTTATGGCAAATTGATACACCGTAAAACTTACTCGGAAACAATGTAAAAGTAATTGATGGGTTCTGTAGTGGGGTTTATGGGTCATTGTAAACATTGGGGTGATAAGTAATATAAAATACATATACCTAGATTAAAGCGTAGGTAAACTCACCATAAATAAGTATAAACTCACCATTTCAATCTCTAAGGTTAGACATGGACATTGCTTCTTAGTGAGCTTCATTTTGAGGGTCTTGGCAGATTTTAAGGTCACCAGCGACCTAGCTAAATTTGCTGAAACGTAACACAAAAACATTTTAGAGATAAGCTGGACAGTTTAACAAAAGGTAACTTTTGTATGGTAACTTTTTAGTGTGAAATTAAGATGAATATTTGAACAATAACAAATATTACCTGCTGCAAAGCCTAAATAAATGTCCTTATGTTCATCGTCCAAACCAACCATTTGATATTCAGAGAAAAACATTGTATGAGGTATCTCACACCACAGAATTGGTGGACCCGGGGCATTGCTATCATCGCTCACTATAAAATACAGTTTATCCTCGGCTATTCTCAACACACACTCCTTGGAAAGCTTTGATATAGTCGTTACTATGTCTAGAAAACAAAAAACGCAAATTAAAATGTGTTAAGCTAATGTGAAATTACATTCTCTAAATTTCGTTTTTACTTGCAAACTCCCTCATCGGCCCAGCGTCTATCATCACAGAACGGAACTTCATTTTGTTTAGTTATGATTAGCAGGATAAAATCAAGAAAAATTAAAGATTATTGAATTCAATTAACATTTCCTACTAGATAAAAACAAGTTCGCGGGCAAAATTCCGCAAACGAGATGACAACCTAAAATTGACACTGACACATTTGACAGTAGACCATAGAGTTAGTGTTTTTTTTTCTCGATAATGTTACCAGCTTATGACCATTTCTGCTATTTTAGGAGTAATTTAACCCATGAATCTAATAGGTATGTGGACTGGGTAATGAAATAGTCCGTCAGACAGATAATAAAAATATATTGGGCATGTATTGTGTGCTTTGTAATCAAAATTCATGTTAAATGTTACCATAGGGGCTGATAGGGGTCACTTAAGCCTTGATCACACGCACCGAGTAAACAGGCGAGACAGTAAAAAAATGTTTACTCGGTCGAGACAGTTGGGTGAGCGAGTCACATACTCGAGCGCTCTGCCGAGCACTCGGCGTAATGTTCATACACACCGAGTACTCGGCCGAGAGCACTGTCTCGCTCGTTTGCTCGGTACGTGTGATCAAGGCATTAAGGATTGGGGATTGATGGTGAAAACGGACATTAGTTACCTCGGTAACTTATAGCTAATTTTAAGTTTCTTAGTGTACAATGTATTTTATTGCAATAAATAAATAAATAAATACAGTATTATAATATTGAGTTGAAAATTCGCGTGATATCACTTCTAGGAGTTTTAGGTAAAAAAAAAGAATACACAGATCACGCGCCATTTCTACTCGATGAAACACTGTTTAAATTATTTAATTTTCATTTCATCTGTCTGACGGACAAATATTTTTTTGTCCACTAGCCTATTACACTATTGAAGTCTTTATCAAATTATTCAATAAATTTAATAACATTTAAATGTATTATAAATTAAACAATTCAATTCAATTCAATTCACGTTCAGCTGCCATATAATATGTATAAAAAATGTAGTAATTATCGAATATTATAATATTTTAAATAAAATAAAGATTGGGCAAAGCAACAAATAAGAAGATTCGTGATTCGAGGAACACTCTAGTTCGATCGAGTAGCATGGGTTGGCACCCGGGGTGATTTGCCCAACGCAATCATTTGTTTACTTAAATATACACCACTAAATTTTTATCACCGAAAAAAAAATTCTGGGTAATGAGTTAGGTACTGATCCCATTTGTGCAAAAAAAGAAGTTAAATAAAGTTACTCAAAATTTCCTCCTAAAATTGGTAATTTATGGACACATGCGTCGCTAGCACTATTTATGTACGATAATGTAACACTTATTAGAATTCATAATGGTCTAAGTTAGCTAAGTAGGTAATAATAACACTGGAAGCTTTGTCGAGGCGTGAGCGAGACAGACAGATCGATGCAACGTGCGAGAGCGTACGACTACTCTAGCGAGCAGCGGAGTGACAAAGCTGTGACGCGTAAAATACGGACTAAAGGAAAGGACAATGACCAAAAATGTATGGAGTGTGGTCCAAATGTCCACCACTAACGAGACCTATGTAGTAAAATAGTCTACTTAGTAGACTCTACTAAATACTGATTCATTTTAACCAAACCGCAATCAAAAATAATATGCTGTCGGTAAAAAGTTATGACTGAATGAAAAGTCATGTTTTTTACCTTTTCATCCGAAAAATGTTCTTTATATCATTCTATCCATTGCACATTTTGGATTAATCTATGCATGTTATGTTATGTCGCTTAGTGTGCCGTGTTAGATTCTCGCTAAAAGAAAAAAAAAATAAGCTCAGAAGAAAGACAACAATATTGGAATTATGGTCGGGTGGTCGCTGCTCCACCCCTATTGGTTGTAGGGTGATGTTATATAACCTAAAACCATCCTTGATAAATGGGCTATCCATAACAAAAATAATTTTTCAAATCGGACCAGCAGTTCCTGATATTAGCGCGTAAACTACTACAATTTTTCATACGGTCATAACTTTTTACTGACAGCTTAATTTTTTCGTCCCATACTGAAAGTTAATCTCTATTTAATGGACTATAAGACAATATAGGTCTCATTAGCGGTGGACATTTGGACCACTTTTGGTCATTGACCTTTAATAAAAAAATTAACTTTATGAAAAACATTTCTTTTTCTTTTGCTTTAAATATTTCACACGTTTCTACATAACCTGTTAAAAAATTTTCGGTGATAATAATTTAGTGGTGTATAATAGCAAAACTTCAAAGTATTTACTAGTCTATTCTATGCCTCTATCTTTTATAATGCCGGGTCTCCAGCGCGAGTTTTGTTACCATGTTTTTGTACATTGTGTAGTGTAAAATACGAGTTGCAGACCCGGCTAACAAAAAACATTGTTTCACTGCACATTTTTGCTTACATCAACAATGTTTTTGCTTTCCATGCCTGACGGAGGAAAGCACACATCCGTCTGTAGTGAATAAAACAATATTTTGTGTAAATATTTTAGTTGAATGTTAATTGTGCAGGGCAAAAAACGCGCTGGAGATCCAGCCTAATAGATAAAAAGAACCATTTAACATAGTCTCGTTTACTCGAAAAAGTGTAACACGTCCTCCTCGTAGCCTGCTCATGTATTTTATTGAAAAATAGTATAATTTCTGCACTTTTACATGGCAACATTAACTAACCAGAGACAACTGTGTTACATCCCTTTCCTGCAAAGATGGCGCTGTAGTTACGTCAGCGTGGAAGCCATTGCTTAGTTATTTTGAATTTTTGTCTCGTTCTTTCAAAGCTATTTTACAATAGCCCAGACAAGGATAGACGATGATCCCCATTTGAGTCTAACGAATATTAACGAATCGTGAACATTAAAGTTTTATTTATTTTTACAAAATTGAATGTGCAATCTTACGTATTTTACTCAATGTTTGGTATGATATATTTTAACTAATTTATTTTTAAGTTTATTTCTACAAACAAACCGATTTTATGGAGAATAATGAAAGTGCAAGGTATGTATGTTGTCAAGTTGTCAATCAATAATGTCGTCAATACGGATGTTTTCTAACCAAAACTTAACGAATTGAGTCACTTGTGTGTTTTGTTTTCGTTGAAAAATATCCGTGGAGTGTTTGCAATAGCTTGTTACCCTTATTTTGTGGCTGATAAATGGTAGACATGGATTTATGATCTCAGCTCTACAACACCGTTAGGGTAACGTTTTTCCTTCGAATTTGATCTTCGAATATTAACGGATTCTTTTTTAAAAGTTAATTAACGCTCAAATGTCAGTGTGCAGGTTATGTAGAATGTAAACAAATGACTATTTTCAGCCAAACCTACTTGTTATCAAGCTATCATCGAATAGTGCGTTATTTAGGGTCAATGCCGTTCTCGGACAAGAGCTTATGCAATATCGTGATTTTGATGCATTCAGAATACTGGGTTCTGCAGGTTTATTGATAAGTTTTATTCATCTCTAAAAACAGCTAAGAAATCATCCTGCTTTGTTACAAAAATACATTTGGTATTCAACTCTATCTACGTTGCAATAGGTTATTTCCTCCTTGCGTTCTTTTGCTTTCCATCGCTGCGCGGTCCGAATCTGTCTCTATAGGTTTACTGTTTCTTTTCGTACCTATATTTATGATTGCAAGAATGTATAATAGTCTTGTTTACAACACTAATTGTAATTTAAAATAATATTGTAAATTACAATTTGGCAATTTGGTTTCGCTTTCGATAACAGACTAAACAAGACAATTTTTACTTAACATTTAAAAACATTTTTACATAAATCCGAAAGGTACGTCAAGTGATGCAAGATACAAAAAATATTTTTTATAAATCTTCAAACTTCAAGTGTATTGTAACTTTTATAGCGTGATTCGGACCGGACTGTGATTTAGGTTAACGATGAATGGACAGAGCGTTCCATTTCATTCAATCTTATACGATGCGATTTGATTACAAATCAAATTCTGTAATTAGGAAATACTAATTACGTGACTAAACTAATTCATTGTAAATATGTAACTAACGCAGTCTGTTGTAATATGCTACGAAAACTGATGCTTGTTAAATGTAAAGTTTGTAAAAAATACATTATTAGGTCCTGTGGTCCTATGTTTATGTTACGGTTAATGTGATAAATTGAAAATTATTAATAATAACCGGTTATTATGAATAATTACCGACAGTCGCGGTAAAAGTGATAAATGAATCACATTTAACAGTGATTATTTAATAATTCAAGCTTAGTACTAACAAATTTCATAAAAGAGAACAACATCTTGTGTACGTGCTCGTGTAAAGCCAAACTTTTGAACGTTTTGATATCATATTATATTAATATAATTTGGCATAATGAGTTTGGAGTGTTTCTTGCATAATATTACTTTTCCATGATGCCTATAACATAATGTTTTGATTTAAAGTGAAAAATAGGTTAAGGTGCGGCGGGGGTGGCCCTTGGGCCACCCCTAAGCCGCCTATTTAGTTTTATACACACATTTATATGACCTCATATTAATTACATTTACCAAATCATGCGGTAATTATTCATAATAACCGGCGATTATTCATAATTTTCACATTTATCACTTTGACCGTAACATTTATATTGTGCCCTTAGCTGACCTTACCAGGGCCGTATTTAGTCTACTGGGGGCCCCTGGCATTTAATAATCAAGGGGGCTCTATCCACCTGAATGTCTCCAACTTCCTCATTGGCCCTAGAGCAATTCCAAGTATACCATCAATAAAAGCCTAATTAGAGTCATCAAACCTCTCAGTCATTCAATTAGAGCCATTAGAACTTCATAACTATGAGTTGTTTTCTATGTGTAAGCTGAGGACACGTGTCTCCAGCTGACACATCTGTATCTTCGTAAATATTTATGCTACGATAATGTATTATACCTCAAAAATTACAGTCGAATCCAAATAGTAGGCTTTCCACTTTTCAAGACTTTAGCTCAAATACTGTTAAAACCACGATCAAAAAACTATGTGCGAGCTGGAGTACCGTGTCTCCAGCTTACACATCTGTATCTTCGTAAATATTTAAGCTACATCAATGTTTTATATCTCATAAATTAAAGTCGAATAAAAAAACCCGACTTCAATTCTTTCAAAGCTTTATTTCGAACCGTTTTCGAACTACGAACCGATACGTATGTGTAAGCTGGTGACACGTAACACACGGTGGATTATTAAAACCGTATAAGTTAGAGTTGCGTTTTAAAGATCAAATAATTCGTTATAATTAAAGTACACACGAGACATAATTTCAAATCTCTAGGCCTCTTAGTTTCAGAATTAAAAGCCAAAAACTATTTTCCCGCCAAATAATTCAAATAATATGGGTCGAGTGCGACGTTGCCGTTCCGTGCGTCCACTAGAGCAGTCGAATTTGAACCTAAAAACTAGTACTGTTTGAATCATTTTTATTTGTAGTTTAAATCATTTAATTTCGATTATAAGAATTTTAGACTAGGAGCCGGCTGATTTCTGTATTGAGTACTTAATAACCTATATTTTATTAATAAGAAAAAGTTATATTTTAATATGTATACAAGTATAATAACGAACTTGTTTCCAAAGACTCAAATATTTGTGGCGTTTCTAAACGCAACTACTTTAATTTTTATTTAAATACCGTGAAGTCCCACGATTCTACCACGTCAAGTGGCAAAAATGGGCAACAACTATACAGGGTGGAAACGTTAAGTGATCTCACTCGATTATTTCTTAACTATACCAGATATTAAAAAACTGGTTACTGATCCTGAAAGTGCTTATAGCCTGACCAGGAACATAAACCCTGGCATAGAGGCGCGTCAATTGCATTTGATAGTGCAACACTGAGTACAGTCGTACCTGTGTTAAATTAATAGGCTAACTTTATGTATCAGTATTCAGGATTACGGGCTAATTTGATATTTTCATAAAATAACGAAAAAATATTATTATAGGTAACCTGGTTTAAATAAATTAAATGAAACCATCAATCGAGCTAGTAGGATTTATTTTATTATTCATCAATAATCAAATTCAGAACTTGAATATTCAACTGCAATGTCTGCTCATGAACGCTTCAAACTCGGTACTTCTTTCCCAATTCCATAAAATTCAACACTTAGAAAGTGACAAAAATTTTTAAAATTGGTAGTTGAAACAAACTACAGCTAATTTTCATAGTGGACTGTACTATACGATAAACATGTCAGTCAATTTGACAACCTTTGTCGGAAACATTATTCAATGAAAATATTGTTCGAACCCTTAGTATTTCTCTTCGACAAATACTTTAACACATTGTGAACCACTTTTCTTTCACGACTATAAAAAGATTTTAGCAATTTAATTCACAAAATCAATTGCGTACATTTAAAATAAAGTTTGTTTACACCTCAGAATACGGAACAAACCAGAAACCGTCAACGGGCGTAAATGTGTATTGTGTATTCATATAAATTACTCCAAATCGCACTAATTTGACTTTAGAGCAATTAGTCAATGGCCGGCGCGCGCATTGTTTACATATCCGTCAGATTGACACTTTATAATTAAATTATGCCGTCTTGTGCCGTTCCAACATGTAAGAATGCTACTGGAATTACGAAGAAAGTGCATGGGATCATGTTTTATCCGTAAGTAGCACATTTCCAATTCATTTTAATTAAATAATAATTTTCAAAAAAAATCACGGTTGTATTTTGTAAGTGTTGCCACAGGTCAACGGAATATTTTACCCTACTTTTTTATATTGAATTACATTTGTCTATAAAAAATTCACGCGTTAATTTTGTTAGCGTTACCACAGAATAATGGAATATTTTCCCCATCCTTTTTGTTTTAATTAGTTTTTAGTGTAATTTCATCCATGACATGACAACCTGATTAATTAAATTATAAGTGCCACTTGTGGTCTAAACTGAATAAATATTTTTGATTTTGATTTGATTTTAATATATTGAATTAATTTATATTATTCCCTAATAATGAGGGGATAATAAATTACTATCGTGAATTTCATACTTTCCCATTTATTCAAAAGTAAGGCATTGGTATCAACAGATCAGCAGCAGCAATATTTGTATATTTAATAATAATTTTAAGTAATTAATTATTGCTTACATACTTACTCTGATTTTCTTTCAGGATACACAGCCAGAGTTGCCTCGCAATCAAATTCAAGTATTGGTGATGTTTTTGATTTGGATTCTGTTTTTGACTCCAAGAAAAGTTAAACTAAAAGCACTACTGCGCCGTAAACAAATGTTTTGTTGTCGATATGTTTACATAATAAAGAACCTTAAGTTTCTTTTTTGTTTTACTTGGCATTCTAAAATTTATATTCGACTTTTGTAATTGACTTTTAAATAACATATTATACCTACATATAGTATATTACACTATTTAATAGAAATAAATAATCATCTACACTTAGTTACTTCGGAGTAAAAATTAAATTCATAGGTAGGTAGGTACTATCTATGCCTATGGCCAGTCATGTCGTCTCGTTCTATCGCAAAGAATCACCATTTGATAAGAGCGAGAGCAAAAACGGAAATGGATAGTTAACACTGTGGCCGTGTGTACTTATTTCACTTACTTATTTTTTACTTGTTTAACATCTCTTTAAAAAATTACATAATTTTACCCCAAAAATGGGGGTGTCACACGGCGCTAGTAACACTAAAGGGGGTAGAGGGGCGCGGGAGGGGAAGTATTTTGGACACAAGTTGCCGCGTAGAAATGTTATCGAACACTCCTTCTGCAGGGCTAAGATGCGCGCCGTGATAAACTGCTATCGCGGCGTTATATCGATTTTGACGTCACTATATCGTTTTATCTACCGGCGCTAACATGGCACCCCGAAAATTATCATGTCATCTGTCAAAATGTGATAGTGATAGATTTCTTTTTTTTTTTGTGATAAACCTGGCAAGCCCTAACATGAAGCGCTAACTATATCATATTTTGACATCACGATAGGATAGGATGTGGTGTTTTTATCGTCCTCGATCCTTGCCCACGATAGCAAGACGATAGGAGATTAACTTTTTTGCAAGCTACTTTAACTCTATTTATTTATCATTTACAACGGTAAATGACATTTTACGATTAATTTGAGGCTAGAAAAATTCAAAGAAAGGAATCTAGCACCTTTGTGATACTTTTACTTCTAGGTGGAGATTGAGTTTTAGTTCAAGAGTTTATCAGAAGCAGCATTTTGTAATTATTGCAATGGATGTGAGGCGAATCTTGCGACAGTTTATAATCATTAACTGCAAAATCTAAGTGCTCCCACAGTCCCACCCACATTTAATTATTACATTACCTACCTTGTAAAATAACCATTACTTACTTACCTACTTAGGTAGGCAGTCAACAACAGTACATCAGACAAATATTATGTTGCAAATGACGTGAGATACCCCATAGTGTTTAGCTTGATTTAAGTAGCTAGGTACCTACTGTCATCTGTACATAATCTTGTAAAAATTATTGAAAATGGGGCGGAATGTGGTGACCGAGCTTCTTATGTCTACATTATTTTCAAACAGTGGCAAGGTCATTGTCAGAAATTAGCATTGGGTGGGATATGTAATCAATAAAAAATTGCTATAATAACAATGAGAATAAATGAATTTTACTAATTTTATAACTTGACGGTGATACCATACATACATTCCACATTACTATAAATCTAATTCCTCCGTTTGGACTTTTTTAAGGGCTTTAATGTGACAGGATGATAATCTTGTACAATTTATTCCATTATAATAAATTCATTCATCATCATCTCAGCCATAGGACGTCCACTGCTGTAATGCTTTCCATGTTGCCCGATGGGGCAGCAAGGTTCTGGAGTGGAGGCCGGGTACTGGAATACGCAGCGTGGCACGTCCACCCACAAGGTGGACCGACAACATCACGCAGGCCGCTACCAACCAGGCAATAAATTCATTATTGCAGTGTAATTTCAAAATAATTCAACCATTATTTACAAAATCTTTATTTGGAAAACTTTTGTTTTACAATAGCTATTGATAATTTCAAACACCAACAGAATTCCATGAATTGGTTAGCCTAGCCAGTATCCTTGAAGTTTTTTGCTGATTGTTATTGTGAATTTTCATGACAGTGAGCGAGTCTTGCTAATGTCTGCTTTAGAATGAAATAATCACTCATAATCCCACACTTCTTCATCCACTGTCTGAAAAAAAAAGAATATTATTTAAACACAATTATATTATTACAATTACATAAACAGTTCATAAATAGAAACATTTACTTAATCCTATTTGTATTTTAAGTTTACATACAAAATGTTGATCATCAATATTATTACACAGTGAAAGAACTATGTGAAATAAATATAGGAAAGAAGGTGAAAGCTTATTTGTAGGAATAAAGATATTTTTCCTTTTATCAGGTGTTATTACTTATGAAAATCAAGATGTGCGGAGTATAGCTAATATTTTAGACTTTAGGTACTTACTTTGCTACATAAGAGTGTAACTTTATTTCTCAAATCTCAATAAACTTTCTGACTGCTTCATGTACGTTGAATAATTACTGTAAACCTCGCATTATGGGATAGGTAGTGGAGTTCGGACTTCGGTTATTCTGTTATTTTTGAAGACTTCATTCTTTAATACTATCGGTATGATTAGGAATTCTTCATTGTTTTTCTTTAACTTGGTTATCTCTTCGTTTGATATTTTCCGTACTTTAGAAATATTAAAAATAAGACTGGAAACATAAAAATACAATTTTAAAAACACAAATACAATCAATACAATCAAGCAGTCATGTAATGTCAACAAATTTGACATAACTTTTTTTTAATGACGTTCTCACTGCTTTAAGATATGTGTTTTAGCCGAATTAATAGCAGAAATGAACGAGATTGAACGAATGAGCTAAAATATTTCAAGGTTGGCCAAAATTTTTCTTAATATGGCAACAATTGGGTTATCACGCGATAGCGGTCGATAGACTTTTCTATCGATGGTCCCATGTTAGGGAAAATGATAAAATTATCTACGTGATCGAAAATTGTCTTATCATATCATGTCATTGTCGATGCGCGCATCTTAGGCCTACTGGTTTGTTCTGTATTCTGAGGTTTACACTTTGACAGCAATAGACTGACTGAGACTGACATGCAAGGTGACATTTCAATGAAGTTTTCAGTTACTGTTGCCATTAAAAGAAATTAGTACCATTAGTTTTCCGCAACATGGCGAGGGTTTTTATGTCCCTGAGCCCCGATTACGGTAACTTTTAACGTCCACAATCCAGACACGCTTCTGATTCTGCGATACGATTGGTCAAAACAGCTGACGTACGCTGTTGAACGACCAATCGTATCGCAGAATCGAGAAGCGTGTCTGGATTGTAGACGTTAAAAATTACCGTAATCGGGGCTCAGGTCAGGCTTTAATGAGCTCTTTCAAACGGTACCAATAATAAGTTACAGAATAAACTGGATCTATCTGAAAATTCAATGTTTCCAGCTTCCATACTAAATGTATGCCAGACCACAGAATAAGTAATAGTACAGGTACAGAAGGATTACTCCGCAAGACGATTTAAATAAATGCGAGTCTTGCTACGACGCGATACAGTGGAATTCAGCTCGCACAGCACTACGTACCTACAATTTTATTCACCTACAAGTTTTGTCTCTTTCTATCGCGTGCCTCTGAACTCTTCTTACGCTGTTAGGGTTGCTGTCTAGTAGTGTCTAGTAAAAAAATAATTAATATACTTATTTGTAATGAGGTACGTATGTAGGTAAGTAGGTACGCATTCATTATGGAAAACCTTGGGAGAGGCCTTTGTCCAGCAGTGGACGTCATTAATTTGCTGAAACGAACGAACGCATTCTGAGCAGTACTCATGGTAGGTTAGGTTCCTATACTATCCTAAGAATTATTGATTACCTACACATGGCCAACATACCTTTCAGCATCTTTGGGAAGCGAAAAAAGAGATAAATCTGGTAGATTTCTTTTCGAATTTAAACACCCGAACGCCGCACAATAATATTTCTTTCTCTTTATGTCCATTTTGTAATAATACTTCGATCATAGAATTAGGTACTACAACGCACGCCAGCGTCCTGACGGGCGCGCGCGTGACACTCGACTGATATAATACCCGCCGGCGGGGCGCTTCGCTGTAGGTAATTATCGGATGTACCGCGCGGAGTGAGCCAGGCCTGGCCAGACACACAATATTAGAAGTGTAATTTTTTTAATTTAATAATAAATACTTAAAATAAACTCGTAAATTGTATTCTTATTTTAAATTATTAATGAAAAACATTGGTTTAAGGCTTTACTTGCTATAATATTGTCAAGAGATGAGTGTCATGACTGTGGTAGTAGTACTAAATGTATGGAAGAAGGAAACATTGAATTTTTGGTTAGATCCAGTTTATTCTGTAACCTATTATTGATACCATTGGATAGAGCTTGTGAAGCACTTTTAGAATCAGTAATCAGTTTTACGATATCATATGTAGTTTTTAAAATAATGTGACTACCAAATGTATGGAAGCTGGAAACATTGAAGTTTCGGATAGATCCAGTTTATTCTGTAACCTATTATTAATACCGTTTGATAGAGCTCATGAAGCACTTTCAGGATCAATAACTAGTTTATTGATATCTTGTATAGTTTAGAAAAAATCGAGTGAGATCACTTATCGTTTTCACCCTGTATTTTGCTCTATGGTTACAAACAGATTTTGCATGACATTGACAGATATGTCAAAATCCACCAATCACGCAGCATTTGGACCTCGCGTCTACGTATTGCCATCTGGCGGATTTTCCAATCGCGAAAGCCCTCATTGAATTCTTCTTCTTTTGTTGAAAAAAAAAAATAACAACATTAACATCACAAATCACAATCACTACTAAGACATCACAAAATAGACGAAACACAGCATTTGCACAGAATTGGCCGTAAGGATCTATATCCATAGCCGTAAAACTTGTATTAAAAAAAAAGATGACAGTTGACTGCAATATTGAGAAACAGTCAGTGTTGCCAGAAGGTTACTTTTGTAACCTTTTAGCTGATTTTTGAACTGCTTTGGTTTACTTTTAGGTTACACTAATGAAAAGGTTACTTTTAGGTGATTTAGTTAGTAAAATATGATTTATCTGTGGTAATTAAATAGATTAATTAGATTTACGAATCTCTGATGGATGAGTGATACCCGACCCGAGGTTTCCGCCAACTGGGACCGCAATCAACTAGGACCGCGGTCCCAATCGCCAGATCAGTAAAAATTTAATACTTTTCTGGGACCATTCATAAAGGACAATGACCAAAAATGTATGGAGTGTGGTCCAAATGTCAACCACCACCTATGTAGTAAAATAGTCTACTAAATACTGATTCATTATAACCAAACCGCAATCAAAAATATGCTGTCAGTAAAAAGTTATGACTGAATGAAAAGTCATGTTTTTACCTTTTCATCTGAAAATTAATGTTCTTGATATCATTCTATCCATCGCACATTTCGGATTAATCTATGCATATTATGTCATGTCGCTTAGTGTGCCGTGTTAGATTCTCGCTAAAAGAAAAAAAAACTCAGAAGAAAGACAACAATATTGGAATTATGGTCGGGTGGTCGCTGCTGCTCCGCCCCTATTGGTTGTAGGGTGATGTTATATAACCTAAAACCATCCTTGATAAATGGGCTATCCATAACAAAAATAATTTTTCAAATCGGACCAGTAGTTCCTGAGATTAGCGCGTAAACTACTACAATTTTTCATACAGTCATAACTTTTTACTGACAGTTTATTTATTTTTCGTCCCATACTGAAAGTTAATCTCTATTTAATGGACCATAAGCCAATATAGGTCTCATTAGTGGTGGACATTTGGACCACTTTTGGTCATTGTCCTTTTAGTACGATACCGATTTTGGCTTGAATAATATATTTTTTTAAGTTATCTATGAGTGAACCTAGTCGCTGGAAGAAAAATATTTAATTTTTATCGATCCAGCGACTGGGACCACTGTCCCAGTTAATTGCAGTCCCAGTTAGAGGTGGGCGCCGATATACAATTGGCCGGCGGCGGCGCGCCGACTTTTTGACCTCGGCGGCGGCGGCGTCGGCGGCGTGACCTTGTTTGACCTTTGTTTATTAGATATATTTTTTAAATCTGCTTTTTTAGTATCTGTCGTCAAGACTAATTAGGTGATTTGCAGTTGGTTGGGGTTTGAGCCACTAGAGCAGTGGTTTACCCTAGTAAATTAGCTCTCTTGATCATAGGTACTTTGATATTTGGATAGCGGGTTTGGCTGAGATCAGGTTCTCGTGTATTTCCTAAAGGCGAGCGTAACAATGTGCCGATAAAAGTACCCTTAACGTGTATTTTTGAGCTCTTTGGAGGCACATAGTTTATGTTGGATTAGCTGACTGTCGGTGGAATATTATATACAGTTCTGTTTTATTTGTATTTATGGTCTTTCCATGTAATCCTACAGTCCAGGATTTTAATGCAGGTACTCCAGTTCTGCAGCTAAAAAGAGAAGATTTTGTCAACGAGTTTGATTTAAAACTGTCTGTCACTGAGATAAGAATCCATCAGCAGGTAGTAGAAGTGTGCTAGAAGGTACTTTTTAATTTTATAGAGTAGTCCTTTATGATAAAACCCAGCTGAAGCCGCAGCGAAAGCAGACGTACAGGATTCTGTGGGCTATGCTATGTCAGTTACTTTGTCCTCCTGCGTCTTTCGTCCTCAATTAGCGCAGTAGGAATCAATCTTCTACTTTGAACTTGAGGAGGATAAGCGGAAACATGGCGGTCAACTCCTCAGATAGTCAAGTACAAAGATGTCCAGAAGCAGCATACGAAAAGATGCAAAATGGGCCCTCTCAAATCACAATGGGAAGGTTTGGCAGCACAGCACCTAGAATGGCAGGAGATTGTGTTGGCGAAAGCGCAAAACAGAACTCGTCGCATAACGCGATGATGTAAATCCCGTCCATCTGCCGCCATTCACTACAATTATGTTGGCGGCGGGTAATTACTCTCAATGTGCGAGGAGTTTGCCGCGAAGATTGGCTAGGTAAGCCATCTTCGGGCGCACCAGCGCCGCTAAGACAGCTAAGTTGAAGTGGTCAGTCACCATGACCAGTCATGACCGAAATCGGTCGGATGAATCATCACCATCAGTAGGAATCAAAGGCAGGCATAGCTGCAAGTCTCGGATCAAGTCCAACGCTTGATCTTATTTTTTTGATTGAATTGTGGATTTTTTGGATTATCCGTGTCAATGGGTTTAAATAAACTGGCTTGTCATGGCAAAGGTCTGAGATTTTTCTTCTGAGTTCGCACTCATGTATTATCGGACATAATAAGCGGAGAACACTTTGAGGGAGGTACTTTGTTGCTTTACAGATGTTGTGGTTCCCATTTGCATTCCGAGACATATTTGCCAATCTCTGTGTGAGTGATTCGCTTAAAAGTATATTCCAATAGTGTGGGTTGACTGCCAGACGAAGGCAGGAATTTTTTTCTTGGCAGCAAGAGGGACCGGCGCCTCTCGCGATCTATTATTTACTAGACCAAGCAGAAACTTGAATAATATACTTGATTAACTGTTAATATAGTTAGTATTAAGTTATTCAATCAATTTATTAATATATCAACGGCATTAAGTTCGCCTTGTGTACCAATTTATATGGCATTAAAGAATAAATACTTATTATAGTTAGTTCTTCTATTATATGGTTTACTGATGGGTCAAAAATGGGCCCTAACGTAGGCTTTGGCGTGTATGGAGAGCAGCCGAAGCTTAGGCTATCTCAAAGCCTGGGTAAATTTTGCCTCTATCTTTGAGGCAGAAGTCTACGCCATTGTTGAATGTGCGGAAGCTAACCTGCGAAAAAATGATGCCAACCACATATTTACATTAACTCGGACAGTCAGGCCGCGCTGATGGGCCATCGCCTTAACTCCAACTTAATCACCTCAAAGTTGGTAGAAAACTGCATGAGTTGACTGAATACCCTAGGAGAACGTAATAGAGTAACGCTGAGATGGGTTCCAGGTCACTCGGGAATCGTGGCAATGAAAATGCCGATGAACTGTCCAGAGCGGGAGCGGAGGGAACACAATATGGCCCAGAACCCTTTTGTGACATTCCCAAAAGTCTCGCTCGAATGACCCTGGAGAACATCTATTTAAACCAATCCTTTAAGACATGGTCAGACACGCCAGGATTCACTCATTCCAAAGCTCTCATAAAACCCTATGACCGAAAATGCTCTAAGCAGATCATAGGACTGAGTAGGATCAAAATGCGCATCCTAGTTCAAGCCCCCACTGGACACTGCAGCTTAAACAAGCACTTGTCCACTATGGGGCAGATGCCAAGAGGCAGATGAAACGCCACTACACATTCTCACGTCTGCGGACCTTTGCTGCGCAAGCGGAGCTTACACCTGGGTAAACACATCCTAAGCCCACAAGATACTGCTGAAAAGATACTGCAGTTCCTAATGGATGCAGGACTCGGAGATAAACTGTAAGGAAAATAGCGGCGATCACAATAGATCGGTACCGGTCACAGTGATACTAGGACTTTATTGAACTAGAATAGCCGCTCAACTCAATAAAAAAATAGTTCTTCTGCGTTCGAAACACAAATTAGTACACGGTAGGAGAAGAATAAATTGAAAATAGTTGGTACAGTATCAGTATCGGCGCGCCGACAGCTGGTCGTCGGCGGCGGCGGCGTGAAAAAATTCGCGGCGGCGGCGGCGCGCCGGCGTGGCGCCCACCTCTAGTCCCAGTAGCCGGAATCTACGGCCCGATCGCGAACGTCTTCGCTTTCGCTTCGCGAAGCCCACACTCGGCCTCGTCGGCACGCGCACCGACGATCGCCAAACGGCTAGAGTACCTTCTGTACTCGCCACTCTGCCCGGTGAAGCTGGAAAAGCTCCTCCAGCTACCAGCGCGCGTCCCTTCAAAAAAAAAAAAGCCGGAAACCTCCCCGACCCGACCGTGGATCACCAGTATTCTACTACACAGTAAAGTATAGGGTAAGGTGGGGCACAATGTTACACGGGGTACAATGTTACAATGCATATTTCTCCGTCCCTTTCTATTAGTTGTATGATGTTCAGCGGCTCAGTTCAGCAGCTCTTATGAGCTTGACAAACGTGTATACCAACATCATACAACTAATAGAAAGGGACGGAGAAATATGCATTGTAACATTGTACCCCGTGTAACATTGTGCCCCACCTTACCCTACCTAGGTTATTAAAAGTTGATCGATCTGTGATAAATAATTTACCTGATTAATTAGTTTTATGAAGTAGGAATTTTATTTCATTAGTGATACCCGACAAGAACGTAGATCATCGGATTTCTAGTATAGTGTATCTACCTTAATTATTAAAAATGTTAATTGATCTGTGATAATAATCAAGCTGAATAAAAACGTTTTTGATTGTTATTTTAGTATTTCATTCTAGCTATTATATTTCCAAGAATAACCTGGTTTTGCCATGTCTGAATACAGTTTTTTTTTTTCGGTTTCGGTAAAACCGGTTTTGTGACCCCCTAAATCCCACCCTTACGTTCATATAAAAAGAATGTGCGTAATCTATACGTACATAAGGCACCTAAAATAATAGAGAGGAAAGAATTGATTGTATTGAACAATGAACCGTCTCAGCTATAAAAGACCCACTAAACTGAACTGTCCCACCAAACACATTGATAGGGGGCGCCACCATTGTTCACCTGTACAAGGTTTCCCAAAAAGTACTGTCAAGCCGAAGCCCAGAGGTAGAGTATCACTAGGGCTACCCGAATACTCGATTTTTTCAAGTTATTTATAATTTTCAGATGATATGATAATGATGAAAATCTTTATCATATTTCAAAAACTGGGATAAAATCTATCCTACGTCCTTTCCCGGGACTCAACCATCTCTATGCCAAATTTCATCAAAATCGGTTCAGTGGTTTAGGCGTGAAAGCAAGACAAAGTTACTTTCACATTTATAATATTAGTATAGATGCAATGTTTTTGCCTCGATTAAATAAAACATTGTGATCAAAATAAAAACTTATTATCAAAATATTTTATAGGTTATTAGGTACTCAATACAGAAATCAGCCGGCTCCTAGTCTAAAATTCTTATAATCGAAATTAAATGATTTAAACTACAAATAAAAACGATTCAAACAGTACTAGTTTTTAGGTTCAAATTCGACTGCTCTAGTGGACGCACGGAACGGCAACGTCGCAGTCGAGCCATATTATTTGAATTATTTGGCGGGAAAATAGTTTTTGGCTTTTAATTCTGAAACTAAGAGGCCTAGAGATTTGAAATTATGTCTCGTGTGTACTTTAATTATAACGAATTATTTGATCTTTAAAACGCAACTCTAACTTATACGGTTTTAATAATCCACCGTGTGTTACGTGTCACCAGCTTACACATACGTATCGGTTCGTAGTTCGAAAACGGTTCGAAATAAAGCTTTGAAAGAATTGAAGTCGGGTTTTTTTATTCGACTTTAATTTATGAGATATAAAACATTGATGTAGCTTAAATATTTACGAAGATACAGATGTGTAAGCTGGAGACACGGTACTCCAGCTCGCACATAGTTTTTTGATCGTGGTTTTAACAGTATTTGAGCTAAAGTCTTGAAAAGTGGAAAGCCTACTATTTGGATTCGACTGTAATTTTTGAGGTATAATACATTATCGTAGCATAAATATTTACGAAGATACAGATGTGTCAGCTGGAGACACGTGTCCTCAGCTTACACATAGAAAACAACTCATAGTTATGAAGTTCTAATGGCTCTAATTGAATGACTGAGAGGTTTGATGACTCTAATTAGGCTTTTATTGATGGTACACTTGGAATTGCTCTAGGGCCAATGAGGAAGTTGGAGACATTCAGGTCTCTATCCCTCTAAAAATGTGAATTGCCAATTAATTTAAGACGGAGGTATCCGCGATTACGCTCAATTTTTAACACGCTTTTATTAGGTCGTTCTGTATGTAACTTTGTAATGGAATCTAGGAATCTGAATTACACGCACTTCTAATTCTTGTATCATCATCAAACTTGGCAATTATTTGTAAATTAGATGACAATGCAATATTATGGTACCATCTAGCGTACCATGATGGGACTGGAAGGTGGCCATAGGAACTCCTAAACGAAACGGCGGAATCTCATCGAGTTTGGGTTGATGATGTCCAGGGTCCTGATAGGAGTCGGGAGATAGCCATAGGAACTCTAAACTAAGAGCGTATTTCTAGTTTTTTAAACTATTTATTATTTTATTATTTATTAGGTTACTGTTAAAATATTTTATAGAACAGACCTAATTAATTACCTATCGATCGGGGGATAAGAGCAGTGACCAGTGGGAGACAGGCACCCAACATTTCGTAATCCATTATGACTGAAAACTATTCCACCAATTTTACTAGACCTGTGTACGTAACTACTACTACTACTACCTAATAGGTATTAAAAAAATATTTTAATAACTTTTCGATTCTTTTTTTAAGTTTTCGGGGTTCTGATCTCATCTTGTAAGAAGATCCTGAAGGCTGAAGACGTAGTAAGTCTTCCTCTTGGGTCTTGTTGTGTCCAAAGTAATTTGAGTTTCAGACCTATACCATTCCAATAACTCCTGTTTAGTTAGGCAATAGCATCACTGGATTTGTAAATAGGAAGTCTAAATTCGGGGGCTCTACGGAACAAAATGTTCATCAATAAGACGCAATTCGTAAAGTGACCCGGACCGATCTAGTTGCTACTAATAGCTACAAGAACAAAGTCCATTGTCTCGGACCTTCCACGTTACTTCTATTAAACTACCATAGCTTAGCAGTCGGAACTCTACACATTCGCTTCTTGTCAAGGACTCTTAGAGACGATGCTCATAAACTCAACTCTGATACTAGGTTACAAGTTAGTGCTCATAATAAGGGTTTACTTGAAATCCTTAACTGTTCTTAAGATTTAAGGTATATTCACAGTGGCAAGGTACGTGACGTGCGTGGCTCTTGCGATATTTGTATCAATCAGTCAATTTAAATATCAAAATTCGTCACCGTTTGACAGCTCATAAAAAGTATGTCAATTGACTAGTGATTTTGATAACTACCTTATTATGAGAACCAAACTTTTGTGGTATGTAGTTTTACCTGCTCGCTGTGCAACCTCGGTAAATAAGTATTTCATACGCATTTCCACTGAAATCTACACTTTTGTTACAGCATGGAGGATGAAAACACCAAGTCATATCTACAGTTGCAAATTGAAAAGCTAAAAGCTTTGAGAGCCAAGCTAACCACTGATGCAGAGGAAGATTTTATTATTAAAGCTGAACCGTAAGTACTTATTAATAACCGTACCAAGTATTTGATTTTCGGAGTTCGGCAAGATTATTAAATGGTGTTTTAAGTTAAATTATTGTTTAAATCTTGTGAATTATCAATATACCACTTGTGAGAATGCTCTTCTTCTTCGTTTCGCTCTTGGCAGAGCGGTCGTGGCCACGTTGAGGCGTTGTTCACATCGGTTGTAGAGGCGAACTCCCTCCTCATCCCTCTGTTGGCAGATTGTCTGGTGCAGTCACAAACGCTCTACTGGTTACTAAATAATACTGGCTATCTAAACCTTAGAGAAAGCTACGCTTCGATGATTGATAATCACCCATCAAAACTTAATCGATCAAATCATCAGAACCTTACTTACCTATCAAATTCATAATGATTTCATCGTGAGTCCCTTGGGTATCAAGATGTTACAGACCCGAAAAGGAAGTTAGGAAGCGTCTTGTCGGAAAATTAGTCTGTCGTACGTTTTTTTTATTCGTCATACCTCTGAGACCTGAGGGTGATATCCCCCAAAACTAAACTGACTTAACCTTACCGAAAAAAAGTCACAAGATTATAGAGTTCGCACGGACTGGAAGCAAACGCTTTGATGCTGCCTAATTAATATCGTTTGATATTTCAAAGTTATCAGATAGTTCACAGTCTGAAGATGACGTCATACGGGCAAGCCGCGTCTTATTACCTAATTAGATAAAGAAAGAACACTTATTAATAAATTATATCAGCTGTCATTCTCATTCATCGTGCTGAAGTAAAAAGTTAATTGTATGTTAATCGGTTTTTCGGTCGGATTTCAAACTCTAGGATAAGTTCTTTTTCAGTTGGTAATACTGGCTGGACAAAGATTCTTCTTCTTCTTCTCAGTCGGTACACTCTTGTCAGAGTGGTCGTGGTCATCATTTTGAATCACTATTCAGAGTGATGTTCCTCGTAATACGGCGCCATTCCCCGCGGACTGCAGCTTTCCGGGTACTTTCGCTAACCGAGCACTTAGTTGCGGCCTTGATCTGGTCCGTCCATCTCATTGGTGATCTACCACGTGGTCTGGTGCCCTCAACTTTTCCCTGTACTACGAGACGCTCTATGGAGTCATTACTGCGCCGAGATACATGGCCGAAGAAGGCTAAAATGCGTGACTGAACCGTGGTTGATAGGCGCTGTCTGATGCCGAGTTCATTTAATATGGAGTCATTGGTACGAAACTCGGTCGGACAAAGATACATCATCTGATTTAGAAAAACCTTCAAGATTCTTCTGGATGTCCTAAATCTTGTAATTTTAGCTCCTTGAAGAAACAATTTCACCCATTGCCCGACCCCGGAATTGAACCATGGTCGTCAGAGCTACTAAAACCGGTATCCAAACCACAGAGCCATTGAATTCCGACGAGACAAGATAATTGTGGCAGCTGGATAATGAATTATTGAACAATATGTTTAATCAATTCAAATTTTATGGAAGTTCTTTTGGTAGCCGCGCATTGGTATTTTTTTTTCGTATTAGTAGTATAGTCTTGATTTTCACAGAAAGAAAATCCCACGAGTACGAACGAGTTTTATTTTCTTTAATCCCTACAGTAACTCCGTTTCTCTACGCTTTTTTCACACCTCAACCATTGAACCGAGTTTGATGTTTGGTAGGTATAGAGATTCGGTATAAGTAGTCCCGGGAAAGGACATAGGAAAAAAGACACCCAAAAGAGGGCAACAACATAAGACGGAAGTCGTAATGAGGGCTATCGTTTTAGCGCTCACCAGCTAGCGCCACTGTAGAGTAAGGTCCTGTCACTTGCTAGTAGCGAAGACAGTGGCACCAACTGGTGAGCGCTAAAGTGGTAGGAGGACTATCGCATTTGCACTCATCAAGATGGCGCCACTGTAGAGTAAGGTCCTGTCAATCGCCAGGGATGCCAACTGTTAAGTATAATAACGATAGCCCTCATTGCTGGCTATCCATCTGTCTTTCTTTATAATCAACAAAATTGAATCTCTCGTAAAAATTCAGTAAAAAATATGACGCGGTTTCTATTAACCACCTTGAGGTCCATCCTTCTTTTATAAAAACAAAAACCTGTCGCAAATAGCCGAACGTGCCCAAGGATTCATTCTCATGCATCCTAGTAATAAACCGTACTATTAAAACTCTGGAATCCTTCGGCTTACGAGGGGGGCAGGACGGGGGACCGCGTTGCTTGCGCTCAGTTCGCGCGGCTTTCAGTCCGGCCCCGCGCGCGTTAGGCATAGCCGTGATTCACTCGCGTTCGTAGCCGAAAAAAATAAAATTAAAAAAACATTTCGCGGTTAGTTTTGCACTTTTGTAGGTTATGTCCTTAGATTAATAAAACCTAGATAGATAGTCAGTGCACGAAAGGTGAGGCAGTTTTTAGGGAGCCGGCACGGCTCACCCGTAAACGTCACATGAACTGTCAAAGTGAAAAATTGGTAAACACGTCCGACGAATTTTAATTAATTAAAACGGTTTGTGCTGTGTAAGGGTGTCTAAAATACATCAGAAAAACGAAAGAAAGTGACCAGTGTTACATTTCATAAGTAAGTACTACAATTCGACGCGTATTTTGCTTGAATTTGGCTTTCAAAAATTAAATACGGGAATGATACCAGTAACAAGAAAATTTATTTCCCAATTGTTCGCCGTACAAATACACTTCCTTTTTTATGAAATCGAGACTTTTAAGTCGATTTACCTTATTGTTATTAGGTAGGTACTTTGAATTCAATAAATAAGTAAGTACATGATGCGTTTTGTTTATGTTAATTATAAAATAATTAAAAACGTATTAAAAATTTCCCTACTTTCGGGAAAATCGCCTTCACTGTCTACACTCCCCAACAAAATTGACACTAATGACATAAGATTTTTGCCTCACTCTTGACGAAGCGTTTGTATGAAGACTATCCATCTAGGTTTTATTAATCTAAGGTTATGTCGTAAAATGTTTCAAGTACAGTTAAAGTGATTTGGAAGTTCAACGATGATTTTAAGGTCAATTAGTAGGGGTGGTTTGTTTTGTCATCGCGCCCTTTGATTGTTGTGAGCGATGCAATATCAAAGTAATGAGGACGACGACTTGCAATATCGGATTTTTGGAGAATCCTTCATCTTGCCGAACGAAAGCTCGGTGTCCGACCGCCGTAGAAAGTGAGTTTTATTTTTGTTTACTTAACTACGATTTGCACTTGATTTGCATTCAAAGATTATTATTTTCATGAAAATTATATTTATTTTTACGATTAAAAATATTTTATTTTAAGTAAGGACAGCAATAAAAGACACCGGCATTTTCTTTTATACAGTAACTTACCAATTTAGGATTTATCTTAGTAAAAGAGCCATACCCTTAGGCCATACCTCAGCATGGACTTAATAACTTCGACTCATTTGAAGGTGTTTTTAGTTTTATTACCTCCTACCTTACCACTTACTATGGTTTTCCTCTTGCCATAAATAGTATTTATGTAAAAGACGGTATTTTATTAAAACATTGAAGCACGTGTCCCGATTTGATTAATTTTTAAATCGACATTATTCAGAAACAAAACGTACAGACGACAGCACATTAGACAATGCATTTTTGTTGCAAAATCGCCCGTAATCTCAAAGAAATAAGATCCACATTTTAACATTTGATCCATATTTACATCAGCCAACAGCTGATCTTTTCAGCCAACAGCTGATCTTTGTAGGTTAGACACAACTACCTACGTAAGTATTTTTTGTAATGGCTGCTAAAGCAATGAAATAAAATAACAAAACTTACCATTAAGCTGGGAACACCCAGGTAGAGTTGAAGATGTGTATGACCCCATATCCTGATACTGGTATTGTGTACTCTCGCCTTATCTTGCTCTTAAAAATTAAAAAAAGCCACTTGTACAGTCAGAAGCAAAATTGTAGTTTTTATTTACATTTTACATTAATGTGGCATTCGAATTTTAAAATCGAATTTTAGAATTCTAGTTTAAATTTCGAATCCAAAGGTCTCGCGAATCCCGGCTATCTACCTACTTGGTAAGTAAGGTACCGGCGAAAAAGAATTTATCTTATCTGTTGACTGGATTCGTCTTTATGACGTGTTGTAATTTATACCAAAACGCTCCACGAACTGTATGATTGTTGATTACTGTGAGACAGTCCACAAAAAACTTATCAATTAAGACGATTGCTCTAATTCAAACCACGCTGCCATATTTACGGCCAGACGGTCATTGAGTCATTGAGATGACAGCTAGTAATAAATAGGTGACACTCATTCAACTTAACTGTCCCATTTCTCGGTTAAAAAGCTCTTTTCCCAAAGTTTTAAGGGATAAACTTGTCTCGCCAAATTAATTGTCGAACCATCTTTTCGGCGTAAAATTTACCGGTTTCCAGTGCCACTAGTTGAAAGCCTGGCATTTGATGCTGATCAATACGAGTCTTTTTATCTTTTACATCGGACTGAAATAAAATAAATGACGATCTAATGTTTATCCTAATAGAATGTTTCGCGAAACTAAGGGACTGTTGTACCCGTTGTACCTGGCTACTGACTACTTCATTATCTTACTCAATAATAATGCTCAGATCTTAGATTTATTGCCCACTTTTTCATGACATTAAAAAAGTTGGAAGATTTATAGTTCCTCCCACACATGGAAATTAGATACTTGTCACAGTCACAGCCACGTCGCAAACATTTAGGTATGAATTCAAATGCCAATACATCGCGACCTTCAACTCGGTTCGAAGTCCGGACCCCGGATTATCCTGCGTGCTATCCGAGACCTTGAAACCAGTACCAAGGCCTCACATATGGGTACGGATAGCAACAAATGATGTTCAACTTTTACGTCGATTAGGCAAGTTTAGGGCCATAAATCTAACCCGCATGGGGAGTGTCGGCGGAATTGTAGAAATTAGTTACAAATTGATCCAATATTACGTCATGTGTTGTCTAAATTATTCCACAATTTGGAGTCGATTTGGAATCGGCATGATGTACAATCAGTACAATTGATGTAAATTCAGGGGTTGTGTCAAATTGACTTGCAACTTCGTTCGTTCGTTTCAGCCAAATTACTTCCACTGCTGGACAAAGGCTTCCCCTAAGGTTTTCCACAATGAACGGTCCTGCGCTGCCTGCATCCAGGCTCTTCCCGCGACCTTTACCAGATCTTCAGTCCACCTAGTAGGAGGCCTGCCCACGTTACGTCTTCCAGCCCGTGGTCGCCACTCGAGAACTTTTCTGCCCCAATAGCTCGTAGCTCGTAGAGCAATAAGCAGTTGCAATTTGCAATTAAGTTTAGGGGAATTTTTAAAGATGGAGTTTAGCTCGAAAGGAAAGTTGGATCCAGGTGTATTGTGTCGAACGGAACCCTAAATTGCGTGTGGTCGGTGCGTGCCCTTTTTTATTGTATTTTAATTTCGCTAAATTATTTTGTAGACTGTACTTAGAGACCAGTTCCACCTAGTTACAGATCGGATCTGATAGATGGATTCCATTCAGTAATGAGACTTAGGACATGCGAATAAAGATGTATAAGATATTTTTTATGTTATTTGAATAACTATTGAGCTGTGTTTGTTACCTTTGCTTTGTTTTTTCATAATCATAAGTCGTCTCGCGATAGTACGGTTAAAATTTCTAGTTATATCTTTTTTCAGACGATCTTTGAATGGTTTTAAAACGTAACACGTAAAAATAATCGTGTCAAATGATAGGTACACCTACGAATACCTTCAAGAATTTCTCTACCGCGCGCGTTCACAACCGCGAACGCGGCACTTTCGAAACTACCCTCAACTATTGCAATAAAATATCAAACGCGAAACGTTTCCGTGGCTTCGTGTTTCTGCATAGTTTTCTCACGGTGCGCAATGTAATGCGAATACTCCATATTGTTTTATTTTAAGTTTACTAACTTGGGATAAGGACATATTTTATAAACCAGTTATTCCGGAGGCAATTTATATGGCCGGCCCTTCATTCAAGAATGCGATGGTGTTATCACGTAATTTGACTAATTTGTAGCCTTAGGTTACGTAATGTAAGATTTTTCACGACGATCATACGAGTATCTTACCTGAAGAGTGAAGACCAATTCACATAATTATTTTAAATTACAGATTGTAACTAGGATCAATCAAAATAAATGGCGTTGTACCCAACAGTATTAATATTTAATTTAGTCTCATCTAAATTCTTTCCATAATATAATCTTAACGATATTATAAATGTTATCGCCATCGTAAAACTAGAGCCACTTATATGAAACGACACTTAAAATTACATACTTTATATTTTAAGCCCGGTTTCCACCAAAGCGGAGAGGAGATAATATGTATCTGGTGAATGACCAATCAGATTTTGACATCCACATCACCGCTTCGCTCAGCATCGGTTCGGAAAACATATTCAAACATCCCCCCCCCCCCCCTCTCCTCTCTATTTGGTGGAAAGCTGGCCTAAGAGGCTTGTAATCTTGAGGGTTAATTCAATTTTGAGTTATGTTGCATAATACTTTTGAACGTTTGAGCATATCACCACTATGCTTATTTGAGAGTCGGAACTAATTTCATAGTTGTGTTCCGGCAGGATTCCGGGTGAAGCTCGCTTCCACCTTCGGCCTGATCATCACTTAAAATCAAGTGAGATACAGGCCAAGATCTTCCTTGTTGTGGATAAAAAAAACATCGTTTTCAAAAACGATATTAAGAAAATTAAAAAGTATACGCTTTTCCGAAATTCCGAATAGCAAATGAACAGCTGATTATCTTTTTGCATATTATTTACGTGAACAAATGTATTTTTTTATCAACAACCATACATATAAGGGGCTCTTCTGTAGTAGGTACGCGCAATGGTCAGGTGTTACCAATTTAATTATAATTAATTTAAATTAACAATGAATAGGTGTTGCTTTATTAAATATTATTATTCTATTCTGTACGAACAATGAAAAATATAAAATTTAAGGGTACACAAGTTACATTATTATGACATATTATTATATTGATGAAGCAGGCTCAGGTCTCTTCTTAAGTTCTTTCTTCATTTCATATTATCTAAAATCTACTCCGGAGATACTATAGCCGCCGCTACTACATCAATGTCTAGTGGACTGAATCTGAAACCATTATGAAGCAAGTTTCAAGCATATTTGATTCAATACCCATATAATCGGGATCTTCCTGATAAAAATGTCAATCCAAATGTCAAAAAACGTCAATAGACACTCGAACAAGTCGAATCCTGTGAGAACTTGCAAGACAGCGGTGCATTGACCATTCCCTCCCCTATGGAGGTAAACGACATGGAGGGTGGCACCCCCAAACGCAATTACTCCAGGCAGATGGCAGGCAAGGTGCGAGCCAGGGAGGCGCTGGCGCATTGTACATCGATATCGGTAATTTATTCATTCAGTTGTACAGAACAGAGCATGCAAAGGTCGTGGATTAATGCAGATTGTCAACTAATTAAGCGGTGTATGAATAGAAACTATGGGAACATCTTGATCTGATATAAAATGGCATGGGATGTTAAGGAAAATGTATATTTATGTAAGAAATATGTCATCGTAAATATCTTATTAGTGTTTTCTTAATCAAAGTCGGTAAATTGTTTCGGTCTGTTTTATTTATTTATCAGTCGGTGACATCATTGCGGCGATAACTTACATTAAAATTAATTGACTCTTGAATCTTTTAAATATCCTGGGTGGTATTTTCAATACCTACCATTACCTACTCAGTTAAACGTACAACTTAGATACAATTTTTTGTCTCTTGTCTAATGGGGATGATGGTCATACAGAAAATGGAATTTGGAAGTAAAGAGATAACTATACACAGAAATTCTTGCTCCTTTTTTTCTGCATAGATACCAATTTAGATACGCCTTGCAATAAGTACACAAATAATTTGCCCTAATTCGTCTAAACAAAGCGGTCGATAAGCGCGGTCATTCATAACTTCGATATCGACAATATCGATAACCTTTCTCGATAAACTGGAGCCGGCCGCATCTAACGTGACTTTTCTATGAATACCAATGTAATTGGGGTGAGTGCAGGACGCAACTTTCACACGATCGCAACTGCTCACTTCTAATGCACATGCAAGCCTTTAATGACACCAAGATATTTATGTGTTCATTAAAGCCTGCTTTGAACTTTTTGCGTTGCGATGTTGACATTTCAGCATGAAGTTTTTTCTACTAATAACATAGCAATAAATTCATAAAAAGTTCATAGTGTTTATGAATTATGTATGCCAAATGAATTTTTCATTGAAGTAATACTAATATCGTGAGGACGAATGTATCTACTTGAAAGGGCAGTCGAATTTCCGACCACGTGGTACGACCACAAAATATAACAGAAGACAAACTCCATACTAAACGCGCTCGAGCCACGCACACATAGACACCGCTCTAGCAAGACTGTCTTGGACGAATGCGAGCGCGACGTGGCGCGACAGACGTTCGCCACACGTTCGCTGTGGTTCGCTTGAGTCACGCACCGGTCAACCGCCTGTGATATTATTTTGTTTTGCGAAATTGACGAAAATGAGTGAACAGAAAAAGTCGTATTATAATTGTTCGGTATTTGGTTGCTTAAACTCATCATTAAATACCGAATTTTCATTTTTTAAATTACAGTTGATTCGGGGAGGTAAGTAAGTTATTTATTTGAATTTCAATTGAAATTGAAAGCCAACTCAATTATTAGGAATATCAAATTGTTTTAGAGAGGTTTTAGGAATTATTGGATAACTAGCTTTTGCCCGCGGCTTCACCCGCGTGAAATTTAGTTTGTCACAGATCGTCATAAATTATAGCCTATATGTTATTCAGGGTTATAAACAATAATACTGTAAAGTTACATCAAAATCCGTTCAGTAGTTTTTGCGTGAAAGAGCAACAAACATCCAGACATCCAAACTTTCGCATTTATAATATTAGTTGGATAATAGTGTCACTCAACTAAATACTACTTCCTTCTCGTGTATTTGTTTGCAAACTATTACTATAATAACGTACTAAATATAAATAAGTATACGTGGATATTTGTTATTGTCTTTCTTGCATAGTATTAAGAGTAACATTTTTCTATCTTATCGAAATAAACGCAACACATGACAAGACAACCCTAGCGCGACGGCCGAGCGTGCGAGCGAAAGAAGTATGCAAAGCGAGGTACATACATGAGTTTACCTTCTGTTATATTTTGTGGTACGACTATGTTTTTTTGACAAAAAAAAAGCATGAATAGGCCAGCTGGTTTGACGCCCGGCCGAAGAAATATTGTATACTCTTGCAAGGGGGCCCAAGAAGTTAGGGAATGGCTTATTATATCGGATTCGTTCGTCGAACAAAGGCCTAGCCTTTGTCCCAGACGAGACAGATTTGCAATGGTATGAAGGCGAAGGTATATTTTTCTTTCATGAATAAATAACACGGGTAACATGGGTCTACCGTGTATTTGTGTCAAAGTTCATCAAGGTTCTTTAATTTTTTTTGCAAATCGGGGTCGGTTTTTGAATCTGGATTATCGATCAATGCGCGTCCCTATTTTGCAATTCCCGTTTTGATTTTGCAAGAGCGAAAAAAAAAGAAATCATGTTCAGTTTTTTATGCGATTCTGTAGATCTCACAGAATGCATCACTTTCATTGACGATGGTAAAGTAGCTGAATTGGTTTTGTAAAGCGTACTTAAAATCTCATTAAAACGAGGTGCATCTGCATTCCACGTCTTATTATAGCCCGATGCAGAGTTTTTTTTACTTAGTTTTGCAGAGCTTGTACACGTATCTAATAGTTGACTATGGGTGAAATATCTTGTAGGACATTATTTTTACTTTAAAATCGACTGCTTCAAGTTTCCTACGGGCATAACTTCAAGGCATGTTGTTATTTTTAAGGACAATGTTCGTTCTCCATACATTGTTCGCCTAAGAACCAACAATTTTGACATATTACTACCCGAAAGCGAAATAATATGATTTTGTGTGTAAGAACAATGATTTCTGATGGACACTTGCCATAAAATTAATGATTAAGAATATTAAATCACAGCGATTTTATAATATGTCCTTTATGGCAACATGGCGTCTAAATCACATTGATTGTATTGTGTGAATGTATGAACACCGAGTCGCGAAAAATGTTTTGTATTGTCGTCACGCCGAGTCGCAGCCAAATAGTATAAAATAATAGAACAAGTTTTAGAAATACAACTCGGCATTCCACTTTTATAATATGCCCACATATTGCACGTAAATAAACAACATGAATCATAGGTTGTTTCCACCCTTGATATCTGACACTCATGAAATAAACTCCTATTGTATTGTAGATATCGAAGCCAAATCGTATATAATAATAGAATGGATTTTGGAAATGACTCGGGGTTCTACTTTTATAAAATACTACATATTAATATTGCATAAAAATAACACGAATCATGGGTTTTCTTTTCACTATTTACATCTGACATGAGATAACAAACTTCTATCTCCATGGCTACCGTCGTAGTCTATGCCAAAGACTACAATATTATAAGCAAGAAGTTTCAAACCTTAGCGGCTACAGTAACCCCTGGGCCACATACATCGTGATAACATTTGGTCGACACCGGAACGAAGTCTTGCGATTATGCCAAAAAGCACCGTATTCTAATGCGGCTATATCACGTTCAACCGGGGTTTTAATTCGACTAAAGTCCTGACTAATGTGATAAATGTGAAAATTATGAATAATCGCCGGTTATTATGAATAATTACCTCATGATTTGGTAAATGTGATTAATATGAGATCATTTAGGTGTGTATAAAACTAAATAGGCGGCTTAGGGGTGGCCCAAGGGCCTTCCCCGCCGCACCTTAACCTATTTTTCAATTTAAATCAAAACAATATGTTATGTGCAATACGGCAAAGTAATGTTACGCAAGAAACAGTCCAAACTCATTTTGCCAAATTACATTAATATATGATATCAAAACGTTCAAAATGTGTGGCTATACAAGAGCACTGTACATGAGCCGGTGTTCTCTTTTATGACATTTGTTAGTATTAAGGTTACATTATTAAATAATCACTGATAAATGTGATTAATTTATCACTTTTACCTCGACTGTCGGTAATTATTCATAATTTTTACATTTATAAATCACAATTACCGTAACAGTAATACGCATCGCAATAACGTATATGTCTATACGCGCTACTATTATAAGGTATAATTTTGCATAGTCGCAAGACTTCACTCCGCTGCTGTCAAATCAATGTCCCCTAATGTTATCGCAATGTGTGTGGCCCATATACAGTAAAAATATTGTGACATTGGCCAAGTCACAGAAGCCTATGCGAAGAAAGAGTACTTGAATGACAATGAAAATCAGGGTTACCATTTTGTAAGATCTCCTAACTATTGAGGGTAACAAAATAACATTAATAATCTAGCCATTAATAACATATTATTAACTATACGAGAAAGTAAAGCAACATGCGGTTTTATTTTAATTTGTAAAATATTTGTAACAGTTTGTTCTAAGTTTAGTTTTAAAGCAGAATTGCTGTTTCAGCTGTCACTGTGAAGCTTTGGGAAAATAAATAAATAGAAAAAATATTAACATGAATATTTCTTTATTATTATCATTATGCCAATTTAAGTTACACTGTGTGACAGTCTTTGACACTAAACAAACTCTTCAGCTTAATAATGCATTCCTATAGGGCGTTTTTATAGTTACTCTTGCTGATCAAACAAGAAGGGTTGATTCTACTACTGAAATACAACTAACTTTTCTTACAGGACCAATATCAAATTCTTAAAAAAAATGACATCCTCGTGATGATGATAATTTCTATGGAGAGATTTTTATTTATCTTCGGTCCCTTGGGATAAGTTATTCCATTTGGGCAGTAAAATTAATCCTTTTTATTTTATTAGATTTAAAAATAACACAAGTGTTTTGGAAACCTTCTTCATTGGTATGGTATCACGGAGTTATAATGGCGGCAACTCTGTATAACTGACTTGTAACTTTCAAACAGTAAGATAAGGGCACCACATTGGTTTTGTTTCTGAAAAAAGGCTTTCACTTTTAGTACTAACCCTTTAGCACTATTTAATTGAAATAAAAATACAATAATACGCACAGAAAACTGAAATTGAGTTAACTGACGTGACATTTATAATTTTTTGACATTATGGCAGTTTGACATGATTAAGGATTGAAAAAGTTTTGATTGAAAAAGTAAATGACAATTTGATAACGATTCACAAGAATATAATCGATTAAAAATATTGTAATGTAATAAAGCGATTATCCAATCCTGGTTTCTACTGAAAAACTCACTCGTGGCAAGATTTTAATAAAATAATAAAATCTTTATCTTCTCTTTCACAATCTATAAAAGTTCCTTGGTCTATTATATATGTGCTATGAATTGGCATAGATTACGAGAGACTGGAAACGATATTAGGTTGATTTATAGTTTACTGACGTAACAACAGACGTTTCTCTCACTTCAACTGGCATTAGATTCAACATCGTATTCTGATACTTTTACAGTTATGATACGAGTACCATGATGTTTTCATTGTCAATGTCAGTTTATGGTCCCAATTTTTTTTATTTTATTTACGACCTTCGACCAGTTGGACACTTTAGATAGCTTCTTGTAGTAGTGTCAATATCTTTTTAGCTTTTAACGCAAATCTAGTCTTCAAAGCAATTTAGTCGATTTATTTTATTTTCAAAATCGATATATTATTGTCTATGATGGCCGCAGGAACATCACTATACATGGACTCCCAGCAATAAAGTACGTTATTGCCTCGTACAGATTTTATCGGCAAAAATTATGGAACTTGATAGGTTTTAGACTATGCCACGCACCAAAACGTCCGGAAGTTGTAATAGTATTATAGAGTAAACGTTAAAAGACTTATTTATTTAATTTTTTAATGCTCAAGTGTCCATTAACATGAAAGGGTGCTTAATGTATTAAAAAAATAAGAAAATGATTATGATGGGTTAATGTTTTTTGGCGGTTTTTGAGGCCATTTCTGACAATGTCCTTTTATTGTTGCTTACAATAAAACTGCAATTGTTGCATGAGAAGTTTTCTGATGCACGAAATTCAACTAAATCTTTTATTACTCCAAAATTTTCTTAATCCTAAATAATTGTGTAAACGTCACAATTTTTTCTAAAATAACACTACCTCAAAAACCCATTATGATCGTCATCTGATTTCGATTTCGCTACAATAGCGACAACAATGAATGGAGGATCGTGGGTGCAAGCGCGTGCCATGACGGCTGCGCCTACGCACAGGGTGCGTCGTATTACATATTCCGATCGTAGGGGGTTTATTTAAATTAGGTTTTTGCTAGCACATGTCTTGATGCGTCAGTCTTCGGGTATGGCGCAAGCTGATGCGTTGGAAATTGCTTTAGGTCATTATTCTACGGAATATCGAAGGTTTTGGATTGCGTCCACGTTATAAGATTGCTTTTTTGCTAGAAATTAATGGGTTCAAGTAATAAAAGAGAAAAAAATCCTCCAATTTTATTTGTGCCCTACTAGAAATTAATGGGTTCAAGTAATAAAAGAGAAAAAAATCCTCCAATTTTATTTGTGCTCTATTCCAACTGGAATAGAATTGGAAAGCAAAATAATGAATTAAGATTTTATGGAATTCCCAAATAAACTTTTAACCAAAAAGTTAAAGTAAACTAAAAAGTTACAAGATCATTAGTAAAACGGGAAAATCAATATTGATAAGGTTCTGGACGAAGTCATTCAGATGTTTGCTCACTTTCATTAGCACAGGACCACTAACTTGGAAGTCTTGAAACGATTGAGTAATTTCCTCCATATTCCTGTCGAAAGGAATGTAAAGAGTAGCATTTCCAATTTGATTTTGAGTTTATGTACGTCCTACCATTATAAAATTTGGAATTTAAGATACATGTAAACTTGATAGAAGTTCAATAAGAGTAAAAGATATTTATTGATTCAAGAAATTCTCAAAGTTGCAAATCAGGAAAGTACGGGAGATTCTATAAAAAGATGTAAGACAAGATACGACCCCAATTTGCAGGAATTTAAAGTCCGCTTGATAGTGATACTCAACTGAATCATAATAGTTTTCAGAAGTTCCTATACCGATCTTGATTCACTAAAGCTGTGATATCATTACCTTTTCAACAAGACTGGTTTCAAACCGCATGACGCTAAAAATATCCTTAAGGCTTGGTATTTCTGCTAAAGTAGGTATTTCGCGCTGTCAAAATCTGCGCGCGCAATACTTCGCCGAAGACAGCGCGCCAAAGAGCTCTCGCGGCTACACAGTATAGAAATACCAGTTGGTTAGGTTAGGTTGACTTCCTTCCGTTCAAGCGTCACACTCACAGCACTTTCTAATACAAATCATATCCAAGTGATACAAATTAAAACAACTTTCAGAATTTTTGGGAATATATTTTAGAATCGAATAAATATAAAATATAACTGCCAAAGTAAACACGGTTCAAAGAGGCGTGGCGTCACCCGACCTTCCGGAATTTTCAAGATTACGTCACCCGACCTATCGTTAGGTCCTCGGGAGCTTGAGCGATTGGAAAAACATTTTATGATCAGTTACTCTTAGTAGCGATTATTTAGAGCTTGGATAATAAATAATAGTTGTTGCAATTCACGAAACTTTGCATGTGGTTAATTACATTAATCAGTACACGCATCAATTTTGTTCAGTCTTTTTGTTTATTAATAAATAAAAATATCATACTAAAATTGCATACATATTTTTTTGTATTGGTCTGGGTGTTTTCTTGTATTTGGTGTATTGAAAATCACTATGAGCATCACACGCGGTTACCTGCCGCAGGCACCCGCTCTGAGCACTCATGGGAGTTTATGCAGAGGTCGCTAGAGTTTGACTTTGAGCTTTGTTTATAGTCATTACGAAGCAGATTTTGATGGGAAACTGCACTGTCTTGAATTCGAAAGGGTAATTTGACGGTGTTAGGGGAATTCTAGGAATAAATGCAGAGCCTCCTCATTGAAATTGAGACATTTCAATTTGAGATTTCACTTGACATTGATTGCAATCTGACATGGAGTTTTCAAACACTTGTAAAAATAAAAAGTAATTAAATCAAAAGCAGTAAGACTCCCAAAATAACTTTCTACCCCTTTTACACGTTTGTCATAAATTATAATATTAAGGAATTGTTAAGCAAAATTTCAAGTAGATTAAACCAAATAATCACTGTCCCATACAAACTTTGCCCCCTTATTTCACCCCCTTCATTTCTTGACCCCATTTCGGAAAATCGGATGCCTACGTCATACAAAGAACACACCTTCCAACTTTCAGGTCTCTACGATATCCGTCAGTCATTTAGGACTAAGCATTTTTATTAGTTGTCCAATACTCTATCGTTCCAGGTATGTCATTGACAGGAGGGCGCTACTATCTTAATGGGTTATTTATTAGTCCCAACTTTATACCACTTGACATTTCAGAATCGTTTGACTTTAGATACCTAAGCGATTTGATATTCAGAGTCCCTTAATGAAATCAAGTTCTAAAATAACTTGAGGTGTTGTACCCGATCAAGCTTTTCATTGCAGGACAGTTAAATAGTTTTATTATTAGTTTCTTCTTTAAGTCTTGATTTGTCAGAGTAGGTAAAGGCTCCATGAGAGCAAAATTTAGCTTTATAATAGTTTTTAATTTTTTTCTTGAAATATTTGACGCCTTGTAATCTCTCGTTAATTACAAGGTCCACACAAATAAAGAATGTTTGACTTCGACTTTAATAATTATGCTCTTACATAATTAGAATAATATAAGAATAAGAATTTTTCGGTTTTTATACAAGGTGTTATTTTTTTAACTGATCATATTTTACCAACACATCCTATTACCCCCTATTGGGTTAGTAGTAGTTTCGCACGATTTTCCTTCGCACGAATATGCGAAACGTCCCCTTTCAATAATAATTTTTTTTAGTAGGCGTTTCGCCCGCATGTATTAGAAGTATTAAAATCGCGTGCGAATCGACTCTTTTTTGAACTAGTAGTATGCGATTACTAGTTCTCAAAGGGGTCGATTCGCACCCGTTCGATTGTGAAAACCAAACTAATATATTTACTGTAAGTAAATGCTAAATAGTAAATATTAGTTTGGATTGTGAATATCCTATCCTACTATAATATTATAAAGGCGAAAGTTCGGATGTCTGGATGTCATGATGTCTGGATGTTTGTTACTCTTTCACGCAAAAATTACTGTACGGATTTTGTTGAAACTTTATAGTATTATTGTTTATAACCCAGATTAACATATAGGCTAACTTATGACGATATGTGACAAATAAATTTCAATAAATAAATAAGACGTGTCTAAAAAGCGAACTCTACCTATCGTCATTGGTTAAAATCTACAGCGCTGGACAAACTACTGTATGACGTTCGTAAATATTCATTCGGGGAAAGCCGTGAAACGCCATCTATCAACATGATATCTAACGGGGGTAAAACGAGGTCCACGCGAACGAAGTCGCGGGCGCCCGCTAGTTTATAATAGGTAGCTTTCCCTCCGCAACCTTATTGGTATTCCATGTATGTGTCTTTTAACTGATTTCTGTTAAACATTTCATGTAAAATTTGTCCAGTTATAACTCCATTTACATCTGCATCTGTAAACAAGGGTTCATGTTCTCCAGCCCAGATGCCGAGTAAACAGAATCGTCTTTCAGTGACGTGCAGCTGCCCCTATATTTGACCCTCTGACCTAATTTTTTATTATTTATTTGTATCAGTGTGCTCTTCTAATAAGTGTAAGACGATTGTATGTAGGTACTATTAATATGTAATTTTAACTCATTGGTTTTGTCTCATATTTAAGGAATTTACTATGTATCATGAGTAGAGTCTTCGTTTAAAAGGATGCGAACGATTTAAATTTCAATAGGTAGACAAAATTGATAATTCTTAATTATCAAATATTTTAGCTTTCTCCAGTAACACTGATATTATTATACTGTGACTCATCAAAGTCATCATTGTCAAAAATATTGACAAATCGCGAACTGTCACGTCCAAAAAACTGACACGCGTCCGTCCTCCGTAAGCGCCACCGCGCGACTGATTGAGATTGTCCAAGCCGTCATGGACGATTTTTTCCACATTTTTTAACATAGTAACTAAATAAGACGCAATATAAAAATTCCATCCGTTAAAAGCCCTCAAGTTATTTCTGAACTTTAGTTTAGTAAAAGATCTAGAATCTCAAATCGCTTATTTTAAAAATAAAACCATAATTAGAAAACGAATAGAGGTAACTTTGGGAATTTATTCTATCGAGTCAACTTCATCAAATCGTGTTTCCATCCGTTAATAGCCCTAGAAAATATCCTCAACTATGCCCAATAAAAATCTTAGCCTTTAATTTTACTGTTTAGTACCTCAAAAATGAAAAATGAAAACCTCATTTTCGCCATTTTCTCTGCTACCCGGCCTTAAATACACCTTTCTACAACAATGCGGGCTACCTTTAAAACTTTACCCTAGGGACGAGCCCCCATGTAGATATTTTTACTGTTTCAAGTGGTACTTTCTTGCATGTACACATTATGGTAATTCAACGCCATGAGGGTTTTGAATAGATATCGAATGATGTTACTTCCGATCGACATATGGTAACCGGGTTTAGAATCGGTTTTACGGCTCTAGCTGGGTCCTGCTTTGTGTTTATTACGTCAATGATAACTCCTTATTTCATATTTACTTTATTGCTAAAGAAGTTTTAATTTAAAGAAGTCCTTTAAGAAGTGTTACAAGAAATCATTCTATTGAAGGAAGAATTTGAGTTGTAAGAGTTTGATGCATTTACTCAAATACTCATTAATGAAGCTATGGCCGATCAATTATTATAGATTTCTAACCACGAAGCAAAATAATACGTCAAGAAACTTGCTCTCTTTGGCTTTGCAAAACAAATGCTTTTTTCTAAAGTGTGCAACGTGCATGATGACCCAATTAATCAGAGTTCCCATAACCTCGACACAACTAGAGCGTATAAACGATTCCCATATTTCCATAATTAGTTTAACATCTCATATTAATTCGTTCGTTTAGGTATCAGCAACCGTGACGCCATATTGCACATGGTCATCGTCATGGTCGACCGGCTGTATGTCATGAGGGATTGTGGGAACTGCAGTGTTTACTTGGGTACCCTTCAAAAAGTACGAGTATGTTGTTTTTGAATTAATGCGTTTTGTTGATAAACATTTGCTCTTCAAAATGCGCTTTGTGGATGACATCATTGTTTGAGAATACAAGCTAAAATTGAAAGGCAAATACTTGCAAGTTTCTCATTGAAACTTTTGTCTTTTTTGTTTAATTCGTGTGTATTTTATTATCAACTTCTCTTACTCTGATTAAAGGTTTATACCTACATACATACATATCTAGTTCCTTAAAGTAATTCATCTGCATGTGTATATTTTCTACTGATCCTTTTAGATTTCCATTGATTCCAGTTTCATTTTTGATCCCAATTCATTCATAGCCTCCATGCATTTTAATCTCCACCCAACAAAGAAATTCGATTTACGGTCGTAATTCTCGCATCGAATAACCTAATCACGCGTGAAAGGAATCAAAATACTGATTGTAATTTATTGCGTTTATAATTAATGTGTAAGGGTAGTTATAACACCCTACAGGTACGTTGATTCCCACGACTCAAAAACGGGGGGCCTGCATATAGTTTGGACAAAGGACTTTCGGTGCATGTCCTCCGATCTTTTTACGTTGTCTAAATTTGTAAATGCCATGGCAGATGGAGTGACGGTGTCTTTTTTAATCCTGCGGTTCCCATGACCCCATTAAGTTCGGTCATCTTAGATTGCGAATGATAATGGCGATTTTGGTGGTTAGTTCCTGGTTCCTTTGTCTGTTTATCTTGTTTCTTATCTACTTTTTGCTGGTCAAAATCTATTTCTGCTTTTGTTTTCATTTTAGACGATGGTCACAGTATGGAAGCTTCTCTGAGAATGATTTTTGAATTTTAACTACGTTTAAAGACAAAACAATTTTTTTTTTAATAAAAACGATTTTCTTCGTCTTCCTATTATTTCTAGTCCAGTCAAATTAGACATGAACCCTGCAATAATTCGCATACAGCTGAAAATTGGTACGAATGTTCGGAGCACCATTATGAATTAACTGTGAAAAGTCCCCATCGATCCGAGGTGTGCTAAAAAAAAAATTCAAGGTCAAACTTAAAAAATACGGGTTTTTGAGATTTTCAGCCAAACGGTAACTTTTATCACAAAAATATGTATGACAAGGTTTAAGACCATACAATTATCTATCAAAATTGTCTATACACTTTCTCCTAAGAGTCAGCGTTTCTGAGATTCGATGATCCGAAGAGTCAAAAAAGTGTTTTCTTCATAACGGTCTTACACATAAATCCAATGTGATATCGCCTCGTGACACGGCTCAGCATTGTATCATGATGTGTTGTCGACGTCGAATATAAAATAATCAACCTCAATGTCATCTGTCATCTTTAATTATCGAAAAATGGGTGCAACTTTGACGAAGGACTGCACCGTAAGTTTCTAAGATACGAAGTTTTCGTGTCTATTATGTTTAAGAGCTCTTAATATGCACACGTCACTACTCTACTTGTAACTCTATGGTCACTCTTTTAGCCCGACCAAGTTAGACAGTCCAGGTTATAATAATTCACATAGAGCTGAAAATTTGTGTGAATGTTAAGAACACCATCCTAAATGAAATGTCAAAAGTCCCCGACGATCCGTCATTTAAAAAAAAAGTTTTCGAAGTCCCAAGTTTTTTGCATTTTTTGGCCAAGTAGTAAATTTATCATAAAAATAGATAAGAAAAAATAGTAGATCATAAAATTATCTATTAAAATTGTCTTTACCCCTTTTTCCTAAGAGTCACCGATTATGAGGTAGAACGATTCAAAAAGTTAGTTTTGATGTTCTCGTTATATGCACATGTTTCCACAACACCTATGAGGGTTATTTGGCGTATTTTTTTTACCAGGTTTCCCCAGTAGGCCTTTTTTAAGATGTATTTGTTATCCTGTTCAATTAAAAACTATTTTAATAGAGTTGAAGTTGTGGACTTTTGGAGTAGTTAACAGAATGCGAATTCTCCAACTTTTTGCATCGTTACCACATAAACGGTGACTCTTAGGAAAAAGGGGCAAAGACAATTTTAATAGATAATTTTATGATCTACTACTATTTCTTATCATTTCTTATGATAAGTTTACTGTTTGCCGGAAAAATGCAAAAAACTTGGACTTCGTAAATTTTTTTTTCAAATGACGGATCGCTGGGGACTTTTGACATTTCATTAAGGATGGTGTTCTCAACAATCACACAAATTTTCAGCTCTATGCGAATTATTATAACCTGGATTTTCTGACTTGACCGGGCTAAAAGAGTGACCATAGAGTTACAAGTAGAGTAGTGACGTGTGCTTATAAGAGCTCTTAAACATAATAGACACGAAAACTTCGTATCTTAGAAACTCACGGTGCAGTCCTTCGTCTAAGTTGCAAACATTTTTCGACAATTAAAGATGACAAATGACATTGAGGTTAATCATTTTATATTCGACGTCGACAACACATCATGATACAATGCTGAGTCGTGTCACGAGGCGATATCACATTGGATTTATGTGTAAGACCGTTATGAAGAAAACACTTTTTTGACTCTTCGGATCATCGAATCTCAGAAACGCTGACTCTTAGGAGAAAGTGTATAGACAATTTTGATAGATAGTTGTATGGTCTTAAACCTTGTCATACATATTTTTGTGATAAAACTTACCGTTTGGCTGAAAATCTCAAAAACCCGTATTTTTTAAGTTTGACCTTGAATTTTTTTTTTAGCACACGTCGGATCGATGGGGACTTTTCACAGTTAATTCATAATGGTGCTCCGAACATTCGTACCAATTTTCAGCTGTATGCGAATTATTGCAGGGTTCATGTCTAATTTGACTGGACTAAAGGTTGAATCTTACGTGCTTTGAATGGATTCTCCCTTTCTCAAAAGTAAGCTTACTCATCCATACTTGTTTTTGGTTCTCAAACCCTTTTAGGGGTTCTCTATTGTTAAGATTCCCGACATTATTTCAAAGTGCATTGCCCTTTAAATGGATCATTTGCACTTTGCTTAGCGACTTATTGTTGATTTTCTCGTTTATTCTTTTATGACTTTCATCAGGATTATTTATTTTAATTTGCATTATAATGAAATAATGTCAGTGTTTATTTTAATCTCAATGCGTTTATTATATGCCAAGCCCTTTTAATGCCTTATGTTCTGGATCAGGAAATAAAGGCTATTTAAATACCATCTAATATTTTATATTACTACCTACTTAATCGTGAGGAAACTGTACATTAGAAGCAGGTGCGATGTGTTAATTAATGTATAGGAATATTTTTTTATTAAGTTGATGTCATTCTAAGCATAAGCACAGAATAATAATAAGTACCTACTACGTATCTATCTAAGCTAAATTCTATAATTGATAAAAGAATGAAACATTGATGTCGCAAATCAACGTACAAACTACAAACTGATTATGATTCGTAATTTACTCAGGATAAGTTAGATTTTTGCAATGACCTAAAAATTGCTTGGACAATCTGTCTTAGAATTCTACTACAGGGTCCTTTACAATAATTACCAACGACTTAAGGTTTTCGCAATCCTGTTTTTCATGTCTATTGTCACGGTAATACTATATGATATTATTACCGTGCTATTGTCCTGTAAAATATTCGTATTGCCTTATTTTAAGTGATGGTCTCGTAATGCCAGTCTACCTACATAAAAATATATCCCAAGAACTGTATATTTATTACAACTTCATCCGGAGTTCCTGGCTTATCGCTGCCTACACATACTCATAACAGTAACATTGTTCAGCGATAACAGGCATGTTATGCGCTTAATAATTAAATCTCACTGTAAATATTGTTTGACCTACATCCTGAAGGCTAAAATCAAATGTTAATTTACCCTTTTTACCAGGATTTTAAATTTTGTCTCATTTGTTGTTCCATCATCATCAATAATTTCATTCGGCCACAGTACGTCCATTAAACAAACTCCACCCCCAATGACTTTCAGATTGACCGGTTGGTCATTTGATTTAAGCTGTATCTCAATTCTCAGGATCTAGAAGACGCTGGACGGCATCCAGCTTCTTATAGGAAGATTTTTTTTGATTCTTTATGAGTTGTTTCTTTGTTGTCAATAAAAGTTTGGCCTACGCATTGAAGTAATAAGTACATTATAACTCAATGGGCCTACGCCGATGGCGCCGATGCACCGAAGTGCCTAATCCTGTCCTATCTCAAGTCTCTTCTTCGCTTCCGTATTACAAAACAACGTAGAAAACTGGTTTGATCCCAGTTTCCCAGTCATAGATTTTGTCCAGTCCAGTGATTGATCTAAATATTGAAGTTCAACGAATCAAAAGCCTCAATCTAAGCTTAAAAAATCCAGTTAGGAGCTTCGTTCTGTGAACCTAAATGTTTTAACTGACTGTGTACTTTCATGTCGTAATTTACTAACTAAAGTACCAATCCAAGACTATATTACGTCGTCCAGCTTTAATGAGGCTTAGCGAGAGAGTGTCGGCCAAGATTGCTATGTGTTCTATAATTTCACGCGCTTGGCGTTTTCTTATAGCCCACCTAAGGTTCGGTAGGGTGACCATCACTTTTCGAAGCTGTTTTTTTTTGAGTATGAATATACAGGTATAACGAGACCCCCAACATGCACTCCCTATTCTTAAAATTAGACCTTGGCAGATAGTAAAAACATCTTCGTTTTAAAAATTTTGTAAATTAGCACTCATAATCTCCTCCAATGCTAGTAGTTGTGGATGCAGTACCTGACACCTCTACTGACACTGAGAATTTAGTCATCATCAAAGCTGTAATTTGGGATGTCTTCTGCATTTGATTTGAGCCGAAGTAAGTAGTAAGTAAATCGCGTCACAGAATATCGCCCAAAGGAAACAACACTCTATTTCTATTAACTTAAAAGACTATTCGTCCCAACCCACGCGCGTGGCGCCCCCAGCTAGTTCAATGCGCATCCCGGCGCTCGCGCAGCTGCTTACCAATCAACGTGGCTTTGTGCGTGGGGGGCGCAGATGGCGCAGCACGCGTCCCCGGATCGATGTGTTGGTCGGACTTTTTACGGAACTGTTTGGGAAAAAATGAAAATTCGTCGGCTTCTGACGTGTCAGTTTTGGATTGGATATGGATTTTTTTGAACTGTTCTGGAGGAAAAGCGTCTTATGGGTTTTACGAGCATTTCATTCTTATTTATTTAAAGTTTCTGAACGACTACTTAATAAATAAAAAGATTGCCAACGTTATGGAAAGAAAATGAAATACTATGTACACCAAAAATGCTACTATGGGATGGGATAGGTATGTATGAACAGACAATTACTATGAGACTTACTTTTGGACATATTTTTCATGTAGGTTCTTGGTTTTTCTTTAGTTTCCTGACCTGAATCCTACAAAATCAATATTCAATCTTGATTTTGTTATGCTGTCAACTGTCATAGTGTCATACCATTATTTAGTAATAAATAACAGGCCTACCCTACCTATTTGCATTAAGTGGATATGATAATATTAATTTCAAAGAACTGCAATGGTGTTTCGCTTGCGATTAGCTTTGACCAGATGGGTGTAGTTTTTGTTTCAATAAATCATTTAATTAAGACAAAATTTGGACACCCATAAAACAACCCGACACATTAAGTCACTATTCCCGTTCCAAAATCAAATTTCCGATAATCGCTAATCGCTATCGTAAATTCACCGTTCGTTGACACGTGGTAAAGGCCAGATGGTGGATCACCTGCTCGCATTCGATTCGCGGGTACTGTCTGCCATCAGACTGCGGAACTCGATTGTCCGGGACCGCATTCTTTAGAATACGAAGTCCCATCACTACCGGTCGTTGACTTGGGAATGCTCGATTTTTGAAAATTTATACGCGTTGTCACTTGTCTTCGCCTTAAATTTTAATAAGTACCGTCTTTTGACGCAAAGGAATTCTGTCAATACGGTCTTCCCGATAAAATAAATAGCAAATTAGACCCTGGCGCTACGAACAATGACCTCATACAATAAACACACAATCTTCCTCTCAAGAGGCCCCTCGCTTCCAATCTGTTCGCATAAACTGGGCTGTATGAATTATGGTCACGTTTTATGTTTATGCTGTTCCATTTAAAAATAGACGCCATTGTGTGTTACTCTAGGATTTCTGCAAATGGGGATATTGACTCCCACAAACTTTATTTTCCCTAAAGAGAGTCGCGTGCCAAGTTATAATAAAAAACTAAACATGTAATTATCAGAAAAAAATATTTGTAGAATAGGAAATTTAATGAATGCTTCATTAGAGCTTTCACTAAACACCTTTCGAGCGCGTGCTGGGGCATTTGTAAGTCGATATAATAAGGGAAGGAAATAAAAAAAATACACGGGGTAAAAATGACAGACCATGTGCGCGGGAGTCATTGTACTGGAGTCTTGAGACATTAATCTTAGATGGAATAGGGGAAATGGCCAGGTGAACACCCTCAGACCTTTGTACTTTAACAATGAGGGTCTGGCTATTTTATTGGTACATTTAGCTTCGACAATAATCGTATATTTTTATTGAGGAGTTGACCATCAGTGGGAGAAACTTGATATTTGTGAAATTGAAGATGATTGTACCCATCAAATGGCGCTTGACCCATTAAATTGTAGAGACAAGTCTATTTTTATGTTCGCTGAGCAAAATTACCCTTTGTAAGAAGAAGAAAGACACTGCTCGGTTTCATATATGATATAAATACAGAAAACATTTACAGGCTATGCTAATTTTTCGGTCGACCCTCCGTCTGACATGCGCGAATCAATGGCTTTAATCAGAACCAAAATGTGTATTGACCAAGTCATTTGAATGTACGGAGCTTCATTATTCACATACAAGGGCCTATCGCGTGGTTTAATCACTATTTTAAAGAGAGCAGCTGGTCCTTTGTCATTTCACCCCTCTCCCTCTATCGTAATGTCATCTGTATTAAAAGCTTCTTTCAATTTCATTTTGGCTCTGAAACGTCTGTTTCAACTTTGGAGTGCCAAAGAAACTCGAGTTTTACTATCAGTTCTTAGATAAGGTAGAGTTAAAAGATTGACGGTAGTTTGCCAATAGACACATGGCTTAAATGTGTCATCTACTGGCATATGCTGAATGCCGAAGCCCCTCTGACGCATCACACAAAAAATCCCCTCTAATTAAATAAGGTAGCAAATTCCGTGTTTTTCGAACGGAAGCATTTGCAGTGGGAAGTAGAATTGTTTGTGGATAAATATTAGTTACTGGGGCAACAAAAATAATAAGACCTTAATAAATGTGTTTAACTTCTTCAATGAATAGATTTTGAATAATTACTTGATGACATGTCTTGAATATTCGCTGCAATTGTTTCTTTTCAAACAGCGTTTGGAGAAAGGGATCCACGTCTACGAATCAGAAGAAAAAAATCTAATTAATATTTGCAAAAGTCACTTAGTCTGAAGGCCATTTATTTTGCGTGAGAAACAATCCAAATGAATAGACTCAACCTTCTCATCATGACCCTTACGAAGCCCTATTCTTTTGTCTGTGTCCCACGTGAGGCATCCTTTTGGATAATCTATTTGTCTATTCCCAGTGAACCTGTTTGCATTGGCATTAGGAGGGTCTCTTTCATAGATAAGTTCAGGTGTTCTAACCATAATGCTACTATGGCAATAACTCACTGGTCTGTGAGAAGATTTTTCGCAATCATTATTATTTGCTGGAGATACGAGTATATGCCACGATTGCGCAATGAATTCTGATAGAATTTCCTTTTGGATATTTACTTATAAGATATTTTAACTTGTATTAATGGTTGTTTTTGTGCTTTCGAGGCGTGTGTAAGATTTCTCTCGTTTATTCGAAGGATGTGAGACATTAATTCCAGTCGCTTGGTCAGTGTTGAGTTACGATGCCTCTTCGGACCGCAGAACGGCCGAACGATGCGGATTCTGGTGTCATGTTGCCAATCAAGGTTCTCAGTACGGAGACTACTATTCTTGAAAAAACTTTCAATATAGTTGCCTCTAAAAATTACAATGATTCGTCAGAAACTAATAATGATATCTCTGCAATCAAAAATGCAGGTTGACTTCATTCAGTTGAACCAAGAATTGTTAGCACTTGCTATGAAAGCTCTCATTTTTAGATTCTTTTGGAGCCTCTAATAAGGTTATCCAATTAATTTATCAGGACGAATCCAAAAGTATACTATGACTCATAAATATGTTTGGATTAATAAGCCTGTTGGTTCTACAGCTATAGACGATTAGTGTTACATTTCTGCGTAATACGAGCGAGTTGTTATCGCACTGAGTTATTATTTTGTTATGGTTCTCACTGCGTAACCAGACGCTGATAGATGGTTTCATTAATAAAGCGATATAATTGAAACTTCATGGAATAGATCGGTGTCTTAAAATTGCTGAAATTCTATAATAAGGTTTATAAAAAAATCACGTTTAGACGAAACCACCACCACCGCTTGAAAATAAAGTAATCCCACATATGATGGTGACAACTGGCAAATCAATGAACGGATGACAACAATACATTAAGGTAAACATTGTGTGTGGCACATTGTGTAGATGTATTGTATAGGATTTTTTTTTAATTTTGCAATAATATGTATTTATGTTGTTCAATTATTATTGTTCTATTTCTACTTGTAAGTTTTTTATTGGAAACTAGAATATTATTATTACAAATTCTAAAGATTATGATAGCATCTTACCTGAATTTGAAGACGCGTACATACAAGCAAAAGCTGGAATATTATACTAATACAGTCTTTGCTTTAATATATTAAATACTTACACATGCCTTAAACGTCTAGACTTCTGGCGCCATGTTGTCATCAGATAATTAGAATTTAGTGTTAATTTGTAAGGTCACTCTAGGATTATTTCAACTCGCACTTATCTTGTGAGTTATGACCCAAATGGACGACGTATGATGAAACTTTCGATAAGTATAATCAAATTGAATACTTAGTTACGTAAAACTTTTTAAAGCGCAACTCATATTATGTTTGTCTATCTTATTGACAGTCGTTGCAGGATAATCAATTTCTTCAGAATCTACTTGATGGATAGACCTCTCTTAAAATGGGATCTTCTTACGGTTAAGCTAAACCCGTACTTTAGTAATCGAGGTATCTCTGGATCGCTTAAGGTATCGCAATATTTCGTCTAGAATTTATGCAATGCGACGAAAAGAACGGAACCCTCAGCACGCGACGTGATATACTTGTACTTACACTTAGGTAGCTTTACCACACAAAGGCTTTCGACCAAAACAACAGAGCGGTAACACACCGGATGAAAATAACCCTGGCATCCGCAACATAATGAAATCAGATATGTCTTGAACTGTTGACCACTTTCTAAGGCAACGTGTGTAATAAGTAGTTCATACAAATAAAAGGGGACACGAAGACAGGAAGCACGGGCGATGCGTGAGTTAACAGGACATTTCCTCAAGGAACCCCTCAGGGGACAATTTTTTGCCACAATTTATTCCTTGTCTTGATTCTTTAAGGAAATTAACATTTGGGGCGTCATCGGTGTAATTTAAATGTTTAACTACCCTTGACTTCGGAACTGATAAAGAAGCGAAATCACAGGTTAATTGATCTTAGAGGTAGTATAAACTGGAGTATCCACTCAAGCTCTTGGGGAGTACAATAGAGGTCTTAGCAGACTCATTGCAGCTTTGGGTTATCCTAGAAATGGCTGTTGTTGATACTATTCTGTCTCCTTATTATTAGTAACATTTTTGGTTTAAATATGGTTTGGTCTCTTTTATCGTAACTATTTTTTAGATATTAAATAAAAAAGCCAGTCCACGGCAAGACAAACTTATCATACAAAAGTTTTTAATTTAATTTTTAGTGTGATCTAAAATTACGAACGTAATTTAACGCGAAGCTCAACATTTAGTCTTATCTCTTTTAATAGTTACTTCCTTTGTTATAATCGGTCGTGAAATCCAAAGGTCTGATTCAGGAGACAGGTGGAAATGAGTTGCTCCTTATTTTAATGAGAAATGTTCAAGTGTGAAATAACATCATTTGCTCGAGGGGTTTGTTAGCCGTATGTTCGTTTAAAGTAGGTGAATATTTTATTAACTACTTAATTTTTTATATCGGCACGGACTCCTATTTCTACAAATTCCGAAACAGGCATAAAGAGTTCACTTTGGTCACTTCATGGAATATTAAGCTTACGAAAATACGTCTTTCTAAGGAAACGAAAGATGTGCAAATGTGCAATTTTATCGATAAGCCAGTAATGTGTTCTTGAAATTTACAGTGCCGTCTGGTTTTCTTATTTATTATTTATTCCCCGTCTAGACATCGGTTTAGATATTCCGAAATTACGTTTGTCGATGTGAAAAAATGTTTTTATCTGATTAGATGCATTCCTATCTGGCAATGCCCTTAGATCTAACTAAACTATAATAATGATATCAACAACGACAGGAAGTATGATTCAATAGGTACCATCTGATATTTACGCAGGAAATGTTGTATCAAATAGATAAACAAAATCAAAATTTGCCTCAAACAGCACACCGCAAAATCAGCTGACTTACAGTTTCACATTTGGGAGACATTCAGCCCTCGCAAAAAGCGAATCCCGTTGCTTGTGTTTAGTTTGACATCCGCCAAACATTTGGGGCACGGCGACCCTTGTGTTTTTTGTTACTGTTTCTTAGGAAAGCCTTATTGGAAACTTCTTTTTATCGACCTCGAACTTATGAACTGTGTCAGGGACAGAAGCTTGTAGAATTTGCAATATTTTGTAGTCAAGATCCCTTCGAATATTATTCCTGAATCATTGTAATTGTCATGCACGATTTTTTCCCTAACATCATTTCTTTCAACTAGCTAGACGCTGACCTATCCAACAATATAAAAAGTATAAAATCGATTTTCTTTGTTCTTTTTCTATACCAGTTGCTTACACCTGCTTTCCTTTGCTTGTGTTGCGTCACATCCCCACTGCAGGGTATGATTTCTGTACCTGATCGTGCGTCCCTGTCTTGCTCGAGTATGTTTCTTCTAGCTGTCCTTTTTCTGGTCCCTGCAGGGTTTTTGTGGATCCCTTCACCCTTATTACGTCTTGCGTATGCGTGTCGTGTAGGTGTTTATGTCGATGTGTGAGTGTGGGAACAAGGGATATAATTTTTCTTTATTGCTGTAATAGTCGTGTCTTTAGGTGCGCGTGCGTCGCTTGTGCTCAGCGATGTAGTGTGGAGAGTTTTGGCGGGAATTGGTCGGCATTTTTGTGTTTTGTTTTATGTTTATAATGTTCGTGTTACTGTTTTGATGTGAAAATGGAGTTTATGCTGCCGGGATCTGTCGTCGCGTCACTTTTTGGATAATTCGGCGTGATGTTATATGAGTGAGTGAAATTAGTTTACTAAAATTAATACATTATGAATATTTTCTATAACATTATTATAGTGAAAATAAGCTACAAATTGTTGAAAAGACATTCAGAATATCTCATTTAACATTGGAAAGACTTGCAAACATACATGATCGCTACCACACAAAACAACTTAATGAATGAGAAAGTAATGTTGTGAAATGCTAGTTTACATTTTACAATAAGAATGTAATGTCTGTAAGTCTGTATCATACATTTTCACGCCACAATGGTTCAGCCATTAAAACAATTTTTATCACAATAGAACTTAAGAGAGTCTACGTCTGTCTTCTTTTTAAAATAAACCATAAACTGCATGTTAGTGATATTTTTATGCTCAACACACGGACGAAGCCAGACAGAAACTAGTCATAAAATACTCGTTCACTGAGTAAGCAAGCATAATATAGCACCCACTAAAGAATCTGGAAATGTATCTTATGCATCAATGAATGAGCACAACTGGTTTGGCTATCAGCTGATGGCTGGAAACTATGCATAAATTGTCTGACTGTTTTTTATACGTCTCTTTACCTCATCGAAAGTCGATATAGAAATTATTGCTCTTAAAACCGGTGTCGGATATTTTTCCACGCCTATTATAAGAACTCGTTTCTTTATTCGTGAAACGTTTTGTGCTTCAGCATTCTGGCCTTTATAATACTGGAGACAAGCGTGTGTATCACCCAAATCAGATTCAAAGGGCCCCGCTGAGTACTTAGTCCCTTTTCCGAGAAGTGACTTACATGTTTTACAAATCGGGAATTTTGGCGCCTGCAACCTTTTTTTCTTTGAACTGTCATCGGATAAGTATTTTGCGAATTTGAATATCCTGGTTGATGGTATTTTATAAATATTTCACAAGCGGTTGTCAATATTAAAATTCAGATCACCTTTAAGCGATGTTGGTGGTAGAGGAAAAATCATACCTTGCTTACTGCACTATACAAATTTTAATCTACATAACCCTTTTTGACTGCTTTAAATACTTCTTTAATGTTTTAATTATGAGGTTCATAATTCCTGATTACTCCATAGCACTAATTGTTGTTACTCTCCTTATAATTTAATCTCCAACAATAACAGTTACTAAATTCATCGCGATAGTATCCCTATTTTCATTTATGTGCCTATTAAGTATGGTCTCCCTCAAGGTAGGCTATTGTTACTCTTGTTCTTAATAATAAAAGGCACGTGTATGATTACGTAACCCAGCGTGGAGCTATGGCTAAGGCTAAATCTTGTGTTTTTTGTCGCGAAGTCTATTCCGGAGCGTGACCAATGGCGTTTCATGTGCCCCGACAAGAGCAACATTCATCATTTTGCTAATCGTGGGATCTTTTACTTGTTTGGTAATCTGTTCTGTTCTTAGCTATATCGATTATTTAGTACAATACTTAACTTTTTTGACATGCTTTTTTTATCTGTCTATACTAATATTATAAAGCTTTTACGTTTGCTTGAATGCGCTAATCTCAGGAACTACTGGTCCGATTTGAAAAATTCTTTTTGTGTTGGATAGCCCATTTACCGAGGAAGGCGGAGCAGTAAAGAAAAATATTACAAGAACGGGAAAAAATATTCAAACTAAATCACGCACATGAAGTCGCGGGTGCACAGCTAGTTCTTATAGTTTCCATTAGATGGCGCTGTACGGTTTTAGCTCGCGGTATCATTTAAAAATAAGTCGTTTGCTTATTTGATTGACTATTGACGAATTTTTGAAGAGGTCACCGCCGACTTGTGCGAAGACCCTAGAATATGGAAGTGAAGTTATTCAGTTGTTTTTGTTTATTTTGTTAAATTTTTTTGGTTTAGGTTTGTTCACCTAGATTTTATGTTCATCATCATCATCATCATCATTTCAGCCATAGGACGTCCACTGCTGAACATAGGCCTCCCCCAATGCTTTCCACGTTGATCGATTGGTAGCAGCCTGCGTCCAGCGCTTCTCTGCTGTATGTTATGTTCAAACTTACTGAATTCTTTCATTTTCATTTTAAATTGTGCTTAAATAGTAATTATATCTCCATATTATGCTTCATTATTATTTTTATTAGATTCATGGGATGTTCGTGTATAATTCCTCCAAGATTCTGTATTATCTATTGAGTTATCTTTTTGTTTGTCTAAGTTCTAGCGTTCCTCTTAGAGAAGGATGTTCATATTTGTTTACATAAACTGTGTGCGCAGTGTACACCTGACTGTATTTTTCAAGTCATATTTGATTTGTGTTGGTTTTTGGGTATTCTGGTCATTGTCGTCCCGTCTCGTACTGTATGTAACTGCATTTTTGGAACTTCATTTTCCTGTTGTTAGGAACAATTTGTTTTTTATTAAACTATTGATTTCAACACAACCGCCTATCTACCCTTTTTAGGGTTCCATATTTTAAGCGAGTAATCACTTATTCATTTATACTTTGATGCGGAATTTCAGACCCTAGCAAAATCGTATATAGTTACGATATTTACCAACTGCTTTAGATTTTTGTACCAGTACCTACAAGCTTGATGCGCCGTGGTCTGTAAATCTTGAGCGACTCATATCGTCAAAATAATCTTATACATTTTGTATGGAGTGTTGTGTCGAATTAGGACGTCGTCGCTATGAATGGAGTGTCGATGCATGTGTGATATTGCTTCCATTATTAATTTTAAAACTAAAACATTATGTACCTACTCTTTTTTTATGTATACAAGGCAGGTATTTGACCACAATCGCACCTGAATTTAAGTGGGATGCAGTCTAGCCCTTTCAGCCCAGCCGAACACAATTGTGACGTTAGTTTAAAGAAAAAATTTGGCGGTATTTTAAGGCGTAAGTGATCGGGCCCACAGCCGCACGATTGTGACGGATATGCTCTATCTATTGGTGTGAGTAAGATAGCCAGCAAGCGCCGCGAAGTTCAAATTAAAACGGGTTCATTTTGCCGTTGCTCTTGTTTGGGGTATCGCTGCGTGTGAGTGAAACTAATTACATTAAAATTATGTTATTGCTATGTTATTATTGTGATTTATAGTTAATTATGAACTGTTTTACGTAACAGTCAATAAAGGATGATGGGCACAAATGTATGGAAAGTGGTACCCGCTCCAATAGCCATAACCAATATATATTTTAAAAGGCCTTTAGATGTAGGAAAATGTCTGCTATGGGGCCAGTTCTAATTCACGTTTTGAAAGCAGTAATTCCACTAAGTATTATAATGAAAGTATAACACAATCATCCATGTATACGAGTATGTATTATGACTACAATCTATTAATATAACTAAAAGAAGCATTGAAAAGGAAAGGATTATACCTACGATGAACTACCCAAGCTATTAGCCCTTTATTAGCTTTCATAATCATCATCATGATCATTTTAGCCATAGAACGTCCAGTTGAACATAGGCCTCCCCCAATGATTTCCACAATGGCCGGTTGGTGGCGGCCTGCATCCAGCGCTTTCCCGCTACCTTTATGAGGTCATCGGTCCATCTTGTGGGTGGACTTATTGGGTCTTGTGGGTTTATTCGCTTTAGCAACCCATAATAAAATAAAACCCTTAAGAAGTAATAAAACTTTAACCCCTTTATTAATAAAAGTTACACCCTAGTTGAACTCTGGCTTAAATTGTCATTTGGTATGGAAATGTCATTTTAATCCAAGGTTCTTCCTAGGTGTAACTTTTTATTAATAAGGGGGTAGTACTTCTTTAAATAAAAATATTTATTTCACAATTATTATCCCCATCAATAATTATAGAGTAAAGGAAGGATGCTGGAGCAGTAAACCCTTCCTGCCTCGCATAACCTAAGTACCATACGATGGACACGTATGTTACTTCTTCTTCTTCTTCCTCGGTCCCTCACTGATGAGGATCGCGACCACAGATAGTGTTCCTCCACAGACTGCGGTCATAAGCTGTGTGGACCGCACGATGCAAACTCCCGTCTTCCTCACCGCGTCCGACCATCTCGTCGGTGCCCTGCCCCGAGCGCGTCCCCCTTCATACTGTATGATACTTAAGTTACACAAAAAGTATCTTTATCTTCGAACGCAACCAGATCTGAGGCTGGTGGCTATAGTAAATGTTGTTCGTCTTGGTAAGACCTTTCAAATGACACTACAAACATAACTATTGGAGCCGGGCACCATTCTGCAAAAAAGTATGTATATCTTCGTACACAACCAGATCTGAGGCTGGTGGTCATAGTAAAAGTTGTTCATCTTGGTAAGACCTTTCAAACGATACTAGACACATATCTATTGGAGCCGGGTACCATTTTGCCCATTGTCCTTTGTTTGTATTTTTGGTAAATTTTCAAGAAAAAGTGTCACAGAAGTATTAAGTCACAATTGTATCACTGCGGGCCCAACTAGGTACTACATTGCGATGGCTAGATCATTATTTTTCCTTAATTACGATACAATTGGGGAGTAACTGGAACAGTATAGCATGGTAGATGTTCATGAGGCATGTGTGCAAGATTGGAAGATTCTTACTCCTCCAAGAATGATGCTCCACTCTCATCTTTGAGGGCAACCCCCAATCAAAGTGACGGCAAATGAAAAAAAAAAAAAGATTTCGTGGCTAGACTACTAGTCAAGCTCAAGATAATTAAAGTAATGAACAGCCCAAATCATTTGCGGAGTACTCAGAAATTTATTTTAAAGTCAATCTGTTTGTAAAGTTTGCTATCGCTGCTGCGCTATATTACATGGCCGAAAAGGGCCAGCAAATGAAATCGCAATGTACATCTAATGAAATCCAAATAATCTTTGGGGTTCATGGGACTATGAATTGCATTAAATGCCCTCGAATTAAAATGTTTTGTATTGTGACTTTGAATGAGTTGGGCCCACGTTGATACAATTGTACGCCCCCTGAAAAACCATGAAAACAACATAGGACCACTGAAAATGTTCAATTTTCATTTTCTCTGATCCCCAAAGATAATGAATATCGAGTTTTTTTATTACTACCTTGTTTAGTTTCGTCGTGGGTCTGAAAGGGCTAGGATGGTACATATCTGCTTTGTAAGTGCCCTATTCACTCTCGCCTTGAAAGGCTCGGATTACAGTCTTCGGGAAAGACAGCAGCAGGCAGCGAATTCACTCAGAAATTTATTTTAAAGTCAATCTGTTTGTAAAGTTTGCTATCGCTGCTGCGCTATATTACATGGCCGAAAAGGGCCAGCAAATGAAATCGCAATGTACATCTAATGAAATCCAAATAATCTTTGGGGTTCATGGGACTATGAATTGCATTAAATGCCCTCGAATTAAAATGTTTTGTATTGTGACTTTGAATGAGTTGGGCCCACGTTGATACAATTGTACGCCCCCTGAAAAACCATGAAAACAACATAGGACCACTGAAAATGTTCAATTTTCATTTTCTCTGATCCCCAAAGATAATGAATATCGAGTTTTTTTATTACTACCTTGTTTAGTTTCGTCGTGGGTCTGAAAGGGCTAGGATGGTACATATCTGCTTTGTAAGTGCCCTATTCACTCTCGCCTTGAAAGGCTCGGATTACAGTCTTCGGGAAAGACAGCAGCAGGCAGCGAATTCCAGTCCCTAGCTGTTCGCATTATAAGAGTCATCGAAACGCTTAGTGCGGTGGTGTGTCAACAATATAGGGACTCTGTTGGGCACTGCAGTTATAAAGGAGGAGGATCATTACGAATTTGCCCAAAGACTGTTACTTTAATGTCCTCTTTGCTTGTCCTAGGCGAAGCGGCTATGAGTCGGAGACGAGCGAGTGTTCAGAGGACTCCGCGGCCTACGAAGATGTGCAGGCTGCAGCCAAAAGCTCTGGGTCGCGGAAGAATATCAATAGGGGGCGGTGGACGAAAGAGGAGGTATGTATCTGAGTTCGTTTCAGCCAAATGACGTCCATTGCTGCACAAAGGTCTTCCCAAATGATTTCTAAAAAGACCGGTCCTGCGCTGCCCGCATTCATGTGCTTCCCGCGATCTGCTCTAGATTGTTGGTCTGCCTACATATTCGGACGGATAGTGGAGTTAATTGTATTGTCGATGATACTGAATAAACATTTTTTCTTTCTTTCATAAAATATTCCTTTGATTACTGAATGGAATTGCTTGATGCAGTTTGGGGTTCTTTCTAATCAATAGATTTATTTAAGTAAATAGCGTATCACACTGAGTTATTTATAATTGGTCTGAAAAGGGCCAACAAAATGATAATGCATGAAAGTTGACTGAAACATATTTTATTCCCAGGATTAGATGTTTTTCGGAATGACATTCATGACTGCATTTCAACGTTTATGACTTCGTTTGTATTTTGATCTCATCTCACAACTATTTTAACATCTATTTCCAGGATAAAAGGCTAAAGATGTATGTTAAGATGTACAACGAGAACTGGGAGCTGATATCGGCGCAGTTCTCAGACCGATCCGACGTCCAGTGCCAGCAGCGGTGGACGAAGGTCGTCAACCCTGAACTAGTCAAAGGTCCCTGGACCAAGGAGGTATGTATGATCCTTATCATAGATGGATGTCATTTGACGGCAATCCCTTTTTATTAGGTCTGCCGGGCTAGGATGCGCGCCGTGATAAAATCTTATCGATGATTTGAGACGACAAATGTATGGGCTTTTCGCTTAAAATCGATAAAATAGCGCGATAAAAGCTTATAGCGGCGCGCATCCTAGGCCTACTGGTTGGTACGATAATCGCGAGGTTGCTGCGCATTGACAATGAGAAACTGCATGGTTAATGCGCTAATCCATATTATTATTAAAATTACATCATCATCATACAGTGTTCAACTTGTTATCTACATATACCATAATACATTGTGGGAAACCTACCTAAATATCAGACTTGAAGTCTTGGCTCTTTTGCATTCCACCAAAAACAAAAAAAGCAGCTTTATTGCCAATTTTTACCTTAATGACTCAATAAAATCTTCGATCCATATAAAACGCATCAATGAATCGATAGCGCATTCGAATTACGATTGAAATGCACCGAATAGATCACGGTCGTGAACGATTGATCGATAAACGCCAATCAGTCTCGGCGAAAGGATGGATGACTCAGTCATTCATGCTTAGGTGCAGGTCACTAACACTGCAGTGCTTGTGGGGTGGCTAGGTGTTAGGATAATGAAGGACTATACCTGACACCGAGTTAGGTTGCATCAAAGAAGCAATGCTTCAAGAAATTCGTTTGTTGCCATGAAAGTGTTAAACAAACCCCACAATAACCTCTTTAACTTGTTAAGAACATATCAAGTCAAGTGACAAAGTTTTTTCTAGATAAGTACCTGATTCTTTGACAACTGCATGTAATAAAGTATTAAACTTTAGTTTTTATTGTAAGCTAGTTGGAAAAGCACAATTCCGATCATGCGAAACTTTTCACCAAGTCGCCCAGCTGTGGTCGGTAAAATATTTTTTTTGATGGATGGATGGACCTTTTCCTGCTTTTTTTTTCATGTCTTGCCATCTCCGCATTAATGCTATAGCCTGGTAACCCCCCATTATCGTCCAGCTAGTCCGAATTCGGTCAAATAACCTTTTCTCAGTGTCCACGTTAGTTTTACTAACGCCTGGTAACACTATGATGCTCGCACGGACGCATAGAATTCGCTCATAATTAATACAGTTCATTCATTGTTCGGCGCCGTGTGCGGTCAGTTTGTTTCCTCATTCCACTTCTATGAATTGGTCGTTGGTATGTCAAATGAAAGAGCATGCAGTTTGGCTCCAACGTTGGTCCCAACGCCTCACATCCAACGATCTCAAAAATGTGTTAGCAGTATTGGCACCAACGTTGGGATAAGCTATTTTCTAGATCCTTGCGTTGGATGACGTTGGCCTTGGGAGTTTGGGACCAATATGTAGTAGAGCCGTCATTTAAGGTATACTGTGACTTATTGATGTTGACCCTAAGTGTTGTCCTTTGAAAAGGTCTTGATGCAGTGATCTGAGTGGGTTGAGATATCTAAATACAAAATACCTACTTCCAACTTCAAAATAAAATTTAAGCATGCCGCTGGACCCGTCTTATACGAATGCAAAAAGATTACGGTGAAAACCCATTAAATTCAGCTCTGACTAAACGACCAAAAATTCTGTATTCGGTAACGTAATATAAAAATCTCTTTTAGTATGAATTTACCTGAACGAGATGTACTAATAATAACAAAGCCTTAACCAAAAAACACCAAACATGGCGTCATTGGCGACACAGTTTAAACTTGAATGAATCCATTGTGTCGAGGTGCGCCTACAGAATATTAAACCAAAGTTATATGTTGGGTTTACTACGTCATAAATAGCTATCTCTGTGTCGACATGCCTTCTGTGAATTTAAATTATGGGCAAAGATATGAATGAAACGACTGGATTTATAGGCAAGAGATGTGCACGTGAAATTATGTCATGATAAAATTATGGACATGGAATTTCCATGTTATTTTGTTGTCTTTTTGTTAATATTGCTTTCCATTAAGTGTCCAATTAGAATCCAATTACTTATTTTCTATACACCAAGCTCTTAGGTACTCGTTAATCTAGACGATAACCTTGGAGAAAATATTTAACTGGTTGGGTTTTTATTGTCGGTCAAGCTGTAGTAGATCCTGGCTACCCAGGAGATGCAGCGGTGAGAACGAGAGGTGGGAATAATAAATAATAAATTGAAATTAGTATAGAAGAGTGCACGGCAGTGGTCTCGTGGTAAATCTATGCTATCAATTTATACTTATGATACTTTTTTTATTAATAAATACTAAGGCAATCCAGTAGTTACCTCATCTCATACCATTTGCGAAAATAACATACACTTGTTAGTTCTTAATTGTGCCATTTGATATGAAATCAGCTTACTTAAACCACGCTTAAACCTGTTCATATTCCCATGCGAAGAATGTGATTTAGCCGCACCTTAGGCTTTTTGTCACTAGAAATAGATTGAGTGATGTAAGATACCTACTATTAGATGAGCCTTGTCATGAAGACTTGAGGATTGAGGAAGATATGAATAAATAAGAAATTAATAAACGAAACACGGAAAAGACTTTTAATAAAATCTTTTTGAATCGAGTTGTGTATGCCATAGTATTCTCTATTTTATTTAGAAGACAATTAACCATCAGTGTACAGGTTTCTTAAATGTTTAGTTGCAAGGTATTATTTAACTTGCTTATAATTCTGTTTAATGACGCATTTTTTAATTATTTATCGCCTTTTGCTTAAAATAAAACAAACTAAAAGTGTAATTTATGCCTTATACGTATGTAAGTTAGTAGCGCATAATTAAATAATTTATTTTTTTCATGATCATATCTCATCCTTTATTTTACGTTATTACCTTTTCTGTAATGCCTAAGTACCTACATATTAATTTCAAAGTATTCACAAGCGTTTTAGGTTTCTTAGGTCCCAATATTTGCAGACCACACAATCCACCATCGCACGTGTTAAGCGTGGTGGAGCAAACACACAAAAACTTTGACCGAGTCAAGGCTAGATAGGACATGTCACAGTCTAAATATAAAGTCAGCTGGTATCTATATTATATTATATCACTATCAGCTTTATGCTGTACAAATAAATGACATGGTCGTTAGCAATCCGCTTAATATGAGTACCTATTGTAGTGAGGGTTTAAAGTGAATTAGTAGGTTATTTACGAAAAAATAATGACCTTATAATAAATTGTATAAAATAGTTTATTCAGTACATAGGCCCTTTACAGGGCACTTACACACGTCCCAAATATAGCTTGCCCTACCACCACTTCGGGACAACATAATATGGGCTTTGTACTTGGACGAATAAACCACTGGACACGAAACCTACAAGATTTCTAAGGAAACACGATCAACCACTTTTTGCGGGGGGAGAGGTTTGACAATTGTCAAATAATGACATTTAGTGCTGGAAAAAGATCGTAAATTTTTATCGATAGTTATGTAAATGAATGAATGAATGAACCTAACGAGATAAATGAATTATGGATTGATTTAATATTGAAAGTTTCTTTAATTGAAAGACTATAATTAATTATTGTATCGTGTTTATTATAGTGCCATTGGTAAATCATAGGTACAAATAATATTACAAATTATTCATATAGGTAGGTAACTAGGTGAAATATTTTTTTGCTGTGTTATCATTATCAAATTCGTAAAGCAATAAACAAGTAATATTCTGTTACGATCGACTGCTAACTAGCTTTTGGTCTCAACAAATGTTATAATCTGTCTCACGTCACGGACAAAAGTTTCATCAATAGCCTATTTCTATACATTTCATAAAACACAATTTGATAACATTATGACAATGTATTGCTTTGTAGCGCTTGCAGTACGGATGCACTATCTGAGATTATTTAATTCTTATCTAATGTTGTTGATATTCTTATGTTTAGGTCATTCGAGAAGACCTCCCAGTACTTATTTCGGTTTTGAAGACGGCGTTTCCGCTGTAAGCTGGATATTATCTTTGGTCGAAGATGTGTACACAGGGTACCTATCCTGTTGACGAGGGGTATTTCTTTTAGGGTTTTGTGCAGAATCGCGGAATATCCTGTCTCCTTGTTTTGCTTTCATAGATCGTTTCCTTTAAGTCTTAGAGTGGGTGCTTGTGCTTCCTCCTGAATAATGAGGTCTAAATGTCTGAGATTCAGAAAGAAGTCAAGTGATGCCGATAGAGTGGTTCTCATACAACCCGTGGCCGCTATGTTTGCTAGGCACTATGCATGTTGTCGATATGACTCGCCCAGTTCAATTTGTTGTCAAAGGAGATGCTCAGATATTTCACCTGTGTTGGTTTTGTTTTGAAAAGTTCAGTGGCCTAATTCACGTATCTTGACAGTCAAGATCTCTCTGATGTTCAGAAGTCGCCCCATTGAAAAACAGTTGATGACAGGATGGACCAAATCAAGTTCCAACCACCCCGGTATTTCACTAAACGTGAGGGGATGACACGGATCTAAAAGGTTCCACCTCGGTATTGCATACCGAAAATAAAACCTGTTAATAAAATAAAAAATAATAATAATATGTAATCGTAAATGATCATCAAAATCATAAATATTTTATTCAAATTTGACCAGTGTTTTGGCACTTATGAATGTCAAAGATAACTTAAAAAAACCGACCAAGTGCGTGTCGGGCGGGGGCCACGCGTAATGTAGGGTTCCGTAGTTGTTGTCCGTCGTTAACACAATATATTTTAGAAGCAAGCAATTACTTCATCTAAAGTAACTTTTTGTATTTTCTTCTAAGGAATTTTTATTAGTTAAGTATAATACATGAGTCAAATGACTATTACTCCTAAACTAACTGATGTATCTTAACCGTTATAGTTTTCCTTGAAAGTTCATAAAATAAATTATTATTATGAATTTTCCCAGATTTTTCAAGCTAACGGTTTAGTTTTTAGAGGGGACTCGAAAAAAAATTGGCACTTTAAACTTTAATAATTTGCAAACAGATCTCTAAATGGAAAAATAGCCTTAGAAACCCCTAAGCAATTTTAAAAGACTTGTCCAACGATATCCCACACGATGAGGTAGAAGATAAAAAAAATTCACCCCCACTTTACATGTACCTACCCCTAGATGTAAAGCAACTAGCTACCGTAATATTTTTTTTTTCAAAATTTTATCTTACTGTTTTATCGGCGTGATTAATATACATACCTCCACAAAATTACAGCTCTCTAGTGCCAATAGTTTCCAAGCAAAACCTCGGACAGACAGACATAGCAAAACTATAAGGGTTCCTTGTCAGGACTACGGAACCCTAAAAAAGGTAGCCCTTTAGGGCACTTTATATGTCTCCTTATCTTTTGAGCCATACCAGTTACACAATTTGAACCATAAATGTTTTGTGTCTACTGATATTTTGGTGAATTAGTTGACTTTTAAGATAAAATATCTAATAAAATTTGATAATGATTGTACTTACAAATTTAGGCAAATTCAATGTAGGTATAGAATCTTTGTGCAGTTTTCTCTGTTTCGTAGAATTGGCATTGTAGCATTCTTCCGCAAAATGAATGCTACAAATGCAGTGGTTTTTAGTTGAAATCCACGTATTTTGTCTTCTGACTGCCTCTATCCACTTTCTCCTTCTATTTGGATCCACTGGAAATCTAAAATTAATTTGAATAATTTCAGTTTCAGTTTGTTTGGTATATCGATAAACTTATCGACATTTTTCAAGCCCTTTACGTCATAAAAAATGAGATGTGAATGAATGAATGAAACCTATAATCCAACCAAATTAAATATGCTACATGTTTTAAGCATTTACATGTACAACGAGTACTTTTTAAAATGACGTAATCATATTTTGTTTACATATCAAATTTTATTTATTTTACGAAAAAATAGCTACTATAATAGATTTAAAATGTACTTACGCGTGATAAGAAACATTTCTTGTGTGACCGGAATAATTTTTGCAATAAAGTACGGCGCATTTACCCATTTTTCGTGATATTTTTACTCTTCGAGAGCTCGCGTCATACTGACAAAGTGACAACCTGACAACATTTACCATGGCTAATTTAGCCTTGGTAAGTGCTAGCGGGGTAAAGACGAAAACGTCACTCGTTACGCGTCCAGTGGTTTATTCGTCCAAGGCTTTGTAGTGGCGGAAGAAACTAAAGCCTCCTCCCTTCGTCTTCTCCATAGTTTAGTGGTTGGGGTATTGCTAGTAAAATTCGTAAGAAGTCATGGTCTATAAATTTAGATTTCCCATAGCTCTACGTTAACAAACAGGAAAAGACGTTATGTATTAATACATGTTTTTTGTTGTAGTGAATGATTTTTTATTGATTTTTCACGCTTATACCTACTATTACCACTAAAACTTTTTTACCAAGTGCTAGAAGACATGAATAAGCGATTACCAATTTCCACAGTTTTTACTTAAGGTGGAAAATTGGAGCAGTCGTGACCATAGCTCGTTAAAAGTATAAGCTTGCTCCATTTAGCACCCAATAAAGTAACCGACTCTACAATATTGCCTCATAAGTGCTCTTCATTTCACGCTTATTCAAACTGGATTATCATTGTTACTAAAAGTTTTATATGGGGGTACTGTCAAGGACACCCTAGAATCTAGGGGTCAGTAAAGTGTAGTCTAGGGCCTAGAATAATTTTAAAGGTTTTGCATTCCCATGGTCTATCGCATGGTTTTTTAAAAAGAATGATTAATATAGTTATTTAATTTTTAGCGTTAAGAGTCGCATCTCAAACTAATTTGAAAATTAATTTGAAAGTTCGATTTTTTCAAGTTATTTATAATTTTCAAATTAGAATGATTAATACCCTCTAAAAGACAAAAATTTTGTAATCGGAGTCTCTCAGATATATTAACGTCTCCTTTATTTACATAAACTTCAGCTACTTTTACAAAATCACAATTTTCCTTCCTGAAAATCTCTCCATAGCTGAAGGAATCTTCAATTTTCAGGCAACACTAACCATTTATTACCAACTTTTATCGATTGTTATTAATCCCAAACCCACGCATCTCTCTCAGCTGATCCGCTCATTTTTTACACCCACTCATAAACCAGCTCACCTTGTAGAGTAACGAATTTCGCACGATTCGATCATTCGATTTTTTTCCACCGCCATTCATGTATCGATAGCTCGCATCCTGACGGAGGCTCTTCAAGGGATCGGGCTATTATTATAAATGATCGTATCATTTGTACTTTTGAGTGGTCATCCTTGAACGCCTTGAGACTTGTAGATTGGTAAGAAATGTTTCGAGGAAATAATCTTCAACCTTATCAAATAACTACGTGTAATCGTAATATGACCATAATAAATTGTTATTGTTATTGATCGTAGTTACAATGGGTTTGCCAGAAGCAATCTTGGAGACAATTAAATTGGTCAATGGTCAGATTATGCAATGCTTCCAATACTAATTAATGAATCCTTCGCCTGTTGTGTTTAGGGTCAGGATTTTGAATTAGTATGATATTATCAGGTCATTTAGTTTACACTGTATAGGTGGACCCTCTCTATAAAACCAGTGGTAGATGGAGGTTTCATCATTTCAGCCATAGGTCCACTGCTGAACATAGGCCTCCCCCAATGTTTTTCATAATGGTCATTGGTAGCGGCCTGCATCCAGTGCCTTCCTGCTACCTTCCAGCTTCTCAATCGTTGCTTATGTACAAATACAAACTTGACGAACATAATTTCATTAAGCCTGTCTACTGGGCTCACATGCTCATATTTGTCAGTAGGTTAGAAGAGATATATAGAAATAAATACTGAATGAATTTATGAAGAAGACAGTCACTGATCTTTCCTTAGTCTAAAATAAGTTTTTTTTCTTTTACAGGAAGACGAGAAGGTGGTAGAGTTGGTAGCCAAATACGGACCAAAAAAATGGACGCTTATTGCCCGGCATTTGAAGGGCAGGATAGGAAAACAGTGCAGGTGAGTACTTAGTGATCTTTTCTATTACGTTATCTAAAAGCTAAAGATCGTACCTAAAGGTAGGTACCTTATTATTTCATCACTTTCTAAGAGTTAAATTCTTCAACAATTTTCATTATTTTAGTCAATCAACCTTTGTTTTATGTCAAGGTCTTTCAAACTCATGGACCTACGAAGGTAGATCCTCATTAAATTTTCTAGACATGATTACAGGGGAACTCTTTGGCTTCACGTACCTCAGTTTGCCTAAATCCTAAGTTCTATGCAATTTTTAGTCTCTCTAGGGGATTTGAGTAACCTTACTTTGAGTTGCTAAAGAAAATACTAATAATTTATATGTAACATTTTATCATGATAATACTATTTTCTATAACATTATTATTTTTTGTACACAGAGAGCGCTGGCACAATCACTTAAACCCTTCAATAAAGAAGACAGCATGGACGGAGCACGAAGACCGCGTGATATACCAAGCGCACAAGCAACTTGGCAACCAGTGGGCCAAGATCGCCAAGTTATTGCCTGGCCGGTAAGTTTGAGAGAATACTCTTTATTGTACTCTTGATAGCACATCAGATTAAAGATTGTCGTTGTAAAATAGTACCGACTACAATGGCATAAATAAGATGCTACACAGCTTGATGTGATGTCGTTGAAGAAACACATGGACATTACCTATTGAATAAATGTTGTAGGTACTTATAGTTATCGCTATTGTGCCATACACAAGACACAAATTGATTTATTACCAAACAAAAGCAATATAAAACTTCATCCTTTAACTTATTAGTCGATTGATGGATTACATATCCAAAATTTTATTATCTCTAAAATAATCACATACGTTAGAACGCACCTCTGGCCAGCGTGGGAAGAGTCTTATTGAATGACCTGTAGGCCAAAGATGCGCGCCGTGATAAACTTTTATCGATTTGACGATAAGTCCATACATTTGTCGTCTAAAATCGATAAGATTTTATCATGACGATAAATCACTTACCATCAGGTGATCCGTTTGCTCGTTTGCCTCCTATCACATAAAAAAAAAAAAAAAAAAAAAAAAGATTAATGATTTTTTTTATCTCCCACAGAACTGACAACGCCATAAAGAACCACTGGAACTCAACAATGCGTAGGAAGTACGAGCCAGACATGATAGATTCGTACGAGTGCCTCCGACGAAAGCGGCCCAAGCGAGACGTAAGGGCAGACGAGAAAGTCCAAGTTGCATACAACGACGTTAGTGGGTTTGCTTTGCTTTACACACACTTTCGGCACTTTGGTTCTTGCGATTATAAGCCTTATAGGCACTTTTGCAAAATTTTCGTCGCGCCATAAGAGTAGAATGCGAACAAGTAACAAATAAAATGGTTTTTAGAGGGTGTAAAGATATCTATCTCACCTAATGAAAAAGTTTTATTACATTATATGTAACTAGCTAAATGAAACACTGAATAATATACTTCACTTGCAGTTAAGTACTTATAATTAAGCAATAATTTAGACTGATTGGTATCACAGAATAACTATAACCGAAATTGAATCGAGTTTTAAGTATAAAGTGACAGTATTTTTTTTTATATTGCTATTATTTTATCTACTTACAAATTTTAATTTAACAGCAAAAGCCAAAGTGGTCGTTATGGGAAAGATATCGATGCAAAAGAGGTAATCTAAATACTAACCATCGATTTCTCTCACACTGTCCTATAGATCAGAAAACCGTTACGCCATTTTATACAAAAATAATTAAAGAAAATGCCTCTTCATTGCATTATTTTTCTGTGTAACTAAGTTTGAAATAATTTAATAAGTTATAATGATAACCGGTTTTCTGATCTTGTCTTTTTCGCAATGTTCTTTTCATGCAGTTCACAATGCTTTTGTGCACAAATTAATACATAGTTGTCTATTGTTTTTGTGGGCTTTGTTAGTTGACATTTCACATTGGTAATTTATTACATAAATCTTAACATTTTCATTTTAAAGTAACCCTTATTTCTTAGAGAGTAAAGGTGGTGACAAGGTCATTAAGTTACATATTTGTTGTGCCATTTTGTGTACTATTTCTAAAGCTGTACATATCACTTCTGTAAATAGTGTATGTAATTTCTGTAAATAGTTTGTTTTGTGTTTTTTTATGTAGTTTTAGCTCTGTAGTTTTATGTTTTTGCGTGTAAATTATTGCAGTGTCGTGTGGATTGATTTAATAAATTAGTTAGATTTAAAAAATAGTATAACTTTTAACGGAACTAAAAACTTTATCAATCGTTGCTTTCAAAATTAAAATATTTTTGCTAAAGCATAGAAGCTAGTACCTAACATGTTCGGGATAAATAAATGTACGTAATATTTGTGTTTATAAATCCCTTTTTTTGCAAAATAAGAATTTAAATTCAAATATTAAATTACTTGTCCAATAGTTTCATAACTTTGAATCACAAGTAACAATAGATCATAGAGTTTATGGTTAACAATAATAATGAGAAATAGAGTTTGATGAAAGTTTAATTTTATTACTAACAATCTTTTTTCTCTACCCAGTCATGGACGGACCCATTCAACGAGTCCACCCAAAGCAACTCCTCATCAACCAGCCAAACGCCAAGCACAGTGCTGCACTTCCGACGAGTGCTCAAGGAACAACTGAACAGCATTCAACACACGCAGCAACTGACGAGGCAACAGTCGCCCGACCGCGGCGCCCTCGTGCCTGCCGACGAGATCGAGATCCTGCACGAGCCGTTCAAGTGAGTGTAGCGACTCAGTGTGCGATACTACAGCAGCTGACGAGGCAACAGTCGCGCGACCGCGGCAACAGTCGCCCGACCGCGGCCGCGTCAAGTGAGTGTAGCGACTCAGTCAGCAGCTGATGAGGCAACAGTCGCGCGACCGAGGCAACAGTCGCCCGACCGCGGCGCCCTCGTGCCTGCCGACGAGATCGAGATCCTGCACGAGCCGTTCAAGTGAGTGTAACGACTTAGTCAGTTGCTATACTACAGCAGCTGACGAGGCAACAGTCGCCCGACCGCGGCAACAGTCGCCCGACCGCGGCAACAGTCGCCCGACCGCGGCCGTTCAAGTGAGTGGAGCGACTCAGTCAGTGTGCTATACTACAGCAGCTGACGAGGCAACAGTCGGCCGACCGCGGCCGCGTCAAGTGAGTGTAGCGACTCAGTCAGTGTGATATACTATAGCAGCTGACGAGGCAACAGTCGGCCGACCGCGGCTGTTCAAGTGAGTGTAGCGACTCAGTGTGCTATACTACAGCAGCTGACGAGGCAACAGTCGGCCGACCGCGGCTGTTCAAGTGAGTGGAGCTACTCAGTGTGCTATACTACAGCAGCTGACGAGGCAACAGTCGCCCGACCGCGGCTGTTCAAGTGCGTGTAACGACTTAGGCAGCGTGCTGTACTACAGCAGCTGACGAGGCAACAGTCGCGCGACCGCGGCCGCGTCAAGTGAGTGTAGCGACTCAGGCAGTTGCTATACTACAGCAGCTGACGAGGCAACAGTCGCGCGACCGCGGCCGCGTCAAGTGAGTGTAGCGACTCAGTCAGTGTGCTATAAGCTATACTACAGCAGCTGACGAGGCAACAGTCGCGCGACCGCGGAAACAGTCGCCCGACCGCGGCAACAGTCGCGCGACCGCGGCCGCGTCAAGTGAGTGTAGCGAATCAGGCAGTGTGCTATACTACAGCAGCTGACGAGGCAACAGTCGCCCGCATTCACAAACATTACTATGAGGTCTCACAGTGCGCGTGGACGCTCGGGGTGCCACGCGAACCAATCACAGAGCTCTATTCAACGCTGTGCGTTCGATTTGCTGCTTCACTTAAGCAAGCATCGCTCGTGGATACGGTCGTCAGTCAGTGTGCTATATTACAGTAGCTGACGAGGCAACAGTCACCTGATCAGGGTATTTTGTGCTTGATGAAGACATCGAAGCTCCTACATGATCAGTAAGTTGCCAATGTTGCAACTATTCTTTTGGCAGCTTGGATGCTTTAAGCGACTTCAAAGAGAAACTCGTTAGTTTCGAAAACACGAATCTGACCACATAGATGTCTCACAAATGCTTGCTGACAAGACCACAGAAGTGACATAAGTTTAAGAACCTGGACGCTATAAACATGTGCGACAACTGTGAAGGCAAACCACCCCTCGAGTTTGACTTCATTTATTTTATGTTCCATCAATTTTGATCTGTCACTTACACCACAGATAATATAATACTGTTACACGCAATCTTTTGCTAATTATAATACCCCTTAACTGACTTCCTAAAATCTTGAAGTAATGTTTAACTGACTCGCTAAATGTAAATATTTCTTTACAGATTCATCAACATCGAATCGTTGCCAACAAACTCTCCTATTAGAAGTTATTTAAGTCAAACGTATCCTAATGAAGAGAATAACCAGGAAAACTCGAATGGAGGTAATTAATAATTTGTGATTTATCTTAATAACATGAAAAAATCTTGAATATATGTAATTCCCCAGGGTCCTAAATACCCAGTGAATCTACAATCAAACCAAATATTTAATTGAAAGTAATTGTCCCATAGTGAACTCATTTTTTTAACTTATTGCTATACTTACAAACCTAATGCTATCATCATCATAATCAGGTCATTTATGTCCGTTTTCACCATCAACCCCCATTTTTAAGTGACCCCTAAGGTAACACATAACAGGAATTTTGTTGGAAGGTTTTGGTCCATATTTCCAATGCTGGCCATACAGTTTGGCGAAGCCTGAAGCTCGCATATTTTTCCCTGTCGTCTCTCACGACATCCACGTGATTTTCTTAAATACTATTTTTTTCTTTTCTTGCAGTAACATACTCCGTCCAGTCGGAAGGCATCAAAGAAATCGTGGTGCCGTCAGTGTATTCGTCCCCTAAGAAGAAGTCTATGGAAACCAACAGTCCCCCTCCCATACTGAGGCGAAAGCCGAAGAAGATGCTCACGCCCAACCCTAGTAATGTGAGTTAAAGTATTGTATCGGTGGTTATATTTTATTATTTATCATCTTTATTAATAAATTCAATTAGATGTTTTTGGTTATTTTTTTTTATAAAAGAGTTATTTTTCCCTGCAATTTCGTAAGCGTAGATTTCTGTAAAAAGTAGTCCATAATGTGAGTTAGGAGTATTGGATCCGTGGTTATTATTTAATTGAATTTTTTCGATTGATTGATAAGTTTTTGACTTCTAAAACGTAGATTTCGAAAAAAAGTAACTAAATAATTATAGTTAAATGAATATGTCGCGATAATGTAATGACATCAAAATCCGTCCAGTAGCTTTTCAGCTTCGGTTGAAAATATAATCTTTATTTATAATCATTAAGTAGGCGGGTTTTAGAACGCGCTGGTGGTTAGTGTGATTCTAAAAGGTGATAACTTCCAGAAAATTGATTTTATAGAATACTTAATTTGTCAATCAATACTAACGCATACCATTCTCCTTCCAGCCATGGTCGGACACCCTTCGAGCGTTTGAAGGCAGAGATAGCGGAGTGACTCCCATCAAAGCGCTGCCCTTCAGTCCCTCGCAGTTCCTGAACTCGCCCGGAGGCCTCGCGCCGAGGGAACTCACTCCCTTGAGGGCCTCGCAGCACAAAGTGAGTGTCGGGTCATTGTGTCAGGACTCACTCTGAGTGACAGCGGAGTGACTCCCATCAAAGCGCTGCCCTTCAGTCCCTCGCAGTTCCTGAACTCGCCCGGAGGCCTCGCGCCGAGGGAACTCACTCCCTTGAGGCCCTCGCAGCACAAAGTGAGTGTCGGCTCATTGTGTCAGGACTCACTATGAGTGACAGCGGAGTGACTCCCATCAAAGCGCTGCCCTTCAGTCCCTCGCAGTTCCTGAACTCGCCCGGAGGCCTCGCGCCGAGGGAACTCACTCCCTTGAGGCCCTCGCAGCACAAAGTGAGTGTCGGCTCATTGTGTCAGGACTCACTCTGAGTGACAGCGGAGTGACTCCCATCAAAGCGCTGCCCTTCAGTCCCTCGCAGTTCCTGAACTCGCCCGGAGGCCTCGCGCCGAGGGAACTCACTCCCTTGAGGCCCTCGCAGCACAAAGTGAGTGTCGGCTCATTGTGTCAGGACTCACTCTGAGTGACAGCGGAGTGACTCCCATCAAAGCGCTGCCCTTCAGTCCCTCGCAGTTCCTGAACTCGCCCGGAGGCCTCGCGCCGAGGGAACTCACTCCCTTGAGGCCCTCGCAGCACAAAGTGAGTGTCGGCTCATTGTGTCAGGACTCACTCTGAGTGACAGCGGAGTGACTCCCATCAAAGCGCTGCCCTTCAGTCCCTCGCAGTTCCTGAACCGAGGGAACTCACTCCCTTGAGGCCCTCGCAGCACAAAGTGAGTGTCGGCTCATTGTGTCAGGACTCACTCTGAGTGACAGCGGAGTGACTCCCATCAAAGCGCTGCCCTTCAGTCCCTCGCAGTTCCTGAACTCGCCCGGAGGCCTCGCGCCGAGGGAACTCACTCCCTTGAGGCCCTCGCAGCACAAAGTGAGTGTCGGCTCATTGTGTCAGGACTCACTCTGAGTGACAGCGGAGTGACTCCCATCAAGGCGCTGCCCTTCAGTCCCTCGCAGTTCCTGAACTCGAAAAGAATCAACCCTTGAAAAAGTGGCTGACAATAGTGACAGTTTCTTGCGTTGCTTCTTCTCAGCACTGGCCCTTTTATTGTCCTGAAGCAGTGGTAGGGTTAATACTGGGACGTGTAAAAGTTCTTTTTTAAAGCCTACTTGCATAAATAAACGAGTTTAAAGAGTCTTCAAGAGGATAGAGATGGGGACTATTCCCTCTCGTTCCCACCGCTGCAACTCCTGTGTATGCAGTATCTACTTGACCGCCAATAACAACCCAACCAATGAAGGTCAAGTTGGTCCCGACGGAAAATTAAACTGTAATTGGAAATTTATTTCTTTGAAGAACAAAGGAGTTCGAAGTAAAGATCGACTTCCCACTTTCAGGGGGCTTAGTGCGAGTTTACATCAAATCCAACGTCTTCGCTAGCGACAAAAAATGATTTTATGTATGACGGATTGTACAGCGTCCCTAGCGGATACTTTCAAGAACTAAAATCTTCATAGATTTTTAGCGCACTCGCTAGCGACGAGGCGACGTTCAATGCAAACTCGCACGAAGCACACAGTACGGCTAGCACGAAAAACATTCGAGTTCAAATCGTTTGCGTACTCGAATCGCCGTCAAAAGTTTTAGTACGAAAACTACAAGAGCGCCCTTGTGAACGTGTCGTAAAGTGAACTTAGTATGAGAAATGGTTGAACGAAACTTATTTTAAGAATCAAAATTGTCACGTTATCGTTTGATTCGAAGGTTGAATATCGAATTTTGTCGAATACGCAAACGATTCGAAGTCGAAAGTTTTTCATGCTAGAGGTACAGTTTTTACTTTCTTCATACCAAACAATAATTTATAAAGCACATAGTTTCACAGCTTACAAAAGAAATATCTTTACATAACAGTTCTCTAATCTTACGGAATATTTTAAATAACTAATGCTGTTTGTTTCTCATCCAGGATTGGACGGCCAGTCCGTTGCTGCACACTCCAACGCCAGCTAATATCACTCCAGGGAACAACAGCAACCTTAGGAATAACGCGACTCCCAAGTAAGTTGATATTACCTGGTTTGAATGATTTATTGGGCCAACGTTTGGCCAATATTGGACATAGGCTTGTGTAACATTATTGAGCCAATGCACTGCACTGCTCAGTTCACCTTTTATTTCCTTGTAATACTTATTTATGTGCTATTTCTGTCTTTTGTCCGTATACTTTCTTTGTTCTCTAAGTGATGTTCATCGTAATAAGTATTTCTTTCTTTCTTTTCTTTCCAATGCTGCCAATATTGAGCCAATGCTGGGCACAGTTTTTTAACAATGTTGGACACCACTATTTTTCTAATAAACTTCCCAAAAAAGATAGAAACCAAACTTCTAGAAAAGGACAAGTAAAAGAAATAATAATAATTTGTATAATTATTATGATTTGGAAATAATTTAATTTTTACATAAATCCAAAATATTAAATAATAGATTTTCATCATGTTGATTTATATTTCACTAAACGTATATAAAGCTAGCTGTTCGGGCCTTGTAGACGCGATGGAATTTTATAAATAAAAAACTCGGAAACTGCTTATTTCTTTGTATTCTTGAGACGTTACAATTTTGATGTTGTTCGATCGGAATCCAAAAGAGAAGTGATTTTATACAATGTTTAACTAGACTGACAAAAACTTATGTGATGATTACATTAAAAGTAGATTTTGCTATTAGAATATGATGAGGCGCGAGTAGGGCCGCAAAACTAGCCAATTTTCTTTACTTCTATTTTCTATGATCATAGATTCGCCGCTCAACTTTTACACTTAAGATTTTTTGTTGGGTCCGTGGCCGAGTCCCCCAGTATTCGACGCACCCGTGGTTGAAGCCCCCGATTTGAATAAATTTAATATCATATTTTTTCGGCTTTTGCACTAAGTACAGTCAACGAAAACCATGCATGTTTGACGCTATTTAATTTTTATTTTTTTGTTAAAAATACTTAAAACTTTTATAATTAAAACTTTTATTTGTAGTTAGTTAAATGTAGAGAGAGTAGAGTTATTTTAAAGACTGATTGTTACAATTATTTTGATTAGGTAAAACGATTTACATGTTATTATAGGTAAATAAAACCTATGATAAAATATGATAGGTTAAAATAAAACCTATTATATTTTTAGGTATCACTATGGTAAAATAATATTAAACATTTATTTGTACGATCAGTTTAAATATTTATTCGTTTATAAATATTTTTGTGACTGACTGTACATTTGATTAAAAATTGCTTCTATCTGACCGGGGGCGTCGACCACGGGTGCGTCGAACACAGGGGGACTCGGCCACGGACCCTTTTTGTTCTGGTTTTACTAATCTATAAATAACTTTCTTTCTTTCCAGAACGCCAACCCCCTTCAAAATTGCGATGGCAGAGATCGGCAAAAAGTCCGGACTGAACTACGAGCCTTCCAGCCCTGGTCTATTAGTAGAAGATATCACCGAGATGATCAAACGCGAGGAGAATTCCGACAGCACTGTGCAACTGAATGACTCGCTACTGTCGTCCATTGCTGACCAAGATGCTGCCAATGTACAGGTCAGTTTCAAAAAACCCTACTTAAATAGACATGTTGACACCACCCACCAGTCAATTGACGTACTTTTTAAAACTACCAAAACAAAACTCTCCCATAGATTTTGTATGGCACTACAAGCAAGTGACGTCACTATTTTGTCAACTCAATTAAACTACTTTTTTCAATTACAATGCGAACAAAAATCGTAATTTACAGGTAATTGAAAATAAATTAAGTTTTTAAGACCAGAATGAAGGGTCTTTTTAAAACAGTTGTGGTTTCGAATTATTGGAGTATGGTGTCAAACTGTCTATTACAAACCCAAATGACGTTATTAATGAAAAGGCTGGACAAAGGCCTCCCCCAAGGATTTTCACAACGACTCGTCCTGCGCTTCCCGCATCCAGATACATCTACACCTTTACCAGATCGTTGGTTCACCTAGTGGGAGGCCTGCCCACACTACGTCTTCCGTGCCACGAGAGAACTTTTCTTCCCAAACGGCCATCAGCTTTACGAGCTATGTGCCCCGCCCACTGCTACTTAAGTTTAACAACGAAACTACGGACTGATGAAGGTACCTTATGTCGCAAAAAATACGTGGTTTAAAATAGAGGAATGATGATTTGTAATCCTCATCATCATATAGGTATCAAGTTGGCGATATGTAAACTCATCACTGCGTTTCATAATAAATGTTTGTTCTGTTCCATCTGTCGGATGCTAAAACAAAACTTAGTTTTTCTATCACAAAACTAAAACCTATTTCCCATTTCCAGGTAAACAACGATTCCGGTATAGGCAGCCTGAAGCGTCGCGTGTCCGAAACGTCGCAAACCGGCAAGGAAAACGTCCCGGGGACGGTCCACAAGAAAGCCAGAAAGGCTCTGGCAAACAGCTGGGGAGCGGCAACTAGCACGCCGCACGCGCATTCTAATCAGAGCCTGGTGCCTGAAGTTTCGTTTATTGTGGAGACACCGGTGAGTAGATTGATGCCCACGGCTGGGCTACTAGCATGCTACATGCATTAAAACTAGAGTACGTGGTGTTGTTCATAGTGAAACGCCGGTGTGCTTGCGAAGCCCATTCGTGGGCTGGGATGCCCACATATGGGCCGCAACTAGCACAATAAGTATGGAAGATACACTAGACGATACCAGTACATGTCCTAAAAATAATGAGACACTACGACATTGATCTTTAAGCCTTTAAAAGGCAGTGGGAATATAGTTCCCACCACATTTTGTACCTTATTCGCTTGTCTTAATGTCCAAAAACAATGAAAAATTTGTTTGTTATGACTGTTAAAGGGTTAAAAAGGTTGATTGATTTGTGCCTATTGTAAATTCAAGTTCTAGAATTTTATGTTATTTATATTAATGTATGAAAACGAGACTAATATCGATGTCTCTTGCGCTGGCTGCTTCTACTCATCACATTCATTACCATTATCACGACTCAGTTAAAATGACTTAATAAAAAACAACTGAACACTAATATTAATTTATTCAATTAATTGTTTCAGAGCAAAACGCTGGCCGGTGACAGCTCGGTCATGTTCTCCCCACCTTCGATAGTCAAGCACTCCCTTCTAGAAGAATCCACCAGCCTCCACAGTCTAATCTCAGCTGAAAACACCCCGGATACGAAATACGAAGACCTGGACATAGAATCCGTGATCACCGAAAAAACTAAGGTACAACACCGGTCCTCGATCCCTACTAATCCCACACCTAACTTACCCGACCGATTAATATACCAAATGTACGAGAACCAATACAGTAATGAAACAAACCAAAACTATACGAATTTAGATAACCAAAACGTATTTAGAGATATTACTAATGAGTCCCCGCGGAGTTTTGCAAGGTTGAACGCGGATAGGCTAAGGACTATTACGTCATCAAACGAGTTAGCGTGCGAGAGTAATCTAATAGCGCCTAAAGAAGTATTAGCCAATGCATTTGCTGACCACATCTATAAAGTCACCAATCAAAAGCCTTCCACGTCTCGGATAGACGAAATATTAACGAATAAGATCATGGGGAACAAACCCAACGAATATGTAGACAAAGAAAACCAGTGGTGGCAAATGGAGAAGACGACGAATCAAAACGAAGAGATATATCCGAACGATTATTTTATATTCGGAACCGGGTATGGGGAATGACCATAATGTAGATAGGTTTTTTTTTTCAATTGCTTATGGTACAATGTTAACTAAGAGTTAATTTAGTGAAGCTTATCGTACTTAACTAAAACTAAATGATAAAATAAATGAATACTAAAACTAATTTTCAAATAAATGAAAACTAATACTAATTTTCAATTAATTGAAAACTAAAAACTTTATTGCGTTTTGTAAATAAACTAAAATAACACATAATAAACACTTTAAATATTTCGGAATGAAAGAAATCATACGTTTTTTATAAGTTTTAGTGATAGGTATGTTGGCGACGCGACGACGCAATCATAATTTTAATATCGTGTTAATTTTTTTCGTGATTTTCGTATAATTTCTCGAATGAATTTACAAAAAATTAGGATATAACATAAAAGTAATATTAATTCGCGTTTTTAATTTTAGCATTTCATAGTATTTATAAGAGCACCAAACTAAAACTAATTTTAACGTAAAACGAGATTAGGTCGTAAGTAACCAAAGATGAAATTTTCATCAAATGAATATCGTTGTGAATTTAATTAATATATTGGTGAAGTTTAGTTTTTAAAATTATTAATTTAGTTAATTTAATGCAAAAAGTATACCTCAAGTTTACCATGCACCAAATCGTTTTAGTGTTATTAGTTAGGATTTCGTCTTTTTTAAGGATTTCAAGTATTAAATAGGGTTTTAGATTTAAATACTTGTTCGGCGTAGTAACAAAAAACGAGTAGGGTCATCAGCAGATGTATCTGCCACAAAATGATGAATTTCTCAAAGCATTTTGAATTTTATTCCTTCAAAAAAGGTCATAAATTCAATAGACGTGTTGACACCACCAATCAATTGACGTACTTTAAAAACTGTCAAAACGAGACTCGCATAGATTTTGTAGGGCAATACAAGCAAGTGACGTCACTATTTTGTCAACTCAAACTACTTTTTGCAATTACATACAATGCAACCAAAAATCTTAAATTTACAATTAACTTTTCAAGACCATAATGAAGTGTATTTTTAAAAAGTTGTGATTTCGAATTATTGGGGAACTAGCTTTCCGCCCGCGGCTTCGCCCGCGTGGAATTTTGTCTGTCACAGAAAAACTGTATCACGCGCGTTCCTGTTTCAAAAACCGGGATAAAAACTATCCTACGTCCTTTCCCGGGACTCAAACTACCTCTATGCCAAATTTTATCAAAATTGGCTCACTGGTTGTGGCGTGAAAGAGAGACAGAGAGACAGACAGACAGTTACTTTCGCCTTTATAATATTAGTATAGATGGTGTCAAATAGTCTCAGCACATTGATCAGTTTGTGGTAGATTGATTTGCGACTAAAAATATAGAAGGCACGGAGATAACTTCGCTTGCAGTATTTTAAAACGTGGCTGTAAGGACTAAATTCCTCTGAGCCAAAAATGTTGAAATCTAGGTAGGAACTAACGAATCCCTGTGTTAGGCCACCTATCCTACCCCTGTATTTATTTATTTAGAAAGTCTATTAATAATAGTATTTTGCTTTGTAATTTGCATTAAAGTATAACATTTTATGACAAGGAAAGTGGGTTACGTCGAACTTTGGTTAAAACGTGTTATATTGTTAGCACTTCCATAAATAAATTGTCAAATACACTGAGTGTTGTGTCATAAAATACGTTAAATAATCTGAAGAAATAGTTGTGTTTTCTTTATTATATTTTTATGCGAACGCATCGATATTTACCTTTGGTTTTACAACATTTTTTGTAAATTTTTACATAATATTTGTGGAAGTAGTAATAATATAAAAAAGACCCACTTTTCGTACATTAAAAATTTCGTTTGCTGTCGCAACGGTTGTGAAGTTATTTATTTCGATCATTTTTTTTTGTTAAATTTTTAACATTTTTATACAAATCGGCAGCTATACTTAATTTATACTTTATTTGAAATAAATAAATGACATTATCCTGCTCCAAATTCCTTTCTTTGCCTTCGTCCTCCCGATGTCCTATCCTATCACAATATTGACAGACCAGTGTTGAATCTACATATTTTCTTATTTTTAAAACTTATTTATTTAAACTTGTTAAATACGATTGTTTTTTGTTACTATTTATGATTTATATAAATTGTTTTAATTTATTCTGTAGTGGTAGGCCCTATATTTGTATTATGGTAACATTTTGTATTTTACAAATTGTGTTTTTTTTTTACTTTTTATTTTGAGTTAGTATAGTGTCACTGTCAATATTGCTTGTGATCCAATCCACTGTCCAAAAGTTGATCCAATGTCATTTTTTATTTCAATAAATGTATTTTCACAGTATACTTTGGTTTATTTTTTCTTGCTGCCTTAACCTTTCATAGGGAAAGTTCTGCATTATTATTGTAATTGATATTAGATCCACAGATTTGCGTTCCTGGTAGCTTTTAGTAATTAGGGATGGATAACTTGACGGCTTGTGCCGGCGACAGCAGATCAAGCTTAACAATGTAGCATCTTATCTGAAAATATTAATTCTGATCTGTTAGCGACTGTACCGTGTAATATTGACTGATCTTTGGCGACTGCATTTTAGAGAAAATAAACGTAGATAATAACTCGCTACTAATGATAAAATGAAACGAATTTTAGTCCTTTCCAACCCAAGGATAGTGGATCTTAAATCAAATTAACTACACACTGATAACATACCGTATTATGTTTTGAAAATGAATTCCATGTCCTTATTCAACATTATTCACTCATAAACTTGGCAAAACTTTCACCTCATTTTTTGAACACTAAACTTGTTGAATGAATTTGAAAGAAATGATCGAAATAACATGCAATAAAACAAAATAAGTTACTACTATGGGCTAGTTTAGTAATTGAGATTTTTAGCTGTAGCGTGCTTATCTTGTACAAAAGAATGAATTTAGTATGAAAAATTAATTTTTGATTAGATGATGAGCACGCTCAAGCCAATAATCTCAATTTCAAAACCGGGCTACCTATGACCGGTTTCGAAATTGAGCTTGGCTTGGCTTTTTTAAATAACAAAAAAAATAGAAACATAAGTACTAGAACAATAAATGGGACTGAACAGTGTAGATCAAAGGCTTATCTCACTATCACGAGTATTAAAAAAGCTTATATTTGCAATTAAAGTGAAACAAACTAGTAGACGATTACACAAAATGTCTTATAGGTGAAGCGGACCTCCGATGAGATGGTAGTCATCAAGAAGTCAGCAGTGCGCTCCATCAAGTTCGAGGAAGATATTGAAGATAAACCGGTGTCTTTCTTATTGGTTAGTATTACCACAGAATAATATATTACATAGCAAGCAAGTTATACTATGGACAGACACACAAAATATTACACAAAACATTAATACTATATTGACTAAAAACTAACAACAATACTAAAAACTAAAACTTAAAACAATATACATAACAGTGTTTTAATAATTCACTGTTCTGTGTCTTTCATCAGAGCAACGATTATGATTATTAACACATTCGCGCGCTCAAACGGTTTTGTTTTGTATAAAAATATATGTATTTTAGTTTATGGTCTTTTTAGTTTCTGAAAGGTCCACAAAAGAAAAAGAGAATACACTCAGGTCCTTGAGGCATAGGCGTTATAATTACAACAATATATTTTATGCTATGTATTGTCATCCGGTTTCCAATTAGCTAAGAAGTAAAATTAAAAAAAAACCAGACTCGATAAAGCAGTGTATAGCCTGACCAGGAACATAAAAACCCTCGCCATGTTGCGGAAAACTAATGGTACTAATTTCTTTTAATGGCAACAGTAACTGAAAACTTCATTATAATGTCACCTTGCATGTCAGTTTATTGCTGTCATAGTGTAAACAAACTTTATTTTAAATGTGCGCAATTGATTTTGTGAATAAATTGCTAAAATCTTTTTATAGTCATGAAAGAAAAGTGGTTCACAATGTGTTAAAGTATTTGTCGAAGAGAAATACTAAGGGTTCGGACAATATTTTCATTGAATAATGTTTCCGACAAAGGTTGTCAAATTGACTGACATGTTTATCGTATAGTACAGTCAACTATGAAAATTAGCTGTGGTTTGTTTCAACTACCTATTTTAAAGTTTTTTGTCACTTTTTAAGTGTTGAATTTTATGGAATTGGGAAAGAAGTACCGAGTTTGAAGCGTTCTTAGCAGACATTGCAGTTGAATATTCAAGTTCTGAATTTTATTATTGATGAATAATAAAATAAATCCTACTAGCTCGATTGATGGTTTCATTTAATTTATTTAAACCAGGTTACCTATAATAATATTTTTTCGTTAATTTATGAAAATATCAAATTAGCCCGTAATTCTGAATCCTGATACATAAAGTTAGCCTATTAATTTAACACAGGTACGACTGTACTCAGTGTTGCACTATCAAATGCAATTGACGCGCCTCTATGCCAGGGTTTTTATGTTCCTGGTCAGGCTATAAAGTACTAATTTGACACAATTTTGTGGTAATATTCCAGGGTGACAAGGACGATAAATGGGAGATTTTCGCGTGCGGCAAGACTCAAGACCAACTCGAATTGACAGTGCTGGCTCACCAGTACTTGAGGAAGACGGCGCTCAAACCGCGATCCCTTAACTTTTAAGTTACAACACTTACCTACAGCCAAGAACTCGCGATCCATTTCTGATGTATTCGTTGTTAAATTAAAGCGGATATTCTGATTGAGTTGAGATGTCCGTATGAAGCTCGCTTCCACATTCGTCCTGGGGGCGTAGTGTGAGTTTACGTCAAACGCACTCGATATCGACTGCGTTAAAAAATATGTATGAAGAGTTTAGTTCTTGAAAGTTTCCGCTAGGGGCGCTGTACAATCCGTCATACATTTAATGTCACTTTTTCACGCAGTCTATATCGAATGCGTTTGACGTACACTATGCCCCTTGATCATCACTTTCGATCAGCTGCAGGCCAAGAGCTTCTTGTGGATAAAAAAGTAAAACTACTCATTATACCTACCACCCATTTGAAATGTATAAAAGTAATTTACGAGACGTCAGATCGTGACAGCTCTGTTATGTAACCCCTCCCGTAATGCTTCACTACCGCATAAACCTCATTTATAATCGGCGTAAAGACTCGTGGCAGGCGGTGTTATAATAAAACAGCATTATTTTTCACATACACTGGTTATGGGTTACGTTACACAAAGGCAGGTATAGCGTTGTTTATTACGTAATAATTATTAAAATATTGCGGAATGTGCATCTTTGTTTCAAAAATTACTTATGGCCCCGCCTGCCATGAGTCTTTGCGTCGAGTAAGGCCCGGTTTCCACCGAGACGGAGCGGAGCGGAGAAGAAGTACGGCTTATTCCACTATTCCCCATTGACAATCCCCGTCAACGGGGATGTGTTTTCCTGGTTTCCTGAATAATTAAATCTGATTGGTTATTGAAAACACATCACCGCTCCGCTCCAGCTTGGTGGAAACTGGGCCTTAGGCGGGCCTGGCTGGCCCTGGGCCTTATACATCGTTTCATCCACGAAGACGCGCCCCACCATTCTTCCGCTAATGTTTGAGTGTTATCGGTACACGCTGAATTATCCATGAGTGCACACGCACACTACAATAATGACGCTCGGATTGCTCGGATCAAACTCCCCGCACCCCGCTCTTCCCTCGACCAAAAATTGGTGGGGCGCGTCTTCGTGGATGAAACGATCTATACTTGTAATTTTATTCCAGAATGGATCAACAGTGATTCGTGTCTTTAAAATACGGTCTATAGTATGTATACCTACACGTTATTTATTTCCCGGTGCAGTGCACCAACATCTTTCAATTACGCTTATGTATTATTAAGAGGTCACTAAATACAATATAAAATACATTTTCACGTGAAATTGGAAATTATTGTCAATTTGATATTGATCGAAGTTTTTATATGAGTAATTTTAATGTGTGTAAATAAAAAATAATGTGTGATTTAGCTGTAAGCCTTTAGAGTATATTTTCTTAGTTTTAAAATTGTCATTTTGTAATGATTGATATAATATGAGAAAAATATTTTTCTTCAGTGTTATTTGCAAGTTATTTTGTTTTTGTAATTATATTTCTATCAGAATTCATATTATGTCAATTATTTAACAGAGTATAATAGTTAATAATTAAGTTTCTTTTAGTATACATTATATTTATAGCATTTTGTGCGTGTTTATGTGTGTCTTGCGAGGTTTTATATTATGATTTTATTATTGTGACCAAATAAAATAGAATTACATAAGTGCCATTCATAAAATAACTTAGTACTACATTTCAACTTATTCCGCATTTAAATCTACTTTCCTTGCCAACAACAAAATGCTTGAAATTTTTTTTTTATAAAAATTAGGATTTATTTTAGGTGTCATATTATTTACCGGTGTAAAATTTTAAAATTATGGGTCCTTTGTATAAAAAGAAGAAATATAGTACAAACATAGGTTTAAGTGTAGTTTCATTCAAGTGTAATAGACATTTGTAAATGAAAATACATTTTTAGAGTATTTAGTTTCTTTTCTATTCCTTTTAGGAATATTTTATCCTCTGACTAAAAATGCCTTCGCTGCGAGCGTATAAATGTTTAGTTTTTTGTATATTATTTTATTTTTAGTTTTTAATTTGGTAAATTTTAAAAGTTTTAGTTAAAAACCTGGGGTTACGCTAAAATTACGGAGTAAATTTTAAGTTTAGTTTTTTTAGTTAGTTTACGTAGGCAGTTAAGGAGGCAATATTTATTTCGATTTTATTATGTTAACGATATTATACACAACTTTATTTTACGTTTTATTTTGTAGTGTTTATTTTGCTTTGGTATATTTTTTGCGCGTTTTGGAAAATGCCTTCAACGTGTGTTTTCGAGTTTCAATGTATCGTACAGCAAAATAAGATAAATATATGATGTTGATTCTGGATAATCTTTGAGTAGCTTTCGAATATTACCTACTATGTGTTATGGATGGCACATCAAACGTAACCACTGTGCCTTTTTTATGTTCTTTAGTTGTAATAGGTAGTATTTTGCAATAAAAATGTACACAACATGGTACCTACTTATTGTAAATCTGTTTACTGTCTCTCTATGGGACCATATTATTACAAACTAACTTTTAGGAATACTGTTTAATCGCACAGGTTTTATAGTACTGTCATTATAGTCCAAACTGTCCAACCAAAACAAAATAATACACTATAGTAATTTATTTTTTAATTTGATTTGATAATGCGCTTTTTGAATTTAATTTCACAAGATAATCCAGAATCCACATCTTACTATTGTGAGCGTCATTTTAATCTGAGACTATTAAAATTTATTTCAACTGTTTAAAACCTATGTACAGTCAGCATCAAAAGAGTCGTGAATGTTTTCTAACATCTGGTAATGTGCACTCTAATTCAATGCTATATGATTAGTTCTTCCTGAGCATGCTTTTTAAACGACAGACTTTTTATGCGGACTGTACAATGCGAATAGTATCTAATTGAATGTGGGAATTATAAACAATGCATGTGGTTTTTTTTTCGCCACGTTCAATTAGATTTCTGTCGCGTTTTATAATTTCGTCAGCCATTGTTTTCGCAAAGAATATTACTGTTTTACATTATGACTAAATATAGTTTTGTATTGTAAATAGAGTATGCGGCATGGAGGAAATAAAGTATTGAATAAATAGGTACGGTGTTTTGTTCTTTGCCCATGAAATATAGTCTAAAGTCCAGTCTTAAACGAAGGATTAATTAGGGAATAAAAAGAAAATGTATTATCTAAAACCAATTTTTATTAATTTCTAATATTTACAAATAAAATATTTACAAAATTCAGTTCTCTAAAAAAATAATTACATATCTAGTTGTAAATGCATTGTTATTTGTAAGTATAATAAATGGACAGAATTATAACGCTAAAGTATAGCCTGGAATTAAGAATTTTTATCATGAAAATCAATATTCGGAAAATTACGCCATCGCGCCATCTCTGGGTTCTGCCGGAAACAATGTAGGATAAAGGAAAAATTCAGAGAAGTGTGTTTATACACCAATTATTACCAATAGATGGCGCTTTCCATGCAAATTAGCTAAAGATGGCTCTCAATACTACTTTTTCAATAGACTACTAGATGGCGCTTTCCTTGCAAATTAGAGACTAAAGATGGCTCTCAATATTACTTTTTTAATAGACTACTAGATGGCGCTTTCCACGCAAATTAAATGACTAAAGATGGCCGTCAATACTAATTTTTCTAAAGACTACTAGATGGCGCTTTACATGGATATTACAACAGCCTCAATACTATTGCTTCACCAGCGGTAGTTGTAAACAGCCCTGCCGCCATAATCATTCATGCCTGCCATGCGGCTGTAGGTCCCTTCTAGGCCGAAGTCTCCGTTCTTGCCTACGGGCCAATGGCCGCCGCCGGCTGCGGTCCACTGTGGAAGCGAAAATGGTAAGTCAATTAAAGATGTTGATGGAGTGGAGGAGTATGTTTCCGCAGTTAATGGGAAGCTCATAAGTGTTTGACAATTCAGCTTCAACTTTGGGCCTAATAGTCACTCTTGAAAGAGTCTGATGGCGAGATGCAGGCCAAAAGCTTTCCCATTGTGATAAAAACACGATGTAAGTTGACTGGTAAGAGCTAGGGCCTCTCTCGGTGGACCGACGATCTTGTGAAGGTCGCGGGAACCGCCTGGATGCGGGTGGTGCAGGACTGGCTATTGTTTATCCTTGAGGGAAGCCTTTGTTCAGCAGTGGGATTCATTTGATTGAAGTAACTACTTTAGTTGCCCTAAGATGTGGTACTAACCGAGGTGGGTCCATGGACCTGCTTGTTGATGTCGAAGGAGGCCTGCGCGTGGTCGTCGCGCCACTTGAGCGCGCCGCCGAGCGCGCTGGAGTCGCCGTAGGGCCCGAGCGTGCGCGTGCCGAACGCCTGCGCGTCCATCTTGCCGCGCGCGTCGTCGAAGATGTTGTGCTCGTAGCCAGCTTTGCCCTGGACATAAGGTTCACAATCACACAGCTGCTAACTCTTATAATGAACATTCGGTAGGCAGCTTTGCCCTGGACTTACAGTTCACTTTCAGATGTTAACTCTACTGTGAAGATAGAGGCTTTATTCGCCTAAATATGACCGAAGATCAAGAAAAATAATGCCGCCAACTTGTAAAGTAGGTATAACAATTCCAGTAACAGTTTTAAATTGATCATTTTACCCATCCTCTCTTCTGAATGAGGAAAGGTTTTAAGTTATAAGAGGTACCTACTCAAGGCATAGGGGAGAAAGGTACTAGACTTTTGTTTCCTGAATCCACATTCTCTCCTGATGGTAAAGGAGGATATCGATCTAAGATGGAGCATTATTTCAGGATACAAATGAAATTGTAGTGTTTAGGTAGACCCTCTTTTTAGACATCCTAGAATGTAGTTAAATTTCTGATCATACCGGAACAGCAGGATATTACCTGGGTATAAGACGACGTGGAAATTAAATACTTACAAATAAGCCAGCATCGTTGGAGCCAACAGTTCCGAACACGCGTCCGTTGTCCATCTTGTGGTCAGCAGTGAGGTCACCAGTCTTTGGGTCGATGCTAACTTCTCTACGGAACCTCGGGTGCACTCCGAACAACGGGTCTGTTTCCCCGTCACTATAAACAAAGATAATTTGTTGTTAGTTTCAATTTCAGGAGCTCGAAAATTAGTCTAAATAGAACTAGGTAGGTGCAAGTTGTTATTAGCCAATTTTAACTTTTTGAGCATAGTAAGTACCTAATCTAAGGAAGGATGTTCAGAGGATGACTGGGAAAGACTATCACAACTTCGCCTATTTTATGTGCAATGTAATAAAAAATGAACTTTGCTAATTAAATAAACAAAACTTCAGAAGATGAAAACCCTGAAATAGCTTACTTATGAAATGCAAGAAAAATAAAAAGAGAATGTGACTGAGAAGTTTCATACCTGGTAAATGCGTGTTCATCATTATACATTGGTTCTTCAAGGAGATAACTGAAAAGAGAAAGAAAAGGTTAAACTTATACTATAAAAAATGTAGTAGAAAATCATGTAAATAAGTATTTAGAAGTTATTGGCAGCAGTTTCAAGAAATTCCAATTGGGTCCCATAGAATTCTGATTCGGTGAACTTTTATTCGTTCGAGGCCTCCCCCAAGGATTTCCACAACGACCGGTCCTGCGCCCGCATCCAGGCACCTCTCGCGACCCTCACCAGGCCGTCGGTCCATCTAGTGGGGGGCTGCCCACACTACGTCTTCCGGCCCGTGGTCGCCATTCGAGAACTTTTCTGCCCCAGCGGCTACTTTTTGTAACTTTTGTAGGCTGATGTAACTAGCTAATATAATTACCCTGTATCTTGAGCGTACGGTGGTACGTAGAACTCTTGCGCAGCAGCGACCATCAGTAAGGCGGAGAAGATGATGACTTGCATTGTGTCTAGAAGAATAAGAAGATAATTAATTACTACATCATAATAACGAGTTATTAATAAATAATATTACCGTTATTGTCACTCCAGAATGTCAGTAGGCACAATAAAATCTAGGAGAACTTTGATGGAAAGTAAGAGAGCTCTAGATTCGATTCCCAAGTGGGTTTTGCACACAGTTAGTTCGGGTGGTTTAATTGAACCAGATAGTTAAAATAAAAATTACGAAATCAAATGTTGATATTAACTAATTAAAACTTGTAACCATTTCAACACTTAAGAAGGTATACCTACATACCTGATTAATTTGTGCTCTTCAATTAACTACCGATGCGTACTCTTGTGAGTTTGTAAGTCGAATGATATTAAACTCAGTCTCCAGTATGTTTTTATACCATTCCTGGATGTTAACGGGGAATCCTTTCATATTAACAAATAAAGATTCTGTTGAACCAATTGTGTGTAGAGTCCAGAAAAGTAAACAGTTGCTATTTGAGTCGTATCACAAGTTATTATGGTTGATATTGCAGTGTAGTTATTCTGAGGTCTTTGTGAATCCCCTTGTACGTGCAATTTCGGTGATAAGGCGTTCACTCCCGTGTTATCAGTGTGCAATTAATAATAAACATAATATGGTTAATCAATGTTTGTTTTGATTTACTAACAGTTGCTTATTAAATGCTATTTTTCAGGAATAAGATGTTCAGTGATCAGGATTATTTTTTTTTTTTTAAAAGAACAAAGTTAATGTCTGTCTACGCCATAATGTCGCTGCTGATCTATGGACCAATCACAGCGCGTAACGTGGGCGCTCCCGCGCCGAGCTGTCAAATTCGCACTCCAACGACAGACCTCTTTCGCCTCCCGAACTATTAACTTGATTGCATTGTATTTATATTCAAACTTGGTAAATCTATAAACCTAATATTCTAAAATCCAAATCTTTTATTGTTCGTCTAAATTCCCTGAACAAAACCGTGACAGGACTAATATTCCGCCTAAAACACGAAGTCTCAATCCAACGGTCAACCGAACGCGTGGAGGGCAAAGGTCATCGCCTGCGCGCGGAACTATTTGAAACCAAGTCAAGCCTAACCAAGGACGGAAACCATCAGCGGTGACTACAACGGAGCGCACACGCAGCCAGTTCGCGCCCCGCATCGCCCCATAACAGAAGTATCGAAGAAATCACGGAAAACGGATCACGCCTACGTACGAGGTGGACGGACAGCAGCCAACAGCCTGGACTACTCTTCCCAGCATTGCTTCCTGCCCTTCTAACTGTGAGCCCGTTCCTTTTCTTCTATCCTAATTTCGTCCCCTTTGACTTGTGCATATTAGTGAACTTTGTAACTTGCATTCAAGTGGTGTTTTACCGTTACATTCGCAGTTTCAAATCAATATTCTGTGCCTAATTATTCAAATTAACTCTTCTCATTTGCAAATTCACGCTCTAAATTGCCTAAATTCCATTATTTTAAGAACTTTCGATTTTTTTTGGCACTATATTCCTACCTTCATTTCAAATTTAATTATTTTCCATCACTTCTTCTTTCATACTGCGCACTAGCTTAATAATTTGCTCGCCTACGCTAAATTTTGTGCTACAATTGCATTTATTTTAAATATTTTGCACTCATTTTGTACATTTAAATTGACAAAACCACGATTTTAGCATATTATTAAGCTACTACGCGTACATAAATATCGCCCCGCTTCTTAATTTAATTAAATTTCCGCATAATAAGTGCACAAAAAATAACATTCCAGTGTGCTTCGATCGGGTGCGGTCATCGACCGACCACGCGCTACGAACGTGCACTCGGCCTATTGTTCTCGCGGCCACCTGCTACCTACGACTCGAGCGCATCAGCTGATCGACCCGCTGCGCATTCAACGTGCATCTCGGCCGGAACACGAAGTGAGGAGCGTATCGTATTCAAATTCATTATTTTTTGTAGTTTTCCATTAACGTAACTTATTTTGCCACAATGTCTAATGACTCAAAGACCCCCGAAGGGTATTCTTCGCTTAATTCTAGGCGTGGAATAGCCAAGGGACGTCTAACAAAGTTTAAAAATCACGTTGATAATTTATTAACGCTAGAAACTGTATCTGAATTAGAAATTAGCAAACTTTCAATGAAATTATCTAGAATGGAGTCATTATACATTGAGTTCGACGAGCTGCAAAGCCAAATCGAACTAATGAATGTGTCAGATTTAAGTGTCGAACTAACAACTCGTGATATTTTTGAACAAGATTTTGATACTTACATTTCATTGGCTCAACAAACTATAAAAAAGTACTCACCTTCTAAATCTTCTCAAGATGAAATAACTTCAAATACCTCAACTCATGCCACTCATCACCATTGCCATGACGAGGGCCATAATCCACTTGGGTTTAAACTACCTACTATCAAAATACCCAGCTTTGATGGCACCTATTACAAATGGTTAGAGTTTAAAGAAACGTTTTGTTCATTGGTTCATGACAATCATAAAATAAACAATATACATAAATTTCACTATTTAAATTCTTACTTGGAAGGTGAAGCAGCTCGAGTACTTTGTAATTTAGAAGTTACAGCGAAAAACTACCCAGAGGCTTGGCAACTTCTGTGCGAGCGCTTTGACAACAAAAGACAATTAATTAATAATCACTTAAAATCTTTATTTAGTTTTGAACCAATGCGTGAGTCAGACAAGTCTTTGCGTAATGTAATTGATCATGTAACTAAAAATCTGCGTGCCCTCTGTACGCTAGGACTACCCACCGATAAATGGGACGTCCTAATAATCTACATGGTTACAGCAAAGTTAGATGGCATTACTTGTTTTAAATGGGAAGAACATAGGAATTCTATCTCAGAAATACCTACTCTCAATGAATTTTTTAGCTTTTTGAAAAGTCGTGCTGACGTTTTGGAAACTGTTTTTCGTAACAAGCAAGACCGAACGAAGCCTATAGTTTCTCCAATTCAGCCTAAAACTCAAACAAGGTCTCTTGTCGTTACGTCTAAGGAGTCTATTCCTAATTATAACAAAAATTTTGTGTGTGCAGTGTGCCAGGCAAATCATCGCCTCTATGAGTGCCCCACATTCAAATCTAAATCTCCAGAAGATAGGAACTCCATTGTAACGTCACTAAATTTATGTAAAAATTGTTTTCGGCCCGGACACAACACTGACAACTGTAAACTTTCAGGTTCTTGTCGTGTCTGTAAAAAGCGCCACAATTCATTATTACACATTTCCAAAGGCAATGAAAATACCAGCACTAATTATTCGCTTTCAATGTCTGTTATTTCAGCCCCTGAAGTTTTGCTGTGTACAGCTCAAGTCATAATATCCAATCCTATCACTAACAAATCTTTGACAATACGAGCCTTACTTGACAGCGGAAGCCAGTCATCCTTTATAAGTTCAGCAGTTATGCAACAATTAAAACTGACTTCTCAGCCATCAAATGTCAATGTAATTGGTATCGGTCAAACTCCACTCAAGCAAACTACGGAGAGATGTGCTCTTCGTCTAAAATCCAAGCAAAGTTCATTCAAAGTATCCATATCATGCTTAGTCATACCTAAAATTGCAGACAACTTACCTAAATTACCTATTGATTCAAATGTTCTAAAACTGCCTAATGTCAAGCTAGCAGACCCTAATTTTCACAATCCTTCAACTATTGACATGTTGATTGGTGCTGATCTATTTTGGCAACTAATAGGGTCCAAACAAATAACTCTAGGGAAAAATATGCCTATACTTCGTGATTCAAAATTAGGTTGGCTAATTGCAGGTCCTCTGCCAAGTTTTACCAAACCTATTCCTAATAAGCAAATCATATGCAATTTCACACAAAATAATCAAGATTTCCCTAATCTAGAAAAACAGATGTCAATTTTTTGGGAGCTAGAGAGCCTTCCACCCACTAAGCCTTATACACGTGAGGAAAGACTTTGTGAGCAACATTTCATCGCCAACACCACTCGTGAGGACAGTGGCCGTTTTTGTGTGGCTATACCCTTACGAGACGATAGAGATTGTTTAGGTAATTCCTATCAATTAGCAAAGAAAAGATTTATTAGCTTAGAAAGTCGTTTCAAAAGGCAACCAGAACTCAAAAAAGCCTATTCAGAATTTATTGAAGAGTATGCTGAACTCGGTCATCTCTCTGAAACTAAGAGTTCACTATTACCTACAAATTGTTATTTTCTACCTCATCACCCGGTTATTAGAGAAAAGAGTGAATCCACAAAATTAAGGGTTGTGTTCGATGCATCAGCTCGCACTTCCTCTGGTTTCTCTATTAATAATTTGCAAATGGTTGGACCTATAGTACAGGATTCTTTATTTAATATTCTTCTTCGTTTTCGCCAACACAAATATATTTTATCGGGGGACATTGAGAAAATGTACCGCCAAATCAATGTTAGAGAATCAGATCGTAGCCTTCAAATAATTATATGGCGTAACAATGAAGGCGAAACTTTAAAAACATTTCAATTAAATACAGTAACCTATGGGTTCTCGAGTGCAAGTTTCCTTTCTACAAGGTGTATCTGGCAATTGGGGGAGGAATGTGACGATCCAAATGTTAAAACTATTATCCAAAGAGATTTCTATTGTGATGATTTGCTTACAGGAAGCGATTCGGCTACAGAACTTCGTCACATTCAGCGCTCAGTGTCAGATGAACTATCCAAAGGCTGTTTTAACCTCAGGAAATACAGATCTAACCTTCCTGATTTATTTCCTACAAATGAATTGCAAACTGAAAAAGATAACCTAATAATCAGTCATGCCACTAGTACATTAGGTATCGGCTGGTCGCCTAGTTTAGACAAAATTAACTTCGAAATCGAAGTTCATCCCATCGAAAAGATCTCTAAACGATCTATTCTCTCCGCTACCTTTAAAATATTCGACCCACTGGGATTGCTCTCATTATGCACTATAAAACCCAAGATAATATTGCAAAAACTGTGGTCTCTAAAATTAGATTGGGATGAACCTGTCCCTGATGACATTCAAACAACTTGGTTAAAGTTTGCTCAAAATGTACATTACATTTCAGCTTTAAATGTTCCCAGGCTTGTTCTAATGCAAGATCGATCGACAATCGAGCTGCATTGCTTCTGTGATGCTTCAGAACAAGCGTATGGCGCTTGTGTCTATTTAAAGTCAACCAACACATCAGGTAACAGTCAAGTTCATTTGCTTACCGCCAAGGCGCGCGTCGCTCCCATAAAGACCATCACTATCCCAAAATTGGAACTGTGTGCTTGTCTCCTAGGTGCACAGCTTAGCTCGTCAGTAACAAAGGCCTTAAGGTGCAAAATCGATAGGCAGTTCTACTGGACTGACTCTAGTATTGCCCTAGGTTGGCTCAAGTCCGAAGGTAAAGCAAAAACCTTTGTAGCCAACAGAGTAGCTATTATAGGAGAACTCACCGATCTCTCTATGTGGCGACACGTACCCACTGCCGACAATCCAGCAGACTTGGCCTCTAGAGGCATAGATCCTCAAAACCTAAAAGATTGTTCTTTATGGTGGCACGGGCCTACATTCCTTCTTCAGCCAGAATCTTCCTGGCCTACATTTACTATTCCCGTTACCGTTCTGGCGGCGGAAGTGACACCTGTGGAACAGGTGGTCGATTTTGATAGATTCTCTAAACTCTCTACTCTACAAAGAGTCTATGCTTGGGTATTCAGATTCATTCACAATTGCAAAAATCCTAAAAATAAATTTGTTAAGGAACTCCAAGTAAATGAATTAACTAAATCAAAAGAAATGCTCACAATTATAGCTCAAAACGAATGCTTTCATGACGAAATAAATCGTCTCAAATTAAATAAGTCTATTTCACCCAAAAAGCATCTCTCATCCCTCAATCCATTTTTAGATCAATCTGGAACTCTGCGCGTGGGGGGTCGCATAGACAATTCAAATTATGCCTATGAAAAACGGCATCCTGTGGTTTTAAACGCTAACCACCCTCTAACAAAAATGATGTTTCAACAGGAACACCTGCGACTCCTACACTGCGGTCCCCAGCATTTGTTAGCCTCTATAAGGGATCAGTATTGGCCTATAGGTGGTCGTAACTTGGCACGAAAAACAGTTCGTAATTGTCATGTATGTCGACGCTTCACGGGCAAGACCATGTCTAATATCATGGGAAATCTACCCAATGAACGCGTTGAGCCTGACTATCCATTTAACACAGTGGCCACTGACTTTGCTGGACCATTTTACATTACAGATAGAAAGGGGAGAGGCTGCAAAATCACAAAATGTTACTTATGTATTTTTGTGTGTTTTCGGTACAAATGTGTTCATTTAGAAGCAGTAAGTGAACTAAGTAAGGATGCATTTATTTTAACTTTAAATAGATTCATTGCACGTAGAGGTATGCCAAAAATTGTATATTGTGACAACGGTAGAAATTTTGTTGCCGCAGCCAAGGAAATTTTTAATTTTGTAGAGTCCAATAAAGACACTATTTTAGACTTTGGAGCTCGTCGGAGCATCGAATTTAAATTTTCTCCGGCATACGCTCCTCATTTCAATGGTCTGGCTGAGGCGGGGGTCAAATCAGCTAAACATCACATTTCTAGAGTTCTCGGACAAACTCACTTGACATTCGAGGAACTCAGTTCTCTATTTGCACAAGTTGAAGCAATCCTCAACAGCCGCCCCCTTTGTCCCCTCAGCTCCTCACCTAATGACTATCAGTCCCTTACCCCGGCTCACTTTTTGATCGGTAGGTCGCTGACATCGCTGCCGTCGCCGAGCCTCATGGACCACAACAGCAATCGCCTCGACCGCTTCAAACGCCTCGAACAATACAGACAACACTTCTGGAAGCGGTGGGCCACCGAATATGTTGCTGAGCTACAACAACGCACAAAATGGCGAACCAATTGTACTAACTTGAAACTAGATGATCTAGTGCTCGTCAAGGATGACAGCACCCCACCCCTATGCTGGCGATTAGGCAGAATTGCCAAGATATATCCTGGAACCGACTGCGTGCCTCGCGTCGCTGACGTCACCACTTCGCAAGGAACGATCAGGAGAGCACTCAATCGCCTCTGCCTTCTACCAACATCAGAGAACCAGTTTTGAAAGCTCTATTTAGCTAGAGCTTCCAAGGGCCGGCAAGATGTCTACGCCATAATGTCGCTGCTGATCTATGGACCAATCACAGCGCGTAACGTGGGCGCTCCCGCGCCGAGCTGTCAAATTCGCACTCCAACGACAGACCTCTTTCGCCTCCCGAACTATTAACTTGATTGCATTGTATTTATATTCAAACTTGGTAAATCTATAAACCTAATATTCTAAAATCCAAATCTTTTATTGTTCGTCTAAATTCCCTGAACAATGTCTATTTAAACCAGATAATTATGTAGTTAGTAGCAATCAGAGTCTAACTTTTTCTAATAAGGGGAGTCCTGTATTGGCCAAAAGATCCACGCCGTAATAAAATCTTTTCGATGATTTTAGACGACAAACGTATGGGCTTATCATGTAAAATCGATAAAATGGCGCGATAAAAGTTTTTCATGGCACGCATCTGATCCCAGATATAGAGGACCCTGAAAGGCCTAATGGCTTAGAATAGCTTGGTAGATGAACTTTGTTGTAAAAATTTTGAAGAGGGGAGGTAAAACCTTGGAGGGAAGGTAGGGGTTATCTCCTATCTGTCCTATTCATACTTTTTTATGTGTGCATCGGATTGGGAATCCATTCTCATTACATTCAGATTTTCATGCTTTCTTTAGATGGATTTTTTTTTTAGTTTAATATCATCAGAAATACAGATATGTGGATGACTAATGCTTCAACCACACCAACACGTGCAAATCGCCATCGCCGGCGCGATCACTCATAGGATCAAATTCTTTATGCAAAACTTTAATAGTACCTATTATGAAATTGCTTTACCTATGGTAAATTAATATTAATGGAGCCTAGGGACCTATTATTAGTTTTAACAACTAACTTCCCAGGGGAATCCTGCGTCAAACTTTGCGTCGCTTCCCATATTCCTGGAAACGCTGACTTTAATACATTTTGATAAGCCTCTTTCGTTTTCCTGCTCGTAACTTGCACAATAGAAGTATGAATAGTAGAGCAATTACATTCATCATCATCATTTCAACCATAGGACTCCCTACTGAACTTAGGCCTCCCCCAAAGATTTCCACAAATGCCGGATGGTTGGTAGCGGCCTGCATCCAGCATCATCCTGCATCCTTTATGAGGTCGTCGGTCCATTATTGCATATTTGCACATCTCCACTCCTCTCCGCTTCGGTGGAAATGGATCGAGCGGAGAAGTGTCGGGCGCACTTGTTTTTCTATAGAGTTTGACAGCGGCGGCATTAGAGAGAGACATTCTATCGTTAAAACTAAGTGAGCCCACCGTGTGATATTCCCCTTGTGGTATGCAAAACATTTATGATGTGTACGTTTGCATTAAATATTTATTTAATTTAAATTAAGCCAAATGAATGAGTTACATACTGTCAGAATAAATTATGACTAAATGGAATAAATAATTATGTAAACTACACGAGTACGTGCAGTACGAACGAGTTTAATGTATATGAAAACAGGTGTTTCTTTTAAATTATTTATTCAAAAAGTGCATATATGTATAGGTACCTTATAGGAAAGAACACGGGATATTAACTAGTTAGTATCCAGATTATCTTCGATTTTGAAATGGGGAAGCCCACGATTTGGTCTTACTGTAAAATACGAAACCACTGCTGGACGCCGCGGGCAAAAGCTAAAAGCTAAATACACATCAGACTATTCATAGTCGTCAATAAAACTGTAGTAAAAAATACCGTTATCATTAATAACAGGTTTTGGAAGTAGATTAGTAAAGGCGCGGTGGTGACTGGTGGCACATAAAAAAGTTTACAAAATGTTGTGACAATTTCACAGATCAACAAGTTTAAATCGTTATAATCTAAGCCAGATATCTCAAAAAAAAATTGTAAACAAGTACCTACACTCAGTAATTTTTTCTTTGCCCCACCTGGGAATCGAACTCAGACAGAACTTCTATTTTGAGGAAGTCCAAATCTCTGACCACTAACCTCTAGTCATAAAGATAATTAAAGCAGCACATTGATAACAATTTCACGAGAGTAAACGCCTTATCATTTAACTGAACGTGTTAGGGGAATCACTTACCTCATATTCATTACAATATCAACTCTATTGGACCTGCAATAAGAACTAATATGCAGTGACCTTTTCTTCGGAGTGTATAAGATCGCTTTTACACTAATCTTTTTGGTAAAGAAGGAATCCCCGATAGGGTCCAGGAATAGTATAAAGTCATACAGGAGACTGGATTTGGTATCATTTGATTTCAACTCGTTGGAGAGTGAAGAACTTTAGTTTTTGTTCAACACAACAATCAGGTATGTACGCAAGTGTAGTAAAAAACACTTATGTTTTTATAACGTTTCACTTTTCATTTCAATTATTGTGAGTCAGAATAGTGATTAACTTTGGTTTTTTTCGCTACACCTGGGATTAGAACCGAAGATATTGATATCGGATTGATAGTTCAAATTACAAAATTATCTCTTTCCATATAATTTGTGCCTCCGACATCTCTATGTATAGTAAACATGCTCAATTCTATAATGCATAAATAGTAAGGCGAATATCAGAGAATAATAACGTGTAAATATATTTCTGAGCTATTTTACAGTTTTACATTAGCCAAACTTATCATACATAGTGTTTTGATTATTAATAACATTGGTCCTAATAACGCTCCCTAAGGCATTCCAAAAAATGGACACTCATTGTTATCGTTGCATTTTACAAACGACTGAAAATAGTGTTTAGTTTGATAAGCTTTCGTTCCTACCTCATTCGTGATTAATCAAATTATAATAAAATCAGTAATAATCATAAACAATATTTTATCCTTTTCAAGTAATAGCTTGAATTAATTAATAATTTCTTTATTGTAGATAAAAATGAAACTTATCGTATTCGCCGCTTGCCTGATGGTGGCTGCTGCTCAGGAGTACTTCATCCAGGATGATGATACCAGTATATTCAGGTAACTTACCATAATACGACTAGCGCCCGTATTCACAAACATTACTATGAGGCCTCACAGTGCTCGTGGACGCACAGGGTGACACACGAACCAATCAGAGCTCTATTCAACGCTGTGCGTTCGATTTGCTGCTTCACTTAAGCAAACATCGTTTGTGAATACGGGCGTCAAAGTCCATAACTTATTTTGTTATTTTTTCTGTATTCTGTAGCTCTGTCTTTTTTTATTTTAACCTTTCTTTTTAATTCCAGTGCAATCCCAGAACCTGCGAGTGAACACGTATTGTCCAGGTTAGTCATCTTCATGATCTTGTTTCTTATTGCTTTTTGGAGTTAAATAAATTAAGCTTAACTACTTCAGAAATTCTACAAAATGAACTTTGACTGCTTGTTTTCTTGTCTTATTCTTTTGAAGCAATATGGGATCAAATTAATGCTGATTAATATTTTTTATAGTGACGAGTATCTAGTACCGCACTACGTAGCTCTCCCTAGGGTCCGTAGAGACGTCAGCATCGACCCCAAGACCGGCGACCTCACTGCTGCCCACAAGATGGACAACGGACGAGTGTTCGGAACCGTTGGCTCCAACGACGCTGGGCTATTTGTAAGTATTCGCCTTTTCTGGTCCCTTTTCTCGTCTCTCTTGTGCCTTACCTTTAGTTTGATGCCTTTCATTCAGCTATCCCTTTTCAAGAGAGAAAGAGTATTAATAAAATTGAAACTTATAACTGATTTTTCATCATCATGATCAGCTGTAGCAGTCACTGTAGGAAACCAGAAGTAAATTGAGGATTCGGGCCACGCACTCTCCACACTGGTCAGACGGGTTGGGGAGACCTGATTCGTATAATTTGGCAGAATGCTTTTTCGCAGCCCGATCTTCTTTTGAGGAATGAAGGCTGTATGTTAATGATTACTTTATGAGTTAAGTACCAGTTTAAAGTGAACCGTATGTCCCGAGCAAAGCTGCCTACGAATGTTCATGATTAGAGTTAGCAGAAATGAGGAGATCCGTAGGAGAACCAGAGTGACTGACATAGCCCGCAGAATCGCTAAAATCAAGTGGCAGTGGGCGGGGCACATAGCTCGAAGAGCTGATGGCCGCTGGGGCAGGAAAGTTCTTGAGTGGCGACCACGAGCTGGAAGACGTAGCGTGGGCAGGCCTCCCACTAGGTGGACCGACGATCTGGTGAAGGTCGCGGGAAGTACCTGGATGCAAGCGGCGCAGGACCGGTCTTTGTGGAAATCCTTGGGGGAGGCCTTTGTCCAGCAGTGGACGTCTTTCGGCTGAAACGAACGAACGAAGGAAGAGTTAGCATCTGTGTGAATATGAACCTTATGTCCAGGGCAAAGCGGGCTACGAGCACAACATCTTCAACGACGGGCGCGGCAAAATGGACGCGCAGGCGTTCGGCACGCGCACGCTCGGGCCCTACGGCGACTCCAGCGCGCTCGGCGGCGCGCTCAAGTGGCGCGACGACCACGCGCAGGCCTCCTTCGACATCAACAAGCAGGTCCATGGACCCACCTCGGTTAGTACCACATCTTAGAACACTAGCTTTCCGCCTGCGGCTTCGCCCGCGTGGAATCTTGTCTGTCACAGAAAAACTTTATCGCGCGCGTCCCTGTTTCAAAAACCGGGATAAAAACTATCCTATTTCCTTTCCCGGGACTCAAACTATCTCTATGCCAAATTTCATCAAAATCGGTTCAGTGGTTTAGGCGTGAAAGAGAGACAGACAGACAGACAGAGTTACTTTCGCATTTATAATATTAGTATAGATTGATTATTGTAACTGTTACCAGTCAACTTACGAGTAGGTACATTCAACTGCAACGCTGATATCTTTGGCCTGCATCTCACCTGATGTCAAGCCGACGGTGAAAGCAAGTTTCTCCTGGAATCCTCAACCATTGAAGAACTGGCTATCTTACCTCTAACAGCCGAAACATAACACTGTAAATATTATTGTCATGGCGACAGACTTTGATAAATGGTGATGATAGTTAGCCAGGCTTACTAAGAACAAGTCCTACCACCAAACAAATTGAGCAGAAAAAAATGCCCTGGGAATCCAGGACCTCTGTGTCTAGGACGGGATACAAGTGGTCTTACCAGACCACAAATACAGCTTTAGATCATATTAATTTATTTCACTATCACATTTTCCAAAAGGCCATCAACATCAAACCACGAAGAGGTGACTAAGTTTAGCGCTACATCTTCTACTGCCCATTTATTGTCCCGAAGCAGTGGTAGGGTTAGTAGTTAGTGCTAGTAAAAGCACTTTTATGACTTTTAACTTACTATTATGGTTTCCACAGTGGACCGCAGCCGGCGGCGGTCGCTGGCCCGTAGGCAAGAACGGAGACTTCGGCCTGGAAGGCACCTACAGCCGCATGGGAGGCATGAAGGACTACGGCGGCAGGGCTTCATACAACTACCGCTGGTGAAGAAGTAGAACCAGTATTGAGGCATCATCATCATCAGCCGTCAAAAGGCTTCATCATCATCAAAGATCTGAACTTTGTAGAAAGTTTAAGACTGATTGCGGGTTCTTTTGTCCCGTTTGAGGCTATTTTATTAACTTGGATTTAAAATATCATGTAAATCCAACAAATAACTTAGAAACCAGTCATGTGAAAACTCTTGAATTGACCATGTTTTTACAAGTTTTCTTTAATTATTTATTACTGTAAATAGCTACTTTAATTATTCTGAATTTCATTTTTGAATAAGTTAATTTACTATGTAAATATTAGAAATACATTATTTTATTTAAAACCTACTACGTTTTTTCTTCTATGGCCCCTTAAAACAAGTAATTTTAAGTAAGTGTTTTATTATCCAATAGATACGATTAGATTGATTTAATCATAATTATAATGATATTTAATGATTTAATTATAAATAAATGATTTAAATTAGTTTTAAACATTTTCACGTGGAAGACTTAGCTAGGTATTACTTAGCTACAAGTTGCAATCGCTCTATGATTTGACAATATATTGAATTATTTTTAAAATAACTTCCACTATAAAAGCAAATGACATAAGTAAATTCACATCGTATTAAATAAAAAACAATTTAAAAGTTCACAATGACTACGCAGAGCACCTCTGTAGTCCTTCCGACCGACGAAACATGAAATATGATAATAACCTAAGTTTAAAACTGCTCAAAGTAGCATGAGAAACAGATGCGTACTCAGGCTGTTACAGTTGTACGTACGACGGCGTCGCTTCAAAATTAAATGGCAATGCCAGATTTTGTATGGAAAGTGGCGTTTTTTTTTTCGCTCGGCCATCGACCAACCTTTGTTTTTTGGTTACAAAATAGTGTAATAAACCAAATTTACTATTACATGTATACCTCTAAACTCAGTCTGAACTGAGTTAGGAGCGTTAGAAGTTTGATGATTTTACATAATCATTATTACATAAAATAGTGACATTGTATGTGTATGTAAACAAACAATACGACGATCTATTATAGGCTCCAGCCATCAGTGTAGAGCAGAATCAGCGTAATAAAAAAAGACGGCACATATTATATAGCCCGACCAGGAACATAAAAACCCTCGCCATGTTGCGGAAAACTAATGGTACTAATTTCTTTTAATGGCAACAGTAACTGAAAACTTCATTGACATGTCACCTTGCATGTCAGTCTATTGCTGTCAAAGTGTAAACAAACTTTATTTTAAATGTGCGCAATTGATTTTGTGAATTAAATTTCTAAAATATTTTTATAGTCGTGAAAGAAAAGTGGTTCACAATGTGTTAAAGTATTTGTCGAAGAGAAATACTAAGGGTTCGGACAATATTTTCATTGAATAATGTTTCCGACAAAGGTTGTCAAATTGACTGACATGTTTATCGTATAGTACAGTCCACTATGAAAATTAGCTGTGGTTTGTTTCAACCACCTATTTTAAGTTTTTTGTCACTTTCTAAGTGTTGAATTTTATGGAATTGGGAAAGAAGTACCGAGTTTGAAGCGTTCATGAGCAGACATTGCAGTTGAATATTCAAGTTCTGAATTTGATTATTGATGAATAATAAAATAAATCCTACTAGCTCGATTGATAGTTTCATTTAATTTACATAATAATATTTTTCCGTTAATTTATGAAATATCAAATTAGCCCGTAATCCTGAATCCTGATACATAAAGTTAGCCTATTAATTTAACACAGGTACGACTGTACTCAGTGTTGCTCTATCAAATGCAATTGACGCGCCTCTATGCCAGGGTTTTTATGTTCCTGGTCAGGCTATACCTACCTACCTACGTACATTCTAGTAAGTACATTGAGTAATATGTGTCGATATGGGTTTAAAAACTATTACTGAAATCAAATTGACCGAAATTGACAGTTTTTGACAGTTTATGATTTTTTTTGACCAATTTGACCGTAAATGACGATCAGTCAAATTCAGCCGCTTTGGTCATTTTCAACGCTAGTCCCGATACGCTCAAAAAGCAGGTGTAAATAAACTAGAGGGTTTGTCCATTCGCTATGTTCCCAAATCCAGCCCTGTCCTGCCGAGCAATTTCCTGCTACATGCGTAACTTCCGGCCCTCCATGAAACTAAGATGAAACGTTGAATAACACAATCTGTGTAATCCTGAGCTCCAAGCTAAATCTTATTGTAGACGTTATTTAGGATTTGTTATAACAACGTTCTTTGAGACTTTCTCGCAGTTAAGGTTAAATAAGATAGAAATACTCGTAGGTAACCTTTTGTAACGACGAATTTAACCATTTGATTCTGACCTCATAAAGGTAGCAAGAAGGCGCTGGATGCAGGCCGCTACCAACCAATCAATCTTGAATCATTGGAAGATCTATGTTCAGAAATGGACGTCTTGTGGCTGAAATGATGATGATGATGATTGTATAGCTTGTACGAGTATAAGAATAAGGTTACTAAAAATATGAACATTAAGCTATTGGAAACTACTAATTACTAAAACTAAGATAAACTTAGAACTTAGATTTACCATTAATCCACTTATTTTGCAAACTAGGCTACATACGGGACTATTCCCACCTCTCGTTCCCACCGCTGCAACTCCTGTGTAGCCAGGATCTACATTCTACAGCTTGACCAATAAAAACCCAACCAGTGAAGGTCAAGCTTGTCCTGGGGGAAAGTTAAACTGTCATTACAGAAACTAGGGCTACTATATGTATAATTAGGCGACTAGAAACTGATTTGAGTGTGCGAGGATAAACTTAGATCTTAGAATTTACCTACTGATTAATCCACTAAATTTCAGTTAACTCAGTCAAATTTCAGTAAACTAGGCTCTACATTAGCCACTTCAGGACGTATCAAATCCAAACTTAACCAACTCAGTCTCAAAGGAGCGTCTCGAAACATGTTCCCAGAATTAGGCTCCAAATACGATGCCTCACAAACCGACCGATAAATTGGACTGACTCTAACCAAATTTGAAGTGACATGCAATCTTAATTGCCAGGCTGCTGCGCCTGGCGTTTGCAGCGAGCAGTTTTGCACTTAATTGGGGAGGCGGACGGTGCAGTTTGCATCGACGGGATTGCGTTTGCAGGATGGCAGGGGAAGACTATGGTGACGATGGAAGCGGTGTTTTTATTCAAAGTCAAAGTGAAAATTTCTTTATTTGTATAGACTACTAGCTGTGCCCGCGACTTCGTACGCGTGAAAACCCGTTTTCGCAACATTTTTCATTGTTGCTCTGCTCCTATTGATCGTAGCGTGATGTTGTATAGCCTATAGCCTTCCTCAATAAATGGGCTATCTAACACTGAAAATTTTTTTTAAATCGGATCAGTAGTTCCGGATATTAGCGCGTTCAAGTAAACAAACAAACATACAAACTCTTCAGCTTTATAATATTAGTATAGATTAAATAGTACTTACAAAACGTCAAATATTTTGCTCATAATGAGTCTCATAATCTTTTTACCCTACCAAAGCGCTTCAAGACCAACATTTGGCAAGTGCTGAGAAGAAGCGCCGCAACAAACGAATTGAATCAGTTAATCTCAAAAGTTTTCTTATAATCAAGTAACGTGTCACAAGCTCTGAAAAAATATTAAAACTAAATTACCTATCTCAAGTTTCAAGGTTACCTAAGAACACCAGCCAAAAAGTTTTATATTTTAATAATTAATTAATAATTAATTAGGACATTTATCATTTTCAGTTTCAGCAGCCTGGATATAATGGCTAAAAACATTCATTCTTTGGAAAAGTATTTTGATATAAAATATTTGGAAAAACAAACAAAAAGGTATCTATGACCACTCACTGCGGCTCATGAAAAAAGGGCTTGCACCCAGAGCCGTAAAAACCCATTAAAAAAGAATGATCTTCCGACGCTCACTAGAGTTTTTCGACATTCACAATCCTTGTCTACTGGACCTGAGCCTGGACATGAGCTCCCCTGGCATACCTGGAAGTCTTTAAATAGACTTCTGACGCAGCTCGGCCGTAGTAAGGACATCTGTTCAAGTAGGGATTCTTGGATGGCTCAAACTTGGAGTGCAAGTGTGGTTTTGTTCCCCAGTCGACAAAGCACATGATGTCGTGCCCTGCGTGCCCAAACAACTGCACGCAGGAAGATTTAATGAAGGTTACTGACAACGCCACTCTTGTTTAGAGTTTTGGGCTGACACTGTGTAGATAAATTAATATGAATATGAATATGATTTCTTGTCGACACGATAAGAAGAAGAATTATCTATTGATAAGGTGTTCTATTTACACAAATGCTGTAAAACGCTATCTCCTATCAAACATCACCGCCCTTTCGCTACAATTTAATTCAGCCCCATGCTAATAGGTCCCGGTTGCCGGAGGCAATCTGCAAGACGTTTCACTGCTGATCGCATTACCTCCCTGCGGATGGGGATGCATCCGTGATTGCTGACAGTAGTGTAGGGTAGGAGCACCCCGCGGATGTGGTTAAAGGCATAGGGTTATAGAGTAGGACCACCCCCACTTTAATGGTGTAAAAGGCGACTAAAGCTTTGGAAAAACCAACGCGTGTAGCTCGCGTCGACGATGGCGATCACTGCGCGTGCATAGATTGCGTTGATGTGAAGTCATCGCTACAAATTCATAAACGACATCTGTGTACCTACCATGAGTTTACGTTAGGTGTGCTCGCTAGCGAATACGTCAAAAATCTCTATGAAGATTTTGTTTCTTGAAAGTAGCCGCTAGGGGCGCTGCACAATATGTCATACAATTAATGTCATTTTTTTACGCAGTCGCTAGCGAGCACACCTAACGTAAACTCATGGTAAGCACACTGATCGCCATCGCGCACGCAGGCTGCACGCGTTGATTTGTTCGAAACTTTGTGGACAAACACGCGGAATTCTGTCTCTTCTCCAACTCATCTTGTGCCGTGGGAGTGCAGATAAATCAGTAATATAAAATAATTGTAGAGCGTGCTCCTGCAGTGGCGACTAAATGAATGACTTGATGATGTACACGATAGAGTTATTTAGAGCTATGAAAATGTTGCTATAAGTTTCTGTAGATGTTTCTAAAATGGAAGGCTCATCTTCTTCATCATCTTGCCGTTTTCGCGAGCTGTTTTGAAGTGCTAGATTTATTTGAAGACCAAGCAGCTGATAGAGTTTGGATGAAAAGGACTAGAACGGACAACTTTCTAATGAGCACCCTGCTCATTAGAAAGTTGTCCAGCAGTGGATTGCCGTAGGGTGAAATGATGAGATTCACTTGTAGCTCAAATTAATTACAATTGTTTATTAGTAACCTACATTAATATGTAGAGTTTTTAGAGCGTCAAGTTATTGCTATTGTTATATGTATATTCAAATTCGAATGATTTTGTGATGTCAACGGATCCACTAACAAACCAGAGTCTAATAGTCCCTCACCTGGCCCGGCGTTATAATAGTACCTGAACAGCCATTGAGGCATATTTACCCTCGCGGGAGTGCCATTTAATCCAGGCCCGTCAAACCGCATGCCTTTAACTAGGGTGGCCATGATAAAGTGGTGAGAAGACTGAACTTTTCAAGATATTTTTGAGTTATTTTTAACAATTGAACCCTGAATGGAGACGATGATCGTTGGGGCAGAAAGGCGACTTAGAGTTGCAGCGGTGGAAATGAGAGGTGGGAATAGTCCCGTTACTTACCTCCAACTGCTGAAACACAGCAATGTTGTAAACATTACTGTTAAATGTACCCAATAGAGTTTGGACTGCTATTTTATAAAGTTTAATTACGACGGGCTGGAAGACGTAGCATGGGCAGGCCTCCTACTAGGTAGACCGACGATCTGGTAAAGGTTGCGGGAAGAGCCTGGATGCGGGCAGCGCAGGACCGTTCATTGTGGAAATCCTTGGGGGAGGCCTTTGTTCAGCATTGGACGTGATTTGGCTGAACGAAAACACCCTGGATGCGGGCAATGTAGGATTAGTCGTTTTGAAGTCTTTGGGGGAGTCATTTGTCCAGCAGTGGACGCCATTAAATTTAAACGAACGAACCCAAAAAGAGTACTATTCAGCAGAAAATTAGTTTTAATGGATCCTATGACTAAAGTACTTTCCTTACTTTACATTGCTTTCTGTCTTTCTCGAGCATTATAATCCGGCCTTCTTCATCTTCAAGGCGAGATTGAATAGGTACTTACAGGGCAAGTTTGTGTCATCCTAGACTGCATCTCAGTTAACAGCAGGTGCGATTGTCTTGAGACACTGCGGTATTTCGGACGTGAGAATTTATGGCGAAGCTTCCCGAACGCTGCCCAGCCGAGTTGGATTCGACGATTGACCTCTTTAACTCGAAGTTGGACCTACCTAACGTGCGTGACGTAACGTAGCGTCCCACTAGGTGGAGCGACGATCTGGTGAAGGTCGCGGGAGGTGCCTGGATGCGAGCGGCGCAGGACCGGTCTTTGTTGAAATCCTTGGGGGAGGCCTTTATCTAGCAGTGGACGTCTTTCGGCTGAAACGAACGAACGAACCTGATTTGTGTTGAATAAATAATATTTTTTTCAGGTTTATCCTAACTAATTCTAAAGCACAGTCACCCTACCGTCTCGCCTAAATGGAGAGCAGACCTTAATTGGCGGCCCTAATACGTCGGAACAACGCAAATGGATATTACAGGTGTAATCGAATAACTTCTGATTCCTGTAATTATAACTCAGAGCTTTTAGCTACGTTTGTTTCTATGGCTGAGCTTAATGAGGCTAAAAGGAAGGTAGGAAGGTATCAGATGTTACAAATGCAAGGTGGAATGGGAATATAATGTTGAATATTTTTAAAGTAAAGAAGACTGAGTTTTGTAATTAATTAAGTTGGTAATACTCGGTGTGTTAAGCACTAAAATGTGAATGTGATACGTGAATGTGATGTGGTTATAACAAAAAAATCTATGTAATTAAATTCTTTTGAATTAACTAACACTTAAAAGACAATTTAAATACCAATTCATACTCCTTTCATCAATTCTAAAGGAAAATAGATAATATAATTAGCCAACAAGTAATTACGTAGTGTTACATCGACGTTACTAAGGCGACATATTACGTATGTCTGTCTGTATACAAAACGATAGCACACGTCTCAATTATCTTAACGACAGATGATACGCGAAAAGTCCCCCATCCAATGAGATAATTAGAGTCAAAAGTCACGCGAATAATGACTCCATATCTGGTTTGATTCGGTAGAAGGATAAATCATTTAGATTGTTGAAATGGTTATTTACCTTTTTTGGATGTGCGTGATGTATGGTAAATTGAAGGTCATAAAAATTTGGATTCTGTTTTCCTTGTTTAAAAATGCATTCGTTGTCGACGGCACATTAGGTATACGTTTTTGTCAGAAAATAGCATCGATTACAATTACCTACTTAAAACCCGCAGTGTTTTAGTCATCTGTGTTTTGTGTGAAATGAAATACATTATAAAATGAATAAATAAGCAAACGGCAATAAATGATGGGGCAGGAAAGTTCTTGAGTGGCGACCACGAGCCGGAAGACGTAGCGTGGGCAGGCCTCCCACTAGGTGGACTGACGATCTGGTGAAGGTCACGGGAGGTGCCTGGATGCGAGCGGCGCAGGACCGGTCTTTGTGGAATTTCCTGGGGGAGGCCTTTGTCCAGCAGTGGACGTCTTTCGACTGAAACGAACAAACGAACGAAATGAGCAAAAAGTCTTTAAGTACCTATACTCATTGAAGTGTACAATGCCAGCACTTCAGTCAACCTACTATAAGGATGTCCAAAATTCCTAATTTAATTAAACTTTATAAAATAGCAGTCCAAACTCTATTGGGTACAGTAATGTTTACAACATTGCTGTGTTTCAGCAGCTGGAGGTAAGTAACGGGACTATTCCCACCTCTCTTTCCCACCGCTGCAACTCCTGTGTAGCTGGCTACAACACAACCAGTGAAGGTCAAGTTTATCCCGGGGGAAAGTTAAACTGTCAAAGTAAGTATCCAATCCTCTGAAGTTAAAATTCGGGATGAAGCTCGATTCTAAATTCCACTTCTTTCTATTAGAAAAGTCGCAGGCCAAAATCGTTCCCATTTTAGTAAAAATTATTGAAATAACAAGAAATTATTGAATTTGAAGGCAAGAGAACACGCGGTCGATCGCCAACCCGCTGGATAGACGCCATCACAAAGGCCACTGAGTCCACCATGGTCCAGTGTCCTCGCGACGCCTCTAACCGTCAGAATTGGAAGCACATCGCCAGAAGAGCTACCCTCGGAGATGACATCACCCCACCATGTACCTCGTCAGCGCAACCACGACCACTCTGACAAGAGTACCCGACAAATAAGAAGATTAAATACGTAACAGACTTTCAAACCATTTTACCGCAGTGACTGAAAATATTCTCCATTTTATTTCAGAAGACAGCCCTATCTCATTGTATTCGCCCCCAAGATAAACAGACTCGGGCCGAGAGAAACTTTAGCAATATTGATTAGGCTGTATACAAATAGATGTAGTTTGGTAAATAGTAGCTATATTTATACAGGGTGGAGCTACAAATACAGTATTCATTGTTTCTAGTGTAATAATAATAAAATGTTAAAAAGGTTAAAAGAAATCGGTTTAACAATTGAAAAATCTTACGGTAGCCTGCCTGGTGGGTCACATAATAATATAGGACATAATAAACACTTTGACTGACGTTGCTAGCGGTCGCGGGTTCGATACCCGCACCATACAAAAATTTGTATGCATCATAATAATAATAATATATAATTATCTGTTGTATCTGGACGGATGTTTAATTGTATGTTATTTGGGACAAAAATGTATTGTTATAAATATCTATTAAGTACTTTCATATGTCATTAAATATCCGTAACGCCAAAAGTATGACGTAAATATGACGTAGCACATACGTACTACTTATAAAATGCACTACAAACAACAAAAGCTACCAACATTAACTCTCATGATAACAGTAAAACAAACATAAAGAAGTCCAAAACGCAAAACTTACAAGCTGCGAAAATCTCAAAACTTTGCCAAATACCAAGTACTGAATTTAAATATTGTACACTACAACGAAGAGGAGAGTGAAAATGCAATCTCCAAGAAAAACACTAAAAGTAATACTTATTAGATTCTGCGAAGTTCGCCGAGCAAACTGAAACTTCCAGTATTAAACTAAATAAGTAGGTTACATTGGAAACACACGGGGTGCAAGTAAACACACGCCCGTATTCACAAACGATGCTTTCTTAAGTAAAGCAGTAAATAGAATGCACAGCGTTGAATAGAGCTCTGTAATTGGTTCGTGTGTCACTCTGTGCGTCCACGCGCGCTGTGAGACCTCGTAGTAATGTTTGTGAATACGGGCAACAGTCCTGCGAATTCTAGTTGCAGTTAAAACATCTTTTATCTTAACATTATCATCATCGTTTCAGCCACAGGACGTCCACTGCTGAACATAGGCTCTCCTCAATGATTTCCACATGGCCCGGTTGGTAGCGGCCTTCCTGCTACCTTTAGACTGCAATGTTCCAGTCAAACTGGAACTGGAAATGGATCCTTCATAACATAATTTTTTACTTTCATGAATCTCACTCAGGACATTTACAGGATATTCATTTGGTGTCCCAGCTGGGAATCGAATCCACAACTTCTAAGCCGATAAAGATGAATTCTCTAACGAATATAAACAGTGTTAAAACAAAAACACTGTGGTTTCTCTTCTAGTGTTATAACTATAAAGACTAACACACAAATATATTTTGCTGTTAGTGCTCATATTTGTACATTATACGTATACAGTTCAAATAGAGCCCTGCTTTCGATGTCCCAAGATTCATTAAGATTCTAGAGCAAGTCGCGCTTCTGTAATTAATTGACTCTAAAAGCTACATGATTGACGCCCCGCCACAAGGGTGATATTCCGAGAAGACAACGGATCGATTAAACTCTAGTTATTATTCTTGTAACTATAGAGTCGTCTAGAATATTTCCTACATGAAAGTAATTTTTTTTTTCATTTATTCACCGAGACAAGGTAATACAACAAGGTAGATGTTATAATCTCTAATAGGTTTTTTAAGGTAAGGATCTACCTAGGTACAGATTTAAAATACAATGTAAATTATTTCGGAATAGTAATATGGGCCAGTGCTGAGAAGAAGCAGCGTAAGAAATACACGCCCGTATTCATAAACGATGCTTGCTTATGTTGAATACACAACATTGAATAGAGCTCTGTGATTGATTCGTGTGTCACCCTGTGCGTCCGCGCGCACTGTGAGACCTCATAGTAATGTTTGTGAATACGGGCGTCAGTGAAATACTACATTTTAGCTTTTGCCTGTGGTTCCTTGCTTACCAATCTTACAACATAATAGTACCAGTAGTAACACGGGTAAAAAAGGTTAAATTTTAGTCTGGCATAGGACATTTTACCGCACTCCTTCTTTATACCAGCCAGGGTAAAAAATATTATGTTTTCCCTGTTATGGTCATTAACTATCTCGTGCGTAACTTTTGCGTGGAAGAGTTGTTACTCTTGTAATAAAGTATGTGCTTTAAGTAGTAGTAGATGTATCCACTAGCATAGCCATAACACTTATAAATGACTACGCGTTTGGCATTTAAAAATTGCTGCGAACACAAGCCCGAGTGTTTTTGTAGTTAATAAGAAACATCTTGGCACTACCGGAGAGCTACGCAGACTACATTACACTACATTAGTGACCAGAGCTGTAGTATAGTATGGAATGTTTAATGGAAATTTCCTTGAAAGGCATTCTCGTTAGCTATTAAGTGTACCTATGCACTCAGGGATGGTGCATTGGAACTCGCTTTTTGACATGATAAATGACACCACAAAATATTGCAAATAGTAACTTTAATATTTTAAAAATCTTATCCAACAAATACCGGACAGGCCGGACACTAAGCCCGGACACGCATCATCAAAACCTGTGTCCGACTCTAGCTACGCCAGCAACGTTCTTGTAACTCTTTCAACTTCAAACAAGTAGCATACTACTTGTATTCAAGAATATACATTATAAAGAGTTTGATAGTTTGTTTGTAGGAGGCAATCTCTGACTACTAAGTACAACAATACCGGTTTTGAAAATTCTTCAACCAGTAGAAAGCTGCATAATTCTTGAGTAACATAATACACTGGTCATCACAAAAATCGGCCCACCTACGTTTTACAGGAAAACTCGTTTCTACTGACACAATCATGGTGCCCCAACAATATTGGTGTTATTTGAAAGCCCAATTAATATCCTTAAAGAAAAACACATTTAATTTCCTAATAAACGATTAACATATACAATAAATGTGACTTGAAAAACTTGAAAAAAGACCTCACTTTGGGCTCACCTCTGGGATCAATTAGACCAATTTTTATGGTTATAAAACCAAATAATGATCTCACGTGTCCTCTTTAACAGATGGATAGCGATTAATCCCAACTTAACAGTTTTATAGCCATAAAAGTTGACTCAAGCGTAACTACCTATTTTTTTAAGGATTCTTCTACAGACACATTTTTGGGGTAAAAACCTTTCCTTTAATGAAATGAAGTTCAGAACTAGGCTTTTAAATGGTAATATAGTTATAGTAATATTGGTGGGAAGTGGGGATGCATACGTTTGAAAGTGCTTGTCGCGGGTGGGTCGATTTTTATGATGACCAGTGTAGATCGTGTCATCCACGAAGACTCGCCCCACCATTCTTCCGCGAATGTTTGAATGTTATCGGTACACGCAAAATTATCCATGAGTGCACACGCACACTACAATAATGAGGCTCGGATTGATCGGATCAAACTCCCCACACCCCGCGCTTTCATCAACCAAAAATTGGTGGGGCGCGTCTTCGTGGATGACATGCACACGATCTATACCAGGAGTGGCCAACTTGATTAGACATAAGATCTGTTTACTAACGAAACCCTGGGCGATCTACCACTTACATACTTCTTGAAATCAAATGAAACAGCATAGTTTAGTACACAATCATGTGGTATTTTTTGCCTTGCCACGATTGACTGGACTAATAGTCGTGATCAACCGGTTGGCCATCCGACTTAACTAATCTATCGGTGACAGCCCGAATTCACGCAGGCGAAGCCACGTGAAAAAGCTAGTACTATCTCGGTAATGGCGAGAAAATGCCAATTTTCTTATAGTATTGTAACAGTTGGCTGCACAGCTGAAATGCGGAGTTCGTTATAGACGAGAGAGAAGTTTATGAAAATAAGCAGAGGCCCGGGGCGCACTGGGAGCAGATAATCAGATTTGAATTCAAAAATTTTAACTACATAATAAGAAAAAAAGCAATGCCTACACCAGGCGACTCTATAGTCTGTTTCTGTCTAGTGGCATCCAGTTACCTTATTTAACAAGTCATTACTAGTACGTTGAGTGCACAGTTTTCCAATCCGCCAGTCAAGAACCTTCACCAAAAGTCAGTTCTATGAGGGATTTGGCCGCCCATTTCTCCATAGAATTATGGATCAAGATTCACGTCTGATTGCCGTGATAGGTACTAGGACTTCAATAAGGTTTTTTTTGGTCGTGAAAAGTTTCTAGAACGCTGCTCAACATGGCTGGCTCCGATGTGATAGCCAAGTCGAAGTTGTTGAAGTAATAGAAACCCAGTCGATATTCTTTTGATTCTTGTAATTATATTCTTTTGTGTTGTGTAGAGTATCTCTCTGTCGATTAGTAAACGGCCATTCTCAGATGAGCTAGTTTTTGCGTGTCCGGGCCGTTAAATCGTTAAAAATGACAAATTAGAGACATGCAAGTATTTTTATATGTTACTTAACAACCCTATCCAGTTGTGCATTAAATCATAGGCCTCTATTTTAAGTATTTGTGTCTAATTACCGTTACGCGTCCGCACACCGACTTAATGTTAAAAGTTGGCTGTAATTTTTATGTCGTATAGATTTGGTTTACTCCATTCAACATTTTAAAAAGTATAAAAGATTGTCTTATGCATAGCAAAATATCTATTCAATAGAACCATTCTGTAAATAATTAGAATTAAAAAAATGCTTGTCCGAGCGAAACTCCTAATTTCCGTGACGTTTTCTGTTTTTGAGCACACAATCCTAAATAATAATATTTGACACATCATTTACGCATACGGCGCGAGCCCTTAGTTAGTTCTATGACCTGTTAGCAAGTAGACGTTTATTGCGTTGGCGTACCGTCGATGAATTGCGTTGGAGTATAATTACCATATCTTTGGTTTTCAATTTTTCTATTTACCATGTCCTTATTTTTATACTAGATTTTTGAAGGTAGATCCACGTTGTTAATTTAAATAGAATCAGTACGTTGGCCTCCATACGTTGTAGTAAGACAGTATTTGCATACCCTGCAGATTTTGGAAATTTTGAAGAAAAACTATCGTTTTATAATTTCCATGTACTAATTACCATATATTTATAATCACCGTTGTATGAAATTATTACCTACAAATTGCACTCACGATTGAATAAGTATGATGATAAAATATGAAATATACCTAGACTTTCGCATAACAACTTTACGTCCAATCTGACATCAAAATTTTGAAAAGCTTTCGTTAGAGTAACCTCGAAATAGATTCGATTTCATGACGAATGTTCAGCTTCAGTTGCTGCATGGTTGTTGGATTTTAGAGTTTATTTTAACCCCTAAGGTAACCCCACAAAAAAAGTTAGCTGAAGTGAAATCGGGGCTTCCTGATAACCAGGAGATGTCACCCCTGCGTGAAACATGTCTCGTACCAGATATTTATTTTTCCTATCATTATCATTGATATTAACATGTTTAATCATTAATTAATTCTAATATATTAAAATCTATCCATATTACTTTTGCCCTAAGAAGATGAGATTGTCCAACAGTAACACTTACCTGGCGTGATCACATTAAGAACAAAAGGGAACAAATCAACAAACAATGGGACTTTTCAAGACGAGAGTGTATAGCAACTTTGTACCATCCTAGACTGCATCCTACCTGCATTGTTATGCATAAAAAAAATTTCGTGATATGCAATGGATACTGGGCAGAAGAAGCTTGGAGAACAAACTGTGTACAAATGCATCCTAAGACCCATGTAGACATATATGGAATCGACTTAGCCTCGCAAATGTAGAAATACTTTAACGTTTTTAAAATAAAGTATTAAAAATCTTGAGCTGTGCATCTTGGTTTACAAAGTCCACTGAAGTGATACCAAACGTCAAAGAGGGTGTAGAAAATTCCTGTAAAGCTAACAGACAAAGACTAGACCATCATGAAATCTATTCTGAGAATTCTGCATTCAGGCTAAGGAGAAAGCGAATAGCATTAATAAGAAAACTTATTGTAAAAGAATCGAGGTGATTCAGCTTCAGGTGGAGATTCAGCTAAATGCTCTCATTTGAAATGTGACACGTAGCCCCTTCTTGCTGAAACTAAGTGTTCCTGTTCTTGCAGTATACTGAAAATATCTTGATACAATAAATAATAGTAATTAGTGTTTTTCTTTTTGCAAAGTTTATTAAGAGTACCTACAACTTTTTTTGTGATGCCATATATTTGTATACAAATTTATCAATGCAAGATGTTGTTTTTTTGCTATTTTACATATCTTTTCTAATTACCGTTAGATTAAGTGTTAGCCTTATCTAATTACCGTGACCATAAAATTTTTGGGTCTCATTTACGCGAAAACCGCTTTGAATAATTTGACGCCTTTACGATTGTTAAATTCGTACTTTTCATGTATTTTATATTTAAATGCGTTTAAGCCAATTAAGCCAAATTTCAAAAATGATATGGTAATTAGGCTGAGAACGCCTAATCGTGAGAATGACCGTAAACAACTACGAGAATATCGCCCGATATTTCTACCAATATTAAATCTAGGTTTAATTTTCAGTAAATTCCCATCCCTCGGTGTACCTCAGCCGAATCACCGGAGCGCGTGTTCCGTCGAAGCGCGAAATGGGCCGGGCAACTTGTTAGCACAGTCTGTCTCCGGCAAAAGAGACGCCCAACTTCCCCTGAATGCGGACCTGGATGTTTGTCTTAAACACACCTAGGTTCTGAGGCGTCTTGTGGGACGTATTTCTAGATAATTATAAATAAACAACTTGAAAAAATCAAACCTCTTAAGACGGGAATCGAACCCACAACCTTTCGCTTGCAGGACGACTGCTCTTCTATCTGACCTACTTAGACACTGGATGAACCCGTCGAAATTTTCAAGTGTAATACGCTGTTGCGGCCGCGTTCGATTTGCGTGGGTTCGATTCCTAGAAGCGACCCAATCGCTAAGAAGTTTCTATATAGTTTACTAGCTTTTTCCGAGATTTCGCCTTAGTTTTCAGTCCTGTGGCCTGTGTCTTCCTGTAAAGACCAAAAATTGAGTCTGTCTCCGGCAAAAAGACGCCCAACTACCCCTGAATGCGGACCTGGATGTTTGTCTTAAACACACCTAGGTTCTGAGGCGTCTTGTGGTACATACAGTCAGCATAAATTAGTTCGTGACATCCAAAGTAGCCAAAAAGTAATACGTCTTTGTTACAATTGGTATAAGATTGTGTTGTAAAGTTTTTGACCACTTTAGGTGTCGTGAACTATTTGACGCTGACTATACCTACTACGTATCTTGGCATGGGCTACTCGGCATGGGGCACACTGAAAACCAGCGTCGTGGCCTTCCACACCGTGGGCCACGGCATATGCTCTGTGTGGAGCCCCATTGCGATGGGCATCGCTATTGTGACAGAGTGTCACTGCTCAGTTCTTTTTCTTTCCTTGTAATATTTATGTGCTATTTCTGTCTTTTTTCCGTATATCTTCATGTTCATCGTAATAATTCTTTCTTTTTTTCTATCTTGCGCGAAATGGGCCGGGCAACTTGTTAGCACAGTCTGTCTCCGGCAAAAGAGACGCCCAACTTCCCCTGAATGCGGACCTGGATGTTTGTCTTAAACACACCTAGGTTCTGAGGCGTCTTGTGGGACGTATTTCTAGATAATTATAAATAAACAACTTGAAAAAATCAAACCTATTAAGACGGGAATCGAACCCACAACCTTTCGCTTGCAGGACGACTGCTCTTCTATCTGACCTACTTAGACACTGGATGAACCCGTCGAAATTTTCAAGTGTAATACGTGGATGCGGCCGCGTTCGATTTGCGTGGGTTCGATTCCTAGAAGCGACCCAATCGCTAAGAAGTTTCTATATAATTTACTAGATATTTTCCGAGATTTCGCCTTCGTTTTCAGTCCTGTGGCCTGTGTCTTCCTGTAAAGACTAAAAATTTTGTCTGTCTCCGGCAAAAAAAGACGCCCAACTACCACTGAATGCGGACCTGGATGTTTGTCTTAAACACACCTAGGTTCTGAGGCGTCTTGTGGTACGTATCTTCACATGGGCTACTCGGCATGGGGCACACTAAAAACTAGCGTCGTGACCTTCCTCAACGTGAGCCACGGCATATGCTGAGTGGGGTCCCATTGAAAGAAATATTTTTTTTATTCCAAAATCCGTAGACTACAACATCAGTTTAAGTACTGCGATTGGCATCGCTGTTGTGATAGGTTGGCACTGCTAAGTTCACTTTTTATTTCCTTGTAATAAAATGTGCTATTTCCATCTTTTTTTCCGTATATCTTCCTCCTTAACCTTAGAACATTTATTACGATGTTTCATTCTTTTGACGCCCAACTTCCCCTGACTGCGGACCTGGATGTTTGTCTTTAGCACACCCAGGTTCTGAGGCTTCTTGGAACCTATCTGTGTATAGATTACTAGCATTTTCGGAGATTCTAGGTTCTGGGGCGTCTTGTGGTACGTTTCTCTATATTTTACAAGCTTTTCCGAGATTTCGCCTACGTTTTCGGTCACAGGAAGACAAAAAATTTAATCAGTCTCTGGCAAAAAGAGACCCCCAACTACCCCTGAATGCGGACCTGGATGTTTGTCTTTGGTACACACAGGTTTTGAGGCGTCTTCTGGGATGTATCTCTATATTTACTAGCTTTTTCAAGGTTTCGCCTACGTTTTCGGTCAGAGAAAGACTAAAATTTATCGCGCTAAAAACCGGGATAAAATGGTTTTCTCTATGCCAACTAACATCGAAATCAGCTCAGTGGTTAGGCATTCAAAGGGATTTACTTTCACATTTTACAGTAGGATAGGATTTAATGCCTTAAAAATGTAACCTAAAGTAGACTTATTAAATATTTATTTATATTAGCTGCTGGCATCATAGTTATTTCTCAAAATCTATTTATTAGTTTTAGCGTTAGATCTTCAACCCCTACACCAATATTCCATTTCCACTATAGTTACCTTCGTATAGGCGTCACTTAACCAACACTTTCAAAGACAAGTCATCGACTTGTATTATACAAACCTAATACCTACAATTTGTACTAAAAGTATCGAAGAACGGCAAACATTCCACATTTTATTAACCGCGTGTAACTTTTATATGAAACATGACTCAAACATGATACCGCTTCCGAACTAAACCAAATATTTCTCATATTCCGAACAAAGAATACGAGTATTTTCCTCGAAGAGTCAAATGAACTTCCAATACCGTACTAAGTTACAAAACCCTTTTTTCTTTACACACAAAAAGCGCTGTTAAACTCTCAAAAATAAGGTGTATATTCGTATGAAATGTTATGTTATGTTATGTTAGTTAGGGCAAATATTATACAGGCCTTACGTTACCCATATCGCACTAAATAAAAAACCTCAGATAAAACCTCAACTGAGAATCGAAAACTGGAAAACATTGTTACAAATTCGACTTTAACCTGCACAAAATAAGATCGACAGACTTGGTGGGAAAGCACTAAGATGTTAGATAAAACAGCGTCTATTGAAATCGGGAAAAAGGGCCAAAAAGGTCTTGACTGTGCCGCCATTTATTTTGATCGGAGTGACATTCCCCTTCTTGAAATTGAAAGATTCAGAGACTCGTGGAGAGTACAGCAAACATATTTGACGATACTTACACTTATTACACTCTACTTTCGATGTATTCAAAGGGAACCGTTGAGGAATATCGTATACAGAAATGATAGGAGCAGTTTTTCTTTAATAGAAAAGTGTAATTTTATTAATGTTTGGTATCTTCACTTTTGATAAATGAAACAACTTTAAGGCTGAGTTGCACCACCTAACATGAACGATAAATAACGATAACCGGTATTTTTTGGATGGAGTTTGACAAATTTTTGACGTTCGTTAAAGTTAAAGTAAGATAGTGCAGCAACCCAGCCTTAAAAATGACTTCTTCCGCCACTTCTTGTGGTAGGTCAAGCTATAATTTTGACGTCTAAAGGTGCACTGAAAAGGGCCTATTGATAAAACATCTAGCCATTCTGGAAAGAAAACAAAACACAAATCAAACACCATTCCAGACAGATTGTCGTAAAATTCAATTGCATCTAAAACTTCCAATTCCAAAGCCAATAAATCCCATTCCAAACGGATATGAAAGCTTACTGTCTAATGAGCTTTTCCAAGAAACAGTTATTCGACTAAAAAGTCGTTTCGATTGAAGCTTTCGGTAATTTACGTTTCGTTTTAGACAATTTCCCTGATACAATTGAAGAAACATTTTGTCGAGGGAAGGACCTCTTAAAGAGAAATAGGTAAGTGTTTAAAAACAGGGGCGGAATAAGGGGTTTTGGGGCGCGAATCATAAGTAGGTATTGTTAGAGCCGAGGATGACTTATCTTGATCTGAGAATACATGTTAAATTACCAATGAATCACAAGTTTCAGGTAGGTTAGGTACAGATTATACGTCACATTCAAAAATATCTATATCGTATACCGTTGTTATCGGTATTTTTTCATTAGGTCCAGTAAATGAAGGTTAACGTGAATAAAAAAACCTAAAATAATATGCTCTACAGTTCAAGGTACGTATCTGAAGGACATGAAAACACGTGTAAATTAAATTATTTAGTGCGATGGCCAAGTCAATATATTTATGTAAAACGTTAAAGATTTTCTGGCCTGGACTTGGTATTACATGGATCTCACAACTTTTTACCGTAGAACAACTGAGTTGCGAGACTTGGTTTTTTTGACAAGTATTGTTTTTGATGGGTTTAAATGTACTTGACTGCAGTTGAGCTTACTTCCAGTAGTGGACTTTCACCAACTGAAAATGATGAGTTTGGTTGCCTAGTTAATGCTGCCCATCCGAATGTACATAATAAAGGGCCCTGTTTCCGTGGCACGGCAGCTGAATACGGCCCTGGCTAAAAACTGTATTTACTTATTGATGGAAGACGCTGATTTGAAATTGGATCATTTGTTATTTGGATTTAAAGTCAAATGGGGCGTAATTACATTCACCCGTAGCTTTATGTATTTATTGAGAGACAAACAAATTATAAAAGTGATTTTATTGGATAAATCTAAATAGACAGACAACAGTTCGGGTTTGACAATATCATATAAACTATCTATATCATCTATACTACTATTATTACGAGCATAAAGAGGAAAGATGTATTTTTGTATGTTTGTTTTGAATAGGCTCTGAAACTAGAGGACCGATTTGAAAAATTCTTTCACCATTAGCATCCAAACTTTTTACTGGTGAACATAAGCATATTTTTACGAGTATATTGTGTAGTATCCGTTCTGGTAATGGTACCTTCTTCGAGCACCTCTATTGTAATATTGCTTATACACGAGCTTCCTCAAAAATTGGAAACCCCATGTTATAAAAAAGTCAAACATAAGAAAAATCCGAACCTTTTCCATTCGCATCACCTTTTGTGCGTTCCGAATGTACCATAAAGGGACCAAGTGTCCCTGTCAATACAGAATGGGTCTCCTCCGCGGAATATTTCGTTGGAGTAAATCTTTTGTCCCACGATTCAATGGGCCGCAAGTTAAAATCATAATAAACGGGATGTTTCCTCATTGTAAAAGGACTGGAAGAGCTAAACAGCTATTTTACAGGAATTGATTTTATATTTAAGATTTGTCTTTCAGATTACTTTACTTTCCTCGTATATTAGTCAACTATAACTATTCACTATAACCACAGAATAATAATAAGTACTACGTACAGAAGTTTTACTTCGCGAAGGTATTAAAAAAAATGTATGCTCAATGTCATTAACAATATGGTGTAATTTAGCCTGTCTCAAGAGTCAAGCACCATTTTGTTGACAAACGTCAGTGATCGGCACTGCGCCGAAGCTATAGGGCTGACTTCGGTAAAATGATGTGACGTGAGGTGCCAAACTGCGGAAAATGGCGGAGGAAATACATGATTTAGCATGAATTATCATGAATAATATTAACTACTTATTTACCTATCAGTGTCTTGAGGCAACTTAAAAAATTACATTCTGTGTTTTTATTATTATTTAGACAGTTAAATACTGCACAGTATTTAGTACAACATTTTCTTTATTTTCTTCCATCATACACAAGAATACGCGTGCGTGACTCAATGTTCGCTCGTATGTGAGGCCTTGTCGAATAGTATCCTGTAGGTGGGCCATCGTGCGTGTTTTGTTTTCGATGTAAACTCGCGGAGATGAACAGGCCTGGTATTACTATAACTATGTTAGCCGCTTGCTCAGATGCCCTCAATATGCGTGTGGGTTTGCCGCGAAGATCGCCTACGTAAGCCATCTTTGAGCGCACCAAGACAGTTTAGGAGTCGAAGTGGTCGACATGGCCGTAATCTGTCGGATGAATCATCATCATCATCATATCATCAAGTTAGCAAGGTGTATTTAGTCTGTGGTGCAAATGAATGCCTTTTCTCAAAAAATAGTTAAAATTTTCTTCATTATTTTATTGTGTCACTCAAGTCGCCAACTTGCAGTGGCAGGTTAATAGAAGGGGTGCGTGACAGTTTATATAAGTTTACATGATATAAATTCATTTCAATAAAGTTCATATTGTATAATAAACGTATGTTATAATAACACTTGATATAATTTTTTAACATATAATGTTTACTTCATATAATAAATCATTTCTAATAATATCATTTCAGATACCAATCACAACGCATAAAGACATTTGATATAAACCTTACTTAATCTAAGACTCATTTGATGTAATTTTGTTTAATATAAATATTATTTCACATAACCATTACTTGTAATAAATATTATTTGTTATACTCTTTAATTGATATAATTTCTGATAGATGTAACTTTAAGTATGTTCTTCTTTACCTTGACTTATAAATGACTTTAGTGACAAAAACGAATCGCCGTAAAACCGACTCCACGTAGTCTTGTCTGCCCTACCCCTAGAGTGTAATTTAGAAGCGCGTAGGCACGGAGGGGCGAGGCGGCCCGCGGGCTGAGGAGCAGGTGGCTGGAAGCGAGGCGCCGCGGCTGAGGCTGGCCGGCGAAGCCGGCCAGCAAGCCGAAGACGCGGTGTCGAGCGAAAGCCATCTGCGACGATTAGCACGCGAGGGACCGCCAGAGCCCCGCAGTGCCGGAGCCGTGACAGAAGTCTCAAGTTTTTAGTCAAATTTGCATGCTGCCTGCCTGCATGCCTGCTTGCTTGCTTGCTTGCCTGCTTGCTTGCTTGCTTGCCTGCTTGCTTGCTTGCTTGCTTGCTTGCTTGCTTGCCTGCTTGCTTGCCTGCTTGCTAGCTTGCTTGCCTGCTTGCTTGCCTGCTTGCTTGCTAGCTTGCTTGCTTGCTCGCTTGCTTGCTTGCTGCATGCAATGCTTATTATAACAAATGAACTTTATATAAAATTATTATTGTTATATGATTTAAGTTTTATAGGAAAAGAATTTTATCTCATTTGATTGTTCGACATTTTATTTTTATATGATTTGAATGTTATTTGTTTTAAATAGTATACATTGTAAGTTTTATAGAAAATATTCATTATATCAAACCATTTTATATCAGTTAATAGTTATTTGTCTTAAAATTATTCGTTTTAAAATTATATTATTCGTTTATTATAGTAAATAATTATTATAACAAACGATTTTATGTAATTTGATGTTATATCCTCTAAGTATTATATGATATGTAGTTATATCATACATTACACACCCTAATAGAAGTGCCTAAGTAGATACTAATTAAGGAGGAGTAAACTTTGTAGCTAATTATTTAACTTTCTCGTGATTATCTTAATACAAACTTAGCTTAAAATAAGAATAAGAGGCTTTGATTTATAGTTAGAATTTATTTTAAATGACAATATTTACAATACAATACCAAATAGTTATGTACAAACCAAATACTTATAGTACCTACAACGGTACACCAACGACAGTCTTTAGCACTTCAATCAGCGCCTCTTAAAGAACTTGGTGAGGCTGAACCCTCCGAAGGGCTGTGTCTGGCTGAACTGCGGCGTGATGGAGCGTTGCAGGCCGGCGTTGACGTCGAAGCGGGTGCTCGGCGACTGGTACAGGTTCAGCTTGCCCATGGCCGAGTAGTCGGTGCGCTGTAGGAACGGCGTGTGCGATGCGCTTAGCGTCGCGCCCACTCGGTTCCTGAGGACAGAATAAGCTGCTGTAGAGGCAAATATAGCATAAGACTTCTGGTGTGAGCTGAGTAGCTTGACACCAACTTAGAAAGGAAGGGCGTGTGCGCTGCACCCACTCGATTCCTGTAGACATAATAAATTGCTGTAGCGGCAAAAAAATGGCACACAAGCATCAGAGTGGCTCCAGTCGCGCTCTGAAGAGTACTGAGGACATACGATGCTGGCATCGCCGACACGTAGCGGTATTGCAGAGTGAGCTGGGCAGCCTCAAACTTACTATACGAGTAACCTGATAATGGATATTTGTTACTACTTCATGCAAAGAACTGCTGGACGGGCTTAAAACAATGTAGCTACTTTAGATCATAATCGCACATAGGCTTTATTTAGTTTAATTACTTTGTAGTGCGATACATAAGTGTACTCGTAAAACTGGGGACAGACAACTAGGTTACAAATAATCCTGTCTTTTTATAACTTCACACCCCGAGGTCTTGGGTAGTAACTTGAAAAGGCTGCTATACTTTATGTAGAGAGTTAAACACTGTTAGGTGTAGGTACAGTAGGTATAACCTCAATTTAGTTGCCGCTTATCCCCCCTGTGATGGTCTATCAGAAGCAGTACACTCACTTGAACATGTAGTCCAGGTTGCCGCCCACGGTGTTGAAGTTGGGCGCGCCTGGGAACTTGGTGGGCATGTTCCTGGTGGCGAACGCGTTGACGTCGAGCTGGTGGTTGCCGGAGTGCACCAGCCCCAGCCGGCCCGCGCCCGTCAGCTGCGAGCCGAAGCCCGGCAGGTTGGTGTGCGAGACGGACAGCCCGTGACCGGCGCTGGAAAGAATAAGACGATGTGGATCGTGGTTACTTGCAATAAGGGTAAATGCGACTGGAATGGGATTTTTCATTTGTAAGAATTGACAGTCTTTGATGAGACTCGAACCCACGACTACTCGTTTGCCAGGACACTGGTATAACCACTGATAAAGTCATTGGTTGGTCTGTCCAAAATTTTTAAGAGTTCACGCCACGAATCTTGTTCCATGAATTTAAGTAGGTACCTAAGGTTACATAATACATTAGATATTGCTTTAAAATAACACTTATACTGCTTTTTTCTCCAGACATTAATGAAAAGTATGGCACATCATCTGGCAAAGTACATAAGACTGTTATTCTAATGTTATAGGTATAGTGCAGAGGCACCACTATCTCTAATTTAACAGAGGCAAATGTAGGATTTGGCCTACACTTTACACCTAGACTTAGTATAAAAGAATCCAAATAAACACGGAAATTACACTCACGCGTTGTCCAAAGCCAGTCCCTTAGTAATAGCACCGGAGGGCTGAGCGATCTGTCCGATCGCGCTGAGCTGGTTCCTACTACCGGTCACCAAGGGCAGCTTGGCGCCGAAGTTGCTGCTACCGTCCGAGTTCACGCCCATGGAGATAGTACCCTGGCTGTTCACGCCCACCAGCAGGCAACCCAGGGCAAACACCAGAGAGAGCATTTTAGACACTATTACTATGTACTGACGAACTTTGGAAATGATGCTGAAGCAGCTGAGATTCGAATGATGATGCGATGTGATACCCTGCGTTTATATACGGGGATGCGTGGTACATTCCCGGTCCCAGCGCCTAACCGCGGCGGAGATAGTTTAAAGTTAGCGATGTCATAACTTTTGATAAGAAAATGAATGCAGTAATATTTATTCTTTGTTTATGTTAGCCGTTTTAATAATAGTTAAGGCTTGAGGATTTACCTAAAATTAGTTGTGAACTAAAAATAGATAACAAAGTCATTGTTATGTTCTTGAGTATAATAATTTCTATTATCTATTTTCCTACGTTTATTAATGTATTTGACTACCTACAAGCTTTAAAAACTTACATTGTAAAAATAAGTATTTTATTTAAGTTTATTTTATTGTATGGTATTTTTTATAACAGAACTAAAAATATCAAATTACTTAAATCCTAGATTTTTTATCGTACCACTTTGCACTAAAGCAGTGTCTAGATCTTCAACTAGTCCAATGATTGTTCAACTTTCCGCTGGAACCTTACTAGCTTTTAAAACATGAGTTTTAGCTTATTCAAACAGGAATTGCAGTGGTGGGACGACCTGTAGGAATAGTCCAATCTCCCTAGGGAAAACATACGAATATATTTTTAACTAGTTGGCTAAACGGGACTATTGTAGTCTAACTCCAGTGTAGTCAGGATCTACAGCTTGACCGCCAATAAAAACTCAACCAGTGAAAGTCAAGTTTATCCCAGAGTAAAGTTAAACTGTAATTGGACCCACAACAAACTTAATCAGAAGAACATAGGAGGAGTTCGAAGTTAAGGTCACTAGTTGGCTGGTGGTTTGGTGGTCATGCTGTAAATCCTAGCTTTATAGAGCTGCATCGTTAAGAAAGTAGACTAGTTCTATAACCTGGAACAGGAAGACACGCTGCACCCATAGATAACCTGTAAAACAGTCAGACTAATGATAACAGTGCAATCAGACCATACTGATGCGGTTCTCCACAGAGTACAACTATGTTATTGTTTATGTCTGGTGATATCGGTTATCGTTCTGAATGAGGGATTCCTTTAATACATAATGATGTTAAGTAACTAGATGAGGTAAAAAAAAGAAATAATTACGTTTTAAGTGTGTACAAATAAAGAATCAATAATACACACTCGTAGCTTTGAAAGTTTCATAACACATAATTTTTTTTAATGATCAGGCACATGAAAGTTATGAGCATTAATAAATAGTGTGATTTCGGGTCAAAACATATAAATAAGCATTAGTCAAATGTATTTCAATACAAGAACTAATAAATCCTAATTAAACTCCTCTAACTCTAAAAACAAAACTGTTAAAAAAGTAGAGCAAAACTGTTCCTTGGTGGAGACTTACCTTAACCTCCACCAAGCTGTCTGAAATGATAATGTAAAGGTACTTTCCCCATATACCGATTAAAGTTTACAAAACGTAATTTGCAAAAAACGGTCACTTCCAGTAACATAATAATATCGCATATTTCTTATCACTCAATTACGACATCATAAACCTCAAGCTATTTTCGTCTCACTAATACTCTGGGATCGGGAATGTACCGCGCATTCCCGTATATAAACGCAGGGTATCACATCCCATCATCATTCGAATCTCAGCTGCTCCAGCATCATTTCTAAAGTTCTTCAGTACATAATAATAGAGTCGAAAATGCTCTCTCTGGTGTTTGCCCTGGGTTGCCTGCTGGTGGGCGTGAACAGCCAGGGTGCTGTCTCCATGGGCGTGAACTCGGACGGTAGCAGCAGCTTCGGCGCCAAGCTGCCCTTGGTGACCGGTGGAGGGAACCAGCTCAGCGCGATCGGACAGATCGCTCAGCCCACTGGCGCTATCACTAAGGGACTGGCTTTAGATACTGCGTGAGTGCTTTTCCTATTTATTACATTGTTAGACTCTGATATTTTATGTTAAAGTTAGAGGCTCGACATCACATCAGAATACATTTTAGTCGCAATATCACTCTGATTACAACTACATTAAGATACCACAGTGATTAACTTCATATGCTGTTGTTTGCACTTTGCCAGAAGATGAAGACATTATGTATGTTAGACCTTTATAAATGTAGAAATCAATGAAACTTTGTATTATTTGCAAGGAACATCATCTATGTATCGGCATCTTAAAAATTTGAACAGAGTAAACATTGTAACCTCTCTAACTGTAGTCACAAAGATCGTGTGTTGAAGTCCTATCAAAGATAGTCTATTCTTTCAAGTGGAAGATCCTTCGTCTTATTTCTTCCAGCGCCGGTCACGGGTTCTCTCTTTCGCACACCAAAGTGCCGGCCGGGCCTTGGCACAGTACTTCTTTGAGAGCCATCTAAGACATTTAATTATTTCTTCTCTCTCGTTCTAGTCACATTTACCCTTATTGCATGTAACCACAATCCACATCGTCTTATTCCTTTCCAGCGCCGGTCACGGGTTCTCTCTTTCGCACACCAAAGTGCCGGCCGGGCCTTGGCATTGTACTTCTTTGAGAACTATTTAAGTAATTTTATTCTTTCTTCTCTCCCGTTCTAGTCACATTTACCCTTATTGCAAGTAACCACTATCCACATCGTCTTATTCCTTTCCAGCGCCGGTCACGGGTTCTCCCTGTCCCAATCCAACGTGCTGGGCTTCGGCACATTATTTCTTTGAGAGTCATCTAAGACATTTATTTAATTCTTTCCTCTTCCGTTCTACTCACATTTACCCTTATTACAAGTAACCACAATAAATCTTTGTAATTTTTCTTTCCAGCGCCGGTCACGGGCTCTCCGTCTCGCACACCAACCTGCCGGGCTTCGGCTCGCAGCTGACGGGCGCGGGCCGGCTGGGGCTGGTGCATTCCGGCAACCACCAGCTCGACGTCAACGCGTTCGCCACCAGGAACATGCCCACCAAGTTCCCAGGCGCGCCCAACTTCAACACCGTGGGCGGCAACCTGGACTACATGTTCAAGTGAGTGTACTGCTTCTGATAGACCATTACAGGGGGGACAAGCGGCATCTAAATTGAGGTAATACCTACACCTAACAGTGTTTATCTCTAGTGGTTTAGCAGCCTTTTCAAGTTACACCCTAGGGGTGTAAAGACGTAGGGGTAAAAAGACAGGATTATTTGTAAACTAGTTGTCTGTCCCTAGTTTTACGAGTACACTTGTCTTGTGTATCGCACTACAAAGTAATTAAACTAAATAAGGCCTATGTGCCATTATGATCTAAAGGACATTGTTTTAAACCCGTCCAACAGTTCTTTGCGTGAAGTAGTAACAAATATCCATCTAATATCGTATAGTAAGTTTGAGGCTGCCTAGCTCACTCTGCAATACCGCTACGTGCCGGCGATGTCAGCATCGTATGTCCTCAGTACTCCTCAGAGCGCGAGTGGCGCCACTCTGCTGCCTGTGTGCCACATTTTTGTCGCTACAGAATTATAATATTATGTCCACAGGAATCGAGCGCACACCACGCCCTTCCTTTATAATTTGGTGTAAAGCTACTCAACTTACACTAGAATGAGTATTAGGCCATACTTTCCACTACAGCAGCTTATTATGTCCTCAGGAACCGAGTGGGCGCGACGCTAAGCGCATCGCACACGCCGTTCCTGCAGCGCACCGACTACTCGGCCATGGGCAAGCTGAACCTGTTCCAGTCGCCGAGCACCCGCTTCGACGTCAACGCCGGCCTGCAGCGCTCCATCACGCCGCAGTTCAGCCAGACACAGCCCTTCGGAGGGTTCAGCCTCACCAAGTTCTTTAAGAGGCGCTAATTCTATGTTAAAGACTGTCAAAGTTGATGTACCGTTGTAGGTACCTTTGTATTTGGTTAGCTTACATTTGGTATTATAGTATTGTAAATATTGTCATTTAAAATAAATTGTACTTTTAAATCAAAGCCTCATCTTATTTTAAATCTTAAGAGATACAAAGCTTGTAACCCTGTTCTACGGTAACAAACATCCATTCATCTCTCTTCACAAACAGCTCACACCAATACGAGCTGGCTATGTTTGTGCCGGTGTGAGTTTAGCCGCTATGGCTGCCACAGCATCTTATTATAGTCTTCTGAGACTGAGAGGGCACTTATAGATGAGTAAGGGTAGTATGATAATTGAGTAGGGTAGGGTGTAATGTCAGCTAACACTAGTATGAGTATTAGGCATGGGCAATGGGTAGCTGGAACAGTCAATTATTGACATGCCAAGCATAGTAAGAGTAACGTGGTATCATAGGTATTCTTGCTATACAGTTTATTGAACTATTACTTCCTTCTGCTTCCAAATCATCTCAGCTATATTATTTATCTTTTAGCCTCTTTCAGCAGATCTAACTCCGTCCCCGAACAAACGAGGCAAGTCTCAGACATTATCAAGAGCGTCCGCGCTCGGAAAATTGTTGGGGAGTTCTCCAATCGGAGACAATGTCGCAACGTGATACAAGTTTTAATGACGGACTGTATTTAAACGAGTTGATCGGACTCTTATTAAGACGTTTATCGGCGAAGAATCTTTGGTATACAGGGTGGAAATCTGATTAATATTTTAGGAGGCTACGAGTAGCCTATACAAGTGGTTGAGAGACAAGGCATCAAAAATGTATAGCAGATTCATTCAGACCTAAGAATTTGCGTATAGCGGTTGGGATCGAAAGTTACAAGGTTGAGAACACCTTTTGGTGAGCGTTGAATAGGGTGATTGGTAGCAATGTAATCATCATCATTTCAGCCATAGGACGTCCACTGCTGGTCCCCTATGGTAGCAATGTAGAGTGGAATAAAGCAAGAGATTTCCAGCAGTAAAGTCTACATAATGATGATGATTACTCACATTATTATATCCAAGCATAAATTAAAAAAGTTACATAAGATCTTCGTCATCATAATTTCAGCCACTGGACGTCTGTCATCTACTACTGAACATAGGTCTTCTCCAATGATTCTCAGATTGTCTAGCAGTGGCCTGCATCCACTGCCTTCCTGTAACCTTACTTATCACACACACTAGTAAAATTCTCGCTTTTTTTCTGCGATTGGGTAACAAAATTCATTCTTTCATCACGAACCTTCCAAATAGATAGGCTTTTCAATTATCGGTCCATCCATATACACTACCTGTATTGATGTAGGTACGAGTATTTCCAATTTAAAACACATATTTCTCGCAACTTATTTTCTCATTTGTCGGAATCGGAACATGTTTATTGAAAATGTACACTAACGCCATATTTCAACGGGAAGTTAAATTAAAATGTACGTAGCGTGCAATGCATTAACTAAAGTTGACAGTGGCGCCCTCTTTAATTAAAAATTCAAATTACGAGGGCCTCAGTGGGGGACGTAAGTTTTCCGGATCCTTGTTTTTCCAGCCTCAATCTGTTTAATGGCAGTCGGAATGAAATGCGGGTTGGGGACTATTCTGGAGGCGTGCGATATGATGTGTCGTTAGCAGAAATTGAGGCGAATTTTGTTTGATGTGACAATGAAATTTTGGTAGATTGATGAATGTTACGGACCCGTTAAAGATAATCTAAGGAATCATGTAAGTGCGTAGATCTTTTAAGCTGGTTACTACTTGAAACCAATTAATAAAGATTGAGTGGCCAAACGCAAACGACCATTTCGCATTTAGTTGGCATATTTATAAAGCTTTTTCGTAAAATAAATTGATTGTCGTTTTATCAGTTTTGGATGATGTTTAGAGGAAATTATATCAAAGAAATATGAACAACAATAATAATCGATTATACCAACTCCTCTTAATGAACACTTTTAAGCACACTGTTACAAACATGCTCAAACATGTCGCATGATTGTATCAAATTATAGCAGAGCAAGTTGAATTTCTTTCCTTTCCTTTTTTGTGGTGTGTATTAAAGTGTCTATCTAACTTCGTAGAAACCAATTCTCGCACGACCTCCAAAATACACCCCTCCAATGTTTTTCCATTTGACGGCACTAAATCGGGACCTGCGCTCACGTTAATGTATCGACCGAAATAATATTTGCGGAGAGGAAATATTTTGCGGCGGCAAAAAAATGTAGCGGCAAAAAAATGCTCAACTTTTAGCTGATTAACGTCGCCGCGTTTGCGTTTTGCGAGTTTTGATTTTTGTGCGAAAACAGTTAAGTGGTTGTTTATTCGGTAGCTTATCAGGGTCCCTCTACAGGCACAGAATAAATACTGTGGTACAGGTTATTTTGTATACAGTTGAGTAAGGTAGTAGTCATGATAATTTAGTGTAATATAGGTACGTGAGAGTCCTATGGTATATTGGACTGGCCGGCAACTAAATTGGACCCCCCTTATACTTAATTCTACAAAAATAAAAAATGAAAATGATATTTATTTAGTCCAAAAATATTACAGTACATAATCGGGTTACTGTTACATTCAAGATAAAATCGGATTACAATTAAATTTAAGGTTTCTAAGTATACCTTAGAAACCTTTTTATAAGGTTGTCTTAACCATGCTTAAAAAAAAGTCATTGGTTTTCAATCGTTTACTGCACAAGGTTCTCTGTGGATACCAGAGCCTGGTTAAGGGTCAAAGACGTATTGAGATCCTTTTGGCTACTTGGCGTAAAAATTTGACAAGTTGAGTGATTATTTTGACTACGGATCAAATTGGCGGTATGCATTTTTCTTCCAGGTCAAGGGGGCGGCACCGTGAAAAAGTTTGAGAAACAGTTGTCTAAGATATATCATTGGAACTTACGGCTCTATAGACGTCAATTCTTTTATCGGTGACGCCGAAAGTCCCTTTCTTCTATTGTACTTTTGACTTTTTGATTAACTCGGGGAACGTTAGGCTGGGAATGGCTGTAATTGCTGAAATTGAGAATACCCGTTAAATATTCCTGAAAAATAATCTTGTAGGTTTTGTTTTCAGCCATTAAGGAAAACGTTAAACTATGAAATAGGGGATGAAAATCTAAAGTGACTGACTGACTGACTGACATAGTGATCTATCAACGCACAGCCCAAACCACTGGACGGATCGGGTTGAAATTTGGCATGCAGGTAGATGTTATGACGTAGGCATCCGCTAAGAAAGGATTTTACGAAACTCCACCCCTAAGGGGGTAAACGGGATCAACTCGTACGAAGTCGCGGGCGGCTGCTAGTTACCAATAAAACTCGTAGAGATGATGGCCGTTGGGGCAGAAAAGTTCTCGAGTGGCGACCACGGGCAGGAAGACGTAGCGTGGACAGGCCCCCCATATTGTGTACCGACGATCTGATGAAGGTCGCGGGAAGTACCTGGATGAGGGAAACACAGGACCGGTCGTTATAGAAATCCTTGGGGGAGGCCTTTGTCCAGCAGTGGACGTCATTTGGCTGAAACGAACGAACGAACGAAAAGCAATAAAACTAGGTATTCATTTATGTCTTAACCTTCAGTATATTTTACAACCGTACTAGTTAAGTATACTACTTACACAACAAAAAAGAGAAACCCGGGATTTCAAGTCAATCTATAGATTTAGGCAAACTGCTCCTCGTCTTTAAGGGTTCTATGTAAATAACGTAATCCCGTTTCCCGTTTGCCAACTCAATCAAATTCTCCCTGGAATCCACTAAAAAGTTCCCGGGTTAATAAAGATCGGCGATTGTTTGCTCGGCTCTAATGCGATCGGTGAGATTGACATGAAGGCAAAAGTTTTTAAGTCAGCTTTAGAAAGAAGGAATTATCTTTAAGGAATATTGTGGCAAATTGATGCCTATTTCTAAAATATCCCATGCGATAATTATTGATTAAGTAATAAAAAGTTTCTGTCTGAAATCAAAGATTGTATAAATCTATTTACCTACATCCTTTGAGGAAGACTGCGATGCAAGTCATATAATTAAGAAAATTCTGAATACATTTTGATCTGTTACCTATTGCTATGAAAATTAACGATAATAATGAACATAATTAAGTGACCTTTTGGTGTTCGTGGTATTTTTACTTTACAGTAATTTTAAACAAAGGAATTTCGATGTAATATTGCTCAACGTGCTATTTTCCTGTATTCAGGGATAAAGTCCTCAATATAGCAACACTGCTGAGCCCTCTACATTTGATAGGATCACCAAAGCTGTGTTTGCATCAACAAGAACGGATTTGCCATCTGTTAGATATTATGTACAGGGAAATTGTCATTAGAAGCAAAACAGAACATTTTACTAGAATATTTGTCATTAAAGAGAAATAATTATTATAAGAATCACTGATTGTCATAACTACACACAAAAGTATGTAGTTCATAAGAGATGATTTAGACCACCTAGATCTATTGATAGTAATATAATATTTACCCCTCAATAGGTTATGTTAGCTGTCAAAATTTTAGCTAGTTAATAAATTGTCTTAAATCTGATAATTTTATAGGAATCTTTTGATGACGAAAAACATCATAATAATATAACTATATCGATGATTATTACAAAAACAGCTATTATCACAAGCTAAATAAAAAAAAATCTACTTCTTCGTCGCTACACTCTTGCCAGAGTGGTTGTAATCGTCACACCAGATCCGGTGGCAAGCCTCACAATCCGTCGCCATTCCTTATCACAAGCTAAATAAAAAAATACCCTAATTGATTTTCTATTTTTTTTAGGAAATATTTATTTTGTACTATTGGCTGTAAGGTTTGAATTCATCAGATTGTACGTAAAGAGCAGAAGAAGAAAATAAAAGAAGACTTAGGCTGGGTTGCACCATCTTACTTTAACTTTGACAAACGTCAAAAATCTGTCAAACTCCATACAAAAAGCACCGGTTATCGTCATAGTTACGGTCAAAGTTAGGTGGTGTAACTCAGCCTTAAAGGTTCAATAACACTAGGCTTGTTCATTCATATAGGAAACCCCACGCGAGCTTTTCCGAGGTCAAAGTCCAATTCAAATATGGAAATGTAATTGATTCAACTATTTGAAACCAGAGCGTAACCCTTCATTACAGGTTCCCAAACTTTTCTCGTCAGTTGCCCACTTATGGTAATTCTGTTTTCCGATAAACGTCTGTCAAAGGTGAATGTAAGGCTGTCTTTAGCAAAAGAGTAAGAATAAGGTAAAATTATTGATTAATTAGGCATTTGGTGAAAAGAAAAATTAATTACAGGACTCTAATTTAAATTAAAAAAATAGTAATTAAAGGAAGGTTCAAATATGGAGTAACTTTATAGTAGGTACTTTACTTCATGTATGTAGACATAATGTATAAATGTTCGGGCTCATCCCACTCAAATCTTACAATCCCGATCCTAGGTATATTTGTAATAATTTCAATAGGATCGGGCCTTGTTTTCTTTGTAATACAGTCTTCAAAAATACATATTTTGTATGTTTGGTAGCGTGGTGTTACGTATGATAACGCTGAGGTAACATTTTTTTATCAATATTGAAACAGTCACTTACCTAATTCGGAAAATTAAGAAATTTTAAGTGCCTGGTTTACAACCTGCGTTTCTGTTGTCGTCAACCCCTCTTACATCCCACATCTCTAGGGAATACAGACTATTTGGGAACCACTGCCCCACAAGACGTATTCTGCGCTTGAAACGTGGTATAATAATGAGTTTCAAGTTGCCAAAGTTTCCAACTCCGAAATCCAAAGTTACATCACTTCATTACTGACAATGTCGATTGTTCGAGGAGCACGAGTTAGGCAAGCCCTTGATTTCAATCAGTATCACTTAATGAATCTCGGAAGCCTGAATAAATATTGAGATTGTTTGTAGTTTAATTTCTTTGTAAGCTAAAACCTTATAAGAAGGATCAAGGTCACCCAAAGGGCGATGGAGCGTGCAAATCTCGGAGTTTCCCTGCGTGATCGAATCAGAAACGAGGAGATCCGCAGGAGTACTAAAGTGACTGACATAGCCCGCAGAATCGCTAAAATTAAGTGGTAGTGGGTGGGGCACAAAGCTCACAGAGCTGTTGGCGACAACGAGCCGGAAGACGTGGTGTGGGCAGGCCTCCCACTAGATGGACCGACGATTTGGTGAATGTCACAGGAGGTGCCTGGATGTGGCGGCGCAGGACCGGTCGTTGTGGAAATCCCCCAAGGGGAGGTCTTTGTCCAGTAGAGTGGACGTTATTTGGCTGAAACGAACGAAGCTAGAACCTTAGAATGTTTTTGTCTAAGAAACGAGCCACTCTCTTGCCAAAGTGGTCGTGGCCATCATTGTGAATCACGATGAGTGATGATCTTTGCAATATGCCGCCATTCCTCGCGGACTTCAGCTTTCAGGGTACCTACATTCGTTAACCGAGCACTTAGTCGCGGCCTTGATCTGTCCATCTCGTTGGTGATCCCTGTTCCTTGGTGGGTAAAGTTAAAAATTAATAAATTCCTATTTACAGTTTTAATAAAATAACGAAAACAGCTGAAAACCGGTATCAGGTCATCATATTACATATTATCATGGTGTCCCGATTAGAATTGAGCGGATACCCTTTTGACCCTTTTCTATTGTTTCATTTGACCTTTATTTGTTTTTATGTAACTTGATACATATCAACGCAAAGCTTTGAAACTCAATTTTGGAAAAGCATGGTATAAAGACAGAAAGAAAAACAAAGACAAGTTTACTACTGAATTGTACCACATAACTTTAACCGTAACTATAACCAGTGCTTTTCCTATGGAGTTTGACAGATTTTTAACGTTTGTTAAAGTTAAAATAAGATGGTGCAATCCAATCTAACAAACTCGATGTCAATGTGAAACTTTACGTGCAAGAAAAAAATGCAGTTTCTATTGGTACTAACTATATCCGTTTTCGTCTACATTATATTTAAAGAAACGCAAAAATAATCTTCCAAGTCTTGAAAGTTCTGTTTCAAAAATTAAATAAAAAATTATCAGGAAGAAACTACAAACAATCCCATTACATTCCCGGGAAGCTGTACAAAAAAGGATGGAACAAACATTTTGAGAGCACCTGCTGGAGTTTCCTTCATTAAGTTAAAAAACTCGTCACGTCGCCTCTTCGTATTGGGGTGGCAAGAGGGAGCTAGTGAGACTAGGGGTTCCGTATTAATTGTGTTAAGAATAAAACCAATAGTAAAACTGCATCTTAAGCCGGGTCCAGACATGTATCATTTGCCCGATCCGATCACCGTATCCGTATTTATTTAATTATTTATTTATTTATTTTTACGCGTACCTATCATGATCGCATATGTGGACGGGTAATAACCGGGTAATAACCCGTCCACATATGCGATTATGATACGCGTCGACGATACGGATACGGTGATCGGATCGGGCAAATGATACATGTCTGGACCCGCCTTTAGAAATTATAGTGGTTACTTTCTACTAGATCCATGAAAGAGTAGGTAAGTTATTTTATTTATTGGCATACAAAATAATAATGCGAATGATACTATTATACTTTACAAAAGACCAAAAGTACAAAAGTATTTGCTAACTAAGCCTATCAGTCGTGACAAAAAATGACAAAAAAACAAAAATTTGTCTGTGTCTTAGTTCGTTAAATTTTACTTATGCGCTCTACTAGACTGCGTTACAAGAATTACGAGCCAAATTGAGCAGCTAAAGGTCCAATCCAGTTTAGGCAGACCTCGGTGGGCGGATGACCTGGTGAAGATTGCCGAAAGCACCTGGATACAGCGTAGGATCATTGAGAGAAGCCTTTGCACAACAGTGGACATCTTTAGGTTAAAATAGAATGAAAAAAGCATTTCAAAATTTTCAAAATTTACGTGCGATCAAAAATGCATCTGATGTGCTGTCAACACCATTATTAAATTTAAGTTTATTTTCCAACCAGCAAAGGTTCATTTATTTCGCAACGCATCTCCAAAATTCAGCGTCTCGTCCCGTAGAAAAATGGAGCACTCGAAAAATGCAAGAGATTCTGGGGAAGTGCAGCTTCAATTAAGTTTGCAACTTTCAAGACTCGCTCTGGACCGCGGTTTCGCTTAGACTGTCCCTTAATTGGAAAGGGGTTCGCACAATTAACCTGTAATTCAAAGACAAAACTTTATAAAAAATAACTTTTGCCTAAAATCGGCGTGTCAAATAAAAATAATTGACTCAAGTAATGTTACTAAAGCCCGGTCTGTGAGCACTTAGAATTTTTTCCAATGACCCCAAGCTGCCCATCCTTATCGCTCGCGTGTAATTGCCGTCGCAACTGTGTGACGGGCCCGCAGTGAGTGTGCGAGCGCGACAGCAACATAATTACGCGCGAGCGATAAGGATGGGTAGCTTGGGGTCATTGGACAAAATTCTACGTGCTCGCAGACCAGACTATAGTAAAGTACGTCGCACATTTATCAACCCGGAAAGGGATCGTAACCGCATCAACTCGAGGCGGTTTGTATCATTTGTATGAAAAGTCTGCTATGAGCTAAAAAGTAAAGATCAGGCAAATGCTAAAGTTTTGTTGGACAGAAAGAAGATTGAGATGAAGAAGGAGCATCAGCAATAAATCAATTATTCATTGCATAGTAGGGAATTTAGTGCAATGATTTGTATGGAGACCCCTCCACTTTGGTATAGAAGGCTCATTTTTGCAACAGTGGTTCTTTGGGTGCTCCTGAGTGGATTTCCGTCGGTAGGCATCGGGAGCCCCCCCTGTGGTAGCAGGGGGAGGGGAGGCAAGTTTCCTTCCGCCGCGCTTCACTTTAAGGCCCATATCTTCAAAACTATGGGTATTAGGGCAAGTGTGGTATCATTTTTGGATAATTAAAGAATGGCGAATTCATTTCTAGAACAAACTTTTTGCCTTTTCATACAAAAAAATAGAAATATTGAACAAAATTCACAAAAACCAAAAAGTATTTTTTTAAATAAACGTCGTTTACTTTTTAACCACTGGAGATAATGTAATAAAAAAAATATGTCCTGAAAGCTACATTTATCAGGATTATAAAAATAGAACATTGTATGGTACTTTTTTCGCAAAAAGTAGGTGAAAAAAATTTTTTCTTCAGGACACAGCGGGCGAATTTTATTGCGCATCGGAAAAAAATATTTATTTTATCCATGAATTCATACTATTTGGTTCATAAGCAAGCAAGGATTATTATTTTAGAATTTATTTAGAGTTGCTGGCACATCAATCTACCATGATTTGTATTTTTTCGTCAATTGATTTTGAACTCTATGTGTGAGACATAAGGTTGAAAATAGCTTAAATACATTTTAATATTGAAAATATCATAAGAAGAAAGCACTAAATAAATAACTTTAATTTGTCTAAACGTCTTAATGATTATTATTATTTTAATTAACACTTATTTCTACATAATATTGTACCAGTGATTTAACAGAAAGGTAAGTGTGAGGAAAATGAGGTTTCACAATCATAGTACGGGAGATATTTTTAGCATAAAGGTTACGGCTGTGACCGTTTTAGTTGTTTTTTTTCAGACAGCACCAGCTTCTGCACTACTTCTTGCACTTACATCTCGCCATTTCCAGGCAAGCCTCGGCAGCTACGGGCAAACCGGTCCATATAGGCTCCATGTTGCTATCGACTCTGGTCCACCCCCAACCAGTCGGGTAAAGGGAAGACTGAGTCGGTTGCTTGCACCTGATCCTATACGCGAATCCCTTGATATACTGCCAGTAGCCAATGCTGATACAAAGCTGCTGCTGCTGTCTGGGTTATCTTATGTAGGGCCTAAGCTAAGCTAGGTCTAAGCGTAGTCCACAGCGACTCATAAGGATCTTTATGCTCCCTTTTTTTATTCCCTATCATCCAAAAAAATCCTATCCATTAGGTGAATTAAGCGTCTGAGTGAAAGCCATCTAAGTCTTCTGATGCCGGATATGCTGACCCAAGCAGACCCATCCTTATAGTATTGATTCATGGACCCCACATGTATTCTACATGCTCGAGAGCTGTCTTCTGTTGTTAGGCCCATTTTGTGGGACATGTGGTTCGTTCCATAATGCCCAGTTTGCGTACCAGTAATTGCATGGGCTTACCTTTTATTTCCGCTTAATGAGTTTTCTCCATGACCCTGTGTTTACCTTTAGGAATGATTTGGAGAGGCTTATCTTATATCGTTGGAACTTTCCCATTCAGCACTGTGCTTCTTGGATATGGCCATATTATGGCCATGAGGTATGCTGTTAGATAAAGGTAAGTATCAGTTCTGACCCAATAGGTATCGCCTCTGACCCTAGTTTCGCTAGACTGTCGGGGATCCCACATCAGGGACACTTTTTCATGCCTTCTGAGTTTGTTCATCTTTAAGATTGCATCTAGAAAAATTCTAGACTCAACCTTCACTGAGGCGATAGCTTTTTGTTTGAGTGCTGCCTGGCTGTGGATCAGGATGTAAATATTGAGTTTTTTACACCCCTGTTCTTTAGTGCACACATAATTATATGAAACACTGTAGAAAACCTTCTCAAGCGTTCACTATGTTCGAAGTGTTTACAGTAGACGCCCGTTTCCGTTCCCA